>NC_092724.1:81510677-82871520 GCF_047496885.1 Scyliorhinus torazame
GATCGGAGAGTATTATAGTTAGCTATTGCATTTCTATTAGAAATCTAGTGCTAGGAAACAGATAGTTGACAGTAACTTTGCAATTTAAAAAAAAAAGTATTTATTAAAAAAAAAAGACAAATTTTAATTTTAATTAATTGACGCAATGTCAGTTAGAGGGGTGCTGTGCTCTGACTGTGAGATGTGGCAGGTCCGGGAGGCTTCCAGCGTCCCAGATGGCTTCATCTGCAGAAAGTGCACCCAACTGCAGCTCCTCACAGACCGCATGGTTCGGTTGGAGCAGCAATTGGATGCACTTAGGAGCATGCAGGTGGCGGAAAGCATCATAGATCGCAGTTATGTAAATGTGGTCACACCCAAGGTGCAGGCAGAAAAATGGGTGACCACCAGAAAGGGCAGGCAGTCAGTGCAGGAATCCCCTGTGGTTGTCCCCCTCTCGAACAGATATACCCCTTTGGATACTGTCGGGGGTGATAGCCTATCAGGGGAAAACAGCAGCAGCCAGAGCAGTGGCACCACGGCTGGCTCTGATGTTCAGAAGGGAGGGTCAAAGCGCAGAAGAGTAATAGTAATAGGGGACTCTATAGTCAGGGGCACAGATAGGCGCTTCTGTGGACGTGAAAGAGACTCAAGGATGGTATGTTGCCTCCCTGGTGCCAGGGTCCAGGATGTCTCCGAACGGGTAGAGGGAATCCTGAAGGGGGAGGGCAAACAGGCAGAGGTCGTTGTACATATTGGTACTAACGACATAGGCAGGAAGGGGCATGAGGTCCTGCAGCAGGAGTTCAGGGAGCTAGGCAGAAAGTTAAAAGACAGGACCTCGAGGGTTGTGATCTCGGGATTACTCCCTGTGCCACGTGCCAGTGAGGCTAGAAATAGGAAGATAGAGCAGACAAACACGTGGCTAAACAGCTGGTGTAGGAGGGAGGGTTTCCGTTATCTGGACCACTGGGAGCTCTTCCGGGGCAGGTGTGACCTGTATAAGATGGACGGGTTGCATCTAAACCGGAGAGGCATAAATATCCTGGCCGCGAGGTTTGCTAGTGTCACACGGGAGGGTTTAAACTAGTATGGCAGGGGGGTGGGCGCGGGAGCAATAGGTCAGAAGGTGAGAGCATTGAGGGAGAACTAGGGAATAGGGACAGTGTGGCTCTGAGGCAGAGCAGACGGGGAGAAGTTGCTGAACACAGCGGGTCTGGTGGCCTGAAGTGCATACGTTTTAATGCAAGGATCATTACGGGTAAGGCAGATGAACTTGGAGCTTGGATTACTACTCGGAACTATGATGTTGTTGCCATTACGGAGACCTGGTTGAGGGAAGGGCAGGATTGGCAGCTAAACGTTCCAGGATTTAGATGTTTCAGGCGGGATAGAGGGGGATGTAAAAGGGGAGGCGGAGTTGCGGTACTTGTTCGGGAGAATATCACAGCTATACTGCGAGAGGACACCTCAGAGGGCAGTGAGGCTATATGGGTAGAGATCAGGAATAAGAAGGGTGCAGTCACAATGTTGGGGGTATACTACAGGCCTCCCAACAGCCAGCGGGAGATAGAGGAGCAGACAGGTAGACAGATTTTGGAAAAGAGTAAAAACAACAGGGTTGTGGTGATGGGAGACTTCAACTTCCCCAATATTGACTGGGACTCACTTAGTGCCAGGGGCTTAGACGGGGCGGAGTTTGTAAGGAGCATCCAGGAGGGCTTCTTAAAACAATATGTAAACAGTCCAACTAGGGAAGGGGCGGTACTGGACCTGGTATTGGGGAATGAGCCCGGCCAGGTGGTAGATGTTTCAGTAGGGGAGCATTTCGGTAACAGTGACCACAATTCAGTAAGTTTTAAAGTACTGGTGGACAAGGATAAGAGTAGTCCGAGGATGAATGTGCTAAATTGGGGGAAGGCTAATTATAACAATATTAGGCGGGAACTGAAGAACAGAGATTGGGGGCGGATGTTTGAGGGCAAATCAACATCTGACATGTGGGAGGCTTTCAAGTGTCAGTTGAAAGGAATACAGGACAGGCATGTTCCTGTGAGGAAGAAAGATAAATACGGCAATTTTCGGGAGCCTTGGATGACGAGTGATATTGTAGGCCTCGTCAAAAAGAAAAAGGAGGCATTTGTCAGGGCTAAAAGGCTGGGAACGGACGAAGCCTGTGTGGCATATAAGGAAAGTAGGAAGGAACTTAAGCAAGGAGTCAGGAGGGCTAGAAGGGGTCATGAAAAGTCATTGGCAAATAGGGTTAAGGAAAATCCCCAGGCTTTTCACATGTACATAAAAAGCAAGAGGGTAGCCAGGGAAAGGGTTGGCCCACTGAAGGATAGGCAAGGGAATCTATGTGTGGAGCCAGAGGAAATGGGCGATGTGCTAAATGAATACTTTGCATCAGTATTCACCAAAGAGAAGGAATTGGTAGATGTTGAGTCTGGAGAAGGGGGTGTAGATAGCCTGGGTCACATTGTGATCCAAAAAGACGAGGTGTTGGGTGTCTTAAAAAATATTAAGGTAGATAAGTCCCCAGGGCCTGATGGGATCTACCCCAGAATACTGAAGGAGGCTGGAGAGGAAATTGCTGAGGCCTTGACAGAAATCTTTGGATCCTCGCTGTCTTCAGGGGATGTCCCGGAGGACTGGAGAATAGCCAATGTTGTTCCTCTGTTTAAGAAGGGTAGCAAGGATAATCCAGGGAACTACAGGCCGGTGAGCCTTACTTCAGTGGTAGGGAAATTACTGGAGAGAATTCTTCGAGACAGGATCTACTCCCATTTGGAAGCAAATGGACGTATTAGTGAGAGGCAGCACGGTTTTGTGAAGGGGAGGTCGTGTCTCACTAACTTGATAGAGTTTTTCGAGGAGGTCACTTAGATGATTGATGCAGGTAGGGCAGTAGATGTTGTCTATATGGACTTCAGTAAGGCCTTTGACAAGGTCCCTCATGGTAGACTAGTACAAAAGGTGAAGTCACACGGGATCAGGGGTGAACTGGCAAGGTGGATACCGAACTGGCTAGGCCATAGAAGGCAGAGGGTAGCAATGGAGGGATGCTTTTCTAATTGGAGGGCTGTGACCAGTGGTGTTCCACAGGGATCAGTGTTGGGACCTTTGCTGTTTGTAGTATATATAAATGATTTGGAGGAAAATGTAACTGGTCTGATTAGTAAGTTTGCAGACGACACAAAGGTTGGTGGAATTGCGGATAGCGATGAGGACTGTCAGAGGATACAGCAGGATTTAGATTGTCTGGAGACTTGGGCGGAGAGATGGCAGATGGAGTTTAATCCGGACAAATGTGAGGTAATGCATTTTGGAAGGGCTAATGCAGGTAGGGAATATACAGTGAATGGTAGAACCCTCAAGAGTATTGAAAGTCAAAGAGATCTAGGAGTACAGGTCCACAGGTCATTGAAAGGGGCAACACAGGTGGAGAAGGTAGTCAAGAAGGCATACGGCATGCTTGCCTTCATTGGCCGGGGCATTGAGTATAAGAATTGGCAAGTCATGTTGCAGCTGTATAGAACCTTAGTTAGGCCACACTTGGAGGATAGTGTTCAATTCTGGTTGCCACACTACCAGAAGGATGTGGAGGCTTTAGAGAGGGTGCAGAAGAGATTTACCAGAATGTTGCCTGGTATGGAGGGAATAAGCTATGAGGAGCGATTGAATAAACTCGGTCTGTTCTCACTGGAACGAAGGAGGTTGAGGGGCGACCTGATAGAGGTATACAAAATTATGAGGGGCATAGACAGAGTGGATAGTCAAAGGCTTTTCCCCAGGGTAGAGGGGTCAATTACTAGGGGGCATAGGTTTAAGGTGAGAGGGGCAAGGTTTAGAGTAGATGTACGAGGCAAGTTTTTTACGCAGAGGGTAGTGGGTGCCTGGAACTCACTACCGGAGGAGGTAGTGGAAGCAGGGACGATAGGGACATTTAAGGGGCATCTTGACAAATATATGAATAGGATGGGAATAGAAGGATACGGACCCAGGAAGTGTAGAAGATTGTAGTTCAGTCGGGCAGTATGGTCGGCACGGGCTTGGAGGGCCGAAGGGCCTGTTCCTGTGCTGTACATTTCTTTGTTCTTTGTTCTTTTTACCGATCTATCTATCTATCTATCTAACTATCTATCTATCTATCTTTCTATATGTTTATCAATCAGTCTGTCTATCTATCTATATATCTATCTATCCATTTATCTATCTATCCATTTACCTATCTATCTGTCTATCTATCTATTTACCTATTTATCTATCTATCTATGTATCTATCTATCTATCTATCTATCTATCTATCTGTCTGTCTATCTATCTAACTATATATCTATCTGATAATCTGTCTAGATGTCTATCCAACTATCGATCAATCTATGTATCTATCTATCTATATGTTTATCAATCAGTCTGTCTGTCCATCTATATATCTATCTATCTATCTATCTGGCTATCTATCTATATATCTATCTACCTATCTATCTGTCTAACTATCTATCTACCTATCTATCTATCTATCTATCTATATATGGTTCTATCTCTCTATCTATCTATCTGCCTGCCTATCTATCTATCCACCTAACTATCTATCTACCGATCTATCTATCTATCTACTTATCTATTAGATATTACGAAGGGGAGGTCGTGCCTGACAAACCTGTTAGAGGTCTTTGAAGAGATAACAAATAGATTAGACCAAGGAGAGCTAATGGATGTTATCTATCTTGACTTCCAAAAGGCCTTTGATAAGGTGCCTCACGGGAGACTGCTGAGTAAAACAACGGCCCATGGTATTCGAGGCAAGGTACTATCATGGATTGACGATTGGCTGTCAGGCAGAAGGCAGAGAGTTGGGATAAAAGGTTCGTTTTCGGAATGGCAACCGGTGATGAGTGGTGTCCCGCAGGATTCAGTGATTGAGAAAGCAAATGCAATGTTGTCATTTATCTCAAGAGGCTTGGAATATAAAAGCAGGAATGTACTTCTGAAGCTTTATAAAGCACTAGGTAGGCCCCATTTAGAATACTGCGAGCAATTTTGGGCCCCACACCTCAGGAAGGACATACTGGCACTGGAGCGGGTCCAGCGGAGATTCACATGGAAGATCCCAGGAATGGTAGGCCTAACATACGATGAACATCTGAGAATCCTGGGATTATATTCATTGGAGTTTAGGAGGTTGAGGGGAGATCTAATAGAAACAAAAATTGCATACAAAATGATCAGGGGGTTGGATAGGGTGGACAGTGAGAGCCTTCTCCCGCGGATGGAAATGGCTGGCACGAGGGGACATAACTTTAAACTGAGGGGAAATAGATATAGGACAGAGGTCAGAGGTAGGTTCTTTACGCAAAGAGCAGTGAGGCCGTGGAATGCCCTACCTGCTACAGTAGTGAACTCGCCAACATTGAGGGTATTTAAAAATTTATTGGATAAACATATGGATGATAATGGCATAGTGTAGGTTAGATGGCTTTTGTTTTGGTGCAGCATCGTGGGCCGAAGGGCCTGTACTGCGCTGTATTGTTCTATGTTCTATGTTCTATAAACTTACAAGATAATGAATGGCTTAGATAGGGTGGACGGAGGGAAGTTGTTTCCATTATCAGAGTGACATTGAAACAAACCTGTTGGACTTTAACCTGGTGTTGGAAGACTTCGTACTATTATCAGAGGAGACTAGGACCCGGGGGCACAGCCTAAGAAAAAAGGGAGCGACATTAGAACAGAGATGAGCAGACATTTCTTCAGCCAGAGAGTGGTGGGTCTGTGGAATTCATTGCCACAGAGGGCGGTGGAGGCCGGGACGTTGAGTGTCTTTAAGACAAAAGTTGATGAATTCTTGGTCTCTCGAGAAATTAAGGGCAATGGAGAGAGACCGGGTAAATGGACTTGAAATCAGGCATGATTGAATGGTGGAGTGGACTCGATGGGCCGAATGGCCTTACTTCCGCTCCTATGTCTTATGGTCTTATGGTCTTATATTTATATCTATCTATCTATATATCTATCTATCTATCTGTATATCTATTTAACTATCTATCTATCTATCTATCTATCTACCTACCCATCTATCTATCGATCATTCAATCTATCTACCTATCTATCTGTCTATCTATCTATCTGTCTATCTATCCATCCTTCTATGTATTGATCTATCTATCCATCTATCTATCTATCTACTTGTCTATCTATCTAAATGTTTATCAATCTGTCTGTCTGTCTATCTATCTATCTATCTATCAATCTATCTATCTATCCAACCATCTATCCATATATCTATCTACCTATCTATCTGTCTGCCTATCTATCGATCTATCTATCTATATATCTACCTATCTTTCTATCTATCTATCTACCTGTCTATCTGTCTAACTATCTATCTACCGATCAATCTATCGACCTATCTATCTGTCTATCTATCTATCTATCTATCAATGTATATATCTATCTATCTACCTATCTATCTATCTATTTATCTATCTACCTATCTATCTGTCTATCTATCTATCTATCAATGTATCTATCTATCTATCTACCTGTCTATCTATCTATCTATCTATCTATCTAACTATCTGTCTATCTATCCATATATCTATCAATTCATCTATCTATCTATCTATCTACTTATCTACCTATCAATCTATTTGTCTATCTATCTGTCTATCTATCTATCTATCAATGTATCTATCTATCTAGCTCTCTATATATCTATCGATCTTTCTATCTATCTATCACTATATCTACGCATCTCTCTCTCTATCTATCTATCCATCTATCTATATGATTGTCAATCAGTCTGTCTATGCATCTATATATCGATCGATCTATCTATATATCTATCTACCTATCTATCTGTCTATCTATCTATCTATCTATCTATTTATCTATCTATCTATCTATCTATCTATCTATCTATCTATCTATCTATCTATCTATCTATGTATCTATCAATCTTTCTATCTATCTACCTGTCTATCTATCTATCTAACTATCTATCTACTGATCTATCTATCTATCTACCTATCTATCTGTCTATCTATCTATCAATGTATATATCTATCAATCTATCTATCTACTTGTCTATCTATCTATCTATCTACCTATCTATCTGCCTATCTATCCATCTATCGATCTATCTTACTATCTATCTACCTATCTATCTCTGTGTGTATCCATCTATCTATCTATCTATCTAACTATCTACGTGTCGATCTATCGATCTATCTAACTATTTGTCTATCTATCCATATATATATCAATTCATATATCTATCTATCTATCTATCTATCGATCTATCTATCTATCTACTTGTCTACCTATCTATCTATCCGCCTATCTAACTATCTATCTATCTATCTATTTATCTACCTATCTATCGTTGTATCTATCTATCTATCTATCTACTTGTCTATCTAACTATCTATCTATCTATTTGTTTATCAATCTGTCTGTCTATCTATCTATCTAACTGTCTATCTGTATATTTATCTATCTTGCTTTCCATCTCTCTGTCTGTCTATCAATCTATCTATCTAACTATCTATCCATTTATCTGTTTATCTATCTACCAATCTATCTATCTTTCCTCTAGCAAGCTATCTATGTATCTATCTATCTTTCTATCTATCTATCTATCTATCACTATATCTATCTATCTCTCTTTCTATCTATCTATCTATATGTTTGTCAATCAGTCTGTCTATCCATCAATATATCTATCTATCTATACATATATCTATCTACCTATCTATCTGTCTATCTATCTATCTACCTATTGTCGTCTTTTAAAAATGGCGAGGTAGGAAGTGCGGTTTGCAAAATGGGAGTAATACGATCCTGCGTAAGGGAACGTTCAGTAGCGCTTATCAGAACGCCCAGAAATTTAACCTGCCTCTGTCCTTTGTGTACTTTATAAGGTGGTATTACATATCCCCAGGAATGGAGACGGGTGAGCAGATAAATGGAGTCGCGTTCGTTAGAAGCAAAGTCAGGGCTAGCAAGGAGTAAGTCATCGACATACTGTATAATAGTAGATCCCCCCGGGGGTGTCAAAGTAGCTAATTGGGAGTGCAGTGCCTGTGAGAAGAGTGTCGGTGAATGAATGAAACCTTGCGGTAGCCTAGTCCAAGTGTACTGGTGCCCTTTGAATGTGAAGGCAAACAAATACTGGGATTCAGCGGCAAGGGGTATCGCAAAAAAGGCGTGTTGTAAGTCCACAAGGGTAAAGACAGCTGCCTCAGGTGGGATATTACTGAGGATTGTAGCCGGGTTAGGGACCAGGGAATGCAAGGGTTCAACGATTTGATTGATACGGCGGAGGTCCTGGACCAAACGCCATTCAGACGGCCGCCCAACCTTAGGAACCGGAAGAATAGGAGTGTTACAGGGCGATTGGCACGGAACCAAAATTCCCTGTTGAAGGAAGGACTGTATCATGCTGGAGATTCCTTCCTCAGCGTCAGGGCAAAAAGGGTACTGAGAAATGGAGGGCAGGGGCACACCGGACTTAACCTTAATGAGAACTGGAGGCACATTAGTAAGACCCACTTCGTGATTGGATGCAGCCCATAAGTCTGCAGGAATCTCTGGGGATGAGGAACGGTTGGTCCGATGGTGGTTCAATGTACCATCAACACAAAAGGGCTGTGAAAAATACTGTAACGTGCCTTCAGGGAAGGTCTGTCGTCCAGTATAAAAAGGATCACATTTTCCTTGGAGGGTAGCAACCAGAAAGCCCAGTGACCTGGCACTGTAGCCTGCATTGACAGTGAGGGTAACGTGAGGTGCCACTAGTCCAGACTGTTTCCAGAATACGAGGGGCACTTCAACAAGAAATGCAGAGCCCTCTTTTCCCTCAGCATGAGCGATGAAAGTAACCGCCACCGTGGACCCGAGGGAGTCCCGGTAGATGGTCTCCAAGTCCGGCGAGCACCCCGTGTGGTCATAGCAAAGGGTCACGTGTGGATGAGGAACATGCAAGGGAGGTGAAAAATTGGAGGGATCAAAATCAACGGACCACCATTGGGGAGTGAAAAAAAGGGGTAAATTTCGAGGCTGGACTTGTGGAGCCGTGGAGATCGTGACGCCGTCGTCAAGGCAAACAATCTCAACTTGTAAGGGACATAACAGATCACGGCCAGCAAGATTAACACCGAGGGTACGCGTGACAGTGAAAGGAATACAACATTGACGGTCATTAAATTGAACCAGAAGGGGTTTCGTGAGTTGGTATGTAGCCCTCTCACCCATAAAACCAGAAAGTTCCACATATTCGTCTGAGAGAGGAAAACAATACTGTTTAACTAACGTCAAATTCAACGTAGAAGCAGTTGCCCCTGTATCAATGAGGAAGGGGAACTGCTTCGCTGGACAAACTCCGACTTTATTTTGGGTGTAGGAGGGTCCCTTCTGAAAGCTTCTCTGTCATGACCATTGCTCCAGTAATAAGAGATAGCACGTCGCATGTGGGATTTGGAGCTATCAGACCAATCCATATTATTAGTTTTAATACTGGTTGCTATGCAGTCAGGCACGACCTGCATAAGCAGAGCATTGAACTGGGGAGATTTCAAGCCCGCATTAAAAGTCTCATCACCGGAATAAAGAGTGTAAATTCCACAAAAGCGGTCAAAAAATTCAGGACCCTCCTCCTTAGGAGTGGGTGTACAATCAAGAATTTTGGAGATATCTACAGGTTTACGGAGAGCACGCTTAAGTGCTGGGAACATTAAAGCGAGTTGAACCTCATCTGATGGATTGTTGGTTTTAAATGCATCCCATGTGGTTCCATGATCCCCTAATTCTCGTTTCCATTTCTCACCTAAATCTGGGGGAAGGGATGAAAAAATAAGGGAATACTGATCCCTAGGGGTAGCACCATACACAGTCGCAGTTCTCCTCAGATATTCAGTAAAGCCCTCTGGATCCGTTTTATGTGACGGACAGTGAGCCATGATCAAACAGAGCTCCTGAGGTTTAAAAGCCTGCCATGTCTCAATAAATTGGTCGTCGTCATCAGTCGCTCGAGGGTTAACGAGACGACGGATTGGAAAATTTGCAGGGGGAGGCGGTGGTGGAAAAGGCTCCTCTACCGGTGCTGTACTGATAGTTAATTCTTAGAAAGCCTGGTTAACAGAGGTAACGGGCTGATCGAGGAAGGTGGTTGGTGCTTTTAAGCGAGTGCGTGTTGCAATGGGAGTAATAGGAGCAGGGAGATTATCGGCAGCAAGGTTGTTACAAGGGGGAGGGGGAGAACGGGGCTGACGCACCGTGGAGCTGGGAAGAGGTGGCCATGGGGGCATTGTGGGATTTAATTCCTCCTCGTCCTCCTCTGTATCAATCAAATAGGGAAACAACGGCATGCCAGAGGTAGTGGGAGGATCCTCCTGATTTTTAATCTGATGGACTATTCCGACCTGCTTAACACCCGGTGCAGTATTATCCCCCCCTTGATTCTTAGGATCTTTCCTGTCCCATAGTTCACATTCGAATTTCAACGTTTCCCAGTCTTTGGTTTCTCCATCTTTATAATCAGCAATCCCTCTCCTACGTGCATTGTCCCTCCAACTCATTAACAAGGACAGTTTGTGTCGTCTGTCTGATTCTTTTTGCCATTTGGTAATTAATTTCTTCCATTTGGCTCCGGCATTCCGAGACCAAATGGCTGTCTCTGCCGCGGTGCAGTTTTCTAAATTCCAGGTACCACCTAGTGGCCAAATTTCAGATCCGAATTTCTTATTTAAAGCTGAAGACAAGAGGCATAAATTGTGTTCCTTATCGGGGAACATGGTGCACATAAAAAGCAAGGGAGAATTGTCCTCCGTTTTGTCCAGGCTCTGGCCCATGATTTTTGAGTGGAAAAAAAATTAAAAGAGAGAGAAGAGAAAAAAAAATGGGGAAAAACTGCCTTGGAAATTTAAAAGTCAAAAATCCAAATCTGGTCCCTGACCTAGCCAAGCCTGTGTATCCCTGTCCTGGGAAAAAAAACAAGAGCAGGTGGTCACTGACCTTAGGCTTTGAACTACAACCGGGTCCCAGACCCTAAGAACATTACTCACAGTCAAATTTAGATTCGAACACCGTCACCTGTCAGCGTTATCCGTCAGGGACGAGGGGTCACAGCACCGATCCGAGGGAGAGAGAGAGACCAAGGTTAAAGCTTACCTTGTTGCGCCGTCCGTCTCCGCTCTCCGGGTTCGTGCTCGATCACTTGTTCGGTCCCCCACGGAAGCCACTCAGGGTATTGGCGAGGGCTCGCAGCGCCACTGTCATCTTTTAAAAATATTCCTACTTCAAGACTGTGAAGAAAACAACTTTACAACTCTGTTTCAAAATAAATAACTTTGTCTTAATTGACCAAAGTCTGCATGCAGATGGCTACAGGTTAGAGAGAGAGAGAGCTGTTAAGGTAAACCTGCTCATTCTTTCTCAAGCTCGCAAAGACATGGAGAAAACGTTCAATATTTATACAAAAGCTGTATCATTTTACAAAAACAGACCTTGTTCAAAAATGTCAATACAGTCATAACTTCTGATCAAACATGTTGTCATGGAAAGACCCTGACTCGGTTTATTTGCAGTATTTTGTCTTTAGAGGGTTTAAGACGTGGTCCTATTTTGTTTTTACATCTGCCCTCATGATGCCTTGACGCAGATGGACCTAGGTCATGAGGAGGTTGTGTTATTAGGACATTCCTAGATCGTGGCTTTGTTATCAGGTTTTAATAAGGTCAGGCACTATTTTCCCTCTTCTGGCCTTGTATGATACAATTATGTGGATTCTTAGCTTTGTCTAGTTTGTCAGGGTCTGATCTTGGCACTTAGCTGACACAGCTGTCTCACACTTGGTTACATAAGTTGGCTATTTTTCCCATCATGCTATTGCTGAGTTTGTACAATTTCACACTATCTATCTATCTATCGTTCTATCTATCTATCTATGTATCTATCTATCTTTCTATCTATCTACCTGTCTATCTATCTAACTATCTATCTACCGGTCTGAAACCAATCGGCAAATAACTCAAAATGCTTAACTCGCCGAGAAAATCACTTTTTTTCCACAATGAATGTCTGGCAAAAAATAGTTAATTTTGATGCAAGCCGTTCTGAAACCAATCGGCAAATTACTCAAAATGCTGAACTCACAGAGAAAAATCACTTTTTTTCCACAATGAATGTCTGGCAAAGTATAGTAAATTTCAATGCAAGCCGTTCTGAAACCAATCGGCAAATTACTCAAAATGCTTAACTCGCCGAGAAAATCACTTTTTTTCCACAATGAATGTCTGGCAAAAAATAGATAATTTTGATGCAAGCCGTTCTGAAACCAATCGGCAAATAACTCAAAATGCTTAACTCGCCGAGAAAATCACTTTATTTCCACAATGAATGTCTGGCAAAAAATAGTTAATTTTGATGCAAGCCGTTCTGAAACCAATCGGCAAATTACTCAATATGCTTAACTCGCCGCGAAAATCACTTTTTTGCACAATGAACGTCTGGCAAAAAATAGTAAATTTCAATGCAAGCTGTTCTGAAACCAATCGGCAAATTACTCAAAACGCTTATCTCGCCGAGAAAATCACTTATTTTCCACAATGAATGTCTAGAAAAAATAGTTAATTTTGATGCAAGCCGGTCTGAAACCAATCGGCAAATAACTCAAAATGCTTAACTCGCCGAGAAATTCACTTTTTTCCACGATGAATGTCTGGCAAAAAATAGTTAATCTTGATGCAAGCCGTTCTGAAACCAATCGGCAAATAACTCAAATTGCTTAACTCGCCGAGAAAATCACTTTTTTTCCACAGTGAATGTCTGGCAAAAAAAAGTTAATTTTAATGCAAGATGTTCTGAAACCAATCGGCAAATAACTCAAAATGCTTAACTCGCCGAGAAAATCACTTTTTTTGCACAATGAATGTCTGGCAAAAAATAGTTAATTTTGATGCAAGCCATTCTGAAACCAATCGGCAAATAACTCAAATTGCTTAACTCGCCGAGAAAATCACATTTTTCCACAGTGAATGTCTGGCAAAAAATAGTTAATTCTAATGCAAGATGTTCTGAAACCAATCGGCAAATAACTCAAAATGCTTAACTCGCCGAGAAAATCACTTTGTTTCCCACAATGAATGTCTGGCAAAAAATAGTAAATGTCAATGCGAGCCGTTCTGAAACCAATCGGCAAATAACTCAAATTGCTTAACTCGCCGAGAAATTCACTTTTTTCCACAATGAATGTCTGGCAAAGAATAGTAAATTTTGATGCAAGCCGTTCTGAAATCAATCGGCAAATAACTCAAATTGCTTAACTCGCCGAGAAAATCACTTTTTTCCCACAATGAATGTCTGGGAAAGAATAGTAAATTTCAATGCAAGCCGTTCTGAAACCAATCGGCAAATTACTCAAAATGCTTAACTCGCTGAGAAAATCACTTTTTTTCCACAATGAATGCCTGGCAAAAAATAGTTAATTTTGATGCAAGCCGTTCTGAAACCAATCGGCAAATAACTCGAAATGCTTAACTCGCCGAGAAAATCACTTTTTTTCCACAATGAATGTCTGGCAAAAAATAGTTAAATTTAATGCTTGCCGTTCTGAAACCAATCGGCAAATAACTCAAAATGCTTAACTCGCTGAGAAAATGACTTTATTTCCACAATGAATGTCTGGCAAAAAATAGTTAATTTTGATGCAAGCCGTTCTGAAACCAATCGGCAAATTACTCAATATGCTTAACTCGCCGCGAAAATCACTTTTTTGCACAATGAACGTCTGGCAAAAAATAGTTAATCTTGATGCAAGCCGTTCTGAAACCAATCGGCAAATAACTCAAATTGCTTAACTCGCCGAGAAAATCACTTTTTTTCCACAGTGAATGTCTGGCAAAAAAAAGTTAATTTTAATGCAAGATGTTCTGAAACCAATCGGCAAATAACTCAAAATGCTTAACTCACCGAGAAAATCACTTTTTTTGCACAATGAATGTCTGGCAAAAAATAGTTAATTTTGATGCAAGCCATTCTGAAACCAATCGGCTAATAACTCAAATTGCTTAACTCGCCCAGAAAATCACATTTTTCCACAGTGAATGTCTGGCAAAAAATAGTTAATTCTAATGCAAGATGTTCTGAAACCAATCGGCAAATAACTCAAAATGCTTAACTCGCCGAGAAAATCACTTTGTTTCCCACAATGAATGTCTGGAAAAAAATAGTAAATGTCAATGCGAGCCGTTCTGAAACCAATCGGCAACTAACTCAAATTGCTTAACTCGCCGAGAAAATCACTTTTTTTCCACAGTAAATGTCTGGCAAAAAATTGTCAATTTTAATGCAAGATGTTCTGAAACCAATCGGCAAATAACTCAAAATGCTTAACTCGCCGAGAAATTCACTTTTTTCCACAATGAATGTCTGGCAAAGAATAGTAAATTTTGATGCAAGCCGTTCTGAAATCAATCGGCAAATAACTCAAATTGCTTAACTCGCCGAGAAAATCACTTTTTTCCCACAATGAATGTCTGGAAAAGAATAGTAAATTTCAATGCAAGCCGTTCTGAAACCAATCGGCAAATTACTCAAAATGCTTAACTCGCTGAGAAAATCACTTTTTTTCCACAATGAATGCCTGGCAAAAAATAGTTAATTTTGATGCAAGCCGTTCTGAAACCAATCGGCAAATAACTCGAAATGCTTAACTCGCCGAGAAAATCACTTTTTTTCCACAATGAATGTCTGGCAAAAAATAGTACATTTCAATGCAAGCTGTTCTGAAACCAATCGGCAAATTACTCAAAACGCTTAACTCGCCGAGAAAATCACTTTTTTTCCACAGTAAATGTCTGGCAAAAAATTGTTAATTTTATTGCAAGATGTTCTGAAACCAATCGGCAAATTACTCAAAATGCTAAACTCGCCGAGAAAATCACTTTTTTTCCACAATGAATGTCTGGCAAAAAATAGTTACATTTAATGCATGCCGTTCTGAAACCAATCGGCAAATTACTCAAAATGCTTAACTCGCCGAGAAAATCACTTTTTTTCCACAATGAATGTCTGGCAAAAAATAGTACATTTCAATGCAAGCCGTTCTGAAACCAATCGGCAAATTACTCCAAAATACTTAACTCGCCGAGAAAATCACTTTTTTTCCACAATGAATGTGTGGCAAAAAATAGTTAATTTTGATGCAAGCCGTTCTGAAACCAATCGGCAACTTACTGAAAATGCTGAACTCGCCGAGTAAATGATTTTTTTCCACAATGAGTGTCTGGCAAAGAATAGTACATTTCAATGCAAGCTGTTCTGAAACCAATCGGCAAATTACTCAAAACGCTTAACCCGCAGAGAAAATCACTTTTTTTCCACAGTAAATGTCTGGCAAAAAATTGTAACTTTTATTGCAAGATGTTCTGAAACCAATCGGCAAATTACTCAAAATGCTAAACACGCCGAGAAAATCACTTTTTTTCCACAATGAATGTCTGGCAAAAAATAGTTAATTTTGATGCAAGCCGTTGTGAAATCAATCGGCAAATAACTCAAATTGCTTAACTCGCCGAGAAAATCACTTTTTTCCCACAATGAATGTCTGGCAAAGAATAGTAAATTTCAATGCAAGCCGTTCTGAAACCAATCGGCAAATTACTCAAAATGCTTAAATCGCTGAGAAAATCACTTTTTTTCCACAATGAATGTCTGGCAAAAAATAGTTAATTTTGATGCAAGCCGTTCTGAAACCAATCGGCAAATAACTCGAAATGCTTAACGCGCCGAGAAAATCACTTTTTTTCCACAATGAATGTCTGGCAAAAAATAGTACATTTCAATGCAAGCCGTTCTGAAACCAATCGGCAAATTACTCAAAATACTTAACTCGCCGAGATAATCACTTTTTTTCCACAATGAATGTCTGGCAAAAAATAGTTAATTTTGATGCAAGCCGTTCTGAAACCAATCGGCAACTTACTGAAAATGCTTAACTCGCCGAGTAAATCACCTTTTTCCACAATGAATGTCTGGCAAACAATAGTACATTTCAATGCAAGCTGTTCTGAAACCAATCGGCAAATTTCTCAAAACGCTTAACTCGCCGAGAAAATTACTTTTATTCCACAATGAATGTCTGGCAAAAAATAGTTAAATTTAATGCAAGCCGTTCTGAAACCAATCGGCAAATTACTCAAAATGCTTAATTCGCCAAGAAAATCACTTTTTTTCCACAATGAATGTCGAGCAAAAAATAGTAAATTTTGATGCAAGCCGGTCTGAAACCAATCGGCAAATAACTCAAAATGCTGAACTCGCCGCGAAAATCACTTTTTTTGCACAATGAATGTCTGGCAAAAAATAGTACATTGGTAAATTACTCAAAACGCTTAAATCGCCGAGAAAATCCCTTTTTTTCCACAATTAATGTCTGGCAAAGTATAGTAAATTTCAATGCAAGCCGTTCTGAAACCAATCGGCAAATTACTCAAAATGCTTAACACGCCGAGAAAATCACTTTTTTTCCACAATGAATGTCTGGCAAAGAATAGTAAATTTCAATGCAAGCCGTTCTGAAACCAATCGGCAAATTACTCAAAATGCTTAACTCGCCGAGAAAATCACTTTTTTCCACAATGAATGTCTGGCAAAAAATAGTTAATTTTGATGCAAGACGTTCTGAAACCAATCGGCAAATTACTCAAAATGCTTAACTCAACGAGAAAAATCACTTTTTTTCCACAATTAATGTCTGGCAAAGAATAGTAAATTTCAATGCAAGCCGTTCTGAAACCAATCGGCAAATTACTCAATATGCTGAACTCGCCGCGAAAATCACATTTTTTGCACAATGAATGGCTGGCAAGAAATAGTAAATTTCAATGCAAGCTGTTCTGAAAACAATCGGCAAATTACTCAAAATGCTTAACACGTCGAGAAAATCACTTTTTTTCCACAATGAATGTCTGGCAAAGAATAGTAAATTTCAATGCAAGCCGTTCTGAAACCAATCGGCAAATTACTCGAATTGCTTAACTCGCCGAGAAAATCACTTTTTTTCCACAATGAATGTCTGGCAAAAAATAGTTAATTTTGATGCAAGCCGTTCTGAAACCAATCGGCAAATTATTCAAAATGCTTAACTCACCGAGAAAAATCACTTTTTTTCCACAATTAATGTCTGGCAAAGTATAGTGAATTTCAATGCAAGCCGTTCTGAAACCAATCGGCAAATTACTCAATATGCTGAAGAAAATCACTTTTTCCCACAATGATTGTCTGGCAAAAAATAGTTAATTTTGATGCAAGCCGTTCTGAAACCAATCGGCAAATTACTCAAAATGCTTAACTCGCCGAGAAAATCACTTTTTTTGCACAATGAATGTCTGGCAAAAAATAGTAAATTTCAATGCAAGCTGTTCTGAAACCAATCGGCAAATTACTCAAAATGCTTAACTCGCCGAGAAAATCACTTTTTTTCAAAAATGAATGTCTGGCAAAGAATAGTAAATTCCAATGCAAGCCGTTCTGAAACCAATCCGCAAATTACTCAAAATGCTTAACTCGCCGAGAAAATCACTTTTTTTGCACAATGAATGTCTGGCAAAGAATAGTAAATTTCAATGCAAGCCGTTCTGAAACCAATCGGCAAATTACTCAAAATGCTTAACTCGCCGAGAAAATCACCTTTTTTCCACAATGAATGTCTGGCAAAAAATAGTTAATTTTGATGCAAGCCGTTCTGAAACCAATCCGCAAATTCCTCAATATGCTTAACTCGCCGCGAAAATCACTTTTTTTGCACAATGAAAGTCTGGCAAAAAATAGTACATTTCAATGCAGGCTGTTCTGAAACCAATCGGCAAATTACTCAAAACGCTTAACTCGCCGAGAAAATCACTTTTTATCCACAATGAATGTTTGGCGAAAAATAGTTAATTTCGATGCAAGCCGTTCTGAAACTAATCGGCAAATTACTCAAAATGCTTAACTCACCGAGAAAAATAACTTTTTTTCCACAATGAATGTCTGGCAAAGTATAGTAAATTTCAATGCAAGCCGTTCTGAAACCAATCGGCAAATTACTCAATATGCTGAACTCGCCGCGAAAATCACTTTTTTTTGCACAATGAATGTCTGGCAAGAAATAGTAAATTTCAATGCAAGCTGTTCTGAAAACAATCGGCAAATTACTCAAAATGCTTAACTCGCCGAGAAAATCACTTTTTTCCACAATGAATGTCTGGCAAAAAATAGTTAATTTTGATGCAAGACGTTCTGAAACCAATCGGCAAATTACTCAAAATGCTTAACTCAACGAGAAAAATCACTTTTTTTCCACAATTAATGTCTGGCAAAGAATAGTAAATTTCAATGCAAGCCGTTCTGAAACCAATCGGCAAATTACTCAATATGCTTAACTCGCCGAGAAAATCAATTTTTTCCTAAAATGAATATCTGGCAAAGAATAGTAAATTTCAATGCAAGTGTTCTGAAACCAATCGGCAAATTACTCAAAATGCTTAACTCACTGAGAAAATCACTTTTTTTCCACAATGAATGTCTGGCAAAGAATAGTTAATTTTGATGCAAGCCGTTCTGAAACCAATCGGCAAATTACTCAAAACGCTTAACTCGCCGAGAAAATCACTTTTTTTCCATAATGAATGTCTGGCAAAAAATAGTAAATTTTGATGCAAGCCGGTCTGAAACCAATCGGCAAATAACTCAAAATGCTTAACTCGCCGAGAAAATCACCTTTTTTCCACAATGAATGTCTGGCAAAAAATAGTTAATTTTGATGCAAGCCGTTCTGAAACCAATCCGCAAATTACTCAAAATGCTTAACTCGCCGCGAAAATCACTTTTTTTGCACAATGAATATCTGGCAAAAAATAGTAAATTTCAATGCAAGCTGTTCTGAAACCAATCGGCAAATTACTCAAAATGCTTAACTCGCCGAGAAAATCACTTTTTTTCCACAATGAATGCCTGGCAAAAAATAGTTAATTTTGATGCAAGCCGTTCTGAAACCAATCGGCAAATAACTCGAAATGCTTAACTCGCCGAGAAAATCACTTTTTTTCCACAATGAATGTCTGGCATAAAATAGTTAAATTTAATGCAAGCCGTTCTGAAACCAATCCGCAAATTACTCAAAATGCTTAACTCGCCGAGAAAATCACTTATTTTCCACAATGAATGTCTGGCAAAAAATATTAAATTTCAATGCAAGCCGTTCGGAAACCAATCGGCAAATTACTCAAAATGCTTAACTCGCCGAGAAAATCACCTTTTTTCCACAATGAATGTTTGGCAAAAAATAGTTAATTTTGATGCAAGCCGTTCTGAATCCAATCCGCAAATTACTCAATATGCTTAACTCGCCGCGAAAATCACTTTTTTTGCACAATGAATGCCTGGCAAAAAATAGTACATTTCAATGCAATCTGTTCTGAAACCAATCGGCAAATTACTCAAAACGCTTAACTCGCCGAGAATCACTTTTTTTCCACAATGAATGTCTGGCAAAGAATAGTAAATTTCAATGCAAGCCATTCTGAAACCAATCGGCAAATTACTCAAAACGCTTAACTCGCCGAGAAATTCACTTTTTTTCCACAATGAATGTCTGGCAAAAAATAGTTAATTTTGATGCAAGCCGTTCTGAAACCAATCGGCAAATTACTCAAAATGCTTTACTCACCGAGAAAAATCACTTTTTTTCCACAATTAATGGCTGGCAAAGTATAGTAAATTTCAATGCAAGCCGTTCTGAAACCAATCGGGAAATTACTCAATATGCTGAACTCGCCGCGAATATCACTTTTTATGCACAATGAATGGCTGGCAAGAAATAGCAAATTTCAATGCAAGCTGTTCTGAAAACAATCGGCAAATTACTCAAAACGCTTAACTCGCCGAGAAAATCACTTTTTTTCCACAATGAATGTCTGGCAAAAAATAGTTAATTTTGATGCAAGCCGGTCTGAAACCAATCGGCAACTTACTCAAAATGCTTAACTCGCCGAGAAAATCACTTTTTTCCACAACGAAAATCACTTTTTTCCACAATGAATGTCTGGCAAAGAATAGTAAATTTCAATGCAAGCCGTTCTGAAACCAATCGGCAAATTACTCAAAATGCTTAACTCGCTGAGAAAATCACTTTTTTTCCACAATGAATGCCTGGCAAAAAATAGTTAATTTTGATGCAAGCCGTTCTGAAACCAATCGGCAAATAACTCGAAATGCTTAACTCGCCGAGAAAATCACTTTTTTTCCACAATGAATGTCTGGCATAAAATAGTTAAATTTAATGCAAGCCGTTCTGAAACCAATCGGCAAATTACTCAAAATGCTTAACTCGCCGAGAAAATCACTTATTTTCCACAATGAATGTCTGGCAAAAAATATTAAATTTCAATGCAAGCCGTTCGGAAACCAATCGGCAAATTACTCAAAATGCTTAACTCGCCGAGAAAATCACCTTTTTTCCACAATGAATGTTTGGCAAAAAATAGTTAATTTTGATGCAAGCCGTTCTGAAACCAATCGGCAAATTACTCAAAACGCTTAACTCGCCGAGAATCACTTTTTTTCCACAATGAATGTCTGGCAAAGAATAGTAAATTTCAATGCAAGCCATTCTGAAACCAATCGGCAAATTACTCAAAACGCTTAACTCGCCGAGAAATTCACTTTTTTTCCACAATGAATGTCTGGCAAAAAATAGTTAATTTTGATGCAAGCCGTTCTGAAACCAATCGGCAAATTACTCAAAATGCTTTACTCACCGAGAAAAATCACTTTTTTTCCACAATTAATGGCTGGCAAAGTATAGTAAATTTCAATGCAAGCCGTTCTGAAACCAATCGGGAAATTACTCAATATGCTGAACTCGCCGCGAATATCACTTTTTTTGCACAATGAATGGCTGGCAAGAAATAGCAAATTTCAATGCAAGCTGTTCTGAAAACAATCGGCAAATTACTCAAAACGCTTAACTCGCCGAGAAAATCACTTTTTTTCCACAATGAATGTCTGGCAAAAAATAGTTAATTTTGATGCAAGCCGGTCTGAAACCAATCGGCAACTTACTCAAAATGCTTAACTCGCCGAGAAAATCACTTTTTATCCACAATGAATGTTTGGCGAAAAATAGTTAATTTCGATGCAAGCCGTTCTGAAACTAATCGGCAAATTACTCAAAATGCTTAACTCACCGAGAAAAATAACTTTTTTTCCACAATGAATGTCTGGCAAAGTATAGTAAATTTCAATGCAAGCCGTTCTGAAACCAATCGGCAAATTACTCAATATGCTGAACTCGCCGCGAAAATCACTTTTTTTTGCACAATGAATGTCTGGCAAGAAATAGTAAATTTCAATGCAAGCTGTTCTGAAAACAATCGGCAAATTACTCAAAATGCTTAACTCGCCGAGAAAATCACTTTTTTCCACAATGAATGTCTGGCAAAAAATAGTTAATTTTGATGCAAGACGTTCTGAAACCAATCGGCAAATTACTCAAAATGCTTAACTCAACGAGAAAAATCACTTTTTTTCCACAATTAATGTCTGGCAAAGAATAGTAAATTTCAATGCAAGCCGTTCTGAAACCAATCGGCAAATTACTCAATATGCTTAACTCGCCGAGAAAATCAATTTTTTCCTAAAATGAATATCTGGCAAAGAATAGTAAATTTCAATGCAAGTGTTCTGAAACCAATCGGCAAATTACTCAAAATGCTTAACTCACTGAGAAAATCACTTTTTTTCCACAATGAATGTCTGGCAAAGAATAGTTAATTTTGATGCAAGCCGTTCTGAAACCAATCGGCAAATTACTCAAAACGCTTAACTCGCCGAGAAAATCACTTTTTTTCCATAATGAATGTCTGGCAAAAAATAGTAAATTTTGATGCAAGCCGGTCTGAAACCAATCGGCAAATAACTCAAAATGCTTAACTCGCCGAGAAAATCACCTTTTTTCCACAATGAATGTCTGGCAAAAAATAGTTAATTTTGATGCAAGCCGTTCTGAAACCAATCCGCAAATTACTCAAAATGCTTAACTCGCCGCGAAAATCACTTTTTTTGCACAATGAATATCTGGCAAAAAATAGTAAATTTCAATGCAAGCTGTTCTGAAACCAATCGGCAAATTACTCAAAATGCTTAACTCGCCGAGAAAATCACTTTTTTTCCACAATGAATGCCTGGCAAAAAATAGTTAATTTTGATGCAAGCCGTTCTGAAACCAATCGGCAAATAACTCGAAATGCTTAACTCGCCGAGAAAATCACTTTTTTTCCACAATGAATGTCTGGCATAAAATAGTTAAATTTAATGCAAGCCGTTCTGAAACCAATCGGCAAATTACTCAAAATGCTTAACTCGCCGAGAAAATCACTTATTTTCCACAATGAATGTCTGGCAAAAAATATTAAATTTCAATGCAAGCCGTTCGGAAACCAATCGGCAAATTACTCAAAATGCTTAACTCGCCGAGAAAATCACCTTTTTTCCACAATGAATGTTTGGCAAAAAATAGTTAATTTTGATGCAAGCCGTTCTGAATCCAATCCGCAAATTACTCAATATGCTTAACTCGCCGCGAAAATCACTTTTTTTGCACAATGAATGCCTGGCAAAAAATAGTACATTTCAATGCAATCTGTTCTGAAACCAATCGGCAAATTACTCAAAACGCTTAACTCGCCGAGAATCACTTTTTTTCCACAATGAATGTCTGGCAAAGAATAGTAAATTTCAATGCAAGCCATTCTGAAACCAATCGGCAAATTACTCAAAACGCTTAACTCGCCGAGAAATTCACTTTTTTTCCACAATGAATGTCTGGCAAAAAATAGTTAATTTTGATGCAAGCCGTTCTGAAACCAATCGGCAAATTACTCAAAATGCTTTACTCACCGAGAAAAATCACTTTTTTTCCACAATTAATGGCTGGCAAAGTATAGTAAATTTCAATGCAAGCCGTTCTGAAACCAATCGGGAAATTACTCAATATGCTGAACTCGCCGCGAATATCACTTTTTATGCACAATGAATGGCTGGCAAGAAATAGCAAATTTCAATGCAAGCTGTTCTGAAAACAATCGGCAAATTACTCAAAACGCTTAACTCGCCGAGAAAATCACTTTTTTTCCACAATGAATGTCTGGCAAAAAATAGTTAATTTTGATGCAAGCCGGTCTGAAACCAATCGGCAACTTACTCAAAATGCTTAACTCGCCGAGAAAATCACTTTTTTCCACAACGAAAATCACTTTTTTCCACAATGAATGTCTGGCAAAGAATAGTAAATTTCAATGCAAGCCGTTCTGAAACCAATCGGCAAATTACTCAAAATGCTTAACTCGCTGAGAAAATCACTTTTTTTCCACAATGAATGCCTGGCAAAAAATAGTTAATTTTGATGCAAGCCGTTCTGAAACCAATCGGCAAATAACTCGAAATGCTTAACTCGCCGAGAAAATCACTTTTTTTCCACAATGAATGTCTGGCATAAAATAGTTAAATTTAATGCAAGCCGTTCTGAAACCAATCGGCAAATTACTCAAAATGCTTAACTCGCCGAGAAAATCACTTATTTTCCACAATGAATGTCTGGCAAAAAATATTAAATTTCAATGCAAGCCGTTCGGAAACCAATCGGCAAATTACTCAAAATGCTTAACTCGCCGAGAAAATCACCTTTTTTCCACAATGAATGTTTGGCAAAAAATAGTTAATTTTGATGCAAGCCGTTCTGAAACCAATCCGCAAATTACTCAATATGCTTAACTCGCCGCGAAAATCACTTTTTTTTGCACAATGAATGCCTGGCAAAAAATAGTACATTTCAATGCAATCTGTTCTGAAACCAATCGGCAAATTACTCAAAACGCTTAACTCGCCGAGAATCACTTTTTTTCCACAATGAATGTCTGGCAAAGAATAGTAAATTTCAATGCAAGCCATTCTGAAACCAATCGGCAAATTACTCAAAACGCTTAACTCGCCGAGAAATTCACTTTTTTTCCACAATGAATGTCTGGCAAAAAATAGTTAATTTTGATGCAAGCCGTTCTGAAACCAATCGGCAAATTACTCAAAATGCTTTACTCACCGAGAAAAATCACTTTTTTTCCACAATTAATGGCTGGCAAAGTATAGTAAATTTCAATGCAAGCCGTTCTGAAACCAATCGGGAAATTACTCAATATGCTGAACTCGCCGCGAATATCACTTTTTTTGCACAATGAATGGCTGGCAAGAAATAGCAAATTTCAATGCAAGCTGTTCTGAAAACAATCGGCAAATTACTCAAAACGCTTAACTCGCCGAGAAAATCACTTTTTTTCCACAATGAATGTCTGGCAAAAAATAGTTAATTTTGATGCAAGCCGGTCTGAAACCAATCGGCAACTTACTCAAAATGCTTAACTCGCCGAGAAAATCACTTTTTTCCACAACGAAAATCACTTTTTTCCACAATGAATGTCTGGCAAAGAATAGTAAATTTCAATGCAAGCCGTTCTGAAACCAATCGGCAAATTACTCGAATTGCTTAACTCGCCGAGAAAATCACTTTTTTTCCACAATGAATGTCTGGCAAAAAATAGTTAATTTTGATGCAAGCCGTTCTGAAACCAATCGGCAAATTACTCAAAATGCTTAACTCACCGAGAAAAATCACTTTTTTTCCGCAATTAATGTCTGGCAAAGTATAGTAAATTTCAATGCAAGCCGTTCTGAAACCAATCGGCAAATTACTCAATATGCTGAACTCGCCGCGAAAATCACATTTTTTGCACAATGAACTCGCCGAGAAAATCACTTTTTTTCAACAATGAATGCCTGGCAAAAAATAGTTAATTTTGAGGCAAGCCGTTCTGAAACCAATCGGCAACTTACTCAAAATGCTTAACTCTCCGAGAAAATCACTTTTTTTCCACAATGAATGTCTGGCAAAAAATAGTTAATTTTGATGCAAGCCGTTCTGAAATCAATCGGCAAATAACTCAAATTGCTAAACTCTCCGAGAAAATCAATTTTTTCCCACAATGAATGTCTGGCAAAGAATAGTAAATTTCAATGCAAGGCGTTCGGAAACCAATCGGCAAATTTCTCAAAATGCTTAACTCGCCGAGAAAATCAATTTTTTCCCACAATGAATGTCTGGCAAAGAATAGTAAATTTCAATGCAAGTGTTCTGAAACCAATCGGCAAATTACTCAAAATGCTTAACTCACTGAGAAAATCACTTTTTTTCCACAATGAATGTCTGGCAAAGAATAGTTAATTTTGATGCAAGCCGTTCTGAAACCAATCGGCAAATTACTCAAAACGCTTAACTCGCCGAGAAAATCACTTTTTTTCCATAATGAATGTCTAGCAAAAAATAGTAAATTTTGATGCAAGCCGGTCTGAAACCAACCGGCAAATAACTCAAAATGCTTAACTCGCCGAGAAAATCACCTTTTTTCCACAATGAATGTCTGGCAAAAAATAGTTAATTTTGATGCAAGCCGTTCTGAAACCAATCCGCAAATTACTCAAAATGCTTAACTCGCCGCGAAAATCACTTTTTTTGCACAATGAATGTCTGGCAAAAAATAGTAAATTTCAATGCAAGCTGTTCTGAAACCAATCGGCAAATTACTCAAAATGCTTAACTCGCCGAGAAAATCACTTTTTTTCCACAATGAATGCCTGGCAAAAAATAGTTAATTTTGATGCAAGCCGTTCTGAAACCAATCGGCAAATAACTCGAAATGCTTAACTCGCCGAGAAAATCACTTATTTTCCACAATGAATGTCTGGCAAAAAATAGTAAATTTCAATGCAAGCCGTTCGGAAACCAATCGGCAAATTACTGAAAATGCTTAACTCGCCGAGAAAATCACCTTTTTTCCACAATGAATGTTTGGCAAAAAATAGTTAATTTTGATGCAAGCCGTTCTGAAACCAATCCGCAAATTACTCAATATGCTTAACTCGCCGCGAAAATCACTTTTTTTGCACAATGAATGCCAGGCAAAAAATAGTACATTTCAATGCAATCTGTTCTGAAACCAATCGGCAAATTACTCAAAACGCTTAACTCGCCGAGAATCACTTTTTTTCCACAATGAATGTCTGGCAAAAAATAGTTAATTTTGATGCAAGCCGTTCTGAAACCAATCGGCAACTTACTCAAAATGCTTAACTTGCCGAGAAAATCACTTTTTTCCACAATGAATGTCTGGCAAAGAATAGTAAATTTCAATGCAAGCCATTCTGAAACCAATCGGCAAATTACTCAAAACGCTTAACTCGCCGAGAAATTCACTTTTTTTCCACAATGAATGTCTGGCAAAAAATAGTTAATTTTGATGCAAGCCGTTCTGAAACCAATCGGCAAATTACTCAAAATGCTTTACTCACCGAGAAAAATCACTTTTTTCCACAATTAATGGCTGGCAAAGTATAGTAAATTTCAATGCAAGCCGTTCTGAAACCAATCGGGAAATTACTCAATATGCTGAACTCGCCGCGAATATCACTTTTTTTGCACAATGAATGGCTGGCAAGAAATAGCAAATTTCAATGCAAGCTGTTCTGAAAACAATCGGCAAATTACTCAAAACGCTTAACTCGCCGAGAAAATCACTTTTTTTCCACAATGAATGTCTGGCAAAAAATAGTTAATTTTGATGCAAGCCGTTCTGAAACCAATCGGCAAATAACACGAAATGCTTAACTCGCCGAGAAAATCACTTTTTTCCACAATGAATGTCTGGCAAAAAATAGTTAAATTTAATGCAAGCCGTTCTGAAACCAATCGGCAAATTACTCAAAATGCTTAACTCGCCGAGAAAATCACTTTTTTTCCACAATGAATGTCTGGCAAAAAATAGTAAATTTCAATGCAAGCCGTTCTGAAACCAATCGGCAAATTACTCAAAATGCTTAACTCGCCGAGAAATTCACTTTTTTTCCACAATGAATGTCTGGCAAAAAATAGTTAATTTTGATGCAAGCCGTTCTGAAACCAATCGGCAAATTACTCAAAATGCTTTACTCACCGAGAAAAATCACTTTTTTCCACAATTAATGGCTGGCAAAGTATAGTAAATTTCAATGCAAGCCGTTCTGAAACCAATCGGGAAATTACTCAAAATGCTTAACTCGCCGAGAAAATCACTTTTTTTTGCACAATGAATGCCTGGCAAAAAATAGTACATTTCAATGCAATCTGTTCTGAAACCAATCGGCAAATTACTCAAAACGCTTAACTCGCCGAGAATCACTTTTTTTCCACAATGAATGTCTGGCAAAGAATAGTAAATTTCAATGCAAGCCATTCTGAAACCAATCGGCAAATTACTCAAAACGCTTAACTCGCCGAGAAATTCACTTTTTTTCCACAATGAATGTCTGGCAAAAAATAGTTAATTTTGATGCAAGCCGTTCTGAAACCAATCGGCAAATTACTCAAAATGCTTTACTCACCGAGAAAAATCACTTTTTTTCCACAATTAATGGCTGGCAAAGTATAGTAAATTTCAATGCAAGCCGTTCTGAAACCAATCGGGAAATTACTCAATATGCTGAACTCGCCGCGAATATCACTTTTTTTGCACAATGAATGGCTGGCAAGAAATAGCAAAGTTCAATGCAAGCTGTTCTGAAAACAATCGGCAAATTACTCAAAACGCTTAACTCGCCGAGAAAATCACTTTTTTTCCACAATGAATGTCTGGCAAAAAATAGTTAATTTTGATGCAAGCCGGTCTGAAACCAATCGGCAACTTACTCAAAATGCTTAACTCGCCGAGAAAATCACTTTTTTCCACAACGAAAATCACTTTTTTCCACAATGAATGTCTGGCAAAGAATAGTAAATTTCAATGCAAGCCGTTCTGAAACCAATCGGCAAATTACTCGAATTGCTTAACTCGCCGAGAAAATCACTTTTTTTCCACAATGAATGTCTGGCAAAAAATAGTTAATTTTGATGCAAGCCGTTCTGAAACCAATCGGCAAATTACTCAAAATGCTTAACTCACCGAGAAAAATCACTTTTTTTCCGCAATTAATGTCTGGCAAAGTATAGTAAATTTCAATGCAAGCCGTTCTGAAACCAATCGGCAAATTACTCAATATGCTGAACTCGCCGCGAAAATCACATTTTTTGCACAATGAACTCGCCGAGAAAATCACTTTTTTTCAACAATGAATGCCTGGCAAAAAATAGTTAATTTTGAGGCAAGCCGTTCTGAAACCAATCGGCAACTTACTCAAAATGCTTAACTCTCCGAGAAAATCACTTTTTTTCCACAATGAATGTCTGGCAAAAAATAGTAAATTTCAATGCAAGCCGTTCTGAAACCAATCGGCAAATTACTCAAAATGCTTAACTCGCCGAGAAATTCACTTTTTTTCCACAATGAATGTCTGGCAAAAAATAGTTAATTTTGATGCAAGCCGTTCTGAAACCAATCGGCAAATTACTCAAAATGCTTTACTCACCGAGAAAAATCACTTTTTTCCACAATTAATGGCTGGCAAAGTATAGTAAATTTCAATGCAAGCCGTTCTGAAACCAATCGGGAAATTACTCAAAATGCTTAACTCGCCGAGAAAATCACTTTTTTTTGCACAATGAATGCCTGGCAAAAAATAGTACATTTCAATGCAATCTGTTCTGAAACCAATCGGCAAATTACTCAAAACGCTTAACTCGCCGAGAATCACTTTTTTTCCACAATGAATGTCTGGCAAAGAATAGTAAATTTCAATGCAAGCCATTCTGAAACCAATCGGCAAATTACTCAAAACGCTTAACTCGCCGAGAAATTCACTTTTTTTCCACAATGAATGTCTGGCAAAAAATAGTTAATTTTGATGCAAGCCGTTCTGAAACCAATCGGCAAATTACTCAAAATGCTTTACTCACCGAGAAAAATCACTTTTTTTCCACAATTAATGGCTGGCAAAGTATAGTAAATTTCAATGCAAGCCGTTCTGAAACCAATCGGGAAATTACTCAATATGCTGAACTCGCCGCGAATATCACTTTTTTTGCACAATGAATGGCTGGCAAGAAATAGCAAATTTCAATGCAAGCTGTTCTGAAAACAATCGGCAAATTACTCAAAACGCTTAACTCGCCGAGAAAATCACTTTTTTTCCACAATGAATGTCTGGCAAAAAATAGTTAATTTTGATGCAAGCCGGTCTGAAACCAATCGGCAACTTACTCAAAATGCTTAACTCGCCGAGAAAATCACTTTTTTCCACAACGAAAATCACTTTTTTCCACAATGAATGTCTGGCAAAGAATAGTAAATTTCAATGCAAGCCGTTCTGAAACCAATCGGCAAATTACTCGAATTGCTTAACTCGCCGAGAAAATCACTTTTTTTCCACAATGAATGTCTGGCAAAAAATAGTTAATTTTGATGCAAGCCGTTCTGAAACCAATCGGCAAATTACTCAAAATGCTTAACTCACCGAGAAAAATCACTTTTTTTCCGCAATTAATGTCTGGCAAAGTATAGTAAATTTCAATGCAAGCCGTTCTGAAACCAATCGGCAAATTACTCAATATGCTGAACTCGCCGCGAAAATCACATTTTTTGCACAATGAACTCGCCGAGAAAATCACTTTTTTTCAACAATGAATGCCTGGCAAAAAATAGTTAATTTTGAGGCAAGCCGTTCTGAAACCAATCGGCAACTTACTCAAAATGCTTAACTCTCCGAGAAAATCACTTTTTTTCCACAATGAATGTCTGGCAAAAAATAGTTAATTTTGATGCAAGCCGTTCTGAAATCAATCGGCAAATAACTCAAATTGCTAAACTCTCCGAGAAAATCAATTTTTTCCCACAATGAATGTCTGGCAAAGAATAGTAAATTTCAATGCAAGGCGTTCGGAAACCAATCGGCAAATTTCTCAAAATGCTTAACTCGCCGAGAAAATCAATTTTTTCCCACAATGAATGTCTGGCAAAGAATAGTAAATTTCAATGCAAGTGTTCTGAAACCAATCGGCAAATTACTCAAAATGCTTAACTCACTGAGAAAATCACTTTTTTTCCACAATGAATGTCTGGCAAAGAATAGTTAATTTTGATGCAAGCCGTTCTGAAACCAATCGGCAAATTACTCAAAACGCTTAACTCGCCGAGAAAATCACTTTTTTTCCATAATGAATGTCTAGCAAAAAATAGTAAATTTTGATGCAAGCCGGTCTGAAACCAACCGGCAAATAACTCAAAATGCTTAACTCGCCGAGAAAATCACCTTTTTTCCACAATGAATGTCTGGCAAAAAATAGTTAATTTTGATGCAAGCCGTTCTGAAACCAATCCGCAAATTACTCAAAATGCTTAACTCGCCGCGAAAATCACTTTTTTTGCACAATGAATGTCTGGCAAAAAATAGTAAATTTCAATGCAAGCTGTTCTGAAACCAATCGGCAAATTACTCAAAATGCTTAACTCGCCGAGAAAATCACTTTTTTTCCACAATGAATGCCTGGCAAAAAATAGTTAATTTTGATGCAAGCCGTTCTGAAACCAATCGGCAAATAACTCGAAATGCTTAACTCGCCGAGAAAATCACTTATTTTCCACAATGAATGTCTGGCAAAAAATAGTAAATTTCAATGCAAGCCGTTCGGAAACCAATCGGCAAATTACTGAAAATGCTTAACTCGTCGAGAAAATCACCTTTTTTCCACAATGAATGTTTGGCAAAAAATAGTTAATTTTGATGCAAGCCGTTCTGAAACCAATCCGCAAATTACTCAATATGCTTAACTCGCCGCGAAAATCACTTTTTTTGCACAATGAATGCCAGGCAAAAAATAGTACATTTCAATGCAATCTGTTCTGAAACCAATCGGCAAATTACTCAAAACGCTTAACTCGCCGAGAATCACTTTTTTTCCACAATGAATGTCTGGCAAAAAATAGTTAATTTTGATGCAAGCCGTTCTGAAACCAATCGGCAACTTACTCAAAATGCTTAACTTGCCGAGAAAATCACTTTTTTCCACAATGAATGTCTGGCAAAGAATAGTAAATTTCAATGCAAGCCATTCTGAAACCAATCGGCAAATTACTCAAAACGCTTAACTCGCCGAGAAATTCACTTTTTTTCCACAATGAATGTCTGGCAAAAAATAGTTAATTTTGATGCAAGCCGTTCTGAAACCAATCGGCAAATTACTCAAAATGCTTTACTCACCGAGAAAAATCACTTTTTTCCACAATTAATGGCTGGCAAAGTATAGTAAATTTCAATGCAAGCCGTTCTGAAACCAATCGGGAAATTACTCAATATGCTGAACTCGCCGCGAATATCACTTTTTTTGCACAATGAATGGCTGGCAAGAAATAGCAAATTTCAATGCAAGCTGTTCTGAAAACAATCGGCAAATTACTCAAAACGCTTAACTCGCCGAGAAAATCACTTTTTTTCCACAATGAATGTCTGGCAAAAAATAGTTAATTTTGATGCAAGCCGTTCTGAAACCAATCGGCAAATAACACGAAATGCTTAACTCGCCGAGAAAATCACTTTTTTCCACAATGAATGTCTGGCAAAAAATAGTTAAATTTAATGCAAGCCGTTCTGAAACCAATCGGCAAATTACTCAAAATGCTTAACTCGCCGAGAAAATCACTTTTTTTCCACAATGAATGTCTGGCAAAAAATAGTAAATTTCAATGCAAGCCGTTCTGAAACCAATCGGCAAATTACTCAAAATGCTTAACTCGCCGAGAAATTCACTTTTTTTCCACAATGAATGTCTGGCAAAAAATAGTTAATTTTGATGCAAGCCGTTCTGAAACCAATCGGCAAATTACTCAAAATGCTTTACTCACCGAGAAAAATCACTTTTTTCCACAATTAATGGCTGGCAAAGTATAGTAAATTTCAATGCAAGCCGTTCTGAAACCAATCGGGAAATTACTCAAAATGCTTAACTCGCCGAGAAAATCACTTTTTTTCCCACAATGAATGCCTAGCAAAAAATAGTTAATTTTGATGCAAGCTGTTCTGAAATCAATCGGCAAATTACTCAATATGCTGAACTCGCCGCGAAAATCATTTTTTCCACGATGAATGTCTGGAAAAAAATAGTTAATTTTGATGCAAGCCGTTCTGAAACCAATCGGCAAATTACTCCAAACGCTTAACTCACCGAGAAAATCACTTTTTTTCCACAATGAATGTCTAGCAAAAAATAGTAAATTTTGCTGCAAGCCGGTCTGAAACCAATCGGCAAATAACTCAAAATGCTTAACTCACCGAGAAAAATAACTTTTTTTCCACAATGAATGTCTGGCAAAGTATAGTAAATTTCAATGCAAGCCGTTCTGAAACCAATCGGCAAATTACTCAATATGCTGAACTCGCCGCGAAAATCACTTTTTTTTGCACAATGAATGTCTGGCAAGAAATAGTAAATTTCAATGCAAGCTGTTCTGAAAACAATCGGCAAATTACTCAAAATGCTTAACACGCCGAGAAAATCACTTTTTTTCCACAATGAATGTCTGGCAAAGAATAGTTAATTTTGATGCAAGCCGTTCTGAAACCAATCGGCAAATTACTCAAAACGCTTAACTCGCCGAGAAAATCACTTTTTTTCCATAATGAATGTCTAGCAAAAAATAGTAAATTTTGATGCAAGCCGGTCTGAAACCAACCGGCAAATAACTCAAAATGCTTAACTCGCCGAGAAAATCACCTTTTTTCCACAATGAATGTCTGGCAAAAAATAGTTAATTTTGATGCAAGCCGTTCTGAAACCAATCCGCAAATTACTCAAAATGCTTAACTCGCCGCGAAAATCACTTTTTTTGCACAATGAATGTCTGGCAAAAAATAGTAAATTTCAATGCAAGCCGTTCGGAAACCAATCGGCAAATTACTGAAAATGCTTAACTCGCCGAGAAAATCACCTTTTTTCCACAATGAATGTTTGGCAAAAAATAGTTAATTTTGATGCAAGCCGTTCTGAAACCAATCCGCAAATTACTCAATATGCTTAACTCGCCGCGAAAATCACTTTTTTTGCACAATGAATGCCAGGCAAAAAATAGTACATTTCAATGCAATCTGTTCTGAAACCAATCGGCAAATTACTCAAAACGCTTAACTCGCCGAGAATCACTTTTTTTCCACAATGAATGTCTGGCAAAAAATAGTTAATTTTGATGCAAGCCGTTCTGAAACCAATCGGCAACTTACTCAAAATGCTTAACTTGCCGAGAAAATCACTTTTTTCCACAATGAATGTCTGGCAAAGAATAGTAAATTTCAATGCAAGCCATTCTGAAACCAATCGGCAAATTACTCAAAACGCTTAACTCGCCGAGAAATTCACTTTTTTTCCACAATGAATGTCTGGCAAAAAATAGTTAATTTTGATGCAAGCCGTTCTGAAACCAATCGGCAAATTACTCAAAATGCTTTACTCACCGAGAAAAATCACTTTTTTCCACAATTAATGGCTGGCAAAGAATAGTTAATTTTGATGCAAGCCGTTCTGAAACCAATCGGCAAATTACTCAAAACGCTTAACTCGCCGAGAAAATCACTTTTTTTCCATAATGAATGTCTAGCAAAAAATAGTAAATTTTGATGCAAGCCGGTCTGAAACCAACCGGCAAATAACTCAAAATGCTTAACTCGCCGAGAAAATCACCTTTTTTCCACAATGAATGTCTGGCAAAAAATAGTTAATTTTGATGCAAGCCGTTCTGAAACCAATCCGCAAATTACTCAAAATGCTTAACTCGCCGCGAAAATCACTTTTTTTGCACAATGAATGTCTGGCAAAAAATAGTAAATTTCAATGCAAGCCGTTCGGAAACCAATCGGCAAATTACTGAAAATGCTTAACTCGCCGAGAAAATCACCTTTTTTCCACAATGAATGTTTGGCAAAAAATAGTTAATTTTGATGCAAGCCGTTCTGAAACCAATCCGCAAATTACTCAATATGCTTAACTCGCCGCGAAAATCACTTTTTTTGCACAATGAATGCCAGGCAAAAAATAGTACATTTCAATGCAATCTGTTCTGAAACCAATCGGCAAATTACTCAAAACGCTTAACTCGCCGAGAATCACTTTTTTTCCACAATGAATGTCTGGCAAAAAATAGTTAATTTTGATGCAAGCCGTTCTGAAACCAATCGGCAACTTACTCAAAATGCTTAACTTGCCGAGAAAATCACTTTTTTCCACAATGAATGTCTGGCAAAGAATAGTAAATTTCAATGCAAGCCATTCTGAAACCAATCGGCAAATTACTCAAAACGCTTAACTCGCCGAGAAATTCACTTTTTTTCCACAATGAATGTCTGGCAAAAAATAGTTAATTTTGATGCAAGCCGTTCTGAAACCAATCGGCAAATTACTCAAAATGCTTTACTCACCGAGAAAAATCACTTTTTTCCACAATTAATGGCTGGCAAAGTATAGTAAATTTCAATGCAAGCCGTTCTGAAACCAATCGGGAAATTACTCAATATGCTGAACTCGCCGCGAATATCACTTTTTTTGCACAATGAATGGCTGGCAAGAAATAGCAAATTTCAATGCAAGCTGTTCTGAAAACAATCGGCAAATTACTCAAAACGCTTAACTCGCCGAGAAAATCACTTTTTTTCCACAATGAATGTCTGGCAAAAAATAGTTAATTTTGATGCAAGCCGTTCTGAAACCAATCGGCAAATAACACGAAATGCTTAACTCAACGAGAAAATCACTTTTTTCCACAATGAATGTCTGGCAAAAAATAGTTAAATTTAATGCAAGCCGTTCTGAAACCAATCGGCAAATTACTCAAAATGCTTAACTCGCCGAGAAAATCACTTTTTTTCCACAATGAATGTCTGGCAAAAAATAGTAAATTTCAATGCAAGCCGTTCTGAAACCAATCGGCAAATTACTCAAAATGCTTAACTCGCCGAGAAATTCACTTTTTTTCCACAATGAATGTCTGGCAAAAAATAGTTAATTTTGATGCAAGCCGTTCTGAAACCAATCGGCAAATTACTCAAAATGCTTTACTCACCGAGAAAAATCACTTTTTTCCACAATTAATGGCTGGCAAAGTATAGTAAATTTCAATGCAAGCCGTTCTGAAACCAATCGGGAAATTACTCAAAATGCTTAACTCGCCGAGAAAATCACTTTTTTTCCCACAATGAATGCCTAGCAAAAAATAGTTAATTTTGATGCAAGCTGTTCTGAAATCAATCGGCAAATTACTCAATATGCTGAACTCGCCGCGAAAATCATTTTTTCCACGATGAATGTCTGGAAAAAAATAGTTAATTTTGATGCAAGCCGTTCTGAAACCAATCGGCAAATTACTCCAAACGCTTAACTCGCCGAGAAAATCACTTTTTTTCCACAATGAATGTCTAGCAAAAAATAGTAAATTTTGCTGCAAGCCGGTCTGAAACCAATCGGCAAATAACTCAAAATGCTTAACTCACCGAGAAAAATAACTTTTTTTCAACAATGAATGTCTGGCAAAGTATAGTAAATTTCAATGCAAGCCGTTCTGAAACCAATCGGCAAATTACTCAATATGCTGAACTCGCCGCGAAAATCACTTTTTTTTGCACAATGAATGTCTGGCAAGAAATAGTAAATTTCAATGCAAGCTGTTCTGAAAACAATCGGCAAATTACTCAAAATGCTTAACACGCCGAGAAAATCACTTTTTTTCCACAATGAATGTCTGGCAAAGAATAGTTAATTTTGATGCAAGCTGTTCTGAAACCAATCGGCAAATTACTCAATATGCTGAACTCGCCGCGAAAATCACTTTTTTTGCACAATGAATGGCTGGCAAAAAATAGTTAATTTTGATGCAAGCCGTTCTGAAACCAATCGGCAAATTACTCAAAATGCTTTACTCACCGAGAAAAATCACTTTTTTCCACAATTAATGGCTGGCAAAGAATAGTTAATTTTGATGCAAGCCGTTCTGAAACCAATCGGCAAATTACTCAAAACGCTTAACTCGCCGAGAAAATCACTTTTTTTCCATAATGAATGTCTAGCAAAAAATAGTAAATTTTGATGCAAGCCGGTCTGAAACCAACCGGCAAATAACTCAAAATGCTTAACTCGCCGAGAAAATCACCTTTTTTCCACAATGAATGTCTGGCAAAAAATAGTTAATTTTGATGCAAGCCGTTCTGAAACCAATCCGCAAATTACTCAAAATGCTTAACTCGCCGCGAAAATCACTTTTTTTGCACAATGAATGTCTGGCAAAAAATAGTAAATTTCAATGCAAGCCGTTCAGAAACCAATCGGCAAATTACTGAAAATGCTTAACTCGCCGAGAAAATCACCTTTTTTCCACAATGAATGTTTGGCAAAAAATAGTTAATTTTGATGCAAGCCGTTCTGAAACCAATCCGCAAATTACTCAATATGCTTAACTCGCCGCGAAAATCACTTTTTTTGCACAATGAATGCCAGGCAAAAAATAGTACATTTCAATGCAATCTGTTCTGAAACCAATCGGCAAATTACTCAAAACGCTTAACTCGCCGAGAATCACTTTTTTTCCACAATGAATGTCTGGCAAAAAATAGTTAATTTTGATGCAAGCCGTTCTGAAACCAATCGGCAACTTACTCAAAATGCTTAACTTGCCGAGAAAATCACTTTTTTCCACAATGAATGTCTGGCAAAGAATAGTAAATTTCAATGCAAGCCATTCTGAAACCAATCGGCAAATTACTCAAAACGCTTAACTCGCCGAGAAATTCACTTTTTTTCCACAATGAATGTCTGGCAAAAAATAGTTAATTTTGATGCAAGCCGTTCTGAAACCAATCGGCAAATTACTCAAAATGCTTTACTCACCGAGAAAAATCACTTTTTTCCACAATTAATGGCTGGCAAAGTATAGTAAATTTCAATGCAAGCCGTTCTGAAACCAATCGGGAAATTACTCAATATGCTGAACTCGCCGCGAATATCACTTTTTTTGCACAATGAATGGCTGGCAAGAAATAGCAAATTTCAATGCAAGCTGTTCTGAAAACAATCGGCAAATTACTCAAAACGCTTAACTCGCCGAGAAAATCACTTTTTTTCCACAATGAATGTCTGGCAAAAAATAGTTAATTTTGATGCAAGCCGTTCTGAAACCAATCGGCAAATAACACGAAATGCTTAACTCAACGAGAAAATCACTTTTTTCCACAATGAATGTCTGGCAAAAAATAGTTAAATTTAATGCAAGCCGTTCTGAAACCAATCGGCAAATTACTCAAAATGCTTAACTCGCCGAGAAAATCACTTTTTTTCCACAATGAATGTCTGGCAAAAAATAGTAAATTTCAATGCAAGCCGTTCTGAAACCAATCGGCAAATTACTCAAAATGCTTAACTCGCCGAGAAATTCACTTTTTTTCCACAATGAATGTCTGGCAAAAAATAGTTAATTTTGATGCAAGCCGTTCTGAAACCAATCGGCAAATTACTCAAAATGCTTTACTCACCGAGAAAAATCACTTTTTTCCACAATTAATGGCTGGCAAAGTATAGTAAATTTCAATGCAAGCCGTTCTGAAACCAATCGGGAAATTACTCAAAATGCTTAACTCGCCGAGAAAATCACTTTTTTTCCCACAATGAATGCCTAGCAAAAAATAGTTAATTTTGATGCAAGCTGTTCTGAAATCAATCGGCAAATTACTCAATATGCTGAACTCGCCGCGAAAATCATTTTTTCCACGATGAATGTCTGGAAAAAAATAGTTAATTTTGATGCAAGCCGTTCTGAAACCAATCGGCAAATTACTCCAAACGCTTAACTCGCCGAGAAAATCACTTTTTTTCCACAATGAATGTCTAGCAAAAAATAGTAAATTTTGATGCAAGCTGTTCTGAAACCAATCGGCAAATTACTCAATATGCTGAACTCGCCGCGAAAATCACTTTTTTTGCACAATGAATGGCTGGCAAGAAATAGTAAATTTCAATGCAACTGTTCTGAAAACAATCGGCAAATTACTCAAAACGCTTAACTCGCCGAGAAAATCACTTTTTTTCCACAATGAATGTCTGGCAAAAAATAGTAAATTTCAATGCAAGCCGTTCTGAAACCAATCGGCAACTTACTCAAAATGCTTAACTCGCCGAGAAAAATCACATTTTTTGCACAATGAATGGCTGGCAAGAAATAGTAAATTTCAATGCAAGCTGTTCTGAAAACAATCGACAAATTACTCAAAACGCTTAACTCGCCGAGAAAATCACTTTTTTTCCACAATGAATGTCTGGCAAAGAATAGTAAATTTCAATGCAAGCCGTTCTGAAACCAATCGGCAAATTACTCGAATTGCTTAACTCGCCGAGAAAATCACTTTTTTTCCACAATGAATGTCTGGCAAAAAATAGTTAATTTTGATGCAAGCCGTTCTGAAACCAATCGGCAACTTACTCAAAATGCTTAACTCGCCGAGAAAATCACATTTTTTCCAAAATGAATGTCTGGCAAAGAATAGTAAATTTCAATGCAAGCCGTTCTGAAACCAATCGGCAACTTACTCAAAATGCTTAACTCACCGAGAAAATCACCTTTTTTCCACAATGAATGTCAGGCAAAAAATAGTTAATTTTGATGCAAGCCGTTCTGAAACCAATCCGCAAATTCCTCAATATGCTTAACTCGCCGCGAAAATCACTTTTTTTGCACAATGAATGTCTGGCAAAAAATAGTACATTTCAATGCAGGCTGTTCTGAAACCAATCGGCAAATTACTCAAAACGCTTAACTCGCCGAGAAAATCACTTTTTATCCACAATGAATGTCTGGCGAAAAATAGTTAATTTCGATGCAAGCCGTTCTGAAACCAATCGGCAAATTACTCAAAATGCTAAACTCACCGAGAAAAATCACTTTTTTTCCACAATGAATGTCTGGCAAAGTATAGTAAATTTCAATGCAAGCCGTTCTGAAACCAATCGGCAAATTACTCAATATGCTGAACTCGCCGCGAAAATCACTTTTTTTTGCATATTGCATGTCTGTCAAGAAATAGTAAATTTCAATGCAAGCCGTTCTGAAACCAATCGGCAAATTACTCAAAACGCTTAACTCGCCGAGAAAATCACTTTTTTCCACAATGAATGTCTGGCAAAAAATAGTTAATTTTGATGCAAGCCGTTCTGAAACCAATCGGCAAATTACTCAAAATGCTTAACTCGCCGACAAAATCACTTTTTTCCACAATGAATGTCAGGCAAAGAATAGTAAATTTCAATGCAAGCCGTTCTGAATCCATACGGCAAATTACTCAAAATGCTTAACTCGCCGAGAAATTCACTTTTTTTCACACAATGAATGCCTAGCAAAAAATAGTTAATTTTGATGCAAGCTGTTCTGAAATCAATCGGCAAATTACTCAAAATGCTTAACTCGCCGAGAAAATCACTTTTTTTCCCACAATGAATGTCTGGCAAAGAATAGTAAATTTCAATGCAAGCCATTCTGAAACCAATCGGCAAATTACTCAAAACGCTTAACTCGCCGAGAAATTCACTTTTTTTCCGCAATGAATGTCTGGCAAAAAATAGTTAATTTTGATGCAAGCCGTTCTGAAACCAATCGGCAAATTACTCAAAATGCTTTACTCACCGAGAAAAATCACTTTTTTCCACAATTAATGGCTGGCAAAGTATAGTAAATTTCAATGCAAGCCGTTCTGAAACCAATCGGGAAATTACTCAATATGCTGAACTCGCCGCGAATATCACTTTTTTTGCACAATGAATGGCTGGCAAGAAATAGCAAATTTCAATGCAAGCTGTTCTGAAAACAGTCGGCAAATTACTCAAAACGCTTAACTCGCCGAGAAAATCACTTTTTTTCCACAATGAATGTCTGGCAAAAAATAGTTAATTTTGATGCAAGCCGTTCTGAAACCAATCGGCAAATAACACGAAATGCTTAACTCGCCGAGAAAATCACTTTTTTCCACAATGAATGTCTGGCAAAAAATAGTTAAATTTAATGCAAGCCGTTCTGAAACCAATCGGCAAATTACTCAAAATGCTTAACTCGCCGAGAAAATCACTTTTTTTCCACAATGAATGTCTGGCAAAAAATAGTAAATTTCAATGCAAGCCGTTCTGAAACCAATCGGCAAATTACTCAAAATGCTTAACTCGCCGAGAAAATCACTTTTTTTCCACAATGAATGTCTGGCAAAAAATAGTTAAATTTAATGCAAGCCGTTCTGAAACCAACCGGCAAATTACCCAAAATGCTTAACTCGCCGAGAAAATCACTTTTTTTCCACAATGAATGTCTGGCAAAAAATAGTAAATTTCAATGCAAGCCGTTCTGAAACCAATCGGCAACTTACTCAAAATGCTTAACTCGCCGAGAAAATCATTTTTTCCACAATGAATGTCTGGCAAAAAATAGTTAATTTTGATGCAAGCCGTTCTGAAACCAATCGGCAAATTACTCCAAACGCTTAACTCGCCGAGAAAATCACTTTTTTTCCACAATGAATGTCTAGCAAAAAATAGTAAATTTTGCTGCAAGCCGGTCTGAAACCAATCGGCAAATAACTCAAAATGCTTAACTCACCGAGAAAAATAACTTTTTTTCCACAATGAATGTCTGGCAAAGTATAGTAAATTTCAATGCAAGCCGTTCTGAAACCAATCGGCAAATTACTCAATATGCTGAACTCGCCGCGAAAATCACTTTTTTTTGCACAATGAATGTCTGGCAAGAAATAGTAAATTTCAATGCAAGCTGTTCTGAAAACAATCGGCAAATTACTCAAAATGCTTAACACGCCGAGAAAATCACTTTTTTTCCACAATGAATGTCTGGCAAAGAATAGTAAATTTCAATGCAAGCCGTTCTGAAACCAATCGGCAAATTACTCAATATGCTGAACTCGCCGCGAAAATCACATTTTTTGCACAATGAATGGCTGGCAAGAAATAGTAAATTTCAATGCAAGCTGTTCTGAAAACAATCGGCAAATTACTCGAATTGCTTAACTCGCCGAGAAAATCACTTTTTTTCCACAATGAATGTCTGGCAAAAAATAGTTAATTTTGATGCAAGCCGTTCTGAAACCAATCGGCAAATTACTCAAAATGCTTAACACACCGAGAAAAATCACTTTTTTTCCACAATTAATGTCTGGCAAAGTATAGTAAATTTCAATGCAAGCCGTTCTTAAACCAATCGGCAAATTACTCAATATGCTGAACTCGCCGCGAAAATCACATTTTTTGCACAATGAATGGCTGGCAAGAAATAGTAAATTTCAATGCAAGCTGTTCTGAAAACAATCGACAAATTACTCAAAACGCTTAACTCGCCGAGAAAATCACCTTTTTTTCCACAATGAATGTCTGGCAAAAAATAGTTAATTTTGATGCAAGCCGTTCTGAAACCAATCGGCAAATTACTCAAAATGCTTAACTCACCGAGAATAATCACTTTTTTTCCGCAATTAATGTCTGGCAAAGTATAGTAAATTTCAATGCAAGCCGTTCTGAAACCAATCGGCAAATTACTGAATATGCTGAACTCGCCGCGAAAATCACATTTTTTGCACAATGAACTCGCCGAGAAAATCACTTTTTTTCAACAATGAATGTCTGGCAAAAAATAGTTAATTTTGATGCAAGCCGTTCTGAAACCAATCGGCAACTTACTCAAAATGCTTAACTCGCCGAGAAAATCACTTTTTTTCCAAAATGAATGTCTGGCAAAGAATAGTAAATTTCAATGCAAGCCGTTCTGAAACCAATCGGCAACTTACTCAAAATGCTTAACTCACCGAGAAAATTACCTTTTTTCCACAATGAATGTCAGGCAAAAAATAGTTAATTTTGATGCAAGCCGTTCTGAAACCAATCCGCAAATTCCTCAATATGCTTAACTCGCCGCGAAAATCACTTTTTTTGCACAATGAATGTCTGGCAAAAAATAGTACATTTCAATGCAGGCTGTTCTGAAACCAATCGGCAAATTACTCAAAACGCTTAACTCGCCGAGAAAATCACTTTTTATCCACAATGAATGTCTGGCGAAAAATAGTTAATTTCGATGCAAGCCGTTCTGAAACCAATCGGCAAATTACTCAAAATGCTAAACTCACCGAGAAAAATCACTTTTTTTCCACAATGAATGTCTGGCAAAGTATAGTAAATTTCAATGCAAGCCGTTCTGAAACCAATCGGCAAATTACTCAATATGCTGAACTCGCCGCGAAAATCACTTCATTTTGCACATTGCATGTCTGTCAAGAAATAGTAAATTTCAATGCAAGCCGTTCTGAAACCAATCGGCAAATTACTCAAAACGCTTAAATCGCCGAGAAAATCACTTTTTTCCACAATGAATGTCTGGCAAAAAATAGTTAATTTTGATGCAAGCCGTTCTGAAACCAATCGGCAAATTACTCCAAACGCTTAACTCGCCGAGAAAATCACTTTTTTTCCACAATGAATGTCTAGCAAAAAATAGTAAATTTTGCTGCAAGCCGGTCTGAAACCAATCGGCAAATAACTCAAAATGCTTAACTCACCGAGAAAAATAACTTTTTTTCCACAATGAATGTCTGGCAAAGTATAGTAAATTTCAATGCAAGCCGTTCTGAAACCAATCGGCAAATTACTCAATATGCTGAACTCGCCGCGAAAATCACTTCATTTTGCACATTGCATGTCTGTCAAGAAATAGTAAATTTCAATGCAAGCCGTTCTGAAACCAATCGGCAACTTACTCAAAATGCTTAACTCGCCGAGAAAATCATTTTTTCCACAATGAATGTCTGGCAAAAAATAGTTAATTTTGATGCAAGCCGTTCTGAAACCAATCGGCAAATTACTCCAAACGCTTAACTCGCCGAGAAAATCACTTTTTTTCCACAATGAATGTCTAGCAAAAAATAGTAAATTTTGCTGCAAGCCGGTCTGAAACCAATCGGCAAATAACTCAAAATGCTTAACTCACCGAGAAAAATAACTTTTTTTCCACAATGAATGTCTGGCAAAGTATAGTAAATTTCAATGCAAGCCGTTCTGAAACCAATCGGCAAATTACTCAATATGCTGAACTCGCCGCGAAAATCACTTTTTTTTGCACAATGAATGTCTGGCAAGAAATAGTAAATTTCAATGCAAGCTGTTCTGAAAACAATCGGCAAATTACTCAAAATGCTTAACACGCCGAGAAAATCACTTTTTTTCCACAATGAATGTCTGGCAAAGAATAGTAAATTTCAATGCAAGCCGTTCTGAAACCAATCGGCAAATTACTCAATATGCTGAACTCGCCGCGAAAATCACATTTTTTGCACAATGAATGGCTGGCAAGAAATAGTAAATTTCAATGCAAGCTGTTCTGAAAACAATCGGCAAATTACTCGAATTGCTTAACTCGCCGAGAAAATCACTTTTTTTCCACAATGAATGTCTGGCAAAAAATAGTTAATTTTGATGCAAGCCGTTCTGAAACCAATCGGCAAATTACTCAAAATGCTTAACACACCGAGAAAAATCACTTTTTTTCCACAATTAATGTCTGGCAAAGTATAGTGAATTTCAATGCAAGCCGTTCTTAAACCAATCGGCAAATTACTCAATATGCTGAACTCGCCGCGAAAATCACATTTTTTGCACAATGAATGGCTGGCAAGAAATAGTAAATTTCAATGCAAGCTGTTCTGAAAACAATCGACAAATTACTCAAAACGCTTAACTCGCCGAGAAAATCACCTTTTTTTCCACAATGAATGTCTGGCAAAAAATAGTTAATTTTGATGCAAGCCGTTCTGAAACCAATCGGCAAATTACTCAAAATGCTTAACTCACCGAGAATAATCACTTTTTTTCCGCAATTAATGTCTGGCAAAGTATAGTAAATTTCAATGCAAGCCGTTCTGAAACCAATCGTCAAATTACTGAATATGCTGAACTCGCCGCGAAAATCACATTTTTTGCACAATGAACTCGCCGAGAAAATCACTTTTTTTCAACAATGAATGTCTGGCAAATAATAGTTAATTTTGATGCAAGCCGTTCTGAAACCAATCGGCAACTTACTCAAAATGCTTAACTCGCCGAGAAAATCACTTTTTTTCCAAAATGAATGTCTGGCAAAGAATAGTAAATTTCAATGCAAGCCGTTCTGAAACCAATCGGCAACTTACTCAAAATGCTTAACTCACCGAGAAAATTACCTTTTTTCCACAATGAATGTCAGGCAAAAAATAGTTAATTTTGATGCAAGCCGTTCTGAAACCAATCCGCAAATTCCTCAATATGCTTAACTCGCCGCGAAAATCACTTTTTTTGCACAATGAATGTCTGGCAAAAAATAGTACATTTCAATGCAGGCTGTTCTGAAACCAATCGGCAAATTACTCAAAACGCTTAACTCGCCGAGAAAATCACTTTTTATCCACAATGAATGTCTGGCGAAAAATAGTTAATTTCGATGCAAGCCGTTCTGAAACCAATCGGCAAATTACTCAAAATGCTAAACTCACCGAGAAAAATCACTTTTTTTCCACAATGAATGTCTGGCAAAGTATAGTAAATTTCAATGCAAGCCGTTCTGAAACCAATCGGCAAATTACTCAATATGCTGAACTCGCCGCGAAAATCACTTTTTTTTGCACATTGCATGTCTGTCAAGAAATAGTAAATTTCAATGCAAGCCGTTCTGAAACCAATCGGCAAATTACTCAAAACGCTTAACTCGCCGAGAAAATCACTTTTTTCCACAATGAATGTCAGGCAAAGAATAGTAAATTTCAATGCAAGCCGTTCTGAATCCAATCGGCAAATTACTCAAAATGCTTAACTCGCCGGGAAAATCACTTTTTTTCCCACAATGAATGCCTAGCACAAAATAGTTAATTTTGATGCAAGCTGTTCTGAAATCAATCGGCAATTTACTCAATATGCTGAACTCGCCGCGAAAATCACTTTTTTTGCACAATGAATGGCTGGCAAGAAATAGTAAATTTCAATGCAACTGTTCTGAAAACAATCGGCATATTACTCAAAACGCTTAACTCGCCGAGAAAATCACTTTTTTTCCACAATGAATGTCTGGCAAAAAATAGTAAATTTCAATGCAAGCCGTTCTGAAACCAATCGGCAACTTACTCAAAATGCTTAACTCGCCGAGAAAATCATTTTTTCCACAATGAATGTCTGGCAAAAAATAGTTAATTTTGATGCAAGCCGTTCTGAAACCAATCGGCAAATTACTCCAAACGCTTAACTCGCCGAGAAAATCACTTTTTTTCCACAATGAATGTCTAGCAAAAAATAGTAAATTTTGCTGCAAGCCGGTCTGAAACCAATCGGCAAATAACTCAAAATGCTTAACTCACCGAGAAAAATAACTTTTTTTCCACAATGAATGTCTGGCAAAGTATAGTAAATTTCAATGCAAGCCGTACTGAAACCAATCGGCAAATTACTCAATATGCTGAACTCGCCGCGAAAATCACTTTTTTTTGCACATTGCATGTCTGTCAAGAAATAGTAAATTTCAATGCAAGCCGTTCTGAAACCAATCGGCAAATTACTCAAAACGCTTAACTCGCCGAGAAAATCACTTTTTTCCACAATGAATGTCAGGCAAAGAATAGTAAATTTCAATGCAAGCCGTTCTGAATCCAATCGGCAAATTACTCAAAATGCTTAACTCGCCGGGAAAATCACTTTTTTTCCCACAATGAATGCCTAGCACAAAATAGTTAATTTTGATGCAAGCTGTTCTGAAATCAATCGGCAATTTACTCAATATGCTGAACTCGCCGCGAAAATCACTTTTTTTGCACAATGAATGGCTGGCAAGAAATAGTAAATTTCAATGCAACTGTTCTGAAAACAATCGGCATATTACTCAAAACGCTTAACTCGCCGAGAAAATCACTTTTTTTCCACAATGAATGTCTGGCAAAAAATAGTAAATTTCAATGCAAGCCGTTCTGAAACCAATCGGCAACTTACTCAAAATGCTTAACTCGCCGAGAAAATCATTTTTTCCACAATGAATGTCTGGCAAAAAATAGTTAATTTTGATGCAAGCCGTTCTGAAACCAATCGGCAAATTACTCCAAACGCTTAACTCGCCGAGAAAATCACTTTTTTTCCACAATGAATGTCTAGCAAAAAATAGTAAATTTTGCTGCAAGCCGGTCTGAAACCAATCGGCAAATAACTCAAAATGCTTAACTCACCGAGAAAAATAACTTTTTTTCCACAATGAATGTCTGGCAAAGTATAGTAAATTTCAATGCAAGCCGTACTGAAACCAATCGGCAAATTACTCAATATGCTGAACTCGCCGCGAAAATCACTTTTTTTTGCACAATGAATGTCTGGCAAGAAATAGTAAATTTCAATGCAAGCTGTTCTGAAAACAATCGGCAAATTACTCAAAATGCTTAACTCGCCGAGAAAATCACTTTTTTTCCACAATGAATGTCTGGCAAAAAATAGTAAATTTCAATGCAAGCCGTTCTGAAACCAATCGGCAACTTACTCAAAATGCTTAACTCGCCGAGAAAATCATTTTTTCCACAATGAATGTCTGGCAAAAAATAGTTAATTTTGATGCAAGCCGTTCTGAAACCAATCGGCAAATTACTCCAAACGCTTAACTCGCCGAGAAAATCACTTTTTTTCCACAATGAATGTCTAGCAAAAAATAGTAAATTTTGCTGCAAGCCGGTCTGAAACCAATCGGCAAATAACTCAAAATGCTTAACTCACCGAGAAAAATAACTTTTTTTCCACAATGAATGTCTGGCAAAGTATAGTAAATTTCAATGCAAGCCGTTCTGAAACCAATCGGCAAATTACTCAATATGCTGAACTCGCGGCGAAAATCACTTTTTTTTGCACAATGAATGTCTGGCAAGAAATAGTAAATTTCAATGCAAGCTGTTCTGAAAACAATCGGCAAATTACTCAAAATGCTTAACACGCCGAGAAAATCACTTTTTTTCAACAATGAATGTCTGGCAAAGAATAGTAAATTTCAATGCAAGCCGTTCTGAAACCAATCGGCAAATTACTCAATATGCTGAACTCGCCGCGAAAATCACATTTTTTGCACAATGAATGTCTGGCAAGAAATAGTAAATTTCAATGCAAGCTGTTCTGAAAACAATCGACAAATTACTCAAAACGCTTAACTCGCCGAGAAAATCACTTTTTTTCCACAATGAATGTCTGGCAAAGAATAGTAAATTTCAATGCAAGCCGTTCTGAAACCAATCGGCAAATTACTCGAATTGCTTAACTCGCCGAGAAAATCACTTTTTTTCCACAATGAATGTCTGGCAAAAAATAGTTAATTTTGATGCAAGCCGTTCTGAAACCAATCGGCAACTTACTCAAAATGCTTAACTCGCCGAGAAAATCACTTTTTTTCCAAAATGAATGTCTGGCAAAGAATAGTAAATTTCAATGCAAGCCGTTCTGAAACCAATCGGCAACTTACTCAAAATGCTTAACTCACCGAGAAAATCACCTTTTTTCCACAATGAATGTCAGGCAAAAAATAGTTAATTTTGATGCAAGCCGTTCTGAAACCAATCCGCAAATTCCTCAATATGCTTAACACGCCGCGAAAATCACTTTTTTTGCACAATGAATGTCTGGCAAAAAATAGTACATTTCAATGCAGGCTGTTCTGAAACCAATCGGCAAATTACTCAAAACGCTTAACTCGCCGAGAAAATCACTTTTTATACACAATGAATGTCTGGCGAAAAATAGTTAATTTCGATGCAAGCCGTTCTGAAACCAATCGGCAAATTACTCAAAATGCTAAACTCACCGAGAAAAATCACTTTTTTTCCACAATGAATGTCTGGCAAAGTATAGTAAATTTCAATGCAAGCCGTTCTGAAACCAATCGGCAAATTACTCAATATGCTGAACTCGCCGCGAAAATCACTTTTTTTTGCACATTGCATGTCTGGCAAGAAATAGTAAATTTCAATGCAAGCCGTTCTGAAACCAATCGGCAAATTACTCAAAACGCTTAACTCGCCGAGAAAATCACTTTTTTCCACAATGAATGTCTGGCAAAAAATAGTTAATTTTGATGCAAGCCGTTCTGAATCCAATCGGCAAATTACTCAAAATGCTTAACTCGCCGAGAAAATCACTTTTTTTCCCACAATGAATGCCTAGCAAAAAATAGTTAATTTTGATGCAAGCTGTTCTGAAACCAATCGGCAAATTACTCAATATGCTGAACTCGCCGCGAAAATCACTTTTTTTGCACAATGAATGGCTGGCCAGAAATAGTAAATTTCAATGCAACTGTTCTGAAAACAATCGGCAAATTACTCAAAACGCTTAACTCGCCGAGAAAATCACTTTTTGTCCACAATGAATGTCTGGCAAAAAATAGTTAATTTTGATGCAAGCCGGTCTGAAACCAATCGGCAACTTACTCAAAATGCTTAACTCGCCGAGAAAATCACTTTTTTCCACAACGAAAATCACTTTTTTCCACAATGAATGTCTGGCAAAGAATAGTAAATTTCAATGCAAGCCGTTCTGAAACCAATCGGCAAATTACTCGAATTGCTTAACTCGCCGAGAAAATCACTTTTTTTCATAATGAATGTCTGGCAAAAAATAGTTAATTTTGATGCAAGCCGTTCTGAAACCAATCGGCAAATTACTCAAAATGCTTAACTCACCGAGAAAAATCACTTTTTTTCCGCAATTAATTTCTGGCAAAGTATAGTAAATTTCAATGCAAGCCGTTCTGAAACCAATCGGCAAATTACTCAATATGCTGAACTCGCCGGAAAATCACATTTTTTGCACAATGAACTCGCCGAGAAAATCACTTTTTTTCAACAATGAATGTCTGGCAAAAAATAGTTAATTTTGATGCAAGCCGTTCTGAAACCAATCGGCAACTTACTCAAAATGCTTAACTCGCCGAGAAAATCACTTTTTTTCCACAATGAATGTCTGGCAAAAAATAGTTAATTTTGATGCAAGCCGTTCTGAAATCAATCGGCAAATAACTCAAATTGCTTAACTCGCCGAGAAAATCAATTTTTTCCCACAATGAATGTCTGGCAAAGAATAGTAAATTTCAATGCAAGGCGTTCGGAAACCAATCGGCAAATTTCTCAAAATGCTTAACTCGCCGAGAAAATCAATTTTTTCCCACAATGAATGTCTGGCAAAGAATAGTAAATTTCAATGCAAGTGTTCTGAAACCAATCGGCAAATTACTCAAAATGCTTAACTCACTGAGAAAATCACTTTTTTTCCACAATGAATGTCTGGCAAAGAATAGTTAATTTTGATGCAAGCCGTTCTGAAACCAATCGGCAAATTACTCAAACCGCTTAACTCGCCGAGAAAATCACTTTTTTTCCATAATGAATGTCTAGCAAAAAATAGTAAATTTTGATGCAAGCCGGTCTGAAACCAATCGGCAAATAACTCAAAATGCTTAACTCGCCGAGAAAATCACCTTTTTTCCACAATGAATGTCTGGCAAAAAATAGTTAATTTTGATGCAAGCCGTTCTGAAACCAATCCGCAAATTACTCAAAATGCTTAACTCGCCGCGAAAATCACTTTTTTTGCACAATGAATGTCTGGCAAAAAATAGTAAATTTCAATGCAAGCTGTTCTGAAACCAATCGGCAAATTACTCAAAATGCTTAACTCGCCGAGAAAATCACTTTTTTTCCACAATGAATGCCTGGCAAAAAATAGTTAATTTTGATGCAAGCCGTTCTGAAACCAATCGGCAAATAACTCGAAATGCTTAACTCGCCGAGAAAATCACTTTTTTTCCACAATCAATGTCTGGCATAAAATAGTTAAATTTAATGCAAGCCGTTCTGAAACCAATCGGCAAATTACTCAAAATGCTTAACTCGCCGAGAAAATCACTTATTTTCCACAATGAATGTCTGGCAAAAAATAGTAAATTTCAATGCAAGCCGTTCGGAAACCAATCGGCAAATTACTCAAAACGCTTAACTCGCCGAGAATCACTTTTTTTCCACAATGAATGTCTGGCAAAAAATAGTTAATTTTGATGCAAGCCGTTCTGAAACCAATCGGCAACTTACTCAAAATGCTTAACTCGCCGAGAAAATCACTTTTTTCCACAATGAATGTCTGGCAAAGAATAGTAAATTTCAATGCAAGCCATTCTGAAACCAATCGGCAAATTACTCAAAACGCTTAACTCGCCGAGAAATTCACTTTTTTTCCACAATGAATGTCTGGCAAAAAATAGTTAATTTTGATGCAAGCCGTTCTGAAACCAATCGGCAAATTACTCAAAATGCTTTACTCACCGAGAAAAATCACTTTTTTTCCACAATTAATGGCTGGCAAAGTATAGTAAATTTCAATGCAAGCCGTTCTGAAACCAATCGGGAAATTACTCAATATGCTGAACTCGCCGCGAATATCACTTTTTTTGCACAATGAATGGCTGGCAAGAAATAGCAAATTTCAATGCAAGCTGTTCTGAAAACAATCGGCAAATTACTCAAAACGCTTAACTCGCCGAGAAAATCACTTTTTTTCCACAATGAATGTCTGGCAAAAAATAGTTAATTTTGATGCAAGCCGTTCTGAAACCAATCGGCAAATAACACGAAATGCTTAACTCGCCGAGAAAATCACTTTTTTCCACAATGAATGTCTGGCAAAAAATAGTTAAATTTAATGCAAGCCGTTCTGAAACCAATCGGCAAATTACTCAAAATGCTTAACTCGCCGAGAAAATCACTTTTTTTCCACAATGAATGTCTGGCAAAAAATAGTTAAATTTAATGCAAGCCGTTCTGAAACCAACCGGCAAATTACTCAAAATGCTTAACTCGCCGAGAAAATCACTTTTTTTCCACAATGAATGTCTGGCAAAAAATAGTAAATTTCAATGCAAGCCGTTCTGAAACCAATCGGCAACTTACTCAAAATGCTTAACTCATCGAGAAAATCACTTTTTTTCCACAATGAATGTCTGGCAAAAAATAGTTAAATTTAATGCAAGCCGTTCTGAAACCAACCGGCAAATTACTCAAAATGCTTAACTCGCCGAGAAAATCACTTTTTTTCCACAATGAATGTCTGGCAAAAAATAGTAAATTTCAATGCAAGCCGTTCTGAAACCAATCGGCAAATTACTCAATATGCTGAACTCGCCGCGAAAATCACATTTTTTGCACAATGAATGGCTGGCAAGAAATAGTAAATTTCAATGCAAGCTGTTCTGAAAACAATCGGCAAATTACTCGAATTGCTTAACTCGCCGAGAAAATCACTTTTTTTCCACAATGAATGTCTGGCAAAAAATAGTTAATTTTGATGCAAGCCGTTCTGAAACCAATCGGCAAATTACTCAAAATGCTTAACACACCGAGAAAAATCACTTTTTTTCCACAATTAATGTCTGGCAAAGTATAGTGAATTTCAATGCAAGCCGTTCTTAAACCAATCGGCAAATTACTCAATATGCTGAACTCGCCGCGAAAATCACATTTTTTGCACAATGAATGGCTGGCAAGAAATAGTAAATTTCAATGCAAGCTGTTCTGAAAACAATCGACAAATTACTCAAAACGCTTAACTCGCCGAGAAAATCACCTTTTTTTCCACAATGAATGTCTGGCAAAAAATAGTTAATTTTGATGCAAGCCGTTCTGAAACCAATCGGCAAATTACTCAAAATGCTTAACTCACCGAGAATAATCACTTTTTTTCCGCAATTAATGTCTGGCAAAGTATAGTAAATTTCAATGCAAGCCGTTCTGAAACCAATCGTCAAATTACTGAATATGCTGAACTCGCCGCGAAAATCACATTTTTTGCACAATGAACTCGCCGAGAAAATCACTTTTTTTCAACAATGAATGTCTGGCAAATAATAGTTAATTTTGATGCAAGCCGTTCTGAAACCAATCGGCAACTTACTCAAAATGCTTAACTCGCCGAGAAAATCACTTTTTTTCCAAAATGAATGTCTGGCAAAGAATAGTAAATTTCAATGCAAGCCGTTCTGAAACCAATCGGCAACTTACTCAAAATGCTTAACTCACCGAGAAAATTACCTTTTTTCCACAATGAATGTCAGGCAAAAAATAGTTAATTTTGATGCAAGCCGTTCTGAAACCAATCCGCAAATTCCTCAATATGCTTAACTCGCCGCGAAAATCACTTTTTTTGCACAATGAATGTCTGGCAAAAAATAGTACATTTCAATGCAGGCTGTTCTGAAACCAATCGGCAAATTACTCAAAACGCTTAACTCGCCGAGAAAATCACTTTTTATCCACAATGAATGTCTGGCGAAAAATAGTTAATTTCGATGCAAGCCGTTCTGAAACCAATCGGCAAATTACTCAAAATGCTAAACTCACCGAGAAAAATCACTTTTTTTCCACAATGAATGTCTGGCAAAGTATAGTAAATTTCAATGCAAGCCGTTCTGAAACCAATCGGCAAATTACTCAATATGCTGAACTCGCCGCGAAAATCACTTTTTTTTGCACATTGCATGTCTGTCAAGAAATAGTAAATTTCAATGCAAGCCGTTCTGAAACCAATCGGCAAATTACTCAAAACGCTTAACTCGCCGAGAAAATCACTTTTTTCCACAATGAATGTCAGGCAAAGAATAGTAAATTTCAATGCAAGCCGTTCTGAATCCAATCGGCAAATTACTCAAAATGCTTAACTCGCCGGGAAAATCACTTTTTTTCCCACAATGAATGCCTAGCACAAAATAGTTAATTTTGATGCAAGCTGTTCTGAAATCAATCGGCAATTTACTCAATATGCTGAACTCGCCGCGAAAATCACTTTTTTTGCACAATGAATGGCTGGCAAGAAATAGTAAATTTCAATGCAACTGTTCTGAAAACAATCGGCATATTACTCAAAACGCTTAACTCGCCGAGAAAATCACTTTTTTTCCACAATGAATGTCTGGCAAAAAATAGTAAATTTCAATGCAAGCCGTTCTGAAACCAATCGGCAACTTACTCAAAATGCTTAACTCGCCGAGAAAATCATTTTTTCCACAATGAATGTCTGGCAAAAAATAGTTAATTTTGATGCAAGCCGTTCTGAAACCAATCGGCAAATTACTCCAAACGCTTAACTCGCCGAGAAAATCACTTTTTTTCCACAATGAATGTCTAGCAAAAAATAGTAAATTTCAATTCAAGCCGGTCTGAAACCAATCGGCAAATAACTCAAAATGCTTAACTCACCGAGAAAAATAACTTTTTTTCCACAATGAATGTCTGGCAAAGTATAGTAAATTTCAATGCAAGCCGTACTGAAACCAATCGGCAAATTACTCAATATGCTGAACTCGCCGCGAAAATCACTTTTTTTTGCACAATGAATGTCTGGCAAGAAATAGTAAATTTCAATGCAAGCTGTTCTGAAAACAATCGGCAAATTACTCAAAATGCTTAACTCGCCGAGAAAATCACTTTTTTTCCACAATGAATGTCTGGCAAAAAATAGTAAATTTCAATGCAAGCCGTTCTGAAACCAATCGGCAACTTACTCAAAATGCTTAACTCGCCGAGAAAATCATTTTTTCCACAATGAATGTCTGGCAAAAAATAGTTAATTTTGATGCAAGCCGTTCTGAAACCAATCGGCAAATTACTCCAAACGCTTAACTCGCCGAGAAAATCACTTTTTTTCCACAATGAATGTCTAGCAAAAAATAGTAAATTTTGCTGCAAGCCGGTCTGAAACCAATCGGCAAATAACTCAAAATGCTTAACTCACCGAGAAAAATAACTTTTTTTCCACAATGAATGTCTGGCAAAGTATAGTAAATTTCAATGCAAGCCGTTCTGAAACCAATCGGCAAATTACTCAATATGCTGAACTCGCGGCGAAAATCACTTTTTTTTGCACAATGAATGTCTGGCAAGAAATAGTAAATTTCAATGCAAGCTGTTCTGAAAACAATCGGCAAATTACTCAAAATGCTTAACACGCCGAGAAAATCACTTTTTTTCAACAATGAATGTCTGGCAAAGAATAGTAAATTTCAATGCAAGCCGTTCTGAAACCAATCGGCAAATTACTCAATATGCTGAACTCGCCGCGAAAATCACATTTTTTGCACAATGAATGTCTGGCAAGAAATAGTAAATTTCAATGCAAGCTGTTCTGAAAACAATCGACAAATTACTCAAAACGCTTAACTCGCCGAGAAAATCACTTTTTTTCCACAATGAATGTCTGGCAAAGAATAGTAAATTTCAATGCAAGCCGTTCTGAAACCAATCGGCAAATTACTCGAATTGCTTAACTCGCCGAGAAAATCACTTTTTTTCCACAATGAATGTCTGGCAAAAAATAGTTAATTTTGATGCAAGCCGTTCTGAAACCAATCGGCAACTTACTCAAAATGCTTAACTCGCCGAGAAAATCACTTTTTTTCCAAAATGAATGTCTGGCAAAGAATAGTAAATTTCAATGCAAGCCGTTCTGAAACCAATCGGCAACTTACTCAAAATGCTTAACTCACCGAGAAAATCACCTTTTTTCCACAATGAATGTCAGGCAAAAAATAGTTAATTTTGATGCAAGCCGTTCTGAAACCAATCCGCAAATTCCTCAATATGCTTAACACGCCGCGAAAATCACTTTTTTTGCACAATGAATGTCTGGCAAAAAATAGTACATTTCAATGCAGGCTGTTCTGAAACCAATCGGCAAATTACTCAAAACGCTTAACTCGCCGAGAAAATCACTTTTTATACACAATGAATGTCTGGCGAAAAATAGTTAATTTCGATGCAAGCCGTTCTGAAACCAATCGGCAAATTACTCAAAATGCTAAACTCACCGAGAAAAATCACTTTTTTTCCACAATGAATGTCTGGCAAAGTATAGTAAATTTCAATGCAAGCCGTTCTGAAACCAATCGGCAAATTACTCAATATGCTGAACTCGCCGCGAAAATCACTTTTTTTTGCACATTGCATGTCTGGCAAGAAATAGTAAATTTCAATGCAAGCCGTTCTGAAACCAATCGGCAAATTACTCAAAACGCTTAACTCGCCGAGAAAATCACTTTTTTCCACAATGAATGTCTGGCAAAAAATAGTTAATTTTGATGCAAGCCGTTCTGAATCCAATCGGCAAATTACTCAAAATGCTTAACTCGCCGAGAAAATCACTTTTTTTCCCACAATGAATGCCGAGCAAAAAATAGTTAATTTTGATGCAAGCTGTTCTGAAACCAATCGGCAAATTACTCAATATGCTGAACTCGCCGCGAAAATCACTTTTTTTGCACAATGAATGGCTGGCCAGAAATAGTAAATTTCAATGCAACTGTTCTGAAAACAATCGGCAAATTACTCAAAACGCTTAACTCGCCGAGAAAATCACTTTTTGTCCACAATGAATGTCTGGCAAAAAATAGTTAATTTTGATGCAAGCCGGTCTGAAACCAATCGGCAACTTACTCAAAATGCTTAACTCGCCGAGAAAATCACTTTTTTCCACAACGAAAATCACTTTTTTCCACAATGAATGTCTGGCAAAGAATAGTAAATTTCAATGCAAGCCGTTCTGAAACCAATCGGCAAATTACTCGAATTGCTTAACTCGCCGAGAAAATCACTTTTTTTCATAATGAATGTCTGGCAAAAAATAGTTAATTTTGATGCAAGCCGTTCTGAAACCAATCGGCAAATTACTCAAAATGCTTAACTCACCGAGAAAAATCACTTTTTTTCCGCAATTAATTTCTGGCAAAGTATAGTAAATTTCAATGCAAGCCGTTCTGAAACCAATCGGCAAATTACTCAATATGCTGAACTCGCCGGAAAATCACATTTTTTGCACAATGAACTCGCCGAGAAAATCACTTTTTTTCAACAATGAATGTCTGGCAAAAAATAGTTAATTTTGATGCAAGCCGTTCTGAAACCAATCGGCAACTTACTCAAAATGCTTAACTCGCCGAGAAAATCACTTTTTTTCCACAATGAATGTCTGGCAAAAAATAGTTAATTTTGATGCAAGCCGTTCTGAAATCAATCGGCAAATAACTCAAATTGCTTAACTCGCCGAGAAAATCAATTTTTTCCCACAATGAATGTCTGGCAAAGAATAGTAAATTTCAATGCAAGGCGTTCGGAAACCAATCGGCAAATTTCTCAAAATGCTTAACTCGCCGAGAAAATCAATTTTTTCCCACAATGAATGTCTGGCAAAGAATAGTAAATTTCAATGCAAGTGTTCTGAAACCAATCGGCAAATTACTCAAAATGCTTAACTCACTGAGAAAATCACTTTTTTTCCACAATGAATGTCTGGCAAAGAATAGTTAATTTTGATGCAAGCCGTTCTGAAACCAATCGGCAAATTACTCAAACCGCTTAACTCGCCGAGAAAATCACTTTTTTTCCATAATGAATGTCTAGCAAAAAATAGTAAATTTTGATGCAAGCCGGTCTGAAACCAATCGGCAAATAACTCAAAATGCTTAACTCGCCGAGAAAATCACCTTTTTTCCACAATGAATGTCTGGCAAAAAATAGTTAATTTTGATGCAAGCCGTTCTGAAACCAATCCGCAAATTACTCAAAATGCTTAACTCGCCGAGAAATTCACTTTTTTTGCACAATGAATGTCTGGCAAAAAATAGTAAATTTCAATGCAAGCTGTTCTGAAACCAATCGGCAAATTACTCAAAATGCTTAACTCGCCGAGAAAATCACTTTTTTTCCACAATGAATGCCTGGCAAAAAATAGTTAATTTTGATGCAAGCCGTTCTGAAACCAATCGGCAAATAACTCGAAATGCTTAACTCGCCGAGAAAATCACTTTTTTTCCACAATCAATGTCTGGCATAAAATAGTTAAATTTAATGCAAGCCGTTCTGAAACCAATCGGCAAATTACTCAAAATGCTTAACTCGCCGAGAAAATCACTTATTTTCCACAATGAATGTCTGGCAAAAAATAGTAAATTTCAATGCAAGCCGTTCGGAAACCAATCGGCAAATTACTCAAAACGCTTAACTCGCCGAGAATCACTTTTTTTCCACAATGAATGTCTGGCAAAAAATAGTTAATTTTGATGCAAGCCGTTCTGAAACCAATCGGCAACTTACTCAAAATGCTTAACTCGCCGAGAAAATCACTTTTTTCCACAATGAATGTCTGGCAAAGAATAGTAAATTTCAATGCAAGCCATTCTGAAACCAATCGGCAAATTACTCAAAACGCTTAACTCGCCGAGAAATTCACTTTTTTTCCACAATGAATGTCTGGCAAAAAATAGTTAATTTTGATGCAAGCCGTTCTGAAACCAATCGGCAAATTACTCAAAATGCTTTACTCACCGAGAAAAATCACTTTTTTTCCACAATTAATGGCTGGCAAAGTATAGTAAATTTCAATGCAAGCCGTTCTGAAACCAATCGGGAAATTACTCAATATGCTGAACTCGCCGAGAAAATCACTTTTTTTCCACAATCAATGTCTGGCATAAAATAGTTAAATTTAATGCAAGCCGTTCTGAAACCAATCGGCAAATTACTCAAAATGCTTAACTCGCCGAGAAAATCACTTATTTTCCACAATGAATGTCTGGCAAAAAATAGTAAATTTCAATGCAAGCCGTTCGGAAACCAATCGGCAAATTACTCAAAACGCTTAACTCGCCGAGAATCACTTTTTTTCCACAATGAATGTCTGGCAAAAAATAGTTAATTTTGATGCAAGCCGTTCTGAAACCAATCGGCAACTTACTCAAAATGCTTAACTCGCCGAGAAAATCACTTTTTTCCACAATGAATGTCTGGCAAAGAATAGTAAATTTCAATGCAAGCCATTCTGAAACCAATCGGCAAATTACTCAAAACGCTTAACTCGCCGAGAAATTCACTTTTTTTCCACAATGAATGTCTGGCAAAAAATAGTTAATTTTGATGCAAGCCGTTCTGAAACCAATCGGCAAATTACTCAAAATGCTTTACTCACCGAGAAAAATCACTTTTTTTCCACAATTAATGGCTGGCAAAGTATAGTAAATTTCAATGCAAGCCGTTCTGAAACCAATCGGGAAATTACTCAATATGCTGAACTCGCCGCGAATATCACTTTTTTTGCACAATGAATGGCTGGCAAGAAATAGCAAATTTCAATGCAAGCTGTTCTGAAAACAATCGGCAAATTACTCAAAACGCTTAACTCGCCGAGAAAATCACTTTTTTTCCACAATGAATGTCTGGCAAAAAATAGTTAATTTTGATGCAAGCCGTTCTGAAACCAATCGGCAAATAACACGAAATGCTTAACTCGCCGAGAAAATCACTTTTTTCCACAATGAATGTCTGGCAAAAAATAGTTAAATTTAATGCAAGCCGTTCTGAAACCAATCGGCAAATTACTCAAAATGCTTAACTCGCCGAGAAAATCACTTTTTTTCCACAATGAATGTCTGGCAAAAAATAGTTAAATTTAATGCAAGCCGTTCTGACACCAACCGGCAAATTACTCAAAATGCTTAACTCGCCGAGAAAATCACTTTTTTTCCACAATGAATGTCTGGCAAAAAATAGTAAATTTCAATGCAAGCCGTTCTGAAACCAATCGGCAACTTACTCAAAATGCTTAACTCATCGAGAAAATCACTTTTTTTCCACAATGAATGTCTGGCAAAGATTAGTAAATTTCAATGCAAGCTGTTCTGAAACCAATCAGCAAATTACTCAAAATGCTTAACTCGCCGAGAAAATCACTTTTGTTCCACAATGAATGTCTGGCAAAGAATAGTAAATTTCAATGCAAGCCGTTCTGAAACCAATCGGCAAATTACTCAAAATGCTTAACTCGCCGGGAAAATCACTTTTTTTCCCACAATGAATGCCTAGCACAAAATAGTTAATTTTGATGCAAGCTGTTCTGAAATCAATCGGCAATTTACTCAATATGCTGAACTCGCCGCGAAAATCACTTTTTTTGCACAATGAATGGCTGGCAAGAAATAGTAAATTTCAATGCAACTGTTCTGAAAACAATCGGCATATTACTCAAAACGCTTAACTCGCCGAGAAAATCACTTTTTTTCCACAATGAATGTCTGGCAAAAAATAGTAAATTTCAATGCAAGCCGTTCTGAAACCAATCGGCAACTTACTCAAAATGCTTAACTCGCCGAGAAAATCATTTTTTCCACAATGAATGTCTGGCAAAAAATAGTTAATTTTGATGCAAGCCGTTCTGAAACCAATCGGCAAATTACTCCAAACGCTTAACTCGCCGAGAAAATCACTTTTTTTCCACAATGAATGTCTAGCAAAAAATAGTAAATTTTGCTGCAAGCCGGTCTGAAACCAATCGGCAAATAACTCAAAATGCTTAACTCACCGAGAAAAATAACTTTTTTTCCACAATGAATGTCTGGCAAAGTATAGTAAATTTCAATGCAAGCCGTACTGAAACCAATCGGCAAATTACTCAATATGCTGAACTCGCCGCGAAAATCACTTTTTTTTGCACAATGAATGTCTGGCAAGAAATAGTAAATTTCAATGCAAGCTGTTCTGAAAACAATCGGCAAATTACTCAAAATGCTTAACTCGCCGAGAAAATCACTTTTTTTCCACAATGAATGTCTGGCAAAAAATAGTAAATTTCAATGCAAGCCGTTCTGAAACCAATCGGCAACTTACTCAAAATGCTTAACTCGCCGAGAAAATCATTTTTTCCACAATGAATGTCTGGCAAAAAATAGTTAATTTTGATGCAAGCCGTTCTGAAACCAATCGGCAAATTACTCCAAACGCTTAACTCGCCGAGAAAATCACTTTTTTTCCACAATGAATGTCTAGCAAAAAATAGTAAATTTTGCTGCAAGCCGGTCTGAAACCAATCGGCAAATAACTCAAAATGCTTAACTCACCGAGAAAAATAACTTTTTTTCCACAATGAATGTCTGGCAAAGTATAGTAAATTTCAATGCAAGCCGTTCTGAAACCAATCGGCAAATTACTCAATATGCTGAACTCGCGGCGAAAATCACTTTTTTTTGCACAATGAATGTCTGGCAAGAAATAGTAAATTTCAATGCAAGCTGTTCTGAAAACAATCGGCAAATTACTCAAAATGCTTAACACGCCGAGAAAATCACTTTTTTTCAACAATGAATGTCTGGCAAAGAATAGTAAATTTCAATGCAAGCCGTTCTGAAACCAATCGGCAAATTACTCAATATGCTGAACTCGCCGCGAAAATCACATTTTTTGCACAATGAATGTCTGGCAAGAAATAGTAAATTTCAATGCAAGCTGTTCTGAAAACAATCGACAAATTACTCAAAACGCTTAACTCGCCGAGAAAATCACTTTTTTTCCACAATGAATGTCTGGCAAAGAATAGTAAATTTCAATGCAAGCCGTTCTGAAACCAATCGGCAAATTACTCGAATTGCTTAACTCGCCGAGAAAATCACTTTTTTTCCACAATGAATGTCTGGCAAAAAATAGTTAATTTTGATGCAAGCCGTTCTGAAACCAATCGGCAACTTACTCAAAATGCTTAACTCGCCGAGAAAATCACTTTTTTTCCAAAATGAATGTCTGGCAAAGAATAGTAAATTTCAATGCAAGCCGTTCTGAAACCAATCGGCAACTTACTCAAAATGCTTAACTCACCGAGAAAATCACCTTTTTTCCACAATGAATGTCAGGCAAAAAATAGTTAATTTTGATGCAAGCCGTTCTGAAACCAATCCGCAAATTCCTCAATATGCTTAACACGCCGCGAAAATCACTTTTTTTGCACAATGAATGTCTGGCAAAAAATAGTACATTTCAATGCAGGCTGTTCTGAAACCAATCGGCAAATTACTCAAAACGCTTAACTCGCCGAGAAAATCACTTTTTATACACAATGAATGTCTGGCGAAAAATAGTTAATTTCGATGCAAGCCGTTCTGAAACCAATCGGCAAATTACTCAAAATGCTTTACTCACCGAGAAAAATCACTTTTTTTCCACAATTAATGGCTGGCAAAGTATAGTAAATTTCAATGCAAGCCGTTCTGAAACCAATCGGGAAATTACTCAATATGCTGAACTCGCCGCGAATATCACTTTTTTTGCACAATGAATGGCTGGCAAGAAATAGCAAATTTCAATGCAAGCTGTTCTGAAAACAATCGGCAAATTACTCAAAACGCTTAACTCGCCGAGAAAATCACTTTTTTTCCACAATGAATGTCTGGCAAAAAATAGTTAATTTTGATGCAAGCCGTTCTGAAACCAATCGGCAAATAACACGAAATGCTTAACTCGCCGAGAAAATCACTTTTTTCCACAATGAATGTCTGGCAAAAAATAGTTAAATTTAATGCAAGCCGTTCTGAAACCAATCGGCAAATTACTCAAAATGCTTAACTCGCCGAGAAAATCACTTTTTTTCCACAATGAATGTCTGGCAAAAAATAGTTAAATTTAATGCAAGCCGTTCTGAAACCAACCGGCAAATTACTCAAAATGCTTAACTCGCCGAGAAAATCACTTTTTTTCCACAATGAATGTCTGGCAAAAAATAGTAAATTTCAATGCAAGCCGTTCTGAAACCAATCGGCAACTTACTCAAAATGCTTAACTCATCGAGAAAATCACTTTTTTTCCACAATGAATGTCTGGCAAAAAATAGTTAAATTTAATGCAAGCCGTTCTGAAACCAACCGGCAAATTACTCAAAATGCTTAACTCGCCGAGAAAATCACTTTTTTTCCACAATGAATGTCTGGCAAAAAATAGTAAATTTCAATGCAAGCCGTTCTGAAACCAATCGGCAAATTACTCAATATGCTGAACTCGCCGCGAAAATCACATTTTTTGCACAATGAATGGCTGGCAAGAAATAGTAAATTTCAATGCAAGCTGTTCTGAAAACAATCGGCAAATTACTCGAATTGCTTAACTCGCCGAGAAAATCACTTTTTTTCCACAATGAATGTCTGGCAAAAAATAGTTAATTTTGATGCAAGCCGTTCTGAAACCAATCGGCAAATTACTCAAAATGCTTAACACACCGAGAAAAATCACTTTTTTTCCACAATTAATGTCTGGCAAAGTATAGTGAATTTCAATGCAAGCCGTTCTTAAACCAATCGGCAAATTACTCAATATGCTGAACTCGCCGCGAAAATCACATTTTTTGCACAATGAATGGCTGGCAAGAAATAGTAAATTTCAATGCAAGCTGTTCTGAAAACAATCGACAAATTACTCAAAACGCTTAACTCGCCGAGAAAATCACCTTTTTTTCCACAATGAATGTCTGGCAAAAAATAGTTAATTTTGATGCAAGCCGTTCTGAAACCAATCGGCAAATTACTCAAAATGCTTAACTCACCGAGAATAATCACTTTTTTTCCGCAATTAATGTCTGGCAAAGTATAGTAAATTTCAATGCAAGCCGTTCTGAAACCAATCGTCAAATTACTGAATATGCTGAACTCGCCGCGAAAATCACATTTTTTGCACAATGAACTCGCCGAGAAAATCACTTTTTTTCAACAATGAATGTCTGGCAAATAATAGTTAATTTTGATGCAAGCCGTTCTGAAACCAATCGGCAACTTACTCAAAATGCTTAACTCGCCGAGAAAATCACTTTTTTTCCAAAATGAATGTCTGGCAAAGAATAGTAAATTTCAATGCAAGCCGTTCTGAAACCAATCGGCAACTTACTCAAAATGCTTAACTCACCGAGAAAATTACCTTTTTTCCACAATGAATGTCAGGCAAAAAATAGTTAATTTTGATGCAAGCCGTTCTGAAACCAATCCGCAAATTCCTCAATATGCTTAACTCGCCGCGAAAATCACTTTTTTTGCACAATGAATGTCTGGCAAAAAATAGTACATTTCAATGCAGGCTGTTCTGAAACCAATCGGCAAATTACTCAAAACGCTTAACTCGCCGAGAAAATCACTTTTTATCCACAATGAATGTCTGGCGAAAAATAGTTAATTTCGATGCAAGCCGTTCTGAAACCAATCGGCAAATTACTCAAAATGCTAAACTCACCGAGAAAAATCACTTTTTTTCCACAATGAATGTCTGGCAAAGTATAGTAAATTTCAATGCAAGCCGTTCTGAAACCAATCGGCAAATTACTCAATATGCTGAACTCGCCGCGAAAATCACTTTTTTTTGCACATTGCATGTCTGTCAAGAAATAGTAAATTTCAATGCAAGCCGTTCTGAAACCAATCGGCAAATTACTCAAAACGCTTAACTCGCCGAGAAAATCACTTTTTTCCACAATGAATGTCAGGCAAAGAATAGTAAATTTCAATGCAAGCCGTTCTGAATCCAATCGGCAAATTACTCAAAATGCTTAACTCGCCGGGAAAATCACTTTTTTTCCCACAATGAATGCCTAGCACAAAATAGTTAATTTTGATGCAAGCTGTTCTGAAATCAATCGGCAATTTACTCAATATGCTGAACTCGCCGCGAAAATCACTTTTTTTGCACAATGAATGGCTGGCAAGAAATAGTAAATTTCAATGCAACTGTTCTGAAAACAATCGGCATATTACTCAAAACGCTTAACTCGCCGAGAAAATCACTTTTTTTCCACAATGAATGTCTGGCAAAAAATAGTAAATTTCAATGCAAGCCGTTCTGAAACCAATCGGCAACTTACTCAAAATGCTTAACTCGCCGAGAAAATCATTTTTTCCACAATGAATGTCTGGCAAAAAATAGTTAATTTTGATGCAAGCCGTTCTGAAACCAATCGGCAAATTACTCCAAACGCTTAACTCGCCGAGAAAATCACTTTTTTTCCACAATGAATGTCTAGCAAAAAATAGTAAATTTCAATGCAAGCCGGTCTGAAACCAATCGGCAAATAACTCAAAATGCTTAACTCACCGAGAAAAATAACTTTTTTTCCACAATGAATGTCTGGCAAAGTATAGTAAATTTCAATGCAAGCCGTACTGAAACCAATCGGCAAATTACTCAATATGCTGAACTCGCCGCGAAAATCACTTTTTTTTGCACAATGAATGTCTGGCAAGAAATAGTAAATTTCAATGCAAGCTGTTCTGAAAACAATCGGCAAATTACTCAAAATGCTTAACTCGCCGAGAAAATCACTTTTTTTCCACAATGAATGTCTGGCAAAAAATAGTAAATTTCAATGCAAGCCGTTCTGAAACCAATCGGCAACTTACTCAAAATGCTTAACTCGCCGAGAAAATCATTTTTTCCACAATGAATGTCTGGCAAAAAATAGTTAATTTTGATGCAAGCCGTTCTGAAACCAATCGGCAAATTACTCCAAACGCTTAACTCGCCGAGAAAATCACTTTTTTTCCACAATGAATGTCTAGCAAAAAATAGTAAATTTTGCTGCAAGCCGGTCTGAAACCAATCGGCAAATAACTCAAAATGCTTAACTCACCGAGAAAAATAACTTTTTTTCCACAATGAATGTCTGGCAAAGTATAGTAAATTTCAATGCAAGCCGTTCTGAAACCAATCGTCAAATTACTGAATATGCTGAACTCGCCGCGAAAATCACATTTTTTGCACAATGAACTCGCCGAGAAAATCACTTTTTTTCAACAATGAATGTCTGGCAAATAATAGTTAATTTTGATGCAAGCCGTTCTGAAACCAATCGGCAACTTACTCAAAATGCTTAACTCGCCGAGAAAATCACTTTTTTTCCAAAATGAATGTCTGGCAAAGAATAGTAAATTTCAATGCAAGCCGTTCTGAAACCAATCGGCAACTTACTCAAAATGCTTAACTCACCGAGAAAATTACCTTTTTTCCACAATGAATGTCAGGCAAAAAATAGTTAATTTTGATGCAAGCCGTTCTGAAACCAATCCGCAAATTCCTCAATATGCTTAACTCGCCGCGAAAATCACTTTTTTTGCACAATGAATGTCTGGCAAAAAATAGTACATTTCAATGCAGGCTGTTCTGAAACCAATCGGCAAATTACTCAAAACGCTTAACTCGCCGAGAAAATCACTTTTTATCCACAATGAATGTCTGGCGAAAAATAGTTAATTTCGATGCAAGCCGTTCTGAAACCAATCGGCAAATTACTCAAAATGCTAAACTCACCGAGAAAAATCACTTTTTTTCCACAATGAATGTCTGGCAAAGTATAGTAAATTTCAATGCAAGCCGTTCTGAAACCAATCGGCAAATTACTCAATATGCTGAACTCGCCGCGAAAATCACTTTTTTTTGCACATTGCATGTCTGTCAAGAAATAGTAAATTTCAATGCAAGCCGTTCTGAAACCAATCGGCAAATTACTCAAAACGCTTAACTCGCCGAGAAAATCACTTTTTTCCACAATGAATGTCAGGCAAAGAATAGTAAATTTCAATGCAAGCCGTTCTGAATCCAATCGGCAAATTACTCAAAATGCTTAACTCGCCGGGAAAATCACTTTTTTTCCCACAATGAATGCCTAGCACAAAATAGTTAATTTTGATGCAAGCTGTTCTGAAATCAATCGGCAATTTACTCAATATGCTGAACTCGCCGCGAAAATCACTTTTTTTGCACAATGAATGGCTGGCAAGAAATAGTAAATTTCAATGCAACTGTTCTGAAAACAATCGGCATATTACTCAAAACGCTTAACTCGCCGAGAAAATCACTTTTTTTCCACAATGAATGTCTGGCAAAAAATAGTAAATTTCAATGCAAGCCGTTCTGAAACCAATCGGCAACTTACTCAAAATGCTTAACTCGCCGAGAAAATCATTTTTTCCACAATGAATGTCTGGCAAAAAATAGTTAATTTTGATGCAAGCCGTTCTGAAACCAATCGGCAAATTACTCCAAACGCTTAACTCGCCGAGAAAATCACTTTTTTTCCACAATGAATGTCTAGCAAAAAATAGTAAATTTCAATGCAAGCCGGTCTGAAACCAATCGGCAAATAACTCAAAATGCTTAACTCACCGAGAAAAATAACTTTTTTTCCACAATGAATGTCTGGCAAAGTATAGTAAATTTCAATGCAAGCCGTACTGAAACCAATCGGCAAATTACTCAATATGCTGAACTCGCCGCGAAAATCACTTTTTTTTGCACAATGAATGTCTGGCAAGAAATAGTAAATTTCAATGCAAGCTGTTCTGAAAACAATCGGCAAATTACTCAAAATGCTTAACTCGCCGAGAAAATCACTTTTTTTCCACAATGAATGTCTGGCAAAAAATAGTAAATTTCAATGCAAGCCGTTCTGAAACCAATCGGCAACTTACTCAAAATGCTTAACTCGCCGAGAAAATCATTTTTTCCACAATGAATGTCTGGCAAAAAATAGTTAATTTTGATGCAAGCCGTTCTGAAACCAATCGGCAAATTACTCCAAACGCTTAACTCGCCGAGAAAATCACTTTTTTTCCACAATGAATGTCTAGCAAAAAATAGTAAATTTTGCTGCAAGCCGGTCTGAAACCAATCGGCAAATAACTCAAAATGCTTAACTCACCGAGAAAAATAACTTTTTTTCCACAATGAATGTCTGGCAAAGTATAGTAAATTTCAATGCAAGCCGTTCTGAAACCAATCGGCAAATTACTCAATATGCTGAACTCGCGGCGAAAATCACTTTTTTTTGCACAATGAATGTCTGGCAAGAAATAGTAAATTTCAATGCAAGCTGTTCTGAAAACAATCGGCAAATTACTCAAAATGCTTAACACGCCGAGAAAATCACTTTTTTTCAACAATGAATGTCTGGCAAAGAATAGTAAATTTCAATGCAAGCCGTTCTGAAACCAATCGGCAAATTACTCAATATGCTGAACTCGCCGCGAAAATCACATTTTTTGCACAATGAATGTCTGGCAAGAAATAGTAAATTTCAATGCAAGCTGTTCTGAAAACAATCGACAAATTACTCAAAACGCTTAACTCGCCGAGAAAATCACTTTTTTTCCACAATGAATGTCTGGCAAAGAATAGTAAATTTCAATGCAAGCCGTTCTGAAACCAATCGGCAAATTACTCGAATTGCTTAACTCGCCGAGAAAATCACTTTTTTTCCACAATGAATGTCTGGCAAAAAATAGTTAATTTTGATGCAAGCCGTTCTGAAACCAATCGGCAACTTACTCAAAATGCTTAACTCGCCGAGAAAATCACTTTTTTTCCAAAATGAATGTCTGGCAAAGAATAGTAAATTTCAATGCAAGCCGTTCTGAAACCAATCGGCAACTTACTCAAAATGCTTAACTCACCGAGAAAATCACCTTTTTTCCACAATGAATGTCAGGCAAAAAATAGTTAATTTTGATGCAAGCCGTTCTGAAACCAATCCGCAAATTCCTCAATATGCTTAACACGCCGCGAAAATCACTTTTTTTGCACAATGAATGTCTGGCAAAAAATAGTACATTTCAATGCAGGCTGTTCTGAAACCAATCGGCAAATTACTCAAAACGCTTAACTCGCCGAGAAAATCACTTTTTATACACAATGAATGTCTGGCGAAAAATAGTTAATTTCGATGCAAGCCGTTCTGAAACCAATCGGCAAATTACTCAAAATGCTAAACTCACCGAGAAAAATCACTTTTTTTCCACAATGAATGTCTGGCAAAGTATAGTAAATTTCAATGCAAGCCGTTCTGAAACCAATCGGCAAATTACTCAATATGCTGAACTCGCCGCGAAAATCACTTTTTTTTGCACATTGCATGTCTGGCAAGAAATAGTAAATTTCAATGCAAGCCGTTCTGAAACCAATCGGCAAATTACTCAAAACGCTTAACTCGCCGAGAAAATCACTTTTTTCCACAATGAATGTCTGGCAAAAAATAGTTAATTTTGATGCAAGCCGTTCTGAATCCAATCGGCAAATTACTCAAAATGCTTAACTCGCCGAGAAAATCACTTTTTTTCCCACAATGAATGCCGAGCAAAAAATAGTTAATTTTGATGCAAGCTGTTCTGAAACCAATCGGCAAATTACTCAATATGCTGAACTCGCCGCGAAAATCACTTTTTTTGCACAATGAATGGCTGGCCAGAAATAGTAAATTTCAATGCAACTGTTCTGAAAACAATCGGCAAATTACTCAAAACGCTTAACTCGCCGAGAAAATCACTTTTTGTCCACAATGAATGTCTGGCAAAAAATAGTTAATTTTGATGCAAGCCGGTCTGAAACCAATCGGCAACTTACTCAAAATGCTTAACTCGCCGAGAAAATCACTTTTTTCCACAACGAAAATCACTTTTTTCCACAATGAATGTCTGGCAAAGAATAGTAAATTTCAATGCAAGCCGTTCTGAAACCAATCGGCAAATTACTCGAATTGCTTAACTCGCCGAGAAAATCACTTTTTTTCATAATGAATGTCTGGCAAAAAATAGTTAATTTTGATGCAAGCCGTTCTGAAACCAATCGGCAAATTACTCAAAATGCTTAACTCACCGAGAAAAATCACTTTTTTTCCGCAATTAATTTCTGGCAAAGTATAGTAAATTTCAATGCAAGCCGTTCTGAAACCAATCGGCAAATTACTCAATATGCTGAACTCGCCGGAAAATCACATTTTTTGCACAATGAACTCGCCGAGAAAATCACTTTTTTTCAACAATGAATGTCTGGCAAAAAATAGTTAATTTTGATGCAAGCCGTTCTGAAACCAATCGGCAACTTACTCAAAATGCTTAACTCGCCGAGAAAATCACTTTTTTTCCACAATGAATGTCTGGCAAAAAATAGTTAATTTTGATGCAAGCCGTTCTGAAATCAATCGGCAAATAACTCAAATTGCTTAACTCGCCGAGAAAATCAATTTTTTCCCACAATGAATGTCTGGCAAAGAATAGTAAATTTCAATGCAAGGCGTTCGGAAACCAATCGGCAAATTTCTCAAAATGCTTAACTCGCCGAGAAAATCAATTTTTTCCCACAATGAATGTCTGGCAAAGAATAGTAAATTTCAATGCAAGTGTTCTGAAACCAATCGGCAAATTACTCAAAATGCTTAACTCACTGAGAAAATCACTTTTTTTCCACAATGAATGTCTGGCAAAGAATAGTTAATTTTGATGCAAGCCGTTCTGAAACCAATCGGCAAATTACTCAAACCGCTTAACTCGCCGAGAAAATCACTTTTTTTCCATAATGAATGTCTAGCAAAAAATAGTAAATTTTGATGCAAGCCGGTCTGAAACCAATCGGCAAATAACTCAAAATGCTTAACTCGCCGAGAAAATCACCTTTTTTCCACAATGAATGTCTGGCAAAAAATAGTTAATTTTGATGCAAGCCGTTCTGAAACCAATCCGCAAATTACTCAAAATGCTTAACTCGCCGAGAAATTCACTTTTTTTGCACAATGAATGTCTGGCAAAAAATAGTAAATTTCAATGCAAGCTGTTCTGAAACCAATCGGCAAATTACTCAAAATGCTTAACTCGCCGAGAAAATCACTTTTTTTCCACAATGAATGCCTGGCAAAAAATAGTTAATTTTGATGCAAGCCGTTCTGAAACCAATCGGCAAATAACTCGAAATGCTTAACTCGCCGAGAAAATCACTTTTTTTCCACAATCAATGTCTGGCATAAAATAGTTAAATTTAATGCAAGCCGTTCTGAAACCAATCGGCAAATTACTCAAAATGCTTAACTCGCCGAGAAAATCACTTATTTTCCACAATGAATGTCTGGCAAAAAATAGTAAATTTCAATGCAAGCCGTTCGGAAACCAATCGGCAAATTACTCAAAACGCTTAACTCGCCGAGAATCACTTTTTTTCCACAATGAATGTCTGGCAAAAAATAGTTAATTTTGATGCAAGCCGTTCTGAAACCAATCGGCAACTTACTCAAAATGCTTAACTCGCCGAGAAAATCACTTTTTTCCACAATGAATGTCTGGCAAAGAATAGTAAATTTCAATGCAAGCCATTCTGAAACCAATCGGCAAATTACTCAAAACGCTTAACTCGCCGAGAAATTCACTTTTTTTCCACAATGAATGTCTGGCAAAAAATAGTTAATTTTGATGCAAGCCGTTCTGAAACCAATCGGCAAATTACTCAAAATGCTTTACTCACCGAGAAAAATCACTTTTTTTCCACAATTAATGGCTGGCAAAGTATAGTAAATTTCAATGCAAGCCGTTCTGAAACCAATCGGGAAATTACTCAATATGCTGAACTCGCCGAGAAAATCACTTTTTTTCCACAATCAATGTCTGGCATAAAATAGTTAAATTTAATGCAAGCCGTTCTGAAACCAATCGGCAAATTACTCAAAATGCTTAACTCGCCGAGAAAATCACTTATTTTCCACAATGAATGTCTGGCAAAAAATAGTAAATTTCAATGCAAGCCGTTCGGAAACCAATCGGCAAATTACTCAAAACGCTTAACTCGCCGAGAATCACTTTTTTTCCACAATGAATGTCTGGCAAAAAATAGTTAATTTTGATGCAAGCCGTTCTGAAACCAATCGGCAACTTACTCAAAATGCTTAACTCGCCGAGAAAATCACTTTTTTCCACAATGAATGTCTGGCAAAGAATAGTAAATTTCAATGCAAGCCATTCTGAAACCAATCGGCAAATTACTCAAAACGCTTAACTCGCCGAGAAATTCACTTTTTTTCCACAATGAATGTCTGGCAAAAAATAGTTAATTTTGATGCAAGCCGTTCTGAAACCAATCGGCAAATTACTCAAAATGCTTTACTCACCGAGAAAAATCACTTTTTTTCCACAATTAATGGCTGGCAAAGTATAGTAAATTTCAATGCAAGCCGTTCTGAAACCAATCGGGAAATTACTCAATATGCTGAACTCGCCGCGAATATCACTTTTTTTGCACAATGAATGGCTGGCAAGAAATAGCAAATTTCAATGCAAGCTGTTCTGAAAACAATCGGCAAATTACTCAAAACGCTTAACTCGCCGAGAAAATCACTTTTTTTCCACAATGAATGTCTGGCAAAAAATAGTTAATTTTGATGCAAGCCGTTCTGAAACCAATCGGCAAATAACACGAAATGCTTAACTCGCCGAGAAAATCACTTTTTTCCACAATGAATGTCTGGCAAAAAATAGTTAAATTTAATGCAAGCCGTTCTGAAACCAATCGGCAAATTACTCAAAATGCTTAACTCGCCGAGAAAATCACTTTTTTTCCACAATGAATGTCTGGCAAAAAATAGTTAAATTTAATGCAAGCCGTTCTGACACCAACCGGCAAATTACTCAAAATGCTTAACTCGCCGAGAAAATCACTTTTTTTCCACAATGAATGTCTGGCAAAAAATAGTAAATTTCAATGCAAGCCGTTCTGAAACCAATCGGCAACTTACTCAAAATGCTTAACTCATCGAGAAAATCACTTTTTTTCCACAATGAATGTCTGGCAAAGATTAGTAAATTTCAATGCAAGCTGTTCTGAAACCAATCAGCAAATTACTCAAAATGCTTAACTCGCCGAGAAAATCACTTTTGTTCCACAATGAATGTCTGGCAAAGAATAGTAAATTTCAATGCAAGCCGTTCTGAAACCAATCGGCAAATTACTCAAAATGCTTAACTCGCCGGGAAAATCACTTTTTTTCCCACAATGAATGCCTAGCACAAAATAGTTAATTTTGATGCAAGCTGTTCTGAAATCAATCGGCAATTTACTCAATATGCTGAACTCGCCGCGAAAATCACTTTTTTTGCACAATGAATGGCTGGCAAGAAATAGTAAATTTCAATGCAACTGTTCTGAAAACAATCGGCATATTACTCAAAACGCTTAACTCGCCGAGAAAATCACTTTTTTTCCACAATGAATGTCTGGCAAAAAATAGTAAATTTCAATGCAAGCCGTTCTGAAACCAATCGGCAACTTACTCAAAATGCTTAACTCGCCGAGAAAATCATTTTTTCCACAATGAATGTCTGGCAAAAAATAGTTAATTTTGATGCAAGCCGTTCTGAAACCAATCGGCAAATTACTCCAAACGCTTAACTCGCCGAGAAAATCACTTTTTTTCCACAATGAATGTCTAGCAAAAAATAGTAAATTTTGCTGCAAGCCGGTCTGAAACCAATCGGCAAATAACTCAAAATGCTTAACTCACCGAGAAAAATAACTTTTTTTCCACAATGAATGTCTGGCAAAGTATAGTAAATTTCAATGCAAGCCGTACTGAAACCAATCGGCAAATTACTCAATATGCTGAACTCGCCGCGAAAATCACTTTTTTTTGCACAATGAATGTCTGGCAAGAAATAGTAAATTTCAATGCAAGCTGTTCTGAAAACAATCGGCAAATTACTCAAAATGCTTAACTCGCCGAGAAAATCACTTTTTTTCCACAATGAATGTCTGGCAAAAAATAGTAAATTTCAATGCAAGCCGTTCTGAAACCAATCGGCAACTTACTCAAAATGCTTAACTCGCCGAGAAAATCATTTTTTCCACAATGAATGTCTGGCAAAAAATAGTTAATTTTGATGCAAGCCGTTCTGAAACCAATCGGCAAATTACTCCAAACGCTTAACTCGCCGAGAAAATCACTTTTTTTCCACAATGAATGTCTAGCAAAAAATAGTAAATTTTGCTGCAAGCCGGTCTGAAACCAATCGGCAAATAACTCAAAATGCTTAACTCACCGAGAAAAATAACTTTTTTTCCACAATGAATGTCTGGCAAAGTATAGTAAATTTCAATGCAAGCCGTTCTGAAACCAATCGGCAAATTACTCAATATGCTGAACTCGCGGCGAAAATCACTTTTTTTTGCACAATGAATGTCTGGCAAGAAATAGTAAATTTCAATGCAAGCTGTTCTGAAAACAATCGGCAAATTACTCAAAATGCTTAACACGCCGAGAAAATCACTTTTTTTCAACAATGAATGTCTGGCAAAGAATAGTAAATTTCAATGCAAGCCGTTCTGAAACCAATCGGCAAATTACTCAATATGCTGAACTCGCCGCGAAAATCACATTTTTTGCACAATGAATGTCTGGCAAGAAATAGTAAATTTCAATGCAAGCTGTTCTGAAAACAATCGACAAATTACTCAAAACGCTTAACTCGCCGAGAAAATCACTTTTTTTCCACAATGAATGTCTGGCAAAGAATAGTAAATTTCAATGCAAGCCGTTCTGAAACCAATCGGCAAATTACTCGAATTGCTTAACTCGCCGAGAAAATCACTTTTTTTCCACAATGAATGTCTGGCAAAAAATAGTTAATTTTGATGCAAGCCGTTCTGAAACCAATCGGCAACTTACTCAAAATGCTTAACTCGCCGAGAAAATCACTTTTTTTCCAAAATGAATGTCTGGCAAAGAATAGTAAATTTCAATGCAAGCCGTTCTGAAACCAATCGGCAACTTACTCAAAATGCTTAACTCACCGAGAAAATCACCTTTTTTCCACAATGAATGTCAGGCAAAAAATAGTTAATTTTGATGCAAGCCGTTCTGAAACCAATCCGCAAATTCCTCAATATGCTTAACACGCCGCGAAAATCACTTTTTTTGCACAATGAATGTCTGGCAAAAAATAGTACATTTCAATGCAGGCTGTTCTGAAACCAATCGGCAAATTACTCAAAACGCTTAACTCGCCGAGAAAATCACTTTTTATACACAATGAATGTCTGGCGAAAAATAGTTAATTTCGATGCAAGCCGTTCTGAAACCAATCGGCAAATTACTCAAAATGCTAAACTCACCGAGAAAAATCACTTTTTTTCCACAATGAATGTCTGGCAAAGTATAGTAAATTTCAATGCAAGCCGTTCTGAAACCAATCGGCAAATTACTCAATATGCTGAACTCGCCGCGAAAATCACTTTTTTTTGCACATTGCATGTCTGGCAAGAAATAGTAAATTTCAATGCAAGCCGTTCTGAAACCAATCGGCAAATTACTCAAAACGCTTAACTCGCCGAGAAAATCACTTTTTTCCACAATGAATGTCTGGCAAAAAATAGTTAATTTTGATGCAAGCCGTTCTGAATCCAATCGGCAAATTACTCAAAATGCTTAACTCGCCGAGAAAATCACTTTTTTTCCCACAATGAATGCCTAGCAAAAAATAGTTAATTTTGATGCAAGCTGTTCTGAAACCAATCGGCAAATTACTCAATATGCTGAACTCGCCGCGAAAATCACTTTTTTTGCACAATGAATGGCTGGCCAGAAATAGTAAATTTCAATGCAACTGTTCTGAAAACAATCGGCAAATTACTCAAAACGCTTAACTCGCCGAGAAAATCACTTTTTGTCCACAATGAATGTCTGGCAAAAAATAGTTAATTTTGATGCAAGCCGGTCTGAAACCAATCGGCAACTTACTCAAAATGCTTAACTCGCCGAGAAAATCACTTTTTTCCACAACGAAAATCACTTTTTTCCACAATGAATGTCTGGCAAAGAATAGTAAATTTCAATGCAAGCCGTTCTGAAACCAATCGGCAAATTACTCGAATTGCTTAACTCGCCGAGAAAATCACTTTTTTTCATAATGAATGTCTGGCAAAAAATAGTTAATTTTGATGCAAGCCGTTCTGAAACCAATCGGCAAATTACTCAAAATGCTTAACTCACCGAGAAAAATCACTTTTTTTCCGCAATTAATTTCTGGCAAAGTATAGTAAATTTCAATGCAAGCCGTTCTGAAACCAATCGGCAAATTACTCAATATGCTGAACTCGCCGGAAAATCACATTTTTTGCACAATGAACTCGCCGAGAAAATCACTTTTTTTCAACAATGAATGTCTGGCAAAAAATAGTTAATTTTGATGCAAGCCGTTCTGAAACCAATCGGCAACTTACTCAAAATGCTTAACTCGCCGAGAAAATCACTTTTTTTCCACAATGAATGTCTGGCAAAAAATAGTTAATTTTGATGCAAGCCGTTCTGAAATCAATCGGCAAATAACTCAAATTGCTTAACTCGCCGAGAAAATCAATTTTTTCCCACAATGAATGTCTGGCAAAGAATAGTAAATTTCAATGCAAGGCGTTCGGAAACCAATCGGCAAATTTCTCAAAATGCTTAACTCGCCGAGAAAATCAATTTTTTCCCACAATGAATGTCTGGCAAAGAATAGTAAATTTCAATGCAAGTGTTCTGAAACCAATCGGCAAATTACTCAAAATGCTTAACTCACTGAGAAAATCACTTTTTTTCCACAATGAATGTCTGGCAAAGAATAGTTAATTTTGATGCAAGCCGTTCTGAAACCAATCGGCAAATTACTCAAACCGCTTAACTCGCCGAGAAAATCACTTTTTTTCCATAATGAATGTCTAGCAAAAAATAGTAAATTTTGATGCAAGCCGGTCTGAAACCAATCGGCAAATAACTCAAAATGCTTAACTCGCCGAGAAAATCACCTTTTTTCCACAATGAATGTCTGGCAAAAAATAGTTAATTTTGATGCAAGCCGTTCTGAAACCAATCCGCAAATTACTCAAAATGCTTAACTCGCCGCGAAAATCACTTTTTTTGCACAATGAATGTCTGGCAAAAAATAGTAAATTTCAATGCAAGCTGTTCTGAAACCAATCGGCAAATTACTCAAAATGCTTAACTCGCCGAGAAAATCACTTTTTTTCCACAATGAATGCCTGGCAAAAAATAGTTAATTTTGATGCAAGCCGTTCTGAAACCAATCGGCAAATAACTCGAAATGCTTAACTCGCCGAGAAAATCACTTTTTTTCCACAATCAATGTCTGGCATAAAATAGTTAAATTTAATGCAAGCCGTTCAGAAACCAATCGGCAAATTACTCAAAATGCTTAACTCGCCGAGAAAATCACTTATTTTCCACAATGAATGTCTGGCAAAAAATAGTAAATTTCAATGCAAGCCGTTCGGAAACCAATCGGCAAATTACTCAAAACGCTTAACTCGCCGAGAATCACTTTTTTTCCACAATGAATGTCTGGCAAAAAATAGTTAATTTTGATGCAAGCCGTTCTGAAACCAATCGGCAACTTACTCAAAATGCTTAACTCGCCGAGAAAATCACTTTTTTCCACAATGAATGTCTGGCAAAGAATAGTAAATTTCAATGCAAGCCATTCTGAAACCAATCGGCAAATTACTCAAAACGCTTAACTCGCCGAGAAATTCACTTTTTTTCCACAATGAATGTCTGGCAAAAAATAGTTAATTTTGATGCAAGCCGTTCTGAAACCAATCGGCAAATTACTCAAAATGCTTTACTCACCGAGAAAAATCACTTTTTTTCCACAATTAATGGCTGGCAAAGTATAGTAAATTTCAATGCAAGCCGTTCTGAAACCAATCGGGAAATTACTCAATATGCTGAACTCGCCGCGAATATCACTTTTTTTGCACAATGAATGGCTGGCAAGAAATAGCAAATTTCAATGCAAGCTGTTCTGAAAACAATCGGCAAATTACTCAAAACGCTTAACTCGCCGAGAAAATCACTTTTTTTCCACAATGAATGTCTGGCAAAAAATAGTTAATTTTGATGCAAGCCGTTCTGAAACCAATCGGCAAATAACACGAAATGCTTAACTCGCCGAGAAAATCACTTTTTTCCACAATGAATGTCTGGCAAAAAATAGTTAAATTTAATGCAAGCCGTTCTGAAACCAATCGGCAAATTACTCAAAATGCTTAACTCGCCGAGAAAATCACTTTTTTTCCACAATGAATGTCTGGCAAAAAATAGTTAAATTTAATGCAAGCCGTTCTGAAACCAACCGGCAAATTACTCAAAATGCTTAACTCGCCGAGAAAATCACTTTTTTTCCACAATGAATGTCTGGCAAAAAATAGTAAATTTCAATGCAAGCCGTTCTGAAACCAATCGGCAACTTACTCAAAATGCTTAACTCATCGAGAAAATCACTTTTTTTCCACAATGAATGTCTGGCAAAGATTAGTAAATTTCAATGCAAGCTGTTCTGAAACCAATCAGCAAATTACTCAAAATGCTTAACTCGCCGAGAAAATCACTTTTGTTCCACAATGAATGTCTGGCAAAGAATAGTAAATTTCAATGCAAGCCGTTCTGAAACCAATCGGCAAATTACTCAAAATGCTTAACTCGCCGAGAAAATCACTTTTTTTCCACAATGAAAGTCTGGCAAAAAATAGTTAATTTTGATGCAAGCCGTTCTGAAACCAATCGGCAAATTACTCAAAATGCTTTACTCACCGAGAAAAATCACTTTTTTTCCACAATTAATGGCTGGCAAAGTATAGTAAATTTCAATGCAAGCCGTTCTGAAACCAATCGGGAAATTACTCAATATGCTGAACTCGCCGCGAATATCACTTTTTTTGCACAATGAATGGCTGGCAAGAAATAGCAAATTTCAATGCAAGCTGTTCTGAAAACAATCGGCAAATTACTCAAAACGCTTAACTCGCCGAGAAAATCACTTTTTTTCCACAATGAATGTCTGGCAAAAAATAGTTAATTTTGATGCAAGCCGTTCTGAAACCAATCGGCAAATAACACGAAATGCTTAACTCGCCGAGAAAATCACTTTTTTCCACAATGAATGTCTGGCAAAAAATAGTTAAATTTAATGCAAGCCGTTCTGAAACCAATCGGCAAATTACTCAAAATGCTTAACTCACCGAGAAAAATCACTTTTTTTCCACAATTAATGGCTGGCAAAGTATAGTAAATTTCAATGCAAGCCGTTCTGAAACCAATCGGGAAATTACTCAATATGCTGAACTCGCCGCGAATATCACTTTTTTTGCACAATGAATGGCTGGCAAGAAATAGCAAATTTCAATGCAAGCTGTTCTGAAAACAATCGGCAAATTACTCAAAACGCTTAACTCGCCGAGAAAATCACTTTTTTTCCACAATGAATGTCTGGCAAAAAATAGTTAATTTTGATGCAAGCCGTTCTGAAACCAATCGGCAAATAACACGAAATGCTTAACTCGCCGAGAAAATCACTTTTTTCCACAATGAATGTCTGGCAAAAAATAGTTAAATTTAATGCAAGCCGTTCTGAAACCAATCGGCAAATTACTCAAAATGCTTAACTCGCCGAGAAAATCACTTTTTTTCCCACAATGAATGTCTGGCAAAAAATAGTTAAATTTAATGCAAGCCGTTCTGAAACCAACCGGCAAATTACTCAAAATGCTTAACTCGCCGAGAAAATCACTTTTTTTCCACAATGAATGTCTGGCAAAAAATAGTAAATTTCAATGCAAGCCGTTCTGAAACCAATCGGCAACTTACTCAAAATGCTTAACTCATCGAGAAAATCACTTTTTTTCCACAATGAATGTCTGGCAAAGATTAGTAAATTTCAATGCAAGCTGTTCTGAAACCAATCAGCAAATTACTCAAAATGCTTAACTCGCCGAGAAAATCACTTTTGTTCCACAATGAATGTCTGGCAAAGAATAGTAAATTTCAATGCAAGCCGTTCTGAAACCAATCGGCAAATTACTCAAAATGCTTAACTCGCCGAGAAAATCACTTTTTTTCCACAATGAATGTCTGACAAAAAATAGTTAATTTTGATGCAAGTCGTTCTGAAACCAATCGGCAAATAACTCAAATTGCTTAACTCGCCGAGAAAATCACTTTTTTTCCACAGTGAATGTCTGGCAAAAAATAGTTAATTTTAATGCAAGATGTTCTGAAACCAATCGGCAAATAACTCACAATGCTTAACTCGTCGAGAAAATCGTTTTTTTTGCACAATGAATGTCTGGCAAAAAATAGTTAATTTTGATGCAAGCATTTCTGAAACCAATCGGCAACTTACTCAAAATGCTTAACTCGCCGAGAAAATCACTTTTTTTCCCCACAATGAACGTCTGGCAAAGAATAGTAAATTTCAATCCAAGCCGTTCTGAAACCAATCGGCAAATTACTCAAAATGCTTAACTCGCCGGGAAAATTACTTTTTTCCCACAATAAATGTCTGGCAAAAATTTGTTAATTTTGATGCAAGCCGTTCTGAAACCAATCGGCAAATTACTCAAAATGCCTAACTCGCCGAGAAAATCACTTTTTTTCCACAATCAATGTCTGGCAAAAAATAGTTAATTTTGATTCAAGTCGTTCTGAAAACAATCGGCAAATTACTCAAAATGCTTAACTCGCCGAGAAAATCACTTTTTTTCCACAATCAATGTCTGGCAAAAAATAGTTAATTTTGATTCAAGCCGTTCTGAAACCAATCGGCAAATTACTCAAAATGCCTAACTCGCCGAGAAAATCACTTTTTTTCCACAATCAATGTCTGGCAAAAAATAGTTAATTTTGATGCAAACCGTTCTGAAACCAATCGGCAAATTACTCAAATTGCTTAACTCGCCGAGAAAACCACTTTTTTGCCACAATGAATGTCTGGCAAAGAATAGTAAATTTCAATGCAAGCCGTTCTGAAACCAATCGGCAACTTACTCAAAATGCTTAACTCGCCGAGAAAATCACTTTTTTTCCACAATGAATGTCTGGCAAAGAATAGTAAATTTCAATGCAAGCCGTTCTGAAACCAATCGGAAAATTACTCAAAATGCTTAACTCGCCGAGAAAATCACTTTTTTTCCACAATGAATGTCTGGCAAAAAATAGTTAATTTTGATGCAAGCCGTTCTGAAACCAATCGGCAAATAACTCAAAATGCTTAACTCGCCGAGAAAATCACTTTTTTTCCACAATGACTGTCTGGCAAAAAATAGTTAATTTTGATGCAAGCCGTTCTGAAACCAATCGGCAAATTACTCAAAATGCCTAACTCGCCGAGAAAATCACTTTTTTCCACAATCAATGTCTGGCAAAAAATAGTTAATTTTGATTCAAGCCGTTCTGAAACCAATCGGCAAATTACTCAAAATGCTTAACTCGCCGAGAAAATCACTTTTTTCCACAATCAATGTCTGGCAAAAAATAGTTAATTTTGATTCAAGCCGTTCTGAAACCAATCGGCAAATTACTCAAAATGCTTAACTCACCGAGAAAATCACTTTTTTTGCACAATGACTGTCTGGCAAAAAATAGTTAATTTTGATGCAAGCCGTTCTGAAACCAATCGGCAAATTACTCAAAATGCCTAACTCGCCGAGAAAATCACTTTTTTTCCACAATCAATGTCTGGCAAAAAATAGTTAATTTTGATTCAAGCCGTTCTGAAACCAATCGGCAAATTACTCAAAATGCTTAACTCGCCGAGAAAATCACTTTTTTTCCACAATCAATGACTGGCAAAAAATAGTTAATTTTGATGCAAGCCGTTCTGAAACCAATCGGCAAATTCCTCAAAATGCTTAACTCGCCGAGAAAATCACTTTTTTTCCACAATGAATGTCTGGCAAAGAATAGTAAATTTCAATGCAAGCCGTTCTGAAACCAATCGGCAAATTACTCAAAATGCTTAACTCGCCGAGAAAATCACTTTTTTTCCACAATGAATGTCTGGCAAAAAATAGTTAATTTTGATGCAAGCCGTTCTGAAACCAATCGGCAAATAGCTCAAAATGCTTAACTCGCCGAGAAAATCACTTTATTTCAACAATGAATGTCTGGCAAAAAATAGTTAATTTTGATGCACGCCGTTCTGAAACCAATCGGCAACTTACTCAAAATGCTTCACTCGCCGAGTAAATCACTTTTTTTCCACAATGATTGTCTGGCAAAAAATAGTTAATTTTGATGCAAGCCGTTCTCAAACCAATCGGCAACTTACTCAACATGCTTAACTCACCGAGAAAATCACTTATTTTGCACAATGACTGTCTGGCAAAGAATAGTAAATTTCAATGCAAGCCGTTCTGAAACCAATCGGCAAATTACTCAAAATGCTTAACTCGCCGGGAAAATCACTTTTTTCCCACAATGAATGTCTGGCAAAAATTTGTTAATTTTGATGCAAGCCGTTCTGAAACCAATCGGCAAATTACTCAAAATGCCTAACTCGCCGAGAAAATCACTTTTTTCCACAATCAATGTCTGGCAAAAAATAGTTAAATTTCAATGCAAGCCGTTCTGAAACCAATCGGCAAATTACTCAAAATGCTTAACTCGCCGAGAAAATCACTTTTTTTCCACAATGAATGTCTGACCAAAAAATAGTTAATTTTGATGCAAGCCGTTCTGAAACCAATCGGCAAATTACTCAAATTGCTTAACTCGCCGAGAAAATCACTTTTTTTCCACAGTGAATGTCTGGCAAAAAATAGTTAATTTTAATGCAAGACGTTCTGAAACCAATCGGCAAATAACTCACAATGCTTAACTTGTCGAAAAAATCGTGTTTTTTTCCACAATGAATGTCTGGCAAAAAATAGTTAATTTTGATGCAAGTCGTTCTGAAACCAATCGGCAAATTACTCAAAATGCTTTTCTCGCCGAGAAAATCACTTTTTTTCCACAATGAATGTCTGGCAAAAAATAGTTAATTTTGATGCAAGCCGTTCTGAAACCAATCGGCAAATTACTCAAATTGCTTAACTCGCCGAGAAAATCACTTTTTTGCCACAATGAATGTCTGGCAAAGAATAGTAAATTTCAATGCAAGCCGTTCTGAAACCAATCGGCAACTTACTCAAAATGCTTAACTCGCCGAGAAAATTATTTTTTTTCCACAATGAATGTCTGGCAAAGAATAGTAAATTTCAATGCAAGCCGTTCTGAAACCAATCGACGAATTAATCTAAATGCTTAACTCGCCGAGAAAATCACTTTTTTTCCACAATGAATGTCTGGCAAAAAATAGTTAATTTTGATGCAAGATGTTCTGAAACCAATCGGCAAATAACTCAAAATGCTTAACTCGCCGAGAAAATCACTTTTTTTCAACAATGAATGTCTGGAAAAAAATAGTTAAATTTGATGCAAGCCGTTCTGAAACTAATCGGCAACTTACGCAAAATGCTTAACTCGCCGAGAAATTCACTTTTTTCCACAATGAATGTCTGGCAAAAAATAGTTAATTTTGATGCAAGCCGTTCTGAAACCAATCGGCAAATAACTCAAATTGCTTAACTCGCCGAGAAAATCACTTTTTTTGCACAATGAATGTCTGGCAAAGAATAGTAAATTTCAATGCAAGCCGTTCTGAAACCAATCGGCAAATTACTCAAAATGCTTAACTCGCCGAGAAATTCACTTTTTTGCAACAATGAATGTCTGGCAAAAAATAGTTAATTTTGATGCAAGCCATTCTGAAACCAATCGGCAACTTAATCAAAATGCTTAACTCGCCGAGAAAATCACTTTTTTTCCACAATGAATGTCTGGCAAAGAATAGTAAATTTCAATGCAAGCCGTTCTGAAAACAATCGGCAAATTACTCAAAATGCTTAACTCGCCGAGAAAATCACTTTTTTTCCACAGTAAATGTCTGGCAAAAAATAGTTCATTTTAATGCAAGATGTTCTGAAACCAATCGGCAAATAACTCAAAACGCTTTTCTCGCCGAGTAAATCACTTTTTTTCCACAATGAATGTCTGGCAAAAAATAGTAAATTTCAATGCAAGCCGTTCTGAACCCAGTCGGCAAATTACTCAAAATGCCTAACTCGCCGAGAAAATCACTTTTTTTCCACAATCAATGGCTGGCAAAAAATAGTTAATTTTGATTCAAGCCGTTCTGAAACCAATCGGCAAATTACTCAAAATGCTTAACTCGCCGAGAAAATCACTTTTTTTCCACAATCAATGTCTGGCAAAAAATAGTTAATTTTGATGCAAGCCGTTCTGAAACCAATCGGCAAATTCCACAAAATGCTTAACTCGCCGAGCAAATCACTTTTTTTCCACAATGAATGTCTGGCAAAGAATAGTAAATTTCAATGCAAGCCGTTCTGAAACCAATCGGCAAATTACTCAAAATGCTTAACTCTTAGAGAAAATCACTTTTTTTCCACAATGAATGTCTGGCAAAAAATAGTTAATTTTGATGCAAGCCGTTCTGAAACTAATCGGCAACTTACTCAAAATGCTTAACTCGCCGAGAAATTCACTTTTTTTCCACGATGAATGTCTGGCAAAAAATAGTTAATTTTGCTGCAAGCCGTTCTGAAACCAATCGGCAAATAACTCAAAATGCTTAACTCGCCGAGTAAATCACTTTTTTTCCACAATGAATGTCTGGCAAAAAATAGTAAATTTCAATGCAAGCCGTTCTGAAACCAATCGGCAAATTACTCAAAATGCCTAACTCGCCGAGAAAATCACTTTTTTTCCACAATCAATGTCTGGCAAAAAATAGTTAATTTTGATTCAAGCCGTTCTGAAACCAATCGGCAAATTACTCAAAATGCTTAACTCGCCGAGAAAATCACTTTTTTTCCACAATCAATGACTGGCAAAAAATAGTTAATTTTGATGCAAGCCGTTCTGAAACCAATCGGCAAATTCCTCAAAATGCTTAACTCGCCGAGAAAATCACTTTTTTTCCACAATGAATGTCTGGCAAAGAATAGTAAATTTCAATGCAAGCCGTTCTGAAACCAATCGGCAAATTACTCAAAATGCTTAACTCGCCGAGAAAATCACTTTTTTTCCACAATGAATGTCTGGCAAAAAATAGTTAATTTTGATGCAAGCCGTTCTGAAACCAATCGGCAAATAGCTCAAAATGCTTAACTCGCCGAGAAAATCACTTTATTTCAACAATGAATGTCTGGCAAAAAATAGTTAATTTTGATGCACGCCGTTCTGAAACCAATCGGCAACTTACTCAAAATGCTTCACTCGCCGAGTAAATCACTTTTTTTCCACAATGATTGTCTGGCAAAAAATAGTTAATTTTGATGCAAGCCGTTCTGAAACCAATCGGCAACTTACTCAAAATGCTTAACTCACCGAGAAAATCACTTATTTTGCACAATGACTGTCTGGCAAAGAATAGTAAATTTCAATGCAAGCCGTTCTGAAACAAATCGGCAAATTACTCAAAATGCTCAACTCGCCGGGAAAATCACTTTTTTCCCACAATGAATGTCTGGCAAAAATTTGTTAATTTTGATGCAAGCCGTTCTGAAACCAATCGGCAAATTACTCAAAATGCCTAACTCGCCGAGAAAATCACTTTTTTTCCACAGTGAATGTCTGGCAAAAAATAGTTAATTTTAATGCAAGATGTTCTGAAACCAATCGGCAAATAACTCACAATGCTTAACTCGTCGAAAAAATCGTGTTTTTTTCCACAATGAATGTCTGGCAAAAAATAGTTAATTTTGATGCAAGTCGTTCTGAAACCAATCGGCAAATTACTCAAAATGCTTTTCTCGCCGAGAAAATCACTTTTTTTCCACAATGAATGTCTGGCAAAAAATAGTTAATTTTGATGCAAGCCGTTCTGAAACCAATCGGCAAATTACTCAAATTGCTTAACTCGCCGAGAAAATCACTTTTTTGCCACAATGAATGTCTGGCAAAAAATAGTAAATTTCAATGCAAGCCGTTCTGAAACCAATCGGCAACTTACTCAAAATGCTTAACTCGCCGAGAAAATCACTTTTTTTCCACAATGAATGTCTGGCAAAGAATAGTAAATTTCAATGCAAGCCGTTCTGAAACCAATCGACAAATTAATCTAAATGCTTAACTCGCCGAGAAAATCACTTTTTTTCCACAATGAATGTCTGGCAAAAAATAGTTAATTTTGATGCAAGCCGTTCTGAAACCAATCGGCAAATAGCTCAAAATGCTTAACTCGCCGAGAAAATCACTTTATTTCAACAATGAATGTCTGGCAAAAAATAGTTAATTTTGATGCACGCCGTTCTGAAACCAATCGGCAACTTACTCAAAATGCTTCACTCGCCGAGTAAATCACTTTTTTTCCACAATGATTGTCTGGCAAAAAATAGTTAATTTTGATGCAAGCCGTTCTGAAACCAATCGGCAACTTACTCAAAATGCTTAACTCACCGAGAAAATCACTTATTTTGCACAATGACTGTCTGGCAAAGAATAGTAAATTTCAATGCAAGCCGTTCTGAAACCAATCGGCAAATTACTCAAAATGCTCAACTCGCCGGGAAAATCACTTTTTTCCCACAATGAATGTCTGGCAAAAATTTGTTAATTTTGATGCAAGCCGTTCTGAAACCAATCGGCAAATTACTCAAAATGCCTAACTCGCCGAGAAAATCACTTTTTTTCCACAGTGAATGTCTGGCAAAAAATAGTTAATTTTAATGCAAGATGTTCTGAAACCAATCGGCAAATAACTCACAATGCTTAACTCGTCGAAAAAATCGTGTTTTTTTCCACAATGAATGTCTGGCAAAAAACAGTTAATTTTGATGCAAGTCGTTCTGAAACCAATCGGCAAATTACTCAAAATGCTTTTCTCGCCGAGAAAATCACTTTTTTTCCACAATGAATGTCTGGCAAAAAATAGTTAATTTTGATGCAAGCCGTTCTGAAACCAATCGGCAAATTACTCAAATTGCTTAACTCGCCGAGAAAATCACTTTTTTTCCACAATGAATGTCTGGCAAAGAATAGTAAATTTCAATGCAAGCCGTTCTGAAACCAATCGACAAATTAATCTAAATGCTTAACTCGCCGAGAAAATCACTTTTTTTCCACAATGAATGTCTGGCAAAAAATAGTTAATTTTGATGCAAGATGTTCTGAAACCAATCGGCAAATAACTCAAAATGCTTAACTCGCCGAGAAATTCACTTTTTTTCCTCAATGAATGTCTGGCAAAAAATAGTTAATTTTGATGCAAGCCGTTCTGAAACCAATCGGCAAATAACTCAAATTGCTTAACTCGCCGAGAAAATCACTTTTTTTGCACAATGAATGTCTGGCAAAGAATAGTAAATTTCAATGCAAGCTGTTCTGAAACCAATCGGCAAATTACTCAAAATGCTTAACTCGCCGAGAAATTCACTTTTTTGCACAATGAATGTCTGGCAAAAAATCGTTAATTTTGATGCAAGCCGTTCTGAAACTAATCGGCAACTTACTCAAAATGCTTAACTCGCCGAGAAATTCACTTTTTTTCCACAATGAATGTCTGGCAAAAAATAGTTAATTTTGATGCAAGCCGTTCTGAAACCAATCGGCAAATTCCTCAAAATGCTTAACTCGCCGAGAAAATCACTTTTTTTCCACAATGAATGTCTGGCAAAGAATAGTAAATTTCAATGCAAGCCGTTCTGAAACCAATCGGCAAATTACTCAAAATGCTTAACTCGCCGAGAAAATCACTTTTTTTCCACAATGAATGTCTGGCAAAAAATAGTTAATTTTGATGCAAGCCGTTCTGAAACCAATCGGCAAATAGCTCAAAATGCTTAACTCGCCGAGAAAATCACTTTATTTCAACAATGAATGTCTGGCAAAAAATAGTTAATTTTGATGCACGCCGTTCTGAAACCAATCGGCAACTTACTCAAAATGCTTCACTCGCCGAGTAAATCACTTTTTTTCCACAATGATTGTCTGGCAAAAAATAGTTAATTTTGATGCAAGCCGTTCTGAAACCAATCGGCAACTTACTCAAAATGCTTAACTCACCGAGAAAATCACTTATTTTGCACAATGACTGTCTGGCGAAGAATAGTAAATTTCAATGCAAGCCGTTCTGAAACCAATCGGCAAATTACTCAAAATGCTTAACTCGCCGGGAAAATCACTTTTTTCCCACAATGAATGTCTGGCAAAAATTTGTTAATTTTGATGCAAGCCGTTCTGAAACCAATCGGCAAATTACTCAAAATGCCTAACTCGCCGAGAAAATCACTTTTTTTCCACAGTGAATGTCTGGCAAAAAATAGTTAATTTTAATGCAAGATGTTCTGAAACCAATCGGCAAATAACTCACAATGCTTAACTCGTCGAAAAAATCGTGTTTTTTTCCACAATGAATGTCTGGCAAAAAATAGTTAATTTTGATGCAAGTCGTTCTGAAACCAATCGGCAAATTACTCAAAATGCTTTTCTCGCCGAGAAAATCACTTTTTTTCCACAATGAATGTCTGGCAAAAAATAGTTAATTTTGATGCAAGCCGTTCTGAAACCAATCGGCAAATTACTCAAATTGCTTAACTCGCCGAGAAAATCACTTTTTTGCCACAATGAATGTCTGGCAAAGAATAGTAAATTTCAATGCAAGCTGTTCTGAAACCAATCGGCAAATTACTCAAAATGCTTAACTCGCCGAGAAATTCACTTTTTTGCACAATGAATGTCTGGCAAAAAATCGTTAATTTTGATGCAAGCCGTTCTGAAACTAATCGGCAACTTACTCAAAATGCTTAACTCGCCGAGAAATTCACTTTTTTTCCACAATGAATGTCTGGCAAAAAATAGTTAATTTTGATGCAAGCCGTTCTGAAACCAATCGGCAAATTCCTCAAAATGCTTAACTCGCCGAGAAAATCACTTTTTTTCCACAATGAATGTCTGGCAAAGAATAGTAAATTTCAATGCAAGCCGTTCTGAAACCAATCGGCAAATTACTCAAAATGCTTAACTCGCCGAGAAAATCACTTTTTTTCCACAATGAATGTCTGGCAAAAAATAGTTAATTTTGATGCAAGCCGTTCTGAAACCAATCGGCAAATAGCTCAAAATGCTTAACTCGCCGAGAAAATCACTTTATTTCAACAATGAATGTCTGGCAAAAAATAGTTAATTTTGATGCACGCCGTTCTGAAACCAATCGGCAACTTACTCAAAATGCTTCACTCGCCGAGTAAATCACTTTTTTTCCACAATGATTGTCTGGCAAAAAATAGTTAATTTTGATGCAAGCCGTTCTGAAACCAATCGGCAACTTACTCAAAATGCTTAACTCACCGAGAAAATCACTTATTTTGCACAATGACTGTCTGGCAAAGAATAGTAAATTTCAATGCAAGCCGTTCTGAAACCAATCGGCAAATTACTCAAAATGCTTAACTCGCCGGGAAAATCACTTTTTTCCCACAATGAATGTCTGGCAAAAATTTGTTAATTTTGATGCAAGCCGTTCTGAAACCAATCGGCAAATTACTCAAAATGCCTAACTCGCCGAGAAAATCACTTTTTTTCCACAGTGAATGTCTGGCAAAAAATAGTTAATTTTAATGCAAGATGTTCTGAAACCAATCGGCAAATAACTCACAATGCTTAACTCGTCGAAAAAATCGTGTTTTTTTCCACAATGAATGTCTGGCAAAAAATAGTTAATTTTGATGCAAGTCGTTCTGAAACCAATCGGCAAATTACTCAAAATGCTTTTCTCGCCGAGAAAATCACTTTTTTTCCACAATGAATGTCTGGCAAAAAATAGTTAATTTTGATGCAAGCCGTTCTGAAACCAATCGGCAAATTACTCAAATTGCTTAACTCGCCGAGAAAATCACTTTTTTGCCACAATGAATGTCTGGCAAAGAATAGTAAATTTCAATGCAAGCCGTTCTGAAACCAATCGGCAACTTACTCAAAATGCTTAACTCGCCGAGAAAATCACTTTTTTTCCACAATGAATGTCTGGCAAAGAATAGTAAATTTCAATGCAAGCCGTTCTGAAACCAATCGACAAATTAATCTAAATGCTTAACTCGCCGAGAAAATCACTTTTTTTCCACAATGAATGTCTGGCAAAAAATAGTTAATTTTGATGCAAGATGTTCTGAAACCAATCGGCAAATAACTCAAAATGCTTAACTCGCCGAGAAAATCACTTTTTTTCAACAATGAATGTCTGGAAAAAAATAGTTAATTTTGATGCAAGCCGTTCTGAAACTAATCGGCAACTTACGCAAAATGCTTAACTCGCCGAGAAATTCACTTTTTTTCCTCAATGAATGTCTGGCAAAAAATAGTTAATTTTGATGCAAGCCGTTCTGAAACCAATCGGCAAATAACTTAAATTGCTTAACTCGCCGAGAAAATCACTTTTTTTGCACAATGAATGTCTGGCAAAGAATAGTAAATTTCAATGCAAGCTGTTCTGAAACCAATCGGCAAATTACTCAAAATGCTTAACTCGCCGAGAAATTCACTTTTTTGCACAATGAATGTCTGGCAAAAAATAGTTAATTTTGATGCAAGCCGTTCTGAAACTAATCGGCAACTTACTCAAAATGCTTAACTCGCCGAGAAATTCACTTTTTTTCCACAATGAATGTCTGGCAAAAAATAGTTAATTTTGATGCAAGCCGTTCTGAAACCAATCGGCAAATTCCTCAAAATGCTTAACTCGCCGAGAAAATCACTTTTTTTCCACAATGAATGTCTGGCAAAGAATAGTAAATTTCAATGCAAGCCGTTCTGAAACCAATCGGCAAATTACTCAAAATGCTTAACTCGCTGAGAAAATCACTTTTTTTCCACAATGAATGTCTGGCAAAAAATAGTTAATTTTGATGCAAGCCGTTCTGAAACCAATCGGCAAATAGCTCAAAATGCTTAACTCGCCGAGAAAATCACTTTATTTCAACAATGAATGTCTGGCAAAAAATAGTTAATTTTGATGCACGCCGTTCTGAAACCAATCGGCAACTTACTCAAAATGCTTCACTCGCCGAGTAAATCACTTTTTTTCCACAATGATTGTCTGGCAAAAAATAGTTAATTTTGATGCAAGCCGTTCTGAAACCAATCGGCAACTTACTCAAAATGCTTAACTCACCGAGAAAATCACTTATTTTGCACAATGACTGTCTGGCAAAGAATAGTAAATTTCAATGCAAGCCGTTCTGAAACCAATCGGCAAATTACTCAAAATGCTTAACTCGCCGGGAAAATCACTTTTTTCCCACAATGAATGTCTGGCAAAAATTTGTTAATTTTGATGCAAGCCGTTCTGAAACCAATCGGCAAATTACTCAAAATGCCTAACTCGCCGAGAAAATCACTTTTTTTCCACAGTGAATGTCTGGCAAAAAATAGTTAATTTTAATGCAAGATGTTCTGAAACCAATCGGCAAATAACTCACAATGCTTAACTCGTCGAAAAAATCGTGTTTTTTTCCACAATGAATGTCTGGCAAAAAATAGTTAATTTTGATGCAAGTCGTTCTGAAACCAATCGGCAAATTACTCAAAATGCTTTTCTCGCCGAGAAAATCACTTTTTTTCCACAATGAATGTCTGGCAAAAAATAGTTAATTTTGATGCAAGATGTTCTGAAACCAATCGGCAAATAACTCAAAATGCTTAACTCGCCGAGAAAATCACTTTTTTTCAACAATGAATGTCTGGAAAAAAATAGTTAATTTTGATGCAAGCCGTTCTGAAACTAATCGGCAAATAACTCAAAATGCTTAACTCGCCGAGAAAATCACTTTTTTTCAACAATGAATGTCTGGAAAAAAATAGTTAATTTTGATGCAAGCCGTTCTGAAACTAATCGGCAACTTACGCAAAATGCTTAACTCGCCGAGAAATTCACTTTTTTTCCTCAATGAATGTCTGGCAAAAAATAGTTAATTTTGATGCAAGCCGTTCTGAAACCAATCGGCAAATAACTCAAATTGCTTAACTCGCCGAGAAAATCACTTTTTTTGCACAATGAATGTCTGGCAAAAAATAGTTAATTTTGATGCAAGCCGTTCTGAAACCAATCGGCAAATTACTCAAAATGCTTAACTCGCCGAGAAATTCACTTTTTTGCACAATGAATGTCTGGCAAAAAATAGTTAATTTTGATGCAAGCCGTTCTGAAACTAATCGGCAACTTACTCAAAATGCTTAACTCGCCGAGAAATTCACTTTTTTTCCACAATGAATGTCTGGCAAAAAATAGTTAATTTTGATGCAAGCCGTTCTGAAACCAATCGGCAAATTCCTCAAAATGCTTAACTCGCCGAGAAAATCACTTTTTTTCCACAATGAATGTCTGGCAAAGAATAGTAAATTTCAATGCAAGCCGTTCTGAAACCAATCGGCAAATTACTCAAAATGCTTAACTCGCCGAGAAAATCACTTTTTTTCCACAATGAATGTCTGGCAAAAAATAGTTAATTTTGATGCAAGCCGTTCTGAAACCAATCGGCAAATAGCTCAAAATGCTTAACTCGCCGAGAAAATCACTTTATTTCAACAATGAATGTCTGGCAAAAAATAGTTAATTTTGATGCACGCCGTTCTGAAACCAATCGGCAACTTACTCAAAATGCTTCACTCGCCGAGTAAATCACTTTTTTTCCACAATGATTGTCTGGCAAAAAATAGTTAATTTTGATGCAAGCCGTTCTGAAACCAATCGGCAACTTACTCAAAATGCTTAACTCACCGAGAAAATCACTTATTTTGCACAATGACTGTCTGGCAAAGAATAGTAAATTTCAATGCAAGCCGTTCTGAAACCAATCGGCAAATTACTCAAAATGCTTAACTCGCCGGGAAAATCACTTTTTTCCCACAATGAATGTCTGGCAAAAATTTGTTAATTTTGATGCAAGCCGTTCTGAAACCAATCGGCAAATTACTCAAAATGCCTAACTCGCCGAGAAAATCACTTTTTTTCCACAGTGAATGTCTGGCAAAAAATAGTTAATTTTAATGCAAGATGTTCTGAAACCAATCGGCAAATAACTCACAATGCTTAACTCGTCGAAAAAATCGTGTTTTTTTCCACAATGAATGTCTGGCAAAAAATAGTTAATTTTGATGCAAGTCGTTCTGAAACCAATCGGCAAATTACTCAAAATGCTTTTCTCGCCGAGAAAATCACTTTTTTTCCACAATGAATGTCTGGCAAAAAATAGTTAATTTTGATGCAAGCCGTTCTGAAACCAATCGGCAACTTACTCAAAATGCTTAACTCGCCGAGAAAATCACTTTTTTTCCACAATGAATGTCTGGCAAAGAATAGTAAATTTCAATGCAAGCCGTTCTGAAACCAATCGACAAATTAATCTAAATGCTTAACTCGCCGAGAAAATCACTTTTTTTCCACAATGAATGTCTGGCAAAAAATAGTTAATTTAGATGCAAGATGTTCTGAAACCAATCGGCAAATAACTCAAAATGCTTAACTCGCCGAGAAAATCACTTTTTTTCAACAATGAATGTCTGGAAAAAAATAGTTAATTTTGATGCAAGCCGTTCTGAAACTAATCGGCAACTTACGCAAAATGCTTAACTCGCCGAGAAATTCACTTTTTTTCCTCACTGAATGTCTGGCAAAAAATAGTTAATTTTGATGCAAGCCGTTCTGAAACCAATCGGCAAATAACTCAAATTGCTTAAGTCGCCGAGAAAATCACTTTTTTTGCACAATGAATGTCTGGCAAAAAATAGTTAATTTTGATGCAAGCCGTTCTGAAACTAATCGGCAACTTACTCAAAATGCTTAACTCGCCGAGAAATTCACTTTTTTTCCACAATGAATGTCTGGCAAAAAATAGTTAATTTTGATGCAAGCCGTTCTGAAACCAATCGGCAAATTCCTCAAAATGCTTAACTCGCCGAGAAAATCACTTTTTTTCCACAATGAATGTCTGGCAAAGAATAGTAAATTTCAATGCAAGCCGTTCTGAAACCAATCGGCAAATTACTCAAAATGCTTAACTCGCCGAGAAAATCACTTTTTTTCCACAATGAATGTCTGGCAAAAAATAGTTAATTTTGATGCAAGCCGTTCTGAAACCAATCGGCAAATAGCTCAAAATGCTTAACTCGCCGAGAAAATCACTTTATTTCAACAATGAATGTCTGGCAAAAAATAGTTAATTTTGATGCACGCCGTTCTGAAACCAATCGGCAACTTACTCAAAATGCTTCACTCGCCGAGTAAATCACTTTTTTTCCACAATGATTGTCTGGCAAAAAATAGTTAATTTTGATGCAAGCCGTTCTGAAACCAATCGGCAACTTACTCAAAATGCTTAACTCACCGAGAAAATCACTTATTTTGCACAATGACTGTCTGGCAAAGAATAGTAAATTTCAATGCAAGCCGTTCTGAAGCCAATCGGCAAATTACTCAAAATGCTTAACTCGCCGGGAAAATCACTTTTTTCCCACAATGAATGTCTGGCAAAAATTTGTTAATTTTGATGCAAGCCGTTCTGAAACCAATCGGCAAATTACTCAAAATGCCTAACTCGCCGAGAAAATCACTTTTTTTCCACAGTGAATGTCTGGCAAAAAATAGTTAATTTTAATGCAAGATGTTCTGAAACCAATCGGCAAATAACTCACAATGCTTAACTCGTCGAAAAAATCGTGTTTTTTTCCACAATGAATGTCTGGCAAAAAATAGTTAATTTTGATGCAAGTCGTTCTGAAACCAATCGGCAAATTACTCAAAATGCTTTTCTCGCCGAGAAAATCACTTTTTTTCCACAATGAATGTCTGGCAAAAATTGTTAATTTTGATGCAAGCCGTTCTGAAACCAATCGGCAACTTACTCAAAATGCTTAACTCGCCGAGAAAATCACTTTTTTTCCACAATGAATGTCTGGCAAAGAATAGTAAATTTCAATGCAAGCCGTTCTGAAACCAATCGACAAATTAATCTAAATGCTTAACTCGCCGAGAAAATCACTTTTTTTCCACAATGAATGTCTGGCAAAAAATAGTTAATTTTGATGCAAGATGTTCTGAAACCAATCGGCAAATAACTCAAAATGCTTAACTCGCCGAGAAAATCACTTTTTTTCAACAATGAATGTCTGGAAAAAAATAGTTAATTTTGATGCAAGCCGTTCTGAAACTAATCGGCAACTTACGCAAAATGCTTAACTCGCCGAGAAATTCACTTTTTTTCCTCAATGAATGTCTGGCAAAAAATAGTTAATTTTGATGCAAGCCGTTCTGAAACCAATCGGCAAATAACTCAAATTGCTTAACTCGCCGAGAAAATCACTTTTTTTGCAAAATGAATGTCTGGCAAAGAATAGTAAATTTCAATGCATGCTGTTCTGAAACCAATCGGCAAATTACTCAAAATGCTTAACTCGCCGAGAAATTCACTTTTTTGCACAATGAATGTCTGGCAAAAAATAGTTAATTTTGATGCAAGCCGTTCTGAAACTAATCGGCAACTTACTCAAAATGCTTAACTCGCCGAGAAATTCACTTTTTTTCCACAATGAATGTCTGGCAAAAAATAGTTAATTTTGCTGCAAGCCGTTCTGAAACCAATCGGCAAATAACTCAAATTGCTTAACTCGCCGAGAAAATCACTTTTTTTCCACAGTGAATGTCTGGCAAAAAATAGTTAATTTTAATGCAAGAAGTTCTGAAACCAATCGGCAAATAACTCAAAATGCTTAACTCGCCGAGTAAATCACTTTTTTTCCACAATGAATGTCTGGCAAAAAATAGTAAATTTCAATGCAAGCCGTTCTGAAACCAATCGGCAAATTACTCAAAATGCTTAACTCGCCGAGAAAATCACTTTTTTTCCACAATGAATGTCTGGCAAAGAATAGTAAATTTCAATGCAAGCCGTTCTGAAACCAATCGGCAAATTACTCAAAATGCTTAACTCGCCGAGAAAATCACTTTTTTTCCACAATGAATGTCTGGCAAAAAATAGTTAATTTTGATGCAAGCCGTTCTGAAACCAATCGGCAAATAGCTCAAAATGCTTAACTCGCCGAGAAAATCACTTTATTTCAACAATGAATGTCTGGCAAAAAATAGTTAATTTTGATGCACGCCGTTCTGAAACCAATCGGCAACTTACTCAAAATGCTTCACTCGCCGAGTAAATCACTTTTTTTCCACAATGATTGTCTGGCAAAAAATAGTTAATTTTGATGCAAGCCGTTCTGAAACCAATCGGCAACTTACTCAAAATGCTTAACTCACCGAGAAAATCACTTATTTTGCACAATGACTGTCTGGCAAAGAATAGTAAATTTCAATGCAAGCCGTTCTGAAACCAATCGGCAAATTACTCAAAATGCTTAACTCGCCGGGAAAATCACTTTTTTCCCACAATGAATGTCTGGCAAAAATTTGTTAATTTTGATGCAAGCAGTTCTGAAACCAATCGGCAAATTACTCAAAATGCCTAACTCGCCGAGAAAATCACTTTTTTCCACAATCAATGTCTGGCAAAAAATAGTTAAATTTCAATGCAAGCCGTTCTGAAACCAATCGGCAAATTACTCAAAATGCTTAACTCGCCGAGAAAATCACTTTTTTTCCACAATGAATGTCTGACAAAAAATAGTTAATTTTGATGCAAGCCGTTCTGAAACCAATCGGCAAATTACTCAAATTGCTTAACTCGCCGAGAAAATCACTTTTTTTCCACAGTGAATGTCTGGCAAAAAATAGTTAATTTTAATGCAACATGTTCTGAATCCAATCGGCAAATAACTCACAATGCTTAACTCGTCGAAAAAATCGTGTTTTTTTCCACAATGAATGTCTGGCAAAAAATAGTTAATTTTGATGCAAGTCGTTCTGAAACCAATCGGCAAATAACTCAAAACGCTTTACTCGCCGAGTAAATCACTTTTTTTCCACAATGAATGTCGGTCAAAAAATAGTAAATTTCAATGCAAGCCGTTCTGAAACCTATCGGCAAATTACTCAAAATGCTTAACTCGCCGAGAAATTCACTTTTTTTCAACAATGAATGTCTGGCAAAAAATAGTTAATTTTGATGCAAGCCGTTCTGAAACTAATCGGCAACTTACGCAAAATGCTTAACTCGCCGACAAATTCACTTTTTTTCCACAATGAATGTCTGGCAAAAAATAGTTAATTTTGATGCAAGCCGTTCTGAAACCAATCGGCAAATAACTCAAATTGCTTAACTCGCCGAGAAAATCACTTTTTTTGCACAATGAATGTCTGGCAAAGAATAGTAAATTTCAATGCAAGCCGTTCTGAAACCAATCGGCAACTTACTCAAAATGCTTAACTCGCCGAGAAATTCACTTTTTTTCCACAATGAATGTCTGGCAAAAAATAGTTAATTTTGCTGCAAGCCGTTCTGAAACCAATCGGCAAATAACTCAAATTGCTTAACTCGCCGAGAAAATCACTTTTTTTCCACAGTGAATGTCTGGCAAAAAATAGTTAATTTTAATGCAAGAAGTTCTGAAACCAATCGGCAAATAACTCAAAATGCTTAACTCGCCGAGTAAATCACTTTTTTTCCACAATGAATGTCTGGCAAAAAATAGTAAATTTCAATGCAAGCCGTTCTGAAACCAATCGGCAAATTACTCAAAATGCTTAACTCGCCGAGAAAATCACTTTTTTTCCACAATGAATGTCTGGCAAAGAATAGTAAATTTCAATGCAAGCCGTTCTGAAACCAATCGGCAAATTACTCAAAATGCTTAACTCGCCGAGAAAATCACTTTTTTTCCACAATGAATGTCTGGCAAAAAATAGTTAATTTTGATGCAAGCCGTTCTGAAACCAATCGGCAAATAGCTCAAAATGCTTAACTCGCCGAGAAAATCACTTTATTTCAACAATGAATGTCTGGCAAAAAATAGTTAATTTTGATGCACGCCGTTCTGAAACCAATCGGCAACTTACTCAAAATGCTTCACTCGCCGAGTAAATCACTTTTTTTCCACAATGATTGTCTGGCAAAAAATAGTTAATTTTGATGCAAGCCGTTCTGAAACCAATCGGCAACTTACTCAAAATGCTTAACTCACCGAGAAAATCACTTATTTTGCACAATGACTGTCTGGCAAAGAATAGTAAATTTCAATGCAAGCCGTTCTGAAACCAATCGGCAAATTACTCAAAATGCTTAACTCGCCGGGAAAATCACTTTTTTCCCACAATGAATGTCTGGCAAAAATTTGTTAATTTTGATGCAAGCAGTTCTGAAACCAATCGGCAAATTACTCAAAATGCCTAACTCGCCGAGAAAATCACTTTTTTCCACAATCAATGTCTGGCAAAAAATAGTTAAATTTCAATGCAAGCCGTTCTGAAACCAATCGGCAAATTACTCAAAATGCTTAACTCGCCGAGAAAATCACTTTTTTTCCACAATGGATGTCTGACAAAAAATAGTTAATTTTGATGCAAGCCGTTCTGAAACCAATCGGCAAATTACTCAAATTGCTTAACTCGCCGAGAAAATCACTTTTTTTCCACAGTGAATGTCTGGCAAAAAATAGTTAATTTTAATGCAACATGTTCTGAATCCAATCGGCAAATAACTCACAATGCTTAACTCGTCGAAAAAATCGTGTTTTTTTCCACAATGAATGTCTGGCAAAAAATAGTTAATTTTGATGCAAGTCGTTCTGAAACCAATCGGCAAATTACTCAAAATGCTTTTCTCGCCGAGAAAATCACTTTTTTTCCACAATGAATGTCTGGCAAAACATAGTTAATTTTGATGCAAGCCGTTCTGAAACCAATCGGCAAATTACTCAAATTGCTTAACTCGCCGAGAAAATCACTTTTTTGCCACAATGAATGTCTGGCAAAGAATAGTAAATTTCAATGCAAGCCGTTCTGAAACCAATCGACAAATTAATCTAAATGCTTAACTCGCCGAGAAAATCACTTTTTTTCCACAATGAATGTCTGGCAAAAAATAGTTAATTTTGATGCAAGATGTTCTGAAACCAATCGGCAAATAACTCAAAATGCTTAACTCGCCGAGAAAATCACTTTTTTTCAACAATGAATGTCTGGAAAAAAAATAGTTAATTTTGATGCAAGCCGTTCTGAAACCAATCGGCAAATAACTCAAAACGCTTTACTCGCCGAGTAAATCACTTTTTTTCCACAATGAATGTCGGTCAAAAAATAGTAAATTTCAATGCAAGCCGTTCTGAAACCTATCGGCAAATTACTCAAAATGCTTAACTCGCCGAGAAATTCACTTTTTTTCAACAATGAATGTCTGGCAAAAAATAGTTAATTTTGATGCAAGCCGTTCTGAAACTAATCGGCAACTTACGCAAAATGCTTAACTCGCCGACAAATTCACTTTTTTTCCACAATGAATGTCTGGCAAAAAATAGTTAATTTTGATGCAAGCCGTTCTGAAACCAATCGGCAAATTACTCAAAATGCTTAACTCGCCGGGAAAATCACTTTTTTCCCACAATGAATGTCTGGCAAAAATTTGTTAATTTTGATGCAAGCCGTTCTGAAACCAATCGGCAAATTACTCAAAATGCCTAACTCGCCGAGAAAATCACTTTTTTTCCACAGTGAATGTCTGGCAAAAAATAGTTAATTTTAATGCAAGATGTTCTGAAACCAATCGGCAAATAACTCACAATGCTTAACTCGTCGAAAAAATCGTGTTTTTTTCCACAATTAATGTCTGGCAAGAAATAGTTAATTTTGATGCAAGTCGTTCTGAAACCAATCGGCAAATTACTCAAAATGCTTTTCTCGCCGAGAAAATCACTTTTTTTCCACAATGAATGTCTGGCAAAAAATAGTTAATTTTGATGCAAGCCGTTCTGAAACCAATCGGCAAATTACTCAAATTGCTTAACTCGCCGAGAAAATCACTTTTTTGCCACAATGAATGTCTGGCAAAGAATAGTAAATTTCAATGCAAGCCGTTCTGAAACCAATCGGCAACTTACTCAAAATGCTTAACTCGCCGAGAAAATCACTTTTTTTCCACAATGAATGTCTGGCAAAGAATAGTAAATTTCAATGCAAGCCGTTCTGAAACCAATCGACAAATTAATCTAAATGCTTAACTCGCCGAGAAAATCACTTTTTTTCCACAATGAATGTCTGGCAAAAAATAGTTAATTTTGATGCAAGATGTTCTGAAACCAATCGGCAAATAACTCAAAATGCTTAACTCGCCGAGAAAATCACTTTTTTTCAACAATGAATGTCTGGAAAAAAATAGTTAATTTTGATGCAAGCCGTTCTGAAACTAATCGGCAACTTACGCAAAATGCTTAACTCGCCGAGAAATTCACTTTTTTTCCTCAATGAATGTCTGGCAAAAAATACTTAATTTTGATGCAAGCCGTTCTGAAACCAATCGGCAAATAACTCAAATTGCTTAACTCGCCGAGAAAATCACTTTTTTTGCACAATGAATGTCTGGCAAAGAATAGTAAATTTCAATGCAAGCCGTTCTGAAACCAATCGGCAAATTACTCAAAATGCTTAACTCGCCGAGAAATTCACTTTTTTGCACAATGAATGTCTGGCAAAAAATAGTTAATTTTGATGCAAGCCGTTCTGAAACTAATCGGCAACTTACTCAAAATGCTTAACTCGCCGAGAAATTCACTTTTTTTCCACAATGAATGTCTGGCAAAAAATAGTTAATTTTGCTGCAAGCCGTTCTGAAACCAATCGGCAAATAACTCAAATTGCTTAACTCGCCGAGAAAATCACTTTTTTTCCACAGTGAATGTCTGGCAAAAAATAGTTAATTTTAATGCAAGAAGTTCTGAAACCAATCGGCAAATAACTCAAAATGCTTAACTCGCCGAGTAAATCACTTTTTTTCCACAATGAATGTCTGGCAAAAAATAGTAAATTTCAATGCAAGCCGTTCTGAAACCAATCGGCAAATTACTCAAAATGCCTAACTCGCCGAGAAAATCACTTTTTTTCCACAATCAATGTCTGGCAAAAAATAGTTAATTTTGATTCAAGCCGTTCTGAAACCAATCGGCAAATTACTCAAAATGCTTAACTCGCCGAGAAAATCACTTTTTTTCCACAATCAATGACTGGCAAAACATAGTTAATTTTGATGCAAGCCGTTCTGAAACCAATCGGCAACTTACTCAAAATGCTTCACTCGCCGAGTAAATCACTTTTTTTCCACAATGATTGGCAAAAAATAGTTAATTTTGATGCAAGCCGTTCTGAAACCAATCGGCAACTTACTCAAAATGCCTAACTCACCGAGAAAATCACTTATTTTGCACAATGACTGTCTGGCAAAGAATAGTAAATTTCAATGCAAGCCGTTCTGAAACCAATCGGCAAATTACTCAAAATGCTTAACTCGCCGGGAAAATCACTTTTTTCCCACAATGAATGTCTGGCAAAAATTTGTTAATTTTGATGCAAGCCGTTCTGAAACCAATCGGCAAATTACTCAAAATGCTTAACTCGCCGAGAAAATCACTTTTTTTCCACAATGAATGTCTGACAAAAAATAGTTAATTTTGATGCAAGCCGTTCTGAAACCAATCGGCAAATTACTCAAATTGCTTACCTCGCCGAGAAAATCACTTTTTTTCCACAATGAATGTCTGGCAAAAAATAGTTAATTTTAATGCAAGATGTTCTGAATCCAATCGGCAAATAACTCACAATGCTTAACTCGTCGAAAAAAATCGTGTTTTTTTCCACAATGAATGTCTGGCAAAAAATAGTTAATTTTGATGCAAGTCGTTCTGAAACCAATCGGCAAATTACTCAAAATGCTTTTCTCGCCGAGAAAATCACTTTTTTTCCACAATGAATGTCTGGCAAAAAATAGTTAATTTTGATGCAAGCCGTTCTGAAACCAATCGGCAAATAACTCAAAACGCTTTACTCGCCGAGTAAATCACTTTTTTTCCACAATGAATGTCGGTCAAAAAATAGTAAATTTCAATGCAAGCCGTTCTGAAACCAATCGGCAAATTACTCAAAATGCTTAACTCGCCGAGAAATTCACTTTTTTTCAACAATGAATGTCTGGCAAAAAATAGTTAATTTTGATGCAAGCCGTTCTGAAACCAATCGGCAACTTACTCAAAATGCTTAACTCGCCGAGAAATTCACTTTTTTTCCACAATGAATGTCTGGCAAAAAATAGTTAATTTTGCTGCAAGCCGTTCTGAAACCAATCGGCAAATAACTCAAATTGCTTAACTCGCCGAGAAAATCACTTTTTTTCCACAGTGAATGTCTGGCAAAAAATAGTTAATTTTGATTCAAGCCGTACTGAAACCAATCGGCAAATTACTCAAAATTCTTAACTCGCCGAGAAAATCACTTTTTTTCCACAATCAATGTCTGGCAAAAAATAGTTAATTTTGATGCAAGCCGTTCTGAAACCAATCGGCAAATTCCACAAAATGCTTAACTCGCCGAGAAATTCACTTTTTTTCAACAATGAATGTCTGGCAAAAAATAGTTAATTTTGATGCAAGCCGTTCTGAAACCAATCGGCAACTTACTCAAAATGCTTAACTCGCCGAGAAAATCACTTTTTTTCCACAATGAATGTCTGGCAAAGAATAGTAAATTTCAATGCAAGCCGTTCTGAAAACAATCGGCAAATTACTCAAAATGCTTAACTCGCCGAGAAAATCACTTTTTTTCCACAGTAAATGTCTGGCAAAAAATAGTTCATTTTAATGCAAGATGTTCTGAAACCAATCGGCAAATAACTCAAAACGCTTTTCTCGCCGAGTAAATCACTTTTTTTCCACAATGAATGTCTGGCAAAAAATAGTAAATTTCAATGCAAGCCGTTCTGAAACCAATCGGCAAATTACTCAAAATGCCTAACTCGCCGAGAAAATCACTTTTTTTCCACAATCAATGTCTGGCAAAAAATAGTTAATTTTGATTCAAGCCGTTCTGAAACCAATCGGCAAATTACTCAAAATGCTTAACTCGCCGAGAAAATCACTTTTTTTCCACAATCAATGACTGGCAAAAAATAGTTAATTTTGATGCAAGCCGTTCTGAAACCAATCGGCAAATTCCTCAAAATGCTTAACTCGCCGAGAAAATCACTTTTTTTCCACAATGAATGTCTGGCAAAGAATAGTAAATTTCAATGCAAGCCGTTCTGAAACCAATCGGCAAATTACTCAAAATGCTTAACTCGCCGAGAAAATCACTTTTTTTCCACAATGAATGTCTGGCAAAAAATAGTTAATTTTGATGCAAGCCGTTCTGAAACCAATCGGCAAATAGCTCAAAATGCTTAACTCGCCGAGAAAATCACTTTATTTCAACAATGAATGTCTGGCAAAAAATAGTTAATTTTGATGCACGCCGTTCTGAAACCAATCGGCAACTTACTCAAAATGCTTCACTCGCCGAGTAAATCACTTTTTTTCCACAATGATTGGCAAAAAATAGTTAATTTTGATGCAAGCCGTTCTGAAACCAATCGGCAACTTACTCAAAATGCCTAACTCACCGAGAAAATCACTTATTTTGCACAATGACTGTCTGGCAAAGAATAGTAAATTTCAATGCAAGCCGTTCTGAAACCAATCGGCAAATTACTCAAAATGCTTAACTCGCCGGGAAAATCACTTTTTTCCCACAATGAATGTCTGGCAAAAATTTGTTAATTTTGATGCAAGCCGTTCTGAAACCAATCGGCAAATTACTCAAAATGCTTAACTCGCCGAGAAAATCACTTTTTTTCCACAATGAATGTCTGACAAAAAATAGTTAATTTTGATGCAAGCCGTTCTGAAACCAATCGGCAAATTACTCAAATTGCTTACCTCGCCGAGAAAATCACTTTTTTTCCACAGTGAATGTCTGGTAAAAAATAGTTAATTTTAATGCAAGATGTTCTGAATCCAATCGGCAAATAACTCACAATGCTTAACTCGTCGAAAAAATCGTGTTTTTTTCCACAATGAATGTCTGGCAAAAAATAGTTAATTTTGATGCAAGTCGTTCTGAAACCAATCGGCAAATTACTCAAAATGCTTTTCTCGCCGAAAAAATCACTTTTTTTCCACAATGAATGTCTGGCAAAAAATAGTTAATTTTGATGCAAGCCGTTCTGAAACCAATCGGCAAATAACTCAAAACGCTTTACTCGCCGAGTAAATCACTTTTTTTCCACAATGAATGTCGGTCAAAAAATAGTAAATTTCAATGCAAGCCGTTCTGAAACCAATCGGCAAATTACTCAAAATGCTTAACTCGCCGAGAAATTCACTTTTTTTCAACAATGAATGTCTGGCAAAAAATAGTTAATTTTGATGCAAGCCGTTCTGAAACTAATCGGCAACTTACGCAAAATGCTTAACTCGCCGAGAAATTCACTTTTTTTCCACAATGAATGTCTGGCAAAAAATAGTTAATTTTGATGCAAGCCGTTCTGAAACCAATCGGCAAATAACTCAAATTGCTTAACTCGCCGAGAAAATCACTTTTTTTGCACAATGAATGTCTGGCAAAGAATAGTAAATTTCAATGCAAGCCGTTCTGAAACCAATCGGCAAATTACTCAAAATGCTTAACTCGCCGAGAAATTCACTTTTTTGCAACAATGAATGTCTTGCAAAAAATAGTTAATTTTGATGCAAGCCGTTCTGAAACCAATCGGCAACTTACTCAAAATGCTTAACTCGCCGAGAAAATCACTTTTTTTCCACAATGAATGTCTGGCAAAAAATAGTTAATTTTGCTGCAAGCCGTTCTGAAACCAATCGGCAAATAACTCAAATTGCTTAACTCGCCGAGAAAATCACTTTTTTTCCACAGTGAATGTCTGGCAAAAAATAGTTAATTTTGATTCAAGCCGTACTGAAACCAATCGGCAAATTACTCAAAATTCTTAACTCGCCGAGAAAATCACTTTTTTTCCACAATCAATGTCTGGCAAAAAATAGTTAATTTTGATGCAAGCCGTTCTGAAACCAATCGGCAAATTCCACAAAATGCTTAACTCGCCGAGAAATTCACTTTTTTTCAACAATGAATGTCTGGCAAAAAATAGTTAATTTTGATGCAAGCCGTTCTGAAACCAATCGGCAACTTACTCAAAATGCTAAACTCGCCGAGAAAATCACTTTTTTTCCACAATGAATGTCTGGCAAAGAATAGTAAATTTCAATGCAAGCCGTTCTGAAAACAATCGGCAAATTACTCAAAATGCTTAACTCGCCGAGAAAATCACTTTTTTTCCACAGTAAATGTCTGGCAGAAAATAGTTCATTTTAATGCAAGATGTTCTGAAACCAATCGGCAAATAACTCAAAACGCTTTTCTCGCCGAGTAAATCACTTTTTTTCCACAATGAATGTCTGGCAAAAAATAGTAAATTTCAATGCAAGCCGTTCTGAAACCAATCGGCAAATTACTCAAAATGCCTAACTCGCCGAGAAAATCACTTTTTTTCCACAATCAATGTCTGGCAAAAAATTCAAGCCGTTCTGAAACCAATCGGCAAATTAGTCAAAATGCTTAACTCGCCGAGAAAATCACTTTTTTTCCACAATCAATGTCTGGCCAAAAATAGTTAATTTTGATGCAAGCCGTTCTGAAACCAATCGGCAAATTCCTCAAAATGCTTAACTCGCCGAGAAAATCACTTTTTTTCAACAATGAATGTCTGGCAAAGAATAGTAAATTTCAATGCAAGCCGTTCTGAAACCAATCGGCAAATAACTCAAAACGCTTTACTCGCCGAGTAAATCACTTTTTTTCCACAATGAATGTCGGTCAAAAAATAGTAAATTTCAATGCAAGCCGTTCTGAAACCAATCGGCAAATTACTCAAAATGCTTAACTCGCCGAGAAATTCACTTTTTTTCAACAATGAATGTCTGGCAAAAAATAGTTAATTTTGATGCAAGCCGTTCTGAAACCAATCGGCAACTTACTCAAAATGCTTAACTCGCCGAGAAATTCACTTTTTTTCCACAATGAATGTCTGGCAAAAAATAGTTAATTTTGCTGCAAGCCGTTCTGAAACCAATCGGCAAATAACTCAAATTGCTTAACTCGCCGAGAAAATCACTTTTTTTCCACAGTGAATGTCTGGCAAAAAATAGTTAATTTTGATTCAAGCCGTACTGAAACCAATCGGCAAATTACTCAAAATTCTTAACTCGCCGAGAAAATCACTTTTTTTCCACAATCAATGTCTGGCAAAAAATAGTTAATTTTGATGCAAGCCGTTCTGAAACCAATCGGCAAATTCCACAAAATGCTTAACTCGCCGAGAAATTCACTTTTTTTCAACAATGAATGTCTGGCAAAAAATAGTTAATTTTGATGCAAGCCGTTCTGAAACCAATCGGCAACTTACTCAAAATGCTTAACTCGCCGAGAAAATCACTTTTTTTCCACAATGAATGTCTGGCAAAGAATAGTAAATTTCAATGCAAGCCGTTCTGAAAACAATCGGCAAATTACTCAAAATGCTTAACTCGCCGAGAAAATCACTTTTTTTCCACAGTAAATGTCTGGCAAAAAATAGTTCATTTTAATGCAAGATGTTCTGAAACCAATCGGCAAATAACTCAAAACGCTTTTCTCGCCGAGTAAATCACTTTTTTTCCACAATGAATGTCTGGCAAAAAATAGTAAATTTCAATGCAAGCCGTTCTGAAACCAATCGGCAAATTACTCAAAATGCCTAACTCGCCGAGAAAATCACTTTTTTTCCACAATCAATGTCTGGCAAAAAATAGTTAATATTGATTCAAGCCGTTCTGAAACCAATCGGCAAATTACTCAAAATGCTTAACTCGCCGAGAAAATCACTTTTTTTCCACAATCAATGACTGGCAAAAAATAGTTAATTTTGATGCAAGCCGTTCTGAAACCAATCGGCAAATTCCTCAAAATGCTTAACTCGCCGAGAAAATCACTTTTTTTCCACAATGAATGTCTGGCAAAGAATAGTAAATTTCAATGCAAGCCGTTCTGAAACCAATCGGCAAATTACTCAAAATGCTTAACTCGCCGAGAAAATCACTTTTTTTCCACAATGAATGTCTGGCAAAAAATAGTTAATTTTGATGCAAGCCGTTCTGAAACCAATCGGCAAATAGCTCAAAATGCTTAACTGGCCGAGAAAATCACTTTATTTCAACAATGAATGTCTGGCAAAAAATAGTTAATTTTGATGCACGCCGTTCTGAAACCAATCGGCAACTTACTCAAAATGCTTCACTCGCCGAGTAAATCACTTTTTTTCCACAATGATTGGCAAAAAATAGTTAATTTTGATGCAAGCCGTTCTGAAACCAATCGGCAACTTACTCAAAATGCCTAACTCACCGAGAAAATCACTTATTTTGCACAATGACTGTCTGGCAAAGAATAGTAAATTTCAATGCAAGCCGTTCTGAAACCAATCGGCAAATTACTCAAAATGCTTAACTCGCCGGGAAAATCACTTTTTTCCCACAATGAATGTCTGGCAAAAATTTGTTAATTTTGATGCAAGCCGTTCTGAAACCAATCGGCAAATTACTCAAAATGCTTAACTCGCCGAGAAAATCACTTTTTTTCCACAATGAATGTCTGACAAAAAATAGTTAATTTTGATGCAAGCCGTTCTGAAACCAATCGGCAAATTACTCAAATTGCTTACCTCGCCGAGAAAATCACTTTTTTTCCACAGTGAATGTCTGGCAAAAAATAGTTAATTTTAATGCAAGATGTTCTGAATCCAATCGGCAAATAACTCACAATGCTTAACTCGTCGAAAAAATCGTGTTTTTTTCCACAATGAATGTCTGGCAAAAAATAGTTAATTTTGATGCAAGTCGTTCTGAAACCAATCGGCAAATTACTCAAAATGCTTTTCTCGCCGAGAAAATCACTTTTTTTCCACAATGAATGTCTGGCAAAAAATAGTTAATTTTGATGCAAGCCGTTCTGAAACCAATCGGCAAATAACTCAAAACGCTTTACTCGCCGAGTAAATCACTTTTTTTCCACAATGAATGTCGGTCAAAAAATAGTAAATTTCAATGCAAGCCGTTCTGAAACCAATCGGCAAATTACTCAAAATGCTTAACTCGCCGAGAAATTCACTTTTTTTCAACAATGAATGTCTGGCAAAAAATAGTTAATTTTGATGCAAGCCGTTTTGAAACTAATCGGCAACTTACGCAAAATGCTTAACTCGCCGAGAAATTCACTTTTTTTCCACAATGAATGTCTGGCAAAAAATAGTTAATTTTGATGCAAGCCGTTCTGAAACCAATCGGCAAATAACTCAAATTGCTTAACTCGCCGAGAAAATCACTTTTTTTGCACAATGAATGTCTGGCAAAGAATAGTAAATTTCAATGCAAGCCGTTCTGAAACCAATCGGCAAATTACTCAAAATGCTTAACTCGCCGAGAAATTCACTTTTTTGCAACAATGAATGTCTTGCAAAAAATAGTTAATTTTGATGCAAGCCGTTCTGAAACCAATCGGCAACTTACTCAAAATGCTTAACTCGCCGAGAAAATCACTTTTTTTCCACAATGAATGTCTGGCAAAGAATAGTAAATTTCAATGCAAGCCGTTCTGAAAACAATCGGCAAATTACTCAAAATGCTTAACTCGCCGAGAAAATCACTTTTTTTCCACAGTAAATGTCTGGCAAAAAATAGTTAATTTTGCTGCAAGCCGTTCTGAAACCAATCGGCAAATAACTCAAATTGCTTAACTCGCCGAGAAAATCACTTTTTTTCCACAGTGAATGTCTGGCAAAAAATAGTTAATTTTGATTCAAGCCGTACTGAAACCAATCGGCAAATTACTCAAAATTCTTAACTCGCCGAGAAAATCACTTTTTTTCCACAATCAATGTCTGGCAAAAAATAGTTAATTTTGATGCAAGCCGTTCTGAAACCAATCGGCAAATTCCACAAAATGCTTAACTCGCCGAGAAATTCACTTTTTTTCAACAATGAATGTCTGGCAAAAAATAGTTAATTTTGATGCAAGCCGTTCTGAAACCAATCGGCAACTTACTCAAAATGCTAAACTCGCCGAGAAAATCACTTTTTTTCCACAATGAATGTCTGGCAAAGAATAGTAAATTTCAATGCAAGCCGTTCTGAAAACAATCGGCAAATTACTCAAAATGCTTAACTCGCCGAGAAAATCACTTTTTTTCCACAGTAAATGTCTGGCAAAAAATAGTTCATTTTAATGCAAGATGTTCTGAAACCAATCGGCAAATAACTCAAAACGCTTTTCTCGCCGAGTAAATCACTTTTTTTCCACAATGAATGTCTGGCAAAAAATAGTAAATTTCAATGCAAGCCGTTCTGAAACCAATCGGCAAATTACTCAAAATGCCTAACTCGCCGAGAAAATCACTTTTTTTCCACAATCAATGTCTGGCAAAAAATTCAAGCCGTTCTGAAACCAATCGGCAAATTAGTCAAAATGCTTAAATCGCCGAGAATTTCACTTTTTTTCCACAATCAATGTCTGGCCAAAAATAGTTAATTTTGATGCAAGCCGTTCTGAAACCAATCGGCAAATTCCTCAAAATGCTTAACTCGCCGAGAAAATCACTTTTTTTCAACAATGAATGTCTGGCAAAGAATAGTAAATTTCAATGCAAGCCGTTCTGAAACCAATCGGCAAATTACTCAAAATGCTTAACTCGCCGAGAAAATCACTTTTTATCCACAATGAATGTCTGGCAAAAAATAGTTAATTTTGATGCAAGCCGTTCTGCAACCCATCGGCAAATAGCTCAAAATGCTTAACTCGCCGAGAAAATCACTTTTTTTCCACAATGAATGTCTGGCAAAAATTAGTAAATTTCAATACAAGCCGTTCTGAAACCAGTCGGCAAATTACTCAAAATGCTTAACTCGCCGAGAAAATCACTTTTTTTCCACAATCAATGTCTGGCAAAAAATAGTTAATTTTGATTCAAGCCGTTCTGAAACTAATCGGCAACTTACTCAAAATGCTTAACTCGCCGAGAAATTCACTTTTTTTCCACAATGAATGTCTGGCAAAAAATAGTTAATTTTGCTGCAAGCCGTTCTGAAACCAATCGGCAAATAACTCAAATTGCTTAACTCGCCGAGAAAATCACTTTTTTTCCACAGTGAATGTCTGGCAAAAAATAGTTAATTTTGATTCAAGCCGTACTGAAACCAATCGGCAAATTACTCAAAATTCTTAACTCGCCGAGAAAATCACTTTTTTTCCACAATCAATGTCTGGCAAAAAATAGTTAATTTTGATGCAAGCCGTTCTGAAACCAATCGGCAAATTCCACAAAATGCTTAACTCGCCGAGAAATTCACTTTTTTTCAACAATGAATGTCTGGCAAAAAATAGTTAATTTTGATGCAAGCCGTTCTGAAACCAATCGGCAAATTACTCAAAATGCCTAACTCGCCGAGAAAATCACTTTTTTTCCACAATCAATGTCTGGCAAAAAATAGTTAATATTGATTCAAGCCGTTCTGAAACCAATCGGCAAATTACTCAAAATGCTTAACTCGCCGAGAAAATCACTTTTTTTCCACAATCAATGACTGGCAAAAAATAGTTAATTTTGATGCAAGCCGTTCTGAAACCAATCGGCAAATTCCTCAAAATGCTTAACTCGCCGAGAAAATCACTTTTTTTCCACAATGAATGTCTGGCAAAGAATAGTAAATTTCAATGCAAGCCGTTCTGAAACCAATCGGCAAATTACTCAAAATGCTTAACTCGCCGAGAAAATCACTTTTTTTCCACAATGAATGTCTGGCAAAAAATAGTTAATTTTGATGCAAGCCGTTCTGAAACCAATCGGCAAATAGCTCAAAATGCTTAACTGGCCGAGAAAATCACTTTATTTCAACAATGAATGTCTGGCAAAAAATAGTTAATTTTGATGCACGCCGTTCTGAAACCAATCGGCAACTTACTCAAAATGCTTCACTCGCCGAGTAAATCACTTTTTTTCCACAATGATTGGCAAAAAATAGTTAATTTTGATGCAAGCCGTTCTGAAACCAATCGGCAACTTACTCAAAATGCCTAACTCACCGAGAAAATCACTTATTTTGCACAATGACTGTCTGGCAAAGAATAGTAAATTTCAATGCAAGCCGTTCTGAAACCAATCGGCAAATTACTCAAAATGCTTAACTCGCCGGGAAAATCACTTTTTTCCCACAATGAATGTCTGGCAAAAATTTGTTAATTTTGATGCAAGCCGTTCTGAAACCAATCGGCAAATTACTCAAAATGCTTAACTCGCCGAGAAAATCACTTTTTTTCCACAATGAATGTCTGACAAAAAATAGTTAATTTTGATGCAAGCCGTTCTGAAACCAATCGGCAAATTACTCAAATTGCTTACCTCGCCGAGAAAATCACTTTTTTTCCACAGTGAATGTCTGGCAAAAAATAGTTAATTTTAATGCAAGATGTTCTGAATCCAATCGGCAAATAACTCACAATGCTTAACTCGTCGAAAAAATCGTGTTTTTTTCCACAATGAATGTCTGGCAAAAAATAGTTAATTTTGATGCAAGTCGTTCTGAAACCAATCGGCAAATTACTCAAAATGCTTTTCTCGCCGAGAAAATCACTTTTTTTCCACAATGAATGTCTGGCAAAAAATAGTTAATTTTGATGCAAGCCGTTCTGAAACCAATCGGCAAATAACTCAAAACGCTTTACTCGCCGAGTAAATCACTTTTTTTCCACAATGAATGTCGGTCAAAAAATAGTAAATTTCAATGCAAGCCGTTCTGAAACCAATCGGCAAATTACTCAAAATGCTTAACTCGCCGAGAAATTCACTTTTTTTCAACAATGAATGTCTGGCAAAAAATAGTTAATTTTGATGCAAGCCGTTTTGAAACTAATCGGCAACTTACGCAAAATGCTTAACTCGCCGAGAAATTCACTTTTTTTCCACAATGAATGTCTGGCAAAAAATAGTTAATTTTGATGCAAGCCGTTCTGAAACCAATCGGCAAATAACTCAAATTGCTTAACTCGCCGAGAAAATCACTTTTTTTGCACAATGAATGTCTGGCAAAGAATAGTAAATTTCAATGCAAGCCGTTCTGAAACCAATCGGCAAATTACTCAAAATGCTTAACTCGCCGAGAAATTCACTTTTTTGCAACAATGAATGTCTTGCAAAAAATAGTTAATTTTGATGCAAGCCGTTCTGAAACCAATCGGCAACTTACTCAAAATGCTTAACTCGCCGAGAAAATCACTTTTTTTCCACAATGAATGTCTGGCAAAGAATAGTAAATTTCAATGCAAGCCGTTCTGAAAACAATCGGCAAATTACTCAAAATGCTTAACTCGCCGAGAAAATCACTTTTTTTCCACAGTAAATGTCTGGCAAAAAATAGTTAATTTTGCTGCAAGCCGTTCTGAAACCAATCGGCAAATAACTCAAATTGCTTAACTCGCCGAGAAAATCACTTTTTTTCCACAGTGAATGTCTGGCAAAAAATAGTTAATTTTGATTCAAGCCGTACTGAAACCAATCGGCAAATTACTCAAAATTCTTAACTCGCCGAGAAAATCACTTTTTTTCCACAATCAATGTCTGGCAAAAAATAGTTAATTTTGATGCAAGCCGTTCTGAAACCAATCGGCAAATTCCACAAAATGCTTAACTCGCCGAGAAATTCACTTTTTTTCAACAATGAATGTCTGGCAAAAAATAGTTAATTTTGATGCAAGCCGTTCTGAAACCAATCGGCAACTTACTCAAAATGCTAAACTCGCCGAGAAAATCACTTTTTTTCCACAATGAATGTCTGGCAAAGAATAGTAAATTTCAATGCAAGCCGTTCTGAAAACAATCGGCAAATTACTCAAAATGCTTAACTCGCCGAGAAAATCACTTTTTTTCCACAGTAAATGTCTGGCAAAAAATAGTTCATTTTAATGCAAGATGTTCTGAAACCAATCGGCAAATAACTCAAAACGCTTTTCTCGCCGAGTAAATCACTTTTTTTCCACAATGAATGTCTGGCAAAAAATAGTAAATTTCAATGCAAGCCGTTCTGAAACCAATCGGCAAATTACTCAAAATGCCTAACTCGCCGAGAAAATCACTTTTTTTCCACAATCAATGTCTGGCAAAAAATTCAAGCCGTTCTGAAACCAATCGGCAAATTAGTCAAAATGCTTAACTCGCCGAGAATTTCACTTTTTTTCCACAATCAATGTCTGGCCAAAAATAGTTAATTTTGATGCAAGCCGTTCTGAAACCAATCGGCAAATTCCTCAAAATGCTTAACTCGCCGAGAAAATCACTTTTTTTCAACAATGAATGTCTGGCAAAGAATAGTAAATTTCAATGCAAGCCGTTCTGAAACCAATCGGCAAATTACTCAAAATGCTTAACTCGCCGAGAAAATCACTTTTTATCCACAATGAATGTCTGGCAAAAAATAGTTAATTTTGATGCAAGCCGTTCTGCAACCAATCGGCAAATAGCTCAAAATGCTTAACTCGCCGAGAAAATCACTTTTTTTCCACAATGAATGTCTGGCAAAAATTAGTAAATTTCAATACAAGCCGTTCTGAAACCAGTCGGCAAATTACTCAAAATGCTTAACTCGCCGAGAAAATCACTTTTTTTCCACAATCAATGTCTGGCAAAAAATAGTTAATTTTGATTCAAGCCGTTCTGAAACTAATCGGCAACTTACTCAAAATGCTTAACTCGCCGAGAAATTCACTTTTTTTCCACAATGAATGTCTGGCAAAAAATAGTTAATTTTGCTGCAAGCCGTTCTGAAACCAATCGGCAAATAACTCAAATTGCTTAACTCGCCGAGAAAATCACTTTTTTTCCACAGTGAATGTCTGGCAAAAAATAGTTAATTTTGATTCAAGCCGTACTGAAACCAATCGGCAAATTACTCAAAATTCTTAACTCGCCGAGAAAATCACTTTTTTTCCACAATCAATGTCTGGCAAAAAATAGTTAATTTTGATGCAAGCCGTTCTGAAACCAATCGGCAAATTCCACAAAATGCTTAACTCGCCGAGAAATTCACTTTTTTTCAACAATGAATGTCTGGCAAAAAATAGTTAATTTTGATGCAAGCCGTTCTGAAACCAATCGGCAACTTACTCAAAATGCTAAACTCGCCGAGAAAATCACTTTTTTTCCACAATGAATGTCTGGCAAAGAATAGTAAATTTCAATGCAAGCCGTTCTGAAAACAATCGGCAAATTACTCAAAATGCTTAACTCGCCGAGAAAATCACTTTTTTTCCACAGTAAATGTCTGGCAAAAAATAGTTCATTTTAATGCAAGATGTTCTGAAACCAATCGGCAAATAACTCAAAACGCTTTTCTCGCCGAGTAAATCACTTTTTTTCCACAATGAATGTCTGGCAAAAAATAGTAAATTTCAATGCAAGCCGTTCTGAAACCAATCGGCAAATTACTCAAAATGCCTAACTCGCCGAGAAAATCACTTTTTTTCCACAATCAATGTCTGGCAAAAAATTCAAGCCGTTCTGAAACCAATCGGCAAATTAGTCAAAATGCTTAACTCGCCGAGAAAATCACTTTTTTTCCACAATCAATGTCTGGCCAAAAATAGTTAATTTTGATGCAAGCCGTTCTGAAACCATTCGGCAAATTCCTCAAAATGCTTAACTCGCCGAGAAAATCACTTTTTTTCAACAATGAATGTCTGGCAAAGAATAGTAAATTTCAATGCAAGCCGTTCTGAAACCAATCGGCAAATTACTCAAAATGCTTAACTCGCCGAGAAAATCACTTTTTTTCCACAATGAATGTCTGGCAAAAAATAGTTAATTTTGATGCAAGCCGTTCTGCAACCAATCGGCAAATAGCTCAAAATGCTTAACTCGCCGAGAAAATCACTTTTTTTCCACAATGAATGTCTGGCAAAAAATAGTTAATTTTGATGCAAGCCGTTCTGAAACCAATCGGCAACTTACTCAAAATGCTTAACTCGCCGAGTAAATCACTGTTTTTCCACAATGAATGTCTGGCAAAAATTAGTAAATTTCAATACAAGCCGTTCTGAAACCAGTCGGCAAATTACTCAAAATGCTTAACTCGCCGAGAAAATCACTTTTTTTCCACAATCAATGTCTGGCAAAAAATAGTTAATTTTGATTCAAGCCGTTCTGAAACCAATCGGCAAATTACTCAAAATGCCTAACTCGCCGAGAAAATCACTTTTTTTCCACAATCAATGTCTGGCAAAAAATAGTTAATTTTGATGCAAGCCGTTCTGAAACCAATCGGCAAATTACTCAAATTGCTTACCTCGCCGAGAAAATCACTTTTTTGCCACAATGAATGTCTGGCAAAGAATAGTAAATTTCAATGCAAGCCGTTCTGAAACCAATCCGCAACTTACTCAAAATGCTTAACTCGCCGAGAAAATCACTTTTTTTCCACAATGAATGTCTGGCAAAGAATAGTAAATTTCAATGCAAGCCGTTCTGAAACCAATCGACAAATTAATCTAAATGCTTAACTCGCCGAGAAAATCACTTTTTTTCCACAATGAATGTCTGGCAAAAAATAGTTAATTTTGATGCAAGCCGTTCTGAAACCAATCGGCAAATAACTCAAATTGCTTAACTCGCCGAGAAAATCACTTTTTTCCACAGTGAATGTCTGGCAAAAAATAGTTAATTTTAATGCAAGATGTTCTGAAACCAATCGGCAAATAACTCAAAATGCTTAACTCGCCGAGAAAATCACTTTTTTTCAACAATGAATGTCTGGAAAAAAATAGTTAATTTTGATGCAAGCCGTTCTGAAACCAATCGGCAAATAACTCAAAAAGCTTTACTAGATGGGTAAATCACTTTTTTTCCACAATGAATGTCTGTCAAAAAATAGTAAATTTCAATGCAAGCCGTTCTGAAACCAATCGGCAAATTACTCAAAATGCTTCACTCGCCGAGTAAATCACTGTTTTTCCACAATGAATGTCTGGCAAAAAATAGTTAATTTTGATGCACGCCGTTCTGAAACCAATCGGCAACTTACTCAAAATGCTTCACTCGCCGAGTAAATCACTGTTTTTCCACAATGAATGTCTGGCAAAAAATAGTAAATTTCAATGCAAGCCGTTCTGAAACCAGTCGGCAAATTACTCAAAATGCTTAACTCGCCGAGAAAATCACTTTTTTTCCACAATGATTGTCTGGCAAAAAATAGTTAATTTTGATGCAAGCCGTTCTGAAACCAATCGGCAACTTACTCAAAATGCTTAACTCACCGAGAAAATCACTTATTTGGCACAATGACTGTCTGGCAAAGAATAGTAAATTTCAATGCAAGCCGTTCTGAAACCAATCGGCAAATTACTCAAAATGCTTAACTCGCCGGGAAAATCACTTTTTTCCCACAATGAATGTCTGGCAAAAATTTGTTAATTTTGATGCAAGCCGTTCTGAAACCAATCGACAAATTAATCTAAATGCTTCACTCGCCGAGAAAATCACTTTTTTTCCACAATGAATGTCTGGCAAAAAATAGTTAATTTTGATGCAAGCCGTTCTGAAACCAATCGGCAAATAACTCAAATTGCTTAACTCGCCGAGAAAATCACTTTTTTCCACAGTGAATGTCTGGCAAAAAATAGTTAATTTTAATGCAAGATGTTCTGAAACCAATCGGCAAATAACTCAAAATGCTTAACTCGCCGAGAAAATCACTTTTTTTCAACAATGAATGTCTGGAAAAAAATAGTTAATTTTGATGCAAGCCGTTCTGAAACCAATCGGCAAATAACTCAAAACGCTTTACTCGCCGAGTAAATCACTTTTTTTCAACAATGAATGTCTGTCAAAAAATAGTAAATTTCAATGCAAGCCGTTCTGAAACCAATCGGCAAATTACTCAAAATGCTTAACTCGCCGAGAAATTCACTTTTTTTCAACAATGAATGTCTGGCAAAAAATAGTTAATTTTGATGCAAGCCGTTCTGAAACCAATCGGCAACTTACTCAAAATGCTTAACTCGCCGAGAAAATCACTTTTGTTCCACAATGAATGTCTGGCAAAGAATAGTAAATTTCAATGCAAGCCGTTCTGAAAACAATCGGCAAATTACTCAAAATGCTTAACTCGCCGAGAAAATCACTTTTTTTCCACAGTAAATGTCTGGCAAAAAATAGTTCATTTTAATGCAAGATGTTCTGAAACCAATCGGCAAATAACTCAAAACGCTTTTGTCGCCGAGTAAATCACTTTTTTTCCACAATGAATGTCTGGCAAAAAATAGTAAATTTCAATGCAAGCCGTTCTGAAACCAATCGGCAAATTACTCAAAATGCCTAACTCGCCAAGAAAATCACTTTTTTTCCACAATCAATGTCTGGCAAAAAATAGTTAATTTCAATGCAAGCCGTTCTGAAACCAATCGGCAAATTACTCAAAATGCCTAACTCGCCGAGAAAATCACTTTTTTTCCACAATCAATGTCTGGCAAAAAATAGTTAATTTTGATTCAAGCCGTTCTGAAACCAATCGGCAAATTACTCAAAATGCTTAACTCGCCGAGAAAATCACTTTTTTTCCACAATGAATGTCTGGCAAAAAATAGTTAATTTTGATGCAAGCCGTTCTGAAACCAATCGGCAAATAGCTCAAAATGCTTAACTCGCCGAGAAAATCACTTTTTTTCCACAATGAATGTCTGGCAAAAAATAGTAAATTTCAATGCAAGCCGTTCTGAAACCAGTCGGCAAATTACTCAAAATGCTTAACTCGCCGAGAAAATCACTTTTTTTCCACAATCAATGTCTGGCAAAAAATAGTTAATTTTGATTCAAGCCGTTCTGAAAACAATCGGCAAATTACTCAAAATGCCTAACTCGCCGAGAAAATCACTTTTTTTCCACAATCAATGTCTGGCAAAAAATAGTAAATTTTGATTCAAGCCGTTCTGAAACCAATCGGCAAATTACTCAAAATGCTTAACTCGCCGAGAAAATCACTTTTTTTCCACAATCAATGTCTGGCAAAAAATAGTTAATTTTGATGCAAGCCGTTCTGAAACCAATCGGCAAATTACTCAAATTGCTTACCTCGCCGAGAAAATCACTTTTTTGCCACAATGAATGTCTGGCAAAGAATAGTAAATTTCAATGCAAGCCGTTCTGAAACCAATCGGCAAATTACTCAAAATGCCTAACTCGCCAAGAAAATCACTTTTTTTCCACAATCAATGTCTGGCAAAAAATAGTTAATTTCAATGCAAGCCGTTCTGAAACCAATCGGCAAATTACTCAAAATGCCTAACTCGCCGAGAAAATCACTTTTTTTCCACAATCAATGCCTGGCAAAAAATAGTTAATTTTGATTCAAGCCGTTCTGAAAACAATCGGCAAATTACTCAAAATGCTTAACTCGCCGAGAAAATCACTTTTTTTCCACAATCAATGTCTGGCAAAAAATAGTTAATTTTGATGCAAGCCGTTCTGAAACCAATCGGCAAATTACTCAAATTGCTTACCTCGCCGAGAAAATCACTTTTTTGCCACAATGAATGTCTGGCAAAGAATAGTAAATTTCAATGCAAGCCGTTCTGAAACCAATCCGCAACTTACTCAAAATGCTTAACTCGCCGAGAAAATCACTTTTTTTCCACAATGAATGTCTGGCAAAGAATAGTAAATTTCAATGCAAGCCGTTCTGAAACCAATCGACAAATTAATCTAAATGCTTCACTCGCCGAGAAAATCACTTTTTTTCCACAATGAATGTCTGGCAAAAAATAGTTAATTTTGATGCAAGCCGTTCTGAAACCAATCGGCAAATAACTCAAATTGCTTAACTCGCCGAGAAAATCACTTTTTTCCACAGTGAATGTCTGGCAAAAAATAGTTAATTTTAATGCAAGATGTTCTGAAACCAATCGGCAAATAACTCAAAATGCTTAACTCGCCGAGAAAATCACTTTTTTTCAACAATGAATGTCTGGAAAAAAATAGTTAATTTTGATGCAAGCCGTTCTGAAACCAATCGGCAAATAACTCAAAACGCTTTACTCGCCGAGTAAATCACTTTTTTTCAACAATGAATGTCTGTCAAAAAATAGTAAATTTCAATGCAAGCCGTTCTGAAACCAATCGGCAAATTACTCAAAATGCTTAACTCGCCGAGAAATTCACTTTTTTTCAACAATGAATGTCTGGCAAAAAATAGTTAATTTTGATGCAAGCCGTTCTGAAACCAATCGGCAACTTACTCAAAATGCTTAACTCGCCGAGAAAATCACTTTTTTTCCACAATGAATGTCTGGCAAAGAATAGTAAATTTCAATGCAAGCCGTTCTGAAAACAATCGGCAAATTACTCAAAATGCTTAACTCGCCGAGAAAATCACTTTTTTTCCACAGTAAATGTCTGGCAAAAAATAGTTCATTTTAATGCAAGATGTTCTGAAACCAATCGGCAAATAACTCAAAACGCTTTTGTCGCCGAGTAAATCACTTTTTTTCCACAATGAATGTCTGGCAAAAAATAGTAAATTTCAATGCAAGCCGTTCTGAAACCAATCGGCAAATTACTCAAAATGCCTAACTCGCCAAGAAAATCACTTTTTTTCCACAATCAATGTCTGGCAAAAAATAGTTAATTTCAATGCAAGCCGTTCTGAAACCAATCGGCAAATTACTCAAAATGCCTAACTCGCCGAGAAAATCACTTTTTTTCCACAATCAATGTCTGGCAAAAAATAGTTAATTTTGATTCAAGCCGTTCTGAAACCAATCGGCAAATTACTCAAAATGCTTAACTCGCCGAGAAAATCACTTTTTTTCCACAATGAATGTCTGGCAAAAAATAGTTAATTTTGATGCAAGCCGTTCTGAAACCAATCGGCAAATAGCTCAAAATGCTTAACTCGCCGAGAAAATCACTTTTTTTCCACAATGAATGTCTGGCAAAAAATAGTAAATTTCAATGCAAGCCGTTCTGAAACCAGTCGGCAAATTACTCAAAATGCTTAACTCGCCGAGAAAATCACTTTTTTTCCACAATCAATGTCTGGCAAAAAATAGTTAATTTTGATTCAAGCCGTTCTGAAAACAATCGGCAAATTACTCAAAATGCCTAAATCGCCGAGAAAATCACTTTTTTTCCACAATCAATGTCTGGCAAAAAATAGTTAATTTTGATGCAAGCCGTTCTGAAACCAATCGTCAAATTACTCAAATTGCTTACCTCGCCGAGAAAATCACTTTTTTGCCACAATGAATGTCTGGCAAAGAATAGTAAATTTCAATGCAAGCCGTTCTGAAACCAATCGGCAAATTACTCAAAATGCCTAACTCGCCAAGAAAATCACTTTTTTTCCACAATCAATGTCTGGCAAAAAATAGTTAATTTCAATGCAAGCCGTTCTGAAACCAATCGGCAAATTACTCAAAATGCCTAACTCGCCGAGAAAATCACTTTTTTTCCACAATCAATGTCTGGCAAAAAATAGTTAATTTTGATTCAAGCCGTTCTGAAACCAATCGGCAAATTAGTCAAAATGCTTAACTCGCCGAGAAAATCACTTTTTTTCCACAATCAATGTCTGGCCAAAAATAGTTAATTTTGATGCAAGCCGTTCTGAAACCAATCGGCAAATTCCTCAAAATGCTTAACTCGCCGAGAAAATCACTTTTTTTCCACAATGAATGTCTGGCAAAAAATAGTTAATTTTGAATGCAAGCCGTTCTGAAACCAATCGGCAAATAACTCAAATTGCTTAACTCGCCGAGAAAATCACTTTTTTCCACAGTGAATGTCTGGCAAAAAATAGTTAATTTTGATGCAAGCCGTTCTGAAACCAATCGGCAAATAACTCAAAAAGCTTTACTAGATGAGTAAATCACTTTTTTTCCACAATGAATGTCTGTCAAAAGATAGTAAATTTCAATGCAAGCCGTTCTGAAACCAATCGGCAAATTACTCAAAATGCTTAACTCGCCGAGAAATTCACTTTTTTTCAACAATGAATGTCTGGCAAAAAATAGTTAATTTTGATGCACGCCGTTCTGAAACCAATCGGCAACTTACTCAAAATGCTTCACTCGCCGAGTAAATCACTGTTTTTCCACAATGAATGTCTGGCAAAAAATAGTAAATTTCAATGCAAGCCGTTCTGAAACCAGTCGGCAAATTACTCAAAATGCTTAACTCGCCGAGAAAATCACTTTTTTTCCACAATGATTGTCTGGCAAAAAATAGTTAATTTTGATGCAAGCCGTTCTGAAACCAATCGGCAACTTACTCAAAATGCTTAACTCACCGAGAAAATCACCTTTTTGGCACAATGACTGTCTGGCAAAGAATAGTAAATTTCAATGCAAGCCGTTCTGAAACCAATCGGCAAATTACTCAAAATGCTTAACTCTCCGGGAAAATCACTTTTTTCCCACAATTAATGTCTGGCAAAAATTTGTTAATTTTGATGCAAGCCGTTCTGAAACCAATCGGCAAATTACTCAAAATGCCTAACTCGCCGAGAAAATCACTTTTTTCCACAATCAATGTCTGGCAAAAAATAGTTAAATTTCAATGCAAGCCGTTCTGAAACCAATCGGCAAATTACTCAAAATGCTTAACTCGCCGGGAAAATCACTTTTTTCCCACAATGAATGTCTGGCAAAAATTTGTTAATTTTGATGCAAGCCGTTCTGAAACCAATCGGTAAATTACTCAAAATGCCTAACTCGCCGAGAAAATCACTTTTTTCCACAATCAATGTCTGGCAAAAAATAGTTAAATTTCAATGCAAGCCGTTCTGAAACCAATCGGCAAATTACTCAAAATGCTTAACTCGCCGAGAAAATCACTTTTTTTCCACAATGAATGTCTGACAAAAAATAGTTAATTTTGATGCAAGCCGTTCTGAAACCAATCGGCAAATTCCACAAAATGCTTAACTCGCCGAGCAAATCACTTTTTTTCCACAATGAATGTCTGGCAAAGAATAGTAAATTTCAATGCAAGCCGTTCGGAAACCAATCGGCAAATTACTCAAAATGCTGAACTCTTAGAGAAAATCACTTTTTTTCCACAATGAATGTCTGGCAAAAAATAGTTAATTTTGATGCAAGCCGTTCTGAAACTAATCGGCAACTTACTCAAAATGCTTAACTCGCCGAGAAAATCACTATTTTTCAACAATGAATGTCTGGAAAAAAATAGTTAATTTTGATGCAAGCCGTTCTGAAACCAATCGGCAAATAACTCAAAACGCTTTACTCGCCGAGTAAATCACTTTTTTTCCACAATGAATGTCTGTCAAAAAATAGTAAATTTCAATGCAAGCCGTTCTGAAACCAATCGGCAAATTACTCACAATGCTTAACTCGCCGAGAAATTCACTTTTTTTCAACAATGAATGTCTGGCAAAAAATAGTTAATTTTGATGCAAGCCGTTCTGAAACCAATCGGCAACTTACTCAAAATGCTTAACTCGCCGAGAAAATCACTTTTTTTCCACAATGAATGTCTGGCAAAGAATAGTAAATTTCAATGCAAGCCGTTCTGAACACAATCGGCAAATTACTCAAAATGCTTAACTCGCCGAGAAAATCACTTTTTTTCCACAATGAATGTCTGGCAAAAAATAGTTAATTTTGATGCAAGCCGTTCTGAAACCAATCGGCAACTTACTCAAAATGCTTAACTCGCCGAGAAAATCACTTTTTTTCCACAATGAATGTCTAGCAAAGAATAGTAAATTTCAATGCAAGCCGTTCTGAACACAATCGGCAAATTACTCAAAATGCTTAACTCGCCGAGAAAATCACTTTTTTTCCACAATGAATGTCTGGCAAAAAATAGTTAATTTTGATGCAAGCCGTTCTGAAACCAATCGGCAACTTACTCAAAATGCTTAACTCGCCGAGAAAATCACTTTTTTTCCACAATGAATGTCTAGCAAAGAATAGTAAATTTCAATGCAAGCCGTTCTGAACACAATCGGCAAATTACTCAAAATGCTTAACTCGCCGAGAAAATCACTTTTTTTCCACAGTAAATGTCTGGCAAAAAATAGTTCATTTTAATGCAAGATGTTCTGAAACCAATCGGCAAATAACTCAAAACGCTTTTCTCGCCGAGTAAATCACTTTTTTTCCACAATGAATGTCTGGCAAAAAATAGTAAATTTCAATGCAAGCCGTTCTGAAACCAATCGGCAAATTACTCAAAATGCCTAACTCGCCGAGAAAATCACTTTTTTTCCACAATCAATGTCTGGCAAAAAATAGTTAATTTTGATTCAAGCCGTTCTGAAACCAATCGGCAAATTACTCAAAATGCTTAACTCGCCGAGAAAATCACTTTTTTTCCACAATCAATGTCTGGCAAAAAATAGTTAATTTTGATGCAAGCCGTTCTGAAACCAATCGGCAAATAACTCAAAATGCTTAACTCGCCGAGAAAATCACTTTTTTTCAACAATGAATGTCTGGAAAAAAATAGTTAATTTTGATGCAAGCCGTTCTGAAACCAATCGGCAAATAACTCAAAACGCTTTACTCGCCGAGTAAATCACTTTTTTTCAACAATGAATGTCTGTCAAAAAATAGTAAATTTCAATGCAAGCTGTTCTGAAACCAATCGGCAAATTACTCAAAATGCTTAACTCGCCGAGAAATTCACTTTTCTTCAACAATGAATGTCTGGCAAAAAATAGTTAATTTTGATGCAAGCCGTTCTGAAACCAATCGGCAACTTACTCAAAATGCTTAACTCGCCGAGAAAATCACTTTTTTTCCACAATGAATGTCTGGCAAAGAATAGTAAATATCAATGCATGCCGTTCTGAAAACAATCGGCAAATTACTCAAAATGCTTAACTCGCCGAGAAAATCACTTTTTTTCCACAGTAAATGTCTGGCAAAAAATAGTTCATTTTAATGCAAGATGTTCTGAAACCAATCGGCAAATAACTCAAAACGCTTTTCTCGCCGAGTAAATCACTTTTTTTCCACAATGAATGTCTGGCAAAAAATAGTAAATTTCAATGCAAGCCGTTCTGAAACCAATCGGCAAATAACTCAAATTGCTTAACTCGCCGAGAAAATCACTTTTTTCCACAGTGAATGTCTGGCAAAAAATAGTTAATTTTAATGCAAGATGTTCTGAAACCAATCGGCAAATAACTCAAAATGCTTAACTCGCCGAGAAAATCACTTTTTTTCAACAATGAATGTCTGGAAAAAAATAGTTAATTTTGATGCAAGCCGTTCTGAAACCAATCGGCAAATAACTCAAAACGCTTTACTCGCCGAGTAAATCACTTTTTTTCAACAATGAATGTCTGTCAAAAAATAGTAAATTTCAATGCAAGCCGTTCTGAAACCAATCGGCAAATTACTCAAAATGCTTAACTCGCCGAGAAATTCACTTTTTTTCCACAATGAATGTCTGGCAAAAAATAGTTAATTTCAATGCAAGCCGTTCTGAAAACAATCGGCAAATTACTCAAAATGCTTAACTCGCCGAGAAAATCACTTTTTTTCCACAGTAAATGTCTGGCAAAAAATAGTTCATTTTAATGCAAGATGTTCTGAAACCAATCGGCAAATAACTCAAAACGCTTTTCTCGCCGAGTAAATCACTTTTTTTCCACAATGAATGTCTGGCAAAAAATAGTAAATTTCAATGCAAGCCGTTCTGAAACCAATCGGCAAATTACTCAAAATGCCTAACTCGCCGAGAAAATCACTTTTTTTCCACAATCAATGTCTGGCAAAAAATAGTTAATTTTGATTCAAGCCGTTCTGAAACCAATCGGCAAATTACTCAAAATGCTTAACTCGCCGAGAAAATCACTTCTTTCCACAATCAATGTCTGGCAAAAAATAGTTAATTTTGATGCAAGCCGTTCTGAAACCAATCGGCAAATTCCTCAAAATGCTTAACTCGCCGAGAAAATCCCTTTTTTTCCACAATGAATGTCTGGCAAAGAATAGTAAATTTCAATGCAAGCCGTTCCGAAACCAATCGGCAAATTACTCAAAATGCTTCACTCGCCGAGAAAATCACTTTTTTTCCACAATGAATGTCTGGCAAAAAATAGTTAATTTTGATGCAAGCCGTTCTGAAACCAATCGGCAAATAGCTCAAAATGCTTAACTCGCCGAGAAAATCACTTTTTTTCCACAATGAATGTCTGGCAAAAAATAGTTAATTTTGATGCAAGCCGTTCTGAAACCAATCGGCAAATAGCTCAAAATGCTTAACTCGCCGAGAAAATCACTTTTTTTCCACAATGAATGTCTGGCAAAAAATAGTTAATTTTGATGCAAGCCGTTCTGAAACCAATCGGCAACTTACTCAAAATGCTTAACTCGCCGAGTAAATCACTGTTTTTCCACAATCAATGTCTGGCAAAAAATAGTTAATTTTGATGCAAGCCGTTCTGAAACCAATCGGCAAATTACTCAAAATGCCTAACTCGCCGAGAAAATCACTTTTTTTCCACAATCAATGTCTGGCAAAAAATAGTTAATTTTGATTCAAGCCGTTCTGAAACCAATCGGCAAATTACTCAAAATGCTTAACTCGCCGAGAAAATCACTTTTTTTCCACAATCAATGTCTGGCAAAAAATAGTTAATTTTGATGCAAGCCGTTCTGAAACCAATCGGCAAATTCCTCAAAATGCTTAACTCGCCGAGAAAATCACTTTTTTTCCACAATGAATGTCTGGCAAAGAATAGTAAATTTCAATGCAAGCCGTTCTGAAACCAATCGGCAAATTACTCAAAATGCTTAACTCGCCGAGAAAATCACTTTTTTTCCACAATGAATGTCTGGCAAAAAATAGTTAATTTTGATGCAAGCCGTTCTGAAACCAATCGGCAAAAAGCTCAAAATGCTTAACTCGCCGAGAAAATCACTTTTTTTCCACAATGAATGTCTGGCAAAAAATAGTTAATTTTGATGCAAGCCGTTCTGAAACCAATCGGCAACTTACTCAAAATGCTTAACTCGCCGAGTAAATCACTGTTTTTCCACAATGAATGTCTGGCAAAAAAAATAAATTTCGATGCAAGCCGTTCTGAAACCAGTCGGCAAATTACTCAAAATGCTTAACTCGCCGAGAAAATCACTTTTTTTCCACAATCAATGCCTGGCAAAAAATAGTTAATTTTGATTCAAGCCGTTCTGAAAACAATCGGCAAATTACTCAAAATGCCTAACTCGCCGAGAAAATCACTTTTTTTCCACAATCAATGTCTGGCAAAAAATAGTAAATTTTGATTCAAGCCGTTCTGAAACCAATCGGCAAATTACTCAAAATGCTTAACTCGCCGAGAAAATCACTTTTTTTCCACAATCAATGTCTGGCAAAAAATAGTTAATTTTGATGCAAGCCGTTCTGAAACCAATCGGCAAATTACTCAAATTGCTTACCTCGCCGAGAAAATCACTTTTTTGCCACAATGAATGTCTGGCAAAGAATAGTAAATTTCAATGCAAGCCGTTCTGAAACCAATCCGCAACTTACTCAAAATGCTTAACTCGCCGAGAAAATCACTTTTTTTCCAGAATGAATGTCTGGCAAAGAATAGTAAATTTCAATGCAAGCCGTTCTGAAACCAATCGACAAATTAATCTAAATGCTTCACTCGCCGAAAAAATCACTTTTTTTCCACAATGAATGTCTGGCAAAAAATAGTTAATTTTGATGCAAGCCGTTCTGAAACCAATCGGCAAATAACTCAAATTGCTTAACTCGCCGAGAAAATCACTTTTTTCCACAGTGAATGTCTGGCAAAAAATAGTTAATTTTAATGCAAGATGTTCTGAAACCAATCGGCAAATAACTCAAAATGCTTAACTCGCCGAGAAAATCACTTTTTTTCAACAATGAATGTCTGGAAAAAAATAGTTAATTTTGATGCAAGCCGTTCTGAAACCAATCGGCAAATAACTCAAAACGCTTTACTCGCCGAGTAAATCACTTTTTTTCAACAATGAATGTCTGTCAAAAAATAGTAAATTTCAATGCAAGCCGTTCTGAAACCAATCGGCAAATTACTCAAAATGCTTAACTCGCCGAGAAATTCACTTTTTTTCAACAATGAATGTCTGGCAAAAAATAGTTAATTTTGATGCAAGCCGTTCTGAAACCAATCGGCAACTTACTCAAAATGCTTAACTCGCCGAGAAAATCACTTTTTTTCCACAATGAATGTCTGGCAAAGAATAGTAAATTTCAATGCAAGCCGTTCTGAAAACAATCGGCAAATTACTCAAAATGCTTAACTCGCCGAGAAAATCACTTTTTTTCCACAGTAAACGTCTGGCAAAAAATAGTTCATTTTAATGCAAGATGTTCTGAAACCAATCGGCAAATAACTCAAAACGCTTTTGTCGCCGAGTAAATCACTTTTTTTCCACAATGAATGTCTGGCAAAAAATAGTAAATTTCAATGCAAGCCGTTCTGAAACCAATCGGCAAATTACTCAAAATGCAGAACTCGCTGAGAAAATCACTTTTTTTCCACAATCAATGTCTGGCAAAAAATAGTTAATTTCAATGCAAGCCGTTCTGAAACCAATCGGCAAATTACTCAAAATGCCTAACCCGCCGAGAAAATCACTTTTTTTCCACAATCAATGTCTGGCAAAAAATAGTTAATTTTGATTCAAGCCGTTCTGAAACCAATCGGCAAATTACTCAAAATGCTTAACTCGCCGAGAAAATCATTTTTTTTCCACAATGAATGTCTGGCAAAGAATAGTAAATTTCAATGCAAGCCGTTCTGAAACCAATCGGCAAATTACTCAAAATGCTTAACTCGCCGAGAAAATCACTTTTTTTCCACAATGAATGTCTGGCAAAAAATAGTTAATTTTGATGCAAGCCGTTCTGAAACCAATCGGCAAATAGCTCAAAATGCTTAACTCGCCGAGAAAATCACTTTTTTTCCACAATGAATGTCTGGCAAAAAATAGTTAATTTTGATGCAAGCCGTTCTGAAACCAATCGGCAACTTACTCAAAATGCTTAACTCGCCGAGTAAATCACTGTTTTTCCACAATGAATGTCTGGCAAAAAATAGTAAATTTCAATGCAAGCCGTTCTGAAACCAGTCGGCAAATTACTCAAAATGCTTAACTCGCCGAGAAAATCACTTTTTTTCCACAATCAATGTCTGGCAAAAAATAGTTAATTTTGATTCAAGCCGTTCTGAAAACAATCGGCAAATTACTCAAAATGCCTAACTCGCCGAGAAAATCACTTTTTTTCCACAATCAATGTCTGGCAAAAAATAGTAAATTTTGATTCAAGCCGTTCTGAAACCAATCGGCAAATTACTCAAAATGCTTAACTCGCCGAGAAAATCACTTTTTTTCCACAATCAATGTCTGGCAAAAAATAGTTAATTTTGATGCAAGCCGTTCTGAAACCAATCGGCAAATTACTCAAATTGCTTACCTCGCCGAGAAAATCACTTTTTTGCCACAATGAATGTCTGGCAAAGAATAGTAAATTTCAATGCAAGCCGTTCTGAAACCAATCCGCAACTTACTCAAAATGCTTAACTCGCCGAGAAAATCACTTTTTTTCAACAATGAATGTCTGGAAAAAAATAGTTAATTTTGATGCAAGCCGTTCTGAAACCAATCGGCAAATAACTCAAAACGCTTTACTCGCCGAGTAAATCACTTTTTTTCAACAATGAATGTCTGTCAAAAAATAGTAAATTTCAATGCAAGCTGTTCTGAAACCAATCGGCAAATTACTCAAAATGCTTAACTCGCCGAGAAATTCACTTTTCTTCAACAATGAATGTCTGGCAAAAAATAGTTAATTTTGATGCAAGCCGTTCTGAAACCAATCGGCAACTTACTCAAAATGCTTAATTCGCCGAGAAAATCACTTTTTTTCCACAATGAATGTCTGGCAAAGAATAGTAAATTTCAATGCAAGCCGTTCTGAAACCCATCGGCAAATTACTCAAAATGCTTAACTCGCCGAGAAATTCACTTTTTTTCAACAATGAATGTCTGGCAAAAAATAGTTAATTTTGATGCAAGCCGTTCTGAAACCAATCGGCAAATAGCTCAAAATGCTTAACTCGCCGAGAAAATCACTTTTTTTCCACAATGAATGTCTGGCAAAAAATAGTTAATTTTGATGCAAGCCGTTCTGAAACCAATCGGCAACTTACTCAAAATGCTTAACTCGCCGAGTAAATCACTGTTTTTCCACAATCAATGTCTGGCAAAAAATAGTTAATTTTGATGCAAGCCGTTCTGAAACCAATCGGCAAATAACTCAAAACGCTTTACTCGCCGAGTAAATCACTTTTTTTCCACAATGAATGTCTGTCAAAAAATAGTAAATTTCAATGCAAGCCGTTCTGAAACCAATCGGCAAATTACTCAAAATGCTTAACTCGCCGAGAAATTCACTTTTTTTCAACAATGAATGTCTGGCAAAAAATAGTTAATTTTGATGCAAGCCGTTCTGAAACCAATCGGCAACTTACTCAAAATGCTTAACTCGCCGAGAAAATCACTTTTTTTCCACAATGAATGTCTAGCAAAGAATAGTAAATTTCAATGCAAGCCGTTCTGAACACAATCGGCAAATTACTCAAAATGCTTAACTCGCCGAGAAAATCACTTTTTTTCCACAGTAAATGTCTGGCAAAAAATAGTTCATTTTAATGCAAGATGTTCTGAAACCAATCGGCAAATAACTCAAAACGCTTTTCTCGCCGAGTAAATCACTTTTTTTCCACAATGAATGTCTGGCAAAAAATAGTAAATTTCAATGCAAGCCGTTCTGAAACCAATCGGCAAATTACTCAAAATGCCTAACTCGCCGAGAAAATCACTTTTTTTCCACAATCAATGTCTGGCAAAAAATAGTTAATTTTGATTCAAGCCGTTCTGAAACCAATCGGCAAATTACTCAAAATGCTTAACTCGCCGAGAAAATCACTTTTTTTCCACAATCAATGTCTGGCAAAAAATAGTTAATTTTGATGCAAGCCGTTCTGAAACCAATCGGCAAATTCCTCAAAATGCTTAACTCGCCGAGAAAATCACTTTTTTTCCACAATGAATGTCTGGCAAAGAATAGTAAATTTCAATGCAAGCCGTTCTGAAACCAATCGGCAAATTACTCAAAATGCTTAACTCGCCGAGAAAATCACTTTTTTTCCACAATGAATGTCTGGCAAAAAATAGTTAATTTTGATGCAAGCCGTTCTGAAACCAATCGGCAAATAGCTCAAAATGCTTAACTCGCCGAGAAAATCACTTTTTTTCCACAATGAATGTCTGGCAAAAAATAGTTAATTTTGATGCAAGCCGTTCTGAAACCAATCGGCAACTTACTCAAAATGCTTAACTCGCCGAGTAAATCACTGTTTTTCCACAATGAATGTCTGGCAAAAAATAGTAAATTTCAATGCAAGCCGTTCTGAAACCAGTCGGCAAATTACTCAAAATGCTTAACTCGCCGAGAAAATCACTTTTTTTCCACAATCAATGCCTGGCAAAAAATAGTTAATTTTGATTCAAGCCGTTCTGAAAACAATCGGCAAATTACTCAAAATGCTTAACTCGCCGAGAAAATCACTTTTTTTCCACAATCAATGTCTGGCAAAAAATAGTTAATTTTGATGCAAGCCGTTCTGAAACCAATCGGCAAATTACTCAAATTGCTTACCTCGCCGAGAAAATCACTTTTTTGCCACAATGAATGTCTGGCAAAGAATAGTAAATTTCAATGCAAGCCGTTCTGAAACCAATCCGCAACTTACTCAAAATGCTTAACTCGCCGAGAAAATCACTTTTTTTCCACAATGAATGTCTGGCAAAGAATAGTAAATTTCAATGCAAGCCGTTCTGAAACCAATCGACAAATTAATCTAAATGCTTCACTCGCCGAGAAAATCACTTTTTTTCCACAATGAATGTCTGGCAAAAAATAGTTAATTTTGATGCAAGCCGTTCTGAAACCAATCGGCAACTTACTCAAAATGCTTAACTCGCCGAGTAAATCACTGTTTTTCCACAATCAATGTCTGGCAAAAAATAGTTAATTTTGATGCAAGCCGTTCTGAAACCAATCGGCAAATAACTCAAAACGCTTTACTCGCCGAGTAAATCACTTTTATTCCACAATCAATGTCTGGCAAAAAATAGTTAATTTTGATTCAAGCCGTTCTGAAACCAATCGGCAAATTACTCAAAATGCTTAACTCGCCGAGAAAATCACTTTTTTTCCACAATCAATGTCTGGCAAAAAATAGTTAATTTTGATGCAAGCCGTTCTGAAACCAATCGGCAAATTCCTCAAAATGCTTAACTCGCCGAGAAAATCACTTTTTTTCCACAATGAATGTCTGGCAAAGAATAGTAAATTTCAATGCAAGCCGTTCTGAAACCAATCGGCAAATTACTCAAAATGCTTAACTCGCCGAGAAAATCACTTTTTTTCCACAATGAATGTCTGGCAAAAAATAGTTAATTTTGATGCAAGCCGTTCTGAAACCAATCGGCAAAAAGCTCAAAATGCTTAACTCGCCGAGAAAATCACTTTTTTTCCACAATGAATGTCTGGCAAAAAATAGTTAATTTTGATGCAAGCCGTTCTGAAACCAATCGGCAACTTACTCAAAATGCTTAACTCGCCGAGTAAATCACTGTTTTTCCACAATGAATGTCTGGCAAAAAATAGTAAATTTCAATGCAAGCCGTTCTGAAACCAGTCGGCAAATTACTCAAAATGCTTAACTCGCCGAGAAAATCACTTTTTTTCCACAATCAATGCCTGGCAAAAAATAGTTAATTTTGATTCAAGCCGTTCTGAAAACAATCGGCAAATTACTCAAAATGCCTAACTCGCCGAGAAAATCACTTTTTTTCCACAATCAATGTCTGGCAAAAAATAGTAAATTTTGATTCAAGCCGTTCTGAAACCAATCGGCAAATTACTCAAAATGCTTAACTCGCCGAGAAAATCACTTTTTTTCCACAATCAATGTCTGGCAAAAAATAGTTAATTTTGATGCAAGCCGTTCTGAAACCAATCGGCAAATTACTCAAATTGCTTACCTCGCCGAGAAAATCACTTTTTTGCCACAATGAATGTCTGGCAAAGAATAGTAAATTTCAATGCAAGCCGTTCTGAAACCAATCCGCAACTTACTCAAAATGCTTAACTCGCCGAGAAAATCACTTTTTTTCCAGAATGAATGTCTGGCAAAGAATAGTAAATTTCAATGCAAGCCGTTCTGAAAACAATCGGCAAATTACTCAAAATGATTAACTCGCCGAGAAAATCACTTTTTTTCCACAGTAAACGTCTGGCAAAAAATAGTTCATTTTAATGCAAGATGTTCTGAAACCAATCGGCAAATAACTCAAAACGCTTTTGTCGCCGAGTAAATCACTTCTTTTCCACAATGAATGTCTGGCAAAAAATAGTAAATTTCAATGCAAGCCGTTCTGAAACCAATCGGCAAATTACTCAAAATGCAGAACTCGCTGAGAAAATCACTTTTTTTCCACAATCAATGTCTGGCAAAAAATAGTTAATTTCAATGCAAGCCGTTCTGAAACCAATCGGCAAATTACTCAAAATGCCTAACCCGCCGAGAAAATCACTTTTTTTCCACAATCAATGTCTGGCAAAAAATAGTTAATTTTGATTCAAGCCGTTCTGAAACCAATCGGCAAATTACTCAAAATGCTTAACTCGCCGAGAAAATCACTTTTTTTCCACAATGAATGTCTGGCAAAGAATAGTAAATTTCAATGCAAGCCGTTCTGAAACCAATCGGCAAATTACTCAAAATGCTTAACTCGCCGAGAAAATCACTTTTTTTCCACAATGAATGTCTGGCAAAAAATAGTTAATTTTGATGCAAGCCGTTCTGAAACCAATCGGCAAATAGCTCAAAATGCTTAACTCGCCGAGAAAATCACTTTTTTTCCACAATGAATGTCTGGCAAAAAATAGTTAATTTTGATGCAAGCCGTTCTGAAACCAATCGGCAACTTACTCAAAATGCTTAACTCGCCGAGTAAATCACTGTTTTTCCACAATGAATGTCTGGCAAAAAATAGTAAATTTCAATGCAAGCCGTTCTGAAACCAGTCGGCAAATTACTCAAAATGCTTAACTCGCCGAGAAAATCACTTTTTTTCCACAATCAATGTCTGGCAAAAAATAGTTAATTTTGATTCAAGCCGTTCTGAAAACAATCGGCAAATTACTCAAAATGCCTAACTCGCCGAGAAAATCACTTTTTTTCCACAATCAATGTCTGGCAAAAAATAGTAAATTTTGATTCAAGCCGTTCTGAAACCAATCGGCAAATTACTCAAAATGCTTAACTCGCCGAGAAAATCACTTTTTTTCCACAATCAATGTCTGGCAAAAAATAGTTAATTTTGATGCAAGCCGTTCTGAAACCAATCGGCAAATTACTCAAATTGCTTACCTCGCCGAGAAAATCACTTTTTTGCCACAATGAATGTCTGGCAAAGAATAGTAAATTTCAATGCAAGCCGTTCTGAAACCAATCCGCAACTTACTCAAAATGCTTAACTCGCCGAGAAAATCACTTTTTTTCCACAATGAATGTCTGGCAAAGAATAGTAAATTTCAATGCAAGCCGTTCTGAAACCAATCGACAAATTAATCTAAATGCTTCACTCGCCGAGAAAATCACTTTTTTTCCACAATGAATGTCTGGCAAAAAATAGTTAATTTTGATGCAAGCCGTTCTGAAACCAATCGGCAAATAACTCAAATTGCTTAACTCGCCGAGAAAATCACTTTTTTCCACAGTGAATGTCTGGCAAAAAATAGTTAATTTTAATGCAAGATGTTCTGAAACCAATCGGCAAATAACTCAAAATGCTTAACTCGCCGAGAAAATCACTTTTTTTCAACAATGAATGTCTGGAAAAAAATAGTTAATTTTGATGCAAGCCGTTCTGAAACCAATCGGCAAATAACTCAAAACGCTTTACTCGCCGAGTAAATCACTTTTTTTCAACAATGAATGTCTGTCAAAAAATAGTAAATTTCAATGCAAGCTGTTCTGAAACCAATCGGCAAATTACTCAAAATGCTTAACTCGCCGAGAAATTCACTTTTCTTCAACAATGAATGTCTGGCAAAAAATAGTTAATTTTGATGCAAGCCGTTCTGAAACCAATCGGCAACTTACTCAAAATGCTTAACTCGCCGAGAAAATCACTTTTTTTCCACAATGAATGTCTGGCAAAGAATAGTAAATATCAATGCATGCCGTTCTGAAACCAATCGGCAAATAACTCAAATTGCTTAACTCGCCGAGAAAATCACTTTTTTCCACAGTGAATGTCTGGCAAAAAATAGTTCATTTTAATGCAAGATGTTCTGAAACCAATCGGCAAATAACTCAAAACGCTTTTCCCGCCGAGTAAATCACTTTTTTTCCACAATGAATGTCTGGCAAAAAATAGTAAATTTCAATGCAAGCCGTTCTGAAACCAATCGGCAAATAACTCAAATTGCTTAACTCGCCGAGAAAATCACTTTTTTTCCACAATGAATGTCTGGCAAAAAATAGTTAATTTTGATGCAAGCCGTTCTGAAAACAATCGGCAAATTACTCAAAATGCTTAACTCGCCGAGAAAATCACTTTTTTTCCACAGTAAATGTCTGGCAAAAAATAGTAAATTTCAATGCAAGCCGTTCTGAAACCAATCGGCAAAATACTCAAAATGCCTAACTCGCCGAGAAAATCACTTTTTTTCCACAATCAATGTCTGGCAAAAAATAGTTAATTTTGATTCAAGCCGTTCTGAAACCAATCGGCAAATTACTCAAAATGCTTAACTCGCCGAGAAAATCACTTTTTTTCCACAATGAATGTCTGGCAAAGAATAGTAAATTTCAATGCAAGCCGTTCTGAAACCAATCGGCAAATTACTCAAAATGCTTAACTCGCCGAGAAAATCACTTTTTTTCCACAATGAATGTCTGGCAAAAAATAGTTAATTTTGATGCAAGCCGTTCTGAAACCAATCGGCAAAAAGCTCAAAATGCTTAACTCGCCGAGAAAATCACTTTTTTTCCACAATGAATGTCTGGCAAAAAATAGTTAATTTTGATGCAAGCCGTTCTGAAACCAATCGGCAACTTACTCAAAATGCTTAACTCGCCGAGTAAATCACTGTTTTTCCACAATGAATGTCTGGCAAAAAATAGTAAATTTCAATGCAAGCCGTTCTGAAACCAGTCGGCAAATTACTCAAAATGCTTAACTCGCCGAGAAAATCACTTTTTTTCCACAATCAATGCCTGGCAAAAAATAGTTAATTTTGATTCAAGCCGTTCTGAAAACAATCGGCAAATTACTCAAAATGCCTAACTCGCCGAGAAAATCACTTTTTTTCCACAATCAATGTCTGGCAAAAAATAGTAAATTTTGATTCAAGCCGTTCTGAAACCAATCGGCAAATTACTCAAAATGCTTAACTCGCCGAGAAAATCACTTTTTTTCCACAATCAATGTCTGGCAAAAAATAGTTAATTTTGATGCAAGCCGTTCTGAAACCAATCGGCAAATTACTCAAATTGCTTACCTCGCCGAGAAAATCACTTTTTTGCCACAATGAATGTCTGGCAAAGAATAGTAAATTTCAATGCAAGCCGTTCTGAAACCAATCCGCAACTTACTCAAAATGCTTAACTCGCCGAGAAAATCACTTTTTTTCCAGAATGAATGTCTGGCAAAGAATAGTAAATTTCAATGCAAGCCGTTCTGAAAACAATCGGCAAATTACTCAAAATGATTAACTCGCCGAGAAAATCACTTTTTTTCCACAGTAAACGTCTGGCAAAAAATAGTTCATTTTAATGCAAGATGTTCTGAAACCAATCGGCAAATAACTCAAAACGCTTTTGTCGCCGAGTAAATCACTTCTTTTCCACAATGAATGTCTGGCAAAAAATAGTAAATTTCAATGCAAGCCGTTCTGAAACCAATCGGCAAATTACTCAAAATGCAGAACTCGCTGAGAAAATCACTTTTTTTCCACAATCAATGTCTGGCAAAAAATAGTTAATTTCAATGCAAGCCGTTCTGAAACCAATCGGCAAATTACTCAAAATGCCTAACCCGCCGAGAAAATCACTTTTTTTCCACAATCAATGTCTGGCAAAAAATAGTTAATTTTGATTCAAGCCGTTCTGAAACCAATCGGCAAATTACTCAAAATGCTTAACTCGCCGAGAAAATCACTTTTTTTCCACAATGAATGTCTGGCAAAGAATAGTAAATTTCAATGCAAGCCGTTCTGAAACCAATCGGCAAATTACTCAAAATGCTTAACTCGCCGAGAAAATCACTTTTTTTCCACAATGAATGTCTGGCAAAAAATAGTTAATTTTGATGCAAGCCGTTCTGAAACCAATCGGCAAATAGCTCAAAATGCTTAACTCGCCGAGAAAATCACTTTTTTTCCACAATGAATGTCTGGCAAAAAATAGTTAATTTTGATGCAAGCCGTTCTGAAACCAATCGGCAACTTACTCAAAATGCTTAACTCGCCGAGTAAATCACTGTTTTTCCACAATGAATGTCTGGCAAAAAATAGTAAATTTCAATGCAAGCCGTTCTGAAACCAGTCGGCAAATTACTCAAAATGCTTAACTCGCCGAGAAAATCACTTTTTTTCCACAATCAATGTCTGGCAAAAAATAGTTAATTTTGATTCAAGCCGTTCTGAAAACAATCGGCAAATTACTCAAAATGCCTAACTCGCCGAGAAAATCACTTTTTTTCCACAATCAATGTCTGGCAAAAAATAGTAAATTTTGATTCAAGCCGTTCTGAAACCAATCGGCAAATTACTCAAAATGCTTAACTCGCCGAGAAAATCACTTTTTTTCCACAATCAATGTCTGGCAAAAAATAGTTAATTTTGATGCAAGCCGTTCTGAAACCAATCGGCAAATTACTCAAATTGCTTACCTCGCCGAGAAAATCACTTTTTTGCCACAATGAATGTCTGGCAAAGAATAGTAAATTTCAATGCAAGCCGTTCTGAAACCAATCCGCAACTTACTCAAAATGCTTAACTCGCCGAGAAAATCACTTTTTTTCCACAATGAATGTCTGGCAAAGAATAGTAAATTTCAATGCAAGCCGTTCTGAAACCAATCGACAAATTAATCTAAATGCTTCACTCGCCGAGAAAATCACTTTTTTTCCACAATGAATGTCTGGCAAAAAATAGTTAATTTTGATGCAAGCCGTTCTGAAACCAATCGGCAAATAACTCAAATTGCTTAACTCGCCGAGAAAATCACTTTTTTTCAACAATGAATGTCTGGAAAAAAATAGTTAATTTTGATGCAAGCCGTTCTGAAACCAATCGGCAAATAACTCAAAACGCTTTACTCGCCGAGTAAATCACTTTTTTTCAACAATGAATGTCTGTCAAAAAATAGTAAATTTCAATGCAAGCTGTTCTGAAACCAATCGGCAAATTACTCAAAATGCTTAACTCGCCGAGAAATTCACTTTTCTTCAACAATGAATGTCTGGCAAAAAATAGTTAATTTTGATGCAAGCCGTTCTGAAACCAATCGGCAACTTACTCAAAATGCTTAACTCGCCGAGAAAATCACTTTTTTTCCACAATGAATGTCTGGCAAAGAATAGTAAATATCAATGCATGCCGTTCTGAAACCAATCGGCAAATAACTCAAATTGCTTAACTCGCCGAGAAAATCACTTTTTTCCACAGTGAATGTCTGGCAAAAAATAGTTCATTTTAATGCAAGATGTTCTGAAACCAATCGGCAAATAACTCAAAACGCTTTTCCCGCCGAGTAAATCACTTTTTTTCCACAATGAATGTCTGGCAAAAAATAGTAAATTTCAATGCAAGCCGTTCTGAAACCAATCGGCAAATAACTCAAATTGCTTAACTCGCCGAGAAAATCACTTTTTTTCCACAATGAATGTCTGGCAAAAAATAGTTAATTTTGATGCAAGCCGTTCTGAAAACAATCGGCAAATTACTCAAAATGCTTAACTCGCCGAGAAAATCACTTTTTTTCCACAGTAAATGTCTGGCAAAAAATAGTAAATTTCAATGCAAGCCGTTCTGAAACCAATCGGCAAAATACTCAAAATGCCTAACTCGCCGAGAAAATCACTTTTTTTCCACAATCAATGTCTGGCAAAAAATAGTTAATTTTGATTCAAGCCGTTCTGAAACCAATCGGCAAATTACTCAAAATGCTTAACTCGCCGAGAAAATCACTTTTTTTCCACAATGAATGTCTGGCAAAGAATAGTAAATTTCAATGCAAGCCGTTCTGAAACCAATCGGCAAATTACTCAAAATGCTTAACTCGCCGAGAAAATCACTTTTTTCCACAGTGAATGTCTGGCAAAAAATAGTTAATTTTAATGCAAGATGTTCTGAAACCAATCGGCAAATAACTCAAAATGCTTAACTCGCCGAGAAAATCACTTTTTTTCAACAATGAATGTCTGGAAAAAAATAGTTAATTTTGATGCAAGCCGTTCTGAAACCAATCGGCAAATAACTCAAAACGCTTTACTCGCCGAGTAAATCACTTTTTTTCAACAATGAATGTCTGTCAAAAAATAGTAAATTTCAATGCAAGCCGTTCTGAAACCAATCGGCAAATTACTCAAAATGCTTAACTCGCCGAGAAATACACTTTTTTTCCACAATGAATGTCTGGCAAAAAATAGTTAATTTTGATTCAAGCCGTTCTGAAAACAATCGGCAAATTACTCAAAATGCCTAACTCGCCGAGAAAATCACTTTTTTTCCACAATCAATGTCTGGCAAAAAATAGTAAATTTTGATTCAAGCCGTTCTGAAACCAATCGGCAAATTACTCAAAATGCTTAACTCGCCGAGAAAATCACTTTTTTTCCACAATCAATGTCTGGCAAAAAATAGTTAATTTTGATGCAAGCCGTTCTGAAACCAATCGGCAAATTACTCAAATTGCTTACCTCGCCGAGAAAATCACTTTTTTGCCACAATGAATGTCTGGCAAAGAATAGTAAATTTCAATGCAAGCCGTTCTGAAACCAATCCGCAACTTACTCAAAATGCTTAACTCGCCGAGAAAATCACTTTTTTTCCACAATGAATGTCTGGCAAAGAATAGTAAATTTCAATGCAAGCCGTTCTGAAACCAATCGACAAATTAATCTAAATGCTTCACTCGCCGAGAAAATCACTTTTTTTCCACAATGAATGTCTGGCAAAAAATAGTTAATTTTGATGCAAGCCGTTCTGAAACCAATCGGCAAATAACTCAAATTGCTTAACTCGCCGAGAAAATCACTTTTTTCCACAGTGAATGTCTGGCAAAAAATAGTTAATTTTAATGCAAGATGTTCTGAAACCAATCGGCAAATAACTCAAAATGCTTAACTCGCCGAGAAAATCACTTTTTTTCAACAATGAATGTCTGGAAAAAAATAGTTAATTTTGATGCAAGCCGTTCTGAAACCAATCGGCAAATAACTCAAAACGCTTTACTCGCCGAGTAAATCACTTTTTTTCAACAATGAATGTCTGTCAAAAAATAGTAAATTTCAATGCAAGCTGTTCTGAAACCAATCGGCAAATTACTCAAAATGCTTAACTCGCCGAGAAATTCACTTTTCTTCAACAATGAATGTCTGGCAAAAAATAGTTAATTTTGATGCAAGCCGTTCTGAAACCAATCGGCAACTTACTCAAAATGCTTAACTCGCCGAGAAAATCACTTTTTTTCCACAATGAATGTCTGGCAAAGAATAGTAAATATCAATGCATGCCGTTCTGAAAACAATCGGCAAATTACTCAAAATGCTTAACTCGCCGAGAAAATCACTTTTTTTCCACAGTAAATGTCTGGCAAAAAATAGTTCATTTTAATGCAAGATGTTCTGAAACCAATCGGCAAATAACTCAAAACGCTTTTCTCGCCGAGTAAATCACTTTTTTTCCACAATGAATGTCTGGCAAAAAATAGTAAATTTCAATGCAAGCCGTTCTGAAACCAATCGGCAAATAACTCAAATTGCTTAACTCGCCGAGAAAATCACTTTTTTCCACAGTGAATGTCTGGCAAAAAATAGTTAATTTTAATGCAAGATGTTCTGAAACCAATCGGCAAATAACTCAAAATGCTTAACTCGCCGAGAAAATCACTTTTTTTCAACAATGAATGTCTGGAAAAAAATAGTTAATTTTGATGCAAGCCGTTCTGAAACCAATCGGCAAATAACTCAAAACGCTTTACTCGCCGAGTAAATCACTTTTTTTCAACAATGAATGTCTGTCAAAAAATAGTAAATTTCAATGCAAGCCGTTCTGAAACCAATCGGCAAATTACTCAAAATGCTTAACTCGCCGAGAAATTCACTTTTTTTCCACAATGAATGTCTGGCAAAAAATAGTTAATTTCAATGCAAGCCGTTCTGAAAACAATCGGCAAATTACTCAAAATGCTTAACTCGCCGAGAAAATCACTTTTTTTCCACAGTAAATGTCTGGCAAAAAATAGTTCATTTTAATGCAAGATGTTCTGAAACCAATCGGCAAATAACTCAAAACGCTTTTCTCGCCGAGTAAATCACTTTTTTTCCACAATGAATGTCTGGCAAAAAATAGTAAATTTCAATGCAAGCCGTTCTGAAACCAATCGGCAAATTACTCAAAATGCCTAACTCGCCGAGAAAATCACTTTTTTTCCACAATCAATGTCTGGCAAAAAATAGTTAATTTTGATTCAAGCCGTTCTGAAACCAATCGGCAAATGACTCAAAATGCTTAACTCGCCGAGAAAATCACTTCTTTCCACAATCAATGTCTGGCAAAAAATAGTTAATTTTGATGCAAGCCGTTCTGAAACCAATCGGCAAATTCCCCAAAATGCTTAACTAGCCGAGAAAATCACTTTTTTTCCACAATGAATGTCTGGCAAAGAATAGTAAATTTCAATGCAAGCCGTTCCGAAACCAATCGGCAAATTACTCAAAATGCTTCACTCGCCGAGAAAATCACTTTTTTCCACAATGAATGTCTGGCAAAAAATAGTTAGTTTTGATGCAAGCCGTTCTGAAACCAATCGGCAAATAGGTCAAAATGCTTAACTCGCCGAGAAAATCACTTTTTTTCCACAATGAATGTCTGGCAAAAAATAGTTAATTTTGATGCAAGCCGTTCTGAAACCAATCGGCAAATAGCTCAAAATGCTTAACTCGCCGAGAAAATCACTTTTTTTCCACAATGAATGTCTGGCAAAAAATAGTTAATTTTGATGCAAGCCGTTCTGAAACCAATCGGCAACTTACTCAAAATGCTTAACTCGCCGAGTAAATCACTGTTTTTCCACAATCAATGTCTGGCAAAAAATAGTTAATTTTGATGCAAGCCGTTCTGAAACCAATCGGCAAATAACTCAAAACGCTTTACTCGCCGAGTAAATCACTTTTTTTCCACAATGAATGTCTGTCAAAAAATAGTAAATTTCAATGCAAGCCGTTCTGAAACCAATCGGCAAATTACTCAAAATGCTTAACTCGCCGAGAAATTCACTTTTTTTCAACAATGAATGTCTGGCAAAAAATAGTTAATTTTGATGCAAGCCGTTCTGAAACCAATCGGCAACTTACTCAAAATGCTTAACTCGCCGAGAAAATCACTTTTTATCCACAATGAATGTCTAGCAAAGAATAGTAAATTTCAATGCAAGCCGTTCTGAACACAATCGGCAAATAACTCAAAACGCTTTTCTCGCCGAGTAAATCACTTTTTTTCCACAATGAATGTCTGGCAAAAAATAGTAAATTTCAATGCAAGCCGTTCTGAAACCAATCGGCAAATTACTCAAAATGCCTAACTCGCCGAGAAAATCACTTTTTTTCCACAATCAATGTCTGGCAAAAAATAGTTAATTTTGATTCAAGCCGTTCTGAAACCAATCGGCAAATTACTCAAAATGCTTAACTCGCCGAGAAAATCACTTTTTTTCCACAATCAATGTCTGGCAAAAAATAGTTAATTTTGATGCAAGCCGTTCTGAAACCAATCGGCAAATTCCTCAAAATGCTTAACTCGCCGAGAAAATCACTTTTTTTCCACAATGAATGTCTGGCAAAGAATAGTAAATTTCAATGCAAGCCGTTCTGAAACCAATCGGCAAATTACTCAAAATGCTTAACTCGCCGAGAAAATCACTTTTTTTCCACAATGAATGTCTGGCAAAAAATAGTTAATTTTGATGCAAGCCGTTCTGAAACCAATCGGCAAATAGCTCAAAATGCTTAACTCGCCGAGAAAATCACTTTTTTTCCACAATGAATGTCTGGCAAAAAATAGTTAATTTTGATGCAAGCCGTTCTGAAACCAATCGGCAAATAGCTCAAAATGCTTAACTCGCCGAGAATATCACTTTTTTTCCACAATGAATGTCTGGCAAAAAATAGTTAATTTTGATGCAAGCCGTTCTGAAACCAATCGGCAACTTACTCAAAATGCTTAACTCGCCGAGTAAATCACTGTTTTTCCACAATGAATGTCTGGCAAAAAATAGTAAATTTCAATGCAAGCCGTTCTGAAACCAGTCGGCAAATTACTCAAAATGCTTAACTCGCCGAGAAAATCACTTTTTTTCCACAATCAATGTCTGGCAAAAAATAGTTAATTTTGATTCAAGCCGTTCTGAAAACAATCGGCAAATTACTCAAAATGCCTAACTCCCCGAGAAAATCACTTTTTTTCCACAATCAATGTCTGGCAAAAAATAGTAAATTTTGATTCAAGCCGTTCTGAAACCAATCGGCAAATTACTCAAAATGCTTAACTCGCCGAGAAAATCACTTTTTTTCCACAATCAATGTCTGGCAAAAAATAGTTAATTTTGATGCAAGCCGTTCTGAAACCAATCGGCAAATTACTCAAATTGCTTACCTCGCCGAGAAAATCACTTTTTTGCCACAATGAATGTCTGGCAAAGAATAGTAAATTTCAATGCAAGCCGTTCTGAAACCAATCCGCAACTTACTCAAAATGCTTAACTCGCCGAGAAAATCACTTTTTTTCCACAATGAATGTCTGGCAAAGAATAGTAAATTTCAATGCAAGCCGTTCTGAAACCAATCGACAAATTAATCTAAATGCTTCACTCGCCGAGAAAATCACTTTTTTTCCACAATGAATGTCTGGCAAAAAATAGTTAATTTTGATGCAAGCCGTTCTGAAACCAATCGGCAAATAACTCAAATTGCTTAACTCGCCGAGAAAATCACTTTTTTCCACAGTGAATGTCTGGCAAAAAATAGTTAATTTTAATGCAAGATGTTCTGAAACCAATCGGCAAATAGCTCAAAATGCTTAACTCGCCGAGAAAATCACTTTTTTTCCACAATGAATGTCTGGCAAAAAATAGTAAATTTCAATGCAAGCCGTTCTGAAACCAGTCGGCAAATTACTCAAAATGCTTAACTCGCCGAGAAAATCACTTTTTTTCCACAATCAATGTCTGGCAAAAAATAGTTAATTTTGATTCAAGCCGTTCTGAAAACAATCGGCAAATTACTCAAAATGCCTAACTCGCCGAGAAAATCACTTTTTTTCCACAATCAATGTCTGGCAAAAAATAGTAAATTTTGATTCAAGCCGTTCTGAAACCAATCGGCAAATTACTCAAAATGCTTAACTCGCCGAGAAAATCACTTTTTTTCCACAATCAATGTCTGGCAAAAAATAGTTAATTTTGATGCAAGCCGTTCTGAAACCAATCGGCAAATTACTCAAATTGCTTACCTCGCCGAGAAAATCACTTTTTTGCCACAATGAATGTCTGGCAAAGAATAGTAAATTTCAATGCAAGCCGTTCTGAAACCAATCGGCAAATTACTCAAAATGCCTAACTCGCCAAGAAAATCACTTTTTTTCCACAATCAATGTCTGGCAAAAAATAGTTAATTTCAATGCAAGCCGTTCTGAAACCAATCGGCAAATTACTCAAAATGCCTAACTCGCCGAGAAAATCACTTTTTTTCCACAATCAATGCCTGGCAAAAAATAGTTAATTTTGATTCAAGCCGTTCTGAAAACAATCGGCAAATTACTCAAAATGCTTAACTCGCCGAGAAAATCACTTTTTTTCCACAATCAATGTCTGGCAAAAAATAGTTAATTTTGATGCAAGCCGTTCTGAAACCAATCGGCAAATTACTCAAATTGCTTACCTCGCCGAGAAAATCACTTTTTTGCCACAATGAATGTCTGGCAAAGAATAGTAAATTTCAATGCAAGCCGTTCTGAAACCAATCCGCAACTTACTCAAAATGCTTAACTCGCCGAGAAAATCACTTTTTTTCCACAATGAATGTCTGGCAAAGAATAGTAAATTTCAATGCAAGCCGTTCTGAAACCAATCGACAAATTAATCTAAATGCTTCACTCGCCGAGAAAATCACTTTTTTTCCACAATGAATGTCTGGCAAAAAATAGTTAATTTTGATGCAAGCCGTTCTGAAACCAATCGGCAAATAACTCAAATTGCTTAACTCGCCGAGAAAATCACTTTTTTCCACAGTGAATGTCTGGCAAAAAATAGTTAATTTTAATGCAAGATGTTCTGAAACCAATCGGCAAATAACTCAAAATGCTTAACTCGCCGAGAAAATCACTTTTTTTCAACAATGAATGTCTGGAAAAAAATAGTTAATTTTGATGCAAGCCGTTCTGAAACCAATCGGCAAATAACTCAAAACGCTTTACTCGCCGAGTAAATCACTTTTTTTCAACAATGAATGTCTGTCAAAAAATAGTAAATTTCAATGCAAGCCGTTCTGAAACCAATCGGCAAATTACTCAAAATGCTTAACTCGCCGAGAAATTCACTTTTTTTCAACAATGAATGTCTGGCAAAAAATAGTTAATTTTGATGCAAGCCGTTCTGAAACCAATCGGCAACTTACTCAAAATGCTTAACTCGCCGAGAAAATCACTTTTTTTCCACAATGAATGTCTGGCAAAGAATAGTAAATTTCAATGCAAGCCGTTCTGAAAACAATCGGCAAATTACTCAAAATGCTTAACTCGCCGAGAAAATCACTTTTTTTCCACAGTAAATGTCTGGCAAAAAATAGTTCATTTTAATGCAAGATGTTCTGAAACCAATCGGCAAATAACTCAAAACGCTTTTGTCGCCGAGTAAATCACTTTTTTTCCACAATGAATGTCTGGCAAAAAATAGTAAATTTCAATGCAAGCCGTTCTGAAACCAATCGGCAAATTACTCAAAATGCCTAACTCGCCAAGAAAATCACTTTTTTTCCACAATCAATGTCTGGCAAAAAATAGTTAATTTCAATGCAAGCCGTTCTGAAACCAATCGGCAAATTACTCAAAATGCCTAACTCGCCGAGAAAATCACTTTTTTTCCACAATCAATGTCTGGCAAAAAATAGTTAATTTTGATTCAAGCCGTTCTGAAACCAATCGGCAAATTACTCAAAATGCTTAACTCGCCGAGAAAATCACTTTTTTTCCACAATGAATGTCTGGCAAAAAATAGTTAATTTTGATGCAAGCCGTTCTGAAACCAATCGGCAAATAGCTCAAAATGCTTAACTCGCCGAGAAAATCACTTTTTTTCCACAATGAATGTCTGGCAAAAAATAGTAAATTTCAATGCAAGCCGTTCTGAAACCAGTCGGCAAATTACTCAAAATGCTTAACTCGCCGAGAAAATCACTTTTTTTCCACAATCAATGTCTGGCAAAAAATAGTTAATTTTGATTCAAGCCGTTCTGAAAACAATCGGCAAATTACTCAAAATGCCTAACTCGCCGAGAAAATCACTTTTTTTCCACAATCAATGTCTGGCAAAAAATAGTAAATTTTGATTCAAGCCGTTCTGAAACCAATCGGCAAATTACTCAAAATGCTTAACTCGCCGAGAAAATCACTTTTTTTCCACAATCAATGTCTGGCAAAAAATAGTTAATTTTGATGCAAGCCGTTCTGAAACCAATCGGCAAATTACTCAAATTGCTTACCTCGCCGAGAAAATCACTTTTTTGCCACAATGAATGTCTGGCAAAGAATAGTAAATTTCAATGCAAGCCGTTCTGAAACCAATCGGCAAATTACTCAAAATGCCTAACTCGCCAAGAAAATCACTTTTTTTCCACAATCAATGTCTGGCAAAAAATAGTTAATTTCAATGCAAGCCGTTCTGAAACCAATCGGCAAATTACTCAAAATGCCTAACTCGCCGAGAAAATCACTTTTTTTCCACAATCAATGTCTGGCAAAAAATAGTTAATTTTGATTCAAGCCGTTCTGAAACCAATCGGCAAATTAGTCAAAATGCTTAACTCGCCGAGAAAATCACTTTTTTTCCACAATCAATGTCTGGCCAAAAATAGTTAATTTTGATGCAAGCCGTTCTGAAACCAATCGGCAAATTCCTCAAAATGCTTAACTCGCCGAGAAAATCACTTTTTTTCCACAATGAATGTCTGGCAAAGAATAGTAAATTTCAATGCAAGCCGTTCTGAAACCAATCGGCAAATTACTCAAAATGCTTAACTCGCCGAGAAAATCACTTTTTTTCCACAATGAATGTCTGGCAAAAAATAGTTAATTTTGATGCAAGCCGTTCTGAAACCAATCGGCAAATAGCTCAAAATGCTTAACTCGCCGAGAAAATCACTTTTTTTCCACAATGAATGTCTGGCAAAAAATAGTTAATTTTGATGCAAGCCGTTCTGAAACCAATCGGCAACTTACTCAAAATGCTTAACTCGCCGAGTAAATCACTGTTTTTCCACAATGAATGTCTGGCAAAAATTAGTAAATTTCAATGCAAGCCGTTCTGAAACCAGTCGGCAAATTACTCAAAATGCTTAACTCGCCGAGAAATTCACTTTTTTTCCACAATCAATGTCTGGCAAAAAATAGTTAATTTTGATTCAAGCCGTTCTGAAACCAATCGGCAAATTACTCAAAATGCCTAACTCGCCGAGAAAATCACTTTTTTTCCACAATCAATGCTTGGCAAAAAATAGTAAATTTTGATTCAAGCCGTTCTGAAACCAATCGGCAAATTACTCAAAATGCTTAACTCGCCGAGAAAATCACTTCTTTTCCACAATCAATGTCTGGCAAAAAATAGTTAATTTTGATGCAAGCCGTTCTGAAACCAATCGGCAAATTACTCAAATTGCTTACCTCGCCGAGAAAATCACTTTTTTGCCACAATGAATGTCTGGCAAAGAATAGTAAATTTCAATGCAAGCCGTTCTGAAACCAATCCGCAACTTACTCAAAATGCTTAACTCGCCGAGAAAATCACTTTTTTTCCACAATGAATGTCTGGCAAAGAATAGTAAATTTCAATGCAAGCCGTTCTGAAACCAATCGACAAATTAATCTAAATGCTTAACTCGCCGAGAAAATCACTTTTTTTCCACAATGAATGTCTGGCAAAAAATAGTTAATTTTGATGCAAGCCGTTCTGAAACCAATCGGCAAATAACTCAAATTGCTTAACTCGCCGAGAAAATCACTTTTTTCCACAGTGAATGTCTGGCAAAAAATAGTTAATTTTGATGCAAGCCGTTCTGAAACCAATCGGCAAATAACTCAAAAAGCTTTACTAGATGAGTAAATCACTTTTTTTCCACAATGAATGTCTGTCAAAAGATAGTAAATTTCAATGCAAGCCGTTCTGAAACCAATCGGCAAATTACTCAAAATGCTTAACTCGCCGAGAAATTCACTTTTTTTCAACAATGAATGTCTGGCAAAAAATAGTTAATTTTGATGCACGCCGTTCTGAAACCAATCGGCAACTTACTCAAAATGCTTCACTCGCCGAGTAAATCACTGTTTTTCCACAATGAATGTCTGGCAAAAAATAGTAAATTTCAATGCAAGCCGTTCTGAAACCAGTCGGCAAATTACTCAAAATGCTTAACTCGCCGAGAAAATCACTTTTTTTCCACAATGATTGTCTGGCAAAAAATAGTTAATTTTGATGCAAGCCGTTCTGAAACCAATCGGCAACTTACTCAAAATGCTTAACTCACCGAGAAAATCACTTATTTGGCACAATGACTGTCTGGCAAAGAATAGTAAATTTCAATGCAAGCCGTTCTGAAACCAATCGGCAAATTACTCAAAATGCTTAACTCTCCGGGAAAATCACTTTTTTCCCACAATTAATGTCTGGCAAAAATTTGTTAATTTTGATGCAAGCCGTTCTGAAACCAATCGGCAAATTACTCAAAATGCCTAACTCGCCGAGAAAATCACTTTTTTCCACAATCAATGTCTGGCAAAAAATAGTTAAATTTCAATGCAAGCCGTTCTGAAACCAATCGGCAAATTACTCAAAATGCTTAACTCGCCGGGAAAATCACTTTTTTCCCACAATGAATGTCTGGCAAAAATTTGTTAATTTTGATGCAAGCCGTTCTGAAACCAATCGGTAAATTACTCAAAATGCCTAACTCGCCGAGAAAATCACTTTTTTCCACAATCAATGTCTGGCAAAAAATAGTTAAATTTCAATGCAAGCCGCTCTGAAACCAATCGGCAAATTACTCAAAATGCTTAACTCGCCGAGAAAATCACTTTTTTTCCACAATGAATGTCTGACAAAAAATAGTTAATTTTGATGCAAGCCGTTCTGAAACCAATCGGCAAATTCCACAAAATGCTTAACTCGCCGAGCAAATCACTTTTTTTCCACAATGAATGTCTGGCAAAGAATAGTAAATTTCAATGCAAGCCGTTCGGAAACCAATCGGCAAATTACTCAAAATGCTGAACTCTTAGAGAAAATCACTTTTTTTCCACAATGAATGTCTGGCAAAAAATAGTTAATTTTGATGCAAGCCGTTCTGAAACTAATCGGCAACTTACTCAAAATGCTTAACTCGCCGAGAAAATCACTATTTTTCAACAATGAATGTCTGGAAAAAAATAGTTAATTTTGATGCAAGCCGTTCTGAAACCAATCGGCAAATAACTCAAAACGCTTTACTCGCCGAGTAAATCACTTTTTTTCCACAATGAATGTCTGTCAAAAAATAGTAAATTTCAATGCAAGCCGTTCTGAAACCAATCGGCAAATTACTCACAATGCTTAACTCGCCGAGAAATTCACTTTTTTTCAACAATGAATGTCTGGCAAAAAATAGTTAATTTTGATGCAAGCCGTTCTGAAACCAATCGGCAACTTACTCAAAATGCTTAACTCGCCGAGAAAATCACTTTTTTTCCACAATGAATGTCTGGCAAAGAATAGTAAATTTCAATGCAAGCCGTTCTGAACACAATCGGCAAATTACTCAAAATGCTTAACTCGCCGAGAAAATCACTTTTTTTCCACAATGAATGTCTGGCAAAAAATAGTTAATTTTGATGCAAGCCGTTCTGAAACCAATCGGCAAATAGCTCAAAATGCTTAACTCGCCGAGAAAATCACTTTTTTTCCACAATGAATGTCTGGCAAAAAATAGTTAATTTTGATGCAAGCCGTTCTGAAACCAATCGGCAACTTACTCAAAATGCTTAACTCGCCGAGTAAATCACTGTTTTTCCACAATCAATGTCTGGCAAAAAATAGTTAATTTTGATGCAAGCCGTTCTGAAACCAATCGGCAAATAACTCAAAACGCTTTACTCGCCGAGTAAATCACTTTTTTTCCACAATGAATGTCTGTCAAAAAATAGTAAATTTCAATGCAAGCCGTTCTGAAACCAATCGGCAAATTACTCAAAATGCTTAACTCGCCGAGAAATTCACTTTTTTTCAACAATGAATGTCTGGCAAAAAATAGTTAATTTTGATGCAAGCCGTTCTGAAACCAATCGGCAACTTACTCAAAATGCTTAACTCGCCGAGAAAATCACTTTTTTTCCACAATGAATGTCTAGCAAAGAATAGTAAATTTCAATGCAAGCCGTTCTGAACACAATCGGCAAATTACTCAAAATGCTTAACTCGCCGAGAAAATCACTTTTTTTCCACAGTAAATGTCTGGCAAAAAATAGTTCATTTTAATGCAAGATGTTCTGAAACCAATCGGCAAATAACTCAAAACGCTTTTCTCGCCGAGTAAATCACTTTTTTTCCACAATGAATGTCTGGCAAAAAATAGTAAATTTCAATGCAAGCCGTTCTGAAACCAATCGGCAAATTACTCAAAATGCCTAACTCGCCGAGAAAATCACTTTTTTTCCACAATCAATGTCTGGCAAAAAATAGTTAATTTTGATTCAAGCCGTTCTGAAACCAATCGGCAAATTACTCAAAATGCTTAACTCGCCGAGAAAATCACATTTTTTCCACAATCAATGTCTGGCAAAAAATAGTTAATTTTGATGCAAGCCGTTCTGAAACCAATCGGCAAATAACTCAAAATGCTTAACTCGCCGAGAAAATCACTTTTTTTCAACAATGAATGTCTGGAAAAAAATAGTTAATTTTGATGCAAGCCGTTCTGAAACCAATCGGCAAATAACTCAAAACGCTTTACTCGCCGAGTAAATCACTTTTTTTCAACAATGAATGTCTGGAAAAAAATAGTAAATTTCAATGCAAGCTGTTCTGAAACCAATCGGCAAATTACTCAAAATGCTTAACTCGCCGAGAAATTCACTTTTCTTCAACAATGAATGTCTGGCAAAAAATAGTTAATTTTGATGCAAGCCGTTCTGAAACCAATCGGCAACTTACTCAAAATGCTTAACTCGCCGAGAAAATCACTTTTTTTCCACAATGAATGTCTGGCAAAGAATAGTAAATATCAATGCATGCCGTTCTGAAAACAATCGGCAAATTACTCAAAATGCTTAACTCGCCGAGAAAATCACTTTTTTTCCACAGTAAATGTCTGGCAAAAAATAGTTCATTTTAATGCAAGATGTTCTGAAACCAATCGGCAAATAACTCAAAACGCTTTTCTCGCCGAGTAAATCACTTTTTTTCCACAATGAATGTCTGGCAAAAAATAGTAAATTTCAATGCAAGCCGTTCTGAAACCAATCGGCAAATAACTCAAATTGCTTAACTCGCCGAGAAAATCACTTTTTTCCACAGTGAATGTCTGGCAAAAAATAGTTAATTTTAATGCAAGATGTTCTGAAACCAATCGGCAAATAACTCAAAATGCTTAACTCGCCGAGAAAATCACTTTTTTTCAACAATGAATGTCTGGAAAAAAATAGTTAATTTTGATGCAAGCCGTTCTGAAACCAATCGGCAAATAACTCAAAACGCTTTACTCGCCGAGTAAATCACTTTTTTTCAACAATGAATGTCTGTCAAAAAATAGTAAATTTCAATGCAAGCCGTTCTGAAACCAATCGGCAAATTACTCAAAATGCTTAACTCGCCGAGAAATTCACTTTTTTTCCACAATGAATGTCTGGCAAAAAATAGTTAATTTCAATGCAAGCCGTTCTGAAAACAATCGGCAAATTACTCAAAATGCTTAACTCGCCGAGAAAATCACTTTTTTTCCACAGTAAATGTCTGGCAAAAAATAGTTCATTTTAATGCAAGATGTTCTGAAACCAATCGGCAAATAACTCAAAACGCTTTTCTCGCCGAGTAAATCACTTTTTTTCCACAATGAATGTCTGGCAAAAAATAGTAAATTTCAATGCAAGCCGTTCTGAAACCAATCGGCAAATTACTCAAAATGCCTAACTCGCCGAGAAAATCACTTTTTTTCCACAATCAATGTCTGGCAAAAAATAGTTAATTTTGATTCAAGCCGTTCTGAAACCAATCGGCAAATTACTCAAAATGCTTAACTCGCCGAGAAAATCACTTCTTTCCACAATCAATGTCTGGCAAAAAATAGTTAATTTTGATGCAAGCCGTTCTGAAACCAATCGGCAAATTCCTCAAAATGCTTAACTCGCCGAGAAAATCACTTTTTTTCCACAATGAATGTCTGGCAAAGAATAGTAAATTTTGATGCAAGCCGTTCCGAAACCAATCGGCAAATTACTCAAAATGCTTCACTCGCGAGAAAATCACTTTTTTTCCACAATGAATGTCTGGCAAAAAATAGTTAATTTTGATGCAAGCCGTTCTGAAACCAATCGGCAAATAGCTCAAAATGCTTAACTCGCCGAGAAAATCACTTTTTTTCCACAATGAATGTCTGGCAAAAAATAGTTAATTTTGATGCAAGCCGTTCTGAAACCAATCGGCAACTTACTCAAAATGCTTAACTCGCCGAGTAAATCACTGTTTTTCCACAATCAATGTCTGGCAAAAAATAGTTAATTTTGATGCAAGCCGTTCTGAAACCAATCGGCAAATTACTCAAAATGCCTAACTCGCCGAGAAAATCACTTTTTTTCCACAATCAATGTCTGGCAAAAAATAGTTAATTTTGATTCAAGCCGTTCTGAAACCAATCGGCAAATTACTCAAAATGCTTAACTCGCCGAGAAAATCACTTTTTTTCCACAATCAATGTCTGGCAAAAAATAGTTAATTTTGATGCAAGCCGTTCTGAAACCAATCGGCAAATTCCTCAAAATGCTTAACTCGCCGAGAAAATCACTTTTTTTCCACAATGAATGTCTGGCAAAGAATAGTAAATTTCAATGCAAGCCGTTCTGAAACCAATCGGCAAATTACTCAAAATGCTTAACTCGCCGAGAAAATCACTTTTTTTCCACAATGAATGTCTGGCAAAAAATAGTTAATTTTGATGCAAGCCGTTCTGAAACCAATCGGCAAAAAGCTCAAAATGCTTAACTCGCCGAGAAAATCACTTTTTTTCCACAATGAATGTCTGGCAAAAAATAGTTAATTTTGATGCAAGCCGTTCTGAAACCAATCGGCAACTTACTCAAAATGCTTAACTCGCCGAGTAAATCACTGTTTTTCCACAATGAATGTCTGGCAAAAAATAGTAAATTTCGATGCAAGCCGTTCTGAAACCAGTCGGCAAATTACTGAAAATGCTTAACTCGCCGAGAAAATCACTTTTTTTCCACAATCAATGCCTGGCAAAAAATAGTTAATTTTGATTCAAGCCGTTCTGAAAACAATCGGCAAATTACTCAAAATGCCTAACTCGCCGAGAAAATCACTTTTTTTCCACAATCAATGTCTGGCAAAAAATAGTAAATTTTGATTCAAGCCGTTCTGAAACCAATCGGCAAATTACTCAAAATGCTTAACTCGCCGAGAAAATCACTTTTTTTCCACAATCAATGTCTGGCAAAAAATAGTTAATTTTGATGCAAGCCGTTCTGAAACCAATCGGCAAATTACTCAAATTGCTTACCTCGCCGAGAAAATCACTTTTTTGCCACAATGAATGTCTGGCAAAGAATAGTAAATTTCAATGCAAGCCGTTCTGAAACCAATCCGCAACTTACTCAAAATGCTTAACTCGCCGAGAAAATCACTTTTTTTCCAGAATGAATGTCTGGCAAAGAATAGTAAATTTCAATGCAAGCCGTTCTGAAACCAATCGACAAATTAATCTAAATGCTTCACTCGCCGAAAAAATCACTTTTTTTCCACAATGAATGTCTGGCAAAAAATAGTTAATTTTGATGCAAGCCGTTCTGAAACCAATCGGCAAATAACTCAAATTGCTTAACTCGCCGAGAAAATCACTTTTTTCCACAGTGAATGTCTGGCAAAAAATAGTTAATTTTAATGCAAGATGTTCTGAAACCAATCGGCAAATAACTCAAAATGCTTAACTCGCCGAGAAAATCACTTTTTTTCAACAATGAATGTCTGGAAAAAAATAGTTAATTTTGATGCAAGCCGTTCTGAAACCAATCGGCAAATAACTCAAAACGCTTTACTCGCCGAGTAAATCACTTTTTTTCAACAATGAATGTCTGTCAAAAAATAGTAAATTTCAATGCAAGCCGTTCTGAAACCAATCGGCAAATTACTCAAAATGCTTAACTCGCCGAGAAATTCACTTTTTTTCAACAATGAATGTCTGGCAAAAAATAGTTAATTTTGATGCAAGCCGTTCTGAAACCAATCGGCAACTTACTCAAAATGCTTAACTCGCCGAGAAAATCACTTTTTTTCCACAATGAATGTCTGGCAAAGAATAGTAAATTTCAATGCAAGCCGTTCTGAAAACAATCGGCAAATTACTCAAAATGCTTAACTCGCCGAGAAAATCACTTTTTTTCCACAGTAAACGTCTGGCAAAAAATAGTTCATTTTAATGCAAGATGTTCTGAAACCAATCGGCAAATAACTCAAAACGCTTTTGTCGCCGAGTAAATCACTTTTTTTCCACAATGAATGTCTGGCAAAAAATAGTAAATTTCAATGCAAGCCGTTCTGAAACCAATCGGCAAATTACTCAAAATGCAGAACTCGCTGAGAAAATCACTTTTTTTCCACAATCAATGTCTGGCAAAAAATAGTTAATTTCAATGCAAGCCGTTCTGAAACCAATCGGCAAATTACTCAAAATGCTTAACTCGCCGAGAAAATCACTTTTTTTCCACAATCAATGTCTGGCAAAAAATAGTTAATTTTGATGCAAGCCGTTCTGAAACCAATCGGCAAATTACTCAAATTGCTTACCTCGCCGAGAAAATCACTTTTTTGCCACAATGAATGTCTGGCAAAGAATAGTAAATTTCAATGCAAGCCGTTCTGAAACCAATCGACAAATTAATCTAAATGCTTCACTCGCCGAAAAAATCACTTTTTTTCCACAATGAATGTCTGGCAAAAAATAGTTAATTTTGATGCAAGCCGTTCTGAAACCAATCGGCAAATAACTCAAATTGCTTAACTCGCCGAGAAAATCACTTTTTTCCACAGTGAATGTCTGGCAAAAAATAGTTAATTTTAATGCAAGATGTTCTGAAACCAATCGGCAAATAACTCAAAATGCTTAACTCGCCGAGAAAATCACTTTTTTTCAACAATGAATGTCTGGAAAAAAATAGTTAATTTTGATGCAAGCCGTTCTGAAACCAATCGGCAAATAACTCAAAACGCTTTACTCGCCGAGTAAATCACTTTTTTTCAACAATGAATGTCTGTCAAAAAATAGTAAATTTCAATGCAAGCCGTTCTGAAACCAATCGGCAAATTACTCAAAATGCTTAACTCGCCGAGAAATTCACTTTTTTTCAACAATGAATGTCTGGCAAAAAATAGTTAATTTTGATGCAAGCCGTTCTGAAACCAATCGGCAACTTACTCAAAATGCTTAACTCGCCGAGAAAATCACTTTTTTTCCACAATGAATGTCTGGCAAAGAATAGTAAATTTCAATGCAAGCCGTTCTGAAAACAATCGGCAAATTACTCAAAATGCTTAACTCGCCGAGAAAATCACTTTTTTTCCACAGTAAACGTCTGGCAAAAAATAGTTCATTTTAATGCAAGATGTTCTGAAACCAATCGGCAAATAACTCAAAACGCTTTTGTCGCCGAGTAAATCACTTTTTTTCCACAATGAATGTCTGGCAAAAAATAGTAAATTTCAATGCAAGCCGTTCTGAAACCAATCGGCAAATTACTCAAAATGCAGAACTCGCTGAGAAAATCACTTTTTTTCCACAATCAATGTCTGGCAAAAAATAGTTAATTTCAATGCAAGCCGTTCTGAAACCAATCGGCAAATTACTCAAAATGCCTAACCCGCCGAGAAAATCACTTTTTTTCCACAATCAATGTCTGGCAAAAAATAGTTAATTTTGATTCAAGCCGTTCTGAAACCAATCGGCAAATTACTCAAAATGCTTAACTCGCCGAGAAAATCATTTTTTTTCCACAATGAATGTCTGGCAAAGAATAGTAAATTTCAATGCAAGCCGTTCTGAAACCAATCGGCAAATTACTCAAAATGCTTAACTCGCCGAGAAAATCACTTTTTTTCCACAATGAATGTCTGGCAAAAAATAGTTAATTTTGATGCAAGCCGTTCTGAAACCAATCGGCAAATAGCTCAAAATGCTTAACTCGCCGAGAAAATCACTTTTTTTCCACAATGAATGTCTGGCAAAAAATAGTTAATTTTGATGCAAGCCGTTCTGAAACCAATCGGCAACTTACTCAAAATGCTTAACTCGCCGAGTAAATCACTGTTTTTCCACAATGAATGTCTGGCAAAAAATAGTAAATTTCAATGCAAGCCGTTCTGAAACCAGTCGGCAAATTACTCAAAATGCTTAACTCGCCGAGAAAATCACTTTTTTTCCACAATCAATGTCTGGCAAAAAATAGTTAATTTTGATTCAAGCCGTTCTGAAAACAATCGGCAAATTACTCAAAATGCCTAACTCGCCGAGAAAATCACTTTTTTTCCACAATCAATGTCTGGCAAAAAATAGTAAATTTTGATTCAAGCCGTTCTGAAACCAATCGGCAAATTACTCAAAATGCTTAACTCGCCGAGAAAATCACTTTTTTTCCACAATCAATGTCTGGCAAAAAATAGTTAATTTTGATGCAAGCCGTTCTGAAACCAATCGGCAAATTACTCAAATTGCTTACCTCGCCGAGAAAATCACTTTTTTTCCACAATGAATGTCTGGCAAAGAATAGTAAATTTCAATGCAAGCCGTTCTGAAACCAATCGGCAAATTACTCAAAATGCTTAACTCGCCGAGAAAATCACTTTTTTGCCACAATGAATGTCTGGCAAAGAATAGTAAATTTCAATGCAAGCCGTTCTGAAACCAATCCGCAACTTACTCAAAATGCTTAACTCGCCGAGAAAATCACTTTTTTTCCACAATGAATGTCTGGCAAAGAATAGTAAATTTCAATGCAAGCCGTTCTGAAACCAATCGACAAATTAATCTAAATGCTTCACTCGCCGAGAAAATCACTTTTTTTCCACAATGAATGTCTGGCAAAAATAGTTAATTTTGATGCAAGCCGTTCTGAAACCAATCGGCAAATAACTCAAATTGCTTAACTCGCCATGAAAATCACTTTTTTCCACAGTGAATGTCTGGCAAAAAATAGTTAATTTTAATGCAAGATGTTCTGAAACCAATCGGCAAATAACTCAAAATGCTTAACTCGCCGAGAAAATCACTTTTTTTCAACAATGAATGTCTGGAAAAAAATAGTTAATTTTGATGCAAGCCGTTCTGAAACCAATCGGCAAATAACTCAAAACGCTTTACTCGCCGAGTAAATCACTTTTTTTCAACAATGAATGTCTGTCAAAAAATAGTAAATTTCAATGCAAGCTGTTCTGAAACCAATCGGCAAATTACTCAAAATGCTTAACTCGCCGAGAAATTCACTTTTCTTCAACAATGAATGTCTGGCAAAAAATAGTTAATTTTGATGCAAGCCGTTCTGAAACCAATCGGCAACTTACTCAAAATGCTTAATTCGCCGAGAAAATCACTTTTTTTCCACAATGAATGTCTGGCAAAGAATAGTAAATTTCAATGCAAGCCGTTCTGAAACCAATCGGCAAATTACTCAAAATGCTTAACTCGCCGAGAAATTCACTTTTTTTCAACAATGAATGTCTGGCAAAAAATAGTTAATTTTGATGCAAGCCGTTCTGAAACCAATCGGCAACTTACTCAAAATGCTTAACTCGCCGAGAAAATCACTTTTTTTCCACAATGAATGTCTGGCAAAGAATAGTAAATTTCAATGCAAGCCGTTCTGAAACCAATCGGCAAATTACTCAAAATGCTTAACTCGCCGAGAAATTCACTTTTTTTCAACAATGAATGTCTGGCAAAAAATAGTTAATTTTGATGCAAGCCGTTCTGAAACCAATCGGCAACTTACTCAAAATGCTTAACTCGCCGAGTAAATCACTGTTTTTCCACAATGAATGTCTGGCAAAAAATAGTAAATTTCAATGCAAGCCGTTCTGAAACCAGTCGGCAAATTACTCAAAATGCTTAACTCGCCGAGAAAATCACTTTTTTTCCACAATCAATGTCTGGCAAAAAATAGTTAATTTTGATTCAAGCCGTTCTGAAAACAATCGGCAAATTACTCAAAATGCCTAACTCGCCGAGAAAATCACTTTTTTTCCACAATCAATGTCTGGCAAAAAATAGTAAATTTTGATTCAAGCCGTTCTGAAACCAATCGGCAAATTACTCAAAATGCTTAACTCGCCGAGAAAATCACTTTTTTTCCACAATCAATGTCTGGCAAAAAATAGTTAATTTTGATGCAAGCCGTTCTGAAACCAATCGGCAAATTACTCAAATTGCTTACCTCGCCGAGAAAATCACTTTTTTTCCACAATGAATGTCTGGCAAAGAATAGTAAATTTCAATGCAAGCCGTTCTGAAACCAATCGGCAAATTACTCAAAATGCTTAACTCGCCGAGAAAATCACTTTTTTGCCACAATGAATGTCTGGCAAAGAATAGTAAATTTCAATGCAAGCCGTTCTGAAACCAATCCGCAACTTACTCAAAATGCTTAACTCGCCGAGAAAATCACTTTTTTTCCACAATGAATGTCTGGCAAAGAATAGTAAATTTCAATGCAAGCCGTTCTGAAACCAATCGACAAATTAATCTAAATGCTTCACTCGCCGAGAAAATCACTTTTTTTCCACAATGAATGTCTGGCAAAAATAGTTAATTTTGATGCAAGCCGTTCTGAAACCAATCGGCAAATAACTCAAATTGCTTAACTCGCCATGAAAATCACTTTTTTCCACAGTGAATGTCTGGCAAAAAATAGTTAATTTTAATGCAAGATGTTCTGAAACCAATCGGCAAATAACTCAAAATGCTTAACTCGCCGAGAAAATCACTTTTTTTCAACAATGAATGTCTGGAAAAAAATAGTTAATTTTGATGCAAGCCGTTCTGAAACCAATCGGCAAATAACTCAAAACGCTTTACTCGCCGAGTAAATCACTTTTTTTCAACAATGAATGTCTGTCAAAAAATAGTAAATTTCAATGCAAGCTGTTCTGAAACCAATCGGCAAATTACTCAAAATGCTTAACTCGCCGAGAAATTCACTTTTCTTCAACAATGAATGTCTGGCAAAAAATAGTTAATTTTGATGCAAGCCGTTCTGAAACCAATCGGCAACTTACTCAAAATGCTTAATTCGCCGAGAAAATCACTTTTTTTCCACAATGAATGTCTGGCAAAGAATAGTAAATTTCAATGCAAGCCGTTCTGAAACCAATCGGCAAATTACTCAAAATGCTTAACTCGCCGAGAAATTCACTTTTTTTCAACAATGAATGTCTGGCAAAAAATAGTTAATTTTGATGCAAGCCGTTCTGAAACCAATCGGCAACTTACTCAAAATGCTTAACTCGCCGAGAAAATCACTTTTTTTCCACAATGAATGTCTGGCAAAGAATAGTAAATTTCAATGCAAGCCGTTCTGAACACAATCGGCAAATTATTCAAAATGCTTAACTCGCCGAGAAAATCATTTTTTTTCCACAATGAATGTCTGGCAAAGAATAGTAAATTTCAATGCAAGCCGTTCTGAAACCAATCGGCAAATTACTCAAAATGCTTAACTCGCCGAGAAAATCACTTTTTTTCCACAATGAATGTCTGGCAAAAAATAGTTAATTTTGATGCAAGCCGTTCTGAAACCAATCGGCAAATAGCTCAAAATGCTTAACTCGCCGAGAAAATCACTTTTTTTCCACAATGAATGTCTGGCAAAAAATAGTTAATTTTGATGCAAGCCGTTCTGAAACCAATCGGCAACTTACTCAAAATGCTTAACTCGCCGAGTAAATCACTGTTTTTCCACAATGAATGTCTGGCAAAAAATAGTAAATTTCAATGCAAGCCGTTCTGAAACCAGTCGGCAAATTACTCAAAATGCTTAACTCGCCGAGAAAATCACTTTTTTTCCACAATCAATGTCTGGCAAAAAATAGTTAATTTTGATTCAAGCCGTTCTGAAAACAATCGGCAAATTACTCAAAATGCCTAACTCGCCGAGAAAATCACTTTTTTTCCACAATCAATGTCTGGCAAAAAATAGTAAATTTTGATTCAAGCCGTTCTGAAACCAATCGGCAAATTACTCAAAATGCTTAACTCGCCGAGAAAATCACTTTTTTTCCACAATCAATGTCTGGCAAAAAATAGTTAATTTTGATGCAAGCCGTTCTGAAACCAATCGGCAAATTACTCAAATTGCTTACCTCGCCGAGAAAATCACTTTTTTTCCACAATGAATGTCTGGCAAAGAATAGTAAATTTCAATGCAAGCCGTTCTGAAACCAATCGGCAAATTACTCAAAATGCTTAACTCGCCGAGAAAATCACTTTTTTGCCACAATGAATGTCTGGCAAAGAATAGTAAATTTCAATGCAAGCCGTTCTGAAACCAATCCGCAACTTACTCAAAATGCTTAACTCGCCGAGAAAATCACTTTTTTTCCACAATGAATGTCTGGCAAAGAATAGTAAATTTCAATGCAAGCCGTTCTGAAACCAATCGACAAATTAATCTAAATGCTTCACTCGCCGAGAAAATCACTTTTTTTCCACAATGAATGTCTGGCAAAAATAGTTAATTTTGATGCAAGCCGTTCTGAAACCAATCGGCAAATAACTCAAATTGCTTAACTCGCCATGAAAATCACTTTTTTCCACAGTGAATGTCTGGCAAAAAATAGTTAATTTTAATGCAAGATGTTCTGAAACCAATCGGCAAATAACTCAAAATGCTTAACTCGCCGAGAAAATCACTTTTTTTCAACAATGAATGTCTGGAAAAAAATAGTTAATTTTGATGCAAGCCGTTCTGAAACCAATCGGCAAATAACTCAAAACGCTTTACTCGCCGAGTAAATCACTTTTTTTCAACAATGAATGTCTGTCAAAAAATAGTAAATTTCAATGCAAGCTGTTCTGAAACCAATCGGCAAATTACTCAAAATGCTTAACTCGCCGAGAAATTCACTTTTCTTCAACAATGAATGTCTGGCAAAAAATAGTTAATTTTGATGCAAGCCGTTCTGAAACCAATCGGCAACTTACTCAAAATGCTTAATTCGCCGAGAAAATCACTTTTTTTCCACAATGAATGTCTGGCAAAGAATAGTAAATTTCAATGCAAGCCGTTCTGAAACCAATCGGCAAATTACTCAAAATGCTTAACTCGCCGAGAAATTCACTTTTTTTCAACAATGAATGTCTGGCAAAAAATAGTTAATTTTGATGCAAGCCGTTCTGAAACCAATCGGCAACTTACTCAAAATGCTTAACTCGCCGAGAAAATCACTTTTTTTCCACAATGAATGTCTGGCAAAGAATAGTAAATTTCAATGCAAGCCGTTCTGAACACAATCGGCAAATTATTCAAAATGCTTAACTCGCCGAGAAAATCACTTTTTTTCCACAATGAATGTCTGGCAAAAAATAGTTAATTTTGATGCAAGCCGTTCTGAAACCAATCGGCAAATAGCTCAAAATGCTTAACTCGCCGAGAAAATCACTTTTTTTCCACAATGAATGTCTGGCAAAAAATAGTTAATTTTGATGCAAGCCGTTCTGAAACCAATCGGCAACTTACTCAAAATGCTTAACTCGCCGAGTAAATCACTGTTTTTCCACAATCAATGTCTGGCAAAAAATAGTTAATTTTGATGCAAGCCGTTCTGAAACCAATCGGCAAATAACTCAAAACGCTTTACTCGCCGAGTAAATCACTTTTTTTCCACAATGAATGTCTGTCAAAAAATAGTAAATTTCAATGCAAGCCGTTCTGAAACCAATCGGCAAATTACTCAAAATGCTTATCTCGCCGAGAAATTCACTTTTTTTCAACAATGAATGTCTGGCAAAAAATAGTTAATTTTGATGCAAGCCGTTCTGAAACCAATCGGCAACTTACTCAAAATGCTTAACTCGCCGAGAAAATCACTTTTTTTCCACAATGAATGTCTAGCAAAGAATAGTAAATTTCAATGCAAGCCGTTCTGAACACAATCGGCAAATTACTCAAAATGCTTAACTCGCCGAGAAAATCACTTTTTTTCCACAATGAATGTCTGGCAAAAAATAGTTAATTTTGATGCAAGCCGTTCTGAAACCAATCGGCAAATAGCTCAAAATGCTTAACTCGCCGAGAAAATCACTTTTTTTCCACAATGAATGTCTGGCAAAAAATAGTTAATTTTGATGCAAGCCGTTCTGAAACCAATCGGCAACTTACTCAAAATGCTTAACTCGCCGAGTAAATCACTGTTTTTCCACAATGAATGTCTGGCAAAAAATAGTAAATTTCAATGCAAGCCGTTCTGAAACCAGTCGGCAAATTACTCAAAATGCTTAACTCGCCGAGAAAATCACTTTTTTTCCACAATCAATGTCTGGCAAAAAATAGTTAATTTTGATTCAAGCCGTTCTGAAAACAATCGGCAAATTACTCAAAATGCCTAACTCGCCGAGAAAATCACTTTTTTTCCACAATCAATGTCTGGCAAAAAATAGTAAATTTTGATTCAAGCCGTTCTGAAACCAATCGGCAAATTACTCAAAATGCTTAACTCGCCGAGAAAATCACTTTTTTTCCACAATCAATGTCTGGCAAAAAATAGTTAATTTTGATGCAAGCCGTTCTGAAACCAATCGGCAAATTACTCAAATTGCTTACCTCGCCGAGAAAATCACTTTTTTTCCACAATGAATGTCTGGCAAAGAATAGTAAATTTCAATGCAAGCCGTTCTGAAACCAATCGGCAAATTACTCAAAATGCTTAACTCGCCGAGAAAATCACTTTTTTGCCACAATGAATGTCTGGCAAAGAATAGTAAATTTCAATGCAAGCCGTTCTGAAACCAATCCGCAACTTACTCAAAATGCTTAACTCGCCGAGAAAATCACTTTTTTTCCACAATGAATGTCTGGCAAAGAATAGTAAATTTCAATGCAAGCCGTTCTGAAACCAATCGACAAATTAATCTAAATGCTTCACTCGCCGAGAAAATCACTTTTTTTCCACAATGAATGTCTGGCAAAAATAGTTAATTTTGATGCAAGCCGTTCTGAAAACAATCGGCAAATAACTCAAATTGCTTAACTCGCCATGAAAATCACTTTTTTCCACAGTGAATGTCTGGCAAAAAATAGTTAATTTTAATGCAAGATGTTCTGAAACCAATCGGCAAATAACTCAAAATGCTTAACTCGCCGAGAAAATCACTTTTTTTCAACAATGAATGTCTGGAAAAAAATAGTTAATTTTGATGCAAGCCGTTCTGAAACCAATCGGCAAATAACTCAAAACGCTTTACTCGCCGAGTAAATCACTTTTTTTCAACAATGAATGTCTGTCAAAAAATAGTAAATTTCAATGCAAGCTGTTCTGAAACCAATCGGCAAATTACTCAAAATGCTTAACTCGCCGAGAAATTCACTTTTCTTCAACAATGAATGTCTGGCAAAAAATAGTTAATTTTGATGCAAGCCGTTCTGAAACCAATCGGCAACTTACTCAAAATGCTTAATTCGCCGAGAAAATCACTTTTTTTCCACAATGAATGTCTGGCAAAGAATAGTAAATTTCAATGCAAGCCGTTCTGAAACCAATCGGCAAATTACTCAAAATGCTTAACTCGCCGAGAAATTCACTTTTTTTCAACAATGAATGTCTGGCAAAAAATAGTTAATTTTGATGCAAGCCGTTCTGAAACCAATCGGCAACTTACTCAAAATGCTTAACTCGCCGAGAAAATCACTTTTTTTCCACAATGAATGTCTGGCAAAGAATAGTAAATTTCAATGCAAGCCGTTCTGAACACAATCGGCAAATTATTCAAAATGCTTAACTCGCCGAGAAAATCACTTTTTTTCCACAATGAATGTCTGGCAAAAAATAGTTAATTTTGATGCAAGCCGTTCTGAAACCAATCGGCAAATAGCTCAAAATGCTTAACTCGCCGAGAAAATCACTTTTTTTCCACAATGAATGTCTGGCAAAAAATAGTTAATTTTGATGCAAGCCGTTCTGAAACCAATCGGCAACTTACTCAAAATGCTTAACTCGCCGAGTAAATCACTGTTTTTCCACAATCAATGTCTGGCAAAAAATAGTTAATTTTGATGCAAGCCGTTCTGAAACCAATCGGCAAATAACTCAAAACGCTTTACTCGCCGAGTAAATCACTTTTTTTCCACAATGAATGTCTGTCAAAAAATAGTAAATTTCAATGCAAGCCGTTCTGAAACCAATCGGCAAATTACTCAAAATGCTTATCTCGCCGAGAAATTCACTTTTTTTCAACAATGAATGTCTGGCAAAAAATAGTTAATTTTGATGCAAGCCGTTCTGAAACCAATCGGCAACTTACTCAAAATGCTTAACTCGCCGAGAAAATCACTTTTTTTCCACAATGAATGTCTAGCAAAGAATAGTAAATTTCAATGCAAGCCGTTCTGAACACAATCGGCAAATTACTCAAAATGCTTAACTCGCCGAGAAAATCACTTTTTTTCCACAGTAAATGTCTGGCAAAAAATAGTTCATTTTAATGCAAGATGTTCTGAAACCAATCGGCAAATAACTCAAAACGCTTTTCTCGCCGAGTAAATCACTTTTTTTCCACAATGAATGTCTGGCAAAAAATAGTAAATTTCAATGCAAGCCGTTCTGAAACCAATCGGCAAATTACTCAAAATGCCTAACTCGCCGAGAAAATCACTTTTTTTCCACAATCAATGTCTGGCAAAAAATAGTTAATTTTGATTCAAGCCGTTCTGAAACCAATCGGCAAATTACTCAAAATGCTTAACTCGCCGAGAAAATCACTTTTTTTCCACAATCAATGTCTGGCAAAAAATAGTTAATTTTGATGCAAGCCGTTCTGAAACCAATCGGCAAATTCCTCAAAATGCTTAACTCGCCGAGAAAATCACTTTGTTTCCACAATGAATGTCTGGCAAAGAATAGTAAATTTCAATGCAAGCCGTTCTGAAACCAATCGGCAAATTACTCAAAATGCTTAACTCGCCGAGAAAATCACTTTTTTTCCACAATGAATGTCTGGCAAAAAATAGTTAATTTTGATGCAAGCCGTTCTGAAACCAATCGGCAAATAGCTCAAAATGCTTAACTCGCCGAGAAAATCACTTTTTTTCCACAATGAATGTCTGGCAAAAAATAGTTAATTTTGATGCAAGCCGTTCTGAAACCAATCGGCAACTTACTCAAAATGCTTAACTCGCCGAGAAAATCACTTTTTTTCCACAATGAATGTCTGGCAAAGAATAGTAAATTTCAATGCAAGCCGTTCTGAACACAATCGGCAAATTATTCAAAATGCTTAACTCGCCGAGAAAATCACTTTTTTTCCACAATGAATGTCTGGCAAAAAATAGTTAATTTTGATGCAAGCCGTTCTGAAACCAATCGGCAAATAGCTCAAAATGCTTAACTCGCCGAGAAAATCACTTTTTTTCCACAATGAATGTCTGGCAAAAAATAGTTAATTTTGATGCAAGCCGTTCTGAAACCAATCGGCAACTTACTCAAAATGCTTAACTCGCCGAGTAAATCACTGTTTTTCCACAATCAATGTCTGGCAAAAAATAGTTAATTTTGATGCAAGCCGTTCTGAAACCAATCGGCAAATAACTCAAAACGCTTTACTCGCCGAGTAAATCACTTTTTTTCCACAATGAATGTCTGTCAAAAAATAGTAAATTTCAATGCAAGCCGTTCTGAAACCAATCGGCAAATTACTCAAAATGCTTAACTCGCCGAGAAATTCACTTTTTTTCAACAATGAATGTCTGGCAAAAAATAGTTAATTTTGATGCAAGCCGTTCTGAAACCAATCGGCAACTTACTCAAAATGCTTAACTCGCCGAGAAAATCACTTTTTTTCCACAATGAATGTCTAGCAAAGAATAGTAAATTTCAATGCAAGCCGTTCTGAACACAATCGGCAAATTACTCAAAATGCTTAACTCGCCGAGAAAATCACTTTTTTTCCACAGTAAATGTCTGGCAAAAAATAGTTCATTTTAATGCAAGATGTTCTGAAACCAATCGGCAAATAACTCAAAACGCTTTTCTCGCCGAGTAAATCACTTTTTTTCCACAATGAATGTCTGGCAAAAAATAGTAAATTTCAATGCAAGCCGTTCTGAAACCAATCGGCAAATTACTCAAAATGCCTAACTCGCCGAGAAAATCACCTTTTTTTCCACAATCAATGTCTGGCAAAAAATAGTTAATTTTGATTCAAGCCGTTCTGAAAACAATCGGCAAATTACTCAAAATGCTTAACTCGCCGAGTAAATCACTGTTTTTCCACAATGAATGTCTGGCAAAAAATAGTAAATTTCAATGCAAGCCGTTCTGAAACCAGTCGGCAAATTACTCAAAATGCTTAACTCGCCGAGAAAATCACTTTTTTTCCACAATCAATGCCTGGCAAAAAATAGTTAATTTTGATTCAAGCCGTTCTGAAAACAATCGGCAAATTACTCAAAATGCTTAACTCGCCGAGAAAATCACTTTTTTTCCACAATCAATGTCTGGCAAAAAATAGTTAATTTTGATGCAAGCCGTTCTGAAACCAATCGGCAAATTACTCAAATTGCTTACCTCGCCGAGAAAATCACTTTTTTGCCACAATGAATGTCTGGCAAAGAATAGTAAATTTCAATGCAAGCCGTTCTGAAACCAATCCGCAACTTACTCAAAATGCTTAACTCGCCGAGAAAATCACTTTTTTTCCACAATGAATGTCTGGCAAAGAATAGTAAATTTCAATGCAAGCCGTTCTGAAACCAATCGACAAATTAATCTAAATGCTTCACTCGCCGAGAAAATCACTTTTTTTCCACAATGAATGTCTGGCAAAAAATAGTTAATTTTGATGCAAGCCGTTCTGAAACCAATCGGCAACTTACTCAAAATGCTTAACTCGCCGAGTAAATCACTGTTTTTCCACAATCAATGTCTGGCAAAAAATAGTTAATTTTGATGCAAGCCGTTCTGAAACCAATCGGCAAATAACTCAAAACGCTTTACTCGCCGAGTAAATCACTTTTTTTCCACAATGAATGTCTGTCAAAAAATAGTAAATTTCAATGCAAGCCGTTCTGAAACCAATCGGCAAATTACTCAAAATGCTTAACTCGCCGAGAAATTCACTTTTTTTCAACAATGAATGTCTGGCAAAAAATAGTTAATTTTGATGCAAGCCGTTCTGAAACCAATCGGCAACTTACTCAAAATGCTTAACTCGCCGAGAAAATCACTTTTTTTCCACAATGAATGTCTAGCAAAGAATAGTAAATTTCAATGCAAGCCGTTCTGAACACAATCGGCAAATTACTCAAAATGCTTAACTCGCCGAGAAAATCACTTTTTTTCCACAGTAAATGTCTGGCAAAAAATAGTTCATTTTAATGCAAGATGTTCTGAAACCAATCGGCAAATAACTCAAAACGCTTTTCTCGCCGAGTAAATCACTTTTTTTCCACAATGAATGTCTGGCAAAAAATAGTAAATTTCAATGCAAGCCGTTCTGAAACCAATCGGCAAATTACTCAAAATGCCTAACTCGCCGAGAAAATCACTTTTTTTCCACAATCAATGTCTGGCAAAAAATAGTTAATTTTGATTCAAGCCGTTCTGAAACCAATCGGCAAATTACTCAAAATGCTTAACTCGCCGAGAAAATCACTTTTTTTCCACAATCAATGTCTGGCAAAAAATAGTTAATTTTGATGCAAGCCGTTCTGAAACCAATCGGCAAATTCCTCAAAATGCTTAACTCGCCGAGAAAATCACTTTTTTTCCACAATGAATGTCTGGCAAAGAATAGTAAATTTCAATGCAAGCCGTTCTGAAACCAATCGGCAAATTACTCAAAATGCTTAACTCGCCGAGAAAATCACTTTTTTTCCACAATGAATGTCTGGCAAAAAATAGTTAATTTTGATGCAAGCCGTTCTGAAACCAATCGGCAAATAGCTCAAAATGCTTAACTCGCCGAGAAAATCACTTTTTTTCCACAATGAATGTCTGGCAAAAAATAGTTAATTTTGATGCAAGCCGTTCTGAAACCAATCGGCAACTTACTCAAAATGCTTAACTCGCCGAGTAAATCACTGTTTTTCCACAATGAATGTCTGGCAAAAAATAGTAAATTTCAATGCAAGCCGTTCTGAAACCAGTCGGCAAATTACTCAAAATGCTTAACTCGCCGAGAAAATCACTTTTTTTCCACAATCAATGCCTGGCAAAAAATAGTTAATTTTGATTCAAGCCGTTCTGAAAACAATCGGCAAATTACTCAAAATGCCTAACTCGCCGAGAAAATCACTTTTTTTCCACAATCAATGTCTGGCAAAAAATAGTAAATTTTGATTCAAGCCGTTCTGAAACCAATCGGCAAATTACTCAAAATGCTTAACTCGCCGAGAAAATCACTTTTTTTCCACAATCAATGTCTGGCAAAAAATAGTTAATTTTGATGCAAGCCGTTCTGAAACCAATCGGCAAATTACTCAAATTGCTTACCTCGCCGAGAAAATCACTTTTTTGCCACAATGAATGTCTGGCAAAGAATAGTAAATTTCAATGCAAGCCGTTCTGAAACCAATCCGCAACTTACTCAAAATGCTTAACTCGCCGAGAAAATCACTTTTTTTCCAGAATGAATGTCTGGCAAAGAATAGTAAATTTCAATGCAAGCCGTTCTGAAAACAATCGGCAAATTACTCAAAATGATTAACTCGCCGAGAAAATCACTTTTTTTCCACAGTAAACGTCTGGCAAAAAATAGTTCATTTTAATGCAAGATGTTCTGAAACCAATCGGCAAATAACTCAAAACGCTTTTGTCGCCGAGTAAATCACTTCTTTTCCACAATGAATGTCTGGCAAAAAATAGTAAATTTCAATGCAAGCCGTTCTGAAACCAATCGGCAAATTACTCAAAATGCAGAACTCGCTGAGAAAATCACTTTTTTTCCACAATCAATGTCTGGCAAAAAATAGTTAATTTCAATGCAAGCCGTTCTGAAACCAATCGGCAAATTACTCAAAATGCCTAACCCGCCGAGAAAATCACTTTTTTTCCACTATCAATGTCTGGCAAAAAATAGTTAATTTTGATTCAAGCCGTTCTGAAACCAATCGGCAAATTACTCAAAATGCTTAACTCGCCGAGAAAATCACTTTTTTTCCACAATGAATGTCTGGCAAAGAATAGTAAATTTCAATGCAAGCCGTTCTGAAACCAATCGGCAAATTACTCAAAATGCTTAACTCGCCGAGAAAATCACTTTTTTTCCACAATGAATGTCTGGCAAAAAATAGTTAATTTTGATGCAAGCCGTTCTGAAACCAATCGGCAAATAGCTCAAAATGCTTAACTCGCCGAGAAAATCACTTTTTTTCCACAATGAATGTCTGGCAAAAAATAGTTAATTTTGATGCAAGCCGTTCTGAAACCAATCGGCAACTTACTCAAAATGCTTAACTCGCCGAGTAAATCACTGTTTTTCCACAATGAATGTCTGGCAAAAAATAGTAAATTTCAATGCAAGCCGTTCTGAAACCAGTCGGCAAATTACTCAAAATGCTTAACTCGCCGAGAAAATCACTTTTTTTCCACAATCAATGTCTGGCAAAAAATAGTTAATTTTGATTCAAGCCGTTCTGAAAACAATCGGCAAATTACTCAAAATGCCTAACTCGCCGAGAAAATCACTTTTTTTCCACAATCAATGTCTGGCAAAAAATAGTAAATTTTGATTCAAGCCGTTCTGAAACCAATCGGCAAATTACTCAAAATGCTTAACTCGCCGAGAAAATCACTTTTTTTCCACAATCAATGTCTGGCAAAAAATAGTTAATTTTGATGCAAGCCGTTCTGAAACCAATCGGCAAATTACTCAAATTGCTTACCTCGCCGAGAAAATCACTTTTTTGCCACAATGAATGTCTGGCAAAGAATAGTAAATTTCAATGCAAGCCGTTCTGAAACCAATCCGCAACTTACTCAAAATGCTTAACTCGCCGAGAAAATCACTTTTTTTCCACAATGAATGTCTGGCAAAGAATAGTAAATTTCAATGCAAGCCGTTCTGAAACCAATCGACAAATTAATCTAAATGCTTCACTCGCCGAGAAAATCACTTTTTTTCCACAATGAATGTCTGGCAAAAAATAGTTAATTTTGATGCAAGCCGTTCTGAAACCAATCGGCAAATAACTCAAATTGCTTAACTCGCCGAGAAAATCACTTTTTTCCACAGTGAATGTCTGGCAAAAAATAGTTAATTTTAATGCAAGATGTTCTGAAACCAATCGGCAAATAACTCAAAATGCTTAACTCGCCGAGAAAATCACTTTTTTTCAACAATGAATGTCTGGAAAAAAATAGTTAATTTTGATGCAAGCCGTTCTGAAACCAATCGGCAAATAACTCAAAACGCTTTACTCGCCGAGTAAATCACTTTTTTTCAACAATGAATGTCTGTCAAAAAATAGTAAATTTCAATGCAAGCTGTTCTGAAACCAATCGGCAAATTACTCAAAATGCTTAACTCGCCGAGAAATTCACTTTTCTTCAACAATGAATGTCTGGCAAAAAATAGTTAATTTTGATGCAAGCCGTTCTGAAACCAATCGGCAACTTACTCAAAATGCTTAACTCGCCGAGAAAATCACTTTTTTTCCACAATGAATGTCTGGCAAAGAATAGTAAATATCAATGCATGCCGTTCTGAAACCAATCGGCAAATAACTCAAATTGCTTAACTCGCCGAGAAAATCACTTTTTTCCACAGTGAATGTCTGGCAAAAAATAGTTCATTTTAATGCAAGATGTTCTGAAACCAATCGGCAAATAACTCAAAACGCTTTTCCCGCCGAGTAAATCACTTTTTTTCCACAATGAATGTCTGGCAAAAAATAGTAAATTTCAATGCAAGCCGTTCTGAAACCAATCGGCAAATAACTCAAATTGCTTAACTCGCCGAGAAAATCACTTTTTTCCACAGTGAATGTCTGGCAAAAAATAGTTAATTTTAATGCAAGATGTTCTGAAACCAATCGGCAAATAACTCAAAATGCTTAACTCGCCGAGAAAATCACTTTTTTTCAACAATGAATGTCTGGAAAAAAATAGTTAATTTTGATGCAAGCCGTTCTGAAACCAATCGGCAAATAACTCAAAACGCTTTACTCGCCGAGTAAATCACTTTTTTTCAACAATGAATGTCTGTCAAAAAATAGTAAATTTCAATGCAAGCCGTTCTGAAACCAATCGGCAAATTACTCAAAATGCTTAACTCGCCGAGAAATACACTTTTTTTCCACAATGAATGTCTGGCAAAAAATAGTTAATTTCAATGCAAGCCGTTCTGAAAACAATCGGCAAATTACTCAAAATGCTTAACTCGCCGAGAAAATCACTTTTTTTCCACAGTAAATGTCTGGCAAAAAATAGTTCATTTTAATGCAAGATGTTCTGAAACCAATCGGCAAATAACTCAAAACGCTTTTCTCGCCGAGTAAATCACTTTTTTTCCACAATGAATGTCTGGCAAAAAATAGTAAATTTCAATGCAAGCCGTTCTGAAACCAATCGGCAAAATACTCAAAATGCCTAACTCGCCGAGAAAATCACTTTTTTTCCACAATCAATGTCTGGCAAAAAATAGTTAATTTTGATTCAAGCCGTTCTGAAACCAATCGGCAAATTACTCAAAATGCTTAACTCGCCGAGAAAATCACTTTTTTTCCACAATGAATGTCTGGCAAAGAATAGTAAATTTCAATGCAAGCCGTTCTGAAACCAATCGGCAAATTACTCAAAATGCTTAACTCGCCGAGAAAATCACTTTTTTTCCACAATGAATGTCTGGCAAAAAATAGTTAATTTTGATGCAAGCCGTTCTGAAACCAATCGGCAAATAGCTCAAAATGCTTAACTCGCCGAGAAAATCACTTTTTTTCCACAATGAACGTCTGGCAAAAAATAGTTAATTTTGATGCAAGCCGTTCTGAAACCAATCGGCAACTTACTCAAAATGCTTAACTCGCCGAGTAAATCACTGTTTTTCCACAATGAATGTCTGGCAAAAAATAGTAAATTTCAATGCAAGCCGTTCTGAAACCAGTCGGCAAATTACTCAAAATGCTTAACTCGCCGAGAAAATCACTTTTTTTCCACAATCAATGTCTGGCAAAAAATAGTTAATTTTGATTCAAGCCGTTCTGAAAACAATCGGCAAATTACTCAAAATGCCTAACTCGCCGAGAAAATCACTTTTTTTCCACAATCAATGTCTGGCAAAAAATAGTAAATTTTGATTCAAGCCGTTCTGAAACCAATCGGCAAATTACTCAAAATGCTTAACTCGCCGAGAAAATCACTTTTTTTCCACAATCAATGTCTGGCAAAAAATAGTTAATTTTGATGCAAGCCGTTCTGAAACCAATCGGCAAATTACTCAAATTGCTTACCTCGCCGAGAAAATCACTTTTTTGCCACAATGAATGTCTGGCAAAGAATAGTAAATTTCAATGCAAGCCGTTCTGAAACCAATCCGCAACTTACTCAAAATGCTTAACTCGCCGAGAAAATCACTTTTTTTCCACAATGAATGTCTGGCAAAGAATAGTAAATTTCAATGCAAGCCGTTCTGAAACCAATCGACAAATTAATCTAAATGCTTCACTCGCCGAGAAAATCACTTTTTTTCCACAATGAATGTCTGGCAAAAAATAGTTAATTTTGATGCAAGCCGTTCTGAAACCAATCGGCAAATAACTCAAATTGCTTAACTCGCCGAGAAAATCACTTTTTTCCACAGTGAATGTCTGGCAAAAAATAGTTAATTTTAATGCAAGATGTTCTGAAACCAATCGGCAAATAACTCAAAATGCTTAACTCGCCGAGAAAATCACTTTTTTTCAACAATGAATGTCTGGAAAAAAATAGTTAATTTTGATGCAAGCCGTTCTGAAACCAATCGGCAAATAACTCAAAACGCTTTACTCGCCGAGTAAATCACTTTTTTTCAACAATGAATGTCTGTCAAAAAATAGTAAATTTCAATGCAAGCTGTTCTGAAACCAATCGGCAAATTACTCAAAATGCTTAACTCGCCGAGAAATTCACTTTTCTTCAACAATGAATGTCTGGCAAAAAATAGTTAATTTTGATGCAAGCCGTTCTGAAACCAATCGGCAACTTACTCAAAATGCTTAACTCGCCGAGAAAATCACTTTTTTTCCACAATGAATGTCTGGCAAAGAATAGTAAATATCAATGCATGCCGTTCTGAAAACAATCGGCAAATTACTCAAAATGCTTAACTCGCCGAGAAAATCACTTTTTTTCCACAGTAAATGTCTGGCAAAAAATAGTTCATTTTAATGCAAGATGTTCTGAAACCAATCGGCAAATAACTCAAAACGCTTTTCTCGCCGAGTAAATCACTTTTTTTCCACAATGAATGTCTGGCAAAAAATAGTAAATTTCAATGCAAGCCGTTCTGAAACCAATCGGCAAATAACTCAAATTGCTTAACTCGCCGAGAAAATCACTTTTTTCCACAGTGAATGTCTGGCAAAAAATAGTTAATTTTAATGCAAGATGTTCTGAAACCAATCGGCAAATAACTCAAAATGCTTAACTCGCCGAGAAAATCACTTTTTTTCAACAATGAATGTCTGGAAAAAAATAGTTAATTTTGATGCAAGCCGTTCTGAAACCAATCGGCAAATAACTCAAAACGCTTTACTCGCCGAGTAAATCACTTTTTTTCAACAATGAATGTCTGTCAAAAAATAGTAAATTTCAATGCAAGCCGTTCTGAAACCAATCGGCAAATTACTCAAAATGCTTAACTCGCCGAGAAATTCACTTTTTTTCCACAATGAATGTCTGGCAAAAAATAGTTAATTTCAATGCAAGCCGTTCTGAAAACAATCGGCAAATTACTCAAAATGCTTAACTCGCCGAGAAAATCACTTTTTTTCCACAGTAAATGTCTGGCAAAAAATAGTTCATTTTAATGCAAGATGTTCTGAAACCAATCGGCAAATAACTCAAAACGCTTTTCTCGCCGAGTAAATCACTTTTTTTCCACAATGAATGTCTGGCAAAAAATAGTAAATTTCAATGCAAGCCGTTCTGAAACCAATCGGCAAATTACTCAAAATGCCTAACTCGCCGAGAAAATCACTTTTTTTCCACAATCAATGTCTGGCAAAAAATAGTTAATTTTGATTCAAGCCGTTCTGAAACCAATCGGCAAATGACTCAAAATGCTTAACTCGCCGAGAAAATCACTTCTTTCCACAATCAATGTCTGGCAAAAAATAGTTAATTTTGATGCAAGCCGTTCTGAAACCAATCGGCAAATTCCTCAAAATGCTTAACTCGCCGAGAAAATCACTTTTTTTCCACAATGAATGTCTGGCAAAGAATAGTAAATTTCAATGCAAGCCGTTCCGAAACCAATCGGCAAATTACTCAAAATGCTTCACTCGCCGAGAAAATCACTTTTTTTCCACAATGAATGTCTGGCAAAAAATAGTTAGTTTTGATGCAAGCCGTTCTGAAACCAATCGGCAAATAGGTCAAAATGCTTAACTCGCCGAGAAAATCACTTTTTTTCCACAATGAATGTCTGGCAAAAAATAGTTAATTTGATGCAAGCCGTTCTGAAACCAATCGGCAAATAGCTCAAAATGCTTAACTCGCCGAGAAAATCACTTTTTTTCCACAATGAATGTCTGGCAAAAAATAGTTAATTTTGATGCAAGCCGTTCTGAAACCAATCGGCAACTTACTCAAAATGCTTAACTCGCCGAGTAAATCACTGTTTTTCCACAATCAATGTCTGGCAAAAAATAGTTAATTTTGATGCAAGCCGTTCTGAAACCAATCGGCAAATAACTCAAAACGCTTTACTCGCCGAGTAAATCACTTTTTTTCCACAATGAATGTCTGTCAAAAAATAGTAAATTTCAATGCAAGCCGTTCTGAAACCAATCGGCAAATTACTCAAAATGCTTAACTCGCCGAGAAATTCACTTTTTTTCAACAATGAATGTCTGGCAAAAAATAGTTAATTTTGATGCAAGCCGTTCTGAAACCAATCGGCAACTTACTCAAAATGCTTAACTCGCCGAGAAAATCACTTTTTTTCCACAATGAATGTCTAGCAAAGAATAGTAAATTTCAATGCAAGCCGTTCTGAACACAATCGGCAAATAACTCAAAACGCTTTTCTCGCCGAGTAAATCACTTTTTTTCCACAATGAATGTCTGGCAAAAAATAGTAAATTTCAATGCAAGCCGTTCTGAAACCAATCGGCAAATTACTCAAAATGCCTAACTCGCCGAGAAAATCACTTTTTTTCCACAATCAATGTCTGGCAAAAAATAGTTAATTTTGATTCAAGCCGTTCTGAAACCAATCGGCAAATTACTCAAAATGCTTAACTCGCCGAGAAAATCACTTTTTTTCCACAATCAATGTCTGGCAAAAAATAGTTAATTTTGATGCAAGCCGTTCTGAAACCAATCGGCAAATTCCTCAAAATGCTTAACTCGCCGAGAAAATCACTTTTTTTCCACAATGAATGTCTGGCAAAGAATAGTAAATTTCAATGCAAGCCGTTCTGAAACCAATCGGCAAATTACTCAAAATGCTTAACTCGCCGAGAAAATCACTTTTTTTCCACAATGAATGTCTGGCAAAAAATAGTTAATTTTGATGCAAGCCGTTCTGAAACCAATCGGCAAATAGCTCAAAATGCTTAACTCGCCGAGAAAATCACTTTTTTTCCACAATGAATGTCTGGCAAAAAATAGTTAATTTTGATGCAAGCCGTTCTGAAACCAATCGGCAAATAGCTCAAAATGCTTAACTCGCCGAGAATATCACTTTTTTTCCACAATGAATGTCTGGCAAAAAATAGTTAATTTTGATGCAAGCCGTTCTGAAACCAATCGGCAACTTACTCAAAATGCTTAACTCGCCGAGTAAATCACTGTTTTTCCACAATGAATGTCTGGCAAAAAATAGTAAATTTCAATGCAAGCCGTTCTGAAACCAGTCGGCAAATTACTCAAAATGCTTAACTCGCCGAGAAAATCACTTTTTTTCCACAATCAATGTCTGGCAAAAAATAGTTAATTTTGATTCAAGCCGTTCTGAAAACAATCGGCAAATTACTCAAAATGCCTAACTCCCCGAGAAAATCACTTTTTTTCCACAATCAATGTCTGGCAAAAAATAGTAAATTTTGATTCAAGCCGTTCTGAAACCAATCGGCAAATTACTCAAAATGCTTAACTCGCCGAGAAAATCACTTTTTTTCCACAATGAATGTCTGGCAAAAAATAGTTAATTTTGATGCAAGCCGTTCTGAAACCAATCGGCAAATTACTCAAATTGCTTACCTCGCCGAGAAAATCACTTTTTTGCCACAATGAATGTCTGGCAAAGAATAGTAAATTTCAATGCAAGCCGTTCTGAAACCAATCCGCAACTTACTCAAAATGCTTAACTCGCCGAGAAAATCACTTTTTTTCCACAATGAATGTCTGGCAAAGAATAGTAAATTTCAATGCAAGCCGTTCTGAAACCAATCGACAAATTAATCTAAATGCTTCACTCGCCGAGAAAATCACTTTTTTTCCACAATGAATGTCTGGCAAAAAATAGTTAATTTTGATGCAAGCCGTTCTGAAACCAATCGGCAAATAACTCAAATTGCTTAACTCGCCGAGAAAATCACTTTTTTCCACAGTGAATGTCTGGCAAAAAATAGTTAATTTTAATGCAAGATGTTCTGAAACCAATCGGCAAATAACTCAAAATGCTTAACTCGCCGAGAAAATCACTTTTTTTCAACAATGAATGTCTGGAAAAAAATAGTTAATTTTGATGCAAGCCGTTCTGAAACCAATCGGCAAATAACTCAAAACGCTTTACTCGCCGAGTAAATCACTTTTTTTCAACAATGAATGTCTGTCAAAAAATAGTAAATTTCAATGCAAGCTGTTCTGAAACCAATCGGCAAATTACTCAAAATGCTTAACTCGCCGAGAAATTCACTTTTCTTCAACAATGAATGTCTGGCAAAAAATAGTTAATTTTGATGCAAGCCGTTCTGAAACCAATCGGCAACTTACTCAAAATGCTTAACTCGCCGAGAAAATCACTTTTTTTCCACAATGAATGTCTGGCAAAGAATAGTAAATATCAATGCATGCCGTTCTGAAAACAATCGGCAAATTACTCAAAATGCTTAACTCGCCGAGAAAATCACTTGTTTTCCACAGTAAATGTCTGGCAAAAAATAGTTCATTTTAATGCAAGATGTTCTGAAACCAATCGGCAAATAACTCAAAACGCTTTTCTCGCCGAGTAAATCACTTTTTTTCCACAATGAATGTCTGGCAAAAAATAGTAAATTTCAATGCAAGCCGTTCTGAAACCAATCGGCAAATAACTCAAATTGCTTAACTCGCCGAGAAAATCACTTTTTTCCACAGTGAATGTCTGGCAAAAAATAGTTAATTTTAATGCAAGATGTTCTGAAACCAATCGGCAAATAACTCAAAATGCTTAACTCGCCGAGAAAATCACTTTTTTTCAACAATGAATGTCTGGAAAAAAATAGTTAATTTTGATGCAAGCCGTTCTGAAACCAATCGGCAAATAACTCAAAACGCTTTACTCGCCGAGTAAATCACTTTTTTTCAACAATGAATGTCTGTCAAAAAATAGTAAATTTCAATGCAAGCCGTTCTGAAACCAATCGGCAAATTACTCAAAATGCTTAACTCGCCGAGAAATTCACTTTTTTTCCACAATGAATGTCTGGCAAAAAATAGTTAATTTCAATGCAAGCCGTTCTGAAAACAATCGGCAAATTACTCAAAATGCTTAACTCGCCGAGAAAATCACTTTTTTTCCACAGTAAATGTCTGGCAAAAAATAGTTCATTTTAATGCAAGATGTTCTGAAACCAATCGGCAAATAACTCAAAACGCTTTTCTCGCCGAGTAAATCACTTTTTTTCCACAATGAATGTCTGGCAAAAAATAGTAAATTTCAATGCAAGCCGTTCTGAAACCAATCGGCAAATTACTCAAAATGCCTAACTCGCCGAGAAAATCACTTTTTTTCCACAATCAATGTCTGGCAAAAAATAGTTAATTTTGATTCAAGCCGTTCTGAAACCAATCGGCAAATTACTCAAAATGCTTAACTCGCCGAGAAAATCACTTCTTTCCACAATCAATGTCTGGCAAAAAATAGTTAATTTTGATGCAAGCCGTTCTGAAACCAATCGGCAACTTACTCAAAATGCTTAACTCGCCGAGTAAATCACTGTTTTTCCACAATGAATGTCTGGCAAAAAATAGTAAATTTCAATGCAAGCCGTTCTGAAACCAGTCGGCAAATTACTCAAAATGCTTAACTCGCCGAGAAAATCACTTTTTTTCCACAATCAATGTCTGGCAAAAAATAGTTAATTTTGATTCAAGCCGTTCTGAAAACAATCGGCAAATTACTCAAAATGCCTAACTCGCCGAGAAAATCACTTTTTTTCCACAATCAATGTCTGGCAAAAAATAGTAAATTTTGATTCAAGCCGTTCTGAAACCAATCGGCAAATTACTCAAAATGCTTAACTCGCCGAGAAAATCACTTTTTTTCCACAATCAATGTCTGGCAAAAAATAGTTAATTTTGATGCAAGCCGTTCTGAAACCAATCGGCAAATTACTCAAATTGCTTACCTCGCCGAGAAAATCACTTTTTTGCCACAATGAATGTCTGGCAAAGAATAGTAAATTTCAATGCAAGCCGTTCTGAAACCAATCCGCAACTTACTCAAAATGCTTAACTCGCCGAGAAAATCACTTTTTTTCCACAATGAATGTCTGGCAAAGAATAGTAAATTTCAATGCAAGCCGTTCTGAAACCAATCGACAAATTAATCTAAATGCTTCACTCGCCGAGAAAATCACTTTTTTTCAACAATGAATGTCTGGCAAAAAATAGTAAATTTTGATTCAAGCCGTTCTGAAACCAATCGGCAAATTACTCAAAATGCTTAACTCGCCGAGAAAATCACTTTTTTTCCACAATCAATGTCTGGCAAAAAATAGTTAATTTTGATGCAAGCCGTTCTGAAACCAATCGGCAAATTACTCAAATTGCTTACCTCGCCGAGAAAATCACTTTTTTGCCACAATGAATGTCTGGCAAAGAATAGTAAATTTCAATGCAAGCCGTTCTGAAACCAATCCGCAACTTACTCAAAATGCTTAACTCGCCGAGAAAATCACTTTTTTTCCACAATGAATGTCTGGCAAAGAATAGTAAATTTCAATGCAAGCCGTTCTGAAACCAATCGACAAATTAATCTAAATGCTTCACTCGCCGAGAAAATCACTTTTTTTCCACAATGAATGTCTGGCAAAAAATAGTTAATTTTGATGCAAGCCGTTCTGAAACCAATCGGCAAATAACTCAAATTGCTTAACTCGCCGAGAAAATCACTTTTTTCCACAGTGAATGTCTGGCAAAAAATAGTTAATTTTAATGCAAGATGTTCTGAAACCAATCGGCAAATAACTCAAAATGCTTAACTCGCCGAGAAAATCACTTTTTTTCAACAATGAATGTCTGCAAAAAAATAGTTAATTTTGATGCAAGCTGTTCTGAAACCAATCGGCAAATTACTCAAAATGCTTAACTCGCCGAGAAATTCACTTTTCTTCAACAATGAATGTCTGGCAAAAAATAGTTATTTTGATGCAAGCCGTTCTGAAACCAATCGGCAACTTACTCAAAATGCTTAACTCGCCGAGAAAATCACTTTTTTTCCACAGTAAATGTCTGGCAAAAAATAGTTCATTTTAATGCAAGATGTTCTGAAACCAATCGGCAAATAACTCAAAACGCTTTTCTCGCCGAGTAAATCACTTTTTTTCCACAATGAATGTCTGGCAAAAAATAGTAAATTTCAATGCAAGCCGTTCTGAAACCAATCGGCAAATAACTCAAATTGCTTAACTCGCCGAGAAAATCACTTTTTTCCACAGTGAATGCCTGGCAAAAAATAGTTAATTTTAATGCAAGATGTTCTGAAACCAATCGGCAAATAACTCAAAATGCTTAACTCGCCGAGAAAATCACTTTTTTTCAACAATGAATGTCTGGAAAAAAATAGTTAATTTTGATGCAAGCCGTTCTGAAACCAATCGGCAAATAACTCAAAACGCTTTACTCGCCGAGTAAATCACTTTTTTTCAACAATGAATGTCTGTCAAAAAATAGTAAATTTCAATGCAAGCCGTTCTGAAACCAATCGGCAAATTACTCAAAATGCTTAACTCGCCGAGAAATTCACTTTTTTTCCACAATGAATGTCTGGCAAAAAATAGTTAATTTCAATGCAAGCCGTTCTGAAAACAATCGGCAAATTACTCAAAATGCTTAACTCGCCGAGAAAATCACTTTTTTTCCACAGTAAATGTCTGGCAAAAAATAGTTCATTTTAATGCAAGATGTTCTGAAACCAATCGGCAAATAACTCAAAACGCTTTTCTCGCCGAGTAAATCACTTTTTTTCCACAATGAATGTCTGGCAAAAAATAGTAAATTTCAATGCAAGCCGTTCTGAAACCAATCGGCAAATTACTCAAAATGCCTAACTCGCCGAGAAAATCACTTTTTTTCCACAATCAATGTCTGGCAAAAAATAGTTAATTTTGATTCAAGCCGTTCTGAAACCAATCGGCAAATTACTCAAAATGCTTAACTCGCCGAGAAAATCACTTCTTTCCACAATCAATGTCTGGCAAAAAATAGTTAATTTTGATGCAAGCCGTTCTGAAACCAATCGGCAAATTCCTCAAAATGCTTAACTCGCCGAGAAAATCACTTTTTTTCCACAATGAATGTCTGGCAAAGAATAGTAAATTTCAATGCAAGCCGTTCCGAAACCAATCGGCAAATTACTCAAAATGCTTCACTCGCCGAGAAAATCACTTTTTTTCCACAATGAATGTCTGGCAAAAAATAGTTAATTTTGATGCAAGCCGTTCTGAAACCAATCGGCAAATAGCTCAAAATGCTTAACTCGCCGAGAAAATCACTTTTTTTCCACAATGAATGTCTGGCAAAAAATAGTTAATTTTGATGCAAGCCGTTCTGAAACCAATCGGCAACTTACTCAAAATGCTTAACTCGCCGAGTAAATCACTGTTTTTCCACAATGAATGTCTGGCAAAAAATAGTAAATTTCAATGCAAGCCGTTCTGAAACCAGTCGGCAAATTACTCAAAATGCTTAACTCGCCGAGAAAATCACTTTTTTTCCACAATCAATGTCTGGCAAAAAATAGTGAATTTTGATTCAAGCCGTTCTGAAAACAATCGGCAAATTACTCAAAATGCCTAACTCGCCGAGAAAATCACTTTTTTTCCACAATCAATGTCTGGCAAAAAATAGTAAATTTTGATTCAAGCCGTTCTGAAACCAATCGGCAAATTACTCAAAATGCTTAACTCGCCGAGAAAATCACTTTTTTTCCACAATCAATGTCTGGCAAAAAATAGTTAATTTTGATGCAAGCCGTTCTGAAACCAATCGGCAAATTACTCAAATTGCTTACCTCGCCGAGAAAATCACTTTTTTGCCACAATGAATGTCTGGCAAAGAATAGTAAATTTCAATGCAAGCCGTTCTGAAACCAATCCGCAACTTACTCAAAATGCTTAACTCGCCGAGAAAATCACTTTTTTTCCACAATGAATGTCTGGCAAAGAATAGTAAATTTCAATGCAAGCCGTTCTGAAACCAATCGACAAATTAATCTAAATGCTTCACTCGCCGAGAAAATCACTTTTTTTCCACAATGAATGTCTGGCAAAAAATAGTTAATTTTGATGCAAGATGTTCTGAAACCAATCGGCAAATAACTCAAAATGCTTAACTCGCCGAGAAAATCACTTTTTTCAACAATGAATGTCTGGAAAAAAATAGTTAATTTTGATGCAAGCCGTTCTGAAACAAATCGGCAAATAACTCAAAACGCTTTACTCGCCGAGTAAATCACTTTTTTTCAACAATGAATGTCTGTCAAAAAATAGTAAATTTCAATGCAGGCTGTTCTGAAACCAATCGGCAAATTACTCAAAATGCTTAACTCGCCGAGAAATTCACTTTTCTTCAACAATGAATGTCTGGCAAAAAATAGTTAATTTTGATGCAAGCCGTTCTGAAACCAATCGGCAACTTACTCAAAATGCTTAACTCGCCGAGAAAATCACTTTTTTTCCACAATGAATGTCTGGCAAAGAATAGTAAATATCAATGCATGCCGTTCTGAAAACAATCGGCAAATTACTCAAAATGCTTAACTCGCCGAGAAAATCACTTTTTTTCCACAGTAAATGTCTGGCAAAAAATAGTTCATTTTAATGCAAGATGTTCTGAAACCAATCGGCAAATAACTCAAAACGCTTTTCTCGCCGAGTAAATCACTTTTTTTCCACAATGAATGTCTGGCAAAAAATAGTAAATTTCAATGCAAGCCGTTCTGAAACCAATCGGCAAATAACTCAAATTGCTTAACTCGCCGAGAAAATCACTTTTTTCCACAGTGAATGTCTGGCAAAAAATAGTTAATTTTAATGCAAGATGTTCTGAAACCAATCGGCAAATAACTCAAAATGCTTAACTCGCCGAGAAAATCACTTTTTTTCAACAATGAATGTCTGGAAAAAAATAGTTAATTTTGATGCAAGCCGTTCTGAAACCAATCGGCAAATAACTCAAAACGCTTTACTCGCCGAGTAAATCACTTTTTTTCAACAATGAATGTCTGTCAAAAAATAGTAAATTTCAATGCAAGCCGTTCTGAAACCAATCGGCAAATTACTCAAAATGCTTAACTCGCCGAGAAATTCACTTTTTTTCCACAATGAATGTCTGGCAAAAAATAGTTAATTTCAATGCAAGCCGTTCTGAAAACAATCGGCAAATTACTCAAAATGCTTAACTCGCCGAGAAAATCACTTTTTTTCCACAGTAAATGTCTGGCAAAAAATAGTTCATTTTAATGCAAGATGTTCTGAAACCAATCGGCAAATAACTCAAAACGCTTTTCTCGCCGAGTAAATCACTTTTTTTCCACAATGAATGTCTGGCAAAAAATAGTAAATTTCAATGCAAGCCGTTCTGAAACCAATCGGCAAATTACTCAAAATGCCTAACTCGCCGAGAAAATCACTTTTTTTCCACAATCAATGTCTGGCAAAAAATAGTTAATTTTGATTCAAGCCGTTCTGAAACCAATCGGCAAATTACTCAAAATGCTTAACTCGCCGAGAAAATCACTTCTTTCCACAATCAATGTCTGGCAAAAAATAGTTAATTTGATGCAAGCCGTTCTGAAACCAATCGGCAAATTCCTCAAAATGCTTAACTCGCCGAGAAAATCCCTTTTTTTCCACAATGAATGTCTGGCAAAGAATAGTAAATTTCAATGCAAGCCGTTCCGAAACCAATCGGCAAATTACTCAAAATGCTTCACTCGCCGAGAAAATCACTTTTTTTCCCACAATGAATGTCTGGCAAAAAATAGTTAATTTTGATGCAAGCCGTTCTGAAACCAATCGGCAAATAACTCAAATTGCTTAACTCGCCGAGAAAATCACTTTTTTCCACAGTGAATGTCTGGCAAAAAATAGTTAATTTTAATGCAAGATGTTCTGAAACCAATCGGCAAATAACTCAAAATGCTTAACTCGCCGAGAAAATCACTTTTTTTCAACAATGAATGTCTGGAAAAAAATAGTTAATTTTGATGCAAGCCGTTCTGAAACCAATCGGCAAATAACTCAAAACGCTTTACTCGCCGAGTAAATCACTTTTTTTCAACAATGAATGTCTGTCAAAAAATAGTAAATTTCAATGCAAGCTGTTCTGAAACCAATCGGCAAATTACTCAAAATGCTTAACTCGCCGAGAAATTCACTTTTCTTCAACAATGAATGTCTGGCAAAAAATAGTTAATTTTGATGCAAGCCGTTCTGAAACCAATCGGCAACTTACTCAAAATGCTTAACTCGCCGAGAAAATCACTTTTTTTCCACAATGAATGTCTGGCAAAGAATAGTAAATATCAATGCATGCCGTTCTGAAAACAATCGGCAAATTACTCAAAATGCTTAACTCGCCGAGAAAATCACTTTTTTTCCACAGTAAATGTCTGGCAAAAAATAGTTCATTTTAATGCAAGATGTTCTGAAACCAATCGGCAAATAACTCAAAACGCTTTTCTCGCCGAGTAAATCACTTTTTTTCCACAATGAATGTCTGGCAAAAAATAGTAAATTTCAATGCAAGCCGTTCTGAAACCAATCGGCAAATAACTCAAATTGCTTAACTCGCCGAGAAAATCACTTTTTTCCACAGTGAATGTCTGGCAAAAAATAGTTAATTTTAATGCAAGATGTTCTGAAACCAATCGGCAAATAACTCAAAATGCTTAACTCGCCGAGAAAATCACTTTTTTTCAACAATGAATGTCTGGAAAAAAATAGTTAATTTTGATGCAAGCCGTTCTGAAACCAATCGGCAAATAACTCAAAACGCTTTACTCGCCGAGTAAATCACTTTTTTTCAACAATGAATGTCTGTCAAAAAATAGTAAATTTCAATGCAAGCCGTTCTGAAACCAATCGGCAAATTACTCAAAATGCTTAACTCGCCGAGAAATTCACTTTTTTTCCACAATGAATGTCTGGCAAAAAATAGTTAATTTCAATGCAAGCCGTTCTGAAAACAATCGGCAAATTACTCAAAATGCTTAACTCGCCGAGAAAATCACTTTTTTTCCACAGTAAATGTCTGGCAAAAAATAGTTCATTTTAATGCAAGATGTTCTGAAACCAATCGGCAAATAACTCAAAACGCTTTTCTCGCCGAGTAAATCACTTTTTTTCCACAATGAATGTCTGGCAAAAAATAGTAAATTTCAATGCAAGCCGTTCTGAAACCAATCGGCAAATTACTCAAAATGCCTAACTCGCCGAGAAAATCACTTTTTTTCCACAATCAATGTCTGGCAAAAAATAGTTAATTTTGATTCAAGCCGTTCTGAAACCAATCGGCAAATTCCTCAAAATGCTTAACTCGCCGAGAAAATCACTTTTTTTCCACAATGAATGTCTGGCAAAGAATAGTAAATTTCAATGCAAGCCGTTCCGAAACCAATCGGCAAATTACTCAAAATGCTTCACTCGCCGAGAAAATCACTTTTTTTCCCACAATGAATGTCTGGCAAAAAATAGTTAATTTTGATGCAAGCCGTTCTGAAACCAATCGGCAAATAACTCAAATTGCTTAACTCGCCGAGAAAATCACTTTTTTCCACAGTGAATGTCTGGCAAAAAATAGTTAATTTTAATGCAAGATGTTCTGAAACCAATCGGCAAATAACTCAAAATGCTTAACTCGCCGAGAAAATCACTTTTTTTCAACAATGAATGTCTGGAAAAAAATAGTTAATTTTGATGCAAGCCGTTCTGAAACCAATCGGCAAATAACTCAAAACGCTTTACTCGCCGAGTAAATCACTTTTTTTCAACAATGAATGTCTGTCAAAAAATAGTAAATTTCAATGCAAGCTGTTCTGAAACCAATCGGCAAATTACTCAAAATGCTTAACTCGCCGAGAAATTCACTTTTCTTCAACAATGAATGTCTGGCAAAAAATAGTTAATTTTGATGCAAGCCGTTCTGAAACCAATCGGCAACTTACTCAAAATGCTTAACTCGCCGAGAAAATCACTTTTTTTCCACAATGAATGTCTGGCAAAGAATAGTAAATATCAATGCATGCCGTTCTGAAAACAATCGGCAAATTACTCAAAATGCTTAACTCGCCGAGAAAATCACTTTTTTTCCACAGTAAATGTCTGGCAAAAAATAGTTCATTTTAATGCAAGATGTTCTGAAACCAATCGGCAAATAACTCAAAACGCTTTTCTCGCCGAGTAAATCACTTTTTTTCCACAATGAATGTCTGGCAAAAAATAGTAAATTTCAATGCAAGCCGTTCTGAAACCAATCGGCAAATAACTCAAATTGCTTAACTCGCCGAGAAAATCACTTTTTTCCACAGTGAATGTCTGGCAAAAAATAGTTAATTTTAATGCAAGATGTTCTGAAACCAATCGGCAAATAACTCAAAATGCTTAACTCGCCGAGAAAATCACTTTTTTTCAACAATGAATGTCTGGAAAAAAATAGTTAATTTTGATGCAAGCCGTTCTGAAACCAATCGGCAAATAACTCAAAACGCTTTACTCGCCGAGTAAATCACTTTTTTTCAACAATGAATGTCTGTCAAAAAATAGTAAATTTCAATGCAAGCCGTTCTGAAACCAATCGGCAAATTACTCAAAATGCTTAACTCGCCGAGAAATTCACTTTTTTTCCACAATGAATGTCTGGCAAAAAATAGTTAATTTCAATGCAAGCCGTTCTGAAAACAATCGGCAAATTACTCAAAATGCTTAACTCGCCGAGAAAATCACTTTTTTTCCACAGTAAATGTCTGGCAAAAAATAGTTCATTTTAATGCAAGATGTTCTGAAACCAATCGGCAAATAACTCAAAACGCTTTTCTCGCCGAGTAAATCACTTTTTTTCCACAATGAATGTCTGGCAAAAAATAGTAAATTTCAATGCAAGCCGTTCTGAAACCAATCGGCAAATTACTCAAAATGCCTAACTCGCCGAGAAAATCACTTTTTTTCCACAATCAATGTCTGGCAAAAAATAGTTAATTTTGATTCAAGCCGTTCTGAAACCAATCGGCAAATTACTCAAAATGCTTAACTCGCCGAGAAAATCACTTCTTTCCACAATCAATGTCTGGCAAAAAATAGTTAATTTCAATGCAAGCCGTTCCGAAACCAATCGGCAAATTACTCAAAATGCTTCACTCGCCGAGAAAATCACTTTTTTTCCCACAATGAATGTCTGGCAAAAAATAGTTAATTTTGATGCAAGCCGTTCTGAAACCAATCGGCAAATAACTCAAATTGCTTAACTCGCCGAGAAAATCACTTTTTTCCACAGTGAATGTCTGGCAAAAAATAGTTAATTTTAATGCAAGATGTTCTGAAACCAATCGGCAAATAACTCAAAATGCTTAACTCGCCGAGAAAATCACTTTTTTTCAACAATGAATGTCTGGAAAAAAATAGTTAATTTTGATGCAAGCCGTTCTGAAACCAATCGGCAAATAACTCAAAACGCTTTACTCGCCGAGTAAATCACTTTTTTTCAACAATGAATGTCTGTCAAAAAATAGTAAATTTCAATGCAAGCTGTTCTGAAACCAATCGGCAAATTACTCAAAATGCTTAACTCGCCGAGAAATTCACTTTTCTTCAACAATGAATGTCTGGCAAAAAATAGTTAATTTTGATGCAAGCCGTTCTGAAACCAATCGGCAACTTACTCAAAATGCTTAACTCGCCGAGAAAATCACTTTTTTTCCACAATGAATGTCTGGCAAAGAATAGTAAATATCAATGCATGCTGTTCTGAAAACAATCGGCAAATTACTCAAAATGCTTAACTCGCCGAGAAAATCACTTTTTTTCCACAGTAAATGTCTGGCAAAAAATAGTTCATTTTAATGCAAGATGTTCTGAAACCAATCGGCAAATAACTCAAAACGCTTTTCTCGCCGAGTAAATCACTTTTTTTCCACAATGAATGTCTGGCAAAAAATAGTAAATTTCAATGCAAGCCGTTCTGAAACCAATCGGCAAATAACTCAAATTGCATAACTCGCCGAGAAAATCACTTTTTTCCACAGTGAATGTCTGGCAAAAAATAGTTAATTTTAATGCAAGATGTTCTGAAACCAATCGGCAAATAACTCAAAATGCTTAACTCGCCGAGAAAATCACTTTTTTTCAACAATGAATGTCTGGAAAAAAATAGTTAATTTTGATGCAAGCCGTTCTGAAACCAATCGGCAAATAACTCAAAACGCTTTACTCGCCGAGTAAATCACTTTTTTTCAACAATGAATGTCTGTCAAAAAATAGTAAATTTCAATGCAAGCCGTTCTGAAACCAATCGGCAAATTACTCAAAATGCTTAACTCGCCGAGAAATTCACTTTTTTTCCACAATGAATGTCTGGCAAAAAATAGTTAATTTCAATGCAAGCCGTTCTGAAAACAATCGGCAAATTACTCAAAATGCTTAACTCGCCGAGAAAATCACTTTTTTTCCACAGTAAATGTCTGGCAAAAAATAGTTCATTTTAATGCAAGATGTTCTGAAACCAATCGGCAAATAACACAAAACGCTTTTCTCGCCGAGTAAATCACTTTTTTTCCACAATGAATGTCTGGCAAAAAATAGTAAATTTCAATGCAAGCCGTTCTGAAACCAATCGGCAAATTACTCAAAATGCTAAAATCGCCGAGAAAATCACTTTTTTTCCACAATGAATGTCTGGCAAAAAATAGTTAATTTTGATGCAAGCCGTTCTGAAACCAATCGGCAAATAGCTCAAAATGCTGAACTCGCCGAGAATATCACTTTTTTTCCACAATGAATGTCTGGCAAAAAATAGTTAATTTTGATGCAAGCCGTTCTGAAACCAATCGGCAACTTACTCAAAATGCTTAACTCGCCGAGTAAATCACTGTTTTTCCACAATGAATGTCTGGCAAAAAATAGTAAATTTCAATGCAAGCCGTTCTGAAACCAGTCGGCAAATTACTCAAAATGCTTAACTCGCCGAGAAAATCACTTTTTTTCCACAATCAATGTCTGGCAAAAAATAGTTAATTTTGATTCAAGCCGTTCTGAAAACAATCGGCAAATTACTCAAAATGCCTAACTCCCCGAGAAAATCACTTTTTTTCCACAATCAATGTCTGGCAAAAAATAGTAAATTTTGATTCAAGCCGTTCTGAAAACAATCGGCAAATTACTCAAAATGCTTAACTCGCCGAGAAAATCACTTTTTTTCCACAATCAATGTCTGGCAAAAAATAGTTAATTTTGATGCAAGCCGTTCTGAAACCAATCGGCAAATTACTCAAATTGCTTACCTCGCCGAGAAAATCACTTTTTTGCCACAATGAATGTCTGGCAAAGAATAGTAAATTTCAATGCAAGCCGTTCTGAAACCAATCCGCAACTTACTCAAAATGCTTAACTCGCCGAGAAAATCACTTTTTTTCCACAATGAATGTCTGGCAAAGAATAGTAAATTTCAATGCAAGCCGTTCTGAAACCAATCGACAAATTAATCTAAATGCTTCACTCGCCGAGAAAATCACTTTTTTTCCACAATGAATGTCTGGCAAAAAATAGTTAATTTTGATGCAAGCCGTTCTGAAACCAATCGGCAAATAACTCAAATTGCTTAACTCGCCGAGAAAATCACTTTTTTCCACAGTGAATGTCTGGCAAAAAATAGTTAATTTTAATGCAAGATGTTCTGAAACCAATCGGCAAATAACTCAAAATGCTTAACTCGCCGAGAAAATCACTTTTTTTCAACAATGAATGTCTGGAAAAAAATAGTTAATTTTGATGCAAGCCGTTCTGAAACCAATCGGCAAATAACTCAAAACGCTTTACTCGCCGAGTAAATCACTTTTTTTCAACAATGAATGTCTGTCAAAAAATAGTAAATTTCAATGCAAGCTGTTCTGAAACCAATCGGCAAATTACTCAAAATGCTTAACTCGCCGAGAAATTCACTTTTCTTCAACAATGAATGTCTGGCAAAAAATAGTTAATTTTGATGCAAGCCGTTCTGAAACCAATCGGCAACTTACTCAAAATGCTTAACTCGCCGAGAAAATCACTTTTTTTCCACAATGAATGTCTGGCAAAGAATAGTAAATATCAATGCATGCCGTTCTGAAAACAATCGGCAAATTACTCAAAATGCTTAACTCGCCGAGAAAATCACTTGTTTTCCACAGTAAATGTCTGGCAAAAAATAGTTCATTTTAATGCAAGATGTTCTGAAACCAATCGGCAAATAACTCAAAACGCTTTTCTCGCCGAGTAAATCACTTTTTTTCCACAATGAATGTCTGGCAAAAAATAGTAAATTTCAATGCAAGCCGTTCTGAAACCAATCGGCAAATAACTCAAATTGCTTAACTCGCCGAGAAAATCACTTTTTTCCACAGTGAATGTCTGGCAAAAAATAGTAAATTTCAATGCAAGCCGTTCTGAAACCAATCGGCAAATTACTCAAAATGCCTAACTCGCCGAGAAAATCACTTTTTTTCCACAATGAATGTCTGGCAAAGAATAGTAAATATCAATGCATGCCGTTCTGAAAACAATCGGCAAATTACTCAAAATGCTTAACTCGCCGAGAAAATCACTTGTTTTCCACAGTAAATGTCTGGCAAAAAATAGTTCATTTTAATGCAAGATGTTCTGAAACCAATCGGCAAATAACTCAAAACGCTTTTCTCGCCGAGTAAATCACTTTTTTTCCACAATGAATGTCTGGCAAAAAATAGTAAATTTCAATGCAAGCCGTTCTGAAACCAATCGGCAAATAACTCAAATTGCTTAACTCGCCGAGAAAATCACTTTTTTCCACAGTGAATGTCTGGCAAAAAATAGTAAATTTCAATGCAAGCCGTTCTGAAACCAATCGGCAAATTACTCAAAATGCCTAACTCGCCGAGAAAATCACTTTTTTTCCACAATCAATGTCTGGCAAAAAATAGTTAATTTTGATTCAAGCCGTTCTGAAACCAATCGGCAAATTACTCAAAATGCTTAACTCGCCGAGAAAATCACTTCTTTCCACAATCAATGTCTGGCAAAAAATAGTTAATTTGATGCAAGCCGTTCTGAAACCAATCGGCAAATTCCTCAAAATGCTTAACTCGCCGAGAAAATCACTTTTTTTCCACAATGAATGTCTGGCAAAGAATAGTAAATTTCAATGCAAGCCGTTCCGAAACCAATCGGCAAATTACTCAAAATGCTTCACTCGCCGAGAAAATCACTTTTTTTCCCACAATGAATGTCTGGCAAAAAATAGTTAATTTTGATGCAAGCCGTTCTGAAACCAATCGGCAAATAACTCAAATTGCTTAACTCGCCGAGAAAATCACTTTTTTCCACAGTGAATGTCTGGCAAAAAATAGTTAATTTTAATGCAAGATGTTCTGAAACCAATCGGCAAATAACTCAAAATGCTTAACTCGCCGAGAAAATCACTTTTTTTCAACAATGAATGTCTGGAAAAAAATAGTTAATTTTGATGCAAGCCGTTCTGAAACCAATCGGCAAATAACTCAAAACGCTTTACTCGCCGAGTAAATCACTTTTTTTCAACAATGAATGTCTGTCAAAAAATAGTAAATTTCAATGCAAGCTGTTCTGAAACCAATCGGCAAATTACTCAAAATGCTTAACTCGCCGAGAAATTCACTTTTCTTCAACAATGAATGTCTGGCAAAAAATAGTTAATTTTGATGCAAGCCGTTCTGAAACCAATCGGCAACTTACTCAAAATGCTTAACTCGCCGAGAAAATCACTTTTTTTCCACAATGAATGTCTGGCAAAGAATAGTAAATATCAATGCATGCCGTTCTGAAAACAATCGGCAAATTACTCAAAATGCTTAACTCGCCGAGAAAATCACTTTTTTTCCACAGTAAATGTCTGGCAAAAAATAGTTCATTTTAATGCAAGATGTTCTGAAACCAATCGGCAAATAACTCAAAACGCTTTTCTCGCCGAGTAAATCACTTTTTTTCCACAATGAATGTCTGGCAAAAAATAGTAAATTTCAATGCAAGCCGTTCTGAAACCAATCGGCAAATAACTCAAATTGCTTAACTCGCCGAGAAAATCACTTTTTTCCACAGTGAATGTCTGGCAAAAAATAGTTAATTTTAATGCAAGATGTTCTGAAACCAATCGGCAAATAACTCAAAATGCTTAACTCGCCGAGAAAATCACTTTTTTTCAACAATGAATGTCTGGAAAAAAATAGTTAATTTTGATGCAAGCCGTTCTGAAACCAATCGGCAAATAACTCAAAACGCTTTACTCGCCGAGTAAATCACTTTTTTTCAACAATGAATGTCTGTCAAAAAATAGTAAATTTCAATGCAAGCCGTTCTGAAACCAATCGGCAAATTACTCAAAATGCTTAACTCGCCGAGAAATTCACTTTTTTTCCACAATGAATGTCTGGCAAAAAATAGTTAATTTCAATGCAAGCCGTTCTGAAAACAATCGGCAAATTACTCAAAATGCTTAACTCGCCGAGAAAATCACTTTTTTTCCACAGTAAATGTCTGGCAAAAAATAGTTCATTTTAATGCAAGATGTTCTGAAACCAATCGGCAAATAACTCAAAACGCTTTTCTCGCCGAGTAAATCACTTTTTTTCCACAATGAATGTCTGGCAAAAAATAGTAAATTTCAATGCAAGCCGTTCTGAAACCAATCGGCAAATTACTCAAAATGCCTAACTCGCCGAGAAAATCACTTTTTTTCCACACTCAATGTCTGGCAAAAAATAGTTAATTTTGATTCAAGCCGTTCTGAAACCAATCGGCAAATTACTCAAAATGCTTAACTCGCCGAGAAAATCACTTCTTTCCACAATCAATGTCTGGCAAAAAATAGTTAATTTCAATGCAAGCCGTTCCGAAACCAATCGGCAAATTACTCAAAATGCTTCACTCGCCGAGAAAATCACTTTTTTTCCCACAATGAATGTCTGGCAAAAAATAGTTAATTTTGATGCAAGCCGTTCTGAAACCAATCGGCAAATAACTCAAATTGCTTAACTCGCCGAGAAAATCACTTTTTTCCACAGTGAATGTCTGGCAAAAAATAGTTAATTTTAATGCAAGATGTTCTGAAACCAATCGGCAAATAACTCAAAATGCTTAACTCGCCGAGAAAATCACTTTTTTTCAACAATGAATGTCTGGAAAAAAATAGTTAATTTTGATGCAAGCCGTTCTGAAACCAATCGGCAAATAACTCAAAACGCTTTACTCGCCGAGTAAATCACTTTTTTTCAACAATGAATGTCTGTCAAAAAATAGTAAATTTCAATGCAAGCTGTTCTGAAACCAATCGGCAAATTACTCAAAATGCTTAACTCGCCGAGAAATTCACTTTTCTTCAACAATGAATGTCTGGCAAAAAATAGTTAATTTTGATGCAAGCCGTTCTGAAACCAATCGGCAACTTACTCAAAATGCTTAACTCGCCGAGAAAATCACTTTTTTTCCACAATGAATGTCTGGCAAAGAATAGTAAATATCAATGCATGCTGTTCTGAAAACAATCGGCAAATTACTCAAAATGCTTAACTCGCCGAGAAAATCACTTTTTTTCCACAGTAAATGTCTGGCAAAAAATAGTTCATTTTAATGCAAGATGTTCTGAAACCAATCGGCAAATAACTCAAAACGCTTTTCTCGCCGAGTAAATCACTTTTTTTCCACAATGAATGTCTGGCAAAAAATAGTAAATTTCAATGCAAGCCGTTCTGAAACCAATCGGCAAATAACTCAAATTGCTTAACTCGCCGAGAAAATCACTTTTTTCCACAGTGAATGTCTGGCAAAAAATAGTTAATTTTAATGCAAGATGTTCTGAAACCAATCGGCAAATAACTCAAAATGCTTAACTCGCCGAGAAAATCACTTTTTTTCAACAATGAATGTCTGGAAAAAAATAGTTAATTTTGATGCAAGCCGTTCTGAAACCAATCGGCAAATAACTCAAAACGCTTTACTCGCCGAGTAAATCACTTTTTTTCAACAATGAATGTCTGTCAAAAAATAGTAAATTTCAATGCAAGCCGTTCTGAAACCAATCGGCAAATTACTCAAAATGCTTAACTCGCCGAGAAATTCACTTTTTTTCCACAATGAATGTCTGGCAAAAAATAGTTAATTTCAATGCAAGCCGTTCTGAAAACAATCGGCAAATTACTCAAAATGCTTAACTCGCCGAGAAAATCACTTTTTTTCCACAGTAAATGTCTGGCAAAAAATAGTTCATTTTAATGCAAGATGTTCTGAAACCAATCGGCAAATAACACAAAACGCTTTTCTCGCCGAGTAAATCACTTTTTTTCCACAATGAATGTCTGGCAAAAAATAGTAAATTTCAATGCAAGCCGTTCTGAAACCAATCGGCAAATTACTCAAAATGCTAAAATCGCCGAGAAAATCACTTTTTTTCCACAATGAATGTCTGGCAAAAAATAGTTAATTTTGATGCAAGCCGTTCTGAAACCAATCGGCAAATAGCTCAAAATGCTGAACTCGCCGAGAATATCACTTTTTTTCCACAATGAATGTCTGGCAAAAAATAGTTAATTTTGATGCAAGCCGTTCTGAAACCAATCGGCAACTTACTCAAAATGCTTAACTCGCCGAGTAAATCACTGTTTTTCCACAATGAATGTCTGGCAAAAAATAGTAAATTTCAATGCAAGCCGTTCTGAAACCAGTCGGCAAATTACTCAAAATGCTTAACTCGCCGAGAAAATCACTTTTTTTCCACAATCAATGTCTGGCAAAAAATAGTTAATTTTGATTCAAGCCGTTCTGAAAACAATCGGCAAATTACTCAAAATGCCTAACTCCCCGAGAAAATCACTTTTTTTCCACAATCAATGTCTGGCAAAAAATAGTAAATTTTGATTCAAGCCGTTCTGAAACCAATCGGCAAATTACTCAAAATGCTTAACTCGCCGAGAAAATCACTTTTTTTCCACAATCAATGTCTGGCAAAAAATAGTTAATTTTGATGCAAGCCGTTCTGAAACCAATCGGCAAATTACTCAAATTGCTTACCTCGCCGAGAAAATCACTTTTTTGCCACAATGAATGTCTGGCAAAGAATAGTAAATTTCAATGCAAGCCGTTCTGAAACCAATCCGCAACTTACTCAAAATGCTTAACTCGCCGAGAAAATCACTTTTTTTCCACAATGAATGTCTGGCAAAGAATAGTAAATTTCAATGCAAGCCGTTCTGAAACCAATCGACAAATTAATCTAAATGCTTCACTCGCCGAGAAAATCACTTTTTTTCCACAATGAATGTCTGGCAAAAAATAGTTAATTTTGATGCAAGCCGTTCTGAAACCAATCGGCAAATAACTCAAATTGCTTAACTCGCCGAGAAAATCACTTTTTTCCACAGTGAATGTCTGGCAAAAAATAGTTAATTTTAATGCAAGATGTTCTGAAACCAATCGGCAAATAACTCAAAATGCTTAACTCGCCGAGAAAATCACTTTTTTTCAACAATGAATGTCTGGAAAAAAATAGTTAATTTTGATGCAAGCCGTTCTGAAACCAATCGGCAAATAACTCAAAACGCTTTACTCGCCGAGTAAATCACTTTTTTTCAACAATGAATGTCTGTCAAAAAATAGTAAATTTCAATGCAAGCTGTTCTGAAACCAATCGGCAAATTACTCAAAATGCTTAACTCGCCGAGAAATTCACTTTTCTTCAACAATGAATGTCTGGCAAAAAATAGTTAATTTTGATGCAAGCCGTTCTGAAACCAATCGGCAACTTACTCAAAATGCTTAACTCGCCGAGAAAATCACTTTTTTTCCACAATGAATGTCTGGCAAAGAATAGTAAATATCAATGCATGCCGTTCTGAAAACAATCGGCAAATTACTCAAAATGCTTAACTCGCCGAGAAAATCACTTGTTTTCCACAGTAAATGTCTGGCAAAAAATAGTTCATTTTAATGCAAGATGTTCTGAAACCAATCGGCAAATAACTCAAAACGCTTTTCTCGCCGAGTAAATCACTTTTTTTCCACAATGAATGTCTGGCAAAAAATAGTAAATTTCAATGCAAGCCGTTCTGAAACCAATCGGCAAATAACTCAAATTGCTTAACTCGCCGAGAAAATCACTTTTTTCCACAGTGAATGTCTGGCAAAAAATAGTAAATTTCAATGCAAGCCGTTCTGAAACCAATCGGCAAATTACTCAAAATGCCTAACTCGCCGAGAAAATCACTTTTTTTCCACAATCAATGTCTGGCAAAAAATAGTTAATTTTGATTCAAGCCGTTCTGAAACCAATCGGCAAATTACTCAAAATGCTTAACTCGCCGAGAAAATCACTTCTTTCCACAATCAATGTCTGGCAAAAAATAGTTAATTTTGATGCAAGCCGTTCTGAAACCAATCGGCAACTTACTCAAAATGCTTAACTCGCCGAGTAAATCACTGTTTTTCCACAATGAATGTCTGGCAAAAAATAGTAAATTTCAATGCAAGCCGTTCTGAAACCAGTCGGCAAATTACTCAAAATGCTTAACTCGCCGAGAAAATCACTTTTTTTCCACAATCAATGTCTGGCAAAAAATAGTTAATTTTGATTCAAGCCGTTCTGAAAACAATCGGCAAATTACTCAAAATGCCTAACTCGCCGAGAAAATCACTTTTTTTCCACAATCAATGTCTGGCAAAAAATAGTAAATTTTGATTCAAGCCGTTCTGAAACCAATCGGCAAATTACTCAAAATGCTTAACTCGCCGAGAAAATCACTTTTTTTCCACAATCAATGTCTGGCAAAAAATAGTTAATTTTGATGCAAGCCGTTCTGAAACCAATCGGCAAATTACTCAAATTGCTTACCTCGCCGAGAAAATCACTTTTTTGCCACAATGAATGTCTGGCAAAGAATAGTAAATTTCAATGCAAGCCGTTCTGAAACCAATCCGCAACTTACTCAAAATGCTTAACTCGCCGAGAAAATCACTTTTTTTCCACAATGAATGTCTGGCAAAGAATAGTAAATTTCAATGCAAGCCGTTCTGAAACCAATCGACAAATTAATCTAAATGCTTCACTCGCCGAGAAAATCACTTTTTTTCCACAATGAATGTCTGGCAAAAAATAGTAAATTTTGATTCAAGCCGTTCTGAAACCAATCGGCAAATTACTCAAAATGCTTAACTCGCCGAGAAAATCACTTTTTTTCCACAATCAATGTCTGGCAAAAAATAGTTAATTTTGATGCAAGCCGTTCTGAAACCAATCGGCAAATTACTCAAATTGCTTACCTCGCCGAGAAAATCACTTTTTTGCCACAATGAATGTCTGGCAAAGAATAGTAAATTTCAATGCAAGCCGTTCTGAAACCAATCCGCAACTTACTCAAAATGCTTAACTCGCCGAGAAAATCACTTTTTTTCCACAATGAATGTCTGGCAAAGAATAGTAAATTTCAATGCAAGCCGTTCTGAAACCAATCGACAAATTAATCTAAATGCTTCACTCGCCGAGAAAATCACTTTTTTTCCACAATGAATGTCTGGCAAAAAATAGTTAATTTTGATGCAAGCCGTTCTGAAACCAATCGGCAAATAACTCAAATTGCTTAACTCGCCGAGAAAATCACTTTTTTCCACAGTGAATGTCTGGCAAAAAATAGTTAATTTTAATGCAAGATGTTCTGAAACCAATCGGCAAATAACTCAAAATGCTTAACTCGCCGAGAAAATCACTTTTTTTCAACAATGAATGTCTGGAAAAAAATAGTTAATTTTGATGCAAGCTGTTCTGAAACCAATCGGCAAATTACTCAAAATGCTTAACTCGCCGAGAAATTCACTTTTCTTCAACAATGAATGTCTGGCAAAAAATAGTTATTTTGATGCAAGCCGTTCTGAAACCAATCGGCAACTTACTCAAAATGCTTAACTCGCCGAGAAAATCACTTTTTTTCCACAGTAAATGTCTGGCAAAAAATAGTTCATTTTAATGCAAGATGTTCTGAAACCAATCGGCAAATAACTCAAAACGCTTTTCTCGCCGAGTAAATCACTTTTTTTCCACAATGAATGTCTGGCAAAAAATAGTAAATTTCAATGCAAGCCGTTCTGAAACCAATCGGCAAATAACTCAAATTGCTTAACTCGCCGAGAAAATCACTTTTTTCCACAGTGAATGCCTGGCAAAAAATAGTTAATTTTAATGCAAGATGTTCTGAAACCAATCGGCAAATAACTCAAAATGCTTAACTCGCCGAGAAAATCACTTTTTTTCAACAATGAATGTCTGGAAAAAAATAGTTAATTTTGATGCAAGCCGTTCTGAAACCAATCGGCAAATAACTCAAAACGCTTTACTCGCCGAGTAAATCACTTTTTTTCAACAATGAATGTCTGTCAAAAAATAGTAAATTTCAATGCAAGCCGTTCTGAAACCAATCGGCAAATTACTCAAAATGCTTAACTCGCCGAGAAATTCACTTTTTTTCCACAATGAATGTCTGGCAAAAAATAGTTAATTTCAATGCAAGCCGTTCTGAAAACAATCGGCAAATTACTCAAAATGCTTAACTCGCCGAGAAAATCACTTTTTTTCCACAGTAAATGTCTGGCAAAAAATAGTTCATTTTAATGCAAGATGTTCTGAAACCAATCGGCAAATAACTCAAAACGCTTTTCTCGCCGAGTAAATCACTTTTTTTCCACAATGAATGTCTGGCAAAAAATAGTAAATTTCAATGCAAGCCGTTCTGAAACCAATCGGCAAATTACTCAAAATGCCTAACTCGCCGAGAAAATCACTTTTTTTCCACAATCAATGTCTGGCAAAAAATAGTTAATTTTGATTCAAGCCGTTCTGAAACCAATCGGCAAATTACTCAAAATGCTTAACTCGCCGAGAAAATCACTTCTTTCCACAATCAATGTCTGGCAAAAAATAGTTAATTTTGATGCAAGCCGTTCTGAAACCAATCGGCAAATTCCTCAAAATGCTTAACTCGCCGAGAAAATCACTTTTTTTCCACAATGAATGTCTGGCAAAGAATAGTAAATTTCAATGCAAGCCGTTCCGAAACCAATCGGCAAATTACTCAAAATGCTTCACTCGCCGAGAAAATCACTTTTTTTCCACAATGAATGTCTGGCAAAAAATAGTTAATTTTGATGCAAGCCGTTCTGAAACCAATCGGCAAATAGCTCAAAATGCTTAACTCGCCGAGAAAATCACTTTTTTTCCACAATGAATGTCTGGCAAAAAATAGTTAATTTTGATGCAAGCCGTTCTGAAACCAATCGGCAACTTACTCAAAATGCTTAACTCGCCGAGTAAATCACTGTTTTTCCACAATGAATGTCTGGCAAAAAATAGTAAATTTCAATGCAAGCCGTTCTGAAACCAGTCGGCAAATTACTCAAAATGCTTAACTCGCCGAGAAAATCACTTTTTTTCCACAATCAATGTCTGGCAAAAAATAGTGAATTTTGATTCAAGCCGTTCTGAAAACAATCGGCAAATTACTCAAAATGCCTAACTCGCCGAGAAAATCACTTTTTTTCCACAATCAATGTCTGGCAAAAAATAGTAAATTTTGATTCAAGCCGTTCTGAAACCAATCGGCAAATTACTCAAAATGCTTAACTCGCCGAGAAAATCACTTTTTTTCCACAATCAATGTCTGGCAAAAAATAGTTAATTTTGATGCAAGCCGTTCTGAAACCAATCGGCAAATTACTCAAATTGCTTACCTCGCCGAGAAAATCACTTTTTTGCCACAATGAATGTCTGGCAAAGAATAGTAAATTTCAATGCAAGCCGTTCTGAAACCAATCCGCAACTTACTCAAAATGCTTAACTCGCCGAGAAAATCACTTTTTTTCCACAATGAATGTCTGGCAAAGAATAGTAAATTTCAATGCAAGCCGTTCTGAAACCAATCGACAAATTAATCTAAATGCTTCACTCGCCGAGAAAATCACTTTTTTTCCACAATGAATGTCTGGCAAAAAATAGTTAATTTTGATGCAAGATGTTCTGAAACCAATCGGCAAATAACTCAAAATGCTTAACTCGCCGAGAAAATCACTTTTTTTCAACAATGAATGTCTGGAAAAAAATAGTTAATTTTGATGCAAGCCGTTCTGAAACAAATCGGCAAATAACTCAAAACGCTTTACTCGCCGAGTAAATCACTTTTTTTCAACAATGAATGTCTGTCAAAAAATAGTAAATTTCAATGCAGGCTGTTCTGAAACCAATCGGCAAATTACTCAAAATGCTTAACTCGCCGAGAAATTCACTTTTCTTCAACAATGAATGTCTGGCAAAAAAATAGTTAATTTTGATGCAAGCCGTTCTGAAACCAATCGGCAACTTACTCAAAATGCTTAACTCGCCGAGAAAATCACTTTTTTTCCACAATGAATGTCTGGCAAAGAATAGTAAATATCAATGCATGCCGTTCTGAAAACAATCGGCAAATTACTCAAAATGCTTAACTCGCCGAGAAAATCACTTTTTTTCCACAGTAAATGTCTGGCAAAAAATAGTTCATTTTAATGCAAGATGTTCTGAAACCAATCGGCAAATAACTCAAAACGCTTTTCTCGCCGAGTAAATCACTTTTTTTCCACAATGAATGTCTGGCAAAAAATAGTAAATTTCAATGCAAGCCGTTCTGAAACCAATCGGCAAATAACTCAAATTGCTTAACTCGCCGAGAAAATCACTTTTTTCCACAGTGAATGTCTGGCAAAAAATAGTTAATTTTAATGCAAGATGTTCTGAAACCAATCGGCAAATAACTCAAAATGCTTAACTCGCCGAGAAAATCACTTTTTTTCAACAATGAATGTCTGGAAAAAAATAGTTAATTTTGATGCAAGCCGTTCTGAAACCAATCGGCAAATAACTCAAAACGCTTTACTCGCCGAGTAAATCACTTTTTTTCAACAATGAATGTCTGTCAAAAAATAGTAAATTTCAATGCAAGCCGTTCTGAAACCAATCGGCAAATTACTCAAAATGCTTAACTCGCCGAGAAATTCACTTTTTTTCCACAATGAATGTCTGGCAAAAAATAGTTAATTTCAATGCAAGCCGTTCTGAAAACAATCGGCAAATTACTCAAAATGCTTAACTCGCCGAGAAAATCACTTTTTTTCCACAGTAAATGTCTGGCAAAAAATAGTTCATTTTAATGCAAGATGTTCTGAAACCAATCGGCAAATAACTCAAAACGCTTTTCTCGCCGAGTAAATCACTTTTTTTCCACAATGAATGTCTGGCAAAAAATAGTAAATTTCAATGCAAGCCGTTCTGAAACCAATCGGCAAATTACTCAAAATGCCTAACTCGCCGAGAAAATCACTTTTTTTCCACAATCAATGTCTGGCAAAAAATAGTTAATTTTGATTCAAGCCGTTCTGAAACCAATCGGCAAATTACTCAAAATGCTTAACTCGCCGAGAAAATCACTTCTTTCCACAATCAATGTCTGGCAAAAAATAGTTAATTTGATGCAAGCCGTTCTGAAACCAATCGGCAAATTCCTCAAAATGCTTAACTCGCCGAGAAAATCACTTTTTTTCCACAATGAATGTCTGGCAAAGAATAGTAAATTTCAATGCAAGCCGTTCCGAAACCAATCGGCAAATTACTCAAAATGCTTCACTCGCCGAGAAAATCACTTTTTTTCCCACAATGAATGTCTGGCAAAAAATAGTTAATTTTGATGCAAGCCGTTCTGAAACCAATCGGCAAATAACTCAAATTGCTTAACTCGCCGAGAAAATCACTTTTTTCCACAGTGAATGTCTGGCAAAAAATAGTTAATTTTAATGCAAGATGTTCTGAAACCAATCGGCAAATAACTCAAAATGCTTAACTCGCCGAGAAAATCACTTTTTTTCAACAATGAATGTCTGGAAAAAAATAGTTAATTTTGATGCAAGCCGTTCTGAAACCAATCGGCAAATAACTCAAAACGCTTTACTCGCCGAGTAAATCACTTTTTTTCAACAATGAATGTCTGTCAAAAAATAGTAAATTTCAATGCAAGCTGTTCTGAAACCAATCGGCAAATTACTCAAAATGCTTAACTCGCCGAGAAATTCACTTTTCTTCAACAATGAATGTCTGGCAAAAAATAGTTAATTTTGATGCAAGCCGTTCTGAAACCAATCGGCAACTTACTCAAAATGCTTAACTCGCCGAGAAAATCACTTTTTTTCCACAATGAATGTCTGGCAAAGAATAGTAAATATCAATGCATGCCGTTCTGAAAACAATCGGCAAATTACTCAAAATGCTTAACTCGCCGAGAAAATCACTTTTTTTCCACAGTAAATGTCTGGCAAAAAATAGTTCATTTTAATGCAAGATGTTCTGAAACCAATCGGCAAATAACTCAAAACGCTTTTCTCGCCGAGTAAATCACTTTTTTTCCACAATGAATGTCTGGCAAAAAATAGTAAATTTCAATGCAAGCCGTTCTGAAACCAATCGGCAAATAACTCAAATTGCTTAACTCGCCGAGAAAATCACTTTTTTCCACAGTGAATGTCTGGCAAAAAATAGTTAATTTTAATGCAAGATGTTCTGAAACCAATCGGCAAATAACTCAAAATGCTTAACTCGCCGAGAAAATCACTTTTTTTCAACAATGAATGTCTGGAAAAAAATAGTTAATTTTGATGCAAGCCGTTCTGAAACCAATCGGCAAATAACTCAAAACGCTTTACTCGCCGAGTAAATCACTTTTTTTCAACAATGAATGTCTGTCAAAAAATAGTAAATTTCAATGCAAGCCGTTCTGAAACCAATCGGCAAATTACTCAAAATGCTTAACTCGCCGAGAAATTCACTTTTTTTCCACAATGAATGTCTGGCAAAAAATAGTTAATTTCAATGCAAGCCGTTCTGAAAACAATCGGCAAATTACTCAAAATGCTTAACTCGCCGAGAAAATCACTTTTTTTCCACAGTAAATGTCTGGCAAAAAATAGTTCATTTTAATGCAAGATGTTCTGAAACCAATCGGCAAATAACTCAAAACGCTTTTCTCGCCGAGTAAATCACTTTTTTTCCACAATGAATGTCTGGCAAAAAATAGTAAATTTCAATGCAAGCCGTTCTGAAACCAATCGGCAAATTACTCAAAATGCCTAACTCGCCGAGAAAATCACTTTTTTTCCACAATCAATGTCTGGCAAAAAATAGTTAATTTTGATTCAAGCCGTTCTGAAACCAATCGGCAAATTACTCAAAATGCTTAACTCGCCGAGAAAATCACTTCTTTCCACAATCAATGTCTGGCAAAAAATAGTTAATTTGATGCAAGCCGTTCTGAAACCAATCGGCAAATTCCTCAAAATGCTTAACTCGCCGAGAAAATCACTTTTTTTCCACAATGAATGTCTGGCAAAGAATAGTAAATTTCAATGCAAGCCGTTCCGAAACCAATCGGCAAATTACTCAAAATGCTTCACTCGCCGAGAAAATCACTTTTTTTCCCACAATGAATGTCTGGCAAAAAATAGTTAATTTTGATGCAAGCCGTTCTGAAACCAATCGGCAAATAACTCAAATTGCTTAACTCGCCGAGAAAATCACTTTTTTCCACAGTGAATGTCTGGCAAAAAATAGTTAATTTTAATGCAAGATGTTCTGAAACCAATCGGCAAATAACTCAAAATGCTTAACTCGCCGAGAAAATCACTTTTTTTCAACAATGAATGTCTGGAAAAAAATAGTTAATTTTGATGCAAGCCGTTCTGAAACCAATCGGCAAATAACTCAAAACGCTTTACTCGCCGAGTAAATCACTTTTTTTCAACAATGAATGTCTGTCAAAAAATAGTAAATTTCAATGCAAGCTGTTCTGAAACCAATCGGCAAATTACTCAAAATGCTTAACTCGCCGAGAAATTCACTTTTCTTCAACAATGAATGTCTGGCAAAAAATAGTTAATTTTGATGCAAGCCGTTCTGAAACCAATCGGCAACTTACTCAAAATGCTTAACTCGCCGAGAAAATCACTTTTTTTCCACAATGAATGTCTGGCAAAGAATAGTAAATATCAATGCATGCTGTTCTGAAAACAATCGGCAAATTACTCAAAATGCTTAACTCGCCGAGAAAATCACTTTTTTTCCACAGTAAATGTCTGGCAAAAAATAGTTCATTTTAATGCAAGATGTTCTGAAACCAATCGGCAAATAACTCAAAACGCTTTTCTCGCCGAGTAAATCACTTTTTTTCCACAATGAATGTCTGGCAAAAAATAGTAAATTTCAATGCAAGCCGTTCTGAAACCAATCGGCAAATAACTCAAATTGCTTAACTCGCCGAGAAAATCACTTTTTTCCACAGTGAATGTCTGGCAAAAAATAGTTAATTTTAATGCAAGATGTTCTGAAACCAATCGGCAAATAACTCAAAATGCTTAACTCGCCGAGAAAATCACTTTTTTTCAACAATGAATGTCTGGAAAAAAATAGTTAATTTTGATGCAAGCCGTTCTGAAACCAATCGGCAAATAACTCAAAACGCTTTACTCGCCGAGTAAATCACTTTTTTTCAACAATGAATGTCTGTCAAAAAATAGTAAATTTCAATGCAAGCCGTTCTGAAACCAATCGGCAAATTACTCAAAATGCTTAACTCGCCGAGAAATTCACTTTTTTTCCACAATGAATGTCTGGCAAAAAATAGTTAATTTCAATGCAAGCCGTTCTGAAAACAATCGGCAAATTACTCAAAATGCTTAACTCGCCGAGAAAATCACTTTTTTTCCACAGTAAATGTCTGGCAAAAAATAGTTCATTTTAATGCAAGATGTTCTGAAACCAATCGGCAAATAACACAAAACGCTTTTCTCGCCGAGTAAATCACTTTTTTTCCACAATGAATGTCTGGCAAAAAATAGTAAATTTCAATGCAAGCCGTTCTGAAACCAATCGGCAAATTACTCAAAATGCCTAACTCGCCGAGAAAATCACTTTTTTTCCACAATCAATGTCTGGCAAAAAATAGTTAATTTTGATTCAAGCCGTTCTGAAACCAATCGGCAAATTACTCAAAATGCTTAACTCGCCGAGAAAATCACTTCTTTCCACAATCAATGTCTGGCAAAAAATAGTTAATTTTGATGCAAGCCGTTCTGAAACCAATCGGCAAATTCCTCAAAATGCTTAACTCGCCGAGAAAATCACTTTTTTTCCACAATGAATGTCTGGCAAAGAATAGTAAATTTCAATGCAAGCCGTTCCGAAACCAATCGGCAAATTACTCAAAATGCTTCACTCGCCGAGAAAATCACTTTTTTTCCCACAATGAATGTCTGGCAAAAAATAGTTAATTTTGATGCAAGCCGTTCTGAAACCAATCGGCAAATAGCTCAAAATGCTTAACTCGCCGAGAAAATCACTTTATTTCAACAATGAATGTCTGGCAAAAAATAGTTAATTTTGATGCACGCCGTTCTGAAACCAATCGGCAACTTACTCAAAATGCTTCAGTCGCCGAGTAAATCACTGTTTTTCCACAATGAATGTCTGGCAAAAAATAGTAAATTTCAATGCAAGCCGTTCTGAAACCAGTCGGCAAATTACTCAAAATGCTCAACTCGCCGAGAAAATCACTTTTTTTCCACAATGATTGTCTGGCAAAAAATAGTTAATTTGATGCAAGCCGTTCTGAAACCAATCGGCAACTTACTCAAAATGCTTAACTCACCGAGAAAATCACTTATTTTGCACAATGACTGTCTGGCAAAGAATAGTAAATTTCAATGCAAGCCGTTCTGAAACCAATCGGCAAATTACTCAAAATGCTTAACTCGCCGGGAAAATCACTTTTTTCCCACAATGAATGTCTGGCAAAAATTTGTTAATTTTGATGCAAGCCGTTCTGAAACCAATCGGCAAATTACTCAAAATGCCTAACTCGCCGAGAAAATCACTTTTTTCCACAATCAATGTCTGGCAAAAAATAGTTAAATTTCAATGCAAGCCGTTCTGAAACCAATCGGCAAATTACTCAAAATGCTTAACTCGCCGGGAAAATCACTTTTTTCCCACAATGAATGTCTGGCAAAAATTTGTTAATTTTGATGCAAGCCGTTCTGAAACCAATCGGCAAATTACTCAAAATGCCTAACTCGCCGAGAAAATCACTTTTTTCCACAATCAATGTCTGGCAAAAAATAGTTAAATTTCAATGCAAGCCGTTCTGAAACCAATCGGCAAATTACTCAAAATGCTTAACTCGCCGAGAAAATCACTTTTTTTCCACAATGAATGTCTGACAAAAAATAGTTAATTTTGATGCAAGCCGTTCTGAAACCAATCGGCAAATTCCACAAAATGCTTAACTCGCCGAGCAAATCACTTTTTTTCCACAATGAATGTCTGGCAAAGAATAGTAAATTTCAATGCAAGCCGTTCTGAAACCAATCGGCAAATTACTCAAAATGCTGAACTCTTAGAGAAAATCACTTTTTTTCCACAATGAATGTCTGGCAAAAAATAGTTAATTTTGATGCAAGCCGTTCTGAAACTAATCGGCAACTTACTCAAAATGCTTAACTCGCCGAGAAATTCACTTTTTTTCCACAATGAATGTCTGGCAAAAAATAGTTAATTTTGCTGCAAGCCGTTCTGAAACCAATCGGCAAATAACTCAAATTGCTTAACTCGCCGAGAAAATCACTTTTTTTCCACAGTGAATGTCTGGCAAAAAATAGTTAATTTTAATGCAAGAAGTTCTGAAACCAATCGGCAAATAACTCAAAATGCTTAACTCGCCGAGAAAATCACTTTTTTCCACAATGAATGTCTGGCAAAGAATAGTAAATTTCAATGCAAGCCGTTCTGAAAACAATCGGCAAATTACTCAAAATGCTTAACTCGCCGAGAAAATCACTTTTTTTCCACAATGAATGTCTGGCAAAAAATAGTTAATTTTGATGCAAGCCGTTCTGAAACCAATCGGCAACTTACTCAAAATGCTTAAGTCGCCGAGTAAATCACTGTTTTTCCACAATGAATGTCTGGCAAAAAATAGTAAATTTCAATGCAAGCCGTTCTGAAACCAGTCGGCAAATTACTCAAAATGCTTAACTCGCCGAGAAAATCACTTTTTTTCCACAATCAATGTCTGGCAAAAAATAGTGAATTTTGATTCAAGCCGTTCTGAAAACAATCGGCAAATTACTCAAAATGCCTAACTCGCCGAGAAAATCACTTTTTTTCCACAATCAATGTCTGGCAAAAAATAGTAAATTTTGATTCAAGCCGTTCTGAAACCAATCGGCAAATTACTCAAAATGCTTAACTCGCCGAGAAAATCACTTTTTTTCCACAATCAATGTCTGGCAAAAAATAGTTAATTTTGATGCAAGCCGTTCTGAAACCAATCGGCAAATTACTCAAATTGCTTACCTCGCCGAGAAAATCACTTTTTTGCCACAATGAATGTCTGGCAAAGAATAGTAAATTTCAATGCAAGCCGTTCTGAAACCAATCCGCAACTTACTCAAAATGCTTAACTCGCCGAGAAAATCACTTTTTTTCCACAATGAATGTCTGGCAAAGAATAGTAAATTTCAATGCAAGCCGTTCTGAAACCAATCGACAAATTAATCTAAATGCTTCACTCGCCGAGAAAATCACTTTTTTTCCACAATGAATGTCTGGCAAAAAATAGTTAATTTTGATGCAAGATGTTCTGAAACCAATCGGCAAATAACTCAAAATGCTTAACTCGCCGAGAAAATCACTTTTTTTCAACAATGAATGTCTGGAAAAAAATAGTTAATTTTGATGCAAGCCGTTCTGAAACAAATCGGCAAATAACTCAAAACGCTTTACTCGCCGAGTAAATCACTTTTTTTCAACAATGAATGTCTGTCAAAAAATAGTAAATTTCAATGCAGGCTGTTCTGAAACCAATCGGCAAATTACTCAAAATGCTTAACTCGCCGAGAAATTCACTTTTCTTCAACAATGAATGTCTGGCAAAAAAATAGTTAATTTTGATGCAAGCCGTTCTGAAACCAATCGGCAACTTACTCAAAATGCTTAACTCGCCGAGAAAATCACTTTTTTTCCACAATGAATGTCTGGCAAAGAATAGTAAATATCAATGCATGCCGTTCTGAAAACAATCGGCAAATTACTCAAAATGCTTAACTCGCCGAGTAAATCACTTTTTTTCAACAATGAATGTCTGTCAAAAAATAGTAAATTTCAATGCAAGCCGTTCTGAAACCAATCGGCAAATTACTCAAAATGCTTAACTCGCCGAGAAATTCACTTTTTTTCCACAATGAATGTCTGGCAAAAAATAGTTAATTTCAATGCAAGCCGTTCTGAAAACAATCGGCAAATTACTCAAAATGCTTAACTCGCCGAGAAAATCACTTTTTTTCCACAGTAAATGTCTGGCAAAAAATAGTTCATTTTAATGCAAGATGTTCTGAAACCAATCGGCAAATAACTCAAAACGCTTTTCTCGCCGAGTAAATCACTTTTTTTCCACAATGAATGTCTGGCAAAAAATAGTAAATTTCAATGCAAGCCGTTCTGAAACCAATCGGCAAATTACTCAAAATGCCTAACTCGCCGAGAAAATCACTTTTTTTCCACAATCAATGTCTGGCAAAAAATAGTTAATTTTGATTCAAGCCGTTCTGAAACCAATTGGCAAATTACTCAAAATGCTTAACTCGCCGAGAAAATCACTTCTTTCCACAATCAATGTCTGGCAAAAAATAGTTAATTTGATGCAAGCCGTTCTGAAACCAATCGGCAAATTCCTCAAAATGCTTAACTCGCCGAGAAAATCACTTTTTTTCCACAATGAATGTCTGGCAAAGAATAGTAAATTTCAATGCAAGCCGTTCCGAAACCAATCGGCAAATTACTCAAAATGCTTCACTCGCCGAGAAAATCACTTTTTTTCCCACAATGAATGTCTGGCAAAAAATAGTTAATTTTGATGCAAGCCGTTCTGAAACCAATCGGCAAATAACTCAAATTGCTTAACTCGCCGAGAAAATCACTTTTTTCCACAGTGAATGTCTGGCAAAAAATAGTTAATTTTAATGCAAGATGTTCTGAAACCAATCGGCAAATAACTCAAAATGCTTAACTCGCCGAGAAAATCACTTTTTTTCAACAATGAATGTCTGGAAAAAAATAGTTAATTTTGATGCAAGCCGTTCTGAAACCAATCGGCAAATAACTCAAAACGCTTTACTCGCCGAGTAAATCACTTTTTTTCAACAATGAATGTCTGTCAAAAAATAGTAAATTTCAATGCAAGCTGTTCTGAAACCAATCGGCAAATTACTCAAAATGCTTAACTCGCCGAGAAATTCACTTTTCTTCAACAATGAATGTCTGGCAAAAAATAGTTAATTTTGATGCAAGCCGTTCTGAAACCAATCGGCAACTTACTCAAAATGCTTAACTCGCCGAGAAAATCACTTTTTTTCCACAATGAATGTCTGGCAAAGAATAGTAAATATCAATGCATGCCGTTCTGAAAACAATCGGCAAATTACTCAAAATGCTTAACTCGCCGAGAAAATCACTTTTTTTCCACAGTAAATGTCTGGCAAAAAATAGTTCATTTTAATGCAAGATGTTCTGAAACCAATCGGCAAATAACTCAAAACGCTTTTCTCGCCGAGTAAATCACTTTTTTTCCACAATGAATGTCTGGCAAAAAATAGTAAATTTCAATGCAAGCCGTTCTGAAACCAATCGGCAAATAACTCAAATTGCTTAACTCGCCGAGAAAATCACTTTTTTCCACAGTGAATGTCTGGCAAAAAATAGTTAATTTTAATGCAAGATGTTCTGAAACCAATCGGCAAATAACTCAAAATGCTTAACTCGCCGAGAAAATCACTTTTTTTCAACAATGAATGTCTGGAAAAAAATAGTTAATTTTGATGCAAGCCGTTCTGAAACCAATCGGCAAATAACTCAAAACGCTTTACTCGCCGAGTAAATCACTTTTTTTCAACAATGAATGTCTGTCAAAAAATAGTAAATTTCAATGCAAGCCGTTCTGAAACCAATCGGCAAATTACTCAAAATGCTTAACTCGCCGAGAAATTCACTTTTTTTCCACAATGAATGTCTGGCAAAAAATAGTTAATTTCAATGCAAGCCGTTCTGAAAACAATCGGCAAATTACTCAAAATGCTTAACTCGCCGAGAAAATCACTTTTTTTCCACAGTAAATGTCTGGCAAAAAATAGTTCATTTTAATGCAAGATGTTCTGAAACCAATCGGCAAATAACTCAAAACGCTTTTCTCGCCGAGTAAATCACTTTTTTTCCACAATGAATGTCTGGCAAAAAATAGTAAATTTCAATGCAAGCCGTTCTGAAACCAATCGGCAAATTACTCAAAATGCCTAACTCGCCGAGAAAATCACTTTTTTTCCACAATCAATGTCTGGCAAAAAATAGTTAATTTTGATTCAAGCCGTTCTGAAACCAATCGGCAAATTACTCAAAATGCTTAACTCGCCGAGAAAATCACTTCTTTCCACAATCAATGTCTGGCAAAAAATAGTTAATTTGATGCAAGCCGTTCTGAAACCAATCGGCAAATTCCTCAAAATGCTTAACTCGCCGAGAAAATCACTTTTTTTCCACAATGAATGTCTGGCAAAGAATAGTAAATTTCAATGCAAGCCGTTCCGAAACCAATCGGCAAATTACTCAAAATGCTTCACTCGCCGAGAAAATCACTTTTTTTCCCACAATGAATGTCTGGCAAAAAATAGTTAATTTTGATGCAAGCCGTTCTGAAACCAATCGGCAAATAACTCAAATTGCTTAACTCGCCGAGAAAATCACTTTTTTCCACAGTGAATGTCTGGCAAAAAATAGTTAATTTTAATGCAAGATGTTCTGAAACCAATCGGCAAATAACTCAAAATGCTTAACTCGCCGAGAAAATCACTTTTTTTCAACAATGAATGTCTGGAAAAAAATAGTTAATTTTGATGCAAGCCGTTCTGAAACCAATCGGCAAATAACTCAAAACGCTTTACTCGCCGAGTAAATCACTTTTTTTCAACAATGAATGTCTGTCAAAAAATAGTAAATTTCAATGCAAGCTGTTCTGAAACCAATCGGCAAATTACTCAAAATGCTTAACTCGCCGAGAAATTCACTTTTCTTCAACAATGAATGTCTGGCAAAAAATAGTTAATTTTGATGCAAGCCGTTCTGAAACCAATCGGCAACTTACTCAAAATGCTTAACTCGCCGAGAAAATCACTTTTTTTCCACAATGAATGTCTGGCAAAGAATAGTAAATATCAATGCATGCCGTTCTGAAAACAATCGGCAAATTACTCAAAATGCTTAACTCGCCGAGAAAATCACTTTTTTTCCACAGTAAATGTCTGGCAAAAAATAGTTCATTTTAATGCAAGATGTTCTGAAACCAATCGGCAAATAACTCAAAACGCTTTTCTCGCCGAGTAAATCACTTTTTTTCCACAATGAATGTCTGGCAAAAAATAGTAAATTTCAATGCAAGCCGTTCTGAAACCAATCGGCAAATAACTCAAATTGCTTAACTCGCCGGGAAAATCACTTTTTTCCCACAATGAATGTCTGGCAAAAATTTGTTAATTTTGATGCAAGCCGTTCTGAAACCAATCGGCAAATTACTCAAAATGCCTAACTCGCCGAGAAAATCACTTTTTTCCACAATCAATGTCTGGCAAAAAATAGTTAAATTTCAATGCAAGCCGTTCTGAAACCAATCGGCAAATTACTCAAAATGCTTAACTCGCCGAGAAAATCACTTTTTTTCCACAATGAATGTCTGACAAAAAATAGTTAATTTTGATGCAAGCCGTTCTGAAACCAATCGGCAAATTCCACAAAATGCTTAACTCGCCGAGCAAATCACTTTTTTTCCACAATGAATGTCTGGCAAAGAATAGTAAATTTCAATGCAAGCCGTTCTGAAACCAATCGGCAAATTACTCAAAATGCTGAACTCTTAGAGAAAATCACTTTTTTTCCACAATGAATGTCTGGCAAAAAATAGTTAATTTTGATGCAAGCCGTTCTGAAACTAATCGGCAACTTACTCAAAATGCTTAACTCGCCGAGAAATTCACTTTTTTTCCACAATGAATGTCTGGCAAAAAATAGTTAATTTTGCTGCAAGCCGTTCTGAAACCAATCGGCAAATAACTCAAATTGCTTAACTCGCCGAGAAAATCACTTTTTTTCCACAGTGAATGTCTGGCAAAAAATAGTTAATTTTAATGCAAGAAGTTCTGAAACCAATCGGCAAATAACTCAAAATGCTTAACTCGCCGAGAAAATCACTTTTTTCCACAATGAATGTCTGGCAAAGAATAGTAAATTTCAATGCAAGCCGTTCTGAAAACAATCGGCAAATTACTCAAAATGCTTAACTCGCCGAGAAAATCACTTTTTTTCCACAATGAATGTCTGGCAAAAAATAGTTAATTTTGATGCAAGCCGTTCTGAAACCAATCGGCAACTTACTCAAAATGCTTAAGTCGCCGAGTAAATCACTGTTTTTCCACAATGAATGTCTGGCAAAAAATAGTAAATTTCAATGCAAGCCGTTCTGAAACCAGTCGGCAAATTACTCAAAATGCTTAACTCGCCGAGAAAATCACTTTTTTTCCACAATCAATGTCTGGCAAAAAATAGTGAATTTTGATTCAAGCCGTTCTGAAAACAATCGGCAAATTACTCAAAATGCCTAACTCGCCGAGAAAATCACTTTTTTTCCACAATCAATGTCTGGCAAAAAATAGTAAATTTTGATTCAAGCCGTTCTGAAACCAATCGGCAAATTACTCAAAATGCTTAACTCGCCGAGAAAATCACTTTTTTTCCACAATCAATGTCTGGCAAAAAATAGTTAATTTTGATGCAAGCCGTTCTGAAACCAATCGGCAAATTACTCAAATTGCTTACCTCGCCGAGAAAATCACTTTTTTGCCACAATGAATGTCTGGCAAAGAATAGTAAATTTCAATGCAAGCCGTTCTGAAACCAATCCGCAACTTACTCAAAATGCTTAACTCGCCGAGAAAATCACTTTTTTTCCACAATGAATGTCTGGCAAAGAATAGTAAATTTCAATGCAAGCCGTTCTGAAACCAATCGACAAATTAATCTAAATGCTTCACTCGCCGAGAAAATCACTTTTTTTCCACAATGAATGTCTGGCAAAAAATAGTTAATTTTGATGCAAGATGTTCTGAAACCAATCGGCAAATAACTCAAAATGCTTAACTCGCCGAGAAAATCACTTTTTTTCAACAATGAATGTCTGGAAAAAAATAGTTAATTTTGATGCAAGCCGTTCTGAAACAAATCGGCAAATAACTCAAAACGCTTTACTCGCCGAGTAAATCACTTTTTTTCAACAATGAATGTCTGTCAAAAAATAGTAAATTTCAATGCAAGCCGTTCTGAAACCAATCGGCAAATTACTCAAAATGCTTAACTCGCCGAGAAATTCACTTTTTTTCCACAATGAATGTCTGGCAAAAAATAGTTAATTTCAATGCAAGCCGTTCTGAAAACAATCGGCAAATTACTCAAAATGCTTAACTCGCCGAGAAAATCACTTTTTTTCCACAGTAAATGTCTGGCAAAAAATAGTTCATTTTAATGCAAGATGTTCTGAAACCAATCGGCAAATAACTCAAAACGCTTTTCTCGCCGAGTAAATCACTTTTTTTCCACAATGAATGTCTGGCAAAAAATAGTAAATTTCAATGCAAGCCGTTCTGAAACCAATCGGCAAATTACTCAAAATGCCTAACTCGCCGAGAAAATCACTTTTTTTCCACAATCAATGTCTGGCAAAAAATAGTTAATTTTGATTCAAGCCGTTCTGAAACCAATTGGCAAATTACTCAAAATGCTTAACTCGCCGAGAAAATCACTTCTTTCCACAATCAATGTCTGGCAAAAAATAGTTAATTTGATGCAAGCCGTTCTGAAACCAATCGGCAAATTCCTCAAAATGCTTAACTCGCCGAGAAAATCACTTTTTTTCCACAATGAATGTCTGGCAAAGAATAGTAAATTTCAATGCAAGCCGTTCCGAAACCAATCGGCAAATTACTCAAAATGCTTCACTCGCCGAGAAAATCACTTTTTTTCCCACAATGAATGTCTGGCAAAAAATAGTTAATTTTGATGCAAGCCGTTCTGAAACCAATCGGCAAATAACTCAAATTGCTTAACTCGCCGAGAAAATCACTTTTTTCCACAGTGAATGTCTGGCAAAAAATAGTTAATTTTAATGCAAGATGTTCTGAAACCAATCGGCAAATAACTCAAAATGCTTAACTCGCCGAGAAAATCACTTTTTTTCAACAATGAATGTCTGGAAAAAAATAGTTAATTTTGATGCAAGCCGTTCTGAAACCAATCGGCAAATAACTCAAAACGCTTTACTCGCCGAGTAAATCACTTTTTTTCAACAATGAATGTCTGTCAAAAAATAGTAAATTTCAATGCAAGCTGTTCTGAAACCAATCGGCAAATTACTCAAAATGCTTAACTCGCCGAGAAATTCACTTTTCTTCAACAATGAATGTCTGGCAAAAAATAGTTAATTTTGATGCAAGCCGTTCTGAAACCAATCGGCAACTTACTCAAAATGCTTAACTCGCCGAGAAAATCACTTTTTTTCCACAATGAATGTCTGGCAAAGAATAGTAAATATCAATGCATGCCGTTCTGAAAACAATCGGCAAATTACTCAAAATGCTTAACTCGCCGAGAAAATCACTTTTTTTCCACAGTAAATGTCTGGCAAAAAATAGTTCATTTTAATGCAAGATGTTCTGAAACCAATCGGCAAATAACTCAAAACGCTTTTCTCGCCGAGTAAATCACTTTTTTTCCACAATGAATGTCTGGCAAAAAATAGTAAATTTCAATGCAAGCCGTTCTGAAACCAATCGGCAAATAACTCAAATTGCTTAACTCGCCGAGAAAATCACTTTTTTCCACAGTGAATGTCTGGCAAAAAATAGTTAATTTTAATGCAAGATGTTCTGAAACCAATCGGCAAATAACTCAAAATGCTTAACTCGCCGAGAAAATCACTTTTTTTCAACAATGAATGTCTGGAAAAAAATAGTTAATTTTGATGCAAGCCGTTCTGAAACCAATCGGCAAATAACTCAAAACGCTTTACTCGCCGAGTAAATCACTTTTTTTCAACAATGAATGTCTGTCAAAAAATAGTAAATTTCAATGCAAGCCGTTCTGAAACCAATCGGCAAATTACTCAAAATGCTTAACTCGCCGAGAAATTCACTTTTTTTCCACAATGAATGTCTGGCAAAAAATAGTTAATTTCAATGCAAGCCGTTCTGAAAACAATCGGCAAATTACTCAAAATGCTTAACTCGCCGAGAAAATCACTTTTTTTCCACAGTAAATGTCTGGCAAAAAATAGTTCATTTTAATGCAAGATGTTCTGAAACCAATCGGCAAATAACTCAAAACGCTTTTCTCGCCGAGTAAATCACTTTTTTTCCACAATGAATGTCTGGCAAAAAATAGTAAATTTCAATGCAAGCCGTTCTGAAACCAATCGGCAAATTACTCAAAATGCCTAACTCGCCGAGAAAATCACTTTTTTTCCACAATCAATGTCTGGCAAAAAATAGTTAATTTTGATTCAAGCCGTTCTGAAACCAATCGGCAAATTACTCAAAATGCTTAACTCGCCGAGAAAATCACTTCTTTCCACAATCAATGTCTGGCAAAAAATAGTTAATTTGATGCAAGCCGTTCTGAAACCAATCGGCAAATTCCTCAAAATGCTTAACTCGCCGAGAAAATCACTTTTTTTCCACAATGAATGTCTGGCAAAGAATAGTAAATTTCAATGCAAGCCGTTCCGAAACCAATCGGCAAATTACTCAAAATGCTTCACTCGCCGAGAAAATCACTTTTTTTCCCACAATGAATGTCTGGCAAAAAATAGTTAATTTTGATGCAAGCCGTTCTGAAACCAATCGGCAAATAACTCAAATTGCTTAACTCGCCGAGAAAATCACTTTTTTCCACAGTGAATGTCTGGCAAAAAATAGTTAATTTTAATGCAAGATGTTCTGAAACCAATCGGCAAATAACTCAAAATGCTTAACTCGCCGAGAAAATCACTTTTTTTCAACAATGAATGTCTGGAAAAAAATAGTTAATTTTGATGCAAGCCGTTCTGAAACCAATCGGCAAATAACTCAAAACGCTTTACTCGCCGAGTAAATCACTTTTTTTCAACAATGAATGTCTGTCAAAAAATAGTAAATTTCAATGCAAGCTGTTCTGAAACCAATCGGCAAATTACTCAAAATGCTTAACTCGCCGAGAAATTCACTTTTCTTCAACAATGAATGTCTGGCAAAAAATAGTTAATTTTGATGCAAGCCGTTCTGAAACCAATCGGCAACTTACTCAAAATGCTTAACTCGCCGAGAAAATCACTTTTTTTCCACAATGAATGTCTGGCAAAGAATAGTAAATATCAATGCATGCTGTTCTGAAAACAATCGGCAAATTACTCAAAATGCTTAACTCGCCGAGAAAATCACTTTTTTTCCACAGTAAATGTCTGGCAAAAAATAGTTCATTTTAATGCAAGATGTTCTGAAACCAATCGGCAAATAACTCAAAACGCTTTTCTCGCCGAGTAAATCACTTTTTTTCCACAATGAATGTCTGGCAAAAAATAGTAAATTTCAATGCAAGCCGTTCTGAAACCAATCGGCAAATAACTCAAATTGCTTAACTCGCCGAGAAAATCACTTTTTTCCACAGTGAATGTCTGGCAAAAAATAGTTAATTTTAATGCAAGATGTTCTGAAACCAATCGGCAAATAACTCAAAATGCTTAACTCGCCGAGAAAATCACTTTTTTTCAACAATGAATGTCTGGAAAAAAATAGTTAATTTTGATGCAAGCCGTTCTGAAACCAATCGGCAAATAACTCAAAACGCTTTACTCGCCGAGTAAATCACTTTTTTTCAACAATGAATGTCTGTCAAAAAATAGTAAATTTCAATGCAAGCCGTTCTGAAACCAATCGGCAAATTACTCAAAATGCTTAACTCGCCGAGAAATTCACTTTTTTTCCACAATGAATGTCTGGCAAAAAATAGTTAATTTCAATGCAAGCCGTTCTGAAAACAATCGGCAAATTACTCAAAATGCTTAACTCGCCGAGAAAATCACTTTTTTTCCACAGTAAATGTCTGGCAAAAAATAGTTCATTTTAATGCAAGATGTTCTGAAACCAATCGGCAAATAACACAAAACGCTTTTCTCGCCGAGTAAATCACTTTTTTTCCACAATGAATGTCTGGCAAAAAATAGTAAATTTCAATGCAAGCCGTTCTGAAACCAATCGGCAAATTACTCAAAATGCCTAACTCGCCGAGAAAATCACTTTTTTTCCACAATCAATGTCTGGCAAAAAATAGTTAATTTTGATTCAAGCCGTTCTGAAACCAATCGGCAAATTACTCAAAATGCTTAACTCGCCGAGAAAATCACTTCTTTCCACAATCAATGTCTGGCAAAAAATAGTTAATTTTGATGCAAGCCGTTCTGAAACCAATCGGCAAATTCCTCAAAATGCTTAACTCGCCGAGAAAATCACTTTTTTTCCACAATGAATGTCTGGCAAAGAATAGTAAATTTCAATGCAAGCCGTTCCGAAACCAATCGGCAAATTACTCAAAATGCTTCACTCGCCGAGAAAATCACTTTTTTTCCCACAATGAATGTCTGGCAAAAAATAGTTAATTTTGATGCAAGCCGTTCTGAAACCAATCGGCAAATAGCTCAAAATGCTTAACTCGCCGAGAAAATCACTTTATTTCAACAATGAATGTCTGGCAAAAAATAGTTAATTTTGATGCACGCCGTTCTGAAACCAATCGGCAACTTACTCAAAATGCTTCAGTCGCCGAGTAAATCACTGTTTTTCCACAATGAATGTCTGGCAAAAAATAGTAAATTTCAATGCAAGCCGTTCTGAAACCAGTCGGCAAATTACTCAAAATGCTCAACTCGCCGAGAAAATCACTTTTTTTCCACAATGATTGTCTGGCAAAAAATAGTTAATTTGATGCAAGCCGTTCTGAAACCAATCGGCAACTTACTCAAAATGCTTAACTCACCGAGAAAATCACTTATTTTGCACAATGACTGTCTGGCAAAGAATAGTAAATTTCAATGCAAGCCGTTCTGAAACCAATCGGCAAATTACTCAAAATGCTTAACTCGCCGGGAAAATCACTTTTTTCCCACAATGAATGTCTGGCAAAAATTTGTTAATTTTGATGCAAGCCGTTCTGAAACCAATCGGCAAATTACTCAAAATGCCTAACTCGCCGAGAAAATCACTTTTTTCCACAATCAATGTCTGGCAAAAAATAGTTAAATTTCAATGCAAGCCGTTCTGAAACCAATCGGCAAATTACTCAAAATGCTTAACTCGCCGGGAAAATCACTTTTTTCCCACAATGAATGTCTGGCAAAAATTTGTTAATTTTGATGCAAGCCGTTCTGAAACCAATCGGCAAATTACTCAAAATGCCTAACTCGCCGAGAAAATCACTTTTTTCCACAATCAATGTCTGGCAAAAAATAGTTAAATTTCAATGCAAGCCGTTCTGAAACCAATCGGCAAATTACTCAAAATGCTTAACTCGCCGAGAAAATCACTTTTTTTCCACAATGAATGTCTGGCAAAGAATAGTAAATTTCAATGCAAGCCCTTCTGAAAACAATCGGCAAATTCCACAAAATGCTTAACTCGCCGAGAAAATCACTTTTTTTCCACAGTAAATGTCTGGCAAAAAATAGTTCATTTTAATGCAAGATGTTCTGAAACCAATCGGCAAATTACTCAAAATGCTTTTCTCGCCGAGTAAATCACTTTTTTTCCACAATGAATGTCTGGCAAAAAATAGTAAATTTCAATGCAAGCCGTTCTGAAACCAATCGGCAAATTACTCAAAATGCCTAACTCGCCGAGAAAATCACTTTTTTTCCACAATCAATGTCTGGCAAAAAATAGTTAATTTTGATTCAAGCCGTTCTGAAACCAATCGGCAAATTACTCAAAATGCTTAACTCGCCGAGAAAATCACTTTTTTTCCACAATCAATGTCTGGCAAAAAATAGTTAATTTTGATGCAAGCCGTTCTGAAACCAATCGGCAAATTCCTCAAAATGCTTAACTCGCCGAGAAAATCACTTTTTTTTCACAATGAATGTCTGGCAAAGAATTGTAAATTTCAATGCAAGCCGTTCTGAAACCAATCGGCAAATTACTCAAAATGCTTAACTCGCCGAGAAAATCACTTTTTTTCCACAATGAACGTCTGGCAAAAAATAGATAATTTTGATGCAAGCCGTTCTGAAACCAATCGGCAAATAGCTCAAAATGCTTAACTCGCCGAGAAAATCACTTTTTTTCCACAATGAATGTCTGGCAAAAAATAGTTAATTTTGATGCAAGCCGTTCTGAAACCAATCGGCAACTTACTCAAAATGCTTAACTCGCCGAGTAAATCACTGTTTTTCCACAATGAATGTCTGGCAAAAAATAGTAAATTTCAATACAAGCCGTTCTGAAACCAGTCGGCAAATTAATCTAAATGCTTCACTCGCCGAGAAAATCACTTTTTTTCCACAATGAATGTCTGGCAAAAAATAGTTAATTTTGATGCAAGATGTTCTGAAACCAATCGGCAAATAACTCAAAATGCTTAACTCGCCGAGAAAATCACTTTTTTTCAACAATGAATGTCTGGAAAAAAATAGTTAATTTTGATGCAAGCCGTTCTGAAACAAATCGGCAAATAACTCAAAACGCTTTACTCGCCGAGTAAATCACTTTTTTTCAACAATGAATGTCTGTCAAAAAATAGTAAATTTCAATGCAAGCTGTTCTGAAACCAATCGGCAAATTACTCAAAATGCTTAACTCGCCGAGAAATTCACTTTTCTTCAACAATGAATGTCTGGCAAAAAATAGTTAATTTTGATGCAAGCCGTTCTGAAACCAATCGGCAACTTACTCAAAATGCTTAACTCGCCGAGAAAATCACTTTTTTTCCACAATGAATGTCTGGCAAAGAATAGTAAATATCAATGCATGCCGTTCTGAAAACAATCGGCAAATTACTCAAAATGCTTAACTCGCCGAGAAAATCACTTTTTTTCCACAGTAAATGTCTGGCAAAAAATAGTTCATTTTAATGCAAGATGTTCTGAAACCAATCGGCAAATAACTCAAAACGCTTTTCTCGCCGAGTAAATCACTTTTTTTCCACAATGAATGTCTGGCAAAAAATAGTAAATTTCAATGCAAGCCGTTCTGAAACCAATCGGCAAATAACTCAAATTGCTTAACTCGCCGAGAAAATCACTTTTTTCCACAGTGAATGTCTGGCAAAAAATAGTTAATTTTAATGCAAGATGTTCTGAAACCAATCGGCAAATAACTCAAAATGCTTAACTCGCCGAGAAAATCACTTTTTTTCAACAATGAATGTCTGGAAAAAAATAGTTAATTTTGATGCAAGCCGTTCTGAAACCAATCGGCAAATAACTCAAAACGCTTTACTCGCCGAGTAAATCACTTTTTTTCAACAATGAATGTCTGTCAAAAAATAGTAAATTTCAATGCAAGCCGTTCTGAAACCAATCGGCAAATTACTCAAAATGCTTAACTCGCCGAGAAATTCACTTTTTTTCCACAATGAATGTCTGGCAAAAAATAGTTAATTTCAATGCAAGCCGTTCTGAAAACAATCGGCAAATTACTCAAAATGCTTAACTCGCCGAGAAAATCACTTTTTTTCCACAGTAAATGTCTGGCAAAAAATAGTTCATTTTAATGCAAGATGTTCTGAAACCAATCGGCAAATAACTCAAAACGCTTTTCTCGCCGAGTAAATCACTTTTTTTCCACAATGAATGTCTGGCAAAAAATAGTAAATTTCAATGCAAGCCGTTCTGAAACCAATCGGCAAATTACTCAAAATGCCTAACTCGCCGAGAAAATCACTTTTTTTCCACAATCAATGTCTGGCAAAAAATAGTTAATTTTGATTCAAGCCGTTCTGAAACCAATCGGCAAATTACTCAAAATGCTTAACTCGCCGAGAAAATCACTTCTTTCCACAATCAATGTCTGGCAAAAAATAGTTAATTTGATGCAAGCCGTTCTGAAACCAATCGGCAAATTCCTCAAAATGCTTAACTCGCCGAGAAAATCACTTTTTTTCCACAATGAATGTCTGGCAAAGAATAGTAAATTTCAATGCAAGCCGTTCCGAAACCAATCGGCAAATTACTCAAAATGCTTCACTCGCCGAGAAAATCACTTTTTTTCCCACAATGAATGTCTGGCAAAAAATAGTTAATTTTGATGCAAGCCGTTCTGAAACCAATCGGCAAATAACTCAAATTGCTTAACTCGCCGAGAAAATCACTTTTTTCCACAGTGAATGTCTGGCAAAAAATAGTTAATTTTAATGCAAGATGTTCTGAAACCAATCGGCAAATAACTCAAAATGCTTAACTCGCCGAGAAAATCACTTTTTTTCAACAATGAATGTCTGGAAAAAAATAGTTAATTTTGATGCAAGCCGTTCTGAAACCAATCGGCAAATAACTCAAAACGCTTTACTCGCCGAGTAAATCACTTTTTTTCAACAATGAATGTCTGTCAAAAAATAGTAAATTTCAATGCAAGCTGTTCTGAAACCAATCGGCAAATTACTCAAAATGCTTAACTCGCCGAGAAATTCACTTTTCTTCAACAATGAATGTCTGGCAAAAAATAGTTAATTTTGATGCAAGCCGTTCTGAAACCAATCGGCAACTTACTCAAAATGCTTAACTCGCCGAGAAAATCACTTTTTTTCCACAATGAATGTCTGGCAAAGAATAGTAAATATCAATGCATGCTGTTCTGAAAACAATCGGCAAATTACTCAAAATGCTTAACTCGCCGAGAAAATCACTTTTTTTCCACAGTAAATGTCTGGCAAAAAATAGTTCATTTTAATGCAAGATGTTCTGAAACCAATCGGCAAATAACTCAAAACGCTTTTCTCGCCGAGTAAATCACTTTTTTTCCACAATGAATGTCTGGCAAAAAATAGTAAATTTCAATGCAAGCCGTTCTGAAACCAATCGGCAAATAACTCAAATTGCTTAACTCGCCGAGAAAATCACTTTTTTCCACAGTGAATGTCTGGCAAAAAATAGTTAATTTTAATGCAAGATGTTCTGAAACCAATCGGCAAATAACTCAAAATGCTTAACTCGCCGAGAAAATCACTTTTTTTCAACAATGAATGTCTGGAAAAAAATAGTTAATTTTGATGCAAGCCGTTCTGAAACCAATCGGCAAATAACTCAAAACGCTTTACTCGCCGAGTAAATCACTTTTTTTCAACAATGAATGTCTGTCAAAAAATAGTAAATTTCAATGCAAGCCGTTCTGAAACCAATCGGCAAATTACTCAAAATGCTTAACTCGCCGAGAAATTCACTTTTTTTCCACAATGAATGTCTGGCAAAAAATAGTTAATTTCAATGCAAGCCGTTCTGAAAACAATCGGCAAATTACTCAAAATGCTTAACTCGCCGAGAAAATCACTTTTTTTCCACAGTAAATGTCTGGCAAAAAATAGTTCATTTTAATGCAAGATGTTCTGAAACCAATCGGCAAATAACTCAAAACGCTTTTCTCGCCGAGTAAATCACTTTTTTTCCACAATGAATGTCTGGCAAAAAATAGTAAATTTCAATGCAAGCCGTTCTGAAACCAATCGGCAAATTACTCAAAATGCCTAACTCGCCGAGAAAATCACTTTTTTTCCACAATCAATGTCTGGCAAAAAATAGTTAATTTTGATTCAAGCCGTTCTGAAACCAATCGGCAAATTACTCAAAATGCTTAACTCGCCGAGAAAATCACTTCTTTCCACAATCAATGTCTGGCAAAAAATAGTTAATTTTGATGCAAGCCGTTCTGAAACCAATCGGCAAATTCCTCAAAATGCTTAACTCGCCGAGAAAATCACTTTTTTTCAACAATGAATGTCTGGAAAAAAATAGTTAATTTTGATGCAAGCCGTTCTGAAACCAATCGGCAAATAACTCAAAACGCTTTACTCGCCGAGTAAATCACTTTTTTTCAACAATGAATGTCTGTCAAAAAATAGTAAATTTCAATGCAAGCCGTTCTGAAACCAATCGGCAAATTACTCAAAATGCTTAACTCGCCGAGAAATTCACTTTTTTTCCACAATGAATGTCTGGCAAAAAATAGTTAATTTCAATGCAAGCCGTTCTGAAAACAATCGGCAAATTACTCAAAATGCTTAACTCGCCGAGAAAATCACTTTTTTTCCACAGTAAATGTCTGGCAAAAAATAGTTAATTTTAATGCAAGATGTTCTGAAACCAATCGGCAAATAACTCAAAATGCTTAACTCGCCGAGAAAATCACTTTTTTTCAACAATGAATGTCTGGAAAAAAATAGTTAATTTTGATGCAAGCCGTTCTGAAACCAATCGGCAAATAACTCAAAACGCTTTACTCGCCGAGTAAATCACTTTTTTTCAACAATGAATGTCTGTCAAAAAATAGTAAATTTCAATGCAAGCTGTTCTGAAACCAATCGGCAAATTACTCAAAATGCTTAACTCGCCGAGAAATTCACTTTTCTTCAACAATGAATGTCTGGCAAAAAATAGTTAATTTTGATGCAAGCCGTTCTGAAACCAATCGGCAACTTACTCAAAATGCTTAACTCGCCGAGAAAATCACTTTTTTTCCACAATGAATGTCTGGCAAAGAATAGTAAATATCAATGCATGCTGTTCTGAAAACAATCGGCAAATTACTCAAAATGCTTAACTCGCCGAGAAAATCACTTTTTTTCCACAGTAAATGTCTGGCAAAAAATAGTTCATTTTAATGCAAGATGTTCTGAAACCAATCGGCAAATAACTCAAAACGCTTTTCTCGCCGAGTAAATCACTTTTTTTCCACAATGAATGTCTGGCAAAAAATAGTAAATTTCAATGCAAGCCGTTCTGAAACCAATCGGCAAATAACTCAAATTGCTTAACTCGCCGAGAAAATCACTTTTTTCCACAGTGAATGTCTGGCAAAAAATAGTTAATTTTAATGCAAGATGTTCTGAAACCAATCGGCAAATAACTCAAAATGCTTAACTCGCCGAGAAAATCACTTTTTTTCAACAATGAATGTCTGGAAAAAAATAGTTAATTTTGATGCAAGCCGTTCTGAAACCAATCGGCAAATAACTCAAAACGCTTTACTCGCCGAGTAAATCACTTTTTTTCAACAATGAATGTCTGTCAAAAAATAGTAAATTTCAATGCAAGCCGTTCTGAAACCAATCGGCAAATTACTCAAAATGCTTAACTCGCCGAGAAATTCACTTTTTTTCCACAATGAATGTCTGGCAAAAAATAGTAAATTTCAATGCAAGCCGTTCTGAAACCAATCGGCAAATTACTCAAAATGCCTAACTCGCCGAGAAAATCACTTTTTTTCCACAATCAATGTCTGGCAAAAAATAGTTAATTTTGATTCAAGCCGTTCTGAAACCAATCGGCAAATTACTCAAAATGCTTAACTCGCCGAGAAAATCACTTTTTTTCCACAATCAATGTCTGGCAAAAAATAGTTAATTTTGATGCAAGCCGTTCTGAAACCAATCGGCAAATTCCTCAAAATGCTTAACTCGCCGAGAAAATCACTTTTTTTTCACAATGAATGTCTGGCAAAGAATTGTAAATTTCAATGCAAGCCGTTCTGAAACCAATCGGCAAATTACTCAAAATGCTTAACTCGCCGAGAAAATCACTTTTTTTCCACAATGAACGTCTGGCAAAAAATAGATAATTTTGATGCAAGCCGTTCTGAAACCAATCGGCAAATAGCTCAAAATGCTTAACTCGCCGAGAAAATCACTTTTTTTCCACAATGAATGTCTGGCAAAAAATAGTTAATTTTGATGCAAGCCGTTCTGAAACCAATCGGCAACTTACTCAAAATGCTTAACTCGCCGAGTAAATCACTGTTTTTCCACAATGAATGTCTGGCAAAAAATAGTAAATTTCAATACAAGCCGTTCTGAAACCAGTCGGCAAATTAATCTAAATGCTTCACTCGCCGAGAAAATCACTTTTTTTCCACAATGAATGTCTGGCAAAAAATAGTTAATTTTGATGCAAGATGTTCTGAAACCAATCGGCAAATAACTCAAAATGCTTAACTCGCCGAGAAAATCACTTTTTTTCAACAATGAATGTCTGGAAAAAAATAGTTAATTTTGATGCAAGCCGTTCTGAAACAAATCGGCAAATAACTCAAAACGCTTTACTCGCCGAGTAAATCACTTTTTTTCAACAATGAATGTCTGTCAAAAAATAGTAAATTTCAATGCAAGCTGTTCTGAAACCAATCGGCAAATTACTCAAAATGCTTAACTCGCCGAGAAATTCACTTTTCTTCAACAATGAATGTCTGGCAAAAAATAGTTAATTTTGATGCAAGCCGTTCTGAAACCAATCGGCAACTTACTCAAAATGCTTAACTCGCCGAGAAAATCACTTTTTTTCCACAATGAATGTCTGGCAAAGAATAGTAAATATCAATGCATGCCGTTCTGAAAACAATCGGCAAATTACTCAAAATGCTTAACTCGCCGAGAAAATCACTTTTTTTCCACAGTAAATGTCTGGCAAAAAATAGTTCATTTTAATGCAAGATGTTCTGAAACCAATCGGCAAATAACTCAAAACGCTTTTCTCGCCGAGTAAATCACTTTTTTTCCACAATGAATGTCTGGCAAAAAATAGTAAATTTCAATGCAAGCCGTTCTGAAACCAATCGGCAAATAACTCAAATTGCTTAACTCGCCGAGAAAATCACTTTTTTCCACAGTGAATGTCTGGCAAAAAATAGTTAATTTTAATGCAAGATGTTCTGAAACCAATCGGCAAATAACTCAAAATGCTTAACTCGCCGAGAAAATCACTTTTTTTCAACAATGAATGTCTGGAAAAAAATAGTTAATTTTGATGCAAGCCGTTCTGAAACCAATCGGCAAATAACTCAAAACGCTTTACTCGCCGAGTAAATCACTTTTTTTCAACAATGAATGTCTGTCAAAAAATAGTAAATTTCAATGCAAGCCGTTCTGAAACCAATCGGCAAATTACTCAAAATGCTTAACTCGCCGAGAAATTCACTTTTTTTCCACAATGAATGTCTGGCAAAAAATAGTTAATTTCAATGCAAGCCGTTCTGAAAACAATCGGCAAATTACTCAAAATGCTTAACTCGCCGAGAAAATCACTTTTTTTCCACAGTAAATGTCTGGCAAAAAATAGTTCATTTTAATGCAAGATGTTCTGAAACCAATCGGCAAATAACTCAAAACGCTTTTCTCGCCGAGTAAATCACTTTTTTTCCACAATGAATGTCTGGCAAAAAATAGTAAATTTCAATGCAAGCCGTTCTGAAACCAATCGGCAAATTACTCAAAATGCCTAACTCGCCGAGAAAATCACTTTTTTTCCACAATCAATGTCTGGCAAAAAATAGTTAATTTTGATTCAAGCCGTTCTGAAACCAATCGGCAAATTACTCAAAATGCTTAACTCGCCGAGAAAATCACTTCTTTCCACAATCAATGTCTGGCAAAAAATAGTTAATTTGATGCAAGCCGTTCTGAAACCAATCGGCAAATTCCTCAAAATGCTTAACTCGCCGAGAAAATCACTTTTTTTCCACAATGAATGTCTGGCAAAGAATAGTAAATTTCAATGCAAGCCGTTCCGAAACCAATCGGCAAATTACTCAAAATGCTTCACTCGCCGAGAAAATCACTTTTTTTCCCACAATGAATGTCTGGCAAAAAATAGTTAATTTTGATGCAAGCCGTTCTGAAACCAATCGGCAAATAACTCAAATTGCTTAACTCGCCGAGAAAATCACTTTTTTCCACAGTGAATGTCTGGCAAAAAATAGTTAATTTTAATGCAAGATGTTCTGAAACCAATCGGCAAATAACTCAAAATGCTTAACTCGCCGAGAAAATCACTTTTTTTCAACAATGAATGTCTGGAAAAAAATAGTTAATTTTGATGCAAGCCGTTCTGAAACCAATCGGCAAATAACTCAAAACGCTTTACTCGCCGAGTAAATCACTTTTTTTCAACAATGAATGTCTGTCAAAAAATAGTAAATTTCAATGCAAGCTGTTCTGAAACCAATCGGCAAATTACTCAAAATGCTTAACTCGCCGAGAAATTCACTTTTCTTCAACAATGAATGTCTGGCAAAAAATAGTTAATTTTGATGCAAGCCGTTCTGAAACCAATCGGCAACTTACTCAAAATGCTTAACTCGCCGAGAAAATCACTTTTTTTCCACAATGAATGTCTGGCAAAGAATAGTAAATATCAATGCATGCTGTTCTGAAAACAATCGGCAAATTACTCAAAATGCTTAACTCGCCGAGAAAATCACTTTTTTTCCACAGTAAATGTCTGGCAAAAAATAGTTCATTTTAATGCAAGATGTTCTGAAACCAATCGGCAAATAACTCAAAACGCTTTTCTCGCCGAGTAAATCACTTTTTTTCCACAATGAATGTCTGGCAAAAAATAGTAAATTTCAATGCAAGCCGTTCTGAAACCAATCGGCAAATAACTCAAATTGCTTAACTCGCCGAGAAAATCACTTTTTTCCACAGTGAATGTCTGGCAAAAAATAGTTAATTTTAATGCAAGATGTTCTGAAACCAATCGGCAAATAACTCAAAATGCTTAACTCGCCGAGAAAATCACTTTTTTTCAACAATGAATGTCTGGAAAAAAATAGTTAATTTTGATGCAAGCCGTTCTGAAACCAATCGGCAAATAACTCAAAACGCTTTACTCGCCGAGTAAATCACTTTTTTTCAACAATGAATGTCTGTCAAAAAATAGTAAATTTCAATGCAAGCCGTTCTGAAACCAATCGGCAAATTACTCAAAATGCTTAACTCGCCGAGAAATTCACTTTTTTTCCACAATGAATGTCTGGCAAAAAATAGTTAATTTCAATGCAAGCCGTTCTGAAAACAATCGGCAAATTACTCAAAATGCTTAACTCGCCGAGAAAATCACTTTTTTTCCACAGTAAATGTCTGGCAAAAAATAGTTCATTTTAATGCAAGATGTTCTGAAACCAATCGGCAAATAACTCAAAACGCTTTTCTCGCCGAGTAAATCACTTTTTTTCCACAATGAATGTCTGGCAAAAAATAGTAAATTTCAATGCAAGCCGTTCTGAAACCAATCGGCAAATTACTCAAAATGCCTAACTCGCCGAGAAAATCACTTTTTTTCCACAATCAATGTCTGGCAAAAAATAGTTAATTTTGATTCAAGCCGTTCTGAAACCAATCGGCAAATTACTCAAAATGCTTAACTCGCCGAGAAAATCACTTCTTTCCACAATCAATGTCTGGCAAAAAATAGTTAATTTTGATGCAAGCCGTTCTGAAACCAATCGGCAAATTCCTCAAAATGCTTAACTCGCCGAGAAAATCACTTTTTTTCAACAATGAATGTCTGGAAAAAAATAGTTAATTTTGATGCAAGCCGTTCTGAAACCAATCGGCAAATAACTCAAAACGCTTTACTCGCCGAGTAAATCACTTTTTTTCAACAATGAATGTCTGTCAAAAAATAGTAAATTTCAATGCAAGCCGTTCTGAAACCAATCGGCAAATTACTCAAAATGCTTAACTCGCCGAGAAATTCACTTTTTTTCCACAATGAATGTCTGGCAAAAAATAGTTAATTTCAATGCAAGCCGTTCTGAAAACAATCGGCAAATTACTCAAAATGCTTAACTCGCCGAGAAAATCACTTTTTTTCCACAGTAAATGTCTGGCAAAAAATAGTTAATTTTAATGCAAGATGTTCTGAAACCAATCGGCAAATAACTCAAAATGCTTAACTCGCCGAGAAAATCACTTTTTTTCAACAATGAATGTCTGGAAAAAAATAGTTAATTTTGATGCAAGCCGTTCTGAAACCAATCGGCAAATAACTCAAAACGCTTTACTCGCCGAGTAAATCACTTTTTTTCAACAATGAATGTCTGTCAAAAAATAGTAAATTTCAATGCAAGCTGTTCTGAAACCAATCGGCAAATTACTCAAAATGCTTAACTCGCCGAGAAATTCACTTTTCTTCAACAATGAATGTCTGGCAAAAAATAGTTAATTTTGATGCAAGCCGTTCTGAAACCAATCGGCAACTTACTCAAAATGCTTAACTCGCCGAGAAAATCACTTTTTTTCCACAATGAATGTCTGGCAAAGAATAGTAAATATCAATGCATGCTGTTCTGAAAACAATCGGCAAATTACTCAAAATGCTTAACTCGCCGAGAAAATCACTTTTTTTCCACAGTAAATGTCTGGCAAAAAATAGTTCATTTTAATGCAAGATGTTCTGAAACCAATCGGCAAATAACTCAAAACGCTTTTCTCGCCGAGTAAATCACTTTTTTTCCACAATGAATGTCTGGCAAAAAATAGTAAATTTCAATGCAAGCCGTTCTGAAACCAATCGGCAAATAACTCAAGTTGCTTAACTCGCCGAGAAAATCACTTTTTTCCACAGTGAATGTCTGGCAAAAAATAGTTAATTTTAATGCAAGATGTTCTGAAACCAATCGGCAAATAACTCAAAATGCTTAACTCGCCGAGAAAATCACTTTTTTTCAACAATGAATGTCTGGAAAAAAATAGTTAATTTTGATGCAAGCCGTTCTGAAACCAATCGGCAAATAACTCAAAACGCTTTACTCGCCGAGTAAATCACTTTTTTTCAACAATGAATGTCTGTCAAAAAATAGTAAATTTCAATGCAAGCCGTTCTGAAACCAATCGGCAAATTACTCAAAATGCTTAACTCGCCGAGAAATTCACTTTTTTTCCACAATGAATGTCTGGCAAAAAATAGTTAATTTCAATGCAAGCCGTTCTGAAAACAATCGGCAAATTACTCAAAATGCTTAACTCGCCGAGAAAATCACTTTTTTTCCACAGTAAATGTCTGGCAAAAAATAGTTCATTTTAATGCAAGATGTTCTGAAACCAATCGGCAAATAACTCAAAACGCTTTTCTCGCCGAGTAAATCACTTTTTTTCCACAATGAATGTCTGGCAAAAAATAGTAAATTTCAATGCAAGCCGTTCTGAAACCAATCGGCAAATTACTCAAAATGCCTAACTCGCCGAGAAAATCACTTTTTTTCCACAATCAATGTCTGGCAAAAAATAGTTAATTTTGATTCAAGCCGTTCTGAAACCAATCGGCAAATTACTCAAAATGCTTAACTCGCCGAGAAAATCACTTCTTTCCACAATCAATGTCTGGCAAAAAATAGTTAATTTTGATGCAAGCCGTTCTGAAACCAATCGGCAAATTCCTCAAAATGCTTAACTCGCCGAGAAAATCACTTTTTTTCCACAATGAATGTCTGGCAAAGAATAGTAAATTTCAATGCAAGCCGTTCCGAAACCAATCGGCAAATTACTCAAAATGCTTCACTCGCCGAGAAAATCACTTTTTTTTCCCACAATGAATGTCTGGCAAAAAATAGTTAATTTTGATGCAAGCCGTTCTGAAACCAATCGGCAAATAGCTCAAAATGCTTAACTCGCCGAGAAAATCACTTTATTTCAACAATGAATGTCTGGCAAAAAATAGTTAATTTTGATGCACGCCGTTCTGAAACCAATCGGCAACTTACTCAAAATGCTTCACTCGCCGAGTAAATCACTGTTTTTCCACAATGAATGTCTGGCAAAAAATAGTAAATTTCAATGCAAGCCGTTCTGAAACCAGTCGGCAAATTACTCAAAATGCTCAACTCGCCGAGAAAATCACTTTTTTTCCACAATGATTGTCTGGCAAAAAATAGTTAATTTTGATGCAAGCCGTTCTGAAACCAATCGGCAACTTACTCAAAATGCTTAACTCACCGAGAAAATCACTTATTTTGCAAAATGACTGTCTGGCAAAGAATAGTAAATTTCAATGCAAGCCGTTCTGAAACCAATCGGTAAATTACTCAAAATGCTTAACTCGCCGGGAAAATCACTTTTTTCCCACAATGAATGTCTGGCAAAAATTTGTTAATTTTGATGCAAGCCGTTCTGAAACCAATCGGCAAATTACTCAAAATGCCTAACTCGCCGAGAAAATCACTTTTTTCCACAATCAATGTCTGGCAAAAAATAGTTAAATTTCAATGCAAGCCGTTCTGAAACCAATCGGCAAATTACTCAAAATGCTTAACTCGCCGGGAAAATCACTTTTTTCCCACAATGAATGTCTGGCAAAAATTTGTTAATTTTGATGCAAGCCGTTCTGAAACCAATCGGCAAATTACTCAAAATGCCTAACTCGCCGAGAAAATCACTTTTTTCCACAATCAATGTCTGGCAAAAAATAGTTAAATTTCAATGCAAGCCGTTCTGAAACCAATCGGCAAATTACTCAAAATGCTTAACTCGCCGAGAAAATCACTTTTTTTCCACAATGAATGTCTGACAAAAAATAGTTAATTTTGATGCAAGCCGTTCTGAAACCAATCGGCAAATTCCACAAAATGCTTAACTCGCCGAGCAAATCACTTTTTTTCCACAATGAATGTCTGGCAAAGAATAGTAAATTTCAATGCAAGCCGTTCTGAAACCAATCGGCAAATTACTCAAAATGCTGAACTCTTAGAGAAAATCACTTTTTTTCCACAATGAATGTCTGGCAAAAAATAGTTAATTTTGATGCAAGCCGTTCTGAAACTAATCGGCAACTTACTCAAAATGCTTAACTCGCCGAGAAATTCACTTTTTTTCCACAATGAATGTCTGGCAAAAAATAGTTAATTTTGCTGCAAGCCGTTCTGAAACCAATCGGCAAATAACTCAAATTGCTTAACTCGCCGAGAAAATCACTTTTTTTCCACAGTGAATGTCTGGCAAAAAATAGTTAATTTTAATGCAAGAAGTTCTGAAACCAATCGGCAAATAACTCAAAATGCTTAACTCGCCGAGAAAATCACTTTTTTCCACAATGAATGTCTGGCAAAGAATAGTAAATTTCAATGCAAGCCGTTCTGAAAACAATCGGCAAATTACTCAAAATGCTTAACTCGCCGAGAAAATCACTTTTTTTCCACAGTAAATGTCTGGCAAAAAATAGTTCATTTTAATGCAAGATGTTCTGAAACCAATCGGCAAATAACTCAAAACGCTTTTCTCGCCGAGTAAATCACTTTTTTTCCACAATGAATGTCTGGCAAAAAATAGTAAATTTCAATGCAAGCCGTTCTGAAACCAATCGGCAAATTACTCAAAATGCCTAACTCGCCGAGAAAATCACTTTTTTTCCACAATCAATGTCTGGCAAAAAATAGTTAATTTTGATTCAAGCCGTTCTGAAACCAATCGGCAAATTACTCAAAATGCTTAACTCGCCGAGAAAATCACTTTTTTTCCACAATCAATGTCTGGCAAAAAATAGTTAATTTTGATGCAAGCCGTTCTGAAACCAATCGGCAAATTCCTCAAAATGCTTAACTCGCCGAGAAAATCACTTTTTTTCCACAATGAATGTCTGGCAAAGAATAGTAAATTTCAATGCAAGCCGTTCCGAAACCAATCGGCAAATTACTCAAAATGCTTCACTCGCCGAGAAAATCACTTTTTTTCCCACAATGAATGTCTGGCAAAAAATAGTTAATTTTGATGCAAGCCGTTCTGAAACCAATCGGCAAATAACTCAAATTGCTTAACTCGCCGAGAAAATCACTTTTTTCCACAGTGAATGTCTGGCAAAAAATAGTTAATTTTAATGCAAGATGTTCTGAAACCAATCGGCAAATAACTCAAAATGCTTAACTCGCCGAGAAAATCACTTTTTTTCAACAATGAATGTCTGGAAAAAAATAGTTGATTTTGATGCAAGCCGTTCTGAAACCAATCGGCAAATAACTCAAAACGCTTTACTCGCCGAGTAAATCACTTTTTTTCAACAATGAATGTCTGTCAAAAAATAGTAAATTTCAATGCAAGCTGTTCTGAAACCAATCGGCAAATTACTCAAAATGCTTAACTCGCCGAGAAATTCACTTTTCTTCAACAATGAATGTCTGGCAAAAAATAGTTAATTTTGATGCAAGCCGTTCTGAAACCAATCGGCAACTTACTCAAAATGCTTAACTCGCCGAGAAAATCACTTTTTTTCCACAATGAATGTCTGGCAAAGAATAGTAAATATCAATGCATGCTGTTCTGAAAACAATCGGCAAATTACTCAAAATGCTTAACTCGCCGAGAAAATCACTTTTTTTCCACAGTAAATGTCTGGCAAAAAATAGTTCATTTTAATGCAAGATGTTCTGAAACCAATCGGCAAATAACTCAAAACGCTTTTCTCGCCGAGTAAATCACTTTTTTTCCACAATGAATGTCTGGCAAAAAATAGTAAATTTCAATGCAAGCCGTTCTGAAACCAATCGGCAAATAACTCAAATTGCTTAACTCGCCGAGAAAATCACTTTTTTCCACAGTGAATGTCTGGCAAAAAATAGTTAATTTTAATGCAAGATGTTCTGAAACCAATCGGCAAATAACTCAAAATGCTTAACTCGCCGAGAAAATCACTTTTTTTCAACAATGAATGTCTGGAAAAAAATAGTTAATTTTGATGCAAGCCGTTCTGAAACCAATCGGCAAATAACTCAAAACGCTTTACTCGCCGAGTAAATCACTTTTTTTCAACAATGAATGTCTGTCAAAAAATAGTAAATTTCAATGCAAGCCGTTCTGAAACCAATCGGCAAATTACTCAAAATGCTTAACTCGCCGAGAAATTCACTTTTTTTCCACAATGAATGTCTGGCAAAAAATAGTTAATTTCAATGCAAGCCGTTCTGAAAACAATCGGCAAATTACTCAAAATGCTTAACTCGCCGAGAAAATCACTTTTTTTCCACAGTAAATGTCTGGCAAAAAATAGTTCATTTTAATGCAAGATGTTCTGAAACCAATCGGCAAATAACTCAAAACGCTTTTCTCGCCGAGTAAATCACTTTTTTTCCACAATGAATGTCTGGCAAAAAATAGTAAATTTCAATGCAAGCCGTTCTGAAACCAATCGGCAAATTACTCAAAATGCCTAACTCGCCGAGAAAATCACTTTTTTTCCACAATCAATGTCTGGCAAAAAATAGTTAATTTTGATTCAAGCCGTTCTGAAACCAATCGGCAAATTACTCAAAATGCTTAACTCGCCGAGAAAATCACTTCTTTCCACAATCAATGTCTGGCAAAAAATAGTTAATTTTGATGCAAGCCGTTCTGAAACCAATCGGCAAATTCCTCAAAATGCTTAACTCGCCGAGAAAATCACTTTTTTTCCACAATGAATGTCTGGCAAAGAATAGTAAATTTCAATGCAAGCCGTTCCGAAACCAATCGGCAAATTACTCAAAATGCTTCACTCGCCGAGAAAATCACTTTTTTTCCCACAATGAATGTCTGGCAAAAAATAGTTAATTTTGATGCAAGCCGTTCTGAAACCAATCGGCAAATAGCTCAAAATGCTTAACTCGCCGAGAAAATCACTTTATTTCAACAATGAATGTCTGGCAAAAAATAGTTAATTTTGATGCACGCCGTTCTGAAACCAATCGGCAACTTACTCAAAATGCTTCACTCGCCGAGTAAATCACTGTTTTTCCACAATGAATGTCTGGCAAAAAATAGTAAATTTCAATGCAAGCCGTTCTGAAACCAGTCGGCAAATTACTCAAAATGCTCAACTCGCCGAGAAAATCACTTTTTTTCCACAATGATTGTCTGGCAAAAAATAGTTAATTTTGATGCAAGCCGTTCTGAAACCAATCGGCAACTTACTCAAAATGCTTAACTCACCGAGAAAATCACTTATTTTGCACAATGACTGTCTGGCAAAGAATAGTAAATTTCAATGCAAGCCGTTCTGAAACCAATCGTCAAATTACTCAAAATGCTTAACTCGCCGGGAAAATCACTTTTTTCCCACAATGAATGTCTGGCAAAAATTTGTTAATTTTGATGCAAGCCGTTCTGAAACCAATCGGCAAATTACTCAAAATGCCTAGCTCGCCGAGAAAATCACTTTTTTCCACAATCAATGTCTGGCAAAAAATAGTTAAATTTCAATGCAAGCCGTTCTGAAACCAATCGGCAAATTACTCAAAATGCTTAACTCGCCGGGAAAATCACTTTTTTCCCACAATGAATGTCTGGCAAAAATTTGTTAATTTTGATGCAAGCCGTTCTGAAACCAATCGGCAAATTACTCAAAATGCCTAACTCGCCGAGAAAATCACTTTTTTCCACAATCAATGTCTGGCAAAAAATAGTTAAATTTCAATGCAAGCCGTTCTGAAACCAATCGGCAAATTACTCAAAATGCTTAACTCGCCGAGAAAATCACTTTTTTTCCACAATGAATGTCTGACAAAAAATAGTTAATTTTGATGCAAGCCGTTCTGAAACCAATCGGCAAATTCCACAAAATGCTTAACTCGCCGAGCAAATCACTTTTTTTCCACAATGAATGTCTGGCAAAGAATAGTAAATTTCAATGCAAGCCGTTCTGAAACCAATCGGCAAATTACTCAAAATGCTGAACTCTTAGAGAAAATCACTTTTTTTCCACAATGAATGTCTGGCAAAAAATAGTTAATTTTGATGCAAGCCGTTCTGAAACTAATCGGCAACTTACTCAAAATGCTTAACTCGCCGAGAAATTCACTTTTTTTCCACAATGAATGTCTGGCAAAAAATAGTTAATTTTGCTGCAAGCCGTTCTGAAACCAATCGGCAAATAACTCAAATTGCTTAACTCGCCGAGAAAATCACTTTTTTTCCACAGTGAATGTCTGGCAAAAAATAGTTAATTTTAATGCAAGAAGTTCTGAAACCAATCGGCAAATAACTCAAAATGCTTAACTCGCCGAGAAAATCACTTTTTTCCACAATGAATGTCTGGCAAAGAATAGTAAATTTCAATGCAAGCCGTTCTGAAAACAATCGGCAAATTACTCAAAATGCTTAACTCGCCGAGAAAATCACTTTTTTTCCACAGTAAATGTCTGGCAAAAAATAGTTCATTTTAATGCAAGATGTTCTGAAACCAATCGGCAAATAACTCAAAACGCTTTTCTCGCCGAGTAAATCACTTTTTTTCCACAATGAATGTCTGGCAAAAAATAGTAAATTTCAATGCAAGCCGTTCTGAAACCAATCGGCAAATTACTCAAAATGCCTAACTCGCCGAGAAAATCACTTTTTTTCCACAATCAATGTCTGGCAAAAAATAGTTAATTTTGATTCAAGCCGTTCTGAAACCAATCGGCAAATTACTCAAAATGCTTAACTCGCCGAGAAAATCACTTTTTTTCCACAATCAATGTCTGGCAAAAAATAGTTAATTTTGATGCAAGCCGTTCTGAAACCAATCGGCAAATTCCTCAAAATGCTTAACTCGCCGAGAAAATCACTTTTTTTTCACAATGAATGTCTGGCAAAGAATTGTAAATTTCAATGCAAGCCGTTCTGAAACCAATCGGCAAATTACTCAAAATGCTTAACTCGCCGAGAAAATCACTTTTTTTCCACAATGAACGTCTGGCAAAAAATAGATAATTTTGATGCAAGCCGTTCTGAAACCAATCGGCAAATAGCTCAAAATGCTTAACTCGCCGAGAAAATCACTTTTTTTCCACAATGAATGTCTGGCAAAAAATAGTTAATTTTGATGCAAGCCGTTCTGAAACCAATCGGCAACTTACTCAAAATGCTTAACTCGCCGAGTAAATCACTGTTTTTCCACAATGAATGTCTGGCAAAAAATAGTAAATTTCAATACAAGCCGTTCTGAAACCAGTCGGCAAATTACTCAAAATGCTTAACTCGCCGAGAAAATCACTTTTTTTCCCAATCAATGTCTGGCAAAAAATAGTTAATTTTGATTCAAGCCGTTCTGAAACCAATCGGCAAATTACTCAAAATGCCTAACTCGCCGAGAAAATCACTTTTTTTCCACAATCAATATCTGGCAAAAAAATAGTAAATTTTGATTCAAGCCGTTCTGAAACCAATCGGCAAATTACTCAAAATGCTTAACTCGCCGAGAAAATCACTTTTTTTCCACAATCAATGTCTGGCAAAAAATAGTTAATTTTGATGCAAGCCGTTCTGAAACCAATCGGCAAATTACTCAAATTGCTTACCTCGCCGAGAAAATCACTTTTTTGCCACAATGAATGTCTGGCAAAGAATAGTAAATTTCAATGCAAGCCGTTCTGAAACCAATCCGCAACTTACTCAAAATGCTTAACTCGCCGAGAAAATCACTTTTTTTCCACAATGAATGTCTGGCAAAGAATAGTAAATTTCAATGCAAGCCGTTCTGAAACCAATCGACAAATTAATCTAAATGCTTCACTCGCCGAGAAAATCACTTTTTTTCCACAATGAATGTCTGGCAAAAAATAGTTAATTTTGATGCAAGCCGTTCTGAAACCAATCGGCAAATAACTCAAATTGCTTAACTCGCCGAGAAAATCACTTTTTTCCACAGTGAATGTCTGGCAAAAAATAGTTAATTTTAATGCAAGATGTTCTGAAACCAATCGGCAAATAACTCAAAATGCTTAACTCGCCGAGAAAATCACTTTTTTTCAACAATGAATGTCTGGAAAAAAATAGTTAATTTTGATGCAAGCCGTTCTGAAACCAATCGGCAAATAACTCAAAACGCTTTACTCGCCGAGAAAATCACTTTTTTTCCACAATCAATGTCTGGCAAAGAATAGTAAATTTCAATGCAAGCCGTTCTGAAACCAATCGGCAAATTACTCAAAATGCTTCACTCGCCGAGAAAATCACTTTTTTTCCCACAATGAATGTCTGGCAAAAAATAGTTAATTTTGATGCAAGCCGTTCTGAAACCAATCGGCAAATAGCTCAAAATGCTTAACTCGCCGAGAAAATCACTTTATTTCAACAATGAATGTCTGGCAAAAAATAGTTAATTTTGATGCACGCCGTTCTGAAACCAATCGGCAACTTACTCAAAATGCTTCACTCGCCGAGTAAATCACTGTTTTTCCACAATGAATGCCTGGCAAAAAATAGTAAATTTCAATGCAAGCCGTTCTGAAACCAGTCGGCAAATTTCTCAAAATGCTTAACTCGCCGAGAAAATCACTTTTTTTCCACAATGATTGTCTGGCAAAAAATAGTTAATTTTGATGCAAGCCGTTCTGAAACCAATCGGCAAATTACTCAAAATGCCTAACTCGCCGAGAAAATCACTTTTTTCCACAATCAATGTCTGGCAAAAAATAGTTAAATTTCAATGCAAGCCGTTCTGAAACCAATCGGCAAATTACTCAAAATGCTTAACTCGCCGAGAAAATCACTTTTTTTCCACAATGAATGTCTGGCAAAAAATAGTTAATTTTGATGCAAGCCGTTCTGAAACCAATCGGCAAATAACTCAAATTGCTTAACTCGCCGAGAAAATCACTTTTTTCCACAGTGAATGTCTGGCAAAAAATAGTTAATTTTAATGCAAGATGTTCTGAAACCAATCGGCAAATAACTCAAAATGCTTAACTCGCCGAGAAAATCACTTTTTTTCAACAATGAATGTCTGGAAAAAAATAGTTAATTTTGATGCAAGCCGTTCTGAAACCAATCGGCAAATAACTCAAAACGCTTTACTCGCCGAGTAAATCACTTTTTTTCAACAATGAATGTCTGTCAAAAAATAGTAAATTTCAATGCATGCCGTTCTGAAACCAATCGGCAAATTACTCAAAATGCTTAACTCGCCGAGAAATTCACTTTTTTTCAACAATGAATGTCTGGCAAAAAATAGTTAATTTTGATGCAAGCCGTTCTGAAACCAATCGGCAACTTACTCAAAATGCTTAACTCGCCGAGAAAATCACTTTTTTTCCACAGTAAATGTCTGGCAAAAAATAGTTCATTTTAATGCAAGATGTTCTGAAACCAATCGGCAAATAACTCAAAACGCTTTTCTCGCCGAGTAAATCACTTTTGTTCCACAATGAATGTCTGGCAAAAAATAGTAAATTTCAATGCAAGCCGTTCTGAAACCAATCGGCAAATTACTCAAAATGCCTAACTCGCCGAGAAAATCACTTTTTTTCCACAATCAATGTCTGGCAAAAAATAGTTAATTTTGATTCAAGCCGTTCTGAAACCAATCGGCAAATTACTCAAAATGCTTAACTCGCCGAGAAAATCACTTTTTTTCCACAATCAATGTCTGGCAAAAAATAGTTAATTTTGATGCAAGCCGTTCTGAAACCAATCGGCAAATTCCTCAAAATGCTTAACTCGCCGAGAAAATCACTTTTTTTCCACAATGAATGTCTGGCAAAGAATAGTAAATTTCAATGCAAGCCGTTCTGAAACCAATCGGCAAATTACTCAAAATGCTTCACTCGCCGAGAAAATCACTTTTTTTCCCACAATGAATGTCTGGCAAAAAATAGTTAATTTTGATGCAAGCCGTTCTGAAACCAATCGGCAAATAGCTCAAAATGCTTAACTCGCCGAGAAAATCACTTTATTTCAACAATGAATGTCTGGCAAAAAATAGTTAATTTTGAGGCACGCCGTTCTGAAATCAATCGGCAACTTACTCAAAATGCTTCACTCGCCGAGTAAATCACTGTTTTTCCACAATGAATGTCTGGCAAAAAATAGTAAATTTCTATGCAAGCCGTTCTGAAACCAGTCGGCAAATTTCTCAAAATGCTTAACTCGCCGAGAAAATCACTTTTTTTCCACAATGATTGTCTGGCAAAAAATAGTTAATTTTGATGCAAGCCGTTCTGAAACCAATCGGCAAATTACTCAAAATGCCTAACTCGCCGAGAAAATCACTTTTTTCCACAATCAATGTCTGGCAAAAAATAGTTAAATTTCAATGCAAGCCGTTCTGAAACCAATCGGCAAATTACTCAAAATGCCTAACTCGCCGAGAAAATCACTTTTTTCCACAATCAATGTCTGGCAAAAAATAGTTAAATTTCAATGCAAGCCGTTCTGAAACCAATCGGCAAATTACTCAAAATGCTTAACTCGCCGAGAAAATCACTTTTTTTCCACAATGAATGTCTGACAAAAAATAGTTAATTTTAATGCAAGAAGTTCTGAAACCAATCGGCAAATAACTCAAAATGCTTAACTCGCCGAGAAAATCACTTTTTTCCACAATGAATGTCTGGCAAAGAATAGTAAATTTCAATGCAAGCCGTTCTGAAAACAATCGGCAAATTACTCAAAATGCTTAACTCGCCGAGAAAATCACTTTTTTTCCACAGTAAATGTCTGGCAAAAAATAGTTCATTTTAATGCAAGATGTTCTGAAACCAATCGGCAAATAACTCAAAACGCTTTTCTCGCCGAGTAAATCACTTTTTTTCCACAATGAATGTCTGGCAAAAAATAGTAAATTTCAATGCAAGCCGTTCTGAAACCAATCGGCAAATTACTCAAAATGCCTAACTCGCCGAGAAAATCACTTTTTTTCCACAATCAATGTCTGGCAAAAAATAGTTAATTTTGATTCAAGCCGTTCTGAAACCAATCGGCAAATTACTCAAAATGCTTAACTCGCCGAGAAAATCACTTTTTTTCCACAATCAATGTCTGGCAAAAAATAGTTAATTTTGATGCAAGCCGTTCTGAAACCAATCGGCAAATTCCTCAAAATGCTTAACTCGCCGAGAAAATCACTTTTTTTTCACAATGAATGTCTGGCAAAGAATTGTAAATTTCAATGCAAGCCGTTCTGAAACCAATCGGCAAATTACTCAAAATGCTTAACTCGCCGAGAAAATCACTTTTTTTCCACAATGAATGTCTGGCAAAAAATAGATAATTTTGATGCAAGCCGTTCTGAAACCAATCGGCAAATAGCTCAAAATGCTTAACTCGCCGAGAAAATCACTTTTTTTCCACAATGAATGTCTGGCAAAAAATAGTTAATTTTGATGCAAGCCGTTCTGAAACCAATCGGCAACTTACTCAAAATGCTTAACTCGCCGAGTAAATCACTGTTTTTCCACAATGAATGTCTGGCAAAAAATAGTTAATTTTGATTCAAGCCGTTCTGAAACCAATCGGCAAATTACTCAAAATGCCTAACTCGCCGAGAAAATCACTTTTTTTCCACAATCAATATCTGGCAAAAAAATAGTAAATTTTGATTCAAGCCGTTCTGAAACCAATCGGCAAATTACTCAAAATGCTTAACTCGCCGAGAAAATCACTTTTTTTCCACAATCAATGTCTGGCAAAAAATAGTTAATTTTGATGCAAGCCGTTCTGAAACCAATCGGCAAATTACTCAAATTGCTTACCTCGCCGAGAAAATCACTTTTTTGCCACAATGAATGTCTGGCAAAGAATAGTAAATTTCAATGCAAGCCGTTCTGAAACCAATCCGCAACTTACTCAAAATGCTTAACTCGCCGAGAAAATCACTTTTTTTCCACAATGAATGTCTGGCAAAGAATAGTAAATTTCAATGCAAGCCGTTCTGAAACCAATCGACAAATTAATCTAAATGCTTCACTCGCCGAGAAAATCACTTTTTTTCCACAATGAATGTCTGGCAAAAAATAGTTAATTTTGATGCAAGCCGTTCTGAAACCAATCGGCAAATAACTCAAATTGCTTAATTCGCCGAGAAAATCACTTTTTTCCACAGTGAATGTCTGGCAAAAAATAGTTAATTTTAATGCAAGATGTTCTGAAACCAATCGGCAAATAACTCAAAATGCTTAACTCGCCGAGAAAATCACTTTTTTTCAACAATGAATGTCTGGAAAAAAATAGTTAATTTTGATGCAAGCCGTTCTGAAACCAATCGGCAAATAACTCAAAACGCTTTACTCGCCGAGTAAATCACTTTTTTTCAACAATGAATGTCTGTCAAAAAATAGTAAATTTCAATGCAAGCCGTTCTGAAACCAATCGGCAAATTACTCAAAATGCTTAACTCGCCGAGAAAATCACTTTTTTTCAACAATGAATGTCTGGCAAAAAATAGTTAATTTTGATGCAAGCCGTTCTGAAACCAATCGGCAACTTACTCAAAATGCTTAACTCGCCGAGAAAATCACTTTTTTTCCACAGTAAATGTCTGGCAAAAAATAGTTCATTTTAATGCAAGATGTTCTGAAACCAATCGGCAAATAACTCAAAACGCTTTTCTCGCCGAGTAAATCACTTTTGTTCCACAATGAATGTCTGGCAAAAAATAGTAAATTTCAATGCAAGCCGTTCTGAAACCAATCGGCAAATTACTCAAAATGCCTAACTCGCCGAGAAAATCACTTTTTTTCCACAATCAATGTCTGGCAAAAAATAGTTAATTTTGATTCAAGCCGTTCTGAAACCAATCGGCAAATTACTCAAAATGCTTAACTCGCCGAGAAAATCACTTTTTTTCCACAATCAATGTCTGGCAAAAAATAGTTAATTTTGATGCAAGCCGTTCTGAAACCAATCGGCAAATTCCTCAAAATGCTTAACTCGCCGAGAAAATCACTTTTTTTCCACAATGAATGTCTGGCAAAGAATAGTAAATTTCAATGCAAGCCGTTCTGAAACCAATCGGCAAATTACTCAAAATGCTTCACTCGCCGAGAAAATCACTTTTTTTCCCACAATGAATGTCTGGCAAAAAATAGTTAATTTTGATGCAAGCCGTTCTGAAACCAATCGGCAAATAGCTCAAAATGCTTAACTCGCCGAGAAAATCACTTTATTTCAACAATGAATGTCTGGCAAAAAATAGTTAATTTTGATGCACGCCGTTCTGAAACCAATCGGCAACTTACTCAAAATGCTTCACTCGAAGGGTAAATCACTGTTTTTCCACAATGAATGTCTGGCAAAAAATAGTAAATTTCAATGCAAGCCGTTCTGAAACCAGTCGGCAAATTACTCAAAATGCTTAACTCGCCGAGAAAATCACTTTTTTTCCACAATGATTGTCTGGCAAAAAATAGTTAATTTTGATGCAAGCCGTTCTGAAACCAATCGGCAACTTACTCAAAATGCTTAACTCACCGAGAAAATCACTTATTTTGCACAATGACTGTCTGGCAAAGAATAGTAAATTTCAATGCAAGCCGTTCTGAAACCAATCGGCAAATTACTCAAAATGCTTAACTCGCCGGGAAAATCACTTTTTTCCCACAATGAATGTCTGGCAAAAATTTGTTAATTTTGATGCAAGCCGTTCTGAAACCAATCGGCAAATTACTCAAAATGCCTAACTCGCCGAGAAAATCACTTTTTTCCACAATCAATGTCTGGCAAAAAATAGTTAAATTTCAATGCAAGCCGTTCTGAAACCAATCGGCAAATTACTCAAAATGCTTAACTCGCCGGGAAAATCACTTTTTTCCCACAATGAATGTCTGGCAAAAATTTGTTAATTTTGATGCAAGCCGTTCTGAAACCAATCGGCAAATTACTCAAAATGCCTAACTCGCCGAGAAAATCACTTTTTTCCACAATCAATGTCTGGCAAAAAATAATTAAATTTCAATGCAAGCCGTTCTGAAACCAATCGGCAAATTACTCAAAATGCTTAACTCGCCGAGAAAATCACTTTTTTTCCACAATGAATGTCTGACAAAAAATAGTTAATTTTGATGCAAGCCGTTCTGAAACCAATCGGCAAATTCCACAAAATGCTTAACTCGCCGAGCAAATCACTTTTTTTCCACAATGAATGTCTGGCAAAGAATAGTAAATTTCAATGCAAGCCGTTCTGAAACCAATCGGCAAATTACTCAAAATGCTGAACTCTTAGAGAAAATCACTTTTTTTCCACAATGAATGTCTGGCAAAAAATAGTTAATTTTGATGCAAGCCGTTCTGAAACTAATCGGCAACTTACTCAAAATGCTTAACTCGCCGAGAAATTCACTTTTTTTCCACAATGAATGTCTGGCAAAAAATAGTTAATTTTGCTGCAAGCCGTTCTGAAACCAATCGGCAACTTACTCAAAATGCTTAACTCACCGAGAAAATCACTTATTTTGCACAATGACTGTCTGGCAAAGAATAGTAAATTTCAATGCAAGCCGTTCTGAAACCAATCGGCAAATTACTCAAAATGCTTAACTCGCCGGGAAAATCACTTTTTTCCCACAATGAATGTCTGGCAAAAATTTGTTAATTTTGATGCAAGCCGTTCTGAAACCAATCGGCAAATTACTCAAAATGCCTAACTCGCCGAGAAAATCAATTTTTTCCACAATCAATGTCTGGCAAAAAATAGTTAAATTTCAATGCAAGCCGTTCTGAAACCAATCGGCAAATTACTCAAAATGCTTAACTCGCCGGGAAAATCACTTTTTTCCCACAATGAATGTCTGGCAAAAATTTGTCAATTTTGATGCAAGCCGTTCTGAAACCAATCGGCAACTTACTCAAAATGCTTAACTCGCCGAGAAAATCACTTTTTTTCCACAATGAATGTCTGGCAAAGAATAGTAAATTTCAATGCAAGCCGTTCTGAAAACAATCGGCAAATTACTCAAAATGCTTAACTCGCCGGGAAAATCACTTTTTTCCCACAATGAAGTCTGGCAAAAATTTGTTAATTTTGATGCAAGCCGTTCTGAAACCAATCGGCAACTTACTCAAAATGCTTAACTCGCCGAGAAAATCACTTTTTTTCCACAATGAATGTCTGGCAAAGAATAGTAAATTTCAATGCAAGCCGTTCTGAAAACAATCGGCAAATTACTCAAAATGCTTAACTCGCCGAGAAAATCACTTTTTTTCCACAGTAAATGTCTGGCAAAAAATAGTTCATTTTAATGCAAGATGTTCTGAAACCAATCGGCAAATAACTCAAAACGCTTTTCTCGCCGAGTAAATCACTTTTTTTGCACAATGAATGTCTGGCAAAAAATAGTAAATTTCAATGCAAGCCGTTCTGAAACCAATCGGCAAATTACTCAAAATGCCTAACTCGCCGAGAAAATCACTTTTTTTCCACAATGAATGTCTGGCAAAGAATAGTAAATTTCAATGCAAGCCGTTCTGAAACCAATCGGCAAATTACTCAAAATGCTTCACTCGCCGAGTAAATCACTTTTTTTCCCACAATGAATGTCTGGCAAAAAATAGTTAATTTTGATGCAAGCCGTTCTGAAACCAATCGGCAAATTACTCAAAATGCTTAACTCGCCGAGAAAATCACTTTTTTTCCACAATCAATGTCTGGCAAAAAATAGTTAATTTTGATGCAAGCCGTTCTGAAACCAATCGGCAAATTACTCAAATTGCTTACCTCGCCGAGAAAATCACTTTTTTGCCACAATGAATGTCTGGCAAAGAATAGTAAATTTCAATGCAAGCCGTTCTGAAACCAATCCGCAACTTACTCAAAATGCTTAACTCGCCGAGAAAATCACTTTTTTTCCACAATGAATGTCTGGCAAAGAATAGTAAATTTCAATGCAAGCCGTTCTGAAACCAATCGACAAATTAATCTAAATGCTTAACTCGCCGAGAAAATCACTTTTTTTCCACAATGAATGTCTGGCAAAAAATAGTTAATTTTGATGCAAGCCGTTCTGAAACCAATCGGCAAATAACTCAAAATGCTTAACGCGCCGAGAAAATCACTTTTTTTCCACAATGAATGTCTGTCAAAAAATAGTAAATTTCAATGCAAGCCGTTCTGAAACCAATCGGCAAATTACTCAAAATGCTTAACTCGCCGAGAAATTCACTTTTTTTCAACAATGAATGTCTGGCAAAAAATAGTTAATTTTGATGCAAGCCGTTCTGAAACCAATCGGCAACTTACTCAAAATGCTTAACTCGCCGAGAAAATCACTTTTTTTCCACAATGAATGTCTGGCAAAGAATAGTAAATTTCAATGCAAGCCGTTCTGAAAACAATCGGCAAATTACTCAAAATGCTTAACTCGCCGAGAAAATCACTTTTATTCCACAGTAAATGTCTGGCAAAAAATAGTTCATTTTAATGCAAGATGTTCTGAAACCAATCGGCAAATAACTCAAAATGCTTAACTCGCCGAGAAAATGACTTATTTTCCACAATGAATGTCTGGCAAAAAATAGTTAATTTTCAATGCAAGCCGTTCTGAAACCAGTCGGCAAATTACTCAAAATGCTTAACTCGCCGAGAAAATCACTTTTTTTCCACAATGATTGTCTGGCAAAAAATAGTTAATTTTGATGCAAGCCGTTCTGAAACCAATCGGCAACTTACTCAAAATGCTTAACTCACCGAGAAAATCACTTATTTTGCACAATGACTGTCTGGCAAAGAATAGTAAATTTCAATGCAAGCCGTTCTGAAACCAATCGGCAAATTACTCAAAATGCTTAACTCGCCGGGAAAATCACTTTTTTCCCACAATGAATGTCTGGCAAAAATTTGTTAATTTTGATGCAAGCCGTTCTGAAACCAATCGGCAAATTACTCAAAATGCCTAACTCGCCGAGAAAATCACTTTTTTCCACAATCAATGTCTGGCAAAAAATAGTTAAATTTCAATGCAAGCCGTTCTGAAACCAATCGGCAAATTACTCAAAATGCTTAACTCGCCGGGAAAATCACTTTTTTCCCACAATGAATGTCTGGCAAAAATTTGTTAATTTTGATGCAAGCCGTTCTGAAACCAATCGGCAAATTACTCAAAATGCCTAACTCGCCGAGAAAATCACTTTTTTCCACAATCAATGTCTGGCAAAAAATAATTAAATTTCAATGCAAGCCGTTCTGAAACCAATCGGCAAATTACTCAAAATGCTTAACTCGCCGAGAAAATCACTTTTTTTCCACAATGAATGTCTGACAAAAAATAGTTAATTTTGATGCAAGCCGTTCTGAAACCAATCGGCAAATTCCACAAAATGCTTAACTCGCCGAGCAAATCACTTTTTTTCCACAATGAATGTCTGGCAAAGAATAATAAATTTCAATGCAAGCCGTTCTGAAACCAATCGGCAAATTACTCAAAATGCTGAACTCTTAGAGAAAATCACTTTTTTTCCACAATGAATGTCTGGCAAAAAATAGTTAATTTTGATGCAAGCCGTTCTGAAACTAATCGGCAACTTACTCAAAATGCTTAACTCGCCGAGAAATTCACTTTTTTTCCACAATGAATGTCTGGCAAAAAATAGTTAATTTTGCTGCAAGCCGTTCTGAAACCAATCGGCAACTTACTCAAAATGCTTAACTCACCGAGAAAATCACTTATTTTGCACAATGACTGTCTGGCAAAGAATAGTAAATTTCAATGCAAGCCGTTCTGAAACCAATCGGCAAATTACTCAAAATGCTTAACTCGCCGGGAAAATCACTTTTTTCCCCACAATGAATGTCTGGCAAAAATTTGTTAATTTTGATGCAAGCCGTTCTGAAACCAATCGGCAAATTACTCAAAATGCCTAACTCGCCGAGAAAATCACTTTTTTCCACAATCAATGTCTGGCAAAAAATAGTTAAATTTCAATGCAAGCCGTTCTGAAACCAATCGGCAAATTACTCAAAATGCTTAACTCGCCGGGAAAATCACTTTTTTCCCACAATGAATGTCTGGCAAAAATTTGTCAATTTTGATGCAAGCCGTTCTGAAACCAATCGGCAACTTACTCAAAATGCTTAACTCGCCGAGAAAATCACTTTTTTTCCACAATGAATGTCTGGCAAAGAATAGTAAATTTCAATGCAAGCCGTTCTGAAAACAATCGGCAAATTACTCAAAATGCTTAACTCGCCGGGAAAATCACTTTTTTCCCACAATGAAGTCTGGCAAAAATTTGTTAATTTTGATGCAAGCCGTTCTGAAACCAATCGGCAACTTACTCAAAATGCTTAACTCGCCGAGAAAATCACTTTTTTTCCACAATGAATGTCTGGCAAAGAATAGTAAATTTCAATGCAAGCCGTTCTGAAAACAATCGGCAAATTACTCAAAATGCTTAACTCGCCGAGAAAATCACTTTTTTTCCACAGTAAATGTCTGGCAAAAAATAGTTCATTTTAATGCAAGATGTTCTGAAACCAATCGGCAAATAACTCAAAACGCTTTTCTCGCCGAGTAAATCACTTTTTTTGCACAATGAATGTCTGGCAAAAAATAGTAAATTTCAATGCAAGCCGTTCTGAAACCAATCGGCAAATTACTCAAAATGCCTAACTCGCCGAGAAAATCACTTTTTTTCCACAATGAATGTCTGGCAAAGAATAGTAAATTTCAATGCAAGCCGTTCTGAAACCAATCGGCAAATTACTCAAAATGCTTCACTCGCCGAGTAAATCACTTTTTTTCCCACAATGAATGTCTGGCAAAAAATAGTTAATTTTGATGCAAGCCGTTCTGAAACCAATCGGCAAATTACTCAAAATGCTTAACTCGCCGAGAAAATCACTTTTTTTCCACAATCAATGTCTGGCAAAAAATAGTTAATTTTGATGCAAGCCGTTCTGAAACCAATCGGCAAATTACTCAAATTGCTTACCTCGCCGAGAAAATCACTTTTTTGCCACAATGAATGTCTGGCAAAGAATAGTAAATTTCAATGCAAGCCGTTCTGAAACCAATCCGCAACTTACTCAAAATGCTTAACTCGCCGAGAAAATCACTTTTTTTCCACAATGAATGTCTGGCAAAGAATAGTAAATTTCAATGCAAGCCGTTCTGAAACCAATCGACAAATTAATCTAAATGCTTAACTCGCCGAGAAAATCACTTTTTTTCCACAATGAATGTCTGGCAAAAAATAGTTAATTTTGATGCAAGCCGTTCTGAAACCAATCGGCAAATAACTCAAAATGCTTAACTCGCCGAGAAAATCACTTTTTTTCAACAATGAATGTCTGGAAAAAAATAGTTAATTTTGATGCAAGCCGTTCTGAAACCAATCGGCAAATAACTCAAAATGCTTTACTCGCCGAGTAAATCACTTTTTTTCCACAATGAATGTCTGTCAAAAAATAGTAAATTTCAATGCAAGCCGTTCTGAAACCAATCGGCAAATTACTCAAAATGCTTAACTCGCCGAGAAATTCACTTTTTTTCAACAATGAATGTCTGGCAAAAAATAGTTAATTTTGATGCAAGCCGTTCTGAAACCAATCGGCAACTTACTCAAAATGCTTAACTCGCCGAGAAAATCACTTTTTTTCCACAATGAATGTCTGGCAAAGAATAGTAAATTTCAATGCAAGCCGTTCTGAAAACAATCGGCAAATTACTCAAAATGCTTAACTCGCCGAGAAAATCACTTTTATTCCACAGTAAATGTCTGGCAAAAAATAGTTCATTTTAATGCAAGATGTTCTGAAACCAATCGGCAAATAACTCAAAATGCTTAACTCGCCGAGAAAATGACTTATTTTCCACAATGAATGTCTGGCAAAAAATAGTTAATTTTGATGCAAGCCGTTCTGAAACCAATCGGCAAATTACTCAAAATGCTTAACTCGCCGAGAAAATCACTTTTTTTCCACAGTGAATGTCTGGCAAAAAATAGTTAATTTTAATGCAAGATGTTCTGAAACCAATCGGCAAATAACTCAAAAATGCTTAACTCGCCGAGAAAATCACTTTTTTTCCACAATGAATGTCTGGCAAAAAATAGTTAAATTTAATGCAAGATGTTCTGAAACCAATCGTCAACTTACTCAAAATGCTTAACTCGCCGAGAAAATCACTTTTTTTCCACAATGAATGTCTGGCAAAGAATAGCAAATTGCAATGCAAGCCGTTCTGAAACCAATCGGCAAATTACTCAAAATGCTTAACTCGCCGAGAAAATCACTTTTTTTCCACAGTAAATGTCTGGCAAAAAATAGTTCATTTTAATGCAAGATGTTCTGAAACCAATCGACAAATACCTCAAAATGCTTTACTCGCCGAGTAAATCACTTTTTTTCCACAATGAATGTCTGGCAAAAAATAGTAAATTTCAATGCAAGCCGTTCTGAAACCAATCGGCAAATTACTCAAAATGCTTAACTCGCCGAGAAAATCACTTTTTTTCCACAATGAATGTCTGGCAAAAAATAGTTAATTTTGATGCAAGCCGTTCTGAAACCAATCGGCAACTTACTCAAAATGCTTAACTCACCGAGAAAATCACTTTTTTTGCACAATCAATGTCTGGCAAAAAATAGTTAATTTTGATTCAAGCCGTTCTGAAACCAATCGGCAAATTACTCAAAATGCTTAACTCGCCGAGAAAATCACTTTTTTTCCACAATCAATGTCTGGCAAAAAATAGTTAATTTTGATGCAAGCCGATCTGAAACCAATCGGCAAATTACTCAAAATGCTTAACTCGCCGAGAAAATCACTTTTTTCCCACAATGAATGTCTGGCAAAGAATAGTAAATTTCAATGCAGGCCGTTCTGAAACCAATCGGCAAATTACTCAAAATGCCTAACTCGCCGAGAAAATCACTTTTTTCCACAATCAATGTCTGGCAAAAAATAGTTAAATTTCAATGCAAGCCGTTCTGAAACCAATCGGCAAATTACTCAAAATGCTTAACTCGCCGGGAAAATCACTTTTTTCCCACAATGAATGTCTGGCAAAAATTTGTTAATTTTGATGCAAGCCGTTCTGAAACCAATCGGCAAATTACTCAAAATGCCTAACTCGCCGAGAAAATCACTTTTTTCCACAATCAATGTCTGGCAAAAAATAGTTAAATTTCAATGCAAGCCGTTCTGAAACCAATCGGCAAATTACTCAAAATGCTTAACTCGCCGAGAAAATCACTTTTTTTCCACAATGAATGTCTGACAAAAAATAGTTAATTTTGATGCAAGCCGTTCTGAAACCAATCGGCAAATTCCACAAAATGCTTAACTCGCCGAGCAAATCACTTTTTTTCCACAATGAATGTCTGGCAAAGAATAGTAAATTTCAATGCAAGCCGTTCTGAAACCAATCGGCAAATTACTCAAAATGCTGAACTCTTAGAGAAAATCACTTTTTTTCCACAATGAATGTCTGGCAAAAAATAGTTAATTTTGATGCAAGCCGTTCTGAAACTAATCGGCAACTTACTCAAAATGCTTAACTCGCCGAGAAATTCACTTTTTTTCCACAATGAATGTCTGGCAAAAAATAGTTAATTTTGCTGCAAGCCGTTCTGAAACCAATCGGCAACTTACTCAAAATGCTTAACTCACCGAGAAAATCACTTATTTTGCACAATGACTGTCTGGCAAAGAATAGTAAATTTCAATGCAAGCCGTTCTGAAACCAATCGGCAAATTACTCAAAATGCTTAACTCGCCGGGAAAATCACTTTTTTCCCACAATGAATGTCTGGCAAAAATTTGTTAATTTTGATGCAAGCCGTTCTGAAACCAATCGGCAAATTACTCAAAATGCCTAACTCGCCGAGAAAATCACTTTTTTCCACAATCAATGTCTGGCAAAAAATAGTTAAATGTCAATGCAAGCCGTTCTGAAACCAATCGGCAAATTACTCAAAATGCTTAACTCGCCGGGAAAATCACTTTTTTCCCACAATGAATGTCTGGCAAAAATTTGTTAATTTTGATGCAAGCCGTTCTGAAACCAATCGGCAACTTACTCAAAATGCTTAACTCGCCGAGAAAATCACTTTTTTTCCACAATGAATGTCTGGCAAAGAATAGTAAATTTCAATGCAAGCCGTTCTGAAAACAATCGGCAAATTACTCAAAATGCTTAACTCGCCGAGAAAATCACTTTTTTTCCACAGTAAATGTCTGGCAAAAAATAGTTCATTTTAATGCAAGATGTTCTGAAACCAATCGGCAAATAACTCAAAACGCTTTTCTCGCCGAGTAAATCACTTTTTTTCCACAATGAATGTCTGGCAAAAAATAGTAAATTTCAATGCAAGCCGTTCTGAAACCAATCGGCAAATTACTCAAAATGCCTAACTCGCCGAGAAAATCACTTTTTTTCCACAATCAATGTCTGGCAAAAAATAGTTAATTTTGATTCAAGCCGTTCTGAAACCAATCGGCAAATTACTCAAAATGCTTAACTCGCCGAGAAAATCACTTTTTTTCCACAATCAATGTCTGGCAAAAAATAGTTAATTTTGATGCAAGCCGTTCTGAAACCAATCGGCAAATTCCTCAAAATGCTTAACTCGCCGAGAAAATCACTTTTTTTCCACAATGAATGTCTGGCAAAGAATAGTAAATTTCAATGCAGGCCGTTCTGAAACCAATCGGCAAATTACTCAAAATGCCTAACTCGCCGAGAAAATCACTTTTTTCCACAATCAATGTCTGGCAAAAAATAGTTAAATTTCAATGCAAGCCGTTCTGAAACCAATCGTCAAATTACTCAAAATGCTTAACTCGCCGAGAAAATCACTTTTTTTCCACAATGAATGTCTGACAAAAAATAGTTAATTTTGATGCAAGCCGTTCTGAAACCAATCGGCAAATTCCACAAAATGCTTAACTCGCCGAGCAAATCACTTTTTTTCCACAATGAATGTCTGGCAAAGAATAGTAAATTTCAATGCAAGCCGTTCTGAAACCAATCGGCAAATTACTCAAAATGCTGAACTCTTAGAGAAAATCACTTTTTTTCCACAATGAATGTCTGGCAAAAAATAGTTAATTTTGATGCAAGCCGTTCTGAAACTAATCGGCAACTTACTCAAAATGCTTAACTCGCCGAGAAATTCACTTTTTTTCCACAATGAATGTCTGGCAAAAAATAGTTAATTTTGCTGCAAGCCGTTCTGAAACCAATCGGCAACTTACTCAAAATGCTTAACTCACCGAGAAAATCACTTATTTTGCACAATGACTGTCTGGCAAAGAATAGTAAATTTCAATGCAAGCCGTTCTGAAACCAATCGGCAAATTACTCAAAATGCTTAACTCGCCGGGAAAATCACTTTTTTCCCACAATGAATGTCTGGCAAAAATTTGTTAATTTTGATGCAAGCCGTTCTGAAACCAATCGGCAAATTACTCAAAATGCCTAACTCGCCGAGAAAATCACTTTTTTCCACAATCAATGTCTGGCAAAAAATAGTTAAATGTCAATGCAAGCCGTTCTGAAACCAATCGGCAAATTACTCAAAATGCTTAACTCGCCGGGAAAATCACTTTTTTCCCACAATGAATGTCTGGCAAAAATTTGTTAATTTTGATGCAAGCCGTTCTGAAACCAATCGGCAACTTACTCAAAATGCTTAACTCGCCGAGAAAATCACTTTTTTTCCACAATGAATGTCTGGCAAAGAATAGTAAATTTCAATGCAAGCCGTTCTGAAAACAATCGGCAAATTACTCAAAATGCTTAACTCGCCGGGAAAATCACTTTTTTCCCACAATGAATGTCTGGCAAAAATTTGTTAATTTTGATGCAAGCCGTTCTGAAACCAATCGGCAACTTACTCAAAATGCTTAACTCGCCGAGAAAATCACTTTTTTTCCACAATGCATGTCTGGCAAAGAATAGTAAATTTCAATGCAAGCCGTTCTGAAAACAATCGGCAAATTACTCAAAATGCTTAACTCGCCGAGAAAATCACTTTTTTTCCACAGTAAATGTCTGGCAAAAAATAGTTCATTTTAATGCAAGATGTTCTGAAACCAATCGGCAAATAACTCAAAACGCTTTTCTCGCCGAGTAAATCACTTTTTTTCCACAATGAATGTCTGGCAAAAAATAGTAAATTTCAATGCAAGCCGTTCTGAAACCAATCGGCAAATTACTCAAAATGCCTAACTCGCCGAGAAAATCACTTTTTTTCCACAATCAATGTCTGGCAAAAAATAGTTAATTTTGATTCAAGCCGTTCTGAAACCAATCGGCAAATTACTCAAAATGCTTAACTCGCCGAGAAAATCACTTTTTTTCCACAATCAATGTCTGGCAAAAAATAGTTAATTTTGATGCAAGCCGTTCTGAAACCAATCGGCAAATTCCTCAAAATGCTTAACTCGCCGAGAAAATCACTTTTTTTCCACAATGAATGTCTGGCAAAGAATAGTAAATTTCAATGCAAGCCGTTCTGAAACCAATCGGCAAATTACTCAAAATGCTTCACTCGCCGAGAAAATCACTTTTTTTCCCACAATGAATGTCTGGCAAAAAATAGTTAATTTTGATGCAAGCCGTTCTGAAACCAATCGGCAACTTACTCAAAATGCTTAACTCGCCGAGAAAATCACTTTTTTTCCACAATGAATGTCTGGCAAAAAATAGTTAATTTTGATGCAAGCCGTTCTGAAACCAATCGGCAACTTACTCAAAATGCTTAACTCGCCGAGTAAATCACTGTTTTTCCACAATGAATGTCTGGCAATAAATAGTAAATTTCAATGCAAGCCGTTCTGAAACCAGTCGGCAAATTACTCAAAATGCTTAACTCGCCGAGAAAATCACTTTTTTTCCACAATCAATGTCTGGCAAAAAATAGTTAATTTTGATTCAAGCCGTTCTGAAACCAATCGGCAAATTACTCAAAATGCCTAACTCGCGAGAAAATCACTTTTTTTCCACAATCAATGTCTGGCAAAAAATAGTAAATTTTGATTCAAGCCGTTCTGAAACCAATCGGCAAATTACTGAAAATGCTTAACTCGCCGAGAAAATCACTTTTTTTCCACAATCAATGTCTGGCAAAAAATAGTTAATTTTGATGCAAGCCGTTCTGAAACCAATCGGCAAATTACTCAAATTGCTTACCTCGCCGAGAAAATCACTTTTTTGCCACAATGAATGTCTGGCAAAGAATAGTAAATTTCAATGCAAGCCGTTCTGAAACCAATCCGCAACTTACTCAAAATGCTTAACTCGCCGAGAAAATCACTTTTTTTCCACAATGAATGTCTGGCAAAGAATAGTAAATTTCAATGCAAGCCGTTCTGAAACCAATCGACAAATTAATCTAAATGCTTAACTCGCCGAGAAAATCACTTTTTTTCCACAATGAATGTCTGGCAAAAAATAGTTAATTTTGATGCAAGCCGTTCTGAAACCAATCGGCAAATAACTCAAAATGCTTAACTCGCCGAGAAAATCACTTTTTTTCAACAATGAATGTCTGGAAAAAAATAGTTAATTTTGATGCAAGCCGTTCTGAAACCAATCGGCAAATAACTCAAAACGCTTTACTCGCCGAGAAAATCACTTTTTTTCCACAATCAATGTCTGGCAAAAAATAGTTAATTTTGATTCAAGCCGTTCTGAAACCAATCGGCAAATTACTCAAAATGCTTAACTCGCCGAGAAAATCACTTTTTTTCCACAATCAATGTCTGGCAAAAAATAGTTAATTTTGATGCAAGCCGTTCTGAAACCAATCGGCAAATTCCTCAAAATGCTTAACTCGCCGAGAAAATCACTTTTTTTCGACAATGAATGTCTGGCAAAGAATAGTAAATTTCAATGCAGGCCGTTCTGAAACCAATCGGCAAATTACTCAAAATGCCTAACTCGCCGAGAAAATCACTTTTTTCCACAATCAATGTCTGGCAAAAAATAGTTAAATTTCAATGCAAGCCGTTCTGAAACCAATCGGCAAATTACTCAAAATGCTTAACTCGCCGGGAAAATCACTTTTTTCCCACAATGAATGTCTGGCAAAAATTTGTTAATTTTGATGCAAGCCGTTCTGAAACCAATCGGCAAATTACTCAAAATGCCTAACTCGCCGAGAAAATCACTTTTTTCCACAATCAATGTCTGGCAAAAAATAGTTAAATTTCAATGCAAGCCGTTCTGAAACCAATCGGCAAATTACTCAAAATGCTTAACTCGCCGAGAAAATCACTTTTTTTCCACAATGAATGTCTGACAAAAAATAGTTAATTTTGATGCAAGCCGTTCTGAAACCAATCGGCAAATTCCACAAAATGCTTAACTCGCCGAGCAAATCACTTTTTTTCCACAATGAATGTCTGGCAAAGAATAGTAAATTTCAATGCAAGCCGTTCTGAAACCAATCGGCAAATTACTCAAAATGCTGAACTCTTAGAGAAAATCACTTTTTTTCCACAATGAATGTCTGGCAAAAAATAGTTAATTTTGATGCAAGCCGTTCTGAAACTAATCGGCAACTTACTCAAAATGCTTAACTCGCCGAGAAATTCACTTTTTTTCCACAATGAATGTCTGGCAAAAAATAGTTAATTTTGCTGCAAGCCGTTCTGAAACCAATCGGCAACTTACTCAAAATGCTTAACTCACCGAGAAAATCACTTATTTTGCACAATGACTGTCTGGCAAAGAATAGTAAATTTCAATGCAAGCCGTTCTGAAACCAATCGGCAAATTACTCAAAATGCTTAACTCGCCGGGAAAATCACTTTTTTCCCACAATGAATGTCTGGCAAAAATTTGTTAATTTTGATGCAAGCCGTTCTGAAACCAATCGGCAAATTACTCAAAATGCCTAACTCGCCGAGAAAATCACTTTTTTCCACAATCAATGTCTGGCAAAAAATAGTTAAATGTCAATGCAAGCCGTTCTGAAACCAATCGGCAAATTACTCAAAATGCTTAACTCGCCGGGAAAATCACTTTTTTCCCACAATGAATGTGTGGCAAAAATTTGTTAATTTTGATGCAAGCCGTTCTGAAACCAATCGGCAACTTACTCAAAATGCTTAACTCGCCGAGAAAATCACTTTTTTTCCACAATGAATGTCTGGCAAAGAATAGTAAATTTCAATGCAAGCCGTTCTGAAAACAATCGGCAAATTACTCAAAATGCTTAACTCGCCGGGAAAATCACTTTTTTCCCACAATGAATGTCTGGCAAAAATTTGTTAATTTTGATGCAAGCCGTTCTGAAACCAATCGGCAACTTACTCAAAATGCTTAACTCGCCGAGAAAATCACTTTTTTTCCACAATGAATGTCTGGCAAAGAATAGTAAATTTCAATGCAAGCCGTTCTGAAAACAATCGGCAAATTACTCAAAATGCTTAACTCGCCGAGAAAATCACTTTTTTTCCACAGTAAATGTCTGGCAAAAAATAGTTCATTTTAATGCAAGATGTTCTGAAACCAATCGGCAAATAACTCAAAACGCTTTTCTCGCCGAGTAAATCACTTTTTTTCCACAATGAATGTCTGGCAAAAAATAGTAAATTTCAATGCAAGCCGTTCTGAAACCAATCGGCAAATTACTCAAAATGCCTAACTCGCCGAGAAAATCACTTTTTTTCCACAATCAATGTCTGGCAAAAAATAGTTAATTTTGATTCAAGCCGTTCTGAAACCAATCGGCAAATTACTCAAAATGCTTAACTCGCCGAGAAAATCACTTTTTTTCCACAATCAATGTCTGGCAAAAAATAGTTAATTTTGATGCAAGCCGTTCTGAAACCAATCGGCAAATTCCTCAAAATGCTTAACTCGCCGAGAAAATCACTTTTTTTCCACAATGAATGTCTGGCAAAGAATAGTAAATTTCAATGCAAGCCGTTCTGAAACCAATCGGCAAATTACTCAAAATGCTTCACTCGCCGAGAAAATCACTTTTTTTCCCACAATGAATGTCTGGCAAAAAATAGTTAATTTTGATGCAAGCCGTTCTGAAACCAATCGGCAACTTACTCAAAATGCTTAACTCGCCGAGAAAATCACTTTTTTTCCACAATGAATGTCTGGCAAAAAATAGTTAATTTTGATGCAAGCCGTTCTGAAACCAATCGGCAACTTACTCAAAATGCTTAACTCGCCGAGTAAATCACTGTTTTTCCACAATGAATGTCTGGCAATAAATAGTAAATTTCAATGCAAGCCGTTCTGAAACCAGTCGGCAAATTACTCAAAATGCTTAACTCGCCGAGAAAATCACTTTTTTTCCACAATCAATGTCTGGCAAAAAATAGTTAATTTTGATTCAAGCCGTTCTGAAACCAATCGGCAAATTACTCAAAATGCCTAACTCGCGAGAAAATCACTTTTTTTCCACAATCAATGTCTGGCAAAAAATAGTAAATTTTGATTCAAGCCGTTCTGAAACCAATCGGCAAATTACTGAAAATGCTTAACTCGCCGAGAAAATCACTTTTTTTCCACAATCAATGTCTGGCAAAAAATAGTTAATTTTGATGCAAGCCGTTCTGAAACCAATCGGCAAATTACTCAAATTGCTTACCTCGCCGAGAAAATCACTTTTTTGCCACAATGAATGTCTGGCAAAGAATAGTAAATTTCAATGCAAGCCGTTCTGAAACCAATCCGCAACTTACTCAAAATGCTTAACTCGCCGAGAAAATCACTTTTTTTCCACAATGAATGTCTGGCAAAGAATAGTAAATTTCAATGCAAGCCGTTCTGAAACCAATCGACAAATTAATCTAAATGCTTAACTCGCCGAGAAAATCACTTTTTTTCCACAATGAATGTCTGGCAAAAAATAGTTAATTTTGATGCAAGCCGTTCTGAAACCAATCGGCAAATAACTCAAAATGCTTAACTCGCCGAGAAAATCACTTTTTTTCAACAATGAATGTCTGGAAAAAAATAGTTAATTTTGATGCAAGCCGTTCTGAAACCAATCGGCAAATAACTCAAAACGCTTTACTCGCCGAGTAAATCACTTTTTTTCCACAATGAATGTCTGTCAAAAAATAGTAAATTTCAATGCAAGCCGTTCTGAAACCAATCGGCAAATTACTCAAAATGCTTAACTCGCCGAGAAATTCACTTTTTTTCAACAATGAATGTCTGGCAAAAAAATAGTTAATTTTGATGCAAGCCGTTCTGAAACCAATCGGCAACTTACTCAAAATGCTTAACTCGCCGAGAAAATCACTTTTTTTCCACAATGAATGTCTGGCAAAGAATAGTAAATTTCAATGCAAGCCGTTCTGAAAACAATCGGCAAATTACTCAAAATGCTTAACTCGCCGAGAAAATCACTTTTATTCCACAGTAAATGTCTGGCAAAAAATAGTTCATTTTAATGCAAGATGTTCTGAAACCAATCGGCAAATAACTCAAAATGCTTAACTCGCCGAGAAAATGACTTATTTTCCACAATGAATGTCTGGCAAAAAATAGTTAATTTTGATGCAAGCCGTTCTGAAACCAATCGGCAAATTACTCAAAATGCTTAACTCGCCGAGAAAATCACTTTTTTTCCACAGTGAATGTCTGGCAAAAAATAGTTAATTTTAATGCAAGATGTTCTGAAACCAATCGGCAAATAACTCAAAAATGCTTAACTCGCCGAGAAAATCACTTTTTTTCCACAATGAATGTCTGGCAAAAAATAGTTAAATTTAATGCAAGATGTTCTGAAACCAATCGTCAACTTACTCAAAATGCTTAACTCGCCGAGAAAATCACTTTTTTTCCACAATGAATGTCTGGCAAAGAATAGTAAATTTCAATGCAAGCCGTTCTGAAACCAATCGACAAATTAATCTAAATGCTTAACTCGCCGAGAAAATCACTTTTTTTCCACAATGAATGTCTGGCAAAAAATAGTTAATTTTGATGCAAGCCGTTCTGAAACCAATCGGCAAATAACTCAAAATGCTTAACTCGCCGAGAAAATCACTTTTTTTCAACAATGAATGTCAGGAAAAAAATAGTTAATTTTGATGCAAGCCGTTCTGAAACCAATCGGCAAATAACTCAAAACGCTTTACTCGCCGAGTAAATCACTTTTTTTCCACAATGAATGTCTGTCAAAAAATAGTAAATTTCAATGCAAGCCGTTCTGAAACCAATCGGCAAATTACTCAAAATGCTTAACTCGCCGAGAAATTCACTTTTTTTCAACAATGAATGTCTGGCAAAAAATAGTTAATTTTGATGCAAGCCGTTCTGAAACCAATCGGCAACTTACTCAAAATGCTTAACTCGCCGAGAAAATCACTTTTTTTCCACAATGAATGTCTGGCAAAGAATAGTAAATTTCAATGCAAGCCGTTCTGAAAACAATCGGCAAATTACTCAAAATGCTTAACTCGCCGAGAAAATCACTTTTATTCCACAGTAAATGTCTGGCAAAAAATAGTTCATTTTAATGCAAGATGTTCTGAAACCAATCGGCAAATAACTCAAAATGCTTAACTCGCCGAGAAAATGACTTATTTTCCACAATGAATGTCTGGCAAAAAATAGTTAATTTTGATGCAAGCCGTTCTGAAACCAATCGGCAAATTACTCAAAATGCTTAACTCGCCGAGAAAATCACTTTTTTTCCACAGTGAATGTCTGGCAAAAAATAGTTGATTTTAATGCAAGATGTTCTGAAACCAATCGGCAAATAACTCAAAAATGCTTAACTCGCCGAGAAAATCACTTTTTTTCCACAATCAATGTCTGGCAAAAAATAGTTAAATTTCAATGCAAGCCGTTCTGAAACCAATCGGCAAATTACTCAAAATGCTTAACTCGCCGGGAAAATCACTTTTTTCCCACAATGAATGTCTGGCAAAAATTTGTTAATTTTGATGCAAGCCGTTCTGAAACCAATCGGCAAATTACTCAAAATGCCTAACTCGCCGAGAAAATCACTTTTTTCCACAATCAATGTCTGGCAAAAAATAGTTAAATTTCAATGCAAGCCGTTCTGAAACCAATCGGCAAATTACTCAAAATGCTTAACTCGCCGAGAAAATCACTTTTTTTCCACAATGAATGTCTGACAAAAAATAGTTAATTTTGATGCAAGCCGTTCTGAAACCAATCGGCAAATTCCACAAAATGCTTAACTCGCCGAGCAAATCACTTTTTTTCCACAATGAATGTCTGGCAAAGAATAGTAAATTTCAATGCAAGCCGTTCTGAAACCAATCGGCAAATTACTCAAAATGCTGAACTCTTAGAGAAAATCACTTTTTTTCCACAATGAATGTCTGGCAAAAAATAGTTAATTTTGATGCAAGCCGTTCTGAAACTAATCGGCAACTTACTCAAAATGCTTAACTCGCCGAGAAATTCACTTTTTTTCCACAATGAATGTCTGGCAAAAAATAGTTAATTTTGCTGCAAGCCGTTCTGAAACCAATCGGCAACTTACTCAAAATGCTTAACTCACCGAGAAAATCACTTATTTTGCACAATGACTGTCTGGCAAAGAATAGTAAATTTCAATGCAAGCCGTTCTGAAACCAATCGGCAAATTACTCAAAATGCTTAACTCGCCGGGAAAATCACTTTTTTCCCACAATGAATGTCTGGCAAAAATTTGTTAATTTTGATGCAAGCCGTTCTGAAACCAATCGGCAAATTACTCAAAATGCCTAACTCGCCGAGAAAATCACTTTTTTCCACAATCAATGTCTGGCAAAAAATAGTTAAATGTCAATGCAAGCCGTTCTGAAACCAATCGGCAAATTACTCAAAATGCTTAACTCGCCGGGAAAATCACTTTTTTCCCACAATGAATGTGTGGCAAAAATTTGTTAATTTTGATGCAAGCCGTTCTGAAACCAATCGGCAACTTACTCAAAATGCTTAACTCGCCGAGAAAATCACTTTTTTTCCACAATGAATGTCTGGCAAAGAATAGTAAATTTCAATGCAAGCCGTTCTGAAAACAATCGGCAAATTACTCAAAATGCTTAACTCGCCGGGAAAATCACTTTTTTCCCACAATGAATGTCTGGCAAAAATTTGTTAATTTTGATGCAAGCCGTTCTGAAACCAATCGGCAACTTACTCAAAATGCTTAACTCGCCGAGAAAATCACTTTTTTTCCACAATGAATGTCTGGCAAAGAATAGTAAATTTCAATGCAAGCCGTTCTGAAAACAATCGGCAAATTACTCAAAATGCTTAACTCGCCGAGAAAATCACTTTTTTTCCACAGTAAATGTCTGGCAAAAAATAGTTCATTTTAATGCAAGATGTTCTGAAACCAATCGGCAAATAACTCAAAACGCTTTTCTCGCCGAGTAAATCACTTTTTTTCCACAATGAATGTCTGGCAAAAAATAGTAAATTTCAATGCAAGCCGTTCTGAAACCAATCGGCAAATTACTCAAAATGCCTAACTCGCCGAGAAAATCACTTTTTTTCCACAATCAATGTCTGGCAAAAAATAGTTAATTTTGATTCAAGCCGTTCTGAAACCAATCGGCAAATTACTCAAAATGCTTAACTCGCCGAGAAAATCACTTTTTTTCCACAATCAATGTCTGGCAAAAAATAGTTAATTTTGATGCAAGCCGTTCTGAAACCAATCGGCAAATTCCTCAAAATGCTTAACTCGCCGAGAAAATCACTTTTTTTCCACAATGAATGTCTGGCAAAGAATAGTAAATTTCAATGCAAGCCGTTCTGAAACCAATCGGCAAATTACTCAAAATGCTTCACTCGCCGAGAAAATCACTTTTTTTCCCACAATGAATGTCTGGCAAAAAATAGTTAATTTTGATGCAAGCCGTTCTGAAACCAATCGGCAACTTACTCAAAATGCTTAACTCGCCGAGAAAATCACTTTTTTTCCACAATGAATGTCTGGCAAAAAATAGTTAATTTTGATGCAAGCCGTTCTGAAACCAATCGGCAACTTACTCAAAATGCTTAACTCGCCGAGTAAATCACTGTTTTTCCACAATGAATGTCTGGCAATAAATAGTAAATTTCAATGCAAGCCGTTCTGAAACCAGTCGGCAAATTACTCAAAATGCTTAACTCGCCGAGAAAATCACTTTTTTTCCACAATCAATGTCTGGCAAAAAATAGTTAATTTTGATTCAAGCCGTTCTGAAACCAATCGGCAAATTACTCAAAATGCCTAACTCGCGAGAAAATCACTTTTTTTCCACAATCAATGTCTGGCAAAAAATAGTAAATTTTGATTCAAGCCGTTCTGAAACCAATCGGCAAATTACTGAAAATGCTTAACTCGCCGAGAAAATCACTTTTTTTCCACAATCAATGTCTGGCAAAAAATAGTTAATTTTGATGCAAGCCGTTCTGAAACCAATCGGCAAATTACTCAAATTGCTTACCTCGCCGAGAAAATCACTTTTTTGCCACAATGAATGTCTGGCAAAGAATAGTAAATTTCAATGCAAGCCGTTCTGAAACCAATCCGCAACTTACTCAAAATGCTTAACTCGCCGAGAAAATCACTTTTTTTCCACAATGAATGTCTGGCAAAGAATAGTAAATTTCAATGCAAGCCGTTCTGAAACCAATCGACAAATTAATCTAAATGCTTAACTCGCCGAGAAAATCACTTTTTTTCCACAATGAATGTCTGGCAAAAAATAGTTAATTTTGATGCAAGCCGTTCTGAAACCAATCGGCAAATAACTCAAAATGCTTAACTCGCCGAGAAAATCACTTTTTTTCAACAATGAATGTCTGGAAAAAAATAGTTAATTTTGATGCAAGCCGTTCTGAAACCAATCGGCAAATAACTCAAAACGCTTTACTCGCCGAGTAAATCACTTTTTTTCCACAATGAATGTCTGTCAAAAAATAGTAAATTTCAATGCAAGCCGTTCTGAAACCAATCGGCAAATTACTCAAAATGCTTAACTCGCCGAGAAATTCACTTTTTTTCAACAATGAATGTCTGGCAAAAAAATAGTTAATTTTGATGCAAGCCGTTCTGAAACCAATCGGCAACTTACTCAAAATGCTTAACTCGCCGAGAAAATCACTTTTTTTCCACAATGAATGTCTGGCAAAGAATAGTAAATTTCAATGCAAGCCGTTCTGAAAACAATCGGCAAATTACTCAAAATGCTTAACTCGCCGAGAAAATCACTTTTATTCCACAGTAAATGTCTGGCAAAAAATAGTTCATTTTAATGCAAGATGTTCTGAAACCAATCGGCAAATAACTCAAAATGCTTAACTCGCCGAGAAAATGACTTATTTTCCACAATGAATGTCTGGCAAAAAATAGTTAATTTTGATGCAAGCCGTTCTGAAACCAATCGGCAAATTACTCAAAATGCTTAACTCGCCGAGAAAATCACTTTTTTTCCACAGTGAATGTCTGGCAAAAAATAGTTAATTTTAATGCAAGATGTTCTGAAACCAATCGGCAAATAACTCAAAAATGCTTAACTCGCCGAGAAAATCACTTTTTTTCCACAATGAATGTCTGGCAAAAAATAGTTAAATTTAATGCAAGATGTTCTGAAACCAATCGTCAACTTACTCAAAATGCTTAACTCGCCGAGAAAATCACTTTTTTTCCACAATGAATGTCTGGCAAAGAATAGTAAATTTCAATGCAAGCCGTTCTGAAACCAATCGACAAATTAATCTAAATGCTTAACTCGCCGAGAAAATCACTTTTTTTCCACAATGAATGTCTGGCAAAAAATAGTTAATTTTGATGCAAGCCGTTCTGAAACCAATCGGCAAATAACTCAAAATGCTTAACTCGCCGAGAAAATCACTTTTTTTCAACAATGAATGTCAGGAAAAAAATAGTTAATTTTGATGCAAGCCGTTCTGAAACCAATCGGCAAATAACTCAAAACGCTTTACTCGCCGAGTAAATCACTTTTTTTCCACAATGAATGTCTGTCAAAAAATAGTAAATTTCAATGCAAGCCGTTCTGAAACCAATCGGCAAATTACTCAAAATGCTTAACTCGCCGAGAAATTCACTTTTTTTCAACAATGAATGTCTGGCAAAAAATAGTTAATTTTGATGCAAGCCGTTCTGAAACCAATCGGCAACTTACTCAAAATGCTTAACTCGCCGAGAAAATCACTTTTTTTCCACAATGAATGTCTGGCAAAGAATAGTAAATTTCAATGCAAGCCGTTCTGAAAACAATCGGCAAATTACTCAAAATGCTTAACTCGCCGAGAAAATCACTTTTATTCCACAGTAAATGTCTGGCAAAAAATAGTTCATTTTAATGCAAGATGTTCTGAAACCAATCGGCAAATAACTCAAAATGCTTAACTCGCCGAGAAAATGACTTATTTTCCACAATGAATGTCTGGCAAAAAATAGTTAATTTTGATGCAAGCCGTTCTGAAACCAATCGGCAAATTACTCAAAATGCTTAACTCGCCGAGAAAATCACTTTTTTTCCACAGTGAATGTCTGGCAAAAAATAGTTGATTTTAATGCAAGATGTTCTGAAACCAATCGGCAAATAACTCAAAAATGCTTAACTCGCCGAGAAAATCACTTTTTTTCCACAATGAATGTCTGGCAAAAAATAGTTAAATTTAATGCAAGATGTTCTGAAACCAATCGTCAACTTACTCAAAATGCTTAACTCGCCGAGAAAATCACTTTTTTTCCACAATGAATGTCTGGCAAAGAATAGCAAATTGCAATGCAAGCCGTTCTGAAACCAATCGGCAAATTACTCAAAATGCTTAACTCGCCGAGAAAATCACTTTTTTTCCACAGTAAATGTCTGGCAAAAAATAGTTCATTTTAATGCAAGATGTTCTGAAACCAATCGACAAATACCTCAAAATGCTTTACTCGCCGAGTAAATCACTTTTTTTCCACAATGAATGTCTAGCAAAAAATAGTAAATTTCAATGCAAGCCGTTCTGAAACCAATCGGCAAATTACTCAAAATGCTTAACTCGCCGAGAAAATCACTTTTTTTCCACAATGAATGTCTGGCAAAAAATAGTTAATTTTGATGCAAGCCGTTCTGAAACCAATCGGCAACTTACTCAAAATGCTTAACTCGCCGAGAAATTCACTTTTTTTTGCACAATGAATGTCTGGCAAAGAATAGTAAATTTCAATGCAAGCCGTTCTGAAACAAATCGGCAAATTACTCAAAATGCTTAACTCGCCGGGAAAATCACTTTTTTCCCACAATGAATGTCTGGCAAAAAATAGTTAATTTTGATTCAAGCCGATCTGAAACCAATCGGCAAATTACTCAAAATGCTTAACTCGCCGAGAAAATCACTTTTTTTCCACAGTAAATGTCTGGCAAAAAATAGTTCATTTTAATGCAAGATGTTCTGAAACCAATCGACAAATACCTCAAAATGCTTTACTCGCCGAGAAAATCACTTTTTTTCCACAATGAATGTCTGGCAAAAAATAGTTAATTTTGATGCAAGCCGTTCTGAAACCAATCGGCAAATTACTCAATATGCTTAACTCGCCGCGAAAATCACTTTTTTTGCACAATTAATGTCTGGCAAAGAATAGTAAATTTCAATGCAAGCCGTTCTGAAACCAATCGGCAAATTACTCAAAATGCTTATCTCGCCGAGAAAATCACCTTTTTTCCACGATGAATGTCTGGCAAAAAATAGTTAATTTTGATGCAAGCCGTTCTGAAACCAATCGGCAAATTACTCAATATGCTTAACTCGCCGCGAAAATCACTTTTTTTGCACAATTAATGTCTGGCAAAGAATAGTAAATTTCAATGCAAGCCGTTCTGAAACCAATCGGCAAATTACTCAAAATGCTTATCTCGCCGAGAAAATCACCTTTTTTCCACGATGAATGTCTGGCAAAAAATAGTTAATTTTGATGCAAGCCGTTCTGAAACCAATCGGCAAATAACTCAAATTGCTTAACTCGCCGAGAAAATCACTTTTGTTCAACAATGAATGTCAGGCAAAAAATAGTTAATTTTGATGCAAGCCGTTCTGAAACCAATCGGCAAATTACTCAATATGCTTAACTCGCCGCGAAAATCACATTTTTTGCACAATGAATGTCTGGCAAAGAATAGTAAATTTCAATGCAAGCCGTTCTGAAACCAATCGGCAAATTACTCAAAATGCTTCACTCGCCGAGAAAATCACCTTTTTTCCACAATGAATGTCTGGCAAAAAATAGTTAATTTTGATGCCAGCCGTTCTGAAACCAATCGGCAACTTACTCAAAATGCTTAACTCGCCGAGAAAATCACTTTTTTTCCACAATGAATGTCTGGCAAAGAATAGTAAATTGCAATGCAAGCCGTTCTGAAACCAATCGGCAAATTACTCAAAATGCTTAACTCGCCGAGAAAATCACTTTTTTTCCACAGTAAATGTCTGGCAAAAAATAGTTAATTTTGATTCAAGCCGTTCTGAAACCAATCGGCAAATTACTCAAAATGCTTAACTCGCCGAGAAAATCACTTTTTTTCCACAATCAATGTCTGGCAAAAAATAGTTAATTTTGATGCAAGCCGATCTGAAACCAATCGGCAACTTACTCAAAATGCTTAACTCGCCGAGAAAATCACTTTTTTTTCCCACAATGAACGTCTGGCAAAGAATAGTAAATTTCAATGCAAGCCGTTCTGAAACCAATCGGCAAATTACTCAAAATGCTTAACTCGCCGAGAAAATCACTTTTTTTCCACAATGAATGTCTGGCAAAAAATAGTTAATTTTGATGCAAGCCGTTCTGAAACCAATCGGCAAATTACTCAATATGCTTAACTCGCCGCGAAAATCACTTTTTTTGCACAATTAATGTCTGGCAAAGAATAGTAAATTTCAATGCAAGCCGTTCTGAAACCAATCGGCAAATTACTCAAAATGCTTATCTCGCCGAGAAAATCACCTTTTTTCCACGATGAATGTCTGGCAAAAAATAGTTAATTTTGATGCAAGCCGTTCTGAAACCAATCGGCAAATTACTCAATATGCTTAACTCGCCGCGAAAATCACTTTTTTTGCACAATTAATGTCTGGCAAAGAATAGTAAATTTCAATGCAAGCCGTTCTGAAACCAATCGGCAAATTACTCAAAATGCTTATCTCGCCGAGAAAATCACCTTTTTTCCACGATGAATGTCTGGCAAAAAATAGTTAATTTTGATGCAAGCCGTTCTGAAACCAATCGGCAAATAACTCAAATTGCTTAACTCGCCGAGAAAATCACTTTTGTTCAACAATGAATGTCAGGCAAAAAATAGTTAATTTTGATGCAAGCCGTTCTGAAACCAATCGGCAAATTACTCAATATGCTTAACTCGCCGCGAAAATCACATTTTTTGCACAATGAATGTCTGGCAAAGAATAGTAAATTTCAATGCAAGCCGTTCTGAAACCAATCGGCAAATTACTCAAAATGCTTAACTCGCCGAGAAAATCACCTTTTTTCCACAATGAATGTCTGGCAAAAAATAGTTAATTTTGATGCCAGCCGTTCTGAAACCAATCGGCAACTTACTCAAAATGCTTAACTCGCCGAGAAAATCACTTTTTTTCCACAATGAATGTCTGGCAAAGAATAGTAAATTGCAATGCAAGCCGTTCTGAAACCAATCGGCAAATTACTCAAAATGCTTAACTCGCCGAGAAAATCACTTTTTTTCCACAGTAAATGTCTGGCAAAAAATAGTTCATTTTAATGCAAGATGTTGTGAAACCAATCGACAAATACCTCAAAATGCTTTACTCGCCGAGTAAATCACTTTTTTTCCACAATGAATGTCTGGCAAAAAATAGTAAATTTCAATGCAAGCCGTTCTGAAACCAATCGGCAAATTACTCAATATGCTTAACGCGCCGAGAAAATCACTTTTTTTCCACAATGAATGTCTGGCAAAAAATAGTTAATTTTGATGCAAGCCGTTCTGAAACCAATCGGCAACTTACTCAAAATGCTTAACTCGCCGACAAAATCACTTTTTTTGCACAATGAATGTCTGGCAAAGAATAGTAAATTTCAATGCAAGCCGTTCTGAAACCAATCGGCAAATTACTCAAAATGCTTAACTCGCCGGGAAAATCACTTTTTTCCCACAATGAATGTCTGGCAAAAAATAGTTAATTTTAATGCAAGATGTTCTGAAACCAATCGGCAAATAACTCAAAAATGCTTAACTCGCCGAGAAAATCACTTTTTTTCCACAATGAATGTCTGGCAAAAAATAGTTAAATTTAATGCAAGATGTTCTGAAACCAATCGTCAACTTACTCAAAATGCTTAACTCGCCGAGAAAATCACTTTTTTTCCACAATGAATGTCTGGCAAAGAATAGTAAATTGCAATGCAAGCCGTTCTGAAACCAATCGGCAAATTACTCAAAATGCTTAACTCGCCGAGAAAATCACTTTTTTTCCACAGTAAATGTCTGGCAAAAAATAGTTCATTTTAATGCAAGATGTTCTGAAACCAATCGACAAATACCTCAAAATGCTTTACTCGCCGAGTAAATCACTTTTTTTCCACAATGAATGTCTGGCAAAAAATAGTAAATTTCAATGCAAGCCGTTCTGAAACCAATCGGCAAATTACTCAAAATGCTTAACTCGCCGAGAAAATCACTTTATTTCCACAATGAATGTCTGGCAAAAAATAGGTAATTTTGATGCAAGCCGTTCTGAAACCAATCGGCAACTTACTCAAAATGCTTAACTCACCGAGAAAATCACTTTTTTTGCACAATGAATGTCTGGCAAAGAATACTAAATTTCAATGCAAGCCGTTCTGAAACCAATCGGCAAATTACTCAAAATGCTTAACTCGCCGGGAAAATCACTTTTTTCCCACAATGAATGTCTGGCAAAAAATAGTTAATTTTGATGCAAGCCGTTCTGAAACCAATCGGCAAATAACTCAAATTGCTTAACTCGCCGAGAAAATCACTTTTTTCCCACAGTGAATGTCTGGCAAAAAATAGTTAATTTTGATTCAAGTCGTTCTGAAACCAATCGGCAAATTACTCGAAATGCTTAACTCGCCGAGAAAAATCACTTTTTTTCCACAATCAATGTCTGGCAAAAAATAGTTAATTTTGATGCAAGCCGTTCTGAAACCAATCGGCAAATTACTCAAAATGCCTAACTCGCCGAGAAAATCACTTTTTTTCCGCAATCAATGTCTGGCAAAAAATAGTTAATTTTGATTCAAGCCGTTCTGAAACCAATCGGCAAATTACTCAAAATGCTTAACTCGCCGAGAAAATCACTTTTTTTGCACAATCAATGTCTGGCAAAAAATAGTTAATTTTGATGCAAGCCGATCTGAAACCAATCGGCAAATTACTCAAAATGCTTAACTCGCCGAGAAAATCACTTTTTTCCCACAATGAATGTCTGGCAAAGAATAGTAAATTTCAATGCAAGCCGTTCTGAAACCAATCGGCAAATTACTCAAAATGCTTAACTCGCCGAGAAAATCACATTTTTTCCACAATGAATGTCTGGCAAAAAATAGTTAATTTTGATGCAAGCCGTTCTGAAACCAATCGGCAAATAACTCAAATTGCTTAACTCGCCGAGAAAATCACTTTTTTTCCACAGTGAATGTCTGGCAAAAAATAGTTAATTTTAATGCAAGATGTTCTGAAACCAATCGGCAAATAACTCACAATGCTTAACTCGTCGAGAAAATCGTTTTTTTTCCCACAATGAATGTCTGGCAAAAAATAGTTAATTTTGATGCAAGCCGTTCTGAAACCAATCGGCAACTTACTCAAAATGCTTAACTCGCCGAGAAAATCACTTTTTTTTCCCACAATGAACGTCTGGCAAAGAATAGTAAATTTCAATGCAAGCCGTTCTGAAACCAATCGGCAAATTACTCAAAATGCTTAACTCGCCGAGAAAATCACTTTTTTTCCACAATGAATGTCTGGCAAAAAATAGTTAATTTTCATGCAAGCCGTTCTGAAACCAATCGGCAAATTACTCAATATGCTTAACTCGCCTCGAAAATCACTTTTTTTGCACAATTAATGTCTGGCAAAGAATAGTAAATTTCAATGCAAGCCGTTCTGAAACCAATTGGCAAATAACTCAAAAATGCTTAACTCGCCGAGAAAATCACTTTTTTTCCACAATGAATGTCTGGCAAAAAATAGTTAATTTTGATGCAAGCCGTTCTGAAACCAATCGGCAAATTACTCAATATGCTTAACTCGCCGCGAAAATCACTTTTTTTGCACAATTAATGTCTGGCAAAGAATAGTAAATTTCAATGCAAGCCGTTCTGAAACCAATCGGCAAATTACTCAAAATGCTTATCTCGCCGAGAAAATCACCTTTTTTCCACGATGAATGTCTGGCAAAAAATAGTTAATTTTGATGCAAGCCGTTCTGAAACCAATCGGCAAATAACTCAAATTGCTTAACTCGCCGAGAAAATCACTTTTGTTCAACAATGAATGTCAGGCAAAAAATAGTTAATTTTGATGCAAGCCGTTCTGAAACCAATCGGCAAATTACTCAATATGCTTAACTCGCCGCGAAAATCACATTTTTTGCACAATGAATGTCTGGCAAAGAATAGTAAATTTCAATGCAAGCCGTTCTGAAACCAATCGGCAAATTACTCAAAATGCTTAACTCGCCGAGAAAATCACCTTTTTTCCACAATGAATGTCTGGCAAAAAATAGTTAATTTTGATGCCAGCCGTTCTGAAACCAATCGACAACTTACTCAAAATGCTTAACTCGCCGAGAAAATCACTTTTTTTCCACAATGAATGTCTGGCAAAGAATAGTAAATTGCAATGCAAGCCGTTCTGAAACCAATCGGCAAATTACTCAAAATGCTTAACTCGCCGAGAAAATCACTTTTTTTCCACAGTAAATGTCTGGCAAAAAATAGTTCATTTTAATGCAAGATGTTGTGAAACCAATCGACAAATACCTCAAAATGCTTTACTCGCCGAGTAAATCACTTTTTTTCCACAATGAATGTCTGGCAAAAAATAGTAAATTTCAATGCAAGCCGTTCTGAAACCAATCGGCAAATTACTCAATATGCTTAACTCGCCGAGAAAATCACTTTTTTTCCACAATGAATGTCTGGCAAAAAATAGTTAATTTTGATGCAAGCCGTTCTGAAACCAATCGGCAACTTACTCAAAATGCTTAACTCGCCGACAAAATCACTTTTTTTGCACAATGAATGTCTGGCAAAGAATAGTAAATTTCAATGCAAGCCGTTCTGAAACCAATCGGCAAATTACTCAAAATGCTTAACTCGCCGGGAAAATCACTTTTTTCCCACAATGAATGTCTGGCAAAAAATAGTTAATTTTAATGCAAGATGTTCTGAAACCAATCGGCAAATAACTCAAAAATGCTTAACTCGCCGAGAAAATCACTTTTTTTCCACAATGAATGTCTGGCAAAAAATAGTTAAATTTAATGCAAGATGTTCTGAAACCAATCGTCAACTTACTCAAAATGCTTAACTCGCCGAGAAAATCACTTTTTTCCACAATGAATGTCTGGCAAAGAATAGTAAATTGCAATGCAAGCCGTTCTGAAACCAATCGGCAAATTACTCAAAATGCTTAACTCGCCGAGAAAATCACTTTTTTTCCACAGTAAATGTCTGGCAAAAAATAGTTCATTTTAATGCAAGATGTTCTGAAACCAATCGACAAATACCTCAAAATGCTTTACTCGCCGAGTAAATCACTTTTTTTCCACAATGAATGTCTGGCAAAAAATAGTAAATTTCAATGCAAGCCGTTCTGAAACCAATCGGCAAATTACTCAAAATGCTTAACTCGCCGAGAAAATCACTTTATTTCCACAATGAATGTCTGGCAAAAAATAGTTAATTTTGATGCAAGCCGTTCTGAAACCAATCGGCAACTTACTCAAAATGCTTAACTCACCGAGAAAATCACTTTTTTTGCACAATGAATGTCTGGCAAAGAATACTAAATTTCAATGCAAGCCGTTCTGAAACCAATCGGCAAATTACTCAAAATGCTTAACTCGCCGGGAAAATCACTTTTTCCCCACAATGAATGTCTGGCAAAAAATAGTTAATTTTGATGCAAGCCGTTCTGAAACCAATCGGCAAATAACTCAAATTGCTTAACTCGCCGAGAAAATCACTTTTTTCCCACAGTGAATGTCTGGCAAAAAATAGTTAATTTTGATTCAAGTCGTTCTGAAACCAATCGGCAAATTACTCGAAATGCTTAACTCGCCGAGAAAAATCACTTTTTTTCCACAATCAATGTCTGGCAAAAAATAGTTAATTTTGATGCAAGCCGTTCTGAAACCAATCGGCAAATTACTCAAAATGCCTAACTCGCCGAGAAAATCACTTTTTTTCCGCAATCAATGTCTGGCAAAAAATAGTTAATTTTGATTCAAGCCGTTCTGAAACCAATCGGCAAATTACTCAAAATGCTTAACTCGCCGAGAAAATCACTTTTTTTGCACAATCAATGTCTGGCAAAAAATAGTTAATTTTGATGCAAGCCGATCTGAAACCAATCGGCAAATTACTCAAAATGCTTAACTCGCCGAGAAAATCACTTTTTTCCCACAATGAATGTCTGGCAAAGAATAGTAAATTTCAATGCAAGCCGTTCTGAAACCAATCGGCAAATTACTCAAAATGCTTAACTCGCCGAGAAAATCACATTTTTTCCACAATGAATGTCTGGCAAAAAATAGTTAATTTTGATGCAAGCCGTTCTGAAACCAATCGGCAAATAACTCAAATTGCTTAACTCGCCGAGAAAATCACTTTTTTTCCACAGTGAATGTCTGGCAAAAAATAGTTAATTTTAATGCAAGATGTTCTGAAACCAATCGGCAAATAACTCACAATGCTTAACTCGTCGAGAAAATCGTTTTTTTTCCCACAATGAATGTCTGGCAAAAAATAGTTAATTTTGATGCAAGCCGTTCTGAAACCAATCGGCAACTTACTCAAAATGCTTAACTCGCCGAGAAAATCACTTTTTTTTCCCACAATGAACGTCTGGCAAAGAATAGTAAATTTCAATGCAAGCCGTTCTGAAACCAATCGGCAAATTACTCAAAATGCTTAACTCGCCGAGAAAATCACTTTTTTTCCACAATGAATGTCTGGCAAAAAATAGTTAATTTTCATGCAAGCCGTTCTGAAACCAATCGGCAAATTACTCAATATGCTTAACTCGCCGCGAAAATCACTTTTTTTGCACAATTAATGTCTGGCAAAGAATAGTAAATTTCAATGCAAGCCGTTCTGAAACCAATCGGCAAATTACTCAAAATGCTTAACTCGCCGAGAAAATCACTTTTTTTCCACAGTAAATGTCTGGCAAAAAATAGTTCATTTTAATGCAAGATGTTCTGAAACCAATCGACAAATACCTCAAAATGCTTTACTCGCCGAGTAAATCACTTTTTTTCCACAATGAATGTCTGGCAAAAAATAGTAAATTTCAATGCAAGCCGTTCTGAAACCAATCGGCAAATTACTCAAAATGCTTAACTCGCCGAGAAAATCACTTTTTTTCCACAATGAATGTCTGGCAAAAAATAGTTAATTTTGATGCAAGCCGTTCTGAAACCAATCGGCAACTTACTCAAAATGCTTAACTCGCCGAGAAAATCACTTTTTTTTGCACAATGAATGTCTGGCAAAGAATACTAAATTTCAATGCAAGCCGTTCTGAAACAAATCGGCAAATTACTCAAAATGCTTAACTCGCCGGGAAAATCACTTTTTTCCCACAATGAATGTCTGGCAAAGAATAGTAAATTGCAATGCAAGCCGTTCTGAAACCAATCGGCAAATTACTCAAAATGCTTAACTCGCCGAGAAAATCACTTTTTTTCCACAGTAAATGTCTGGCAAAAAATAGTTCATTTTAATGCAAGATGTTCTGAAACCAATCGACAAATACCTCAAAATGCTTTACTCGCCGAGTAAATCACTTTTTTTCCACAATGAATGTCTGGCAAAAAATAGTAAATTTCAATGCAAGCCGTTCTGAAACCAATCGGCAAATTACTCAAAATGCTTAACTCGCCGAGAAAATCACTTTTTTTCCGCAATCAATGTCTGGCAAAAAATAGTTAATTTTGATTCAAGCCGTTCTGAAACCAATCGGCAAATTACTCAAAATGCTTAACTCGCCGAGAAAATCACTTTTTTTGCACAATCAATGTCTGGCAAAAAATAGTTAATTTTGATGCAAGCCGATCTGAAACCAATCGGCAAATTACTCAAAATGCTTAACTCGCCGAGAAAATCACTTTTTTCCCACAATGAATGTCTGGCAAAGAATAGTAAATTTCAATGCAAGCCGTTCTGAAACCAATCGGCAAATTACTCAAAATGCTTAACTCGCCGAGAAAATCACATTTTTTCCACAATGAATGTCTGGCAAAAAATAGTTAATTTTGATGCAAGCCGTTCTGAAACCAATCGGCAAATAACTCAAATTGCTTAACTCGCCGAGAAAATCACTTTTTTTCCACAGTGAATGTCTGGCAAAAAATAGTTAATTTTAATGCAAGATGTTCTGAAACCAATCGGCAAATAACTCACAATGCTTAACTCGTCGAGAAAATCGTTTTTTTTCCCACAATGAATGTCTGGCAAAAAATAGTTAATTTTGATGCAAGCCGTTCTGAAACCAATCGGCAACTTACTCAAAATGCTTAACTCGCCGAGAAAATCACTTTTTTTTCCCACAATGAACGTCTGGCAAAGAATAGTAAATTTCAATGCAAGCCGTTCTGAAACCAATCGGCAAATTACTCAAAATGCTTAACTCGCCGAGAAAATCACTTTTTTTCCACAATGAATGTCTGGCAAAAAATAGTTAATTTTCATGCAAGCCGTTCTGAAACCAATCGGCAAATTACTCAATATGCTTAACTCGCCGCGAAAATCACTTTTTTTGCACAATTAATGTCTGGCAAAGAATAGTAAATTTCAATGCAAGCCGTTCTGAAACCAATCGGCAAATTACTCAAAATGCTTAACTCGCCGAGAAAATCACTTTTTTTCCACAGTAAATGTCTGGCAAAAAATAGTTCATTTTAATGCAAGATGTTCTGAAACCAATCGACAAATACCTCAAAATGCTTTACTCGCCGAGTAAATCACTTTTTTTCCACAATGAATGTCTGGCAAAAAATAGTAAATTTCAATGCAAGCCGTTCTGAAACCAATCGGCAAATTACTCAAAATGCTTAACTCGCCGAGAAAATCACTTTTTTTCCACAATGAATGTCTGGCAAAAAATAGTTAATTTTGATGCAAGCCGTTCTGAAACCAATCGGCAACTTACTCAAAATGCTTAACTCGCCGAGAAAATCACTTTTTTTTGCACAATGAATGTCTGGCAAAGAATACTAAATTTCAATGCAAGCCGTTCTGAAACAAATCGGCAAATTACTCAAAATGCTTAACTCGCCGGGAAAATCACTTTTTTCCCACAATGAATGTCTGGCAAAGAATAGTAAATTGCAATGCAAGCCGTTCTGAAACCAATCGGCAAATTACTCAAAATGCTTAACTCGCCGAGAAAATCACTTTATTTCCACAATGAATGTCTGGCAAAAAATAGTTAATTTTGATGCAAGCCGTTCTGAAACCAATCGGCAACTTACTCAAAATGCTTAACTCACCGAGAAAATCACTTTTTTTGCACAATGAATGTCTGGCAAAGAATACTAAATTTCAATGCAAGCCGTTCTGAAACCAATCGGCAAATTACTCAAAATGCTTAACTCGCCGGGAAAATCACTTTTTTCCCACAATGAATGTCTGGCAAAAAATAGTTAATTTTGATGCAAGCCGTTCTGAAACCAATCGGCAAATAACTCAAATTGCTTAACTCGCCGAGAAAATCACTTTTTTCCCAAAAGTGAATGTCTGGCAAAAAATAGTTAATTTTGATTCAAGTCGTTCTGAAACCAATCGGCAAATTACTCGAAATGCTTAACTCGCCGAGAAAAATCACTTTTTTTCCACAATCAATGTCTGGCAAAAAATAGTTAATTTTGATGCAAGCCGTTCTGAAACCAATCGGCAAATTACTCAAAATGCCTAACTCGCCGAGAAAATCACTTTTTTTCCGCAATCAATGTCTGGCAAAAAATAGTTAATTTTGATTCAAGCCGTTCTGAAACCAATCGGCAAATCACTCAAAATGCTTAACTCGCCGAGAAAATCACTTTTTTTGCACAATCAATGTCTGGCAAAAAATAGTTAATTTTGATGCAAGCCGATCTGAAACCAATCGGCAAATTACTCAAAATGCTTAACTCGCCGAGAAAATCACTTTTTTCCCACAATGAATGTCTGGCAAAGAATAGTAAATTTCAATGCAAGCCGTTCTGAAACCAATCGGCAAATTACTCAAAATGCTTAACTCGCCGAGAAAATCACATTTTTTCCACAATGAATGTCTGGCAAAAAATAGTTAATTTTGATGCAAGCCGTTCTGAAACCAATCGGCAAATAACTCAAATTGCTTAACTCGCCGAGAAAATCACTTTTTTTCCACAGTGAATGTCTGGCAAAAAATAGTTAATTTTAATGCAACATGTTCTGAAACCAATCGGCAAATAACTCACAATGCTTAACTCGTCGAGAAAATCGTTTTTTTTCCCACAATGAATGTCTGGCAAAAAATAGTTAATTTTGATGCAAGCCGTTCTGAAACCAATCGGCAACTTACTCAAAATGCTTAACTCGCCGAGAAAATCACTTTTTTTTCCCACAATGAACGTCTGGCAAAGAATAGTAAATTTCAATGCAAGCCGTTCTGAAACCAATCGGCAAATTACTCAAAATGCTTAACTCGCCGAGAAAATCACTTTTTTTCCACAATGAATGTCTGGCAAAAAATAGTTAATTTTCATGCAAGCCGTTCTGAAACCAATCGGCAAATTACTCAATATGCTTAACTCGCCGCAAAAATCACTTTTTTTGCACAATTAATGTCTGGCAAAGAATAGTAAATTTCAATGCAAGCCGTTCTGAAACCAATCGGCAAATTACTCAAAATGCTTAACTCGCCGAGAAAATCACTTTTTTTCCACAGTAAATGTCTGGCAAAGAATAGTAAATTTCAATGCAAGCCGTTCTGAAACCAATCGGCAAATTACTCAAAATGCTTAACTCGCCGAGAAAATCACTTTTTTTCCACAGTAAATGTCTGGCAAAAAATAGTTCATTTTAATGCAAGATGTTCTGAAACCAATCGACAAATACCTCAAAATGCTTTACTCGCCGAGTAAATCACTTTTTTTCCACAATGAATGTCTGGCAAAAAAGAGTAAATTTCAATGCAAGCCGTTCTGAAACCAATCGGCAAATTACTCAAAATGCTTAACTCGCCGAGAAAATCACTTTTTTTCCACAATGAATGTCTGGCAAAAAATAGTTAATTTTGATGCAAGCCGTTCTGAAACCAATCGGCAACTTACTCAAAATGCTTAACTCGCCGAGAAAATCACTTTTTTTTGCACAATGAATGTCTGGCAAAGAATACTAAATTTCAATGCAAGCCGTTCTGAAACAAATCGGCAAATTACTCAAAATGCTTAACTCGCCGGGAAAATCACTTTTTTCCCACAATGAATGTCTGGCAAAGAATAGTAAATTGCAATGCAAGCCGTTCTGAAACCAATCGGCAAATTACTCAAAATGCTTAACTCGCCGAGAAAATCACTTTTTTTCCACAGTAAATGTCTGGCAAAAAATAGTTCATTTTAATGCAAGATGTTCTGAAACCAATCGACAAATACCTCAAAATGCTTTACTCGCCGAGTAAATCACTTTTTTTCCACAATGAATGTCTGGCAAAAAATAGTAAATTTCAATGCAAGCCGTTCTGAAACCAATCGGCAAATTACTCAAAATGCTTAACTCGCCGAGAAAATCACTTTATTTCCACAATGAATGTCTGGCAAAAAATAGTTAATTTTGATGCAAGCCGTTCTGAAACCAATCGGCAACTTACTCAAAATGCTTAACTCACCGAGAAAATCACTTTTTTTGCACAATGAATGTCTGGCAAAGAATACTAAATTTCAATGCAAGCCGTTCTGAAACCAATCGGCAAATTACTCAAAATGCTTAACTCGCCGGGAAAATCACTTTTTTCCCACAATGAATGTCTGGCAAAAAATAGTTAATTTTGATGCAAGCCGTTCTGAAACCAATCGGCAAATAACTCAAATTGCTTAACTCGCCGAGAAAATCACTTTTTTCCCACAGTGAATGTCTGGCAAAAAATAGTTAATTTTGATTCAAGGCGTTCTGAAACCAATCGGCAAATTACTCGAAATGCTTAACTCGCCGAGAAAAATCACTTTTTTTCCACAATCAATGTCTGGCAAAAAATAGTTAATTTTGATGCAAGCCGTTCTGAAACCAATCGGCAAATTACTCAAAATGCCTAACTCGCCGAGAAAATCACTTTTTTTCCGCAATCAATGTCTGGCAAAAAATAGTTAATTTTGATTCAAGCCGTTCTGAAACCAATCGGCAAATTACTCAAAATGCCTAACTCGCCGAGAAAATCACTTTTTTTCCGCAATCAATGTCTGGCAAAAAATAGTTAATTTTGATTCAAGCCGTTCTGAAACCAATCGGCAAATTACTCAAAATGCTTAACTCGCCGAGAAAATCACTTTTTTTGCACAATCAATGTCTGGCAAAAAATAGTTAATTTTGATGCAAGCCGATCTGAAACCAATCGGCAAATTACTCAAAATGCTTAACTCGCCGAGAAAATCACTTTTTTCCCACAATGAATGTCTGGCAAAGAATAGTAAATTTCAATGCAAGCCGTTCTGAAACCAATCGGCAAATTACTCAAAATGCTTAACTCGCCGAGAAAATCACATTTTTTCCACAATGAATGTCTGGCAAAAAATAGTTAATTTTGATGCAAGCCGTTCTGAAACCAATCGGCAAATAACTCAAATTGCTTAACTCGCCGAGAAAATCACTTTTTTTCCACAGTGAATGTCTGGCAAAAAATAGTTAATTTTAATGCAAGATGTTCTGAAACCAATCGGCAAATAACTCACAATGCTTAACTCGTCGAGAAAATCGTTTTTTTTCCCACAATGAATGTCTGGCAAAAAATAGTTAATTTTGATGCAAGCCGTTCTGAAACCAATCGGCAACTTACTCAAAATGCTTAACTCGCCGAGAAAATCACTTTTTTTTCCCACAATGAACGTCTGGCAAAGAATAGTAAATTTCAATGCAAGCCGTTCTGAAACCAATCGGCAAATTACTCAAAATGCTTAACTCGCCGAGAAAATCACTTTTTTTCCACAATGAATGTCTGGCAAAGAATAGTAAATTTCAATGCAAGCCGTTCTGAAACCAATCGGCAAATTACTCAAAATGCTTAACTCGCCGAGAAAATCACTTTTTTTCCACAGTAAATGTCTGGCAAAAATAGTTAATTTTAATGCAAGATGTTCTGAAACCAATCGGCAAATAACTCACAATGCTTAACTCGTCGAGAAAATCGTTTTTTTTTTCCACAATGAATGTCTGGCAAAAAATAGTTAATTTTGATGCAAGCCGTTCTGAAACCAATCGGCAACTTACTCAAAATGCTTAACTCGCCGAGAAAATCACTTTCTTTCCACAATGAATGTCTGGCAAAGAATAGTAAATTTCAATGCAAGCCGTTCTGAAAACAATCGGCAAATTACTCAAAATGCTTAACTCGCCGAGAAAATCACTTTTTTTCCACAGTAAATGTCTGGCAAAAAATAGTTCATTTTAATGCAAGATGTTCTGAAACCAATCGGCAAATAACTCAAAACGCTTTTCTCGCCGAGTAAATCACTTTTGTTCCACAATGAATGTCTGGCAAAAAATAGTAAATTTCAATGCAAGCCGTTCTGAAACCAATCGGCAAATTACTCAAAATGCCTAACTCGCCGAGAAAATCACTTTTTTTCCACAATCAATGTCTGGCAAAAAATAGTTAATTTTGATGCAAGCCGTTCTGAAACCAATCGGCAAATAGCTCAAAATGCTTAACTCGCCGAGAAAATCACTTTATTTCAACAATGAATGTCTGGCAAAAAATAGTTAATTTTGATGCACGCCGTTCTGAAACCAATCGGCAACTTACTCAAAATGCTTCACTCGCCGAGTAAATCACTGTTTTTCCACAATGAATGTCTGGCAAAAAATAGTAAATTTCAATGCAAGCCGTTCTGAAACCAGTCGGCAAATTACTCAAAATGCTTAACTCGCCGAGAAAATCACTTTTTTTCCACAATGATTGTCTGGCAAAAAATAGTTAATTTTGATGCAAGGCGTTCTGAAACCAATCGGCAACTTACTCAAAATGCTTAACTCACCGAGAAAATCACTTATTTTGCACAATGACTGTCTGGCAAAGAATAGTAAATTTCAATGCAAGCCGTTCTGAAACCAATCGGCAAATTACTCAAAATGCTAAACTCGCCGGGAAAATCACTTTTTTCCCACAATGAATGTCTGGCAAAAATTTGTTAATTTTGATGCAAGCCGTTCTGAAACCAATCGGCAAATTACTCAAAATGCCTAACTCGCCGAGAAAATCACTTTTTTCCACAATCAATGTCTGGCAAAAAATAGTTAAATTTCAATGCAAGCCGTTCTGAAACCAATCGGCAAATTACTCAAAATGCTTAACTCGCCGAGAAAATCACTTTTTTTGCACAATCAATGTCTGGCAAAAAATAGTTAATTTTGATGCAAGCCGATCTGAAACCAATCGGCAAATTACTCAAAATGCTTAACTCGCCGAGAAAATCACTTTTTTCCCACAATGAATGTCTGGCAAAGAATAGTAAATTTCAATGCAAGCCGTTCTGAAACCAATCGGCAAATTACTCAAAATGCTTAACTCGCCGAGAAAATCACATTTTTTCCACAATGAATGTCTGGCAAAAAATAGTTAATTTTGATGCAAGCCGTTCTGAAACCAATCGGCAAATAACTCAAATTGCTTAACTCGCCGAGAAAATCACTTTTTTTCCACAGTGAATGTCTGGCAAAAAATAGTTAATTTTAATGCAAGATGTTCTGAAACCAATCGGCAAATAACTCACAATGCTTAACTCGTCGAGAAAATCGTTTTTTTTCCCACAATGAATGTCTGGCAAAAAATAGTTAATTTTGATGCAAGCCGTTCTGAAACCAATCGGCAACTTACTCAAAATGCTTATCTCGCCGAGAAAATCACTTTTTTTTCCCACAATGAACGTCTGGCAAAGAATAGTAAATTTCAATGCAAGCCGTTCTGAAACCAATCGGCAAATTACTCAAAATGCTTAACTCGCCGAGAAAATCACTTTTTTTCCACAATGAATGTCTGGCAAAGAATAGTAAATTTCAATGCAAGCCGTTCTGAAACCAATCGGCAAATTACTCAAAATGCTTAACTCGCCGAGAAAATCACTTTTTTTCCACAGTAAATGTCTGGCAAAAATAGTTAATTTTAATGCAAGATGTTCTGAAACCAATCGGCAAATAACTCACAATGCTTAACTCGTCGAGAAAATCGTTTTTTTTTTCCACAATGAATGTCTGGCAAAAAATAGTTAATTTTGATGCAAGCCGTTCTGAAACCAATCGGCAACTTACTCAAAATGCTTAACTCGCCGAGAAAATCACTTTCTTTCCACAATGAATGTCTGGCAAAGAATAGTAAATTTCAATGCAAGCCGTTCTGAAAACAATCGGCAAATTACTCAAAATGCTTAACTCGCCGAGAAAATCACTTTTTTTCCACAGTAAATGTCTGGCAAAAAATAGTTCATTTTAATGCAAGATGTTCTGAAACCAATCGGCAAATAACTCAAAACGCTTTTCTCGCCGAGTAAATCACTTTTGTTCCACAATGAATGTCTGGCAAAAAATAGTAAATTTCAATGCAAGCCGTTCTGAAACCAATCGGCAAATTACTCAAAATGCCTAACTCGCCGAGAAAATCACTTTTTTTCCACAATCAATGTCTGGCAAAAAATAGTTAATTTTGATGCAAGCCGTTCTGAAACCAATCGGCAAATAGCTCAAAATGCTTAACTCGCCGAGAAAATCACTTTATTTCAACAATGAATGTCTGGCAAAAAATAGTTAATTTTGATGCACGCCGTTCTGAAACCAATCGGCAACTTACTCAAAATGCTTCACTCGCCGAGTAAATCACTGTTTTTCCACAATGAATGTCTGGCAAAAAATAGTAAATTTCAATGCAAGCCGTTCTGAAACCAGTCGGCAAATTACTCAAAATGCTTAACTCGCCGAGAAAATCACTTTTTTTCCACAATGATTGTCTGGCAAAAAATAGTTAATTTTGATGCAAGCCGTTCTGAAACCAATCGGCAACTTACTCAAAATGCTTAACTCACCGAGAAAATCACTTATTTTGCACAATGACTGTCTGGCAAAGAATAGTAAATTTCAATGCAAGCCGTTCTGAAACCAATCGGCAAATTACTCAAAATGCTAAACTCGCCGGGAAAATCACTTTTTTCCCACAATGAATGTCTGGCAAAAATTTGTTAATTTTGATGCAAGCCGTTCTGAAACCAATCGGCAAATTACTCAAAATGCCTAACTCGCCGAGAAAATCACTTTTTTCCACAATCAATGTCTGGCAAAAAATAGTTAAATTTCAATGCAAGCCGTTCTGAAACCAATCGGCAAATTACTCAAAATGCTTAACTCGCCGGGAAAATCACTTTTTTCCCACAATGAATGTCTGGCAAAAATTTGTTAATTTTGATGCAAGCCGTTCTGAAACCAATCGGCAAATTACTCAAAATGCCTAATTCGCCGAGAAAATCACTTTTTTCCACAATCAATGTCTGGCAAAAAATAGTTAAATTTCAATGCAAGCCGTTCTGAAACCAATCGGCAAATTACTCAAAATGCTTAACTCGCCGAGAAAATCCACTTTTTTTCCACAATGAATGTCTGACAAAAAATAGTTAATTTTGATGCAAGCCGTTCTGAAACCAATCGGCAAATTCCACAAAATGCTTAACTCGCCGAGCAAATCACTTTTTTTCCACAATGAATGTCTGGCAAAGAATAGTAAATTTCAATGCAAGCCGTTCTGAAACCAATCGGCAAATTACTCAAAATGCCTCACTCGCCGAGAAAATCACTTTTTTTCCGCAATCAATGTCTGGCAAAAAATAGTTAATTTTCATTCAAGCCGATCTGAAACCAATCGGCAAATTACTCAAAATGCTTAACTCGCCGAGAAAATCACTTTTTTTCCACAGTGAATGTCTGGCAAAAATAGTTAATTTTAATGCAAGATGTTCTGAAACCAATCGGCAAATAACTCACAATGCTTAACTCGTCGAGAAAATCGTTTTTTTTTTCCACAATGAATGTCTGGCAAAAAATAGTTAATTTTGATGCAAGCCGTTCTGAAACCAATCGGCAACTTACTCAAAACGCTTTACTCGCCGAGTAAATCACTTTTTTTCAACAATGAATGTCTGTCAAAAAATAGTAAATTTCAATGCAAGCCGTTCTGAAACCAATCGGCAAATTACTCAAAATGCTTAACTCGCCGAGAAAATCACTTTTTTGCAACAATGAATGTCTGGCAAAAAATAGTTAATTTTGATGCAAGCCGTTCTGAAACCAATCGGCAAATAGCTCAAAATGCTTAACTCGCCGAGAAAATCACTTTATTTCAACAATGAATGTCTGGCAAAAAATAGTTAATTTTGATGCACGCCGTTCTGAAACCAATCGGCAACTTACTCAAAATGCTTCACTCGCCGAGTAAATCACTTTTTTTCCACAATGATTGGCAAAAAATAGTTAATTTTGATGCAAGCCGTTCTGAAACCAATCGGCAACTTACTCAAAATGCTTAACTCACCGAGAAAATCACTTATTTTGCACAATGACTGTCTGGCAAAGAATAGTAAATTTCAATGCAAGCCGTTCTGAAACCAATCGGCAAATTACTCAAAATGCTTAACTCGCCGGGAAAATCACTTTTTTCCCACAATGAATGTCTGGCAAAAATTTGTTAATTTTGATGCAAGCCGTTCTGAAACCAATCGGCAAATTACTCAAAATGCCTAACTCGCCGAGAAAATCACTTTTTTTCCACAGTGAATGTCTGGCAAAAAATAGTTAATTTTAATGCAAGATGTTCTGAAACCAATCGGCAAATAACTCACAATGCTTAACTCGTCGAAAAAATCGTGTTTTTTTCCACAATGAATGTCTGGCAAGAAATAGTTAATTTTGATGCAAGTCGTTCTGAAACCAATCGGCAAATTACTCAAAATGCTTTTCTCGCCGAGAAAATCACTTTTTTTCCACAATGAATGTCTGGCAAAAAATAGTTAATTTTGATGCAAGCCGTTCTGAAACCAATCGGCAAATTACTCAAATTTCTTAACTCGCCGAGAAAATCACTTTTTTGCCACAATGAATGTCTGGCAAAGAATAGTAAATTTCAATGCAAGCCGTTCTGAAACCAATCGGCAACTTACTCAAAATGCTTAACTCGCCGAGAAAATCACTTTTTTTCCACAATGAATGTCTGGCAAAGAATAGTAAATTTCAATGCAAGCCGTTCTGAAACCAATCGACAAATTAATCTAAATGCTTAACTCGCCGAGAAAATCACTTTTTTTCCACAATGAATGTCTGGCAAATTATAGTTAATTTTGATGCAAGATGTTCTGAAACCAATCGGCAAATAACTCAAAATGCTTAACTCGCCGAGAAAATCACTTTTTTTCAACAATGAATGTCTGGAAAAAAATAGTTAATTTTGATGCAAGCCGTTCTGAAACTAATCGGCAACTTACGCAAAATGCTTAACTCGCCGAGAAATTCACTTTTTTTCCTCAATGAATGTCTGGCAAAAAATAGTTAATTTTGATGCAAGCCGTTCTGAAACCAATCGGCAAATAACTCAAATTGCTTAACTCGCCGAGAAAATCACTTTTTTTCCACAATGAATGTCTGGCAAAAAATAGTTAATTTTGCTGCAAGCCGTTCTGAAACCAATCGGCAAATTACTCAAATTTCTTAACTCGCCGAGAAAATCACTTTTTTGCCACAATGAATGTCTGGCAAAAAATAGTTAATTTTGATGCAAGCCGTTCTGAAACCAATCGGCAAATTACTCAAATTTCTTAACTCGCCGAGAAAATCACTTTTTTGCCACAATGAATGTCTGGCAAAGAATAGTAAATTTCAATGCAAGCCGTTCTGAAACCAATCGACAAATTAATCTAAATGCTTAACTCGCCGAGAAAATCACTTTTTTTCCACAATGAATGTCTGGCAAATTATAGTTAATTTTGATGCAAGATGTTCTGAAACCAATCGGCAAATAACTCAAAATGCTTAACTCGCCGAGAAAATCACTTTTTTTCAACAATGAATGTCTGGAAAAAAATAGTTAATTTTGATGCAAGCCGTTCTGAAACTAATCGGCAACTTACGCAAAATGCTTAACTCGCCGAGAAATTCACTTTTTTTCCTCAATGAATGTCTGGCAAAAAATAGTTAATTTTGATGCAAGCCGTTCTGAAACCAATCGGCAAATAACTCAAATTGCTTAACTCGCCGAGAAAATCACTTTTTTTCCACAATGAATGTCTGGCAAAAAATAGTTAATTTTGCTGCAAGCCGTTCTGAAACCAATCGGCAAATAACTCAAATTGCTTAACTCGCCGAGAAAATTACTTTTTTTCCACAATCAATGTCTGGCAAAAAATAGTTAATTTTGATGCAAGCCGTTCTGAAACCAATCGGCAACTTACTCAAAATGCTTAACTCACCGAGAAAATCACTTATTTTGCACAATGACTGTCTGGCAAAGAATAGTAAATTTCAATGCAAGCCGTTCTGAAACCAATCGGCAAATTACTCAAAATGCTAAACTCGCCGGGAAAATCACTTTTTTCCCACAATGAATGTCTGGCAAAAATTTGTTAATTTTGATGCAAGCCGTTCTGAAACCAATCGGCAAATTACTCAAAATGCCTAACTCGCCGAGAAAATCACTTTTTTCCACAATCAATGTCTGGCAAAAAATAGTTAAATTTCAATGCAAGCCGTTCTGAAACCAATCGGCAAATTACTCAAAATGCTTAACTCGCCGGGAAAATCACTTTTTTCCCACAATGAATGTCTGGCAAAAATTTGTTAATTTTGATGCAAGCCGTTCTGAAACCAATCGGCAAATTACTCAAAATGCCTAATTCGCCGAGAAAATCACTTTTTTCCACAATCAATGTCTGGCAAAAAATAGTTAAATTTCAATGCAAGCCGTTCTGAAACCAATCGGCAAATTACTCAAAATGCTTAACTCGCCGAGAAAATCACTTTTTTTCCACAATGAATGTCTGACAAAAAATAGTTAATTTTGATGCAAGCCGTTCTCAAACCAATCGGCAAATTCCACAAAATGCTTAACTCGCCGAGAAAATCACTTTTTTTCCACAATGAATGTCTGGCAAAGAATAGTAAATTTCAATGCAAGCCGTTCTGAAACCAATCGACAAATTACTCAAAATGCCTCACTCGCCGAGAAAATCACTTTTTTTCCGCAATCAATGTCTGGCAAAAAATAGTTAATTTTGATTCAAGCCGTTCTGAAACCAATCAGCAAATTACTCAAAATGCTTAACTCGCCGAGAAAATCACTTTTTTTCCACAGTGAATGTCTGGCAAAAATAGTTAATTTTAATGCAAGATGTTCTGAAACCAATCGGCAAATAACTCACAATGCTTAACTCGTCGAGAAAATCGTTTTTTTTTTCCACAATGAATGTCTGGCAAAAAATAGTTAATTTTGATGCAAGCCGTTCTGAAACCAATCGGCAACTTACTCAAAACGCTTTACTCGCCGAGTAAATCACTTTTTTTCAACAATGAATGTCTGTCAAAAAATAGTAAATTTCAATGCAAGCCGTTCTGAAACCAATCGGCAAATTACTCAAAATGCTTAACTCGCCGAGAAAATCACTTATTTGCAACAATGAATGTCTGGCAAAAAATAGTTAATTTTGATGCAAGCCGTTCTGAAACCAATCGGCAAATAGCTCAAAATGCTTAACTCGCCGAGAAAATCACTTTATTTCAACAATGAATGTCTGGCAAAAAATAGTTAATTTTGATGCACGCCGTTCTGAAACCAATCGGCAACTTACTCAAAATGCTTCACTCGCCGAGTAAATCACTTTTTTTCCACAATGATTGGCAAAAAATAGTTAATTTTGATGCAAGCCGTTCTGAAACCAATCGGCAACTGACTCAAAATGCTTAACTCACCGAGAAAATCACTTATTTTGCACAATGACTGTCTGGCAAAGAATAGTAAATTTCAATGCAAGCCGTTCTGAAACCAATCGGCAAATTACTCAAAATGCTTAACTCGCCGGGAAAATCACTTTTTTCCCACAATGAATGTCTGGCAAAAATTTGTTAATTTTGATGCAAGCCGTTCTGAAACCAATCGGCAAATTACTCAAAATGCCTAACTCGCCGAGAAAATCACTTTTTTTCCACAGTGAATGTCTGGCAAAAAATAGTTAATTTTAATGCAAGATGTTCTGAAACCAATCGGCAAATAACTCACAATGCTTAACTCGTCGAAAAAAATCGTGTTTTTTTCCACAATGAATGTCTGGCAAGAAATAGTTAATTTTGATGCAAGTCGTTCTGAAACCAATCGGCAAATTACTCAAAATGCTTTTCTCGCCGAGAAAATCACTTTTTTTCCACAATGAATGTCTGGCAAAAAATAGTTAATTTTGATGCAAGCCGTTCTGAAACCAATCGGCAAATTACTCAAATTGCTTAACTCGCCGAGAAAATCACTTTTTTGCCACAATGAATGTCTGGCAAAGAATAGTAAATTTCAATGCAAGCCGTTCTGAAACCAATCGGCAAATAACTCAAAATGCTTAACTCGCCGAGAAAATCACTTTTTTTCAACAATGAATGTCTGGAAAAAAATAGTTAATTTTGATGCAAGCCGTTCTGAAACTAATCGGCAACTTACGCAAAATGCTTAACTCGCCGAGAAATTCACTTTTTTTCCTCAATGAATGTCTGGCAAAAAATAGTTAATTTTGATGCAAGCCGTTCTGAAACCAATCGGCAAATAACTCAAATTGCTTAACTCGCCGAGAAAATCACTTTTTTTCCACAATGAATGTCTGGCAAAAAATAGTTAATTTTGCTGCAAGCCGTTCTGAAACCAATCGGCAAATAACTCAAATTGCTTAACTCGCCGAGAAAATCACTTTTTTTCCACAGTGAATGTCTGGCAAAAAATAGTTAATTTTAATGCAAGAAGTTCTGAAACCAATCGGCAAATAACTCAAAATGCTTAACTCGCCGAGTAAATCACTTTTTTTCCACAATGAATGTCTGGCAAAAAATAGTAAATTTCAATGCAAGCCGTTCTGAAACCAATCGGCAAATTACTCAAAATGCCTAACTCGCCGAGAAAATCACTTTTTTTCCACAATCAATGTCTGGCAAAAAATAGTTAATTTTGATTCAAGCCGTTCTGAAACCAATCGGCAAATTACTCAAAATGCTTAACTCGCCGAGAAAATCACTTTTTTTCCACAATCAATGACTGGCAAAAAATAGTTAATTTTGATGCAAGCCGTTCTGAAACCAATCGGCAAATTCCTCAAAATGCTTAACTCGCCGAGAAAATCACTTTTTTTCCACAATGAATGTCTGGCAAAAAATAGTTAATTTTAATGCAAGATGTTCTGAAACCAATCGGCAAATAACTCACAATGCTTAACTCGTCGAAAAAAATCGTGTTTTTTTCCACAATGAATGTCTGGCAAGAAATAGTTAATTTTGATGCAAGTCGTTCTGAAACCAATCGGCAAATTACTCAAAATGCTTTTCTCGCCGAGAAAATCACTTTTTTTCCACAATGAATGTCTGGCAAAAAATAGTTAATTTTGATGCAAGCCGTTCTGAAACCAATCGGCAAATTACTCAAATTGCTTAACTCGCCGAGAAAATCACTTTTTTGCCACAATGAATGTCTGGCAAAGAATAGTAAATTTCAATGCAAGCCGTTCTGAAACCAATCGGCAAATAACTCAAAATGCTTAACTCGCCGAGAAAATCACTTTTTTTCAACAATGAATGTCTGGAAAAAAATAGTTAATTTTGATGCAAGCCGTTCTGAAACTAATCGGCAACTTACGCAAAATGCTTAACTCGCCGAGAAATTCACTTTTTTTCCTCAATGAATGTCTGGCAAAAAATAGTTAATTTTGATGCAAGCCGTTCTGAAACCAATCGGCAAATAACTCAAATTGCTTAACTCGCCGAGAAAATCACTTTTTTTCCACAATGAATGTCTGGCAAAAAATAGTTAATTTTGCTGCAAGCCGTTCTGAAACCAATCGGCAAATAACTCAAATTGCTTAACTCGCCGAGAAAATCACTTTTTTTCCACAGTGAATGTCTGGCAAAAAATAGTTAATTTTAATGCAAGAAGTTCTGAAACCAATCGGCAAATAACTCAAAATGCTTAACTCGCCGAGTAAATCACTTTTTTTCCACAATGAATGTCTGGCAAAAAATAGTAAATTTCAATGCAAGCCGTTCTGAAACCAATCGGCAAATTACTCAAAATGCCTAACTCGCCGAGAAAATCACTTTTTTTCCACAATCAATGTCTGGCAAAAAATAGTTAATTTTGATTCAAGCCGTTCTGAAACCAATCGGCAAATTACTCAAAATGCTTAACTCGCCGAGAAAATCACTTTTTTTCCACAATCAATGACTGGCAAAAAATAGTTAATTTTGATGCAAGCCGTTCTGAAACCAATCGGCAAATTCCTCAAAATGCTTAACTCGCCGAGAAAATCACTTTTTTTCCACAATGAATGTCTGGCAAAGAATAGTAAATTTCAATGCAAGCCGTTCTGAAACCAATCGGCAAATTACTCAAAATGCTTAACTCGCCGAGAAAATCACTTTATTTCAACAATGAATGTCTGGCAAAAAATAGTTAATTTTGATGCACGCCGTTCTGAAACCAATCGGCAACTTACTCAAAATGCTTCACTCGCCGAGTAAATCACTTTTTTTCCACAATGATTGGCAAAAAATAGTTAATTTTGATGCAAGCCGTTCTGAAACCAATCGGCAACTTACTCAAAATGCTTAACTCACCGAGAAAATCACTTATTTTGCACAATGACTGTCTGGCAAAGAATAGTAAATTTCAATGCAAGCCGTTCTGAAACCAATCGGCAAATTACTCAAAATGCTTAACTCGCCGGGAAAATCACTTTTTTCCCACAATGAATGTCTGGCAAAAATTTGTTAATTTTGATGCAAGCAGTTCTGAAACCAATCGGCAAATTACTCAAAATGCCTAACTCGCCGAGAAAATCACTTTTTTCCACAATCAATGTCTGGCAAAAAATAGTTAAATTTCAATGCAAGCCGTTCTGAAACCAATCGGCAAATTACTCAAAATGCTTAACTCGCCGAGAAAATCACTTTTTTTCCACAATGAATGTCTGACAAAAAATAGTTAATTTTGATGCAAGCCGTTCTGAAACCAATCGGCAAATTACTCAAATTGCTTACCTCGCCGAGAAAATCACTTTTTTCCCACAGTGAATGTCTGGCAAAAAATAGTCAATTTTAATGCAAGATGTTCTGAATCCAATCGGCAAATAACTCACAATGCTTAACTCGTCGAAAAAATCGTGTTTTTTTCCACAATGAATGTCTGGCAAAAAATAGTTAATTTTGATGCAAGTCGTTCTGAAACCAATCGGCAAATTACTCAAAATGCTTTTCTCGCCGAGAAAATCACTTTTTTTCCACAATGAATGTCTGGCAAAAAATAGTTAATTTTGATGCAAGCCGTTCTGAAACCAATCGGCAAATTACTCAAATTGCTTAACTCGCCGAGAAAATCACTTTTTTGCCACAATGAATGTCTGGCAAAGAATAGTAAATTTCAATGCAAGCCGTTCTGAAACCAATCGGCAACTTACTCAAAATGCTTAACTCGCCGAGAAAATCACTTTTTTTCCACAATGAATGTCTGGCAAAGAATAGTAAATTTCAATGCAAGCCGTTCTGAAACCAATCGACAAATTAATCTAAATGCTTAACTCGCCGAGAAAATCACTTTTTTTCCACAATGAATGTCTGGCAAAAAATAGTTAATTTTGATGCAAGATGTTCTGAAACCAATCGGCAAATAACTCAAAATGCTTAACTCGCCGAGAAAATCACTTTTTTTCAACAATGAATGTCTGGAAAAAAATAGTTAATTTTGATGCAAGCCGTTCTGAAACCAATCGGCAAATAACTCAAAACGCTTTACTCGCCGAGTAAATCACTTTTTTTCCACAATGAATGTCGGTCAAAAAATAGTAAATTTCAATGCAAGCCGTTCTGAAACCTATCGGCAAATTACTCAAAATGCTTAACTCGCCGAGAAATTCACTTTTTTTCAACAATGAATGTCTGGCAAAAAATAGTTAATTTTGATGCAAGCCCTTCTGAAACTAATCGGCAACTTACGCAAAATGCTTAACTCGCCGAGAAATTCACTTTTTTTCCACAATGAATGTCTGGCAAAAAATAGTTAATTTTGATGCAAGCCGTTCTGAAACCAATCGGCAAATAACTCAAATTGCTTAACTCGCCGAGAAAATCACTTTTTTTGCACAATGAATGTCTGGCAAAGAATAGTAAATTTCAATGCAAGCCGTTCTGAAACCAATCGGCAAATTACTCAAAATGCTTAACTCGCCGAGAAATTCACTTTTTTGCAACAATGAATGTCTGGCAAAGAATAGTAAATTTCAATGCAAGCCGTTCTGAAACCAATCCGCAACTTACTCAAAATGCTTAACTCGCCGAGAAAATCACTTTTTTTCCACAATGAATGTCTGGCAAAGAATAGTAAATTTCAATGCAAGCCGTTCTGAAACCAATCGACAAATTAATCTAAATGCTTAACTCGCCGAGAAAATCACTTTTTTTCCACAATGAATGTCTGGCAAAAAATAGTTAATTTTGATGCAAGCCGTTCTGAAACCAATCGGCAAATAACTCAAAATGCTTAACTCGCCGAGAAAATCACTTTTTTTCAACAATGAATGTCTGGAAAAAAATAGTTAATTTTGATGCAAGCCGTACTGAAACCAATCGGCAAATAACTCAAAACGCTTTACTCGCCGAGTAAATCACTTTTTTTCCACAATGAATGTCTGTCAAAAAATAGTAAATTTCAATGCAAGCCGTTCTGAAACCAATCGGCAAATTACTCAAAATGCTTAACTCGCCGAGAAATTCACTTTTTTTCAACAATGAATGTCTGGCAAAAAATAGTTAATTTTGATGCAAGCCGTTCTGAAACCAATCGGCAACTTACTCAAAATGCTTAACTCGCCGAGAAAATCACTTTTTTTCCACAATGAATGTCTCGCAAAGAATAGTAAATTTCAATGCAAGCCGTTCTGAAAACAATCGGCAAATTACTCAAAATGCTTAACTCGCCGAGAAAATCACTTTTATTCCACAGTAAATGTCTGGCAAAAAATAGTTCATTTTAATGCAAGATATTCTGAAACCAATCGGCAAATAACTCAAAATGCTTAACTCGCCGAGAAAATGACTTATTTTCCACAATGAATGTCTGGCAAAAAATAGTTAATTTTGATGCAAGCCGTTCTGAAACCAATCGGCAAATTACTCAAAATGCTTAACTCGCCGAGAAAATCACTTTTTTTCCACAGTGAATGTCTGGCAAAAAATAGTTAATTTTAATGCAAGATGTTCTGAAACCAATCGGCAAATAACTCAAAAATGCTTAACTCGCCGAGAAAATCACTTTTTTCACACAATGAATGTCTGGCAAAGAATAGTAAATTTCAATGCAAGCCGTTCTGAAACCAATCGGCAAATTACTCAAAATGCTTAACTCGCCGAGAACATAACATTTTTTCCACAATGAATGTCTGGCAAAAAATAGTTAATTTTGATGCAAGCCGTTCTGAAACCAATCGGCAAATAACTCAAATTGCTTAACTCGCCGAGAAAATCACTTTTTTTCCATAGTGAATGTCTGGCAAAAAATAGTTAATTTTAATGCAAGATGTTCTGAAACCAATCGGCAAATAACTCACAATGCTTAACTCGTCGAGAAAATCGTTTTTTTTTCCACAATGAATGTCTGGCAAAAAATAGTTAATTTTGATGCAAGCCGTTCTGAAACCAATCGGCAACTTACTCAAAATGCTTAACTCGCCGAGAAAATCACTTTTTTTTCCCACAATGAACGTCTGGCAAAGAATAGTAAATTTCAATGCAAGCCGTTCTGAAACCAATCGGCAAATTACTCAAAATGCTTAACTCGCCGAGAAAATCACTTTTTTTCCACAATGAATGTCTGGCAAAAAATAGTTAATTTTGATGCAAGCCGTTCTGAAACCAATCGGCAAATTACTCAAAATGCTTATCTCGCCGAGAAAATCACCTTTTTTCCACGATGAATGTCTGGCAAAAAATAGTTAATTTTGATGCAAGCCGTTCTGAAACCAATCGGCAAATAACTCAAATTGCTTAACTCGCCGAGAAAATCACTTTTGTTCAACAATGAATGTCAGGCCAAAAATAGTTAATTTTGATGCAAGCCGTTCTGAAACCAATCGGCAAATTACTCAATATGCTTAACTCGCCGCGAAAATCACATTTTTTGCACAATGAATGTCTGGCAAAGAATAGTAAATTTCAATGCAAGCCGTTCTGAAACCAATCGGCAAATTACTCAAAATGCTTAACTCGCCGAGAAAATCACCTTTTTTCCACAATGAATGTCTGGCAAAAAATAGTTAATTTTGATGCCAGCCGTTCTGAAACCAATCGGCAACTTACTCAAAATGCTTAACTCGCCGAGAAAATCACTTTTTTTCCACAATGAATGTCTGGCAAAGAATAGCAAATTGCAATGCAAGCCGTTCTGAAACCAATCGGCAAATTACTCAAAATGCTTAACTCGCCGAGAAAATCACTTTTTTTCCACAGTAAATGTCTGGCAAAAAATAGTTCATTTTAATGCAAGATGTTCTGAAACCAATCGACAAATACCTCAAAATGCTTTACTCGCCGAGTAAATCACTTTTTTTCCACAATGAATGTCTGGCAAAAAATAGTAAATTTCAATGCAAGCCGTTCTGAAACCAATCGGCAAATTACTCAAAATGCTTAACTCGCCGAGAAAATCACTTTTTTTCCACAATGAATGTCTGGCAAAAAATAGTTAATTTTGATGCAAGCCGTTCTGAAACCAATCGGCAACTTACTCAAAATGCTTAACTCACCGAGAAAATCACTTTTTTTGCACAATCAATGTCTGGCAAAAAATAGTTAATTTTGATTCAAGCCGTTCTGAAACCAATCGGCAAATTACTCAAAATGCTTAACTCGCCGAGAAAATCACTTTTTTTCCACAATCAATGTCTGGCAAAAAATAGTTAATTTTGATGCAAGCCGATCTGAAACCAGTCGGCAACTTACTCAAAATGCTTAACTCGCCGAGAAAATCACTTTTTTTTCCCACAATGAACGTCTGGCAAAGAATAGTAAATTTCAATGCAAGCCGTTCTGAAACCAATCGGCAAATTACTCAAAATGCTTAACTCGCCGAGAAAATCACTTTTTTTCCACAATGAATGTCTGGCAAAAAATAGTTAATTTTGATGCAAGCCGTTCTGAAACCAATCGGCAAATAACTCAAATTGCTTAACTCGCCGAGAAAATCACTTTTGTTCAACAATGAATGTCAGGCAAAAAATAGTTAATTTTGATGCAAGCCGTTCTGAAACCAATCGGCAAATTACTCAATATGCTTAACTCGCCGCGAAAATCACATTTTTTGCACAATGAATGTCTGGCAAAGAATAGTAAATTTCAATGCAAGCCGTTCTGAAACCAATCGGCAAATTACTCAAAATGCTTAACTCGCCGAGAAAATCACCTTTTTTCCACAATGAATGTCTGGCAAAAAATAGTTAATTTTGATGCCAGCCGTTCTGAAACCAATCGGCAACTTACTCAAAATGCTTAACTCGCCGAGAAAATCACTTTTTTTCCACAATGAATGTCTGGCAAAGAATAGTAAATTGCAATGCAAGCCGTTCTGAAACCAATCGGCAAATTACTCAAAATGCTTAACTCGCCGGGAAAATCACTTTTTTTCCACAGTAAATGTCTGGCAAAAAATAGTTCATTTTAATGCAAGATGTTGTGAAACCAATCGACAAATACCTCAAAATGCTTTACTCGCCGAGTAAATCACTTTTTTTCCACAATGAATGTCTGGCAAAAAATAGTAAATTTCAATGCAAGCCGTTCTGAAACCAATCGGCAAATTACTCAATATGCTTAACTCGCCGAGAAAATCATTTTTTTTCCACAATGAATGTCTGGCAAAAAATAGTTAATTTTGATGCAAGCCGTTCTGAAACCAATCGGCAACTTACTCAAAATGCTTAACTCGCCGACAAAATCACTTTTTTTGCACAATGAATGTCTGGCAAAGAATAGTAAATTTCAATGCAAGCCGTTCTGAAACCAATCGGCAAATTACTCAAAATGCTTAACTCGCCGGGAAAATCACTTTTTTCCCACAATGAATGTCTGGCAAAAAATAGTTAATTTTAATGCAAGATGTTCTGAAACCAATCGGCAAATAACTCAAAAATGCTTAACTCGCCGAGAAAATCACTTTTTTTCCACAATGAATGTCTGGCAAAAAATAGTTAAATTTAATGCAAGATGTTCTGAAACCAATCGTCAACTTACTCAAAATGCTTAACTCGCCGAGAAAATCACTTTTTTTCCACAATGAATGTCTGGCAAAGAATAGTAAATTGCAATGCAAGCCGTTCTGAAACCAATCGGCAAATTACTCAAAATGCTTAACTCGCCGAGAAAATCACTTTTTTTCCACAGTAAATGTCTGGCAAAAAATAGTTCATTTTAATGCAAGATGTTCTGAAACCAATCGACAAATACCTCAAAATGCTTTACTCGCCGAGTAAATCACTTTTTTTCCACAATGAATGTCTGGCAAAAAATAGTAAATTTCAATGCAAGCCGTTCTGAAACCAATCGGCAAATTACTCAAAATGCTTAACTCGCCGAGAAAATCACTTTATTTCCACAATGAATGTCTGGCAAAAAATAGTTAATTTTGATGCAAGCCGTTCTGAAACCAATCGGCAACTTACTCAAAATGCTTAACTCACCGAGAAAATCACTTTTTTTGCACAATGAATGTCTGGCAAAGAATAGTAAATTTCAATGCAAGCCGTTCTGAAACCAATCGGCAAATTACTCAAAATGCTTAACGCGCCGGGAAAATCACTTTTTTCCCACAATGAATGTCTGGCAAAAAATAGTTAATTTTGATGCAAGCCGTTCTGAAACCAATCGGCAAATTACTCAAAATGCTTAACTCGCCGAGAAAATCACTTTTTTTCCACAATGAATGTCTGACAAAAAATAGTTAATTTTGATGCAAGCCGTTCTGAAACCAATCGGCAAATTCCACAAAATGCTTAACTCGCCGAGCAAATCACTTTTTTTCCACAATGAATGTCTGGCAAAGAATAGTAAATTTCAATGCAAGCCGTTCTGAAACCAATCGGCAAATTACTCAAAATGCTGAACTCTTAGAGAAAATCACTTTTTTTCCACAATGAATGTCTGGCAAAAAATAGTTAATTTTGATGCAAGCCGTTCTGAAACTAATCGGCAACTTACTCAAAATGCTTAACTCGCCGAGAATTTCACTTTTTTTCCACAATGAATGTCTGGCAAAAAATAGTTAATTTTGCTGCAAGCCGTTCTAAAACCAATCGGCAACTTACTCAAAATGCTTAACTCACCGAGAAAATCACTTATTTTGCACAATGACTGTCTGGCAAAGAATAGTAAATTTCAATGCAAGCCGTTCTGAAACCAATCGGCAAATTACTCAAAATGCTTAACTCGCCGGGAAAATCACTTTTTTCCCACAATGAATGTCTGGCAAAAATTTGTTAATTTTGATGCAAGCCGTTCTGAAACCAATCGGCAAATTACTCAAAATGCCTAACTCGCCGAGAAAATCACTTTTTTCCACAATCAATGTCTGGCAAAAAATAGTTAAATTTCAATGCAAGCCGTTCTGAAACCAATCGGCAAATTACTCAAAATGCTTAACTCGCCGGGAAAATCACTTTTTTCCCACAATGAATGTCTGGCAAAAATTTGTTAATTTTGATGCAAGCCGTTCTGAAACCAATCGGCAACTTACTCAAAATGCTTAACTCGCCGAGAAAATCACTTTTTTTCCACAATGAATGTCTGGCAAAGAATAGTAAATTTCAATGCAAGCCGTTCTGAAAACAATCGGCAAATTACTCAAAATGCTTAACTCGCCGGGAAAATCACTTTTTTCCCACAATGAATGTCTGGCAAAAATTTGTTAATTTTGATGCAAGCCGTTCTGAAACCAATCGGCAACTTACTCAAAATGCTTAACTCGCCGAGAAAATCACTTTTTTTCCACAATGAATGTCTGGCAAAGAATAGTAAATTTCAATGCAAGCCGTTCTGAAAACAATCGGCAAATTACTCAAAATGCTTAACTCGCCGAGAAAATCACTTTTTTTCCACAGTAAATGTCTGGCAAAAAATAGTTCATTTTAATGCAAGATGTTCTGAAACCAATCGGCAAATAACTCAAAACGCTTTTCTCGCCGAGTAAATCACTTTTTTTCCACAATGAATGTCTGGCAAAAAATAGTAAATTTCAATGCAAGCCGTTCTGAAACCAATCGGCAAAATACTCAAAATGCCTAACTCGCCGAGAAAATCACTTTTTTTCCACAATCAATGTCTGGCAAAAAATAGTTAATTTTGATTCAAGCCGTTCTGAAACCAATCGGCAAATTACTCAAAATGCTTAACTCGCCGAGAAAATCACTTTTTTTCCACAATCAATGTCTGGCAAAAAATATTTAATTTTGATGCAAGCCGTTCTGAAACCAATCGGCAAATTCCTCAAAATGCTTAACTCGCCGAGAAAATCACTTTTTTTCCACAATGAATGTCTGGCAAAGAATAGTAAATTTCAATGCAAGCCGTTCTGAAACCAATCGGCAAATTCCTCAAAATGCTTAACTCACCGAGAAAATCACTTATTTTGCACAATGACTGTCTGGCAAAGAATAGTAAATTTCAATGCAAGCCGTTCTGAAACCAATCGGCAAATTACTCAAAATGCTTAACTCGCCGGGAAAATCACTTTTTTCCCACAATGAATGTCTGGCAAAAATTTGTTAATTTTGATGCAAGCCGTTCTGAAACCAATCGGCAAATTACTCAAAATGCCTAACTCGCCGAGAAAATCACTTTTTTCCACAATCAATGTCTGGCAAAAAATAGTTAAATTTCAATGCAAGCCGTTCTGAAACCAATCGGCAAATTACTCAAAATGCTTAACTCGCCGGGAAAATCACTTTTTTCCCACAATGAATGTCTGGCAAAAATTTGTTAATTTTGATGCAAGCCGTTCTGAAACCAATCGGCAACTTACTCAAAATGCTTAACTCGCCGAGAAAATCACTTTTTTTCCACAATGAATGTCTGGCAAAGAATAGTAAATTTCAATGCAAGCCGTTCTGAAAACAATCGGCAAATTACTCAAAATGCTTAACTCGCCGGGAAAATCACTTTTTTCCCACAATGAATGTCTGGCAAAAATTTGTTAATTTTGATGCAAGCCGTTCTGAAACCAATCGGCAACTTACTCAAAATGCTTAACTCGCCGAGAAAATCACTTTTTTTCCACAATGAATGTCTGGCAAAGAATAGTAAATTTCAATGCAAGCCGTTCTGAAAACAATCGGCAAATTACTCAAAATGCTTAACTCGCCGAGAAAATCACTTTTTTTCCACAGTAAATGTCTGGCAAAAAATAGTTCATTTTAATGCAAGATGTTCTGAAACCAATCGGCAAATAACTCAAAACGCTTTTCTCGCCGAGTAAATCACTTTTTTTCCACAATGAATGTCTGGCAAAAAATAGTAAATTTCAATGCAAGCCGTTCTGAAACCAATCGGCAAAATACTCAAAATGCCTAACTCGCCGAGAAAATCACTTTTTTTCCACAATCAATGTCTGGCAAAAAATAGTTAATTTTGATTCAAGCCGTTCTGAAACCAATCGGCAAATTACTCAAAATGCTTAACTCGCCGAGAAAATCACTTTTTTTCCACAATCAATGTCTGGCAAAAAATATTTAATTTTGATGCAAGCCGTTCTGAAACCAATCGGCAAATTCCTCAAAATGCTTAACTCGCCGAGAAAATCACTTTTTTTCCACAATGAATGTCTGGCAAAGAATAGTAAATTTCAATGCAAGCCGTTCTGAAAACAATCGGCAAATTACTCAAAATGCTTAACTCGCCGAGAAAATCACTTTTTTTCCACAGTAAATGTCTGGCAAAAAATAGTTCATTTTAATGCAAGATGTTCTGAAACCAATCGGCAAATAACTCAAAACGCTTTTCTCGCCGAGTAAATCACTTTTTTTCCACAATGAATGTCTGGCAAAAAATAGTAAATTTCAATGCAAGCCGTTCTGAAACCAATCGGCAAAATACTCAAAATGCCTAACTCGCCGAGAAAATCACTTTTTTTCCACAATCAATGTCTGGCAAAAAATAGTTAATTTTGATTCAAGCCGTTCTGAAACCAATCGGCAAATTACTCAAAATGCTTAACTCGCCGAGAAAATCACTTTTTTTCCACAATCAATGTCTGGCAAAAAATATTTAATTTTGATGCAAGCCGTTCTGAAACCAATCGGCAAATTCCTCAAAATGCTTAACTCGCCGAGAAAATCACTTTTTTTCCACAATGAATGTCTGGCAAAGAATAGTAAATTTCAATGCAAGCCGTTCTGAAACCAATCGGCAAATTCCTCAAAATGCTTAACTCACCGAGAAAATCACTTATTTTGCACAATGACTGTCTGGCAAAGAATAGTAAATTTCAATGCAAGCCGTTCTGAAACCAATCGGCAAATTACTCAAAATGCTTAACTCGCCGGGAAAATCACTTTTTTCCCACAATGAATGTCTGGCAAAAATTTGTTAATTTTGATGCAAGCCGTTCTGAAACCAATCGGCAAATTACTCAAAATGCCTAACTCGCCGAGAAAATCACTTTTTTCCACAATCAATGTCTGGCAAAAAATAGTTAAATTTCAATGCAAGCCGTTCTGAAACCAATCGGCAAATTACTCAAAATGCTTAACTCGCCGGGAAAATCACTTTTTTCCCACAATGAATGTCTGGCAAAAATTTGTTAATTTTGATGCAAGCCGTTCTGAAACCAATCGGCAACTTACTCAAAATGCTTAACTCGCCGAGAAAATCACTTTTTTTCCACAATGAATGTCTGGCAAAGAATAGTAAATTTCAATGCAAGCCGTTCTGAAAACAATCGGCAAATTACTCAAAATGCTTAACTCGCCGGGAAAATCACTTTTTTCCCACAATGAATGTCTGGCAAAAATTTGTTAATTTTGATGCAAGCCGTTCTGAAACCAATCGGCAACTTACTCAAAATGCTTAACTCGCCGAGAAAATCACTTTTTTTCCACAATGAATGTCTGGCAAAGAATAGTAAATTTCAATGCAAGCCGTTCTGAAAACAATCGGCAAATTACTCAAAATGCTTAACTCGCCGAGAAAATCACTTTTTTTCCACAGTAAATGTCTGGCAAAAAATAGTTCATTTTAATGCAAGATGTTCTGAAACCAATCGGCAAATAACTCAAAACGCTTTTCTCGCCGAGTAAATCACTTTTTTTCCACAATGAATGTCTGGCAAAAAATAGTAAATTTCAATGCAAGCCGTTCTGAAACCAATCGGCAAAATACTCAAAATGCCTAACTCGCCGAGAAAATCACTTTTTTTCCACAATCAATGTCTGGCAAAAAATAGTTAATTTTGATTCAAGCCGTTCTGAAACCAATCGGCAAATTACTCAAAATGCTTAACTCGCCGAGAAAATCACTTTTTTTCCACAATCAATGTCTGGCAAAAAATATTTAATTTTGATGCAAGCCGTTCTGAAACCAATCGGCAAATTCCTCAAAATGCTTAACTCGCCGAGAAAATCACTTTTTTTCCACAATGAATGTCTGGCAAAGAATAGTAAATTTCAATGCAAGCCGTTCTGAAACCAATCGGCAAATTACTCAAAATGCTTCACTCGCCGAGAAAATCACTTTTTTTCCCACAATGAATGTCTGGCAAAAAATAGTTAATTTTGATGCAAGCCGTTCTGAAACCAATCGGCAAATAGCTCAAAATGCTTAACTCGCCGAGAAAATCACTTTATTTCAACAATGAATGTCTGGCAAAAAATAGTTAATTTTGATGCACGCCGTTCTGAAACCAATCGGCAACTTACTCAAAATGCTTCACTCGCCGGGAAAATCACTTTTTTTCCACAATGAATGTCTGGCAAAAAATAGTTAATTTTGATGCAAGCCGTTCTGAAACCAATCGGCAAATAGCTCAAAATGCTTAATTCGCCGAGAAAATCACTTTTTTTCCACAATGAATGTCTGGCAAAAAATAGTTAATTTTGATGCAAGCCGTTCTGAAACCAATCGGCAACTTACTCAAAATGCTTAACTCGCCGAGTAAATCACTGTTTTTCCACAATGAATGTCTGGCAAAAAATAGTAAATTTCAATGCAAGCCGTTCTGAAACCAGTCGGCAAATTACTCAAAATGCTTAACTCGCCGAGAAAATCACTTTTTTTCCACAATCAATGTCTGGCAAAAAACAGTTAATTTTGATGCAAGCCGTTCTGAAACCAGTCGGCAAATTACTCAAATTGCTTACCTCGCCGAGAAAATCACTTTTTTGCCACAATGAATGTCTGGCAAAGAATAGTAAATTTCAATGCAAGCCGTTCTGAAACCAATCCGCAACTTACTCAAAATGCTTAACTCGCCGAGAAAATCACTTTTTTTCCACAATGAATGTCTGGCAAAGAATAGTAAATTTCAATGCAAGCCGTTCTGAAACCAATCGACAAATTAATCTAAATGCTTAACTCGCCGAGAAAATCACTTTTTTTCCACAATGAATGTCTGGCAAAAAATAGTTAATTTTGATGCAAGCCGTTCTGAAACCAATCGGCAAATAACTCAAAATGCTTAACTCGCCGAGAAAATCACTTTTTTTCAACAATGAATGTCTGGAAAAAAATAGTTAATTTTGATGCAAGCCGTTCTGAAACCAATCGGCAAATAACTCAAAACGCTTTACTCGCCGAGTAAATCACTTTTTTTCCACAATGAATGTCTGGCAAAAAATAGTAAATTTCAATGCAAGCCGTTCTGAAACCAATCGGCAAAATACTCAAAATGCCTAACTCGCCGAGAAAATCACTTTTTTTCCACAATCAATGTCTGGCAAAAAATAGTTAATTTTGATTCAAGCCGTTCTGAAACCAATCGGCAAATTACTCAAAATGCTTAACTCGCCGAGAAAATCACTTTTTTTCCACAATCAATGTCTGGCAAAAAATATTTAATTTTGATGCAAGCCGTTCTGAAACCAATCGGCAAATTCCTCAAAATGCTTAACTCGCCGAGAAAATCACTTTTTTTCCACAATGAATGTCTGGCAAAGAATAGTAAATTTCAATGCAAGCCGTTCTGAAACCAATCGGCAAATTACTCAAAATGCTTCACTCGCCGAGAAAATCACTTTTTTTCCCACAATGAATGTCTGGCAAAAAATAGTTAATTTTGATGCAAGCCGTTCTGAAACCAATCGGCAAATAGCTCAAAATGCTTAACTCGCCGAGAAAATCACTTTATTTCAACAATGAATGTCTGGCAAAAATTAGTTAATTTTGATGCACGCCGTTCTGAAACCAATCGGCAACTTACTCAAAATGCTTCACTCGCCGGGAAAATCACTTTTTTTCCACAATGAATGTCTGGCAAAAAATAGTTAATTTTGATGCAAGCCGTTCTGAAACCAATCGGCAAATAGCTCAAAATGCTTAATTCGCCGAGAAAATCACTTTTTTTCCACAATGAATGTCTGGCAAAAAATAGTTAATTTTGATGCAAGCCGTTCTGAAACCAATCGGCAACTTACTCAAAATGCTTAACTCGCCGAGTAAATCACTGTTTTTCCACAATGAATGTCTGGCAAAAAATAGTAAATTTCAATGCAAGCCGTTCTGAAACCAGTCGGCAAATTACTCAAAATGCTTAACTCGCCGAGAAAATCACTTTTTTTCCACAATCAATGTCTGGCAAAAAATAGTTAATTTTGATTCAAGCCGTTCTGAAACCAATCGGCAAATTACTCAAAATGCCTAACTCGCGAGAAAATCACTTTTTTTCCACAATCAATGTCTGGCAAAAAATAGTAAATTTTGATTCAAGCCGTTCTGAAACCAATCGGCAAATTACTCAAAATGCTTAACTCGCCGAGAAAATCACTTTTTTTCCACAATCAATGTCTGGCAAAAAACAGTTAATTTTGATGCAAGCCGTTCTGAAACCAATCGGCAAATTACTCAAATTGCTTACCTCGCCGAGAAAATCACTTTTTTGCCACAATGAATGTCTGGCAAAGAATAGTAAATTTCAATGCAAGCCGTTCTGAAACCAATCCGCAACTTACTCAAAATGCTTAACTCGCCGAGAAAATCACTTTTTTTCCACAATGAATGTCTGGCAAAGAATAGTAAATTTCAATGCAAGCCGTTCTGAAACCAATCGACAAATTAATCTAAATGCTTAACTCGCCGAGAAAATCACTTTTTTTCCACAATGAATGTCTGGCAAAAAATAGTTAATTTTGATGCAAGCCGTTCTGAAACCAATCGGCAAATAACTCAAAATGCTTAACTCGCCGAGAAAATCACTTTTTTTCAACAATGAATGTCTGGAAAAAAATAGTTAATTTTGATGCAAGCCGTTCTGAAACCAATCGGCAAATAACTCAAAACGCTTTACTCGCCGAGTAAATCACTTTTTTTCCACAATGAATGTCTGTCAAAAAATAGTAAATTTCAATGCAAGCCGTTCTGAAACCAATCGGCAAATTACTCAAAATGCTTAACTCGCCGAGAAATTCACTTTTTTTCAACAATGAATGTCTGGCAAAAAATAGTTAATTTTGATGCAAGCCGTTCTGAAACCAATCGGCAACTTACTCAAAATGCTTAACTCGCCGAGAAAATCACTTTTTTTCCACAATGAATGTCTGGCAAAGAATAGTAAATTTCAATGCAAGCCGTTCTGAAAACAATCGGCAAATTACTCAAAATGCTTAACTCGCCGAGAAAATCACTTTTTTTCCACAGTAAATGTCTGGCAAAAAATAGTTCATTTTAATGCAAGATGTTCTGAAACCAATCGGCAAATAACTCAAAATGCTTAACTCGCCGAGAAAATGACTTATTTTCCACAATGAATGTCTGGCAAAAAATAGTTAATTTTGATGCAAGCCGTTCTGAAACCAATCGGCAAATTACTCAAAATGCTTAAGTCGCCGAGAAAATCACTTTTTTTCCACAGTGAATGTCTGGCAAAAAATAGCTAAATTTAATGCAAGATGTTCTGAAACCAATCGTCAACTTACTCAAAATGCTTAACTCGCCGAGAAAATCACTTTTTTTCCACAATGAATGTCTGGCAAAAAATAGTAAATTTCAATGCAAGCCGTTCTGAAACCAATCGGCAAATTACTCAAAATGCTTAACTCGCCGAGAAAATCACTTTTTTTCCACAATGAATGTCTGGCAAAAAATAGTTAATTTTGATGCAAGCCGTTCTGAAACCAATCGGCAACTTACTCTAAATGCTTAACTCACCGAGAAAATCACTTTTTTTGCACAATCAATGTCTGGCAAAAAATAGTTAATTTTGATTCAAGCCGTTCTGAAACCAATCGGCAAATTACTCAAAATGCTTAACTCGCCGAGAAAATCACTTTTTTTCCACAATCAATGTCTGGCAAAAAATAGTTAATTTTGATGCAAGCCGATCTGAAACCAATCGGCAAATTACTCAAAATGCTTAACTCGCCAAGAAAATCACTTTTTTCCCACAATGAATGTCTGGCAAAGAATAGTAAATTTCAATGCAAGCCGTTCTGAAACCAATCGGCAAATTACTCAAAATGCTTAACTCGCCGAGAAAATAACATTTTTTCCACAATGAATGTCTGGCAAAAAATAGTTAATTTTGATGCAAGCCGTTCTGAAACCAATCGGCAAATAACTCAAATTGCTTAACTCGCCGAGAAAATCACTTTTTTTCCATAGTGAATGTCTGGCAAAAAATAGTTAATTTTAATGCAAGATGTTCTGAAACCAATCGGCAAATAACTCACAATGCTTAACTCGTCGAGAAAATCGTTTTTTTTTCCACAATGAATGTCTGGCAAAAAATAGTTAATTTTGATGCAAGCCGTTCTGAAACCAATCGGCAACTTACTCAAAATGGTTAACTCGCCGAGAAAATCACTTTTTTTTCCCACAATGAACGTCTGGCAAAGAATAGTAAATTTCAATGCAAGCCGTTCTGAAACCAATCGGCAAATTACTCAAAATCCTTAACTCGCCGAGAAAATCACTTTTTTTCCACAATGAATGTCTGGCAAAAAATAGTTAATTTTGATGCAAGCCGTTCTGAAACCAATCGGCAAATTACTCAAAATGCTTATCTCGCCGAGAAAATCACCTTTTTTCCACGATGAATGTCTGGCAAAAAATAGTTAATTTTGATGCAAGCCGTTCTGAAACCAATCGGCAAATAACTCAAAATGCTTAACTCGCCGAGAAAATCACTTTTTTTCAACAATGAATGTCTGGAAAAAAATAGTTAATTTTGATGCAAGCCGTTCTGAAACCAATCGGCAAATAACTCAAAACGCTTTACTCGCCGAGTAAATCACTTTTTTTCCACAATGAATGTCTGTCAAAAAATAGTAAATTTCAATGCAAGCCGTTCTGAAACCAATCGGCAAATTACTCAAAATGCTTAACTCGCCGAGAAATTCACTTTTTTTCAACAATGAATGTCTGGCAAAAAATAGTTAATTTTGATGCAAGCCGTTCTGAAACCAATCGGCAACTTACTCAAAATGCTTAACTCGCCGAGAAAATCACTTTTTTTCCACAGTGAATGTCTGGCAAAAAATAGTTAAATTTAATGCAAGATGTTCTGAAGCCAATCGTCAACTTACTCAAAATGCTTAACTCGCCGAGAAAATCACTTTTTTTCCACAATGAATGTCTGGCAAAGAATAGCAAATTGCAATGCAAGCCGTTCTGAAACCAATCGGCAAATTACTCAAAATGCTTAACTCGCCGAGAAAATCACTTTTTTTCCACAGTAAATGTCTGGCAAAAAATAGTTCATTTTAATGCAAGATGTTCTGAAACCAATCGACAAATACCTCAAAATGCTTTACTCGCCGAGTAAATCACTTTTTTTCCACAATGAATGTCTGGCAAAAAATAGTAAATTTCAATGCAAGCCGTTCTGAAACCAATCGGCAAATTACTCAAAATGCTTAACTCGCCGAGAAAATCACTTTTTTTCCACAATGAATGTCTGGCAAAAAATAGTTAATTTTGATGCAAGCCGTTCTGAAACCAATCGGCAACTTACTCAAAATGCTTAACTCACCGAGAAAATCACTTTTTTTGCACAATCAATGTCTGGCAAAAAATAGTTAATTTTGATTCAAGCCGTTCTGAAACCAATCGGCAAATTACTCAAAATGCTTAACTCGCCGAGAAAATCACTTTTTTTCCACAATCAATGTCTGGCAAAAAATAGTTAATTTTGATGCAAGCCGATCTGAAACCAATCGGCAAATTACTCAAAATGCTTAACTCGCCGAGAAAATCACTTTTTTCCCACAATGAATGTCTGGCAAAGAATAGTAAATTTCAATGCAAGCCGTTCTGAAACCAATCGGCAAATTACTCAAAATGCTTAACTCGCCGAGAAAATAACATTTTTTCCACAATGAATGTCTGGCAAAAAATAGTTAATTTTGATGCAAGCCGTTCTGAAACCAATCGGCAAATAACTCAAATTGCTTAACTCGCCGAGAAAATCACTTTTTTTCCATAGTGAATGTCTGGCAAAAAATAGTTAATTTTAATGCAAGATGTTCTGAAACCAATCGGCAAATAACTCACAATGCTTAACTCGTCGAGAAAATCGTTTTTTTTTCCACAATGAATGTCTGGCAAAAAATAGTTAATTTTGATGCAAGCCGTTCTGAAACCAATCGGCAACTTACTCAAAATGGTTAACTCGCCGAGAAAATCACTTTTTTTTCCCACAATGAACGTCTGGCAAAGAATAGTAAATTTCAATGCAAGCCGTTCTGAAACCAATCGGCAAATTACTCAAAATCCTTAACTCGCCGAGAAAATCACTTTTTTTCCACAATGAATGTCTGGCAAAAAATAGTTAATTTTGATGCAAGCCGTTCTGAAACCAATCGGCAAATTACTCAAAATGCTTATCTCGCCGAGAAAATCACCTTTTTTCCACGATGAATGTCTGGCAAAAAATAGTTAATTTTGATGCAAGCCGTTCTGAAACCAATCGGCAAATAACTCAAATTGCTTAACTCGCCGAGAAAATCACTTTTGTTCAACAATGAATGTCAGGCAAAAAATAGTTAATTTTGATGCAAGCCGTTCTGAAACCAATCGGCAAATTACTCAATATGCTTAACTCGCCGCGAAAATCACATTTTTTGCACAATGAATGTCTGGCAAAGAATACTAAATTTCAATGCAAGCCGTTCTGAAACCAATCGGCAAATTACTCAAAATGCTTAACTCGCCGAGAAAATCACCTTTTTTCCACAATGAATGTCTGGCAAAAAATAGTTAATTTTGATGCCAGCCGTTCTGAAACCAATCGGCAACTTACTCAAAATGCTTAACTCGCCGAGAAAATCACTTTTTTTCCACAATGAATGTCTGGCAAAGAATAGCAAATTGCAATGCAAGCCGTTCTGAAACCAATCGGCAAATTACTCAAAATGCTTAACTCGCCGAGAAAATCACTTTTTTTCCACAGTAAAAGTCTTGCAAAAAATAGTTCATTTTAATGCAAGATGTTCTGAAACCAATCGACAAATACCTCAAAATGCTTTACTCGCCGAGTAAATCACTTTTTTTCCACAATGAATGTCTGGCAAAAAATAGTAAATTTCAATGCAAGCCGTTCTGAAACCAATCGGCAAATTACTCAAAATGCTTAACTCGCCGAGAAAATCACTTTTTTTCCACAATGAATGTCTGGCAAAAAATAGTTAATTTTGATGCAAGCCGTTCTGAAACCAATCGGCAACTTACTCAAAATGCTTAACTCACCGAGAAAATCACTTTTTTTGCACAATCAATGTCTGGCAAAAAATAGTTAATTTTGATTCAAGCCGTTCTGAAACCAATCGGCAAATTACTCAAAATGCTTAACTCGCCGAGAAAATCACTTTTTTTCCACAATCAATGTCTGGCAAAAAATAGTTAATTTTGATGCAAGCCGATCTGAAACCAATCGGCAAATTACTCAAAATGCTTAACTCGCCGAGAAAATCACTTTTTTCCCACAATGAATGTCTGGCAAAGAATAGTAAATTTCAATGCAAGCCGTTCTGAAACCAATCGGCAAATTACTCAAAATGCTTAACTCGCCGAGAAAATAACATTTTTTCCACAATGAATGTCTGGCAAAAAATAGTTAATTTTGATGCAAGCCGTTCTGAAACCAATCGGCAAATAACTCAAATTGCTTAACTCGCCGAGAAAATCACTTTTTTTCCATAGTGAATGTCTGGCAAAAAATAGTTAATTTTAATGCAAGATGTTCTGAAACCAATCGGCAAATAACTCACAATGCTTAACTCGTCGAGAAAATCGTTTTTTTTTCCACAATGAATGTCTGGCAAAAAATAGTTAATTTTGATGCAAGCCGTTCTGAAACCAATCGGCAACTTACTCAAAATGCTTAACTCGCCGAGAAAATCACTTTTTTTTCCCACAATGAACGTCTGGCAAAGAATAGTAAATTTCAATGCAAGCCGTTCTGAAACCAATCGGCAAATTACTCAAAATGCTTAACTCGCCGAGAAAATCACTTTTTTTCCACAATGAATGTCTGGCAAAGAATAGTTAATTTTGATGCAAGCCGTTCTGAAACCAATCGGCAAATTACTCAATATGCTTAACTCGCCGCGAAAATCACATTTTTTGCACAATGAATGTCTGGCAAAGAATAGTAAATTTCAATGCAAGCCGTTCTGAAACCAATCGGCAAATTACTCAAAATGCTTAACTCGCCGAGAAAATCACCTTTTTTCCACAATGAATGTCTGGCAAAAAATAGTTAATTTTGATGCCAGCCGTTCTGAAACCAATCGGCAACTTACTCAAAATGCTTAACTCGCCGAGAAAATCACTTTTTTTCCACAATGAATGTCTGGCAAAGAATAGCAAATTGCAATGCAAGCCGTTCTGAAACCAATCGGCAAATTACTCAAAATGCTTAACTCGCCGAGAAAATCACTTTTTTTCCACAGTAAAAGTCTGGAAAAAAATAGTTAATTTTGATGCAAGCCGTTCTGAAACCAATCGGCAAATAACTCAAAACGCTTTACTCGCCGAGTAAATCACTTTTTTTCCACAATGAATGTCTGTCAAAAAATAGTAAATTTCAATGCAAGCCGTTCTGAAACCAATCGGCAAATTACTCAAAATGCTTAACTCGCCGAGAAATTCACTTTTTTTCAACAATGAATGTCTGGCAAAAAATAGTTAATTTTGATGCAAGCCGTTCTGAAACCAATCGGCAACTTACTCAAAATGCTTAACTCGCCGAGAAAATCACTTTTTTTCCACAGTGAATGTCTGGCAAAAAATAGTTAAATTTAATGCAAGATGTTCTGAAGCCAATCGTCAACTTACTCAAAATGCTTAACTCGCCGAGAAAATCACTTTTTTTCCACAATGAATGTCTGGCAAAGAATAGCAAATTGCAATGCAAGCCGTTCTGAAACCAATCGGCAAACTACTCAAAATGCTTAACTCGCCGAGAAAATCACTTTTTTTCCACAGTAAATGTCTGGCAAAAAATAGTTCATTTTAATGCAAGATGTTCTGAAACCAATCGACAAATACCTCAAAATGCTTTACTCGCCGAGTAAATCACTTTTTTTCCACAATGAATGTCTGGCAAAAAATAGTAAATTTCAATGCAAGCCGTTCTGAAACCAATCGGCAAATTACTCAAAATGCTTAACTCGCCGAGAAAATCACTTTTTTTTCACAATGAATGTCTGGCAAAGAATAGTAAATTTCAATGCAAGCCGTTCTGAAACCAATCGGCAAATTACTCAAAATGCTTAACTCGCCGAGAAAATAACATTTTTTCCACAATGAATGTCTGGCAAAAAATAGTTAATTTTGATGCAAGCCGTTCTGAAACCAATCGGCAAATAACTCAAATTGCTTAACTCGCCGAGAAAATCACTTTTTTTCCATAGTGAATGTCTGGCAAAAAATAGTTAATTTTAATGCAAGATGTTCTGAAACCAATCGGCAAATAACTCACAATGCTTAACTCGTCGAGAAAATCGTTTTTTTTTCCACAATGAATGTCTGGCAAAAAATAGTTAATTTTGATGCAAGCCGTTCTGAAACCAATCGGCAACTTACTCAAAATGGTTAACTCGCCGAGAAAATCACTTTTTTTTCCCACAATGAACGTCTGGCAAAGAATAGTAAATTTCAATGCAAGCCGTTCTGAAACCAATCGGCAAATTACTCAAAATCCTTAACTCGCCGAGAAAATCACTTTTTTTCCACAATGAATGTCTGGCAAAAAATAGTTAATTTTGATGCAAGCCGTTCTGAAACCAATCGGCAAATTACTCAAAATGCTTATCTCGCCGAGAAAATCACCTTTTTTCCACGATGAATGTCTGGCAAAAAATAGTTAATTTTGATGCAAGCCGTTCTGAAACCAATCGGCAAATAACTCAAATTGCTTAACTCGCCGAGAAAATCACTTTTGTTCAACAATGAATGTCAGGCAAAAAATAGTTAATTTTGATGCAAGCCGTTCTGAAACCAATCGGCAAATTACTCAATATGCTTAACTCGCCGCGAAAATCACATTTTTTGCACAATGAATGTCTGGCAAAGAATAGTAAATTTCAATGCAAGCCGTTCTGAAACCAATCGGCAAATTACTCAAAATGCTTAACTCGCCGAGAAAATCACCTTTTTTCCACAATGAATGTCTGGCAAAAAATAGTTAATTTTGATGCCAGCCGTTCTGAAACCAATCGGCAACTTACTCAAAATGCTTAACTCGCCGAGAAAATCACTTTTTTTCCACAATGAATGTCTGGCAAAGAATAGCAAATTGCAATGCAAGCCGTTCTGAAACCAATCGGCAAATTACTCAAAATGCTTAACTCGCCGAGAAAATCACTTTTTTTCCACAGTAAAAGTCTTGCAAAAAATAGTTCATTTTAATGCAAGATGTTCTGAAACCAATCGACAAATACCTCAAAATGCTTTACTCGCCGAGTAAATCACTTTTTTTCCACAATGAATGTCTGGCAAAAAATAGTAAATTTCAATGCAAGCCGTTCTGAAACCAATCGGCAAATTACTCAAAATGCTTAACTCGCCGAGAAAATCACTTTTTTTCCACAATGAATGTCTGGCAAAAAATAGTTAATTTTGATGCAAGCCGTTCTGAAACCAATCGGCAACTTACTCAAAATGCTTAACTCACCGAGAAAATCACTTTTTTTGCACAATCAATGTCTGGCAAAAAATAGTTAATTTTGATTCAAGCCGTTCTGAAACCAATCGGCAAATTACTCAAAATGCTTAACTCGCCGAGAAAATCACTTTTTTTCCACAATCAATGTCTGGCAAAAAATAGTTAATTTTGATGCAAGCCGATCTGAAACCAATCGGCAAATTACTCAAAATGCTTAACTCGCCGAGAAAATCACTTTTTTCCCACAATGAATGTCTGGCAAAGAATAGTAAATTTCAATGCAAGCCGTTCTGAAACCAATCGGCAAATTACTCAAAATGCTTAACTCGCCGAGAAAATAACATTTTTTCCACAATGAATGTCTGGCAAAAAATAGTTAATTTTGATGCAAGCCGTTCTGAAACCAATCGGCAAATAACTCAAATTGCTTAACTCGCCGAGAAAATCACTTTTTTTCCATAGTGAATGTCTGGCAAAAAATAGTTAATTTTAATGCAAGATGTTCTGAAACCAATCGGCAAATAACTCACAATGCTTAACTCGTCGAGAAAATCGTTTTTTTTTCCACAATGAATGTCTGGCAAAAAATAGTTAATTTTGATGCAAGCCGTTCTGAAACCAATCGGCAACTTACTCAAAATGCTTAACTCGCCGAGAAAATCACTTTTTTTTCCCACAATGAACGTCTGGCAAAGAATAGTAAATTTCAATGCAAGCCGTTCTGAAACCAATCGGCAAATTACTCAAAATGCTTAACTCGCCGAGAAAATCACTTTTTTTCCACAATGAATGTCTGGCAAAAAATAGTTAATTTTGATGCAAGCCGTTCTGAAACCAATCGGCAAATTACTCAATATGCTTAACTCGCCGCGAAAATCACTTTTTTTGCACAATTAATGTCTGAAAAAGAATAGTAAATTTCAAAGCAAGCCGTTCTGAAACCAATCGGCAAATTACTCAAAATGCTTATCTCGCCGAGAAAATCACCTTTTTTCCACGATGAATGTCTGGCAAAAAATAGTTAATTTTGATGCAAGCCGTTCTGAAACCAATCGGCAAATAACTCAAATTGCTTAACTCGCCGAGAAAATCACTTTTGTTCAACAATGAATGACAGGCAAAAAATAGTTAATTTTGATGCAAGCCGTTCTGAAACCAATCGGCAAATTACTCAATATGCTTAACTCGCCGCGAAAATCACATTTTTTGCACAATGAATGTCTGGCAAAAAATAGTTAATTTTGATGCCAGCCGTTCTGAAACCAATCGGCAACTTACTCAAAATGCTTAACTCGCCGAGAAAATCACTTTTTTTCCACAATGAATGTCTGGCAAAGAATAGCAAATTGCAATGCAAGCCGTTCTGAAACCAATCGGCAAATTACTCAAAATGCTTAACTCGCCGAGAAAATCACTTTTTTTCCACAGTAAAAGTCTTCCAAAAAATAGTTCATTTTAATGCAAGATGTTCTGAAACCAATCGACAAATACCTCAAAATGCTTTACTCGCCGAGTAAATCACTTTTTTTCCACAATGAATGTCTGGCAAAAAATAGTAAATTTCAATGCAAGCCGTTCTGAAACCAATCGGCAAATTACTCAAAATGCTTAACTCGCCGAGAAAATCACTTTTTTTCCACAATGAATGTCTGGCAAAAAATAGTTAATTTTGATGCAAGCCGTTCTGAAACCAATCGGCAACTTACTCAAAATGCTTAACTCACCGAGAAAATCACTTTTTTTGCACAATCAATGTCTGGCAAAAAATAGTTAATTTTGATTCAAGCCGTTCTGAAACCAATCGGCAAATTACTCAAAATGCTTAACTCGCCGAGAAAATCACTTTTTTTCCACAATCAATGTCTGGCAAAAAATAGTTAATTTTGATGCAAGCCGATCTGAAACCAATCGGCAAATTACTCAAAATGCTTAACTCGCCGAGAAAATCACTTTTTTCCCACAATGAATGTCTGGCAAAGAATAGTAAATTTCAATGCAAGCCGTTCTGAAACCAATCGGCAAATTACTCAAAATGCTTAACTCGCCGAGAAAATAACATTTTTTCCACAATGAATGTCTGGCAAAAAATAGTTAATTTTGATGCAAGCCGTTCTGAAACCAATCGGCAAATAACTCAAATTGCTTAACTCGCCGAGAAAATCACTTTTTTTCCATAGTGAATGTCTGGCAAAAAATAGTTAATTTTAATGCAACATGTTCTGAAACCAATCGGCAAATAACTCACAATGCTTAACTCGTCGAGAAAATCGTTTTTTTTCCCACAATGAATGTCTGGCAAAAAATAGTTAATTTTGATGCAAGCCGTTCTGAAACCAACCGGCAACTTACTCAAAATGCTTAACTCGCCGAGAAAATCACTTTTTTTTCCCACAATGAACGTCTGGCAAAGAATAGTAAATTTCAATGCAAGCCGTTCTGAAACCAATCGGCAAATTACTCAAAATGCTTAACTCGCCGAGAAAATCACATTTTTTCCACAATGAATGTCTGGCAAAAAATAGTTAATTTTGATGCAAGCCGTTCTGAAACCAATCGGCAAATAACTCAAATTGCTTAACTCGCCGAGAAAATCACTTTTTTTCCATAGTGAATGTCTGGCAAAAAATAGTTAATTTTAATGCAAGATGTTCTGAAACCAATCGGCAAATAACTCACAATGCTTAACTCGTCGAGAAAATCGTTTTTTTTTCCACAATGAATGTCTGGCAAAAAATAGTTAATTTTGATGCAAGCCGTTCTGAAACCAATCGGCAACTTACTCAAAATGCTTAACTCGCCGAGAAAATCACTTTTTTTTCCCACAATGAACGTCTGGCAAAGAATAGTAAATTTCAATGCAAGCCGTTCTGAAACCAATCGGCAAATTACTCAAAATGCTTAACTCGCCGAGAAAATCACTTTTTTTCCACAATGAATGTCTGGCAAAAAATAGTTAATTTTGATGCAAGCCGTTCTGAAACCAATCGGCAAATTACTCAATATGCTTAACTCGCCGCGAAAATCACTTTTTTTGCACAATTAATGTCTGAAAAAGAATAGTAAATTTCAAAGCAAGCCGTTCTGAAACCAATCGGCAAATTACTCAAAATGCTTATCTCGCCGAGAAAATCACCTTTTTTCCACGATGAATGTCTGGCAAAAAATAGTTAATTTTGATGCAAGCCGTTCTGAAACCAATCGGCAAATAACTCAAATTGCTTAACTCGCCGAGAAAATCACTTTTGTTCAACAATGAATGACAGGCAAAAAATAGTTAATTTTGATGCAAGCCGTTCTGAAACCAATCGGCAAATTACTCAATATGCTTAACTCGCCGCGAAAATCACATTTTTTGCACAATGAATGTCTGGCAAAGAATAGTAAATTTCAATGCAAGCCGTTCTGAAACCAATCGGCAAATTACTCAAAATGCTTAACTCGCCGAGAAAATCACCTTTTTTCCACAATGAATGTCTGGCAAAAAATAGTTAATTTTGATGCCAGCCGTTCTGAAACCAATCGGCAACTTACTCAAAATGCTTAACTCGCCGAGAAAATCACTTTTTTTCCACAATGAATGTCTGGCAAAGAATAGCAAATTGCAATGCAAGCCGTTCTGAAACAATCGGCAAATTACTCAAAATGCTTAACTCGCCGAGAAAATCACTTTTTTTCCACAGTAAAAGTCTTGCAAAAAATAGTTCATTTTAATGCAAGATGTTCTGAAACCAATCGACAAATACCTCAAAATGCTTTACTCGCCGAGTAAATCACTTTTTTTCCACAATGAATGTCTGGCAAAAAATAGTAAATTTCAATGCAAGCCGTTCTGAAACCAATCGGCAAATTACTCAAAATGCTTAACTCGCCGAGAAAATCACTTTCTTTCCACAATGAATGTCTGGCAAAAAATAGTTAATTTTGATGCAAGCCGTTCTGAAACCAATCGGCAACTTACTCAAAATGCTTAACTCACCGAGAAAATCACTTTTTTTGCACAATCAATGTCTGGCAAAAAATAGTTAATTTTGATTCAAGCCGTTCTGAAACCAATCGGCAAATTACTCAAAATGCTTAACTCGCCGAGAAAATCACTTTTTTTCCACAATCAATGTCTGGCAAAAAATAGTTAATTTTGATGCAAGCCGATCTGAAACCAATCGGCAAATTACTCAAAATGCTTAACTCGCCGGGAAAATCACTTTTTTCCCACAATGAATGTCTGGCAAAGAATAGTAAATTTCAATGCAAGCCGTTCTGAAACCAATCGGCAAATTACTCAAAATGCTTAACTCGCCGAGAAAATAACATTTTTTCCACAATGAATGTCTGGCAAAAAATAGTTAATTTTGATGCAAGCCGTTCTGAAACCAATCGGCAAATAACTCAAATTGCTTAACTCGCCGAGAAAATCACTTTTTTTCCATAGTGAATGTCTGGCAAAAAATAGTTAATTTTAATGCAAGATGTTCTGAAACCAATCGGCAAATAACTCACAATGCTTAACTCGTCGAGAAAATCGTTTTTTTTTCCACAATGAATGTCTGGCAAAAAATAGTTAATTTTGATGCAAGCCGTTCTGAAACCAATCGGCAACTTACTCAAAATGCTTAACTCGCCGAGAAAATCACTTTTTTTTCCCACAATGAACGTCTGGCAAAGAATAGTAAATTTCAATGCAAGCCGTTCTGAAACCAATCGGCAAATTACTCAAAATGCTTAACTCGCCGAGAAAATCACATTTTTTCCACAATGAATGTCTGGCAAAAAATAGTTAATTTTGATGCAAGCCGTTCTGAAACCAATCGGCAAATAACTCAAATTGCTTAACTCGCCGAGAAAATCACTTTTTTTCCATAGTGAATGTCTGGCAAAAAATAGTTAATTTTAATGCAAGATGTTCTGAAACCAATCGGCAAATAACTCACAATGCTTAACTCGTCGAGAAAATCGTTTTTTTTTCCACAATGAATGTCTGGCAAAAAATAGTTAATTTTGATGCAAGCCGTTCTGAAACCAATCGGCAACTTACTCAAAATGCTTAACTCGCCGAGAAAATCACTTTTTTTTCCCACAATGAACGTCTGGCAAAGAATAGTAAATTTCAATGCAAGCCGTTCTGAAACCAATCGGCAAATTACTCAAAATGCTTAACTCGCCGAGAAAATCACTTTTTTTCCACAATGAATGTCTGGCAAAAAATAGTTAATTTTGATGCAAGCCGTTCTGAAACCAATCGGCAAATTACTCAATATGCTTAACTCGCCGCGAAAATCACTTTTTTTGCACAATTAATGTCTGAAAAAGAATAGTAAATTTCAATGCAAGCCGTTCTGAAACCAATCGGCAAATTACTCAAAATGCTTATCTCGCCGAGAAAATCACCTTTTTTCCACGATGAATGTCTGGCAAAAAATAGTTAATTTTGATGCAAGCCGTTCTGAAACCAATCGGCAAATAACTCAAATTGCTTAACTCGCCGAGAAAATCACTTTTGTTCAACAATGAATGACAGGCAAAAAATAGTTAATTTTGATGCAAGCCGTTCTGAAACCAATCTGCAAATTACTCAATATGCTTAACTCGCCGCGAAAATCACATTTTTTGCACAATGAATGTCTGGCAAAGAATAGTAAATTTCAATGCAAGCCGTTCTGAAACCAATCGGCAAATTACTCAAAATGCTTAACTCGCCGAGAAAATCACCTTTTTTCCACAATGAATGTCTGGCAAAAAATAGTTAATTTTGATGCCAGCCGTTCTGAAACCAATCGGCAACTTACTCAAAATGCTTTACTCGCCGAGAAAATCACTTTTTTTCCACAATGAATGTCTGGCAAAGAATAGTAAATTGCAATGCAAGCCGTTCTGAAACCAATCGGCAAATTACTCAAAATGCTTAACTCGCCGAGAAAATCACTTTTTTTCCACAATCAATGTCTGGCAAAAAATAGTTAATTTTGATGCAAGCCGATCTGAAACCAATCGGCAAATTACTTAAAATGCTTAACTCGCCGAGAAAATCACTTTTTTCCCACAATGAATGTCTGGCAAAGAATAGTAAATTTCAATGCAAGCCGTTCTGAAACCAATCGGCAAATTACTCAAAATGCTTAACTCGCCGAGAAAATAACATTTTTTCCACAATGAATGTCTGGCAAAAAATAGTTAATTTTGATGCAAGCCGTTCTGAAACCAATCGGCAAATAACTCAAATTGCTTAACTCGCCGAGAAAATCACTTTTTTTCCATAGTGAATGTCTGGCAAAAAATAGTTAATTTTAATGCAAGATGTTCTGAAACCAATCGGCAAATAACTCACAATGCTTAACTCGTCGAGAAAATCGTTTTTTTTTCCACAATGAATGTCTGGCAAAAAATAGTTAATTTTGATGCAAGCCGTTCTGAAACCAATCGGCAACTTACTCAAAATGCTTAACTCGCCGAGAAAATCACTTTTTTTTCCCACAATGAACGTCTGGCAAAGAATAGTAAATTTCAATGCAAGCCGTTCTGAAACCAATCGGCAAATTACTCAAAATGCTTAACTCGCCGAGAAAATCACTTTTTTTCCACAATGAATGTCTGGCAAAAAATAGTTAATTTTGATGCAAGCCGTTCTGAAACCAATCGGCAAATTACTCAATATGCTTAACTCGCCGCGAAAATCACTTTTTTTGCACAATTAATGTCTGAAAAAGAATAGTAAATTTCAATGCAAGCCGTTCTGAAACCAATCGGCAAATTACTCAAAATGCTTATCTCGCCGAGAAAATCACCTTTTTTCCACGATGAATGTCTGGCAAAAAATAGTTAATTTTGATGCAAGCCGTTCTGAAACCAATCGGCAAATAACTCAAATTGCTTAACTCGCCGAGAAAATCACTTTTGTTCAACAATGAATGACAGGCAAAAAATAGTTAATTTTGATGCAAGCCGTTCTGAAACCAATCGGCAAATTACTCAATATGCTTAACTCGCCGCGAAAATCACATTTTTTGCACAATGAATGTCTGGCAAAGAATAGTAAATTTCAATGCAAGCCGTTCTGAAACCAATCGGCAAATTACTCAAAATGCTTAACTCGCCGAGAAAATCACCTTTTTTCCACAATGAATGTCTGGCAAAAAATAGTTAATTTTGATGCCAGCCGTTCTGAAACCAATCGGCAACTTACTCAAAATGCTTTACTCGCCGAGAAAATCACTTTTTTTCCACAATGAATGTCTGGCAAAGAATAGTAAATTGCAATGCAAGCCGTTCTGAAACCAATCGGCAAATTACTCAAAATGCTTAACTCGCCGAGAAAATCACTTTTTTTCCACAATCAATGTCTGGCAAAAAATAGTTAATTTTGATGCAAGCCGATCTGAAACCAATCGGCAAATTACTCAAAATGCTTAACTCGCCGAGAAAATCACGTTTTTCCCACAATGAATGTCTGGCAAAGAATAGTAAATTTCAATGCAAGCCGTTCTGAAACCAATCGGCAAATTACTCAAAATGCTTAACTCGCCGAGAAAATAACATTTTTTCCACAATGAATGTCTGGCAAAAAATAGTTAATTTTGATGCAAGCCGTTCTGAAACCAATCGGCAAATAACTCAAATTGCTTAACTCGCCGAGAAAATCACTTTTTTTCCATAGTGAATGTCTGGCAAAAAATAGTTAATTTTAATGCAAGATGTTCTGAAACCAATCGGCAAATAACTCACAATGCTTAACTCGTCGAGAAAATCGTTTTTTTTTCCACAATGAATGTCTGGCAAAAAATAGTTAATTTTGATGCAAGCCGTTCTGAAACCAATCGGCAACTTACTCAAAATGCTTAACTCGCCGAGAAAATCACTTTTTTTTCCCACAATGAACGTCTGGCAAAGAATAGTAAATTTCAATGCAAGCCGTTCTGAAACCAATCGGCAAATTACTCAAAATGCTTAACTCGCCGAGAAAATCACATTTTTTCCACAATGAATGTCTGGCAAAAAATAGTTAATTTTGATGCAAGCCGTTCTGAAACCAATCGGCAAATAACTCAAATTGCTTAACTCGCCGAGAAAATCACTTTTTTTCCATAGTGAATGTCTGGCAAAAAATAGTTAATTTTAATGCAAGATGTTCTGAAACCAATCGGCAAATAACTCACAATGCTTAACTCGTCGAGAAAATCGTTTTTTTTTCCACAATGAATGTCTGGCAAAAAATAGTTAATTTTGATGCAAGCCGTTCTGAAACCAATCGGCAACTTACTCAAAATGCTTAACTCGCCGAGAAAATCACTTTTTTTTCCCACAATGAACGTCTGGCAAAGAATAGTAAATTTCAATGCAAGCCGTTCTGAAACCAATCGGCAAATTACTCAAAATGCTTAACTCGCCGAGAAAATCACTTTTATTCCACAATGAATGTCTGGCAAAAAATAGTTAATTTTGATGCAAGCCGTTCTGAAACCAATCGGCAAATTACTCAATATGCTTAACTCGCCGCGAAAATCACTTTTTTTGCACAATTAATGTCTGAAAAAGAATAGTAAATTTCAATGCAAGCCGTTCTGAAACCAATCGGCAAATTACTCAAAATGCTTATCTCGCCGAGAAAATCACCTTTTTTCCACGATGAATGTCTGGCAAAAAATAGTTAATTTTGATGCAAGCCGTTCTGAAACCAATCGGCAAATAACTCAAATTGCTTAACTCGCCGAGAAAATCACTTTTGTTCAACAATGAATGACAGGCAAAAAATAGTTAATTTTGATGCAAGCCGTTCTGAAACCAATCGGCAAATTACTCAAAATGCTTAACTCGCCGGGAAAATCACTTTTTTCCCACAATGAATGTCTGGCAAAAAATAGTTAATTTTAATGCAAGATGTTCTGAAACCAATCGGCAAATAACTCAAAAATGCTTAACTCGCCGAGAAAATCACTTTTTTTCCACAATGAATGTCTGGCAAAAAATAGTTAAATTTAATGCAAGATGTTCTGAAACCAATCGGCAACTTACTCAAAATGCTTAACTCGCCGAGAAAATCACTTTTTTTTCCCACAATGAACGTCTGGCAAAGAATAGTAAATTTCAATGCAAGCCGTTCTGAAACCAATCGGCAAATTACTCAAAATGCTTAACTCGCCGAGAAAATCACTTTTATTCCACAATGAATGTCTGGCAAAAAATAGTTAATTTTGATGCAAGCCGTTCTGAAACCAATCGGCAAATTACTCAATATGCTTAACTCGCCGCGAAAATCACTTTTTTTGCACAATTAATGTCTGAAAAAGAATAGTAAATTTCAATGCAAGCCGTTCTGAAACCAATCGGCAAATTACTCAAAATGCTTATCTCGCCGAGAAAATCACCTTTTTTCCACGATGAATGTCTGGCAAAAAATAGTTAATTTTGATGCAAGCCGTTCTGAAACCAATCGGCAAATAACTCAAATTGCTTAACTCGCCGAGAAAATCACTTTTGTTCAACAATGAATGACAGGCAAAAAATAGTTAATTTTGATGCAAGCCGTTCTGAAACCAATCGGCAAATTACTCAATATGCTTAACTCGCCGCGAAAATCACATTTTTTGCACAATGAATGTCTGGCAAAGAATAGTAAATTTCAATGCAAGCCGTTCTGAAACCAATCGGCAAATTACTCAAAATGCTTAACTCGCCGAGAAAATCACCTTTTTTCCACAATGAATGTCTGGCAAAAAATAGTTAATTTTGATGCCAGCCGTTCTGAAACCAATCGGCAACTTACTCAAAATGCTTTACTCGCCGAGAAAATCACTTTTTTTCCACAATGAATGTCTGGCAAAGAATAGTAAATTGCAATGCAAGCCGTTCTGAAACCAATCGGCAAATTACTCAAAATGCTTAACTCGCCGAGAAAATCACTTTTTTTCCACAGTAAATGTCTGGCAAAAAATAGTTCATTTTAATGCAAGATGTTCTGAAACCAATCGACAAATACCTCAAAATGCTTTACTCGCCGAGTAAATCACTTTTTTTCCACAATGAATGTCTGGCAAAAAATAGTAAATTTCAATGCAAGCCGTTCTGAAACCAATCGGCAAATTACTCAAAATGCTTAACTCGCCGAGAAAATCACTTTTTTTCCACAATGAATGTCTGGCAAAAAATAGTTAATTTTGATGCAAGCCGTTCTGAAACCAATCGGCAACTTACTCAAAATGCTTAACTCGCCGACAAAATCACTTTTTTTGCACAATGAATGTCTGGCAAAGAATAGTAAATTTCAATGCAAGCCGTTCTGAAACCAATCGGCAAATTACTCAAAATGCTTAACTCGCCGGGAAAATCACTTTTTTCCCACAATGAATGTCTGGCAAAAAATAGTTAATTTTAATGCAAGATGTTCTGAAACCAATCGGCAAATAACTCAAAAATGCTTAACTCGCCGAGAAAATCACTTTTTTTCCACAATGAATGTCTGGCAAAAAATAGTTAAATTTAATGCAAGATGTTCTGAAACCAATCGTCAACTTACTCAAAATGCTTAACTCGCCGAGAAAATCACTTTTTTTTCCCACAATGAACGTCTGGCAAAGAATAGTAAATTTCAATGCAAGCCGTTCTGAAACCAATCGGCAAATTACTCAAAATGCTTAACTCGCCGAGAAAATCACTTTTTTTCCACAGTAAATGTCTGGCAAAAAATAGTTCATTTTAATGCAAGATGTTCTGAAACCAATCGACAAATACCTCAAAATGCTTTACTCGCCGAGTAAATCACTTTTTTTCAACAATGAATGTCTGGCAAAAAATAGTAAATTTCAATGCAAGCCGTTCTGAAACCAATCGGCAAATTACTCAAAATGCTTAACTCGCCGAGAAAATCACTTTATTTCCACAATGAATGTCTGGCAAAAAATAGTTAATTTTGATGCAAGCCGTTCTGAAACCAATCGGCAACTTACTCAAAATGCTTAACTCACCGAGAAAATCACTTTTTTTGCACAGTGAATGTCTGGCAAAGAATAGTAAATTTCAATGCAAGCCGTTCTGAAACCAATCGGCAAATTACTCAAAATGCTTAACTCGCCGAGAAAATCACTTTTTTTCCACAATGAATGTCTGGCAAAAAATAGTTAATTTTCATGCAAGCCGTTCTGAAACCAATCGGCAACTTACTCAAAATGCTTAACTCGCCGAGAAAATCACTGTTTTTTCCCACAATGAACGTCTCGCAAAGAATAGTAAATTTCAATGCAAGCCGTTCTGAAACCAATCGGCAAATTACTCAAAATGCTTAACTCGCCGAGAAAATCACTTTTTTTCCACAATGAATGTCTGGCAAAAAATAGTTAATTTTCATGCAAGCCGTTCTGAAACCAATCGGCAAATTACTCAAAATGCTTATCTCGCCGAGAAAATCACCTTTTTTCCACGATGAATGTCTGGCAAAAAATAGTTAAATTTGATGCAAGCCGTTCTGAAACCAATCGGCAAATTACTCAAAATGCTTAACTCGCCGCGAAAATCACTTTTTTTCCACAATGAATGTCTGGCAAAAAATAGTTAATTTTCATGCAAGCCGTTCTGAAACCAATCGGCAAATTACTCAAAATGCTTATCTCGCCGAGAAAATCACCTTTTTTCCACGATGAATGTCTGGCAAAAAATAGTTAATTTTGATGCAAGCCGTTCTGAAACCAATCGGCAAATAACTCAAATTGCTTAACTCGCCGAGAAAATCACTTTTGTTCAACAATGAATGTCAGGCAAAAAATAGTTAATTTTGATGCAAGCCGTTCTGAAACCAATCGGCAAATTACTCAATATGCTTAACTCGCCGCGAAAATCACATTTTTTGCACAATGAATGTCTGGCAAAGAATAGTAAATTTTAATGCAAGCCGTTCTGAAACCAATCGGCAAATTACTCAAAATGCTTAACTCGCCGAGAAAATCACCTTTTTTCCACAATGAATGTCTGGCAAAAAATAGTTAATTTTGATGCCAGCCGTTCTGAAACCAATCGGCAACTTACTCAAAATGCTTAACTCGCCGAGAAAATCACTTTTTTTCCACAATGAATGTCTGGCAAAGAATAGCAAATTGCAATGCAAGCCGTTCTGAAACCAATCGGCAAATTACTCAAAATGCTTAACTCGCCGAGAAAATCACTTTTTTTCCACAGTAAATGTCTGGCAAAAAATAGTTCATTTTAATGCAAGATGTTCTGAAACCAATCGACAAATACCTCAAAATGCTTTACTCGCCGAGTAAATCACTTTTTTTCCACAATGAATGTCTGGCAAAAAATAGTAAATTTCAATGCAAGCCGTTCTGAAACCAATCGGCAAATTACTCAAAATGCTTAACTCGCCGAGAAAATCACTTTTTTTCCACAATGAATGTCTGGCAAAAAATAGTTAATTTTGATGCAAGCCGTTCTGAAACCAATCGGCAACTTACTCAAAATGCTTAACTCGCCGACAAAATCACTTTTTTTGCACAATGAATGTCTGGCAAAGAATAGTAAATTTCAATGCAAGCCGTTCTGAAACCAATCGGCAAATTACTCAAAATGCTTAACTCGCCGGGAAAATCACTTTTGTTCAACAATGAATGACAGGCAAAAAATAGTTAATTTTGATGCAAGCCGTTCTGAAACCAATCGGCAAATTACTCAAAATGCTTAACTCGCCGGGAAAATCACTTTTTTCCCACAATGAATGTCTGGCAAAAAATAGTTAATTTTAATGCAAGATGTTCTGAAACCAATCGGCAAATAACTCAAAAATGCTTAACTCGCCGAGAAAATCACTTTTTTTCCACAATGAATGTCTGGCAAAAAATAGTTAAATTTAATGCAAGATGTTCTGAAACCAATCGGCAACTTACTCAAAATGCTTAACTCGCCGAGAAAATCACTTTTTTTTCCCACAATGAACGTCTGGCAAAGAATAGTAAATTTCAATGCAAGCCGTTCTGAAACCAATCGGCAAATTACTCAAAATGCTTAACTCGCCGAGAAAATCACTTTTATTCCACAATGAATGTCTGGCAAAAAATAGTTAATTTTGATGCAAGCCGTTCTGAAACCAATCGGCAAATTACTCAATATGCTTAACTCGCCGCGAAAATCACTTTTTTTGCACAATTAATGTCTGAAAAAGAATAGTAAATTTCAATGCAAGCCGTTCTGAAACCAATCGGCAAATTACTCAAAATGCTTATCTCGCCGAGAAAATCACCTTTTTTCCACGATGAATGTCTGGCAAAAAATAGTTAATTTTGATGCAAGCCGTTCTGAAACCAATCGGCAAATAACTCAAATTGCTTAACTCGCCGAGAAAATCACTTTTGTTCAACAATGAATGACAGGCAAAAAATAGTTAATTTTGATGCAAGCCGTTCTGAAACCAATCGGCAAATTACTCAATATGCTTAACTCGCCGCGAAAATCACATTTTTTGCACAATGAATGTCTGGCAAAGAATAGTAAATTTCAATGCAAGCCGTTCTGAAACCAATCGGCAAATTACTCAAAATGCTTAACTCGCCGAGAAAATCACCTTTTTTCCACAATGAATGTCTGGCAAAAAATAGTTAATTTTGATGCCAGCCGTTCTGAAACCAATCGGCAACTTACTCAAAATGCTTTACTCGCCGAGAAAATCACTTTTTTTCCACAATGAATGTCTGGCAAAGAATAGTAAATTGCAATGCAAGCCGTTCTGAAACCAATCGGCAAATTACTCAAAATGCTTAACTCGCCGAGAAAATCACTTTTTTTCCACAGTAAATGTCTGGCAAAAAATAGTTCATTTTAATGCAAGATGTTCTGAAACCAATCGACAAATACCTCAAAATGCTTTACTCGCCGAGTAAATCACTTTTTTTCCACAATGAATGTCTGGCAAAAAATAGTAAATTTCAATGCAAGCCGTTCTGAAACCAATCGGCAAATTACTCAAAATGCTTAACTCGCCGAGAAAATCACTTTTTTTCCACAATGAATGTCTGGCAAAAAATAGTTAATTTTGATACAAGCCGTTCTGAAACCAATCGGCAACTTACTCAAAATGCTTAACTCGCCGACAAAATCACTTTTTTTGCACAATGAATGTCTGGCAAAGAATAGTAAATTTCAATGCAAGCCGTTCTGAAACCAATCGGCAAATTACTCAAAATGCTTAACTCGCCGGGAAAATCACTTTTTTCCCACAATGAATGTCTGGCAAAAAATAGTTAATTTTAATGCAAGATGTTCTGAAACCAATCGGCAAATAACTCAAAAATGCTTAACTCGCCGAGAAAATCACTTTTTTTCCACAATGAATGTCTGGCAAAAAATAGTTAAATTTAATGCAAGATGTTCTGAAACCAATCGTCAACTTACTCAAAATGCTTAACTCGCCGAGAAAATCACTTTTTTTTCCCACAATGAACGTCTGGCAAAGAATAGTAAATTTCAATGCAAGCCGTTCTGAAACCAATCGGCAAATTACTCAAAATGCTTAACTCGCCGAGAAAATCACTTTTTTTCCACAGTAAATGTCTGGCAAAAAATAGTTCATTTTAATGCAAGATGTTCTGAAACCAATCGACAAATACCTCAAAATGCTTTACTCGCCGAGTAAATCACTTTTTTTCAACAATGAATGTCTGGCAAAAAATAGTAAATTTCAATGCAAGCCGTTCTGAAACCAATCGGCAAATTACTCAAAATGCTTAACTCGCCGAGAAAATCACTTTATTTCCACAATGAATGTCTGGCAAAAAATAGTTAATTTTGATGCAAGCCGTTCTGAAACCAATCGGCAACTTACTCAAAATGCTTAACTCACCGAGAAAATCACTTTTTTTGCACAGTGAATGTCTGGCAAAGAATAGTAAATTTCAATGCAAGCCGTTCTGAAACCAATCGGCAAATTACTCAAAATGCTTAACTCGCCGAGAAAATCACTTTTTTTCCACAATGAATGTCTGGCAAAAAATAGTTAATTTTCATGCAAGCCGTTCTGAAACCAATCGGCAACTTACTCAAAATGCTTAACTCGCCGAGAAAATCACTGTTTTTTCCCACAATGAACGTCTCGCAAAGAATAGTAAATTTCAATGCAAGCCGTTCTGAAACCAATCGGCAAATTACTCAAAATGCTTAACTCGCCGAGAAAATCACTTTTTTTCCACAATGAATGTCTGGCAAAAAATAGTTAATTTTCATGCAAGCCGTTCTGAAACCAATCGGCAAATTACTCAAAATGCTTATCTCGCCGAGAAAATCACCTTTTTTCCACGATGAATGTCTGGCAAAAAATAGTTAAATTTGATGCAAGCCGTTCTGAAACCAATCGGCAAATTACTCAAAATGCTTAACTCGCCGCGAAAATCACTTTTTTTCCACAATGAATGTCTGGCAAAAAATAGTTAATTTTCATGCAAGCCGTTCTGAAACCAATCGGCAAATTACTCAAAATGCTTATCTCGCCGAGAAAATCACCTTTTTTCCACGATGAATGTCTGGCAAAAAATAGTTAATTTTGATGCAAGCCGTTCTGAAACCAATCGGCAAATAACTCAAATTGCTTAACTCGCCGAGAAAATCACTTTTGTTCAACAATGAATGTCAGGCAAAAAATAGTTAATTTTGATGCAAGCCGTTCTGAAACCAATCGGCAAATTACTCAATATGCTTAACTCGCCGCGAAAATCACATTTTTTGCACAATGAATGTCTGGCAAAGAATAGTAAATTTTAATGCAAGCCGTTCTGAAACCAATCGGCAAATTACTCAAAATGCTTAACTCGCCGAGAAAATCACCTTTTTTCCACAATGAATGTCTGGCAAAAAATAGTTAATTTTGATGCCAGCCGTTCTGAAACCAATCGGCAACTTACTCAAAATGCTTAACTCGCCGAGAAAATCACTTTTTTTCCACAATGAATGTCTGGCAAAGAATAGCAAATTGCAATGCAAGCCGTTCTGAAACCAATCGGCAAATTACTCAAAATGCTTAACTCGCCGAGAAAATCACTTTTTTTCCACAGTAAATGTCTGGCAAAAAATAGTTCATTTTAATGCAAGATGTTCTGAAACCAATCGACAAATACCTCAAAATGCTTTACTCGCCGAGTAAATCACTTTTTTTCCACAATGAATGTCTGGCAAAAAATAGTAAATTTCAATGCAAGCCGTTCTGAAACCAATCGGCAAATTACTCAAAATGCTTAACTCGCCGAGAAAATCACTTTTTTTCCACAATGAATGTCTGGCAAAAAATAGTTAATTTTGATGCAAGCCGTTCTGAAACCAATCGGCAACTTACTCAAAATGCTTAACTCGCCGACAAAATCACTTTTTTTGCACAATGAATGTCTGGCAAAGAATAGTAAATTTCAATGCAAGCCGTTCTGAAACCAATCGGCAAATTACTCAAAATGCTTAACTCGCCGGGAAAATCACTTTTTTCCCACAATGAATGTCTGGCAAAAAATAGTTAATTTTAATGCAAGATGTTCTGAAACCAATCGGCAAATAACTCAAAAATGCTTAACTCGCCGAGAAAATCACTTTTTTTCCACAATGAATGTCTGGCAAAAAATAGTTAAATTTAATGCAAGATGTTCTGAAACCAATCGTCAACTTACTCAAAATGCTTAACTCGCCGAGAAAATCACTTTTTTTCCACAATGAATGTCTGGCAAAGAATAGTAAATTGCAATGCAAGCCGTTCTGAAACCAATCGGCAAATTACTCAAAATGCTTAACTCGCCGAGAAAATCACTTTTTTTCCACAGTAAATGTCTGGCAAAAAATAGTTCATTTTAATGCAAGATGTTCTGAAACCAATCGACAAATACCTCAAAATGCTTTACTCGCCGAGTAAATCACTTTTTTTCAACAATGAATGTCTGGCAAAAAATAGTAAATTTCAATGCAAGCCGTTCTGAAACCAATCGGCAAATTACTCAAAATGCTTAACTCGCCGAGAAAATCACTTTATTTCCACAATGAATGTCTGGCAAAAAATAGTTAATTTTGATGCAAGCCGTTCTGAAACCAATCGGCAACTTACTCAAAATGCTTAACTCACCGAGAAAATCACTTTTTTTGCACAATGAATGTCTGGCAAAGAATAGTAAATTTCAATGCAAGCCGTTCTGAAACCAATCGGCAAATTACTCAAAATGCTTAACTCGCCGAGAAAATCACTTTTTTTCCACAATGAATGTCTGGCAAAAAATAGTTAATTTTCATGCAAGCCGTTCTGAAACCAATCGGCAACTTACTCAAAATGCTTAACTCGCCGAGAAAATCACTGTTTTTTCCCACAATGAACGTCTGGCAAAGAATAGTAAATTTCAATGCAAGCCGTTCTGAAACCAATCGGCAAATTACTCAAAATGCTTAACTCGCCGAGAAAATCACTTTTTTTCCACAATGAATGTCCGGCAAAAAATAGTTAATTTTCATGCAAGCCGTTCTGAAACCAATCGGCAAATTACTCAAAATGCTTATCTCGCCGAGAAAATCACCTTTTTTCCACGATGAATGTCTGGCAAAAAATAGTTAATTTTGATGCAAGCCGTTCTGAAACCAATCGGCAAATAACTCAAATTGCTTAACTCGCCGAGAAAATCACTTTTGTTCAACAATGAATGTCAGGCAAAAAATAGTTAAATTTGATGCAAGCCGTTCTGAAACCAATCGGCAAATTACTCAAAATGCTTAACTCGCCGCGAAAATCACTTTTTTCCACAATGAATGTCTGGCAAAAAATAGTTAATTTTCATGCAAGCCGTTCTGAAACCAATCGGCAAATTACTCAAAATGCTTATCTCGCCGAGAAAATCACCTTTTTTCCACGATGAATGTCTGGCAAAAAATAGTTAATTTTGATGCAAGCCGTTCTGAAACCAATCGGCAAATAACTCAAATTGCTTAACTCGCCGAGAAAATCACTTTTGTTCAACAATGAATGTCAGGCAAAAAATAGTTAATTTTGATGCAAGCCGTTCTGAAACCAATCGGCAAATTACTCAATATGCTTAACTCGCCGCGAAAATCACATTTTTTGCACAATGAATGTCTGGCAAAGAATAGTAAATTTCAATGCAAGCCGTTCTGAAACCAATCGGCAAATTACTCAAAATGCTTAACTCGCCGAGAAAATCACCTTTTTTCCACAATGAATGTCTGGCAAAAAATAGTTAATTTTGATGCCAGCCGTTCTGAAACCAATCGGCAACTTACTCAAAATGCTTAACTCGCCGAGAAAATCACTTTTTTTCCACAATGAATGTCTGGCAAAGAATAGCAAATTGCAATGCAAGCCGTTCTGAAACCAATCGGCAAATTACTCAAAATGCTTAACTCGCCGAGAAAATCACTTTTTTTCCACAGTAAATGTCTGGCAAAAAATAGTTCATTTTAATGCAAGATGTTCTGAAACCAATCGACAAATACCTCAAAATGCTTTACTCGCCGAGTAAATCACTTTTTTTCCACAATGAATGTCTGGCAAAAAATAGTAAATTTCAATGCAAGCCGTTCTGAAACCAATCGGCAAATTACTCAAAATGCTTAACTCGCCGAGAAAATCACTTTTTTTCCACAATGAATGTCTGGCAAAAAATAGTTAATTTTGATGCAAGCCGTTCTGAAACCAATCGGCAACTTACTCAAAATGCTTAACTCACCGAGAAAATCACTTTTTTTTCACAATCAATGTCTGGCAAAAAATAGTTAATTTTGATTCAAGCCGTTCTGAAACCAATCGGCAAATTACTCAAAATGCTTAACTCGCCGAGAAAATCACTTTTTTTCCACAATCAATGTCTGGCAAAAAATAGTTAATTTTGATGCAAGCCGATCTGAAACCAATCGGCAAATTACTCAAAATGCTTAACTCGCCGAGAAAATCACTTTTTTTCCACAATGAATGTCTGGCAAAAAATAGTTAATTTTGATGCAAGCCGTTCTGAAACCAATCGGCAACTTACTCAAAATGCTTAACTCACCGAGAAAATCACTTTTTTTGCACAATCAATGTCTGGCAAAAAATAGTTAATTTTGATTCAAGCCGTTCTGAAACCAATCGGCAAATTACTCAAAATGCTTAACTCGCCGAGAAAATCACTTTTTTTCCACAATCAATGTCTGGCAAAAAATAGTTAATTTTGATGCAAGCCGATCTGAAACCAATCGGCAAATTACTCAAAATGCTTAACTCGCCGAGAAAATCACTTTTTTCCCACAATGAATGTCTGGCAAAGAATAGTAAATTTCAATGCAAGCCGTTCTGAAACCAATCGGCAAATTACTCAAAATGCTTAACTCGCCGAGAAAATAACATTTTTTCCACAATGAATGTCTGGCAAAAAATAGTTAATTTTGATGCAAGCCGTTCTGAAACCAATCGGCAAATAACTCAAATTGCTTAACTCGCCGAGAAAATCACTTTTTTTCCACAATCAATGTCTGGCAAAAAATAGTTAATTTTGATTCAAGCCGTTCTGAAACCAATCGGCAAATTACTCAAAATGCTTAACTCGCCGAGAAAATCACTTTTTTTCCACAATCAATGTCTGGCAAAAAATAGTTAATTTTGATGCAAGCCGTTCTGAAACCAATCGGCAAATTCCTCAAAATGCTTAACTCGCCGAGAAAATCACTTTTTTTCCACAATGAATGTCTGGCAAAGAATAGTAAATTTCAATGCAAGCCGTTCTGAAACCAATCGGCAAATTACTCAAAATGCTTCACTCGCCGAGAAAATCACTTTTTTCCCACAATGAATGTCTGGCAAAAAATAGTTAATTTTGATGCAAGCCGTTCTGAAACCAATCGGCAAATAGCTCAAAATGCTTAACTCGCCGAGAAAATCACTTTATTTCAACAATGAATGTCTGGCAAAAAATAGTTAATTTTGATGCACGCCGTTCTGAAACCAATCGGCAACTTACTCAAAATGCTTCACTCGCCGAGAAAATCACTTTTTTTCCACAATGAATGTCTGGCAAAAAATAGTTAATTTTGATGCAAGCCGTTCTGAAACCAATCGGCAACTTACTCAAAATGCTTAACTCGCCGAGTAAATCACTGTTTTTCCACAATGAATGTCTGGCAAAAAATAGTAAATTTCAATGCAAGCCGTTCTGAAACCAGTCGGCAAATTACTCAAAATGCTTAACTCGCCGAGAAAATCACTTTTTTTCCACAATCAATGTCTGGCAAAAAATAGTTAATTTTGATTCAAGCCGTTCTGAAACCAATCGGCAAATTACTCAAAATGCCTAACTCGCGAGAAAATCACTTTTTTTCCACAATCAATGTCTGGCAAAAAATAGTAAATTTTGATTCAAGCCGTTCTGAAACCAATCGGCAAATTACTGAAAATGCTTAACTCGCCGAGAAAATCACTTTTTTTCCACAATCAATGTCTGGCAAAAAATAGTTAATTTTGATGCAAGCCGTTCTGACACCAATCGGCAAATTACTCAAATTGCTTACCTCGCCGAGAAAATCACTTTTTTGCCACAATGAATGTCTGGCAAAGAATAGTAAATTTCAATGCAAGCCGTTCTGAAACCAATCCGCAACTTACTCAAAATGCTTAACTCGCCGAGAAAATCACTTTTTTTCCACAATGAATGTCTGGCAAAGAATAGTAAATTTCAGTGCAAGCCGTTCTGAAACCAATCGACAAATTAATCTAAATGCTTAACTCGCCGAGAAAATCACTTTTTTTCCACAATGAATGATTGGCAAAAAATAGTTCATTTTAATGCAAGATGTTCTGAAACCAATCGGCAAATAACTCAAAACGCTTTTCTCGCCGAGTAAATCACTTTTTTTCCACAATGAATGTCTGGCAAAAAATAGTAAATTTCAATGCAAGCCGTTCTGAAACCAATCGGCAAAATACTCAAAATGCCTAACTCGCCGAGAAAATCACTTTTTTTCCACAATCAATGTCTGGCAAAAAATAGTTAATTTTGATTCAAGCCGTTCTGAAACCAATCGGCAAATTACTCAAAATGCTTAACTCGCCGAGAAAATCACTTTTTTTCCACAATCAATGTCTGGCAAAAAATATTTAATTTTGATGCAAGCCGTTCTGAAACCAATCGGCAAATTCCTCAAAATGCTTAACTCGCCGAGAAAATCACTTTTTTTCCACAATGAATGTCTGGCAAAGAATAGTAAATTTCAATGCAAGCCGTTCTAAAACCAATGGGCAAATTACTCAAAATGCTTCACTCGCCGAGAAAATCACTTTTTTTCCCACAATGAATGTCTGGCAAAAAATAGTTAATTTTGATGCAAGCCGTTCTGAAACCAATCGGCAAATAGCTCAAAATGCTTAACTCGCCGAGAAAATCACTTTATTTCAACAATGAATGTCTGGCAAAAAATAGTTAATTTTGATGCACGCCGTTCTGAAACCAATCGGCAACTTACTCAAAATGCTTCACTCGCCGGGAAAATCACTTTTTTTCCACAATGAATGTCTGGCAAAAAATAGTTAATTTTGATGCAAGCCGTTCTGAAACCAATCGGCAAATAGCTCAAAATGCTTAACTCGCCGAGTAAATCACTGTTTTTCCACAATGAATGTCTGGCAAAAAATAGTAAATTTCAATGCAAGCCGTTCTGAAACCAGTCGGCAAATTACTCAAAATGCTTAACTCGCCGAGAAAATCACTTTTTTTCCAGAATCAATGTCTGGCAAAAAATAGTTAATTTTGATTCAAGCCGTTCTGAAACAAATCGGCAAATTACTCAAAATGCCTAACTCGCGAGAAAATCACTTTTTTTCCACAATCAATGTCTGGCAAAAAATAGTAAATTTTGATTCAAGCCGTTCTGAAACCAATCGGCAAATTACTCAAAATGCTTAACTCGCCGAGAAAATCACTTTTTTTCCACAATCAATGTCTGGCAAAAAACAGTTAATTTTCATGCAAGCCGTTCTGAAACCAATCGGCAAATTACTCAAATTGCTTACCTCGCCGAGAAAATCACTTTTTTGCCACAATGAATGTCTGGCAAAGAATAGTAAATTTCAATGCAAGCCGTTCTGAAACCAATCCGCAACTTACTCAAAATGCTGAACTCGCCGAGAAAATCACTTTTTTTCCACAATGAATGTCTGGCAAAGAATAGTAAATTTCAATGCAAGCCGTTCTGAAACCAATCGACAAATTAATCTAAATGCTTAACTCGCCGAGAAAATCACTTTTTTTCCACAATGAATGTCTGGCAAAAAATAGTTAATTTTGATGCAAGCCGTTCTGAAACCAATCGGCAAATAACTCAAAATGCTTAACTCGCCGAGAAAATCACTTTTTTTCAACAATGAATGTCTGGAAAAAAATAGTTAATTTTGATGCAAGCCGTTCTGAAACCAATCGGCAAATAACTCAAAACGCTTTACTCGCCGAGTAAATCACTTTTTTTCCACAATGAATGTCTGTCAAAAAATAGTAAATTTCAATGCAAGCCGTTCTGAAACCAATCGGCAAATTACTCAAAATGCTTAACTCGCCGAGAAATTCACTTTTTTTCAACAATGAATGTCTGGCAAAAAATAGTTAATTTTGATGCAAGCCGTTCTGAAACCAATCGGCAAATAGCTCAAAATGCTTAACTCGCCGAGAAAATCACTTTTTTTCCACAATGAATGTCTGGCAAAAAATAGTTAATTTTGATGCAAGCCGTTCTGAAACCAATCGGCAACTTACTCAAAATGCTTAACTCGCCGAGTAAATCACTGTTTTTCCACAATGAATGTCTGGCAAAAAATAGTAAATTTCAATGCAAGCCGTTCTGAAACCAGTCGGCAAATTACTCAAAATGCTTAACTCGCCGAGAAAATCACTTTTTTTCCACAATCAATGTCTGGCAAAAAATAGTTAATTTTGATTCAAGCCGTTCTGAAACCAATCGGCAAATTACTCAAAATGCCTAACTCGCGAGAAAATCACTTTTTTTCCACAATCAATGTCTGGCAAAAAATAGTAAATTTTGATTCAAGCCGTTCTGAAACCAATCGGCAAATTACTCAAAATGCTTAACTCGCCGAGAAAATCACTTTTTTTCCACAATCAATGTCTGGCAAAAAACAGTTAATTTTCATGCAAGCCGTTCTGAAACCAATCGGCAAATTACTCAAATTGCTTACCTCGCCGAGAAAATCACTTTTTTGCCACAATGAATGTCTGGCAAAGAATAGTAAATTTCAATGCAAGCCGTTCTGAAACCAATCCGCAACTTACTCAAAATGCTTAACTCGCCGAGAAAATCACTTTTTTTCCACAATGAATGTCTGGCAAAGAATAGTAAATTTCAATGCAAGCCGTTCTGAAACCAATCGACAAATTAATCTAAATGCTTAACTCGCCGAGAAAATCACTTTTTTTCCACAATGAATGTCTGGCAAAAAATAGTTAATTTTGATGCAAGCCGTTCTGAAACCAATCGGCAAATAACTCAAAATGCTTAACTCGCCGAGAAAATCACTTTTTTTCAACAATGAATGTCTGGAAAAAAATAGTTAATTTTGATGCAAGCCGTTCTGAAACCAATCGGCAAATAACTCAAAACGCTTTACTCGCCGAGTAAATCACTTTTTTTCCACAATGAATGTCTGGCAAAGAATAGTAAATTTCAATGCAAGCCGTTCTGAAAACAATCGGCAAATTACTCAAAATGCTTAACTCGCCGAGAAAATCACTTTTTTTCCACAGTAAATGTCTGGCAAAAAATAGTTCATTTTAATGCAAGATGTTCTGAAACCAATCGGCAAATAACTCAAAATGCTTAACTCGCCGAGAAAATGACTTATTTTCCACAATGAATGTCTGGCAAAAAATAGTTAATTTTGATGCAAGCCGTTCTGAAACCAATCGGCAAATTACTCAAAATGCTTAAGTCGCCGAGAAAATCACTTTTTTTCCACAGTGAATGTCTGGCAAAAAATAGTTAAATTTAATGCAAGATGTTCTGAAACCAATCGTCAACTTACTCAAAATGCTTAACTCGCCGAGAAAATCACTTTTTTTCCACAATGAATGTCTGGCAAAGAATAGCAAATTGCAATGCAAGCCGTTCTGAAACCAATCGGCAAATTACTCAAAATGCTTAACTCGCCGAGAAAATCACTTTTTTTCCACAGTAAATGTCTGGCAAAAAATAGTTCATTTTAATGCAAGATGTTCTGAAACCAATCGACAAATACCTCAAAATGCTTTACTCGCCGAGTAAATCACTTTTTTTCCACAATGAATGTCTGGCAAAAAATAGTAAATTTCAATGCAAGCCGTTCTGAAACCAATCGGCAAATTACTCAAAATGCTTAACTCGCCGAGAAAATCACTTTTTTTCCACAATGAATGTCTGGCAAAAAATAGTTAATTTTGATGCAAGCCGTTCTGAAACCAATCGGCAACTTACTCAAAATGCTTAACTCACCGAGAAAATCACTTTTTTTGCACAATCAATGACTGGCAAAAAATAGTTAATTTTGATTCAAGCCGTTCTGAAACCAATCGGCAAATTACTCAAAATGCTTAACTCGCCGAGAAAATCACTTTTTCTCCACAATCAATGTCTGGCAAAAAATAGTTAATTTTGATGCAAGCCGATCTGAAACCAATCGGCAAATTACTCAAAATGCTTAACTCGCCGAGAAAATCACTTTTTTTCCACAATGAATGTCTGGCAAAAAATAGTTAATTTTGATGCAAGCCGTTCTGAAACCAATCGGCAAATAACTCAAATTGCTTAACTCGCCGAGAAAATCACTTTTTTTCCATAGTGAATGTCTGGCAAAAAATAGTTAATTTTAATGCAAGATGTTCTGAAACCAATCGGCAAATAACTCACAATGCTTAACTGGTCGAGAAAATCGTTTTTTTTTCCACAATGAATGTCTGGCAAAAAATAGTTAATTTTGATGCAAGCCGTTCTGAAACCAATCGGCAACTTACTCAAAATGGTTAACTCGCCGAGAAAATCACTTTTTTTCCCACAATGAACGTCTGGCAAAGAATAGTAAATTTCAATGCAAGCCGTTCTGAAACCAATCGGCAAATTACTCAAAATCCTTAACTCGCCGAGAAAATCACTTTTTTTCCACAATGAATGTCTGGCAAAAAATAGTTAATTTTGATGCAAGCCGTTCTGAAACCAATCGGCAAATTACTCAAAATGCTTATCTCGCCGAGAAAATCACCTTTTTTCCACGATGAATGTCTGGCAAAAAATAGTTAATTTTGATGCAAGCCGTTCTGAAACCAATCGGCAAATAACTCAAAATGCTTAGCTCGCCGAGAAAATCACTTTTTTTCAACAATGAATGTCTGGAAAAAAATAGTTAATTTTGATGCAAGCCGTTCTGAAACCAATCGGCAAATAACTCAAAACGCTTTACTCGCCGAGTAAATCACTTTTTTTCCACAATGAATGTCTGTCAAAAAATAGTAAATTTCAATGCAAGCCGTTCTGAAACCAATCGGCAAATTACTCAAAATGCTTAACTCGCCGAGAAATTCACTTTTTTTCAACAATGAATGTCTGGCAAAAAATAGTTAATTTTGATGCAAGCCGTTCTGAAACCAATCGGCAACTTACTCAAAATGCTTAACTCGCCGAGAAAATCACTTTTTTTCCACAATGAATGTCTGGCAAAGAATAGTAAATTTCAATGCAAGCCGTTCTGAAAACAATCGGCAAATTACTCAAAATGCTTAACTCGCCGAGAAAATCACTTTTTTTCCACAGTAAATGTCTGGCAAAAAATAGTTCATTTTAATGCAAGATGTTCTGAAACCAATCGGCAAATAACTCAAAATGCTTAACTCGCCGAGAAAATGACTTATTTTCCACAATGAATGTCTGGCAAAAAATAGTTAATTTTGATGCAAGCCGTTCTGAAACCAATCGGCAAATTACTCAAAATGCTTAAGTCGCCGAGAAAATCACTTTTTTTCCACAGTGAATGTCTGGCAAAAAATAGTTAAATTTAATGCAAGATGTTCTGAAACCAATCGTCAACTTACTCAAAATGCTTAACTCGCCGAGAAAATCACTTTTTTTCCACAATGAATGTCTGGCAAAGAATAGCAAATTGCAATGCAAGCCGTTCTGAAACCAATCGGCAAATTACTCAAAATGCTTAACTCGCCGAGAAAATCACTTTTTTTCCACAGTAAATGTCTGGCAAAAAATAGTTCATTTTAATGCAAGATGTTCTGAAACCAATCGACAAATACCTCAAAATGCTTTACTCGCCGAGTAAATCACTTTTTTTCCACAATGAATGTCTGGCAAAAAATAGTAAATTTCAATGCAAGCCGTTCTGAAACCAATCGGCAAATTACTCAAAATGCTTAACTCGCCGAGAAAATCACTTTTTTTCCACAATGAATGTCTGGCAAAAAATAGTTAATTTTGATGCAAGCCGTTCTGAAACCAATCGGCGACTTACTCAAAATGCTTAACTCACCGAGAAAATCACTTTTTTTGCACAATCAATGTCTGGCAAAAAATAGTTAATTTTGATTCAAGCCGTTCTGAAACCAATCGGCAAATTACTCAAAATGCTTAACTCGCCGAGAAAATCACTTTTTTTCCACAATCAATGTCTGGCAAAAAATAGTTAATTTTGATGCAAGCCGATCTGAAACCAATCGGCAAATTACTCAAAATGCTTAACTCGCCGAGAAAATCACTTTTTTCCCACAATGAATGTCTGGCAAAGAATAGTAAATTTCAATGCAAGCCGTTCTGAAACCAATCGGCAAATTACTCAAAATGCTTAACTCGCCGAGAAAATAACATTTTTTCCACAATGAATGTCTGGCAAAAAATAGTTAATTTTGATGCAAGCCGTTCTGAAACCAATCGGCAAATAACTCAAATTGCTTAACTCGCCGAGAAAATCACTTTTTTTCCATAGTGAATGTCTGGCAAAAAATAGTTAATTTTAATGCAAGATGTTCTGAAACCAATCGGCAAATAACTCACAATGCTTAACTCGTCGAGAAAATCGTTTTTTATTCCACAATGAATGTCTGGCAAAAAATAGTTAATTTTGATGCAAGCCGTTCTGAAACCAATCGGCAACTTACTCAAAATGGTTAACTCGCCGAGAAAATCACTTTTGTTTCCCACAATGAACGTCTGGCAAAGAATAGTAAATTTCAATGCAAGCCGTTCTGAAACCAATCGGCAAATTACTCAAAATGCTTAACTCGCCGAGAAAATCACTTTTTTTCCACAATGAATGTCTGGCAAAAAATAGTTAATTTTGATGCAAGCCGTTCTGAAACCAATCGGCAAATTACTCAAAATGCTTATCTCGCCGAGAAAATCACCTTTTTTCCACGATGAATGTCTGGCAAAAAATAGTTAATTTTGATGCAAGCCGTTCTGAAACCAATCGGCAAATAGCTCAAAATGCTTAACTCGCCGAGAAAATCACTTTATTTCAACAATGAATGTCTGGCAAAAAATAGTTAATTTTGATGCACGCCGTTCTGAAACCAATCGGCAACTTACTCAAAATGCTTCACTCGCCGGGAAAATCACTTTTTTTCCACAATGAATGTCTGGCAAAAAATAGTTAATTTTGATGCAAGCCGTTCTGAACCCAATCGGCAAATAGCTCAAAATGCTTAACTCGCCGAGAAAATCACTTTTTTTCCACAATGAATGTCTGGCAAAAAATAGTTAATTTTGATGCAAGCCGTTCTGAAACCAATCGGCAACTTACTCAAAATGCTTAACTCGCCGAGTAAATCACTGTTTTTCCACAATGAATGTCTGGCAAAAAATAGTTAATTTTGATTCAAGCCGTTCTGAAACCAATCGGCAAATTACTCAAAATGCCTAACTCGCGAGAAAATCACTTTTTTTCCACAATCAATGTCTGGCAAAAAATAGTAAATTTTGATTCAAGCCGTTCTGAAACCAATCGGCAAATTACTCAAAATGCTTAACTCGCCGAGAAAATCACTTTTTTTCCACAATCAATGTCTGGCAAAAAACAGTTAATTTTCATGCAAGCCGTTCTGAAACCAATCGGCAAATTACTCAAATTGCTTACCTCGCCGAGAAAATCACTTTTTTGCCACAATGAATGTCTGGTAAAGAATAGTAAATTTCAATGCAAGCCGTTCTGAAACCAATCCGCAACTTACTCAAAATGCTTAACTCGCCGAGAAAATCACTTTTTTTCCACAATGAATGTCTGGCAAAGAATAGTAAATTTCAATGCAAGCCGTTCTGAAACCAATCGACAAATTAATCTAAATGCTTAACTCGCCGAGAAAATCACTTTTTTTCCACAATGAATGTCTGGCAAAAAATAGTTAATTTTGATGCAAGCCGTTCTGAAACCAATCGGCAAATAACTCAAAATGCCTAACTCGCGAGAAAATCACTTTTTTTCCACAATCAATGTCTGGCAAAAAATAGTAAATTTTGATTCAAGCCGTTCTGAAACCAATCGGCAAATTACTCAAAATGCTTATCTCGCCGAGAAAATCACTTTTTTTCCACAATCAATGTCTGGCAAAAAACAGTTAATTTTCATGCAAGCCGTTCTGAAACCAATCGGCAAATTACTCAAATTGCTTACCTCGCCGAGAAAATCACTTTTTTGCCACAATGAATGTCTGGCAAAGAATAGTAAATTTCAATGCAAGCCGTTCTGAAACCAATCCGCAACTTACTCAAAATGCTTAACTCGCCGAGAAAATCACTTTTTTTCCACAATGAATGTCTGGCAAAGAATAGTAAATTTCAATGCAAGCCGTTCTGAAACCAATCGACAAATTAATCTAAATGCTTAACTCGCCGAGAAAATCACTTTTTTTCCACAATGAATGTCTGGCAAAAAATAGTTAATTTTGATGCAAGCCGTTCTGAAACCAATCGGCAAATAACTCAAAACGCTTTACTCGCCGAGTAAATCACTTTTTTTCCACAATGAATGTCTGTCAAAAAATAGTAAATTTCAATGCAAGCCGTTCTGAAACCAATCGGCAAATTACTCAAAATGCTTAACTCGCCGAGAAATTCACTTTTTTTCAACAATGAATGTCTGGCAAAAAATAGTTAATTTTGATGCAAGCCGTTCTGAAACCAATCGTCAACTTACTCAAAATGCTTAACTCGCCGAGAAAATCACTTTTTTTCCACAATGAATGTCTGGCAAAGAATAGCAAATTGCAATGCAAGCCGTTCTGAAACCAATCGGCAAATTACTCAAAATGCTTAACTCGCCGAGAAAATCACTTTTTTTCCACAGTAAATGTCTGGCAAAAAATAGTTCATTTTAATGCAAGATGTTCTGAAACCAATCGACAAATACCTCAAAATGCTTTACTCGCCGAGTAAATCACTTTTTTTCCACAATGAATGTCTGGCAAAAAATAGTAAATTTCAATGCAAGCCGTTCTGAAACCAATCGGCAAATTACTCAAAATGCTTAACTCGCCGAGAAAATCACTTTTTCTCCACAATCAATGTCTGGCAAAAAATAGTTAATTTTGATGCAAGCCGATCTGAAACCAATCGGCAAATTACTCAAAATGCTTAACTCGCCGAGAAAATCACTTTTTTCCCACAATGAATGTCTGGCAAAGAATAGTAAATTTCAATGCAAGCCGTTCTGAAACCAATCGGCAAATTACTCAAAATGCTTAACTCGCCGAGAAAATCACATTTTTTCCACAATGAATGTCTGGCAAAAAATAGTTAATTTTGATGCAAGCCGTTCTGAAACCAATCGGCAAATAACTCAAATTGCTTAACTCGCCGAGAAAATCACTTTTTTTCCCACAATGAACGTCTGGCAAAGAATAGTAAATTTCAATGCAAGCCGTTCTGAAACCAATCGGCAAATTACTCAAAATCCTTAACTCGCCGAGAAAATCACTTTTTTTCCACAATGAATGTCTGGCAAAAAATAGTTAATTTTGATGCAAGCCGTTCTGAAACCAATCGGCAAATTACTCAAAATGCTTATCTCGCCGAGAAAATCACCTTTTTTCCACGATGAATGTCTGGCAAAAAATAGTTAATTTTGATGCAAGCCGTTCTGAAACCAATCGGCAAATAACTCAAAATGCTTAACTCGCCGAGAAAATCACTTTTTTTCAACAATGAATGTCTGGAAAAAAATAGTTAATTTTGATGCAAGCCGTTCTGAAACCAATCGGCAAATAACTCAAAACGCTTTACTCGCCGAGTAAATCACTTTTTTTCCACAATGAATGTCTGTCAAAAAATAGTAAATTTCAATGCAAGCCGTTCTGAAACCAATCGGCAAATTACTCAAAATGCTTAACTCGCCGAGAAATTCACTTTTTTTCAACAATGAATGTCTGGCAAAAAATAGTTAATTTAGATGCAAGCCGTTCTGAAACCAATCGGCAACTTACTCAAAATGCTTAACTCGCCGAGAAAATCACTTTTTTTCCACAATGAATGTCTGGCAAAGAATAGTAAATTTCAATGCAAGCCGTTCTGAAAACAATCGGCAAATTACTCAAAATGCTTAACTCGCCGAGAAAATCACTTTTTTTCCACAGTAAATGTCTGGCAAAAAATAGTTCATTTTAATGCAAGATGTTCTGAAACCAATCGGCAAATAACTCAAAATGCTTAACTCGCCGAGAAAATGACTTATTTTCCACAATGAATGTCTGGCAAAAAATAGTTAATTTTGATGCAAGCCGTTCTGAAACCAATCGGCAAATTACTCAAAATGCTTAAGTCGCCGAGAAAATCACTTTTTTTCCACAGTGAATGTCTGGCAAAAAATAGTTAAATTTAATGCAAGATGTTCTGAAACCAATCGTCAACTTACTCAAAATGCTTAACTCACCGAGAAAATCACTTTTTTTGCACAATCAATGTCTGGCAAAAAATAGTTAATTTTGATTCAAGCCGTTCTGAAACCAATCGGCAAATTAGTCAAATTGCTTAACTCGCCGAGAAAATCACTTTTTTCCCACAATGAATGTCTGGCAAAGAATAGTAAATTTCAATGCAAGCCGTTCTGAAACCAATCGGCAAATTACTCAAAATGCTTAACTCGTCGAGAAAATCGTTTTTTTTTCCACAATGAATGTCTGGCAAAAAATAGTTAATTTTGATGCAAGCCGTTCTGAAACCAATCGGCAAATTACTCAAAATGCTTAAGTCGCCGAGAAAATCACTTTTTTTCCACAGTGAATGTCTGGCAAAAAATAGTTAAATTTAATGCAAGATGTTCTGAAACCAATCGTCAACTTACTCAAAATGCTTAACTCACCGAGAAAATCACTTTTTTTGCACAATCAATGTCTGGCAAAAAATAGTTAATTTTGATTCAAGCCGTTCTGAAACCAATCGGCAAATTACTCAAAATGCTTAACTCGCCGAGAAAATCACTTTTTTTCCACAATGAATGTCTGGCAAAGAATAGTAAATTTCAATGCAAGCCGTTCTGAAAACAATCGGCAAATTACTCAAAATGCTTAACTCGCCGAGAAAATCACTTTTTTTCCACAGTAAATGTCTGGCAAAAAATAGTTCATTTTAATGCAAGATGTTCTGAAACCAATCGGCAAATAACTCAAAATGCTTAACTCGCCGAGAAAATGACTTATTTTCCACAATGAATGTCTGGCAAAAAATAGTTAATTTTGATGCAAGCCGTTCTGAAACCAATCGGCAAATTACTCAAAATGCTTAAGTCGCCGAGAAAATCACTTTTTTTCCACAGTGAATGTCTGGCAAAAAATAGTTAAATTTAATGCAAGATGTTCTGAAACCAATCGTCAACTTACTCAAAATGCTTAACTCGCCGAGAAAATCACTTTTTTTCCACAATGAATGTCTGGCAAAGAATAGCAAATTGCAATGCAAGCCGTTCTGAAACCAATCGGCAAATTACTCAAAATGCTTAACTCGCCGAGAAAATCACTTTTTTTCCACAGTAAATGTCTGGCAAAAAATAGTTCATTTTAATGCAAGATGTTCTGAAACCAATCGACAAATACCTCAAAATGCTTTACTCGCCGAGTAAATCACTTTTTTTCCACAATGAATGTCTGGCAAAAAATAGTAAATTTCAATGCAAGCCGTTCTGAAACCAATCGGCAAATTACTCAAAATGCTTAACTCGCCGAGAAAATCACTTTTTTTCCACAATGAATGTCTGGCAAAAAATAGTTAATTTTGATGCAAGCCGTTCTGAAACCAATCGGCGACTTACTCAAAATGCTTAACTCACCGAGAAAATCACTTTTTTTGCACAATCAATGTCTGGCAAAAAATAGTTAATTTTGATTCAAGCCGTTCTGAAACCAATCGGCAAATTACTCAAAATGCTTAACTCGCCGAGAAAATCACTTTTTTTCCACAATCAATGTCTGGCAAAAAATAGTTAATTTTGATGCAAGCCGATCTGAAACCAATCGGCAAATTACTCAAAATGCTTAACTCGCCGAGAAAATCACTTTTTTCCCACAATGAATGTCTGGCAAAGAATAGTAAATTTCAATGCAAGCCGTTCTGAAACCAATCGGCAAATTACTCAAAATGCTTAACTCGCCGAGAAAATAACATTTTTTCCACAATGAATGTCTGGCAAAAAATAGTTAATTTTGATGCAAGCCGTTCTGAAACCAATCGGCAAATAACTCAAATTGCTTAACTCGCCGAGAAAATCACTTTTTTTCCATAGTGAATGTCTGGCAAAAAATAGTTAATTTTAATGCAAGATGTTCTGAAACCAATCGGCAAATAACTCACAATGCTTAACTCGTCGAGAAAATCGTTTTTTATTCCACAATGAATGTCTGGCAAAAAATAGTTAATTTTGATGCAAGCCGTTCTGAAACCAATCGGCAACTTACTCAAAATGGTTAACTCGCCGAGAAAATCACTTTTGTTTCCCACAATGAACGTCTGGCAAAGAATAGTAAATTTCAATGCAAGCCGTTCTGAAACCAATCGGCAAATTACTCAAAATGCTTAACTCGCCGAGAAAATCACTTTTTTTCCACAATGAATGTCTGGCAAAAAATAGTTAATTTTGATGCAAGCCGTTCTGAAACCAATCGGCAAATTACTCAAAATGCTTATCTCGCCGAGAAAATCACCTTTTTTCCACGATGAATGTCTGGCAAAAAATAGTTAATTTTGATGCAAGCCGTTCTGAAACCAATCGGCAAATAGCTCAAAATGCTTAACTCGCCGAGAAAATCACTTTATTTCAACAATGAATGTCTGGCAAAAAATAGTTAATTTTGATGCACGCCGTTCTGAAACCAATCGGCAACTTACTCAAAATGCTTCACTCGCCGGGAAAATCACTTTTTTTCCACAATGAATGTCTGGCAAAAAATAGTTAATTTTGATGCAAGCCGTTCTGAACCCAATCGGCAAATAGCTCAAAATGCTTAACTCGCCGAGAAAATCACTTTTTTTCCACAATGAATGTCTGGCAAAAAATAGTTAATTTTGATGCAAGCCGTTCTGAAACCAATCGGCAACTTACTCAAAATGCTTAACTCGCCGAGTAAATCACTGTTTTTCCACAATGAATGTCTGGCAAAAAATAGTTAATTTTGATTCAAGCCGTTCTGAAACCAATCGGCAAATTACTCAAAATGCCTAACTCGCGAGAAAATCACTTTTTTTCCACAATCAATGTCTGGCAAAAAATAGTAAATTTTGATTCAAGCCGTTCTGAAACCAATCGGCAAATTACTCAAAATGCTTAACTCGCCGAGAAAATCACTTTTTTTCCACAATCAATGTCTGGCAAAAAACAGTTAATTTTCATGCAAGCCGTTCTGAAACCAATCGGCAAATTACTCAAATTGCTTACCTCGCCGAGAAAATCACTTTTTTGCCACAATGAATGTCTGGTAAAGAATAGTAAATTTCAATGCAAGCCGTTCTGAAACCAATCCGCAACTTACTCAAAATGCTTAACTCGCCGAGAAAATCACTTTTTTTCCACAATGAATGTCTGGCAAAGAATAGTAAATTTCAATGCAAGCCGTTCTGAAACCAATCGACAAATTAATCTAAATGCTTAACTCGCCGAGAAAATCACTTTTTTTCCACAATGAATGTCTGGCAAAAAATAGTTAATTTTGATGCAAGCCGTTCTGAAACCAATCGGCAAATAACTCAAAATGCCTAACTCGCGAGAAAATCACTTTTTTTCCACAATCAATGTCTGGCAAAAAATAGTAAATTTTGATTCAAGCCGTTCTGAAACCAATCGGCAAATTACTCAAAATGCTTATCTCGCCGAGAAAATCACTTTTTTTCCACAATCAATGTCTGGCAAAAAACAGTTAATTTTCATGCAAGCCGTTCTGAAACCAATCGGCAAATTACTCAAATTGCTTACCTCGCCGAGAAAATCACTTTTTTGCCACAATGAATGTCTGGCAAAGAATAGTAAATTTCAATGCAAGCCGTTCTGAAACCAATCCGCAACTTACTCAAAATGCTTAACTCGCCGAGAAAATCACTTTTTTTCCACAATGAATGTCTGGCAAAGAATAGTAAATTTCAATGCAAGCCGTTCTGAAACCAATCGACAAATTAATCTAAATGCTTAACTCGCCGAGAAAATCACTTTTTTTCCACAATGAATGTCTGGCAAAAAATAGTTAATTTTGATGCAAGCCGTTCTGAAACCAATCGGCAAATAACTCAAAACGCTTTACTCGCCGAGTAAATCACTTTTTTTCCACAATGAATGTCTGTCAAAAAATAGTAAATTTCAATGCAAGCCGTTCTGAAACCAATCGGCAAATTACTCAAAATGCTTAACTCGCCGAGAAATTCACTTTTTTTCAACAATGAATGTCTGGCAAAAAATAGTTAATTTTGATGCAAGCCGTTCTGAAACCAATCGTCAACTTACTCAAAATGCTTAACTCGCCGAGAAAATCACTTTTTTTCCACAATGAATGTCTGGCAAAGAATAGCAAATTGCAATGCAAGCCGTTCTGAAACCAATCGGCAAATTACTCAAAATGCTTAACTCGCCGAGAAAATCACTTTTTTTCCACAGTAAATGTCTGGCAAAAAATAGTTCATTTTAATGCAAGATGTTCTGAAACCAATCGACAAATACCTCAAAATGCTTTACTCGCCGAGTAAATCACTTTTTTTCCACAATGAATGTCTGGCAAAAAATAGTAAATTTCAATGCAAGCCGTTCTGAAACCAATCGGCAAATTACTCAAAATGCTTAACTCGCCGAGAAAATCACTTTTTCTCCACAATCAATGTCTGGCAAAAAATAGTTAATTTTGATGCAAGCCGATCTGAAACCAATCGGCAAATTACTCAAAATGCTTAACTCGCCGAGAAAATCACTTTTTTCCCACAATGAATGTCTGGCAAAGAATAGTAAATTTCAATGCAAGCCGTTCTGAAACCAATCGGCAAATTACTCAAAATGCTTAACTCGCCGAGAAAATCACATTTTTTCCACAATGAATGTCTGGCAAAAAATAGTTAATTTTGATGCAAGCCGTTCTGAAACCAATCGGCAAATAACTCAAATTGCTTAACTCGCCGAGAAAATCACTTTTTTTCCCACAATGAACGTCTGGCAAAGAATAGTAAATTTCAATGCAAGCCGTTCTGAAACCAATCGGCAAATTACTCAAAATCCTTAACTCGCCGAGAAAATCACTTTTTTTCCACAATGAATGTCTGGCAAAAAATAGTTAATTTTGATGCAAGCCGTTCTGAAACCAATCGGCAAATTACTCAAAATGCTTATCTCGCCGAGAAAATCACCTTTTTTCCACGATGAATGTCTGGCAAAAAATAGTTAATTTTGATGCAAGCCGTTCTGAAACCAATCGGCAAATAACTCAAAATGCTTAACTCGCCGAGAAAATCACTTTTTTTCAACAATGAATGTCTGGAAAAAAATAGTTAATTTTGATGCAAGCCGTTCTGAAACCAATCGGCAAATAACTCAAAACGCTTTACTCGCCGAGTAAATCACTTTTTTTCCACAATGAATGTCTGTCAAAAAATAGTAAATTTCAATGCAAGCCGTTCTGAAACCAATCGGCAAATTACTCAAAATGCTTAACTCGCCGAGAAATTCACTTTTTTTCAACAATGAATGTCTGGCAAAAAATAGTTAATTTAGATGCAAGCCGTTCTGAAACCAATCGGCAACTTACTCAAAATGCTTAACTCGCCGAGAAAATCACTTTTTTTCCACAATGAATGTCTGGCAAAGAATAGTAAATTTCAATGCAAGCCGTTCTGAAAACAATCGGCAAATTACTCAAAATGCTTAACTCGCCGAGAAAATCACTTTTTTTCCACAGTAAATGTCTGGCAAAAAATAGTTCATTTTAATGCAAGATGTTCTGAAACCAATCGGCAAATAACTCAAAATGCTTAACTCGCCGAGAAAATGACTTATTTTCCACAATGAATGTCTGGCAAAAAATAGTTAATTTTGATGCAAGCCGTTCTGAAACCAATCGGCAAATTACTCAAAATGCTTAAGTCGCCGAGAAAATCACTTTTTTTCCACAGTGAATGTCTGGCAAAAAATAGTTAAATTTAATGCAAGATGTTCTGAAACCAATCGTCAACTTACTCAAAATGCTTAACTCACCGAGAAAATCACTTTTTTTGCACAATCAATGTCTGGCAAAAAATAGTTAATTTTGATTCAAGCCGTTCTGAAACCAATCGGCAAATTAGTCAAATTGCTTAACTCGCCGAGAAAATCACTTTTTTCCCACAATGAATGTCTGGCAAAGAATAGTAAATTTCAATGCAAGCCGTTCTGAAACCAATCGGCAAATTACTCAAAATGCTTAACTCGTCGAGAAAATCGTTTTTTTTTCCACAATGAATGTCTGGCAAAAAATAGTTAATTTTGATGCAAGCCGTTCTGAAACCAATCGGCAAATTACTCAAAATGCTTAAGTCGCCGAGAAAATCACTTTTTTTCCACAGTGAATGTCTGGCAAAAAATAGTTAAATTTAATGCAAGATGTTCTGAAACCAATCGTCAACTTACTCAAAATGCTTAACTCACCGAGAAAATCACTTTTTTTGCACAATCAATGTCTGGCAAAAAATAGTTAATTTTGATTCAAGCCGTTCTGAAACCAATCGGCAAATTACTCAAAATGCTTAACTCGCCGAGAAAATCACTTTTTTTCCACAATCAATGTCTGGCAAAAAATAGTTAATTTTGATGCAAGCCGATCTGAAACCAATCGGCAAATTACTCAAAATGCTTAACTCGCCGAGAAAATCACTTTTTTCCCACAATGAATGTCTGGCAAAGAATAGTAAATTTCAATGCAAGCCGTTCTGAAACCAATCGGCAAATTACTCAAAATGCTTAACTCGCCGAGAAAATAACATTTTTTCCACAATGAATGTCTGGCAAAAAATAGTTAATTTTGATGCAAGCCGTTCTGAAACCAATCGGCAAATAACTCAAATTGCTTAACTCGCCGAGAAAATCACTTTTTTTCCATAGTGAATGTCTGGCAAAAAATAGTTAATTTTAATGCAAGATGTTCTGAAACCAATCGGCAAATAACTCACAATGCTTAACTCGTCGAGAAAATCGTTTTTTTTTCCACAATGAATGTCTGGCAAAAAATAGTTAATTTTGATGCAAGCCGTTCTGAAACCAATCGGCAACTTACTCAAAATGGTTAACTCGCCGAGAAAATCACTTTTTTTTCCCACAATGAACGTCTGGCAAAGAATAGTAAATTTCAATGCAAGCCGTTCTGAAACCAATCGGCAAATTACTCAAAATCCTTAACTCGCCGAGAAAATCACTTTTTTTCCACAATGAATGTCTGGCAAAAAATAGTTAATTTTGATGCAAGCCGTTCTGAAACCAATCGGCAAATTACTCAAAATGCTTATCTCGCCGAGAAAATCACCTTTTTTCCACGATGAATGTCTGGCAAAAAATAGTTAATTTTGATGCAAGCCGTTCTGAAACCAATCGGCAAATAACTCAAATTGCTTAACTCGCCGAGAAAATCACTTTTGTTCAACAATGAATGTCAGGCAAAAAATAGTTAATTTTGATGCAAGCCGTTCTGAAACCAATCGGCAAATTACTCAATATGCTTAACTCGCCGCGAAAATCACATTTTTTGCACAATTAATGTCTGGCAAAGAATAGTAAATTTCAATGCAAGCCGTTCTGAAACCAATCGGCAAATTACTCAAAATGCTTAACTCGCCGAGAAAATCACCTTTTTTCCACAATGAATGTCTGGCAAAAAATAGTTAATTTTGATGCCAGCCGTTCTGAAACCAATCGGCAACTTACTCAAAATGCTTAACCCGCCGAGAAAATCACTTTTTTTCCACAATGAATGTCTGGCAAAGAATAGCAAATTGCAATGCAAGCCGTTCTGAAACCAATCGGCAAATTACTCAAAATGCTTAACTCGCCGAGAAAATCACTTTTTTTCCACAGTAAATGTCTGGCAAAAAATAGTTCATTTTAATGCAAGATGTTCTGAAACCAATCGACAAATACCTCAAAATGCTTTACTCGCCGAGTAAATCACTTTTTTTCCACAATGAATGTCTGGCAAAAAATAGTAAATTTCAATGCAAGCCGTTCTGAAACCAATCGGCAAATTACTCAAAATGCTTAACTCGCCGAGAAAATCACTTTTTTTCCACAATGAATGTCTGGCAAAAAATAGTTAATTTTGATGCAAGCCGTTCTGAAACCAATCGGCAACTTACTCAAAATGCTGAACTCACCGAGAAAATCACTTTTTTTGCACAATCAATGTCTGGCAAAAAATAGTTAATTTTGATTCAAGCCGTTCTGAAACCAATCGGCAAATTACTCAAAATGCTTAACTCGCCGAGAAAATCACTTTTTTTCCACAATCAATGTCTGGCAAAAAATAGTTAATTTTGATGCAAGCCGATCTGAAACCAATCGGCAAATTACTCAAAATGCTTAACTCGCCGAGAAAATCACTTTTTTCCCACAATGAATGTCTGGCAAAGAATAGTAAATTTCAATGCAAGCCGTTCTGAAACCAATCGGCAAATTACTCAAAATGCTTAACTCGCCGAGAAAATAACATTTTTTCCACAATGAATGTCTGGCAAAAAATAGTTAATTTTGATGCAAGCCGTTCTGAAACCAATCGGCAAATAACTCAAATTGCTTAACTCGCCGAGAAAATCACTTTTTTTCCATAGTGAATGTCTGGCAAAAAATAGTTAATTTTAATGCAAGATGTTCTGAAACCAATCGGCAAATAACTCAAATTGCTTAACTCGCCGAGAAAATCACTTTTTTTCCACAATGAATGTCTGGCAAAAAATAGTTAATTTTGATGCAAGCCGTTCTGAAACCAATCGGCAAATAACTCAAAACGCTTTACTCGCCGAGTAAATCACTTTTTTTCCACAATGAATGTCTGTCAAAAAATAGTAAATTTCAATGCAAGCCGTTCTGAAACCAATCGGCAAATTACTCAAAATGCTTAACTCGCCGAGAAATTCACTTTTTTTTCCCACAATGAACGTCTGGCAAAGAATAGTAAATTTCAATGCAAGCCGTTCTGAAACCAATCGGCAAATTACTCAAAATCCTTAACTCGCCGAGAAAATCACTTTTTTTCCACAATGAATGTCTGGCAAAAAATAGTTAATTTTGATGCAAGCCGTTCTGAAACCAATCGGCAAATTACTCAAAATGCTTATCTCGCCGAGAAAATCACCTTTTTTCCACGATGAATGTCTGGCAAAAAATAGTTAATTTTGATGCAAGCCGTTCTGAAACCAATCGGCAAATAACTCAAATTGCTTAACTCGCCGAGAAAATCACTTTTGTTCAACAATGAATGTCAGGCAAAAAATAGTTAATTTTGATGCAAGCCGTTCTGAAACCAATCGGCAAATTACTCAATATGCTTAACTCGCCGCGAAAATCACATTTTTTGCACAATTAATGTCTGGCAAAGAATAGTAAATTTCAATGCAAGCCGTTCTGAAACCAATCGGCAAATTACTCAAAATGCTTAACTCGCCGAGAAAATCACCTTTTTTCCACAATGAATGTCTGGCAAAAAATAGTTAATTTTGATGCCAGCCGTTCTGAAACCAATCGGCAACTTACTCAAAATGCTTAACTCGCCGAGAAAATCACTTTTTTTCCACAATGAATGTCTGGCAAAGAATAGCAAATTGCAATGCAAGCCGTTCTGAAACCAATCGGCAAATTACTCAAAATGCTTAACTCGCCGAGAAAATCACTTTTTTTCCACAGTAAATGTCTGGCAAAAAATAGTTCATTTTAATGCAAGATGTTCTGAAACCAATCGACAAATACCTCAAAATGCTTTACTCGCCGAGTAAATCACTTTTTTTCCACAATGAATGTCTGGCAAAAAATAGTAAATTTCAATGCAAGCCGTTCTGAAACCAATCGGCAAATTACTCAAAATGCTTAACTCGCCGAGAAAATCACTTTTTTTCCACAATGAATGTCTGGCAAAAAATAGTTAATTTTGATGCAAGCCGTTCTGAAACCAATCGGCAACTTACTCAAAATGCTGAACTCACCGAGAAAATCACTTTTTTTGCACAATCAATGTCTGGCAAAAAATAGTTAATTTTGATTCAAGCCGTTCTGAAACCAATCGGCAAATTACTCAAAATGCTTAACTCGCCGAGAAAATCACTTTTTTTCCACAATCAATGTCTGGCAAAAAATAGTTAATTTTGATGCAAGCCGATCTGAAACCAATCGGCAAATTACTCAAAATGCTTAACTCGCCGAGAAAATCACTTTTTTCCCACAATGAATGTCTGGCAAAGAATAGTAAATTTCAATGCAAGCCGTTCTGAAACCAATCGGCAAATTACTCAAAATGCTTAACTCGCCGAGAAAATAACATTTTTTCCACAATGAATGTCTGGCAAAAAATAGTTAATTTTGATGCAAGCCGTTCTGAAACCAATCGGCAAATAACTCAAATTGCTTAACTCGCCGAGAAAATCACTTTTTTTCCATAGTGAATGTCTGGCAAAAAATAGTTAATTTTAATGCAAGATGTTCTGAAACCAATCGGCAAATAACTCAAATTGCTTAACTCGCCGAGAAAATCACTTTTTTTCCACAATGAATGTCTGGCAAAAAATAGTTAATTTTGATGCAAGCCGTTCTGAAACCAATCGGCAAATAACTCAAAACGCTTTACTCGCCGAGTAAATCACTTTTTTTCCACAATGAATGTCTGTCAAAAAATAGTAAATTTCAATGCAAGCCGTTCTGAAACCAATCGGCAAATTACTCAAAATGCTTAACTCGCCGAGAAATTCACTTTTTTTCAACAATGAATGTCTGGCAAAAAATAGTTAATTTTGATGCAAGCCGTTCTGAAACCAATCGTCAACTTACTCAAAATGCTTAACTCGCCGAGAAAATCACTTTTTTTCCACAATGAATGTCTGGCAAAGAATAGCAAATTGCAATGCAAGCCGTTCTGAAACCAATCGGCAAATTACTCAAAATGCTTAACTCGCCGAGAAAATCACTTTTTTTCCACAGTAAATGTCTGGCAAAAAATAGTTCATTTTAATGCAAGATGTTCTGAAACCAATCGACAAATACCTCAAAATGCTTTACTCGCCGAGTAAATCACTTTTTTTCCACAATGAATGTCTGGCAAAAAATAGTAAATTTCAATGCAAGCCGTTCTGAAACCAATCGGCAAATTACTCAAAATGCTTAACTCGCCGAGAAAATCACTTTTTCTCCACAATCAATGTCTGGCAAAAAATAGTTAATTTTGATGCAAGCCGATCTGAAACCAATCGGCAAATTACTCAAAATGCTTAACTCGCCGAGAAAATCACTTTTTTCCCACAATGAATGTCTGGCAAAGAATAGTAAATTTCAATGCAAGCCGTTCTGAAACCAATCGGCAAATTACTCAAAATGCTTAACTCGCCGAGAAAATCACATTTTTTCCACAATGAATGTCTGGCAAAAAATAGTTAATTTTGATGCAAGCCGTTCTGAAACCAATCGGCAAATAACTCAAATTGCTTAACTCGCCGAGAAAATCACTTTTTTTCCCACAATGAACGTCTGGCAAAGAATAGTAAATTTCAATGCAAGCCGTTCTGAAACCAATCGGCAAATTACTCAAAATCCTTAACTCGCCGAGAAAATCACTTTTTTTCCACAATGAATGTCTGGCAAAAAATAGTTAATTTTGATGCAAGCCGTTCTGAAACCAATCGGCAAATTACTCAAAATGCTTATCTCGCCGAGAAAATCACCTTTTTTCCACGATGAATGTCTGGCAAAAAATAGTTAATTTTGATGCAAGCCGTTCTGAAACCAATCGGCAAATAACTCAAAATGCTTAACTCGCCGAGAAAATCACTTTTTTTCAACAATGAATGTCTGGAAAAAAATAGTTAATTTTGATGCAAGCCGTTCTGAAACCAATCGGCAAATAACTCAAAACGCTTTACTCGCCGAGTAAATCACTTTTTTTCCACAATGAATGTCTGTCAAAAAATAGTAAATTTCAATGCAAGCCGTTCTGAAACCAATCGGCAAATTACTCAAAATGCTTAACTCGCCGAGAAATTCACTTTTTTTCAACAATGAATGTCTGGCAAAAAATAGTTAATTTAGATGCAAGCCGTTCTGAAACCAATCGGCAACTTACTCAAAATGCTTAACTCGCCGAGAAAATCACTTTTTTTCCACAATGAATGTCTGGCAAAGAATAGTAAATTTCAATGCAAGCCGTTCTGAAAACAATCGGCAAATTACTCAAAATGCTTAACTCGCCGAGAAAATCACTTTTTTTCCACAGTAAATGTCTGGCAAAAAATAGTTCATTTTAATGCAAGATGTTCTGAAACCAATCGGCAAATAACTCAAAATGCTTAACTCGCCGAGAAAATGACTTATTTTCCACAATGAATGTCTGGCAAAAAATAGTTAATTTTGATGCAAGCCGTTCTGAAACCAATCGGCAAATTACTCAAAATGCTTAAGTCGCCGAGAAAATCACTTTTTTTCCACAGTGAATGTCTGGCAAAAAATAGTTAAATTTAATGCAAGATGTTCTGAAACCAATCGTCAACTTACTCAAAATGCTTAACTCACCGAGAAAATCACTTTTTTTGCACAATCAATGTCTGGCAAAAAATAGTTAATTTTGATTCAAGCCGTTCTGAAACCAATCGGCAAATTACTCAAAATGCTTAACTCGCCGAGAAAATCACTTTTTTCCCACAATGAATGTCTGGCAAAGAATAGTAAATTTCAATGCAAGCCGTTCTGAAACCAATCGGCAAATTACTCAAAATGCTTAACTCGTCGAGAAAATCGTTTTTTTTTCCACAATGAATGTCTGGCAAAAAATAGTTAATTTTGATGCAAGCCGTTCTGAAACCAATCGGCAAATTACTCAAAATGCTTAAGTCGCCGAGAAAATCACTTTTTTTCCACAGTGAATGTCTGGCAAAAAATAGTTAAATTTAATGCAAGATGTTCTGAAACCAATCGTCAACTTACTCAAAATGCTTAACTCACCGAGAAAATCACTTTTTTTGCACAATCAATGTCTGGCAAAAAATAGTTAATTTTGATTCAAGCCGTTCTGAAACCAATCGGCAAATTACTCAAAATGCTTAACTCGCCGAGAAAATCACTTTTTTTCCACAATCAATGTCTGGCAAAAAATAGTTAATTTTGATGCAAGCCGATCTGAAACCAATCGGCAAATTACTCAAAATGCTTAACTCGCCGAGAAAATCACTTTTTTCCCACAATGAATGTCTGGCAAAGAATAGTAAATTTCAATGCAAGCCGTTCTGAAACCAATCGGCAAATTACTCAAAATGCTTAACTCGCCGAGAAAATAACATTTTTTCCACAATGAATGTCTGGCAAAAAATAGTTAATTTTGATGCAAGCCGTTCTGAAACCAATCGGCAAATAACTCAAATTGCTTAACTCGCCGAGAAAATCACTTTTTTTCCATAGTGAATGTCTGGCAAAAAATAGTTAATTTTAATGCAAGATGTTCTGAAACCAATCGGCAAATAACTCACAATGCTTAACTCGTCGAGAAAATCGTTTTTTTTTCCACAATGAATGTCTGGCAAAAAATAGTTAATTTTGATGCAAGCCGTTCTGAAACCAATCGGCAACTTACTCAAAATGGTTAACTCGCCGAGAAAATCACTTTTTTTTCCCACAATGAACGTCTGGCAAAGAATAGTAAATTTCAATGCAAGCCGTTCTGAAACCAATCGGCAAATTACTCAAAATCCTTAACTCGCCGAGAAAATCACTTTTTTTCCACAATGAATGTCTGGCAAAAAATAGTTAATTTTGATGCAAGCCGTTCTGAAACCAATCGGCAAATTACTCAAAATGCTTATCTCGCCGAGAAAATCACCTTTTTTCCACGATGAATGTCTGGCAAAAAATAGTTAATTTTGATGCAAGCCGTTCTGAAACCAATCGGCAAATAACTCAAATTGCTTAACTCGCCGAGAAAATCACTTTTGTTCAACAATGAATGTCAGGCAAAAAATAGTTAATTTTGATGCAAGCCGTTCTGAAACCAATCGGCAAATTACTCAATATGCTTAACTCGCCGCGAAAATCACATTTTTTGCACAATTAATGTCTGGCAAAGAATAGTAAATTTCAATGCAAGCCGTTCTGAAACCAATCGGCAAATTACTCAAAATGCTTAACTCGCCGAGAAAATCACCTTTTTTCCACAATGAATGTCTGGCAAAAAATAGTTAATTTTGATGCCAGCCGTTCTGAAACCAATCGGCAACTTACTCAAAATGCTTAACTCGCCGAGAAAATCACTTTTTTTCCACAATGAATGTCTGGCAAAGAATAGCAAATTGCAATGCAAGCCGTTCTGAAACCAATCGGCAAATTACTCAAAATGCTTAACTCGCCGAGAAAATCACTTTTTTTCCACAGTAAATGTCTGGCAAAAAATAGTTCATTTTAATGCAAGATGTTCTGAAACCAATCGACAAATACCTCAAAATGCTTTACTCGCCGAGTAAATCACTTTTTTTCCACAATGAATGTCTGGCAAAAAATAGTAAATTTCAATGCAAGCCGTTCTGAAACCAATCGGCAAATTACTCAAAATGCTTAACTCGCCGAGAAAATCACTTTTTTTCCACAATGAATGTCTGGCAAAAAATAGTTAATTTTGATGCAAGCCGTTCTGAAACCAATCGGCAACTTACTCAAAATGCTGAACTCACCGAGAAAATCACTTTTTTTGCACAATCAATGTCTGGCAAAAAATAGTTAATTTTGATTCAAGCCGTTCTGAAACCAATCGGCAAATTACTCAAAATGCTTAACTCGCCGAGAAAATCACTTTTTTTCCACAATCAATGTCTGGCAAAAAATAGTTAATTTTGATGCAAGCCGATCTGAAACCAATCGGCAAATTACTCAAAATGCTTAACTCGCCGAGAAAATCACTTTTTTCCCACAATGAATGTCTGGCAAAGAATAGTAAATTTCAATGCAAGCCGTTCTGAAACCAATCGGCAAATTACTCAAAATGCTTAACTCGCCGAGAAAATAACATTTTTTCCACAATGAATGTCTGGCAAAAAATAGTTAATTTTGATGCAAGCCGTTCTGAAACCAATCGGCAAATAACTCAAATTGCTTAACTCGCCGAGAAAATCACTTTTTTTCCATAGTGAATGTCTGGCAAAAAATAGTTAATTTTAATGCAAGATGTTCTGAAACCAATCGGCAAATAACTCAAATTGCTTAACTCGCCGAGAAAATCACTTTTTTTCCACAATGAATGTCTGGCAAAAAATAGTTAATTTTGATGCAAGCCGTTCTGAAACCAATCGGCAAATAACTCAAAACGCTTTACTCGCCGAGTAAATCACTTTTTTTCCACAATGAATGTCTGTCAAAAAATAGTAAATTTCAATGCAAGCCGTTCTGAAACCAATCGGCAAATTACTCAAAATGCTTAACTCGCCGAGAAATTCACTTTTTTTCAACAATGAATGTCTGGCAAAAAATAGTTAATTTTGATGCAAGCCGTTCTGAAACCAATCGTCAACTTACTCAAAATGCTTAACTCGCCGAGAAAATCACTTTTTTTCCACAATGAATGTCTGGCAAAGAATAGCAAATTGCAATGCAAGCCGTTCTGAAACCAATCGGCAAATTACTCAAAATGCTTAACTCGCCGAGAAAATCACTTTTTTTCCACAGTAAATGTCTGGCAAAAAATAGTTCATTTTAATGCAAGATGTTCTGAAACCAATCGACAAATACCTCAAAATGCTTTACTCGCCGAGTAAATCACTTTTTTTCCACAATGAATGTCTGGCAAAAAATAGTAAATTTCAATGCAAGCCGTTCTGAAACCAATCGGCAAATTACTCAAAATGCTTAACTCGCCGAGAAAATCACTTTTTCTCCACAATCAATGTCTGGCAAAAAATAGTTAATTTTGATGCAAGCCGATCTGAAACCAATCGGCAAATTACTCAAAATGCTTAACTCGCCGAGAAAATCACTTTTTTCCCACAATGAATGTCTGGCAAAGAATAGTAAATTTCAATGCAAGCCGTTCTGAAACCAATCGGCAAATTACTCAAAATGCTTAACTCGCCGAGAAAATCACATTTTTTCCACAATGAATGTCTGGCAAAAAATAGTTAATTTTGATGCAAGCCGTTCTGAAACCAATCGGCAAATAACTCAAATTGCTTAACTCGCCGAGAAAATCACTTTTTTTCCCACAATGAACGTCTGGCAAAGAATAGTAAATTTCAATGCAAGCCGTTCTGAAACCAATCGGCAAATTACTCAAAATCCTTAACTCGCCGAGAAAATCACTTTTTTTCCACAATGAATGTCTGGCAAAAAATAGTTAATTTTGATGCAAGCCGTTCTGAAACCAATCGGCAAATTACTCAAAATGCTTATCTCGCCGAGAAAATCACCTTTTTTCCACGATGAATGTCTGGCAAAAAATAGTTAATTTTGATGCAAGCCGTTCTGAAACCAATCGGCAAATAACTCAAAATGCTTAACTCGCCGAGAAAATCACTTTTTTTCAACAATGAATGTCTGGAAAAAAATAGTTAATTTTGATGCAAGCCGTTCTGAAACCAATCGGCAAATAACTCAAAACGCTTTACTCGCCGAGTAAATCACTTTTTTTCCACAATGAATGTCTGTCAAAAAATAGTAAATTTCAATGCAAGCCGTTCTGAAACCAATCGGCAAATTACTCAAAATGCTTAACTCGCCGAGAAATTCACTTTTTTTCAACAATGAATGTCTGGCAAAAAATAGTTAATTTAGATGCAAGCCGTTCTGAAACCAATCGGCAACTTACTCAAAATGCTTAACTCGCCGAGAAAATCACTTTTTTTCCACAATGAATGTCTGGCAAAGAATAGTAAATTTCAATGCAAGCCGTTCTGAAAACAATCGGCAAATTACTCAAAATGCTTAACTCGCCGAGAAAATCACTTTTTTTCCACAGTAAATGTCTGGCAAAAAATAGTTAATTTTAATGCAAGATGTTCTGAAACCAATCGGCAAATAACTCAAAATGCTTAACTCGCCGAGAAAATGACTTATTTTCCACAATGAATGTCTGGCAAAAAATAGTTAATTTTGATGCAAGCCGTTCTGAAACCAATCGGCAAATTACTCAAAATGCTTAAGTCGCCGAGAAAATCACTTTTTTTCCACAGTGAATGTCTGGCAAAAAATAGTTAAATTTAATGCAAGATGTTCTGAAACCAATCGTCAACTTACTCAAAATGCTTAACTCACCGAGAAAATCACTTTTTTTGCACAATCAATGTCTGGCAAAAAATAGTTAATTTTGATTCAAGCCGTTCTGAAACCAATCGGCAAATTACTCAAAATGCTTAACTCGCCGAGAAAATCACTTTTTTCCCACAATGAATGTCTGGCAAAGAATAGTAAATTTCAATGCAAGCCGTTCTGAAACCAATCGGCAAATTACTCAAAATGCTTAACTCGTCGAGAAAATCGTTTTTTTTTCCACAATGAATGTCTGGCAAAAAATAGTTAATTTTGATGCAAGCCGTTCTGAAACCAATCGGCAAATTACTCAAAATGCTTAAGTCGCCGAGAAAATCACTTTTTTTCCACAGTGAATGTCTGGCAAAAAATAGTTAAATTTAATGCAAGATGTTCTGAAACCAATCGTCAACTTACTCAAAATGCTTAACTCACCGAGAAAATCACTTTTTTTGCACAATCAATGTCTGGCAAAAAATAGTTAATTTTGATTCAAGCCGTTCTGAAACCAATCGGCAAATTACTCAAAATGCTTAACTCGCCGAGAAAATCACTTTTTTTCCACAATCAATGTCTGGCAAAAAATAGTTAATTTTGATGCAAGCCGATCTGAAACCAATCGGCAAATTACTCAAAATGCTTAACTCGCCGAGAAAATCACTTTTTTCCCACAATGAATGTCTGGCAAAGAATAGTAAATTTCAATGCAAGCCGTTCTGAAACCAATCGGCAAATTACTCAAAATGCTTAACTCGCCGAGAAAATAACATTTTTTCCACAATGAATGTCTGGCAAAAAATAGTTAATTTTGATGCAAGCCGTTCTGAAACCAATCGGCAAATAACTCAAATTGCTTAACTCGCCGAGAAAATCACTTTTTTTCCATAGTGAATGTCTGGCAAAAAATAGTTAATTTTAATGCAAGATGTTCTGAAACCAATCGGCAAATAACTCACAATGCTTAACTCGTCGAGAAAATCGTTTTTTTTTCCACAATGAATGTCTGGCAAAAAATAGTTAATTTTGATGCAAGCCGTTCTGAAACCAATCGGCAACTTACTCAAAATGGTTAACTCGCCGAGAAAATCACTTTTTTTTCCCACAATGAACGTCTGGCAAAGAATAGTAAATTTCAATGCAAGCCGTTCTGAAACCAATCGGCAAATTACTCAAAATCCTTAACTCGCCGAGAAAATCACTTTTTTTCCACAATGAATGTCTGGCAAAAAATAGTTAATTTTGATGCAAGCCGTTCTGAAACCAATCGGCAAATTACTCAAAATGCTTATCTCGCCGAGAAAATCACCTTTTTTCCACGATGAATGTCTGGCAAAAAATAGTTAATTTTGATGCAAGCCGTTCTGAAACCAATCGGCAAATAACTCAAATTGCTTAACTCGCCGAGAAAATCACTTTTGTTCAACAATGAATGTCAGGCAAAAAATAGTTAATTTTGATGCAAGCCGTTCTGAAACCAATCGGCAAATTACTCAATATGCTTAACTCGCCGCGAAAATCACATTTTTTGCACAATTAATGTCTGGCAAAGAATAGTAAATTTCAATGCAAGCCGTTCTGAAACCAATCGGCAAATTACTCAAAATGCTTAACTCGCCGAGAAAATCACCTTTTTTCCACAATGAATGTCTGGCAAAAAATAGTTAATTTTGATGCCAGCCGTTCTGAAACCAATCGGCAACTTACTCAAAATGCTTAACTCGCCGAGAAAATCACTTTTTTTCCACAATGAATGTCTGGCAAAGAATAGCAAATTGCAATGCAAGCCGTTCTGAAACCAATCGGCAAATTACTCAAAATGCTTAACTCGCCGAGAAAATCACTTTTTTTCCACAGTAAATGTCTGGCAAAAAATAGTTCATTTTAATGCAAGATGTTCTGAAACCAATCGACAAATACCTCAAAATGCTTTACTCGCCGAGTAAATCACTTTTTTTCCACAATGAATGTCTGGCAAAAAATAGTAAATTTCAATGCAAGCCGTTCTGAAACCAATCGGCAAATTACTCAAAATGCTTAACTCGCCGAGAAAATCACTTTTTTTCCACAATGAATGTCTGGCAAAAAATAGTTAATTTTGATGCAAGCCGTTCTGAAACCAATCGGCAACTTACTCAAAATGCTGAACTCACCGAGAAAATCACTTTTTTTGCACAATCAATGTCTGGCAAAAAATAGTTAATTTTGATTCAAGCCGTTCTGAAACCAATCGGCAAATTACTCAAAATGCTTAACTCGCCGAGAAAATCACTTTTTTTCCACAATCAATGTCTGGCAAAAAATAGTTAATTTTGATGCAAGCCGATCTGAAACCAATCGGCAAATTACTCAAAATGCTTAACTCGCCGAGAAAATCACTTTTTTCCCACAATGAATGTCTGGCAAAGAATAGTAAATTTCAATGCAAGCCGTTCTGAAACCAATCGGCAAATTACTCAAAATGCTTAACTCGCCGAGAAAATAACATTTTTTCCACAATGAATGTCTGGCAAAAAATAGTTAATTTTGATGCAAGCCGTTCTGAAACCAATCGGCAAATAACTCAAATTGCTTAACTCGCCGAGAAAATCACTTTTTTTCCATAGTGAATGTCTGGCAAAAAATAGTTAATTTTAATGCAAGATGTTCTGAAACCAATCGGCAAATTACTCAAAATGCTTAACTCGCCGAGAAAATCACTTTTTTTCCACAATGAATGTCTGGCAAAAAATAGTTAATTTTGATGCAAGCCGTTCTGAAACCAATCGGCAAATTACTCAATATGCTTAACTCGCCGCGAAAATCACTTTTTTTGCACAATTAATGTCTGAAAAAGAATAGTAAATTTCAATGCAAGCCGTTCTGAAACCAATCGGCAAATTACTCAAAATGCTTATCTCGCCGAGAAAATCACCTTTTTTCCACGATGAATGTCTGGCAAAAAATAGTTAATTTTGATGCAAGCCGTTCTGAAACCAATCGGCAAATAACTCAAATTGCTTAACTCGCCGAGAAAATCACTTTTGTTCAACAATGAATGACAGGCAAAAAATAGTTAATTTTGATGCAAGCCGTTCTGAAACCAATCGGCAACTTACTCAAAATGCTTAACTCGCCGAGAAAATCACTTTTTTTCCACAATGAATGTCTGGCAAAGAATAGTTAATTTTGATGCAAGCCGTTCTGAAACCAATCGGCAAATTACTCAAAATGCTTAACTCGCCGAGAAAATCACTTTTTTTCCACAGTGAATGTCTGGCAAAAAATAGTTAAATTTAATGCAAGATGTTCTGAAACCAATCGTCAACTTACTCAAAATGCTTAACTCGCCGAGAAAATCCCTTTTTTTCCACAATGAATGTCTGGCAAAGAATAGCAAATTGCAATGCAAGCCGTTCTGAAACCAATCGGCAAATTACTCAAAATGCTTAACTCGCCGAGAAAATCACTTTTTTTCCACAGTAAATGTCTGGCAAAAAATAGTTCATTTTAATGCAAGATGTTCTGAAACCAATCGACAAATACCTCAAAATGCTTTACTCGCCGAGTAAATCACTTTTTTTCCACAATGAATGTCTGGCAAAAAATAGTAAATTTCAATGCAAGCCGTTCTGAAACCAATCGGCAAATTACTCAAAATGCTTAACTCGCCGAGAAAATCACTTTTTTTCCACAATCAATGTCTGGCAAAAAATAGTTAATTTTGATTCAAGCCGTTCTGAAACCAATCGGCAAATTACTCAAAATGCTTAACTCGCCGAGAAAATCACTTTTTTTCCACAATCAATGTCTGGCAAAAAATAGTTAATTTTGATGCAAGCCGTTCTGAAACCAATCGGCAAATTACTCAAAATGCTTAACTCGCCGAGAAAATCACTTTTTTTCCACAGTGAATGTCTGGCAAAAAATAGTTAAATTTAATGCAAGATGTTCTGAAACCAATCGTCAACTTACTCAAAATGCTTAACTCGCCGAGAAAATCCCTTTTTTTCCACAATGAATGTCTGGCAAAGAATAGCAAATTGCAATGCAAGCCGTTCTGAAACCAATCGGCAAATTACTCAAAATGCTTAACTCGCCGAGAAAATCACTTTTTTTCCACAGTAAATGTCTGGCAAAAAATAGTTCATTTTAATGCAAGATGTTCTGAAACCAATCGACAAATACCTCAAAATGCTTTACTCGCCGAGTAAATCACTTTTTTTCCACAATGAATGTCTGGCAAAAAATAGTAAATTTCAATGCAAGCCGTTCTGAAACCAATCGGCAAATTACTCAAAATGCTTAACTCGCCGAGAAAATCACTTTTTTTCCACAATCAATGTCTGGCAAAAAATAGTTAATTTTGATGCAAGCCGATCTGAAACCAATCGGCAAATTACTCAAAATGCTTAACTCGCCGAGAAAATCACTTTTTTCCCACAATGAATGTCTGGCAAAGAATAGTAAATTTCAATGCAAGCCGTTCTGAAACCAATCGGCAAATTACTCAAAATGCTTAACTCGCCGAGAAAATAACATTTTTTCCACAATGAATGTCTGGCAAAAAATAGTTAATTTTGATGCAAGCCGTTCTGAAACCAATCGGCAAATAACTCAAATTGCTTAACACGCCGAGAAAATCACTTTTTTTCCATAGTGAATGTCTGGCAAAAAATAGTTAATTTTAATGCAAGATGTTCTGAAACCAATCGGCAAATAACTCACAATGCTTAACTCGTCGAGAAAATCGTTTTTTTTTCCACAATGAATGTCTGGCAAAAAATAGTTAATTTTGATGCAAGCCGTTCTGAAACCAATCGGCAACTTACTCAAAATGGTTAACTCGCCGAGAAAATCACTTTTTTTTCCCACAATGAACGTCTGGCAAAGAATAGTAAATTTCAATGCAAGCCGTTCTGAAACCAATCGGCAAATTACTCAAAATCCTTAACTCGCCGAGAAAATCACTTTTTTTCCACAATGAATGTCTGGCAAAAAATAGTTAATTTTGATGCAAGCCGTTCTGAAACCAATCGGCAAATTACTCAAAATGCTTATCTCGCCGAGAAAATCACCTTTTTTCCACGATGAATGTCTGGCAAAAAATAGTTAATTTTGATGCAAGCCGTTCTGAAACCAATCGGCAAATAACTCAAATTGCTTAACTCGCCGAGAAAATCACTTTTGTTCAACAATGAATGTCAGGCAAAAAATAGTTAATTTTGATGCAAGCCGTTCTGAAACCAATCGGCAAATTACTCAATATGCTTAACTCGCCGCGAAAATCACATTTTTTGCACAATGAATGTCTGGCAAAGAATAGTAAATTTCAATGCAAGCCGTTCTGAAACCAATCGGCAAATAACTCAAATTGCTTAACTCGCCGAGAAAATCACTTTTTTTCCATAGTGAATGTCTGGCAAAAAATAGTTAATTTTAATGCAAGATGTTCTGAAACCAATCGGCAAATTACTCAAAATGCATAACTCGCCGAGAAAATCACTTTTTTTCCACAATGAATGTCTGGCAAAAAATAGTTAATTTTGATGCAAGCCGTTCTGAAACCAATCGGCAAATTACTCAATATGCTTAACTCGCCGCGAAAATCACTTTTTTTGCACAATTAATGTCTGAAAAAGAATAGTAAATTTCAATGCAAGCCGTTCTGAAACCAATCGGCAAATTACTCAAAATGCTTATCTCGCCGAGAAAATCACCTTTTTTCCACGATGAATGTCTGGCAAAAAATAGTTAATTTTGATGCAAGCCGTTCTGAAACCAATCGGCAAATAACTCAAATTGCTTAACTCGCCGAGAAAATCACTTTTGTTCAACAATGAATGACAGGCAAAAAATAGTTAATTTTGATGCAAGCCGTTCTGAAACCAATCGGCAACTTACTCAAAATGCTTAACTCGCCGAGAAAATCACTTTTTTTCCACAGTAAATGTCTGGCAAAAAATAGTTCATTTTAATGCAAGATGTTCTGAAACCAATCGGCAAATAACTCAAAATGCTTAACTCGCCGAGAAAATCACTTTTTTCCCACAATGAATGTCTGGCAAAGAATAGTAAATTTCAATGCAAGCCGTTCTGAAACCAATCGGCAAATTACTCAAAATGCTTAACTCGCCGAGAAAATAACATTTTTTCCACAATGAATGTCTGGCAAAAAATAGTTAATTTTGATGCAAGCCGTTCTGAAACCAATCGGCAAATAACTCAAATTGCTTAACACGCCGAGAAAATCACTTTTTTTCCATAGTGAATGTCTGGCAAAAAATAGTTAATTTTAATGCAAGATGTTCTGAAACCAATCGGCAAATAACTCACAATGCTTAACTCGTCGAGAAAATCGTTTTTTTTTCCACAATGAATGTCTGGCAAAAAATAGTTAATTTTGATGCAAGCCGTTCTGAAACCAATCGGCAACTTACTCAAAATGGTTAACTCGCCGAGAAAATCACTTTTTTTTCCCACAATGAACGTCTGGCAAAGAATAGTAAATTTCAATGCAAGCCGTTCTGAAACCAATCGGCAAATTACTCAAAATCCTTAACTCGCCGAGAAAATCACTTTTTTTCCACAATGAATGTCTGGCAAAAAATAGTTAATTTTGATGCAAGCCGTTCTGAAACCAATCGGCAAATTACTCAAAATGCTTATCTCGCCGAGAAAATCACCTTTTTTCCACGATGAATGTCTGGCAAAAAATAGTTAATTTTGATGCAAGCCGTTCTGAAACCAATCGGCAAATAACTCAAATTGCTTAACTCGCCGAGAAAATCACTTTTGTTCAACAATGAATGTCAGGCAAAAAATAGTTAATTTTGATGCAAGCCGTTCTGAAACCAATCGGCAAATTACTCAATATGCTTAACTCGCCGCGAAAATCACATTTTTTGCACAATGAATGTCTGGCAAAGAATAGTAAATTTCAATGCAAGCCGTTCTGAAACCAATCGGCAAATAACTCAAATTGCTTAACTCGCCGAGAAAATCACTTTTTTTCCATAGTGAATGTCTGGCAAAAAATAGTTAATTTTAATGCAAGATGTTCTGAAACCAATCGGCAAATTACTCAAAATGCATAACTCGCCGAGAAAATCACTTTTTTTCCACAATGAATGTCTGGCAAAAAATAGTTAATTTTGATGCAAGCCGTTCTGAAACCAATCGGCAAATTACTCAATATGCTTAACTCGCCGCGAAAATCACTTTTTTTGCACAATTAATGTCTGAAAAAGAATAGTAAATTTCAATGCAAGCCGTTCTGAAACCAATCGGCAAATTACTCAAAATGCTTATCTCGCCGAGAAAATCACCTTTTTTCCACGATGAATGTCTGGCAAAAAATAGTTAATTTTGATGCAAGCCGTTCTGAAACCAATCGGCAAATAACTCAAATTGCTTAACTCGCCGAGAAAATCACTTTTGTTCAACAATGAATGACAGGCAAAAAATAGTTAATTTTGATGCAAGCCGTTCTGAAACCAATCGGCAACTTACTCAAAATGCTTAACTCGCCGAGAAAATCACTTTTTTTCCACAGTAAATGTCTGGCAAAAAATAGTTCATTTTAATGCAAGATGTTCTGAAACCAATCGGCAAATAACTCAAAATGCTTAACTCGCCGAGAAAATGACTTATTTTCCACAATGAATGTCTGGCAAAAAATAGTTAATTTTGATGCAAGCCGTTCTGAAACCAATCGGCAAATTACTCAAAATGCTTAACTCGCCGAGAAAATCACTTTTTTTCCACAGTGAATGTCTGGCAAAAAATAGTTAAATTTAATGCAAGATGTTCTGAAACCAATCGTCAACTTACTCAAAATGCTTAACTCGCCGAGAAAATCCCTTTTTTTCCACAATGAATGTCTGGCAAAGAATAGCAAATTGCAATGCAAGCCGTTCTGAAACCAATCGGCAAATTACTCAAAATGCTTAACTCGCCGAGAAAATCACTTTTTTTCCACAGTAAATGTCTGGCAAAAAATAGTTCATTTTAATGCAAGATGTTCTGAAACCAATCGACAAATACCTCAAAATGCTTTACTCGCCTAGTAAATCACTTTTTTTCCACAATGAATGTCTGGCAAAAAATAGTAAATTTCAATGCAAGCCGTTCTGAAACCAATCGGCAAATTACTCAAAATGCTTAACTCGCCGAGAAAATCACTTTTTTTCCACAATGAATGTCTGGCAAAAAATAGTTAATTTTGATGCAAGCCGTTCTGAAACCAATCGGCAACTTACTCAAAATGCTTAACTCACCGAGAAAATCACTTTTTTTGCACAATCAATGTCTGGCAAAAAATAGTTAATTTTGATTCAAGCCGTTCTGAAACCAATCGGCAAATTACTCAAAATGCTTAACTCGCCGAGAAAATCACTTTTTTTCCACAATCAATGTCTGGCAAAAAATAGTTAATTTTGATGCAAGCCGATCTGAAACCAATCGGCAAATTACTCAAAATGCTTAACTCGCCGAGAAAATCACTTTTTTCCCACAATGAATGTCTGGCAAAGAATAGTAAATTTCAATGCAAGCCGTTCTGAAACCAATCGGCAAATTACTCAAAATCCTTAACTCGCCGAGAAAATCACTTTTTTTCCACAATGAATGTCTGGCAAAAAATAGTTAATTTTGATGCAAGCCGTTCTGAAACCAATCGGCAAATTACTCAAAATGCTTATCTCGCCGAGAAAATCACCTTTTTTCCACGATGAATGTCTGGCAAAAAATAGTTAATTTTGATGCAAGCCGTTCTGAAACCAATCGGCAAATAACTCAAATTGCTTAACTCGCCGAGAAAATCACTTTTGTTCAACAATGAATGTCAGGCAAAAAATAGTTAATTTTGATGCAAGCCGTTCTGAAACCAATCGGCAAATTACTCAATATGCTTAACTCGCCGCGAAAATCACATTTTTTGCACAATGAATGTCTGGCAAAGAATAGTAAATTTCAATGCAAGCCGTTCTGAAACCAATCGGCAAATTACTCAAAATGCTTAACTCGCCGAGAAAATCACCTTTTTTCCACAATGAATGTCTGGCAAAAAATAGTTAATTTTGATGCCAGCCGTTCTGAAACCAATCGGCAACTTACTCAAAATGCTTAACTCGCCGAGAAAATCACTTTTTTTCCACAATGAATGTCTGGCAAAGAATAGCAAATTGCAATGCAAGCCGTTCTGAAACCAATCGGCAAATTACTCAAAATGCTTAACTCGCCGAGAAAATCACTTTTTTTCCACAGTAAAAGTCTGGCAAAAAATAGTTCATTTTAATGCAAGATGTTCTGAAACCAATCGACAAATACCTCAAAATGCTTTACTCGCCGAGTAAATCACTTTTTTTCCACAATGAATGTCTGGCAAAAAATAGTAAATTTCAATGCAAGCCGTTCTGAAACCAATCGGCAAATTACTCAAAATGCTTAACTCGCCGAGAAAATCACTTTTTTTCCACAATGAATGTCTGGCAAAAAATAGTTAATTTTGATGCAAGCCGTTCTGAAACCAATCGGCAACTTACTCAAAATGCTTAACTCACCGAGAAAATCACTTTTTTTTGCACAATCAATGTCTGGCAAAAAATAGTTAATTTTGATTCAAGCCGTTCTGAAACCAATCGGCAAATTACTCAAAATGCTTAACTCGCCGAGAAAATCACTTTTTTTCCACAATCAATGTCTGGCAAAAAATAGTTAATTTTGATGCAAGCCGATCTGAAACCAATCGGCAAATTACTCAAAATGCTTAACTCGCCGAGAAAATCACTTTTTTCCCACAATGAATGTCTGGCAAAGAATAGTAAATTTCAATGCAAGCCGTTCTGAAACCAATCGGCAAATTACTCAAAATGCTTAACTCGCCGAGAAAATAACATTTTTTCCACAATGAATGTCTGGCAAAAAATAGTTAATTTTGATGCAAGCCGTTCTGAAACCAATCGGCAAATAACTCAAATTGCTTAACTCGCCGAGAAAATCACTTTTTTTCCATAGTGAATGTCTGGCAAAAAATAGTTAATTTTAATGCAAGATGTTCTGAAACCAATCGGCAAATAACTCACAATGCTTAACTCGTCGAGAAAATCGTTTTTTTTTCCACAATGAATGTCTGGCAAAAAATAGTTAATTTTGATGCAAGCCGTTCTGAAACCAATCGGCAACTTACTCAAAATGCTTAACTCGCCGAGAAAATCACTTTTTTTTCCCACAATGAACGTCTGGCAAAGAATAGTAAATTTCAATGCAAGCCGTTCTGAAACCAATCGGCAAATTACTCAAAATGCTTAACTCGCCGAGAAAATCACATTTTTTCCACAATGAATGTCTGGCAAAAAATAGTTAATTTTGATGCAAGCCGTTCTGAAACCAATCGGCAAATAACTCAAATTGCTTAACTCGCCGAGAAAATCACTTTTTTTCCATAGTGAATGTCTGGCAAAAAATAGTTAATTTTAATGCAAGATGTTCTGAAACCAATCGGCAAATAACTCACAATGCTTAACTCGTCGAGAAAATCACTTTTTTTCCACAATGAATGTCTGGCAAAAAATAGTTAATTTTGATGCAAGCCGTTCTGAAACCAATCGGCAACTTACTCAAAATGCTTAACTCGCCGAGAAAATCACTTTTTTTTCCCACAATGAACGTCTGGCAAAGAATAGTAAATTTCAATGCAAGCCGTTCTGAAACCAATCGGCAAATTACTCAAAATGCTTAACTCGCCGAGAAAATCACTTTTTTTCCACGATGAATGTCTGGCAAAAAATAGTAAATTTCAATGCAAGCCGTTCTGAAACCAATCGGCAAATAACTCAAATTGCTTAACTCGCCGAGAAAATCACTTTTGTTCAACAATGAATGACAGGCAAAAAATAGTTAATTTTGATGCAAGCCGTTCTGAAACCAATCGGCAAATTACTCAATATGCTTAACTCGCCGCGAAAATCACATTTTTTGCACAATGAATGTCTGGCAAAGAATAGTAAATTTCAATGCAAGCCGTTCTGAAACCAATCGGCAAATTACTCAAAATGCTTAACTCGCCGAGAAAATCACCTTTTTTCCACAATGAATGTCTGGCAAAAAATAGTAAATTTCAATGCAAGCCGTTCTGAAACCAATCGGCAAATTACTCAAAATGCTTAACTCGCCGAGAAAATCACTTTTTTTCCACAATGAATGTCTGGCAAAAAATAGTTAATTTTGATGCAAGCCGTTCTGAAAACAATCGGCAACTTACTCAAAATGCTTAACTCGCCGACAAAATCACTTTTTTTGCACAATGAATGTCTGGCAAAGAATAGTAAATTTCAATGCAAGCCGTTCTGAAACCAATCGGCAAATTACTCAAAATGCTTAACTCGCCGGGAAAATCACTTTTTTCCCACAATGAATGTCTGGCAAAAAATAGTTAATTTTAATGCAAGATGTTCTGAAACCAATCGGCAAATAACTCAAAAATGCTTAACTCGCCGAGAAAATCACTTTTTTTCCACAATGAATGTCTGGCAAAAAATAGTTAAATTTAATGCAAGATGTTCTGAAACCAATCGTCAACTTACTCAAAATGCTTAACTCGCCGAGAAAATCACTTTTTTTCCACAATGAATGTCTGGCAAAGAATAGTAAATTGCAATGCAAGCCGTTCTGAAACCAATCGGCAAATTACTCAAAATGCTTAACTCGCCGAGAAAATCACTTTTTTTCCACAGTAAATGTCTGGCAAAAAATAGTTCATTTTAATGCAAGATGTTCTGAAACCAATCGACAAATACCTCAAAATGCTTTACTCGCCGAGTAAATCACTTTTTTTCCACAATGAATGTCTGGCAAAAAATAGTAAATTTCAATGCAAGCCGTTCTGAAACCAATCGGCAAATTACTCAAAATGCTTAACTCGCCGAGAAAATCACTTTTTTTCCACAATCAATGTCTGGCAAAAAATAGTTAATTTTGATGCAAGCCGATCTGAAACCAATCGGCAAATTACTCAAAATGCTGAACTCGCCGAGAAAATCACTTTTTTCCCACAATGAATGTCTGGCAAAGAATAGTAAATTTCAATGCAAGCCGTTCTGAAACCAATCGGCAAATTACTCAAAATGCTTAACTCGCCGAGAAAATAACATTTTTTCCACAATGAATGTCTGGCAAAAAATAGTTAATTTTGATGCAAGCCGTTCTGAAACCAATCGGCAAATAACTCAAATTGCTTAACTCGCCGAGAAAATCACTTTTTTTCCATAGTGAATGTCTGGCAAAAAATAGTTAATTTTAATGCAAGATGTTCTGAAACCAATCGGCAAATAACTCACAATGCTTAACTCGTCGAGAAAATCGTTTTTTTTTCCACAATGAATGTCTGGCAAAAAATAGTTAATTTTGATGCAAGCCGTTCTGAAACCAATCGGCAACTTACTCAAAATGGTTAACTCGCCGAGAAAATCACTTTTTTTTCCCCACAATGAACGTCTGGCAAAGAATAGTAAATTTCAATGCAAGCCGTTCTGAAACCAATCGGCAAATTACTCAAAATCCTTAACTCGCCGAGAAAATCACTTTTTTTCCACAATGAATGTCTGGCAAAAAATAGTTAATTTTGATGCAAGCCGTTCTGAAACCAATCGGCAAATTACTCAAAATGCTTATCTCGCCGAGAAAATCACTTTTTTTCCACAATGAATGTCTGGCAAAAAATAGTTAATTTTGATGCAAGCCGTTCTGAAACCAATCGGCAACTTACTCAAAATGCTTAACTCGCCGAGAAAATCACTTTTTTTTCCCACAATGAACGTCTGGCAAAGAATAGTAAATTTCAATGCAAGCCGTTCTGAAACCAATCGGCAAATTACTCAAAATGCTTAACTCGCCGAGAAAATCACTTTTTTTCCACGATGAATGTCTGGCAAAAAATAGTAAATTTCAATGCAAGCCGTTCTGAAACCAATCGGCAAATAACTCAAATTGCTTAACTCGCCGAGAAAATCACTTTTGTTCAACAATGAATGACAGGCAAAAAATAGTTAATTTTGATGCAAGCCGTTCTGAAACCAATCGGCAAATTACTCAATATGCTTAACTCGCCGCGAAAATCACATTTTTTGCACAATGAATGTCTGGCAAAGAATAGTAAATTTCAATGCAAGCCGTTCTGAAACCAATCGGCAAATTACTCAAAATGCTTAACTCGCCGAGAAAATCACCTTTTTTCCACAATGAATGTCTGGCAAAAAATAGTAAATTTCAATGCAAGCCGTTCTGAAACCAATCGGCAAATTACTCAAAATGCTTAACTCGCCGAGAAAATCACTTTTTTTCCACAATGAATGTCTGGCAAAAAATAGTTAATTTTGATGCAAGCCGTTCTGAAAACAATCGGCAACTTACTCAAAATGCTTAACTCGCCGACAAAATCACTTTTTTTGCACAATGAATGTCTGGCAAAGAATAGTAAATTTCAATGCAAGCCGTTCTGAAACCAATCGGCAAATTACTCAAAATGCTTAACTCGCCGGGAAAATCACTTTTTTCCCACAATGAATGTCTGGCAAAAAATAGTTAATTTTAATGCAAGATGTTCTGAAACCAATCGGCAAATAACTCAAAAATGCTTAACTCGCCGAGAAAATCACTTTTTTTCCACAATGAATGTCTGGCAAAAAATAGTTAAATTTAATGCAAGATGTTCTGAAACCAATCGTCAACTTACTCAAAATGCTTAACTCGCCGAGAAAATCACTTTTTTTCCACAATGAATGTCTGGCAAAGAATAGTAAATTGCAATGCAAGCCGTTCTGAAACCAATCGGCAAATTACTCAAAATGCTTAACTCGCCGAGAAAATCACTTTTTTTCCACAGTAAATGTCTGGCAAAAAATAGTTCATTTTAATGCAAGATGTTCTGAAACCAATCGACAAATACCTCAAAATGCTTTACTCGCCGAGTAAATCACTTTTTTTCCACAATGAATGTCTGGCAAAAAATAGTAAATTTCAATGCAAGCCGTTCTGAAACCAATCGGCAAATTACTCAAAATGCTTAACTCGCCGAGAAAATCACTTTTTTTCCACAATCAATGTCTGGCAAAAAATAGTTAATTTTGATGCAAGCCGATCTGAAACCAATCGGCAAATTACTCAAAATGCTGAACTCGCCGAGAAAATCACTTTTTTCCCACAATGAATGTCTGGCAAAGAATAGTAAATTTCAATGCAAGCCGTTCTGAAACCAATCGGCAAATTACTCAAAATGCTTAACTCGCCGAGAAAATAACATTTTTTCCACAATGAATGTCTGGCAAAAAATAGTTAATTTTGATGCAAGCCGTTCTGAAACCAATCGGCAAATAACTCAAATTGCTTAACTCGCCGAGAAAATCACTTTTTTTCCATAGTGAATGTCTGGCAAAAAATAGTTAATTTTAATGCAAGATGTTCTGAAACCAATCGGCAAATAACTCACAATGCTTAACTCGTCGAGAAAATCGTTTTTTTTTCCACAATGAATGTCTGGCAAAAAATAGTTAATTTTGATGCAAGCCGTTCTGAAACCAATCGGCAACTTACTCAAAATGGTTAACTCGCCGAGAAAATCACTTTTTTTTCCCCACAATGAACGTCTGGCAAAGAATAGTAAATTTCAATGCAAGCCGTTCTGAAACCAATCGGCAAATTACTCAAAATCCTTAACTCGCCGAGAAAATCACTTTTTTTCCACAATGAATGTCTGGCAAAAAATAGTTAATTTTGATGCAAGCCGTTCTGAAACCAATCGGCAAATTACTCAAAATGCTTATCTCGCCGAGAAAATCACCTTTTTTCCACGATGAATGTCTGGCAAAAAATAGTTAATTTTGATGCAAGCCGTTCTGAAACCAATCGGCAAATAACTCAAATTGCTTAACTCGCCGAGAAAATCACTTTTGTTCAACAATGAATGTCAGGCAAAAAATAGTTAATTTTGATGCAAGCCGTTCTGAAACCAATCGGCAAATTACTCAATATGCTTAACTCGCCGCGAAAATCACATTTTTTGCACAATGAATGTCTGGCAAAGAATAGTAAATTTCAATGCAAGCCGTTCTGAAACCAATCGGCAAATTACTCAAAATGCTTAACTCGCCGAGAAAATCACCTTTTTTCCACAATGAATGTCTGGCAAAAAATAGTTAATTTTGATGCCAGCCGTTTTGAAACCAATCGGCAACTTACTCAAAATGCTTAACTCGCCGAGAAAATCACTTTTTTTCCACAATGAATGTCTGGCAAAGAATAGCAAATTGCAATGCAAGCCGTTCTGAAACCAATCGGCAAATTACTCAAAATGCTTAACTCGCCGAGAAAATCACTTTTTTTCCACAGTAAATGTCTGGCAAAAAATAGTTCATTTTAATGCAAGATGTTCTGAAACCAATCGACAAATACCTCAAAATGCTTTACTCGCCGAGTAAATCACTTTTTTTCCACAATGAATGTCTGGCAAAAAATAGTAAATTTCAATGCAAGCCGTTCTGAAACCAATCGGCAAATTACTCAAAATGCTTAACTCGCCGAGAAAATCACTTTTTTTCCACAATGAATGTCTGGCAAAAAATAGTTAATTTTGATGCAAGCCGTTCTGAAACCAATCGGCAACTTACTCAAAATGCTTAACTCACCGAGAAAATCACTTTTTTTGCACAATGAATGTCTGGCAAAAAATAGTTAATTTTGATGCAAGCCGTTCTGAAACCAATCGGCAAATAACTCAAATTGCTTAACTCGCCGAGAAAATCACTTTTTTTCCATAGTGAATGTCTGGCAAAAAATAGTTAATTTTAATGCAAGATGTTCTGAAACCAATCGGCAAATAACTCACAATGCTTAACTCGTCGAGAAAATCGTTTTTTTTTCCACAATGAATGTCTGGCAAAAAATAGTTAATTTTGATGCAAGCCGTTCTGAAACCAATCGGCAACTTACTCAAAATGCTTAACTCGCCGAGAAAATCACTTTTTTTTCCCACAATGAACGTCTGGCAAAGAATACTAAATTTCAATGCAAGCCGTTCTGAAACCAATCGGCAAATTACTCAAAATGCTTAACTCGCCGAGAAAATCACATTTTTTCCACAATGAATGTCTGGCAAAAAATAGTTAATTTTGATGCAAGCCGTTCTGAAACCAATCGGCAAATAACTCAAATTGCTTAACTCGCCGAGAAAATCACTTTTTTTCCATAGTGAATGTCTGGCAAAAAATAGTTAATTTTAATGCAAGATGTTCTGAAACCAATCGGCAAATAACTCACAATGCTTAACTCGTCGAGAAAATCGTTTTTTTTTCCACAATGAATGTCTGGCAAAAAATAGTTAATTTTGATGCAAGCCGTTCTGAAACCAATCGGCAACTTACTCAAAATGCTTAACTCGCCGAGAAAATCACTTTTTTTTCCCACAATGAACGTCTGGCAAAGAATAGTAAATTTCAATGCAAGCCGTTCTGAAACCAATCGGCAAATTACTCAAAATGCTTATCTCGCCGAGAAAATCACCTTTTTTCCACGATGAATGTCTGGCAAAAAATAGTTAATTTTGATGCAAGCCGTTCTGAAACCAATCGGCAAATTACTCAAAATGCTTATCTCGCCGAGAAAATCACCTTTTTTCCACGATGAATGTCTGGCAAAAAATAGTTAATTTTGATGCAAGCCGTTCTGAAACCAATCGGCAAATAACTCAAATTGCTTAACTCGCCGAGAAAATCACTTTTGTTCAACAATGAATGACAGGCAAAAAATAGTTAATTTTGATGCAAGCCGTTCTGAAACCAATCGGCAAATTACTCAATATGCTTAACTCGCCGCGAAAATCACATTTTTTGCACAATGAATGTCTGGCAAAGAATAGTAAATTTCAATGCAAGCCGTTCTGAAACCAATCGGCAAATTACTCAAAATGCTTAACTCGCCGAGAAAATCACCTTTTTTCCACAATGAATGTCTGGCAAAAAATAGTTAATTTTGATGCCAGCCGTTCTGAAACCAATCGGCAACTTACTCAAAATGCTTAACTCGCCGAGAAAATCACTTTTTTTCCACAATGAATGTCTGGCAAAGAATAGTAAATTGCAATGCAAGCCGTTCTGAAACCAATCGGCAAATTACTCAAAATGCTTAACTCGCCGAGAAAATCACTTTTTTTCCACAGTAAATGTCTGGCAAAAAATAGTTCATTTTAATGCAAGATGTTCTGAAACCAATCGACAAATACCTCAAAATGCTTTACTCGCCGAGTAAATCACTTTTTTTCCACAATGAATGTCTGGCAAAAAATAGTAAATTTCAATGCAAGCCGTTCTGAAACCAATCGGCAAATTACTCAAAATGCTTAACTCGCCGAGAAAATCACTTTTTTTCCACAATGAATGTCTGGCAAAAAATAGTTAATTTTGATGCAAGCCGTTCTGAAACCAATCGGCAACTTACTCAAAATGCTTAACTCGCCGACAAAATCACTTTTTTTGCACAATGAATGTCTGGCAAAGAATAGTAAATTTCAATGCAAGCCGTTCTGAAACCAATCGGCAAATTACTCAAAATGCTTAACTCGCCGGGAAAATCACTTTTTTCCCACAATGAATGTCTGGCAAAAAATAGTTAATTTTAATGCAAGATGTTCTGAAACCAATCGGCAAATAACTCAAAAATGCTTAACTCGCCGTGAAAATCACTTTTTTTCCACAATGAATGTCTGGCAAAAAATAGTTAAATTTAATGCAAGATGTTCTGAAACCAATCGTCAACTTACTCAAAATGCTTAACTCGCCGAGAAAATCACTTTTTTTCCACAATGAATGTCTGGCAAAGAATAGTAAATTGCAATGCAAGCCGTTCTGAAACCAATCGGCAAATTACTCAAAATGCTTAACTCGCCGAGAAAATCACTTTTTTTCCACAGTAAATGTCTGGCAAAAAATAGTTCATTTTAATGCAAGATGTTCTGAAACCAATCGGCAACTTACTCAAAATGCTTAACTCACCGAGAAAATCACTTTTTTTGCACAATGAATGTCTGGCAAAGAATAGTAAATTTCAATGCAAGCCGTTCTGAAACCAATCGGTAATTACTCAAAATGCTTAACTCGCCGGGAAAATCACTTTTTTCCCACAATGAATGTCTGGCAAAAAATAGTTAATTTTGATGCAAGCCGTTCTGAAACCAATCGGCAAATAACTCAAATTGCTTAACTCGCCGAGAAAATCACTTTTTTCCCACAGTGAATGTCTGGCAAAAAATAGTTAATTTTGATTCAAGTCGTTCTGAAACCAATCGGCAAATTACTCGAAATGCTTAACTCGCCGAGAAAAATCACTTTTTTTCCACAATCAATGTCTGGCAAAAAATAGTTAATTTTGATGCAAGCCGTTCTGAAACCAATCGGCAAATTACTCAAAATGCCTAACTCGCCGAGAAAATCACTTTTTTTCCGCAATCAATGTCTGGCAAAAAATAGTTAATTTTGATTCAAGCCGTTCTGAAACCAATCGGCAAATTACTCAAAATGCTTAACTCGCCGAGAAAATCACTTTTTTTGCACAATCAATGTCTGGCAAAAAATAGTTAATTTTGATGCAAGCCGTTCTGAAACCAATCGGCAAATTACTCAAAATGCTTAACTCGCCGAGAAAATCACTTTTTTTCCACAGTAAATGTCTGGCAAAAAATAGTTCATTTTAATGCAAGATGTTCTGAAACCAATCGACAAATACCTCAAAATGCTTTACTCGCCGAGTAAATCACTTTTTTTCCACAATGAATGTCTGGCAAAAAATAGTAAATTTCAATGCAAGCCGTTCTGAAACCAATCGGCAAATTACTCAAAATGCTTAACTCGCCGAGAAAATCACTTTTTTTCCACAATGAATGTCTGGCAAAAAATAGTTAATTTTGATGCAAGCCGTTCTGAAACCAATCGGCAACTTACTCAAAATGCTTAACTCACCGAGAAAATCACTTTTTTTGCACAATGAATGTCTGGCAAAAAATAGTTAATTTTGATTCAAGCCGTTCTGAAACCAATCGGCAAATTACTCAAAATGCTTAACTCGCCGAGAAAATAACATTTTTTCCACAATGAATGTCTGGCAAAAAATAGTTAATTTTGATGCAAGCCGTTCTGAAACCAATCGGCAACTTACTCAAAATGCTTAACTCACCGAGAAAATCACTTTTTTTGCACAATGAATGTCTGGCAAAAAATAGTTAATTTTGATTCAAGCCGTTCTGAAACCAATCGGCAAATTACTCAAAATGCTTAACTCGCCGAGAAAATAACATTTTTTCCACAATGAATGTCTGGCAAAAAATAGTTAATTTTGATGCAAGCCGTTCTGAAACCAATCGGCAAATAACTCAAATTGCTTAACTCGCCGAGAAAATCACTTTTTGTCCATAGTGAATGTCTGGCAAAAAATAGTTAATTTTAATGCAAGATTTTCTGAAACCAATCGGCAAATAACTCACAATGCTGAACTCGTCGAGAAAATCGTTTTTTTTTCCACAATGAATGTCTGGCAAAAAATAGTTAATTTTGATGCAAGCCGTTCTGAAACCAATCGGCAACTTACTCAAAATGCTTAACTCGCCGAGAAAATCACTTTTTTTTCCCACAATGAACGTCTGGCAAAGAATACTAAATTTCAATGCAAGCCGTTCTGAAACCAATCGGCAAATTACTCAAAATGCTTAACTCGCCGAGAAAATCACATTTTTTCCACAATGAATGTCTGGCAAAAAATAGTTAATTTTGATGCAAGCCGTTCTGAAACCAATCGGCAAAGAACTCAAATTGCTTAACTCGCCGAGAAAATCACTTTTTTTCCATAGTGAATGTCTGGCAAAAAATAGTTAATTTTAATGCAAGATGTTCTGAAACCAATCGGCAAATAACTCACAATGCTTAACTCGTCGAGAAAATCGTTTTTTTTTCCACAATGAATGTCTGGCAAAAAATAGTTAATTTTGATGCAAGCCGTTCTGAAACCAATCGGCAACTTACTCAAAATGCTTAACTCGCCGAGAAAATCACTTTTTTTTCCCACAATGAACGTCTGGCAAAGAATAGTAAATTTCAATGCAAGCCGTTCTGAAACCAATCGGCAAATTACTCAAAATGCTTATCTCGCCGAGAAAATCACCTTTTTTCCACGATGAATGTCTGGCAAAAAATAGTTAATTTTGATGCAAGCCGTTCTGAAACCAATCGGCAAATTACTCAAAATGCTTATCTCGCCGAGAAAATCACCTTTTTTCCACGATGAATGTCTGGCAAAAAATAGTTAATTTTGATGCAAGCCGTTCTGAAACCAATCGGCAAATAACTCAAATTGCTTAACTCGCCGAGAAAATCACTTTTGTTCAACAATGAATGACAGGCAAAAAATAGTTAATTTTGATGCAAGCCGTTCTGAAACCAATCGGCAAATTACTCAATATGCTTAACTCGCCGCGAAAATCACATTTTTTGCACAATGAATGTCTGGCAAAGAATAGTAAATTTCAATGCAAGCCGTTCTGAAACCAATCGGCAAATTACTCAAAATGCTTAACTCGCCGAGAAAATCACCTTTTTTCCACAATGAATGTCTGGCAAAAAATAGTTAATTTTGATGCCAGCCGTTCTGAAACCAATCGGCAACTTACTCAAAATGCTTAACTCGCCGAGAAAATCACTTTTTTTCCACAATGAATGTCTGGCAAAGAATAGTAAATTGCAATGCAAGCCGTTCTGAAACCAATCGGCAAATTACTCAAAATGCTTAACTCGCCGAGAAAATCACTTTTTTTCCACAGTAAATGTCTGGCAAAAAATAGTTCATTTTAATGCAAGATGTTCTGAAACCAATCGACAAATACCTCAAAATGCTTTACTCGCCGAGTAAATCACTTTTTTTCCACAATGAATGTCTGGCAAAAAATAGTAAATTTCAATGCAAGCCGTTCTGAAACCAATCGGCAAATTACTCAAAATGCTTAACTCGCCGAGAAAATCACTTTTTTTCCACAATGAATGTCTGGCAAAAAATAGTTAATTTTGATGCAAGCCGTTCTGAAACCAATCGGCAACTTACTCAAAATGCTTAACTCGCCGACAAAATCACTTTTTTTGCACAAAGAATGTCTGGCAAAGAATAGTAAATTTCAATGCAAGCCGTTCTGAAACCAATCGGCAAATTACTCAAAATGCTTAACTCGCCGGGAAAATCACTTTTTTCCCACAATGAATGTCTGGCAAAAAATAGTTAATTTTAATGCAAGATGTTCTGAAACCAATCGGCAAATAACTCAAAAATGCTTAACTCGCCGTGAAAATCACTTTTTTTCCACAATGAATGTCTGGCAAAAAATAGTTAAATTTAATGCAAGATGTTCTGAAACCAATCGTCAACTTACTCAAAATGCTTAACTCGCCGAGAAAATCACTTTTTTTCCACAATGAATGTCTGGCAAAGAATAGTAAATTGCAATGCAAGCCGTTCTGAAACCAATCGGCAAATTACTCAAAATGCTTAACTCGCGGAGAAAATCACTTTTTTTCCACAGTAAATGTCTGGCAAAAAATAGTTCATTTTAATGCAAGATGTTCTGAAACCAATCGGCAACTTACTCAAAATGCTTAACTCACCGAGAAAATCACTTTTTTTGCACAATGAATGTCTGGCAAAGAATAGTAAATTTCAATGCAAGCCGTTCTGAAACCAATCGGTAATTACTCAAAATGCTTAACTCGCCGGGAAAATCACTTTTTTCCCACAATGAATGTCTGGCAAAAAATAGTGAATTTTGATGCAAGCCGTTCTGAAACCAATCGGCAAATAACTCAAATTGCTTAACTCGCCGAGAAAATCACTTTTTTCCCACAGTGAATGTCTGGCAAAAAATAGTTAATTTTGATTCAAGTCGTTCTGAAACCAATCGGCAAATTACTCGAAATGCTTAACTCGCCGAGAAAAATCACTTTTTTTCCACAATCAATGTCTGGCAAAAAATAGTTAATTTTGATGCAAGCCGTTCTGAAACCAATCGGCAAATTACTCAAAATGCTTAACTCGCCGAGAAAATCACTTTTTTTGCACAATCAATGTCTGGCAAAAAATAGTTAATTTTGATGCAAGCCGATCTGAAACCAATCGGCAAATTACTCAAAATGCTTAACTCGCCGAGAAAATCACATTTTTTCCACAATGAATGTCTGGCAAAAAATAGTTAATTTTGATGCAAGCCGTTCTGAAACCAATCGGCAAAGAACTCAAATTGCTTAACTCGCCGAGAAAATCACTTTTTTTCCATAGTGAATGTCTGGCAAAAAATAGTTAATTTTAATGCAAGATGTTCTGAAACCAATCGGCAAATAACTCACAATGCTTAACTCGTCGAGAAAATCGTTTTTTTTTCCACAATGAATGTCTGGCAAAAAATAGTTAATTTTGATGCAAGCCGTTCTGAAACCAATCGGCAACTTACTCAAAATGCTTAACTCGCCGAGAAAATCACTTTTTTTTCCCACAATGAACGTCTGGCAAAGAATAGTAAATTTCAATGCAAGCCGTTCTGAAACCAATCGGCAAATTACTCAAAATGCTTATCTCGCCGAGAAAATCACCTTTTTTCCACGATGAATGTCTGGCAAAAAATAGTTAATTTTGATGCAAGCCGTTCTGAAACCAATCGGCAAATTACTCAAAATGCTTATCTCGCCGAGAAAATCACCTTTTTTCCACGATGAATGTCTGGCAAAAAATAGTTAATTTTGATGCAAGCCGTTCTGAAACCAATCGGCAAATAACTCAAATTGCTTAACTCGCCGAGAAAATCACTTTTGTTCAACAATGAATGACAGGCAAAAAATAGTTAATTTTGATGCAAGCCGTTCTGAAACCAATCGGCAAATTACTCAATATGCTTAACTCGCCGCGAAAATCACATTTTTTGCACAATGAATGTCTGGCAAAGAATAGTAAATTTCAATGCAAGCCGTTCTGAAACCAATCGGCAAATTACTCAAAATGCTTAACTCGCCGAGAAAATCACCTTTTTTCCACAATGAATGTCTGGCAAAAAATAGTTAATTTTGATGCCAGCCGTTCTGAAACCAATCGGCAACTTACTCAAAATGCTTAACTCGCCGAGAAAATCACTTTTTTTCCACAATGAATGTCTGGCAAAGAATAGTAAATTGCAATGCAAGCCGTTCTGAAACCAATCGGCAAATTACTCAAAATGCTTAACTCGCCGAGAAAATCACTTTTTTTCCACAGTAAATGTCTGGCAAAAAATAGTTCATTTTAATGCAAGATGTTCTGAAACCAATCGACAAATACCTCAAAATGCTTTACTCGCCGAGTAAATCACTTTTTTTCCACAATGAATGTCTGGCAAAAAATAGTAAATTTCAATGCAAGCCGTTCTGAAACCAATCGGCAAATTACTCAAAATGCTTAACTCGCCGAGAAAATCACTTTTTTTCCACAATGAATGTCTGGCAAAAAATAGTTAATTTTGATGCAAGCCGTTCTGAAACCAATCGGCAACTTACTCAAAATGCTTAACTCGCCGACAAAATCACTTTTTTTGCACAAAGAATGTCTGGCAAAGAATAGTAAATTTCAATGCAAGCCGTTCTGAAACCAATCGGCAAATTACTCAAAATGCTTAACTCGCCGGGAAAATCACTTTTTTCCCACAATGAATGTCTGGCAAAAAATAGTTAATTTTAATGCAAGATGTTCTGAAACCAATCGGCAAATAACTCAAAAATGCTTAACTCGCCGTGAAAATCACTTTTTTTCCACAATGAATGTCTGGCAAAAAATAGTTAAATTTAATGCAAGATGTTCTGAAACCAATCGTCAACTTACTCAAAATGCTTAACTCGCCGAGAAAATCACTTTTTTTCCACAATGAATGTCTGGCAAAGAATAGTAAATTGCAATGCAAGCCGTTCTGAAACCAATCGGCAAATTACTCAAAATGCTTAACTCGCGGAGAAAATCACTTTTTTTCCACAGTAAATGTCTGGCAAAAAATAGTTCATTTTAATGCAAGATGTTCTGAAACCAATCGGCAACTTACTCAAAATGCTTAACTCACCGAGAAAATCACTTTTTTTGCACAATGAATGTCTGGCAAAGAATAGTAAATTTCAATGCAAGCCGTTCTGAAACCAATCGGTAATTACTCAAAATGCTTAACTCGCCGGGAAAATCACTTTTTTCCCACAATGAATGTCTGGCAAAAAATAGTGAATTTTGATGCAAGCCGTTCTGAAACCAATCGGCAAATAACTCAAATTGCTTAACTCGCCGAGAAAATCACTTTTTTCCCACAGTGAATGTCTGGCAAAAAATAGTTAATTTTGATTCAAGTCGTTCTGAAACCAATCGGCAAATTACTCGAAATGCTTAACTCGCCGAGAAAAATCACTTTTTTTCCACAATCAATGTCTGGCAAAAAATAGTTAATTTTGATGCAAGCCGTTCTGAAACCAATCGGCAAATTACTCAAAATGCTTAACTCGCCGAGAAAATCACTTTTTTTGCACAATCAATGTCTGGCAAAAAATAGTTAATTTTGATGCAAGCCGATCTGAAACCAATCGGCAAATTACTCAAAATGCTTAACTCGCCGAGAAAATCACTTTTTTCCCCACAATGAATGTCTGGCAAAGAATAGTAAATTTCAATGCAAGACGTTCTGAAACCAATCGGCAAATTACTCAAAATGCTTAACTCGCCGAGAAAATCACATTTTTTCCACAATGAATGGCTGGCAAAAAATAGTTAATTTTGATGCAAGCCGTTCTGAAACCAATCGGCAAATAACTCAAATTGCTTAACTCGCCGAGAAAATCACTTTTTTTCCACAGTGAATGTCTGGCAAAAAATAGTTAATTTTAATGCAAGATGTTCTGAAACCAATCGGCAAATTACTCAATATGCTTAACTCGCCGCGAAAATCACATTTTTTGCACAATGAATGTCTGGCAAAGAATAGTAAATTTTGATGCAAGCCGTTCTGAAACCAATCGGCAAATTACTCAAAATGCTTAACTCGCCGAGAAAATCACCTTTTTTCCACAATGAATGTCTGGCAAAAAATAGTTAATTTTGATGCCAGCCGTTCTGAAACCAATCGGCAACTTACTCAAAATGCTTAACTCGCCGAGAAAATCACTTTTGTTCCACAATGAATGTCTGGCAAAGAATAGCAAATTGCAATGCAAGCCGTTCTGAAACCAATCGGCAAATTACTCAAAATGCTTAACTCGCCGAGAAAATCACTTTTTTTCCACAGTAAATGTCTGGCAAAAAGTAGTTCATTTTAATGCAAGATGTTCTGAAACCAATCGACAAATACCTCAAAATGCTTTACTCGCCGAGTAAATCACTTTTTTTCCACAATGAATGTCTGGCAAAAAATAGTAAATTTCAATGCAAGCCGTTCTGAAACCAATCGGCAAATTACTCAAAATGCTTAACTCGCCGAGAAAATCACTTTTTTTCCACAATGAATGTCTGGCAAAAAATAGTTAATTTTGATGCAAGCCGTTCTGAAACCAATCGGCAACTTACTCAAAATGCTTAACTCACCGAGAAAATCACTTTTTTTGCACAATGAATGTCTGGCAAAAAATAGTTAATTTTGATTCAAGCCGTTCTGAAACCAATCGGCAAATTACTCAAAATGCTTAACTCGCCGAGAAAATCACTTTTTTTCCACAATCAATGTCTGGCAAAAAATAGTTAATTTTGATGCAAGCCGATCTGAAACCAATCGGCAAATTACTCAAAATGCTTAACTCGCCGAGAAAATCACTTTTTTCCCACAATGAATGTCTGGCAAAGAATAGTAAATTTCAAGGCAAGCCGTTCTGAAACCAATCGGCAAATTACTCAAAATGCTTAACTCGCCGAGAAAATAACATTTTTTCCACAATGAATGTCTGGCAAAAAATAGTTAATTTTGATGCAAGCCGTTCTGAAACCAATCGGCAAATAACTCAAATTGCTTAACTCGCCGAGAAAATCACTTTTTTTCCATAGTGAATGTCTGGCAAAAAATAGTTAATTTTAATGCAAGATGTTCTGAAACCAATCGGCAAATAACTCACAATGCTTAACTCGTCGAGAAAATCGTTTTTTTTTCCACAATGAATGTCTGGCAAAAAATAGTTAATTTTGATGCAAGCCGTTCTGAAACCAATCGGCAACTTACTCAAAATGCTTAACTCGCGGAGAAAATCACTTTTTTTTCCCACAATGAACGTCTGGCAAAGAATACTAAATTTCAATGCAAGCCGTTCTGAAACCAATCGGCAAATTACTCAAAATGCTTAACTCGCCGAGAAAATCACATTTTTTCCACAATGAATGTCTGGCAAAAAATAGTTAATTTTGATGCAAGCCGTTCTGAAACCAATCGGCAAATAACTCAAATTGCTTAACTCGCCGAGAAAATCACTTTTTTTCCATAGTGAATGTCTGGCAAAAAATAGTTAATTTTAATGCAAGATGTTCTGAAACCAATCGGCAAATAACTCACAATGCTTAACTCGTCGAGAAAATCGTTTTTTTTTCCACAATGAATGTCTGGCAAAAAATAGTTAATTTTGATGCAAGCCGTTCTGAAACCAATCGGCAACTTACTCAAAATGCTTAACTCGCCGAGAAAATCACTTTTTTTTCCCACAATGAACGTCTGGCAAAGAATAGTAAATTTCAATGCAAGCCGTTCTGAAACCAATCGGCAAATTACTCAAAATGCTTATCTCGCCGAGAAAATCACCTTTTTTCCACGATGAATGTCTGGCAAAAAATAGTTAATTTTGATGCAAGCCGTTCTGAAACCAATCGGCAAATTACTCAAAATGCTTATCTCGCCGAGAAAATCACCTTTTTTCCACGATGAATGTCTGGCAAAAAATAGTTAATTTTGATGCAAGCCGTTCTGAAACCAATCGGCAAATAACTCAAATTGCTTAACTCGCCGAGAAAATCACTTTTGTTCAACAATGAATGACAGGCAAAAAATAGTTAATTTTGAAGCAAGCCGTTCTGAAACCAATCGGCAAATTACTCAATATGCTTAACTCGCCGCGAAAATCACATTTTTTGCACAATGAATGTCTGGCAAAGAATAGTAAATTTCAATGCAAGCCGTTCTGAAACCAATCGGCAAATTACTCAAAATGCTTAACTCGCCGAGAAAATCACCATTTTTCCACAATGAATGTCTGGCAAAAAATAGTTAATTTTGATGCCAGCCGTTCTGAAACCAATCGGCAACTTACTCAAAATGCTTAACTCGCCGAGAAAATCACTTTTTTTCCACAATGAATGTCTGGCAAAGAATAGTAAATTGCAATGCAAGCCGTTCTGAAACCAATCGGCAAATTACTCAAAATGCTTAACTCGCCGAGAAAATCACTTTTTTTCCACAGTAAATGTCTGGCAAAAAATAGTTCATTTTAATGCAAGATGTTCTGAAACCAATCGACAAATACCTCAAAATGCTTTACTCGCCGAGTAAATCACTTTTTTTCCACAATGAATGTCTGGCAAAAAATAGTAAATTTCAATGCAAGCCGTTCTGAAACCAATCGGCAAATTACTCAAAATGCTTAACTCGCCGAGAAAATCACTTTTTTTCCACAATGAATGTCTGGCAAAAAATAGTTAATTTTGATGCAAGCCGTTCTGAAACCAATCGGCAACTTACTCAAAATGCTTAACTCGCCGACAAAATCACTTTTTTTGCACAATGAATGTCTGGCAAAGAATAGTAAATTTCAATGCAAGCCGTTCTGAAACCAATCGGCAAATTACTCAAAATGCTTAACTCGCCGGGAAAATCACTTTTTTCCCACAATGAATGTCTGGCAAAAAATAGTTAATTTTAATGCAAGATGTTCTGAAACCAATCGGCAAATAACTCAAAAATGCTTAACTCGCCGTGAAAATCACTTTTTTTCCACAATGAATGTCTGGCAAAAAATAGTTAAATTTAATGCAAGATGTTCTGAAACCAATCGTCAACTTACTCAAAATGCTTAACTCGCCGAGAAAATCACTTTTTTTCCACAATGAATGTCTGGCAAAGAATAGTAAATTGCAATGCAAGCCGTTCTGAAACCAATCGGCAAATTACTCAAAATGCTTAACTCGCCGAGAAAATCACTTCTTTTCCACAGTAAATGTCTGGCAAAAAATAGTTCATTTTAATGCAAGATGTTCTGAAACCAATCGACAAATACCTCAAAATGCTTTACTCGCCGAGTAAATCACTTTTTTTCCACAATGAATGTCTGGCAAAAAATAGTAAATTTCAATGCAAGCCGTTCTGAAACCAATCGGCAAATTACTCAAAATGCTTAACTCGCCGAGAAAATCACTTTATTTCCACAATGAATGTCTGGCAAAAAATAGTTAATTTTGATGCAAGCCGTTCTGAAACCAATCGGCAACTTACTCAAAATGCTTAACTCACCGAGAAAATCACTTTTTTTGCACAATGAATGTCTGGCAAAGAATAGTAAATTTCAATGCAAGCCGTTCTGAAACCAATCGGTAATTACTCAAAATGCTTAACTCGCCGGGAAAATCACTTTTTTCCCACAATGAATGTCTGGCAAAAAACAGTTAATTTTGATGCAAGCCGTTCTGAAACCAATCGGCAAATAACTCAAATTGCTTAACTCGCCGAGAAAATCACTTTTTTCCCACAGTGAATGTCTGGCAAAAAATAGTTAATTTTGATTCAAGTCGTTCTGAAACCAATCGGCAAATTACTCGAAATGCTTAACTCGCCGAGAAAAATCACTTTTTTTCCACAATCAATGTCTGGCAAAAAATAGTTAATTTTGATGCAAGCCGTTCTGAAACCAATCGGCAAATTACTCAAAATGCCTAACTCGCCGAGAAAATCACTTTTTTTCCGCAATCAATGTCTGGCAAAAAATAGTTAATTTTGATTCAAGCCGTTCTGAAACCAATCGGCAAATTACTCAAAATGCTTAACTCGCCGAGAAAATCACTTTTTTTGCACAATCAATGTCTGGCAAAAAATAGTTAATTTTGATGCAAGCCGATCTGAAACCAATCGGCAAATTACTCAAAATGCTTAACTCGCCGAGAAAATCACTTTTTTCCCCACAATGAATGTCTGGCAAAGAATAGTAAATTTCAATGCAAGCCGTTCTGAAACCAATCGGCAAATTACTCAAAATGCTTAACTCGCCGAGAAAATCACATTTTTTCCACAATGAATGGCTGGCAAAAAATAGTTAATTTTGATGCAAGCCGTTCTGAAACCAATCGGCAAATAACTCAAATTGCTTAACTCGCCGAGAAAATCACTTTTTTTCCACAGTGAATGTCTGGCAAAAAATAGTTAATTTTAATGCAAGATGTTCTGAAACCAATCGGCAAATAACTCACAATGCTTAACTCGTCGAGAAAATCGTTTTTTTTCCCACAATGAATGTCTGGCAAAAAATAGTTAATTTTGATGCAAGCCGTTCTGAAACCAATCGGCAACTTACTCAAAATGCTTAACTCGCCGAGAAAATCACTTTTTTTTCCCACAATGAACGTCTGGCAAAGAATAGTAAATTTCAATGCAAGCCGTTCTGAAACCAATCGGCAAATTACTCAAAATGCTTAACTCGCCGAGAAAATCACCTTTTTTCCACGATGAATGTCTGGCAAAAAATAGTTAATTTTGATGCAAGCCGTTCTGAAACCAATCGGCAAATAACTCAAATTGCTTAACTCGCCGAGAAAATCACTTTTGTTCAACAATGAATGACAGGCAAAAATTAGTTAATTTTGATGCAAGCCGTTCTGAAACCAATCGGCAAATTACTCAATATGCTTAACTCGCCGCGAAAATCACATTTTTTGCACAATGAATGTCTGGCAAAGAATAGTAAATTTCAATGCAAGCCGTTCTGAAACCAATCGGCAAATTACTCAAAATGCTTAACTCGCCGAGAAAATCACCTTTTTTCCACAATGAATGTCTGGCAAAAAATAGTTAATTTTGATGCCAGCCGTTCTGAAACCAATCGGCAACTTACTCAAAATGCTTAACTCGCCGAGAAAATCACTTTTTTTCCACAATGAATGTCTGGCAAAGAATAGTAAATTGCAATGCAAGCCGTTCTGAAACCAATCGGCAAATTACTCAAAATGCTTAACTCGCCGAGAAAATCACTTTTTTTCCACAGTAAATGTCTGGCAAAAAATAGTTCATTTTAATGCAAGATGTTCTGAAACCAATCGACAAATACCTCAAAATGCTTTACTCGCCGAGTAAATCACTTTTTTTCCACAATGAATGTCTGGCAAAAAATATTTAATTTTGATGCAAGCCGTTCTGAAACCAATCGGCAACTTACTCAAAAAGCTTAACTCGCCGACAAAATCACTTTTTTTGCACAATGAATGTCTGGCAAAGAATAGTAAATTTCAATGCAAGCCGTTCTGAAACCAATCGGCAAATTACTCAAAATGCTTAACTCGCCGGGAAAATCACTTTTTTCCCACAATGAATGTCTGGCAAAAAATAGTTAATTTTAATGCAAGATGTTCTGAAACCAATCGGCAAATAACTCAAAAATGCTTAACTCGCCGTGAAAATCACTTTTTTTCCACAATGAATGTCTGGCAAAAAATAGTTAAATTTAATGCAAGATGTTCTGAAACCAATCGTCAACTTACTCAAAATGCTTAACTCGCCGAGAAAATCACTTTTTTTCCACAATGAATGTCTGGCAAAGAATAGTAAATTGCAATGCAAGCCGTTCTGAAACCAATCGGCAAATTACTCAAAATGCTTAACTCGCCGAGAAAATCACTTTTTTTCCACAGTAAATGTCTGGCAAAAAATAGTTCATTTTAATGCAAGATGTTCTGAAACCAATCGACAAATACCTCAAAATGCTTTACTCGCCGAGTAAATCACTTTTTTTCCACAATGAATGTCTGGCAAAAAATAGTAAATTTCAATGCAAGCCGTTCTGAAACCAATCGGCAAATAACTCAAATTGCTTAACTCGCCGAGAAAATCACTTTTTTCCCACAGTGAATGTCTGGCAAAAAATAGTTAATTTTGATTCAAGTCGTTCTGAAACCAATCGGCAAATTACTCGAAATGCTTAACTCGCCGAGAAAAATCACTTTTTTTCCACAATCAATGTCTGGCAAAAAATAGTTAATTTTGATGCAAGCCGTTCTGAAACCAATCGGCAAATTACTCAAAATGCCTAACTCGCCGAGAAAATCACTTTTTTTCCGCAATCAATGTCTGGCAAAAAATAGTTAATTTTGATTCAAGACGTTCTGAAACCAATCGGCAAATTACTCAAAATGCTTAACTCGCCGAGAAAATCACTTTTTTTGCACAATCAATGTCTGGCAAAAAATAGTTAATTTTGATGCAAGCCAATCTGAAACCAATCGGCAAATTACTCAAAATGCTTAACTCGCCGAGAAAATCACTTTTTTCCCCACAATGAATGTCTGGCAAAGAATAGTAAATTTCAATGCAAGCCGTTCTGAAACCAATCGGCAAATTACTCAAAATGCTTAACTCGCCGAGAAAATCACATTTTTTCCACAATGAATGGCTGGCAAAAAATAGTTAATTTTGATGCAAGCCGTTCTGAAACCAATCGGCAAATAACTCAAATTGCTTAACTCGCCGAGAAAATCACTTTTGTTCAACAATGAATGACAGGCAAAAATTAGTTAATTTTGATGCAAGCCGTTCTGAAACCAATCGGCAAATTACTCAATATGCTTAACTCGCCGCGAAAATCACATTTTTTGCACAATGAATGTCTGGCAAAGAATAGTAAATTTCAATGCAAGCCGTTCTGAAACCAATCGGCAAATTACTCAAAATGCTTAACTCGCCGAGAAAATCACCTTTTTTCCACAATGAATGTCTGGCAAAAAATAGTTAATTTTGATGCCAGCCGTTCTGAAACCAATCGGCAACTTACTCAAAATGCTTAACTCGCCGAGAAAATCACTTTTTTTCCACAATGAATGTCTGGCAAAGAATAGTAAATTGCAATGCAAGCCGTTCTGAAACCAATCGGCAAATTACTCAAAATGCTTAACTCGCCGAGAAAATCACTTTTTTTCCACAGTAAATGTCTGGCAAAAAATAGTTCATTTTAATGCAAGATGTTCTGAAACCAATCGACAAATACCTCAAAATGCTTTACTCGCCGAGTAAATCACTTTTTTTCCACAATGAATGTCTGGCAAAAAATAGTAAATTTCAATGCAAGCCGTTCTGAAACCAATCGGCAAATTACTCAAAATGCTTAACTCGCCGAGAAAATCACTTTTTTTCCACAATGAATGTCTGGCAAAAAATATTTAATTTTGATGCAAGCCGTTCTGAAACCAATCGGCAACTTACTCAAAAAGCTTAACTCGCCGACAAAATCACTTTTTTTGCACAATGAATGTCTGGCAAAGAATAGTAAATTTCAATGCAAGCCGTTCTGAAACCAATCGGCAAATTACTCAAAATGCTTAACTCGCCGGGAAAATCACTTTTTTCCCACAATGAATGTCTGGCAAAAAATAGTTAATTTTAATGCAAGATGTTCTGAAACCAATCGGCAAATAACTCAAAAATGCTTAACTCGCCGTGAAAATCACTTTTTTTCCACAATGAATGTCTGGCAAAAAATAGTTAAATTTAATGCAAGATGTTCTGAAACCAATCGTCAACTTACTCAAAATGCTTAACTCGCCGAGAAAATCACTTTTTTTCCACAATGAATGTCTGGCAAAGAATAGTAAATTGCAATGCAAGCCGTTCTGAAACCAATCGGCAAATTACTCAAAATGCTTAACTCGCCGAGAAAATCACTTTTTTTCCACAGTAAATGTCTGGCAAAAAATAGTTCATTTTAATGCAAGATGTTCTGAAACCAATCGACAAATACCTCAAAATGCTTTACTCGCCGAGTAAATCACTTTTTTTCCACAATGAATGTCTGGCAAAAAATAGTAAATTTCAATGCAAGCCGTTCTGAAACCAATCGGCAAATAACTCAAATTGCTTAACTCGCCGAGAAAATCACTTTTTTCCCACAGTGAATGTCTGGCAAAAAATAGTTAATTTTGATTCAAGTCGTTCTGAAACCAATCGGCAAATTACTCGAAATGCTTAACTCGCCGAGAAAAATCACTTTTTTTCCACAATCAATGTCTGGCAAAAAATAGTTAATTTTGATGCAAGCCGTTCTGAAACCAATCGGCAAATTACTCAAAATGCCTAACTCGCCGAGAAAATCACTTTTTTTCCGCAATCAATGTCTGGCAAAAAATAGTTAATTTTGATTCAAGACGTTCTGAAACCAATCGGCAAATTACTCAAAATGCTTAACTCGCCGAGAAAATCACTTTTTTTGCACAATCAATGTCTGGCAAAAAATAGTTAATTTTGATGCAAGCCAATCTGAAACCAATCGGCAAATTACTCAAAATGCTTAACTCGCCGAGAAAATCACTTTTTTTTCCCACAATGAACGTCTGGCAAAGAACAGTAAATTTCAATGCAAGCCGTTCTGAAACCAATCGACAAATACCTCAAAATGCTTTACTCGCCGAGTAAATCACTTTTTTTCCACAATGAATGTCTGGCAAAAAATAGTAAATTTCAATGCAAGCCGTTCTGAAACCAATCGGCAAATTACTCAAAATGCTTAACTCGCCGAGAAAATCACTTTTTTTCCACAATGAATGTCTGGCAAAAAATATTTAATTTTGATGCAAGCCGTTCTGAAACCAATCGGCAACTTACTCAAAAAGCTTAACTCGCCGACAAAATCACTTTTTTTGCACAATGAATGTCTGGCAAAGAATAGTAAATTTCAATGCAAGCCGTTCTGAAACCAATCGGCAAATTACTCAAAATGCTTAACTCGCCGGGAAAATCACTTTTTTCCCACAATGAATGTCTGGCAAAAAATAGTTAATTTTAATGCAAGATGTTCTGAAACCAATCGGCAAATAACTCAAAAATGCTTAACTCGCCGTGAAAATCACTTTTTTTCCACAATGAATGTCTGGCAAAAAATAGTTAAATTTAATGCAAGATGTTCTGAAACCAATCGTCAACTTACTCAAAATGCTTAACTCGCCGAGAAAATCACTTTTTTTCCACAATGAATGTCTGGCAAAGAATAGTAAATTGCAATGCAAGCCGTTCTGAAACCAATCGGCAAATTACTCAAAATGCTTAACTCGCCGAGAAAATCACTTTTTTTCCACAGTAAATGTCTGGCAAAAAATAGTTCATTTTAATGCAAGATGTTCTGAAACCAATCGACAAATACCTCAAAATGCTTTACTCGCCGAGTAAATCACTTTTTTTCCACAATGAATGTCTGGCAAAAAATAGTAAATTTCAATGCAAGCCGTTCTGAAACCAATCGGCAAATAACTCAAATTGCTTAACTCGCCGAGAAAATCACTTTTTTCCCACAGTGAATGTCTGGCAAAAAATAGTTAATTTTGATTCAAGTCGTTCTGAAACCAATCGGCAAATTACTCGAAATGCTTAACTCGCCGAGAAAAATCACTTTTTTTCCACAATCAATGTCTGGCAAAAAATAGTTAATTTTGATGCAAGCCGTTCTGAAACCAATCGGCAAATTACTCAAAATGCCTAACTCGCCGAGAAAATCACTTTTTTTCCGCAATCAATGTCTGGCAAAAAATAGTTAATTTTGATTCAAGACGTTCTGAAACCAATCGGCAAATTACTCAAAATGCTTAACTCGCCGAGAAAATCACTTTTTTTGCACAATCAATGTCTGGCAAAAAATAGTTAATTTTGATGCAAGCCAATCTGAAACCAATCGGCAAATTACTCAAAATGCTTAACTCGCCGAGAAAATCACTTTTTTCCCCACAATGAATGTCTGGCAAAGAATAGTAAATTTCAATGCAAGCCGTTCTGAAACCAATCGGCAAATTACTCAAAATGCTTAACTCGCCGAGAAAATCACATTTTTTCCACAATGAATGGCTGGCAAAAAATAGTTAATTTTGATGCAAGCCGTTCTGAAACCAATCGGCAAATAACTCAAATTGCTTAACTCGCCGAGAAAATCACTTTTTTTCCACAGTGAATGTCTGGCAAAAAATAGTTAATTTTAATGCAAGATGTTCTGAAACCAATCGGCAAATAACTCACAATGCTTAACTCGTCGAGAAAATCGTTTTTTTTCCCACAATGAATGTCTGGCAAAAAATAGTTAATTTTGATGCAAGCCGTTCTGAAACCAATCGGCAACTTACTCAAAATGCTTAACTCGCCGAGAAAATCACTTTTTTTTCCCACAATGAACGTCTGGCAAAGAACAGTAAATTTCAATGCAAGCCGTTCTGAAACCAATCGGCAAATTACTCAAAATGCTTAACTCGCCGAGAAAATCACTTTTTTTCCACAATGAATGTCTGGCAAAAAATAGTTAATTTTCATGCAAGCCGTTCTGAAACCAATCGGCAAATTACTCAATATGCTTAACTCGCCGCGAAAATCACTTTTTTTGCACAATTAATGTCTGGCAAAGAATAGTAAATTTCAATGCAAGCCGTTCTGAAACCAATCGGCAAATTACTCAAAATCCTTAACTCGCCGAGAAAATCCCTTTTTTTCCACAATGAATGTCTGGCAAAAAATAGTTAATTTTGATGCAAGCCGTTCTGAAACCAATCGGCAAATTACTCAAAATGCTTATCTCGCCGAGAAAATCACCTTTTTTCCACGATGAATGTCTGGCAAAAAATAGTTAATTTTGATGCAAGCCGTTCTGAAACCAATCGGCAAATAACTCAAATTGCTTAACTCGCCGAGAAAATCACTTTTGTTCAACAATGAATGTCAGGCAAAAAATAGTTAATTTTGATGCAAGCCGTTCTGAAACCAATCGGCAAATTACTCAATATGCTTAACTCGCCGCGAAAATCTCATTTTTTGCACAATGAATGTCTGGCAAAGAATAGTAAATTTCAATGCAAGCCGTTCTGAAACCAATCGGCAAATTACTCAAAATGCTTAACTCGCCGAGAAAATCACCTTTTTTCCACAATGAATGTCTGGCAAAAAATAGTTAATTTTGATGCCAGCCGTTCTGAAACCAATCGGCAACTTACTCAAAATGCTTAACTCGCCGAGAAAATCACTTTTTTTCCACAATGAATGTCTGGCAAAGAATAGCAAATTGCAATGCAAGCCGTTCTGAAACCAATCGGCAAATTACTCAAAATGCTTAACTCGCCGAGAAAATCACTTTTTTTCCACAGTAAATGTCTGGCAAAAAATAGTTAATTTTGATGCAAGCCGTTCTGAAACCAATCGGCAAATTACTCAAAATGCCTAACTCGCCGAGAAAATCACTTTTTTTCCGCAATCAATGTCTGGCAAAAAATAGTTAATTTTGATTCAAGCCGTTCTGAAACCAATCGGCAAATTACTCAAAATGCTTAACTCGCCGAGAAAATCACTTTTTTTGCACAATCAATGTCTGGCAAAAAATAGTTAATTTTGATGCAAGCCGATCTGAAACCAATCGGCAAATTACTCAAAATGCTTAACTCGCCGAGAAAATCACTTTTTTCCCCACAATGAATGTCTGGCAAAGAATAGTAAATTTCAATGCAAGCCGTTCTGAAACCAATCGGCAAATTACTCAAAATGCTTAACTCGCCGAGAAAATCACATTTTTTCCACAATGAATGGCTGGCAATAAATAGTTAATTTTAATGCAAGATGTTCTGAAACCAATCGGCAAATAACTCACAATGCTTAACTCGTCGAGAAAATCGTTTTTTTTCCCACAATGAATGTCTGGCAAAAAATAGTTAATTTTGATGCAAGCCGTTCTGAAACCAATCGGCAACTTACTCAAAATGCTTAACTCGCCGAGAAAATCACTTTTTTTTCCCACAATGAACGTCTGGCAAAGAATAGTAAATTTCAATGCAAGCCGTTCTGAAACCAATCGGCAAATTACTCAAAATGCCTAACTCGCCGAGAAAATCACCTTTTTTCCACGATGAATGTCTGGCAAAAAATAGTTAATTTTGATGCAAGCCGTTCTGAAAAAAATCGGCAAATAACTCAAATTGCTTAACTCGCCGAGAAAATCACTTTTGTTCAACAATGAATGACAGGCAAAAAATAGTTAATTTTGATGCAAGCCGTTCTGAAACCAATCGGCAAATTACTCGAAATGCTTAACTCGCCGAGAAAAATCACTTTTTTTCCACAATCAATGTCTGGCAAAAAATAGTTAATTTTGATGCAAGCCGTTCTGAAACCAATCGGCAAATTACTCAAAATGCCTAACTCGCCGAGAAAATCACTTTTTTTCCGCAATCAATGTCTCGCAAAAAATAGTTAATTTTGATTCAAGCCGTTCTGAAACCAATCGGCAAATTACTCAAAATGCTTAACTCGCCGAGAAAATCACTTTTTTTGCACAATCAATGTCTGGCAAAAAATAGTTAATTTTGATGCAAGCCAATCTGAAACCAATCGGCAAATTACTCAAAATGCTTAACTCGCCGAGAAAATCACTTTTTTCCCCACAATGAATGTCTGGCAAAGAATAGTAAATTTCAATGCAAGCCGTTCTGAAACCAATCGGCAAATTACTCAAAATGCTTAACTCGCCGAGAAAATCACATTTTTTCCACAATGAATGGCTGGCAAAAAATAGTTAATTTTGATGCAAGCCGTTCTGAAACCAATCGGCAAATAACTCAAATTGCTTAACTCGCCGAGAAAATCACTTTTTTTCCACAGTGAATGTCTGGCAAAAAATAGTTAATTTTAATGCAAGATGTTCTGAAACCAATCGGCAAATAACTCACAATGCTTAACTCGTCGAGAAAATCGTTTTTTTTCCCACAATGAATGTCTGGCAAAAAATAGTTAATTTTGATGCAAGCCGTTCTGAAACCAATCGGCAACTTACTCAAAATGCTTAACTCGCCGAGAAAATCACTTTTTTTTCCCACAATGAACGTCTGGCAAAGAACAGTAAATTTCAATGCAAGCCGTTCTGAAACCAATCGGCAAATTACTCAAAATGCTTAACTCGCCGAGAAAATCACTTTTTTTCCACAATGAATGTCTGGCAAAAAATAGTTAATTTTCATGCAAGCCGTTCTGAAACCAATCGGCAAATTACTCAATATGCTTAACTCGCCGCGAAAATCACTTTTTTTGCACAATTAATGTCTGGCAAAGAATAGTAAATTTCAATGCAAGCCGTTCTGAAACCAATCGGCAAATTACTCAAAATCCTTAACTCGCCGAGAAAATCACTTTTTTTCCACAATGAATGTCTGGCAAAAAATAGTTAATTTTGATGCAAGCCGTTCTGAAACCAATCGGCAAATTACTCAAAATGCTTATCTCGCCGAGAAAATCACCTTTTTTCCACGATGAATGTCTGGCAAAAAATAGTTAATTTTGATGCAAGCCGTTCTGAAAGCAATCGGCAAATAACTCAAATTGCTTAACTCGCCGAGAAAATCACTTTTGTTCAACAATGAATGTCAGGCAAAAAATAGTTAATTTTGATGCAAGCCGTTCTGAAACCAATCGGCAAATTACTCAATATGCTTAACTCGCCGCGAAAATCTCATTTTTTGCACAATGAATGTCTGGCAAAGAATAGTAAATTTCAATGCAAGCCGTTCTGAAACCAATCGGCAAATTACTCAAAATGCTTAACTCGCCGAGAAAATCACCTTTTTTCCACAATGAATGTCTGGCAAAAAATAGTTAATTTTGATGCCAGCCGTTCTGAAACCAATCGGCAACTTACTCAAAATGCTTAACTCGCCGAGAAAATCACTTTTTTTCCACAATGAATGTCTGGCAAAGAATAGCAAATTGCAATGCAAGCCGTTCTGAAACCAATCGGCAAATTACTCAAAATGCTTAACTCGCCGAGAAAATCACTTTTTTTCCACAGTAAATGTCTGGCAAAAAATAGTTAATTTTGATGCAAGCCGTTCTGAAACCAATCGGCAAATTACTCAAAATGCCTAACTCGCCGAGAAAATCACTTTTTTTCCGCAATCAATGTCTGGCAAAAAATAGTTAATTTTGATTCAAGCCGTTCTGAAACCAATCGGCAAATTACTCAAAATGCTTAACTCGCCGAGAAAATCACTTTTTTTGCACAATCAATGTCTGGCAAAAAATAGTTAATTTTGATGCAAGCCGATCTGAAACCAATCGGCAAATTACTCAAAATGCTTAACTCGCCGAGAAAATCACTTTTTTCCCCACAATGAATGTCTGGCAAAGAATAGTAAATTTCAATGCAAGCCGTTCTGAAACCAATCGGCAAATTACTCAAAATGCTTAACTCGCCGAGAAAATCACATTTTTTCCACAATGAATGGCTGGCAAAAAATAGTTAATTTTGATGCAAGCCGTTCTGAAACCAATCGGCAAATAACTCAAATTGCTTAACTCGCCGAGAAAATCACTTTTTTTCCACAGTGAATGTCTGGCAAAAAATAGTTAATTTTAATGCAAGATGTTCTGAAACCAATCGGCAAATAACTCACAATGCTTAACTCGTCGAGAAAATCGTTTTTTTTCCCACAATGAATGTCTGGCAAAAAATAGTTAATTTTGATGCAAGCCGTTCTGAAACCAATCGGCAACTTACTCAAAATGCTTAACTCGCCGAGAAAATCACTTTTTTTTCCCACAATGAACGTCTGGCAAAGAATAGTAAATTTCAATGCAAGCCGTTCTGAAACCAATCGGCAAATTACTCAAAATGCTTAACTCGCCGAGAAAATCACCTTTTTTCCACGATGAATGTCTGGCAAAAAATAGTTAATTTTGATGCAAGCCGTTCTGAAACCAATCGGCAAATAACTCAAATTGCTTAACTCGCCGAGAAAATCACTTTTGTTCAACAATGAATGACAGGCAAAAAATAGTTAATTTTGATGCAAGCCGTTCTGAAACCAATCGGCAAATTACTCAATATGCTTAACTCGCCGCGAAAATCACATTTTTTGCACAATGAATGTCTGGCAAAGAATAGTAAATTTCAATGCAAGCCGTTCTGAAACCAATCGGCAAATTACTCAAAATGCTTAACTCGCCGAGAAAATCACCTTTTTTCCACAATGAATGTCTGGCAAAAAATAGTTAATTTTGATGCCAGCCGTTCTGAAACCAATCGGCAAATAACTCAAATTGCTTAACTCGCCGAGAAAATCACTTTTGTTCAACAATGAATGACAGGCAAAAAATAGTTAATTTTGATGCAAGCCGTTCTGAAACCAATCGGCAAATTACTCAATATGCTTAACTCGCCGCGAAAATCACATTTTTTGCACAATGAATGTCTGGCAAAGAATAGTAAATTTCAATGCAAGCCGTTCTGAAACCAATCGGCAAATTACTCAAAATGCTTAACTCGCCGAGAAAATCACTTTTTTTCCACAATGAATGTCTGGCAAAAAATATTTAATTTTGATGCAAGCCGTTCTGAAACCAATCGGCAACTTACTCAAAAAGCTTAACTCGCCGGGAAAATCACTTTTTTTGCACAATGAATGTCTGGCAAAGAATAGTAAATTTCAATGCAAGCCGTTCTGAAACCAATCGGCAAATTACTCAAAATGCTTAACTCGCCGGGAAAATCACTTTTTTCCCACAATGAATGTCTGGCAAAAAATAGTTAATTTTGATGCAAGCCGTTCTGAAACCAATCGGCAACTTACTCAAAATGCTTAACTCGCCGACAAAATCACTTTTTTTGCACAATGAATGTCTGGCAAAGAATAGTAAATTTCAATGCAAGCCGTTCTGAAACCAATCGGCAAATTACTCAAAATGCTTAACTCGCCGGGAAAATCACTTTTTTCCCACAATGAATGTCTGGCAAAAAATAGTTAATTTTAATGCAAGATGTTCTGAAACCAATCGGCAAATAACTCAAAAATGCTTAACTCGCCGTGAAAATCACTTTTTTTCCACAATGAATGTCTGGCAAAAAATAGTTAAATTTAATGCAAGATGTTCTGAAACCAATCGTCAACTTACTCAAAATGCTTAACTCGCCGAGAAAATCACTTTTTTTCCACAATGAATGTCTGGCAAAGAATAGTAAATTGCAATGCAAGCCGTTCTGAAACCAATCGGCAAATTACTCAAAATGCTTAACTCGCCGAGAAAATCACTTTTTTTCCACAGTAAATGTCTGGCAAAAAATAGTTCATTTTAATGCAAGATGTTCTGAAACCAATCGACAAATACCTCAAAATGCTTTACTCGCCGAGTAAATCACTTTTTTTCCACAATGAATGTCTGGCAAAAAATAGTAAATTTCAATGCAAGCCGTTCTGAAACCAATCGGCAAATTACTCAAAATGCTTAACTCGCCGAGAAAATCACTTTATTTCCACAATGAATGTCTGGCAAAAAATAGTTAATTTTGATGCAAGCCGTTCTGAAACCAATCGGCAACTTACTCAAAATGCTTAACTCACCGAGAAAATCACTTTTTTTGCACAATGAATGTCTGGCAAAGAATAGTAAATTTCAATGCAAGCCGTTCTGAAACCAATCGGTAATTACTCAAAATGCTTAACTCGCCGGGAAAATCACTTTTTTCCCACAATGAATGTCTGGCAAAAAATAGTTAATTTTGATGCAAGCCGTTCTGAAACCAATCGGCAAATAACTCAAATTGCTTAACTCGCCGAGAAAATCACTTTTTTCCCACAGTGAATGTCTGGCAAAAAATAGTTAATTTTGATTCAAGTCGTTCTGAAACCAATCGGCAAATTACTCGAAATGCTTAACTCGCCGAGAAAAATCACTTTTTTTCCACAATCAATGTCTGGCAAAAAATAGTTAATTTTGATGCAAGCCGTTCTGAAACCAATCGGCAAATTACTCAAAATGCCTAACTCGCCGAGAAAATCACTTTTTTTCCGCAATCAATGTCTGGCAAAAAATAGTTAATTTTGATTCAAGCCGTTCTGAAACCAATCGGCAAATTACTCAAAATGCTTAACTCGCCGAGAAAATCACTTTTTTTGCACAATCAATGTCTGGCAAAAAATAGTTAATTTTGATGCAAGCCGATCTGAAACCAATCGGCAAATTACTCAAAATGCTTAACTCGCCGAGAAAATCACTTTTTTCCCCACAATGAATGTCTGGCAAAGAATAGTAAATTTCAATGCAAGCCGTTCTGAAACCAATCGGCAAATTACTCAAAATGCTTAACTCGCCGAGAAAATCACATTTTTTCCACAATGAATGGCTGGCAAAAAATAGTTAATTTTGATGCAAGCCGTTCTGAAACCAATCGGCAAATAACTCAAATTGCTTAACTCGCCGAGAAAATCACTTTTTTTCCACAGTGAATGTCTGGCAAAAAATAGTTAATTTTAATGCAAGATGTTCTGAAACCAATCGGCAAATAACTCACAATGCTTAACTCGTCGAGAAAATCGTTTTTTTTCCCACAATGAATGTCTGGCAAAGAATAGTAAATTTCAATGCAAGCCGTTCTGAAACCAATCGGCAAATTACTCAAAATGCTTAACTCGCCGAGAAAATCACATTTTTTCCACAATGAATGGCTGGCAAAAAATAGTTAATTTTGATGCAAGCCGTTCTGAAACCAATCGGCAAATAACTCAAATTGCTTAACTCGCCGAGAAAATCACTTTTTTTCCACAGTGAATGTCTGGCAAAAAATAGTTAATTTTAATGCAAGATGTTCTGAAACCAATCGGCAAATAACTCACAATGCTTAACTCGTCGAGAAAATCGTTTTTTTTCCCACAATGAATGTCTGGCAAAAAATAGTTAATTTTGATGCAAGCCGTTCTGAAACCAATCGGCAACTTACTCAAAATGCTTAACTCGCCGAGAAAATCACTTTTTTTTCCCACAATGAACGTCTGGCAAAGAACAGTAAATTTCAATGCAAGCCGTTCTGAAACCAATCGGCAAATTACTCAAAATGCTTAACTCGCCGAGAAAATCACTTTTTTTCCACAATGAATGTCTGGCAAAAAATAGTTAATTTTCATGCAAGCCGTTCTGAAACCAATCGGCAAATTACTCAATATGCTTAACTCGCCGCGAAAATCACTTTTTTTGCACAATTAATGTCTGGCAAAGAATAGTAAATTTCAATGCAAGCCGTTCTGAAACCAATCGGCAAATTACTCAAAATCCTTAACTCGCCGAGAAAATCACTTTTTTTCCACAATGAATGTCTGGCAAAAAATAGTTAATTTTGATGCAAGCCGTTCTGAAACCAATCGGCAAATTACTCAAAATGCTTATCTCGCCGAGAAAATCACCTTTTTTCCACGATGAATGTCTGGCAAAAAATAGTTAATTTTGATGCAAGCCGTTCTGAAACCAATCGGCAAATAACTCAAATTGCTTAACTCGCCGAGAAAATCACTTTTGTTCAACAATGAATGTCAGGCAAAAAATAGTTAATTTTGATGCAAGCCGTTCTGAAACCAATCGGCAAATTACTCAATATGCTTAACTCGCCGCGAAAATCTCATTTTTTGCACAATGAATGTCTGGCAAAGAATAGTAAATTTCAATGCAAGCCGTTCTGAAACCAATCGGCAAATTACTCAAAATGCTTAACTCGCCGAGAAAATCACCTTTTTTCCACAATGAATGTCTGGCAAAAAATAGTTAATTTTGATGCCAGCCGTTCTGAAACCAATCGGCAACTTACTCAAAATGCTTAACTCGCCGAGAAAATCACTTTTTTTCCACAATGAATGTCTGGCAAAGAATAGCAAATTGCAATGCAAGCCGTTCTGAAACCAATCGGCAAATTACTCAAAATGCTTAACTCGCCGAGAAAATCACTTTTTTTCCACAGTAAATGTCTGGCAAAAAATAGTTAATTTTGATGCAAGCCGTTCTGAAACCAATCGGCAAATTACTCAAAATGCCTAACTCGCCGAGAAAATCACTTTTTTTCCGCAATCAATGTCTGGCAAAAAATAGTTAATTTTGATTCAAGCCGTTCTGAAACCAATCGGCAAATTACTCAAAATGCTTAACTCGCCGAGAAAATCACTTTTTTTGCACAATCAATGTCTGGCAAAAAATAGTTAATTTTGATGCAAGCCGATCTGAAACCAATCGGCAAATTACTCAAAATGCTTAACTCGCCGAGAAAATCACTTTTTTCCCCACAATGAATGTCTGGCAAAGAATAGTAAATTTCAATGCAAGCCGTTCTGAAACCAATCGGCAAATTACTCAAAATGCTTAACTCGCCGAGAAAATCACATTTTTTCCACAATGAATGGCTGGCAAAAAATAGTTAATTTTGATGCAAGCCGTTCTGAAACCAATCGGCAAATAACTCAAATTGCTTAACTCGCCGAGAAAATCACTTTTTTTCCACAGTGAATGTCTGGCAAAAAATAGTTAATTTTAATGCAAGATGTTCTGAAACCAATCGGCAAATAACTCACAATGCTTAACTCGTCGAGAAAATCGTTTTTTTTCCCACAATGAATGTCTGGCAAAAAATAGTTAATTTTGATGCAAGCCGTTCTGAAACCAATCGGCAACTTACTCAAAATGCTTAACTCGCCGAGAAAATCACTTTTTTTTCCCACAATGAACGTCTGGCAAAGAATAGTAAATTTCAATGCAAGCCGTTCTGAAACCAATCGGCAAATTACTCAAAATGCTTAACTCGCCGAGAAAATCACCTTTTTTCCACGATGAATGTCTGGCAAAAAATAGTTAATTTTGATGCAAGCCGTTCTGAAACCAATCGGCAAATAACTCAAATTGCTTAAGTCGCCGAGAAAATCACTTTTGTTCAACAATGAATGACAGGCAAAAAATAGTTAATTTTGATGCAAGCCGTTCTGAAACCAATCGGCAAATTACTCAATATGCTTAACTCGCCGCGAAAATCACATTTTTTGCACAATGAATGTCTGGCAAAGAATAGTAAATTTCAATGCAAGCCGTTCTGAAACCAATCGGCAAATTACTCAAAATGCTTAACTCGCCGAGAAAATCACCTTTTTTCCACAATGAATGTCTGGCAAAAAATAGTTAATTTTGATGCCAGCCGTTCTGAAACCAATCGGCAAATAACTCAAATTGCTTAACTCGCCGAGAAAATCACTTTTGTTCAACAATGAATGACAGGCAAAAAATAGTTAATTTTGATGCAAGCCGTTCTGAAACCAATCGGCAAATTACTCAATATGCTTAACTCGCCGCGAAAATCACATTTTTTGCACAATGAATGTCTGGCAAAGAATAGTAAATTTCAATGCAAGCCGTTCTGAAACCAATCGGCAAATTACTCAAAATGCTTAACTCGCCGAGAAAATCACCTTTTTTCCACAATGAATGTCTGGCAAAAAATAGTTAATTTTGATGCCAGCCGTTCTGAAACCAATCGGCAACTTACTCAAAATGCTTAACTCGCCGAGAAAATCACTTTTTTTCCACAATGAATGTCTGGCAAAGAATAGTAAATTGCAATGCAAGCCGTTCTGAAACCAATCGGCAAATTACTCAAAATGCTTAACTCGCCGAGAAAATCACTTTTTTTCCACAATGAATGTCTGGCAAAAAATATTTAATTTTGATGCAAGCCGTTCTGAAACCAATCGGCAACTTACTCAAAATGCTTAACTCGCCGGGAAAATCACTTTTTTTCCACAATGAATGTCTGGCAAAAAATAGTAAATTTCAATGCAAGCCGTTCTGAAACCAATCGGCAAATTACTCAAAATGCTTAACTCGCCGAGAAAATCACTTTTTTTCCACAATGAATGTCTGGCAAAAAATATTTAATTTTGATGCAAGCCGTTCTGAAACCAATCGGCAACTTACTCAAAAAGCTTAACTCGCCGACAAAATCACTTTTTTTGCACAATGAATGTCTGGCAAAGAATAGTAAATTTCAATGCAAGCCGTTCTGAAACCAATCGGCAAATTACTCAAAATGCTTAACTCGCCGGGAAAATCACTTTTTTCCCACAATGAATGTCTGGCAAAAAATAGTTAATTTTGATGCAAGCCGTTCTGAAACCAATCGGCAACTTACTCAAAATGCTTAACTCGCCGACAAAATCACTTTTTTTGCACAATGAATGTCTGGCAAAGAATAGTAAATTTCAATGCAAGCCGTTCTGAAACCAATCGGCAAATTACTCAAAATGCTTAACTCGCCGGGAAAATCACTTTTTTCCCACAATGAATGTCTGGCAAAAAATAGTTAATTTTAATGCAAGATGTTCTGAAACCAATCGGCAAATAACTCAAAAATGCTTAACTCGCCGTGAAAATCACTTTTTTTCCACAATGAATGTCTGGCAAAAAATAGTTAAATTTAATGCAAGATGTTCTGAAACCAATCGTCAACTTACTCAAAATGCTTAACTCGCCGAGAAAATCACTTTTTTTCCACAATGAATGTCTGGCAAAGAATAGTAAATTGCAATGCAAGCCGTTCTGAAACCAATCGGCAAATTACTCAAAATGCTTAACTCGCCGAGAAAATCACTTTTTTTCCACAGTAAATGTCTGGCAAAAAATAGTTCATTTTAATGCAAGATGTTCTGAAACCAATCGACAAATACCTCAAAATGCTTTACTCGCCGAGTAAATCACTTTTTTTCCACAATGAATGTCTGGCAAAAAATAGTAAATTTCAATGCAAGCCGTTCTGAAACCAATCGGCAAATTACTCAAAATGCTTAACTCGCCGAGAAAATCACTTTATTTCCACAATGAATGTCTGGCAAAAAATAGTTAATTTTGATGCAAGCCGTTCTGAAACCAATCGGCAACTTACTCAAAATGCTTAACTCACCGAGAAAATCACTTTTTTTGCACAATGAATGTCTGGCAAAGAATAGTAAATTTCAATGCAAGCCGTTCTGAAACCAATCGGTAATTACTCAAAATGCTTAACTCGCCGGGAAAATCACTTTTTTCCCACAATGAATGTCTGGCAAAAAATAGTTAATTTTGATGCAAGCCGTTCTGAAACCAATCGGCAAATAACTCAAATTGCTTAACTCGCCGAGAAAATCACTTTTTTCCCACAGTGAATGTCTGGCAAAAAATAGTTAATTTTGATTCAAGTCGTTCTGAAACCAATCGGCAAATTACTCGAAATGCTTAACTCGCCGAGAAAAATCACTTTTTTTCCACAATCAATGTCTGGCAAAAAATAGTTAATTTTGATGCAAGCCGTTCTGAAACCAATCGGCAAATTACTCAAAATGCCTAACTCGCCGAGAAAATCACTTTTTTTCCGCAATCAATGTCTGGCAAAAAATAGTTAATTTTGATTCAAGCCGTTCTGAAACCAATCGGCAAATTACTCAAAATGCTTAACTCGCCGAGAAAATCACTTTTTTTGCACAATCAATGTCTGGCAAAAAATAGTTAATTTTGATGCAAGCCGATCTGAAACCAATCGGCAAATTACTCAAAATGCTTAACTCGCCGAGAAAATCACTTTTTTCCCCACAATGAATGTCTGGCAAAGAATAGTAAATTTCAATGCAAGCCGTTCTGAAACCAATCGGCAAATTACTCAAAATGCTTAACTCGCCGAGAAAATCACATTTTTTCCACAATGAATGGCTGGCAAAAAATAGTTAATTTTGATGCAAGCCGTTCTGAAACCAATCGGCAAATAACTCAAATTGCTTAACTCGCCGAGAAAATCACTTTTTTTCCACAGTGAATGTCTGGCAAAAAATAGTTAATTTTAATGCAAGATGTTCTGAAACCAATCGGCAAATAACTCACAATGCTTAACTCGTCGAGAAAATCGTTTTTTTTCCCACAATGAATGTCTGGCAAAAAATAGTTAATTTTGATGCAAGCCGTTCTGAAACCAACCGGCAACTTACTCAAAATGCTTAACTCGCCGAGAAAATCACTTTTTTTTCCCACAATGAACGTCTGGCAAAGAATAGTAAATTTCAATGCAAGCCGTTCTGAAACCAATCGGCAAATTACTCAAAATGCTTAACTCGCCGAGAAAATCACCTTTTTTCCACGATGAATGTCTGGCAAAAAATAGTTAATTTTGATGCAAGCCGTTCTGAAACCAATCGGCAAATAACTCAAATTGCTTAACTCGCCGTGAAAATCACTTTTGTTCAACAATGAATGACAGGCAAAAAATAGTTAATTTTGATGCAAGCCGTTCTGAAACCAATCGGCAAATTACTCAATATGCTTAACTCGCCGCGAAAATCACATTTTTTGCACAATGAATGTCTGGCAAAGAATAGTAAATTTCAATGCAAGCCGTTCTGAAACCAATCGGCAAATTACTCAAAATGCTTAACTCGCCGAGAAAATCACCTTTTTTCCACAATGAATGTCTGGCAAAAAATAGTTAATTTTGATGCCAGCCGTTCTGAAACCAATCGGCAACTTACTCAAAATGCTTAACTCGCCGAGAAAATCACTTTTTTTCCACAATGAATGTCTGGCAAAGAATAGTAAATTGCAATGCAAGCCGTTCTGAAACCAATCGACAAATACCTCAAAATGCTTTACTCGCCGAGTAAATCACTTTTTTTCCACAATGAATGTCTGGCAAAAAATAGTAAATTTCAATGCAAGCCGTTCTGAAACCAATCGGCAAATTACTCAAAATGCTTAACTCGCCGAGAAAATCACTTTATTTCCACAATGAATGTCTGGCAAAAAATAGTTAATTTTGATGCAAGCCGTTCTGAAACCAATCGGCAACTTACTCAAAATGCTTAACTCACCGAGAAAATCACTTTTTTTGCACAATGAATGTCTGGCAAAGAATAGTAAATTTCAATGCAAGCCGTTCTGAAACCAATCGGTAATTACTCAAAATGCTTAACTCGCCGGGAAAATCACTTTTTTCCCACAATGAATGTCTGGCAAAAAATAGTTAATTTTGATGCAAGCCGTTCTGAAACCAATCGGCAAATAACTCAAATTGCTTAACTCGCCGAGAAAATCACTTTTTTCCCACAGTGAATGTCTGGCAAAAAATAGTTAATTTTGATTCAAGTCGTTCTGAAACCAATCGGCAAATTACTCGAAATGCTTAACTCGCCGAGAAAAATCACTTTTTTTCCACAATCAATGTCTGGCAAAAAATAGTTAATTTTGATGCAAGCCGTTCTGAAACCAATCGGCAAATTACTCAAAATGCCTAACTCGCCGAGAAAATCACTTTTTTTCCGCAATCAATGTCTGGCAAAAAATAGTTAATTTTGATTCAAGCCGTTCTGAAACCAATCGGCAAATTACTCAAAATGCTTAACTCGCCGAGAAAATCACTTTTTTTGCACAATCAATGTCTGGCAAAAAATAGTTAATTTTGATGCAAGCCGATCTGAAACCAATCGGCAAATTACTCAAAATGCTTAACTCGCCGAGAAAATCACTTTTTTCCCCACAATGAATGTCTGGCAAAGAATAGTAAATTTCAATGCAAGCCGTTCTGAAACCAATCGGCAAATTACTCAAAATGCTTAACTCGCCGAGAAAATCACATTTTTTCCACAATGAATGGCTGGCAAAAAATAGTTAATTTTGATGCAAGCCGTTCTGAAACCAATCGGCAAATAACTCAAATTGCTTAACTCGCCGAGAAAATCACTTTTTTTCCACAGTGAATGTCTGGCAAAAAATAGTTAATTTTAATGCAAGATGTTCTGAAACCAATCGGCAAATAACTCACAATGCTTAACTCGTCGAGAAAATCGTTTTTTTTCCCACAATGAATGTCTGGCAAAAAATAGTTAATTTTGATGCAAGCCGTTCTGAAACCAACCGGCAACTTACTCAAAATGCTTAACTCGCCGAGAAAATCACTTTTTTTTCCCACAATGAACGTCTGGCAAAGAATAGTAAATTTCAATGCAAGCCGTTCTGAAACCAATCGGCAAATTACTCAAAATGCTTAACTCGCCGAGAAAATCACCTTTTTTCCACGATGAATGTCTGGCAAAAAATAGTTAATTTTGATGCAAGCCGTTCTGAAACCAATCGGCAAATAACTCAAATTGCTTAACTCGCCGTGAAAATCACTTTTGTTCAACAATGAATGACAGGCAAAAAATAGTTAATTTTGATGCAAGCCGTTCTGAAACCAATCGGCAAATTACTCAATATGCTTAACTCGCCGCGAAAATCACATTTTTTGCACAATGAATGTCTGGCAAAGAATAGTAAATTTCAATGCAAGCCGTTCTGAAACCAATCGGCAAATTACTCAAAATGCTTAACTCGCCGAGAAAATCACCTTTTTTCCACAATGAATGTCTGGCAAAAAATAGTTAATTTTGATGCCAGCCGTTCTGAAACCAATCGGCAACTTACTCAAAATGCTTAACTCGCCGAGAAAATCACTTTTTTTCCACAATGAATGTCTGGCAAAGAATAGTAAATTGCAATGCAAGCCGTTCTGAAACCAATCGGCAAATTACTCAAAATGCTTAACTCGCCGAGAAAATCACTTTTTTTCCACAGTAAATGTCTGGCAAAAAATAGTTCATTTTAATGCAAGATGTTCTGAAACCAATCGACAAATACCTCAAAATGCTTTACTCGCCGAGTAAATCACTTTTTTTCCACAATGAATGTCTGGCAAAAAATAGTAAATTTCAATGCAAGCCGTTCTGAAACCAATCGGCAAATTACTCAAAATGCTTAACTCGCCGAGAAAATCACTTTTTTTCCACAATGAATGTCTGGCAAAAAATATTTAATTTTGATGCAAGCCGTTCTGAAACCAATCGGCAACTTACTCAAAAAGCTTAACTCGCCGAGAAAATCACTTTTTTTCCACAATGAATGTCTGGCAAAGAATAGTAAATTGCAATGCAAGCCGTTCTGAAACCAATCGGCAAATTACTCAAAATGCTTAACTCGCGGAGAAAATCACTTTTTTTCCACAGTAAATGTCTGGCAAAAAATAGTTCATTTTAATGCAAGATGTTCTGAAACCAATCGGCAACTTACTCAAAATGCTTAACTCACCGAGAAAATCACTTTTTTTGCACAATGAATGTCTGGCAAAGAATAGTAAATTTCAATGCAAGCCGTTCTGAAACCAATCGGTAATTACTCAAAATGCTTAACTCGCCGGGAAAATCACTTTTTTCCCACAGTGAATGTCTGGCAAAAAATAGTTAATTTTGATTCAAGTCGTTCTGAAACCAATCGGCAAATTACTCGAAATGCTTAACTCGCCGAGAAAAATCACTTTTTTTCCACAATCAATGTCTGGCAAAAAATAGTTAATTTTGATGCAAGCCGTTCTGAAACCAATCGGCAAATTACTCAAAATGCCTAACTCGCCGAGAAAATCACTTTTTTTCCGCAATCAATGTCTGGCAAAAAATAGTTAATTTTGATTCAAGCCGTTCTGAAACCAATCGGCAAATTACTCAAAATGCTTAACTCGCCGAGAAAATCACTTTTTTTGCACAATCAATGTCTGGCAAAAAATAGTTAATTTTGATGCAAGCCGATCTGAAACCAATCGGCAAATTACTCAAAATGCTTAACTCGCCGAGAAAATCACTTTTTTCCCCACAATGAATGTCTGGCAAAGAATAGTAAATTTCAATGCAAGCCGTTCTGAAACCAATCGGCAAATTACTCGAAATGCTTAACTCGCCGAGAAAAATCACTTTTTTTCCACAATCAATGTCTGGCAAAAAATAGTTAATTTTGATGCAAGCCGTTCTGAAACCAATCGGCAAATTACTCAAAATGCCTAACTCGCCGAGAAAATCACTTTTTTTCCGCAATCAATGTCTGGCAAAAAATAGTTAATTTTGATTCAAGCCGTTCTGAAACCAATCGGCAAATTACTCAAAATGCTTAACTCGCCGAGAAAATCACTTTTTTTGCACAATCAATGTCTGGCAAAAAATAGTTAATTTTGATGCAAGCCGATCTGAAACCAATCGGCAAATTACTCAAAATGCTTAACTCGCCGAGAAAATCACTTTTTTCCCCACAATGAATGTCTGGCAAAGAATAGTAAATTTCAATGCAAGCCGTTCTGAAACCAATCGGCAAATTACTCAAAATGCTTAACTCGCCGAGAAAATCACATTTTTTCCACAATGAATGGCTGGCAAAAAATAGTTAATTTTGATGCAAGCCGTTCTGAAACCAATCGGCAAATAACTCAAATTGCTTAACTCGCCGAGAAAATCACTTTTTTTCCACAGTGAATGTCTGGCAAAAAATAGTTAATTTTAATGCAAGATGTTCTGAAACCAATCGGCAAATAACTCACAATGCTTAACTCGTCGAGAAAATCGTTTTTTTTCCCACAATGAATGTCTGGCAAAAAATAGTTAATTTTGATGCAAGCCGTTCTGAAACCAACCGGCAACTTACTCAAAATGCTTAACTCGCCGAGAAAATCACTTTTTTTTCCCACAATGAACGTCTGGCAAAGAATAGTAAATTTCAATGCAAGCCGTTCTGAAACCAATCGGCAAATTACTCAAAATGCTTAACTCGCCGAGAAAATCACCTTTTTTCCACGATGAATGTCTGGCAAAAAATAGTTAATTTTGATGCAAGCCGTTCTGAAACCAATCGGCAAATAACTCAAATTGCTTAACTCGCCGTGAAAATCACTTTTGTTCAACAATGAATGACAGGCAAAAAATAGTTAATTTTGATGCAAGCCGTTCTGAAACCAACCGGCAAATTACTCAATATGCTTAACTCGCCGCGAAAATCACATTTTTTGCACAATGAATGTCTGGCAAAGAATAGTAAATTTCAATGCAAGCCGTTCTGAAACCAATCGGCAAATTACTCAAAATGCTTAACTCGCCGAGAAAATCACCTTTTTTCCACAATGAATGTCTGGCAAAAAATAGTTAATTTTGATGCCAGCCGTTCTGAAACCAATCGGCAACTTACTCAAAATGCTTAACTCGCCGAGAAAATCACTTTTTTTCCACAATGAATGTCTGGCAAAGAATAGTAAATTGCAATGCAAGCCGTTCTGAAACCAATCGGCAAATTACTCAAAATGCTTAACTCGCCGAGAAAATCACTTTTTTTCCACAGTAAATGTCTGGCAAAAAATAGTTCATTTTAATGCAAGATGTTCTGAAACCAATCGACAAATACCTCAAAATGCTTTACTCGCCGAGTAAATCACTTTTTTTCCACAATGAATGTCTGGCAAAAAATAGTAAATTTCAATGCAAGCCGTTCTGAAACCAATCGGCAAATTACTCAAAATGCTTAACTCGCCGAGAAAATCACTTTTTTTCCACAATGAATGTCTGGCAAAAAATATTTAATTTTGATGCAAGCCGTTCTGAAACCAATCGGCAACTTACTCAAAAAGCTTAACTCGCCGAGAAAATCACTTTTTTTCCACAATGAATGTCTGGCAAAGAATAGTAAATTGCAATGCAAGCCGTTCTGAAACCAATCGGCAAATTACTCAAAATGCTTAACTCGCGGAGAAAATCACTTTTTTTCCACAGTAAATGTCTGGCAAAAAATAGTTCATTTTAATGCAAGATGTTCTGAAACCAATCGGCAACTTACTCAAAATGCTTAACTCACCGAGAAAATCACTTTTTTTGCACAATGAATGTCTGGCAAAGAATAGTAAATTTCAATGCAAGCCGTTCTGAAACCAATCGGTAATTACTCAAAATGCTTAACTCGCCGGGAAAATCACTTTTTTCCCACAGTGAATGTCTGGCAAAAAATAGTTAATTTTGATTCAAGTCGTTCTGAAACCAATCGGCAAATTACTCGAAATGCTTAACTCGCCGAGAAAAATCACTTTTTTTCCACAATCAATGTCTGGCAAAAAATAGTTAATTTTGATGCAAGCCGTTCTGAAACCAATCGGCAAATTACTCAAAATGCCTAACTCGCCGAGAAAATCACTTTTTTTCCGCAATCAATGTCTGGCAAAAAATAGTTAATTTTGATTCAAGCCGTTCTGAAACCAATCGGCAAATTACTCAAAATGCTTAACTCGCCGAGAAAATCACTTTTTTTGCACAATCAATGTCTGGCAAAAAATAGTTAATTTTGATGCAAGCCGATCTGAAACCAATCGGCAAATTACTCAAAATGCTTAACTCGCCGAGAAAATCACTTTTTTCCCCACAATGAATGTCTGGCAAAGAATAGTAAATTTCAATGCAAGCCGTTCTGAAACCAATCGGCAAATTACTCAAAATGCTTAACTCGCCGAGAAAATCACATTTTTTCCACAATGAATGGCTGGCAAAAAATAGTTAATTTTGATGCAAGCCGTTCTGAAACCAATCGGCAAATAACTCAAATTGCTTAACTCGCCGAGAAAATCACTTTTTTTCCACAGTGAATGTCTGGCAAAAAATAGTTAATTTTAATGCAAGATGTTCTGAAACCAATCGGCAAATAACTCACAATGCTTAACTCGTCGAGAAAATCGTTTTTTTTCCCACAATGAATGTCTGGCAAAAAATAGTTAATTTTGATGCAAGCCGTTCTGAAACCAATCGGCAACTTACTCAAAATGCTTAACTCGCCGAGAAAATCACTTTTTTTCCCACAATGAACGTCTGGCAAAGAACAGTAAATTTCAATGCAAGCCGTTCTGAAACCAATCGGCAAATTACTCAAAATGCTTAACTCGCCGAGAAAATCACTTTTTTTCCACAATGAATGTCTGGCAAAAAATAGTTAATTTTCATGCAAGCCGTTCTGAAACCAATCGGCAAATTACTCAATATGCTTAACTCGCCGCGAAAATCACTTTTTTTGCACAATTAATGTCTGGCAAAGAATAGTAAATTTCAATGCAAGCCGTTCTGAAACCAATCGGCAAATTACTCAAAATCCTTAACTCGCCGAGAAAATCACTTTTTTTCCACGATGAATGTCTGGCAAAAAATAGTTAATTTTGATGCAAGCCGTTCTGAAACCAATCGGCAAATAACTCAAATTGCTTAACTCGCCTAGAAAATCACTTTTGTTCAACAATGAATGTCAGGCAAAAAATAGTTAATTTTGATGCAAGCCGTTCTGAAACCAATCGGCAAATTACTCAATATGCTTAACTCGCCGCGAAAATCTCATTTTTTGCACAATGAATGTCTGGCAAAGAATAGTAAATTTCAATGCAAGCCGTTCTGAAACCAATCGGCAAATTACTCAAAATGCTTAACTCGCCGAGAAAATCACCTTTTTTCCACAATGAATGTCTGGCAAAAAATAGTTAATTTTGATGCCAGCCGTTCTGAAACCAATCGGCAACTTACTCAAAATGCTTAACTCGCCGAGAAAATCACTTTTTTTCCACAATGAATGTCTGGCAAAGAATAGCAAATTGCAATGCAAGCCGTTCTGAAACCAATCGGCAAATTACTCAAAATGCTTAACTCGCCGAGAAAATCACTTTTTTTCCACAGTAAATGTCTGGCAAAAAATAGTTAATTTTGATGCAAGCCGTTCTGAAACCAATCGGCAAATTACTCAAAATGCCTAACTCGCCGAGAAAATCACTTTTTTTCCGCAATCAATGTCTGGCAAAAAATAGTTAATTTTGATTCAAGCCGTTCTGAAACCAATCGGCAAATTACTCAAAATGCTTAACTCGCCGAGAAAATCACTTTTTTTGCACAATCAATGTCTGGCAAAAAATAGTTAATTTTGATGCAAGCCGATCTGAAACCAATCGGCAAATTACTCAAAATGCTTAACTCGCCGAGAAAATCACTTTTTTCCCCACAATGAATGTCTGGCAAAGAATAGTAAATTTCAATGCAAGCCGTTCTGAAACCAATCGGCAAATTACTCAAAATGCTTAACTCGCCGAGAAAATCACATTTTTTCCACAATGAATGGCTGGCAAAAAATAGTTAATTTTGATGCAAGCCGTTCTGAAACCAATCGGCAAATAACTCAAATTGCTTAACTCGCCGAGAAAATCACTTTTTTTCCACAGTGAATGTCTGGCAAAAAATAGTTAATTTTAATGCAAGATGTTCTGAAACCAATCGGCAAATAACTCACAATGCTTAACTCGTCGAGAAAATCGTTTTTTTTCCCACAATGAATGTCTGGCAAAAAATAGTTAATTTTGATGCAAGCCGTTCTGAAACCAATCGGCAACTTACTCAAAATGCTTAACTCGCCGAGAAAATCACTTTTTTTCCCCACAATGAACGTCTGGCAAAGAATAGTAAATTTCAATGCAAGCCGTTCTGAAACCAATCGGCAAATTACTCAAAATGCTTAACTCGCCGAGAAAATCACTTTTGTTCAACAATGAATGACAGGCAAAAAATAGTTAATTTTGATGCAAGCCGTTCTGAAACCAATCGGCAAATTACTCAATATGCTTAACTCGCCGCGAAAATCACATTTTTTGCACAATGAATGTCTGGCAAAGAATAGTAAATTTCAATGCAAGCCGTTCTGAAACCAATCGGCAAATTACTCAAAATGCTTAACTCGCCGAGAAAATCACCTTTTTTCCACAATAAATGGCTGGCAAAGAATAGTAAATTGCAATGCAAGCCGTTCTGAAACCAATCGGCAACTTTCTCAAAATGCTTAACTCGCCGAGAAAATCACTTTTTTTCCACAGTGAATGTCTGGCAAAGAATAGTAAATTTCAATGCAAGCCGTTCTGAAACGAATCGGCAAATTACTCAAAATGCTTAACTCACCGAGAAAATCACCTTTTTTCCACAATGAATGTCTGGCAAAAAATAGTTAATTTTGATGCAAGCCTTTCTGAAACCAATCGGCAACTTACTCAAAGTGCTTAACTCGCCGCGAAAATCACTTTTTTTACACAATGAATGTCTGGCAAAGAATAGTAAATTTCAATGCAAGCCGTTCTGAGACCAATCGGCAAATTACTCAAAATGCTTAACTCGCCGAGAAAATCACTTTTTTTCCACAATGAATGTCTGGCAAAAAATAGTTAATTTTGATGCAAGCCGTTCTGAAACCAATCGGCAAATTACTCAATATGCTAAACTCGCCGCGAAAATCACTTTTTTTGCACAATGAATGTCTGGCAAAGAATAGTAAATTTCAATGCAAGCCGTTCTGAAACCAATCGGCAAATAACTCAAAATCCTTAACTCGCCGAGAAAATCACTTTTTTTCAACAATGAATGTCTGGCAAAAAATAGTTAATTTTGATGCAAGCCGTTCTGAAACCAATCGGCAACTTACTCAAAATGCTTAACTCGCCGAGAAAATCACTTTTTTTCCACAATGAATGTCTGGCAAAGAATAGTCAATTTCAATGCAAGCCGTTCTGAAACCCATCGGCAAATAGCTCAAATTGCTTAACTCGCCGAGAAAAACACTATTTTTCCACAGTAGATGTCTGGCAAAAAATAGTTAATTTTAATGCAAGATGTTCTGAAACCAATCGGCAAATAACTCAAAATGCTTTATTCGCCGAGTAAATCACTATTTTTCCACAATGAAGTCTGGCAAAAAATAGTAAATTTCAATGCAAGCCGTTCTGAAACCAATCGGCAACTTACTCAAAATGCTTAACTCGCCGAGAAAATCACTTTTTTTCCACAATGAATGTCTGGCAAAAAATAGTTAATTTTGATGCAAGCCGTTCTGAAACCAATCGGCAACTTACTCAAAATGCTTAACTCACCGAGAAAATCACTTTTTTTGCACAATCAATGTCTGGCAAAAAATAGTTAATTTTGATTCAAGCCGTTCTGAAACCAATCGGCAAATTACTCAAAATGCTTAACTCGCCGAGAAAATCACTTTTTTTCCACAATGAATGTCTGGCAAAAAATAGTTAATTTTGATGCAAGCCGTTCTGAAACCAATCGGCAACTTACTCAAAATGCTTAACTCGCCGAGAAAATCACTTTTTTTCCACAATGAATGTCTTGCAAAGAATAGTAAATTTCAATGCAAGCCGTTCTGAAACCAATCGGCAAATAACTCAAAATCCTTAACTCGCCGAGAAAATCACTTTTTTTCAACAATGAATGTCTGGCAAAAAATAGTTAATTTTGATGCAAGCCGTTCTGAAACCAATCGGCAACTTACTCAAAATGCTTAACTCGCCGAGAAAATCACTTTTTTTCCACAATGAATGTCTGGCAAAGAATAGTCAATTTCAATGCAAGCCGTTCTGAAACCAATCGGCAAATAACTCAAATTGCTTAACTCGCCGAGAAAAACACTATTTTTCCACAGTAGATGTCTGGCAAAAAATAGTTAATTTTAATGCAAGATGTTCTGAAACCAATCGGCAAATAACTCAAAATGCTTTATTCGCCGAGTAAATCACTATTTTTCCACAATGAAGTCTGGCAAAAAATAGTAAATTTCAATGCAAGCCGTTCTGAAACCAATCGGCAACTTACTCAAAATGCTTAACTCGCCGAGAAAATCACTTTTTTTCCACAATAAATGGCTGGCAAAGAATAGTAAATTGCAATGCAAGCCGTTCTGAAACCAATCGGCAACTTTCTCAAAATGCTTAACTCGCCGAGAAAATCACTTTTTTTCCACAGTGAATGTCTGGCAAAGAATAGTAAATTTCAATGCAAGCCGTTCTGAAACGAATCGGCAAATTACTCAAAATGCTTAACTCACCGAGAAAATCACCTTTTTTCCACAATGAATGTCTGGCAAAAAATAGTTAATTTTGATGCAAGCCTTTCTGAAACCAATCGGCAACTTACTCAAAGTGCTTAACTCGCCGCGAAAATCACTTTTTTTACACAATGAATGTCTGGCAAAGAATAGTAAATTTCAATGCAAGCCGTTCTGAAACCAATCCGCAAATTACTCAAAATGCTTAACTCGCCGAGAAAATCACTTTTTTTCCACAATGAATGTCTGGCAAAAAATAGTTAATTTTGATGCAAGCCGTTCTGAAACCAATCGGCAAATTACTCAATATGCTAAACTCGCCGCGAAAATCTCTTTTTTTGCACAATGAATGTCTGGCAAAGAATAGTAAATTTCAATGCAAGCCGTTCTGAAACCAATCGGCAAATAACTCAAAATCCTTAACTCGCCGAGAAAATCACTTTTTTTCAACAATGAATGTCTGGCAAAAAATAGTTAATTTTGATGCAAGCCGTTCTGAAACCAATCGGCAACTTACTCAAAATGCTTAACTCGCCGAGAAAATCACTTTTTTTCCACAATGAATGTCTGGCAAAGAATAGTCAATTTCAATGCAAGCCGTTCTGAAACCAATCGGCAAATAACTCAAATTGCTTAACTCGCCGAGAAAAACACTATTTTTCCACAGTAGATGTCTGGCAAAAAATAGTTAATTTTAATGCAAGATGTTCTGAAACCAATCGGCAAATAACTCAAAATGCTTTATTCGCCGAGTAAATCACTATTTTTCCACAATGAAGTCTGGCAAAAAATAGTAAATTTCAATGCAAGCCGTTCTGAAACCAATCGGCAACTTACTCAAAATGCTTAACTCGCCGAGAAAATCACTTTTTTTCCACAATAAATGGCTGGCAAAGAATAGTAAATTGCAATGCAAGCCGTTCTGAAACCAATCGGCAACTTTCTCAAAATGCTTAACTCGCCGCGAAAATCACTTTTTTTACACAATGAATGTCTGGCAAAGAATAGTAAATTTCAATGCAAGCCGTTCTGAAACCAATCGGCAAATTACTCAAAATCCTTAACTCGCCGAGAAAATCACTTTTTTTCAACAATGAATGTCTGGCAAAAAATAGTTAATTTTGATGCAAGCCGTTCTGAAACCAATCGGCAACTTACTCAAAATGCTTAACTCGCCGAGAAAATCACTTTTTTTCCACAATGAATGTCTGGCAAAGAATAGTCAATTTCAATGCAAGCCGTTCTGAAACCAATCGGCAAATAACTCAAATTGCTTAACTCGCCGAGAAAAACACTATTTTTCCACAGTAGATGTCTGGCAAAAAATAGTTAATTTTAATGCAAGATGTTCTGAAACCAATCGGCAAATAACTCAAAATGCTTTATTCGCCGAGTAAATCACTATTTTTCCACAATGAAGTCTGGCAAAAAATAGTAAATTTCAATGCAAGCCGTTCTGAAACCAATCGGCAACTTACTCAAAATGCTTAACTCGCCGAGAAAATCACTTTTTTTCCACAATGAATGTCTGGCAAAAAATAGTTAATTTTGATGCAAGCCGTTCTGAAACCAATCGGCAACTTACTCAAAATGCTTAACTCACCGAGAAAATCACTTTTTTTGCACAATCAATGTCTGGCAAAAAATAGTTAATTTTGATTCAAGCCGTTCTGAAACCAATCGGCAAATTACTCAAAATGCTTAACTCGCCGAGAAAATCACTTTTTTTCCACAATGAATGTCTGGCAAAAAATAGTTAATTTTGATGCAAGCCGTTCTGAAACCAATCGGCAACTTACTCAAAATGCTTAACTCGCCGAGAAAATCACTTTTTTTCCACAATGAATGTCTTGCAAAGAATAGTAAATTTCAATGCAAGCCGTTCTGAAACCAATCGGCAAATAACTCAAAATCCTTAACTCGCCGAGAAAATCACTTTTTTTCAACAATGAATGTCTGGCAAAAAATAGTTAATTTTGATGCAAGCCGTTCTGAAACCAATCGGCAACTTACTCTAAATGCTTAACTCGCCGAGAAAATCACTTTTTTTCCACAATGAATGTCTGGCAAAGAATAGTCAATTTCAATGCAAGCCGTTCTGAAACCAATCGGCAAATAACTCAAATTGCTTAACTCGCCGAGAAAAACACTATTTTTCCACAGTAGATGTCTGGCAAAAAATAGTTAATTTTAATGCAAGATGTTCTGAAACCAATCGGCAAATAACTCAAAATGCTTTATTCGCCGAGTAAATCACTATTTTTCCACAATGAAGTCTGGCAAAAAATAGTAAATTTCAATGCAAGCCGTTCTGAAACCAATCGGCAACTTACTCAAAATGCTTAACTCGCCGAGAAAATCACTTTTTTTCCACAATAAATGGCTGGCAAAGAATAGTAAATTGCAATGCAAGCCGTTCTGAAACCAATCGGCAACTTTCTCAAAATGCTTAACTCGCCGAGAAAATCACTTTTTTTCCACAGTGAATGTCTGGCAAAGAATAGTAAATTTCAATGCAAGCCGTTCTGAAACGAATCGGCAAATTACTCAAAATGCTTAACTCACCGAGAAAATCACCTTTTTTCCACAATGAATGTCTGGCAAAAAATAGTTAATTTTGATGCAAGCCTTTCTGAAACCAATCGGCAACTTACTCAAAGTGCTTAACTCGCCGCGAAAATCACTTTTTTTACACAATGAATGTCTGGCAAAGAATAGTAAATTTCAATGCAAGCCGTTCTGAAACCAATCCGCAAATTACTCAAAATGCTTAACTCGCCGAGAAAATCACTTTTTTTCCACAATGAATGTCTGGCAAAAAATAGTTAATTTTGATGCAAGCCGTTCTGAAACCAATCGGCAAATTACTCAATATGCTAAACTCGCCGCGAAAATCACTTTTTTTGCACAATGAATGTCTGGCAAAGAATAGTAAATTTCAATGCAAGCCGTTCTGAAACCAATCGGCAAATAACTCAAAATCCTTAACTCGCCGAGAAAATCACTTTTTTTCAACAATGAATGTCTGGCAAAAAATAGTTAATTTTGATGCAAGCCGTTCTGAAACCAATCGGCAACTTACTCAAAATGCTTAACTCGCCGAGAAAATCACTTTTTTTCCACAATGAATGTCTGGCAAAGAATAGTCAATTTCAATGCAAGCCGTTCTGAAACCAATCGGCAAATAACTCAAATTGCTTAACTCGCCGAGAAAAACACTATTTTTCCACAGTAGATGTCTGGCAAAAAATAGTTAATTTTAATGCAAGATGTTCTGAAACCAATCGGCAAATAACTCAAAATGCTTTATTCGCCGAGTAAATCACTATTTTTCCACAATGAAGTCTGGCAAAAAATAGTAAATTTCAATGCAAGCCGTTCTGAAACCAATCGGCAACTTACTCAAAATGCTTAACTCGCCGAGAAAATCACTTTTTTTCCACAATAAATGGCTGGCAAAGAATAGTAAATTGCAATGCAAGCCGTTCTGAAACCAATCGGCAACTTACTCAAAATGCTTAACTCGCCGAGAAAATCACTTTTTTTCCACAGTGAATGTCTGGCAAAGAATAGTAAATTTCAATGCAAGCCGTTCTGAAACCAATCGGCAAATTACTCAAAATGCTTAACTCACCGAGAAAATCACCTTTTTTCCACAATGAATGTCTGGCTAAAAATAGTTAATTTTGATGCAAGCCTTTCTGAAACCAATCGGCAACTTACTCAAAGTGCTTAACTCGCCGAGAAAATCACTTTTTTTCCACAATGAATGTCTGGCAAAGAATAGTAAATTTCAATGCAAGCAGTTCTGAAACCAATCGGCAAATTACTCAAAATGCTTAACTCGCCGAGAAAATCAAATTTTTTCCACAATCAATGTCTGGCAAAAAATAGTTAATTTTGATGCAAGCCGTTCTGAAAACAATCGGCAACTTACTCAAAATGCTTAACTCGCCGAGAAAATCACTTTTTTTCCACAATGAATGTCTGGCAAAGAATAGTAAATTTCAATGCAAGCCGTTCTGAAAACAATCGGCAAATTACTCAAAATGCTTAACTCGCCGAGAAAATCACTTTTTTTCCACAGTAAATGTCTGGCAAAAAATAGTTCATTTTAATGCAAGATGTTCTGAAACCAATCGGCAAATAACTCAAAACGCTTTTCTCGCCGAGTAAATCACTTTTTTTCCACAATGAATGTCTTGCAAAGAATAGTAAATTTCAATGCAAGCCGTTCTGAAACCAATCGGCAAATAACTCAAAATCCTTAACTCGCCGAGAAAATCACTTTTTTTCAACAATGAATGTCTTGCAAAGAATAGTAAATTTCAATGCAAGCCGTTCTGAAACCAATCGGCAAATAACTCAAAATCCTTAACTCGCCGAGAAAATCACTTTTTTTCAACAATGAATGTCTGGCAAAAAATAGTTAATTTTGATGCAAGCCGTTCTGAAACCAATCGGCAACTTACTCAAAATGCTTAACTCGCCGAGAAAATCACTTTTTTTCCACAATGAATGTCTGGCAAAAAATAGTTAATTTTGATGCAAGCCGTTCTGAAACCAATCGGCAAATAACTCAAAATCCTTAACTCGCCGAGAAAATCACTTTTTTTCAACAATGAATGTCTGGCAAAAAATAGTTAATTTTGATGCAAGCCGTTCTGAAACCAATCGGCAACTTACTCAAAATGCTTAACTCGCCGAGAAAATCAATTTTTTTCCACAATGAATGTCTGGCAAAAAATAGTTAATTTTGATGCAAGCCGTTCTGAAACCAATCGGCAAATAACTCAAATTGCTTAACTCGCCGAGAAAATCACTTTTGTTCCACAATGAATGTCTGGCAAAGAATAGTAAATTTCAATGCAAGCCGTTCTGAAACCAATCAGCAAATTACTCAAAATGCTTAACTCGCCGAGAAAATCACTTTTTTTCCACAATGAATGTCTGGCAAAAAATAGTTAATTTTGATGCAAGCCGTTCTGAAACCAATCGGCAAATAACTCAAAATGCTTAACTCGCCGAGAAAATCACTTTTTTTCCACAATGAATGTCTGGCAAAGAATATTAAATTTCAATGCAAGCCGTTCTGAAACCAATCAGCAAATTACTCAAAATGCTTAACTCGCCGAGAAAAACACTTTTTTTCCACAATGAATGTCTGGCAAAAAATAGTAAATTTCAATGCAAGCCGTTCTGAAACCAATCGGCAAATAACTCAAAATCCTTAACTCGCCGAGAAAATCACTTTTTTTCAACAATGAATGTCTGGCAAAAAATAGTTAATTTTGATGCAAGCCGTTCTGAAAACAATCGGCAAATTACTCAAAATGCTTAACTCGCCGAGAAAATCACTTTTTTTCAACAATGAATGTCTGGCAAAGAATAGTAAATTTCAATGCAAGCCGTTCTGAAACCAATCGGCAACTTACTCAAAATGCTTAACTCGCCGAAAAAATCACTTTTTTTCCACAATGAATGTCTGGCAAAGAATAGTCAATTTCAATGCAAGCCGTTCTGAAACCAATCGGCAAATTACTCAAAATGCTTAACCCGCCGAGAAAATCACTTTTTTTCCACAATGAATGTCTGGCAAAGAATAGTCAATTTCAATGCAAGCCGTTCTGAAACCAATCGGCAAATTACTCAAAATGCTTAACCCGCCGAGAAAATCACTTATTTTCCACAATGAATGTCTGGCAAAAAATAGTTAATTTTGATGCAAGCCGTTCTGAAACCAATCGGCAAATTACTCAATATGCTAAACTCGCCGCGAAAATCACTTTTTTTGCACAATTAATGTCTGGCAAAGAATAGTAAATTTCAATGCAAGCCGTTCTGAAACCAATCGGCAAATAACTCAAATTGCTTAACTCGCCGAGAAAAACACTATTTTTCCACAGTAGATGTCTGGCAAAAAATAGTTAATTTTAATGCAAGATGTTCTGAAACCAATCGGCAAATAACTCAAAATGCTTTATCGCCGAGTAAATCACTATTTTTCCACAATGAAGTCTGGCAAAAAATAGTAAATTTCAATGCAAGCCGTTCTGAAACCAATCGGCAACTTACTCAAAATGCTTAACTCGCCGAGTAAATCACTATTTTTCCACAATGAAGTCTGGCAAAAAATAGTAAATTTCAATGCAAGCCGTTCTGAAACCAATCGGCAACTTACTCAAAATGCTTAACTCGCCGAGAAAATCACTTTTTTTCCACAATAAATGGCTGGCAAAGAATAGTAAATTGCAATGCAAGCCGTTCTGAAACCAATCGGCAACTTACTCAAAATGCTTAACTCGCCGAGAAAATCACTTTTTTTCCACAGTGAATGTCTGGCAAAGAATAGTAAATTTCAATGCAAGCCGTTCTGAAACCAATCGGCAAATTACTCAAAATGCTTAACTCACCGAGAAAATCACCTTTTTTCCACAATGAATGTCTGGCAAAAAATAGTTAATTTTGATGCAAGCCTTTCTGAAACCAATCGGCAACTTACTCAAAGTGCTTAACTCGCCGAGAAAATCACTTTTTTTCCACAATGAATGTCTGGCAAAGAATAGTAAATTTCAATGCAAGCCGTTCTGAAACCAATCGGCAAATTACTCAAAATGCTTAACTCGCCGAGAAAATCAATTTTTTTCCACAATCAATGTCTGGCAAAAAATAGTTAATTTTGATGCAAGCCGTTCTGAAAACAATCGGCAACTTACTCAAAATGCTTAACTCGCCGAGAAAATCACTTTTTTTCAACAATGAATGTCTGGCAAAGAATAGTAAATTTCAATGCAAGCCGTTCTGAAACCAATCGGCAACTTACTCAAAATGCTTAACTCGCCGAAAAAATCACTTTTTTTCCACAATGAATGTCTGGCAAAGAATAGTCAATTTCAATGCAAGCCGTTCTGAAACCAATCGGCAAATTACTCAAAATGCTTAACCCGCCGAGAAAATCACTTTTTTTCCACAATGAATGTCTGGCAAAGAATAGTCAATTTCAATGCAAGCCGTTCTGAAACCAATCGGCAAATTACTCAAAATGCTTAACCCGCCGAGAAAATCACTTATTTTCCACAATGAATGTCTGGCAAAAAATAGTTAATTTTGATGCAAGCCGTTCTGAAACCAATCGGCAAATTACTCAATATGCTAAACTCGCCGCGAAAATCACTTTTTTTGCACAATTAATGTCTGGCAAAGAATAGTAAATTTCAATGCAAGCCGTTCTGAAACCAATCGGCAAATAACTCAAATTGCTTAACTCGCCGAGAAAAACACTATTTTTCCACAGTAGATGTCTGGCAAAAAATAGTTAATTTTAATGCAAGATGTTCTGAAACCAATCGGCAAATAACTCAAAACGCTTTTCTCGCCGAGTAAATCACTTTTTTTCCACAATGAATGTCTTGCAAAGAATAGTAAATTTCAATGCAAGCCGTTCTGAAACCAATCGGCAAATAACTCAAAATCCTTAACTCGCCGAGAAAATCACTTTTTTTCAACAATGAATGTCTTGCAAAGAATAGTAAATTTCAATGCAAGCCGTTCTGAAACCAATCGGCAAATAACTCAAAATCCTTAACTCGCCGAGAAAATCACTTTTTTTCAACAATGAATGTCTGGCAAAAAATAGTTAATTTTGATGCAAGCCGTTCTGAAACCAATCGGCAACTTACTCAAAATGCTTAACTCGCCGAGAAAATCACTTTTTTTCCACAATGAATGTCTGGCAAAAAATAGTTAATTTTGATGCAAGCCGTTCTGAAACCAATCGGCAAATAACTCAAAATCCTTAACTCGCCGAGAAAATCACTTTTTTTCAACAATGAATGTCTGGCAAAAAATAGTTAATTTTGATGCAAGCCGTTCTGAAACCAATCGGCAACTTACTCAAAATCCTTAACTCGCCGAGAAAATCACTTTTTTTCCACAATGAATGTCTGGCAAAAAATAGTTAATTTTGATGCAAGCCGTTCTGAAACCAATCGGCAAATTACTCAAAATGCTTAACTCGCCGAGAAAATCAATTTTTTTCCACAATGAATGTCTGGCAAAAAATAGTTAATTTTGATGCAAGCCGTTCTGAAACCAATCGGCAAATAACTCAAATTGCTTAACTCGCCGAGAAAATCACTTTTGTTCCACAATGAATGTCTGGCAAAGAATAATAAATTTCAATGCAAGCCGTTCTGAAACCAATCAGCAAATTACTCAAAATGCTTAACTCGCCGAGAAAATCACTTTTTTTCCACAATGAATGTCTGGCAAAAAATAGTTAATTTTGATGCAAGCCGTTCTGAAACCAATCGGCAAATAACTCAAAATGCTTAACTCGCCGAGAAAATCACTTTTTTTCCACAGTGAATGTCTGGCAAAAAATAGTTAATTTTAATGCAAGATGTTCTGAAACAATCGGCAAATTACTCAAAATGCTTAACTCGCCGAGAAAATCACCTTTTTTCCACAATGAATGTCTGGCAAAAAATAGTTAATTTTGATGCAAGCCGTTCTGAAACCAATCGGCAAATAACCCAAATTGCTTAACTCGCCGAGAAAAACACTTTTTTTCCACAATGAATGTCTGGCAAAAAATAGTAAATTTCAATGCAAGCCGTTCTGAAACCAATCGGCAAATAACTCAAAATCCTTAACTCGCCGAGAAAATCACTTTTTTTCAACAATGAATGTCTGGCAAAAAATAGTTAATTTTGATGCAAGCCGTTCTGAAAACAATCGGCAAATTACTCAAAATGCTTAACTCGCCGAGAAAATCACTTTTTTTCAACAATGAATGTCTGGCAAAGAATAGTAAATTTCAATGCAAGCCGTTCTGAAACCAATCGGCAACTTACTCAAAATGCTTAACTCGCCGAAAAAATCACTTTTTTCCACAATGAATGTCTGGCAAAGAATAGTCAATTTCAATGCAAGCCGTTCTGAAACCAATCGGCAAATTACTCAAAATGCTTAACCCGCCGAGAAAATCACTTTTTTTCCACAATGAATGTCTGGCAAAAAATAGTTAATTTTGATGCAAGCCGTTCTGAAACCAATCGGCAAATTACTCAATATGCTAAACTCGCCGCGAAAATCACTTTTTTTGCACAATTAATGTCTGGCAAAGAATAGTAAATTTCAATGCAAGCCGTTCTGAAACCAATCGGCAAATAACTCAAATTGCTTAACTCGCCGAGAAAAACACTATTTTTCCACAGTAGATGTCTGGCAAAAAATAGTTAATTTTAATGCAAGATGTTCTGAAACCAATCGGCAAATAACTCAAAATGCTTTATTCGCCGAGTAAATCACTATTTTTCCACAATGAAGTCTGGCAAAAAATAGTAAATTTCAATGCAAGCCGTTCTGAAACCAATCGGCAACTTACTCAAAATGCTTAACTCGCCGAGAAAATCACTTTTTTTCCACAATAAATGGCTGGCAAAGAATAGTAAATTGCAATGCAAGCCGTTCTGAAACCAATCGGCAACTTACTCAAAATGCTTAACTCGCCGAGAAAATCACTTTTTTTCCACAGTGAATGTCTGGCAAAGAATAGTAAATTTCAATGCAAGCCGTTCTGAAACCAATCGGCAAATTACTCAAAATGCTTAACTCACCGAGAAAATCACCTTTTTTCCACAATGAATGTCTGGCAAAAAATAGTTAATTTTGATGCAAGCCTTTCTGAAACCAATCGGCAACTTACTCAAAGTGCTTAACTCGCCGAGAAAAATCACTTTTTTTCCACAATGAATGTCTGGCAAAGAATAGTAAATTTCAATGCAAGCCGTTCTGAAACCAATCGGCAAATAACTCAAAATCCTTAACTCGCCGAGAAAATCACTTTTTTTCAACAATGAATGTCTGGCAAAAAATAGTTAATTTTGATGCAAGCCGTTCTGAAAACAATCGGCAAATTACTCAAAATGCTTAACTCGCCGAGAAAATCACTTTTTTTCAACAATGAATGTCTGGCAAAGAATAGTAAATTTCAATGCAAGCCGTTCTGAAACCAATCGGCAACTTACTCAAAATGCTTAACTCGCCGAAAAAATCACTTTTTTTCCACAATGAATGTCTGGCAAAGAATAGTCAATTTCAATGCAAGCCGTTCTGAAACCAATCGGCAAATTACTCAAAATGCTTAACCCGCCGAGAAAATCACTTTTTTTCCACAATGAATGTCTGGCAAAGAATAGTCAATTTCAATGCAAGCCGTTCTGAAACCAATCGGCAAATAACTCAAATTGCTTAACTCGCCGAGAAAAACACTATTTTTCCACAGTAGATGTCTGGCAAAAAATAGTTAATTTTAATGCAAGATGTTCTGAAACCAATCGGCAAATAACTCAAAATGCTTTATTCGCCGAGTAAATCACTATTTTTCCACAATGAAGTCTGGCAAAAAATAGTAAATTTCAATGCAAGCCGTTCTGAAACCAATCGGCAACTTACTCAAAATGCTTAACTCGCCGAGTAAATCACTATTTTTCCACAATGAAGTCTGGCAAAAAATAGTAAATTTCAATGCAAGCCGTTCTGAAACCAATCGGCAACTTACTCAAAATGTTTAACTCGCCGAGAAAATCACTTTTTTCCACAATAAATGGCTGGCAAAGAATAGTAAATTGCAATGCAAGCCGTTCTGAAACCAATCGGCAACTTACTCAAAATGCTTAACTCGCCGAGAAAATCACTTTTTTTCCACAGTGAATGTCTGGCAAAGAATAGTAAATTTCAATGCAAGCCGTTCTGAAACCAATCGGCAAATTACTCAAAATGCTTAACTCACCGAGAAAATCACCTTTTTTCCACAATGAATGTCTGGCAAAAAATAGTTAATTTTGATGCAAGCCTTTCTGAAACCAATCGGCAACTTACTCAAAGTGCTTAACTCGCCGAGAAAATCACTTTTTTTCCACAATGAATGTCTGGCAAAGAATAGTAAATTTCAATGCAAGCCGTTCTGAAACCAATCGGCAAATTACTCAAAATGCTTAACTCGCCGAGAAAATCAATTTTTTTCCACAATCAATGTCTGGCAAAAAATAGTTAATTTTGATGCAAGCCGTTCTGAAAACAATCGGCAACTTACTCAAAATGCTTAACTCGCCGAGAAAATCACTTTTTTTCCACAATGAATGTCTGGCAAAGAATAGTAAATTTCAATGCAAGCCGTTCTGAAAACAATCGGCAAATTACTCAAAATGCTCAACTCGCCGAGAAAATCACTTTTTTTCCACAGTAAATGTCTGGCAAAAAATAGTTCATTTTAATGCAAGATGTTCTGAAACCAATCGGCAAATAACTCAAAACGCTTTTCTCGCCGAGTAAATCACTTTTTTTCCACAATGAATGTCTTGCAAAGAATAGTAAATTTCAATGCAAGCCGTTCTGAAACCAATCGGCAACTTACTCAAAATGCTTAACTCGCCGAAAAAATCACTTTTTTCCACAATGAATGTCTGGCAAAGAATAGTCAATTTCAATGCAAGCCGTTCTGAAACCAATCGGCAAATTACTCAAAATGCTTAACCCGCCGAGAAAATCACTTTTTTTCCACAATGAATGTCTGGCAAAAAATAGTTGATTTTGATGCAAGCCGTTCTGAAACCAATCGGCAAATTACTCAATATGCTAAACTCGCCGCGAAAATCACTTTTTTTGCACAATTAATGTCTGGCAAAGAATAGTAAATTTCAATGCAAGCCGTTCTGAAACCAATCGGCAAATAACTCAAATTGCTTAACTCGCCGAGAAAAACACTATTTTTCCACAGTAGATGTCTGGCAAAAAATAGTTAATTTTAATGCAAGATGTTCTGAAACCAATCGGCAAATAACTCAAAATGCTTTATTCGCCGAGTAAATCACTATTTTTCCACAATGAAGTCTGGCAAAAAATAGTAAATTTCAATGCAAGCCGTTCTGAAACCAATCGGCAACTTACTCAAAATGCTTAACTCGCCGAGAAAATCACTTTTTTTCCACAATAAATGGCTGGCAAAGAATAGTAAATTGCAATGCAAGCCGTTCTGAAACCAATCGGCAACTTACTCAAAATGCTTAACTCGCCGAGAAAATCACTTTTTTTCCACAGTGAATGTCTGGCAAAGAATAGTAAATTTCAATGCAAGCCGTTCTGAAACCAATCGGCAAATTACTCAAAATGCTTAACTCACCGAGAAAATCACCTTTTTTCCACAATGAATGTCTGGCAAAAAATAGTTAATTTTGATGCAAGCCTTTCTGAAACCAATCGGCAACTTACTCAAAGTGCTTAACTCGCCGAGAAAAATCACTTTTTTTCCACAATGAATGTCTGGCAAAGAATAGTAAATTTCAATGCAAGCCGTTCTGAAACCAATCGGCAAATAACTCAAAATCCTTAACTCGCCGAGAAAATCACTTTTTTTCAACAATGAATGTCTGGCAAAAAATAGTTAATTTTGATGCAAGCCGTTCTGAAAACAATCGGCAAATTACTCAAAATGCTTAACTCGCCGAGAAAATCACTTTTTTTCAACAATGAATGTCTGGCAAAGAATAGTAAATTTCAATGCAAGCCGTTCTGAAACCAATCGGCAACTTACTCAAAATGCTTAACTCGCCGAAAAAATCACTTTTTTTCCACAATGAATGTCTGGCAAAGAATAGTCAATTTCAATGCAAGCCGTTCTGAAACCAATCGGCAAATTACTCAAAATGCTTAACCCGCCGAGAAAATCACTTTTTTTCCACAATGAATGTCTGGCAAAGAATAGTCAATTTCAATGCAAGCCGTTCTGAAACCAATCGGCAAATAACTCAAATTGCTTAACTCGCCGAGAAAAACACTATTTTTCCACAGTAGATGTCTGGCAAAAAATAGTTAATTTTAATGCAAGATGTTCTGAAACCAATCGGCAAATAACTCAAAATGCTTTATTCGCCGAGTAAATCACTATTTTTCCACAATGAAGTCTGGCAAAAAATAGTAAATTTCAATGCAAGCCGTTCTGAAACCAATCGGCAACTTACTCAAAATGCTTAACTCGCCGAGTAAATCACTATTTTTCCACAATGAAGTCTGGCAAAAAATAGTAAATTTCAATGCAAGCCGTTCTGAAACCAATCGGCAACTTACTCAAAATGTTTAACTCGCCGAGAAAATCACTTTTTTCCACAATAAATGGCTGGCAAAGAATAGTAAATTGCAATGCAAGCCGTTCTGAAACCAATCGGCAACTTACTCAAAATGCTTAACTCGCCGAGAAAATCACTTTTTTTCCACAGTGAATGTCTGGCAAAGAATAGTAAATTTCAATGCAAGCCGTTCTGAAACCAATCGGCAAATTACTCAAAATGCTTAACTCACCGAGAAAATCACCTTTTTTCCACAATGAATGTCTGGCAAAAAATAGTTAATTTTGATGCAAGCCTTTCTGAAACCAATCGGCAACTTACTCAAAGTGCTTAACTCGCCGAGAAAATCACTTTTTTTCCACAATGAATGTCTGGCAAAGAATAGTAAATTTCAATGCAAGCCGTTCTGAAACCAATCGGCAAATTACTCAAAATGCTTAACTCGCCGAGAAAATCAATTTTTTTCCACAATCAATGTCTGGCAAAAAATAGTTAATTTTGATGCAAGCCGTTCTGAAAACAATCGGCAACTTACTCAAAATGCTTAACTCGCCGAGAAAATCACTTTTTTTCCACAATGAATGTCTGGCAAAGAATAGTAAATTTCAATGCAAGCCGTTCTGAAAACAATCGGCAAATTACTCAAAATGCTCAACTCGCCGAGAAAATCACTTTTTTTCCACAGTAAATGTCTGGCAAAAAATAGTTCATTTTAATGCAAGATGTTCTGAAACCAATCGGCAAATAACTCAAAACGCTTTTCTCGCCGAGTAAATCACTTTTTTTCCACAATGAATGTCTTGCAAAGAATAGTAAATTTCAATGCAAGCCGTTCTGAAACCAATCGGCAAATAACTCAAAATCCTTAACTCGCCGAGAAAATCACTTTTTTTCAACAACGAATGTCTGGCAAAAAATAGTTAATTTTGATGCAAGCCGTTCTGAAACCAATCGGCAACTTACTCAAAATGCTTAACTCGCCGAGAAAATCACTTTTTTTCCACAATGAATGTCTGGCAAAAAATAGTTAATTTTGATGCAAGCCGTTCTGAAACCAATCGGCAAATTACTCAAAATGCTTAACTCGCCGAGAAAATCAATTTTTTTCCACAATGAATGTCTGGCAAAAAATAGTTAATTTTGATGCAAGCCGTTCTGAAACCAATCGGCAAATAACTCAAATTGCTTAACTCGCCGAGAAAATCACTTTTGTTCCACAATGAATGTCTGGCAAAGAATAATAAATTTCAATGCAAGCCGTTCTGAAACCAATCAGCAAATTACTCAAAATGCTTAACTCGCCGAGAAAATCACTTTTTTTCCACAATGAATGTCTGGCAAAAAATAGTTAATTTTGATGCAAGCCGTTCTGAAACCAATCGGCAAATAACTCAAAATGCTTAACTCGCCGAGAAAATCACTTTTTTTCCACAGTGAATGTCTGGCAAAAAATAGTTAATTTTAATGCAAGATGTTCTGAAACAATCGGCAAATTACTCAAAATGCTTAACTCGCCGAGAAAATCACCTTTTTTCCACAATGAATGTCTGGCAAAAAATAGTTAATTTTGATGCAAGCCGTTCTGAAACCAATCGGCAAATAACCCAAATTGCTTAACTCGCCGAGAAAAACACTTTTTTTCCACAATGAATGTCTGGCAAAAAATAGTAAATTTCAATGCAAGCCGTTCTGAAACCAATCGGCAAATAACTCAAAATCCTTAACTCGCCGAGAAAATCACTTTTTTTCAACAATGAATGTCTGGCAAAAAATAGTTAATTTTGATGCAAGCCGTTCTGAAAACAATCGGCAAATTACTCAAAATGCTTAACTCGCCGAGAAAATCACTTTTTTTCAACAATGAATGTCTGGCAAAGAATAGTAAATTTCAATGCAAGCCGTTCTGAAACCAATCGGCAACTTACTCAAAATGCTTAACTCGCCGAAAAAATCACTTTTTTCCACAATGAATGTCTGGCAAAGAATAGTCAATTTCAATGCAAGCCGTTCTGAAACCAATCGGCAAATTACTCAAAATGCTTAACCCGCCGAGAAAATCACTTTTTTTCCACAATGAATGTCTGGCAAAAAATAGTTAATTTTGATGCAAGCCGTTCTGAAACCAATCGGCAAATTACTCAATATGCTAAACTCGCCGCGAAAATCACTTTTTTTGCACAATTAATGTCTGGCAAAGAATAGTAAATTTCAATGCAAGCCGTTCTGAAACCAATCGGCAAATAACTCAAATTGCTTAACTCGCCGAGAAAAACACTTTTTTTCCACAGTAGATGTCTGGCAAAAAATAGTTAATTTTAATGCAAGATGTTCTGAAACCAATCGGCAAATAACTCAAAATGCTTTATTCGCCGAGTAAATCACTATTTTTCCACAATGAAGTCTGGCAAAAAATAGTAAATTTCAATGCAAGCCGTTCTGAAACCAATCGGCAACTTACTCAAAATGCTTAACTCGCCGAGAAAATCACTTTTTTTCCACAATAAATGGCTGGCAAAGAATAGTAAATTGCAATGCAAGCCGTTCTGAAACCAATCGGCAACTTACTCAAAATGCTTAACTCGCCGAGAAAATCACTTTTTTTCCACAGTGAATGTCTGGCAAAGAATAGTAAATTTCAATGCAAGCCGTTCTGAAACCAATCGGCAAATTACTCAAAATGCTTAACTCACCGAGAAAATCACCTTTTTTCCACAATGAATGTCTGGCAAAAAATAGTTAATTTTGATGCAAGCCTTTCTGAAACCAATCGGCAACTTACTCAAAGTGCTTAACTCGCCGAGAAAAATCACTTTTTTTCCACAATGAATGTCTGGCAAAGAATAGTAAATTTCAATGCAAGCCGTTCTGAAACCAATCGGCAAATAACTCAAAATCCTTAACTCGCCGAGAAAATCACTTTTTTTCAACAATGAATGTCTGGCAAAAAATAGTTAATTTTGATGCAAGCCGTTCTGAAAACAATCGGCAAATTACTCAAAATGCTTAACTCGCCGAGAAAATCACTTTTTTTCAACAATGAATGTCTGGCAAAGAATAGTAAATTTCAATGCAAGCCGTTCTGAAACCAATCGGCAACTTACTCAAAATGCTTAACTCGCCGAAAAAATCACTTTTTTTCCACAATGAATGTCTGGCAAAGAATAGTCAATTTCAATGCAAGCCGTTCTGAAACCAATCGGCAAATTACTCAAAATGCTTAACCCGCCGAGAAAATCACTTTTTTTCCACAATGAATGTCTGGCAAAGAATAGTCAATTTCAATGCAAGCCGTTCTGAAACCAATCGGCAAATTACTCAAAATGCTTAACCCGCCGAGAAAATCACTTATTTTCCACAATGAATGTCTGGCAAAAAATAGTTAATTTTGATGCAAGCCGTTCTGAAACCAATCGGCAAATTACTCAATATGCTAAACTCGCCGCGAAAATCACTTTTTTTGCACAATTAATGTCTGGCAAAGAATAGTAAATTTCAATGCAAGCCGTTCTGAAACCAATCGGCAAATAACTCAAATTGCTTAACTCGCCGAGAAAAACACTATTTTTCCACAGTAGATGTCTGGCAAAAAATAGTTAATTTTAATGCAAGATGTTCTGAAACCAATCGGCAAATAACTCAAAATGCTTTATTCGCCGAGTAAATCACTATTTTTCCACAATGAAGTCTGGCAAAAAATAGTAAATTTCAATGCAAGCCGTTCTGAAACCAATCGGCAACTTACTCAAAATGCTTAACTCGCCGAGTAAATCACTATTTTTCCACAATGAAGTCTGGCAAAAAATAGTAAATTTCAATGCAAGCCGTTCTGAAACCAATCGGCAACTTACTCAAAATGTTTAACTCGCCGAGAAAATCACTTTTTTTCCACAATAAATGGCTGGCAAAGAATAGTAAATTGCAATGCAAGCCGTTCTGAAACCAATCGGCAACTTACTCAAAATGCTTAACTCGCCGAGAAAATCACTTTTTTTCCACAGTGAATGTCTGGCAAAGAATAGTAAATTTCAATGCAAGCCGTTCTGAAACCAATCGGCAAATTACTCAAAATGCTTAACTCACCGAGAAAATCACCTTTTTTCCACAATGAATGTCTGGCAAAAAATAGTTAATTTTGATGCAAGCCTTTCTGAAACCAATCGGCAACTTACTCAAAGTGCTTAACTCGCCGAGAAAATCACTTTTTTTCCACAATGAATGTCTGGCAAAGAATAGTAAATTTCAATGCAAGCCGTTCTGAAACCAATCGGCAAATTACTCAAAATGCTTAACTCGCCGAGAAAATCAATTTTTTTCCACAATCAATGTCTGGCAAAAAATAGTTAATTTTGATGCAAGCCGTTCTGAAAACAATCGGCAACTTACTCAAAATGCTTAACTCGCCGAGAAAATCACTTTTTTTCCACAATGAATGTCTGGCAAAGAATAGTAAATTTCAATGCAAGCCGTTCTGAAAACAATCGGCAAATTACTCAAAATGCTCAACTCGCCGAGAAAATCACTTTTTTTCCACAGTAAATGTCTGGCAAAAAATAGTTCATTTTAATGCAAGATGTTCTGAAACCAATCGGCAAATAACTCAAAACGCTTTTCTCGCCGAGTAAATCACTTTTTTTCCACAATGAATGTCTTGCAAAGAATAGTAAATTTCAATGCAAGCCGTTCTGAAACCAATCGGCAAATAACTCAAAATCCTTAACTCGCCGAGAAAATCACTTTTTTTCAACAACGAATGTCTGGCAAAAAATAGTTAATTTTGATGCAAGCCGTTCTGAAACCAATCGGCAACTTACTCAAAATGCTTAACTCGCCGAGAAAATCACTTTTTTTCCACAATGAATGTCTGGCAAAAAATAGTTAATTTTGATGCAAGCCGTTCTGAAACCAATCGGCAAATAACTCAAAATCCTTAACTCGCCGAGAAAATCACTTTTTTTCAACAATGAATGTCTGGCAAAAAATAGTTAATTTTGATGCAAGCCGTTCTGAAACCAATCGGCAACTTACTCAAAATGCTTAACTCGCCGAGAAAATCACTTTTTTTCCACAATGAATGTCTGGCAAAAAATAGTTAATTTTGATGCAAGCCGTTCTGAAACCAATCGGCAAATTACTCAAAATGCTTAACTCGCCGAGAAAATCAATTTTTTTCCACAATGAATGTCTGGCAAAAAATAGTTAATTTTGATGCAAGCCGTTCTGAAACCAATCGGCAAATAACTCAAATTGCTTAACTCGCCGAGAAAATCACTTTTGTTCCACAATGAATGTCTGGCAAAGAATAATAAATTTCAATGCAAGCCGTTCTGAAACCAATCAGCAAATTACTCAAAATGCTTAACTCGCCGAGAAAATCACTTTTTTTCCACAATGAATGTCTGGCAAAAAATAGTTAATTTTGATGCAAGCCGTTCTGAAACCAATCGGCAAATAACTCAAAATGCTTAACTCGCCGAGAAAATCACTTTTTTTCCACAGTGAATGTCTGGCAAAAAATAGTTAATTTTAATGCAAGATGTTCTGAAACAATCGGCAAATTACTCAAAATGCTTAACTCGCCGAGAAAATCACCTTTTTTCCACAATGAATGTCTGGCAAAAAATAGTTAATTTTGATGCAAGCCGTTCTGAAACCAATCGGCAAATAACCCAAATTGCTTAACTCGCCGAGAAAAACACTTTTTTTCCACAATGAATGTCTGGCAAAAAATAGTAAATTTCAATGCAAGCCGTTCTGAAACCAATCGGCAAATAACTCAAAATCCTTAACTCGCCGAGAAAATCACTTTTTTTCAACAATGAATGTCTGGCAAAAAATAGTTAATTTTGATGCAAGCCGTTCTGAAAACAATCGGCAAATTACTCAAAATGCTTAACTCGCCGAGAAAATCACTTTTTTTCAACAATGAATGTCTGGCAAAGAATAGTAAATTTCAATGCAAGCCGTTCTGAAACCAATCGGCAACTTACTCAAAATGCTTAACTCGCCGAAAAAATCACTTTTTTCCACAATGAATGTCTGGCAAAGAATAGTCAATTTCAATGCAAGCCGTTCTGAAACCAATCGGCAAATTACTCAAAATGCTTAACCCGCCGAGAAAATCACTTTTTTTCCACAATGAATGTCTGGCAAAAAATAGTTAATTTTGATGCAAGCCGTTCTGAAACCAATCGGCAAATTACTCAATATGCTAAACTCGCCGCGAAAATCACTTTTTTTGCACAATTAATGTCTGGCAAAGAATAGTAAATTTCAATGCAAGCCGTTCTGAAACCAATCGGCAAATAACTCAAATTGCTTAACTCGCCGAGAAAAACACTATTTTTCCACAGTAGATGTCTGGCAAAAAATAGTTAATTTTAATGCAAGATGTTCTGAAACCAATCCGCAAATAACGCAAAATGCTTTATTCGCCGAGTAAATCACTATTTTTCCACAATGAAGTCTGGCAAAAAATAGTAAATTTCAATGCAAGCCGTTCTGAAACCAATCGGCAACTTACTCAAAATGCTTAACTCGCCGAGAAAATCACTTTTTTTCCACAATAAATGGCTGGCAAAGAATAGTAAATTGCAATGCAAGCCTTTCTGAAACCAATCGGCAACTTACTCAAAGTGCTTAACTCGCCGAGAAAATCACTTTTTTTCCACAATGAATGTCTGGCAAAGAATAGTAAATTTCAATGCAAGCCGTTCTGAAACCAATCGGCAAATTACTCAAAATGCTTAACTCGCCGAGAAAATCACTTTTTTTCCACAATGAATGTCTGGCAAAAAATAGTTAATTTTGATGCAAGCCGTTCTGAAACCAATCGGCAAATAACTCAAAATCCTTAACTCGCCGAGAAAAATCACTTTTTTTCAACAATGAATGTCTGGCAAAAAATAGTTAATTTTGATGCAAGCCGTTCTGAAACCAATCGGCAACTTACTCAAAATGCTTAACTCGCCGAGAAAATCACTTTTTTTCCACAATGAATGTCTGGCAAAAAATAGTTAATTTTGATGCAAGCCGTTCTGAAACCAATCGGCAAATTACTCAAAATGCTTAACTCGCCGAGAAAATCAATTTTTTTCCACAATGAATGTCTGGCAAAAAATAGTTAATTTTGATGCAAGCCGTTCTGAAACCAATCGGCAAATAACTCAAATTGCTTAACTCGCCGAGAAAATCACTTTTGTTCCACAATGAATGTCTGGCAAAGAATAGTAAATTTCAATGCAAGCCGTTCTGAAACCAATCAGCAAATTACTCAAAATGCTTAACTCGCCGAGAAAATCACTTTTTTTCCACAATGAATGTCTGGCAAAAAATAGTTAATTTTGATGCAAGCCGTTCTGAAACCAATCGGCAAATAACTCAAAATGCTTAACTCGCCGAGAAAATCACTTTTTTTCCACAGTGAATGTCTGGCAAAAAATAGTTAATTTTAATGCAAGATGTTCTGAAACAATCGGCAAATTACTCAAAATGCTTAACTCGCCGAGAAAATCACCTTTTTTCCACAATGAATGTCTGGCAAAAAATAGTTAATTTTGATGCAAGCCGTTCTGAAACCAATCGGCAAATAACCCAAATTGCTTAACTCGCCGAGAAAAACACTTTTTTTCCACAATGAATGTCTGGCAAAAAATAGTAAATTTCAATGCAAGCCGTTCTGAAACCAATCGGCAAATAACTCAAAATCCTTAACTCGCCGAGAAAATCACTTTTTTTCAACAATGAATGTCTGGCAAAGAATAGTAAATTTCAATGCAAGCCGTTCTGAAACCAATCGGCAAATTACTCAAAATGCTTAGCCCGCCGAGAAAATTACTTTTTTTCCACAATGAATGTCTGGCAAAAAATAGTTAATTTTGATGCAAGCCGTTCTGAAACCAATCGGCAAATTACTCAATATGCTAAACTCGCCGCGAAAATCACTTTTTTTGCACAATGAATGTCTGGCAAAGAATAGTAAATTTCAATGCAAGCCGTTCTGAAACCAATCGGCAAATTACTCAAAATGCTTAACTCGCCGAGAAAATCACCTTTTTTCCACAATGAATGTCTGGCAAAAAATAGTTAATTTTGATGCAAGCCGTTCTGAAACCAATCGGCAACTTACTCAAAATGCTTAACTCGCCGAGAAAATCACTTTTTTTCCACAATGAATGTCTTGCAAAGAATAGTAAATTTCAATGCAAGCCGTTCTGAAACCAATTGGCAAGTAACTCAAAATCCTTAACTCGCCGAGAAAATCACTTTTTTTCAACAATGAATGTCTGGCAAAAAATAGTTAATTTTGATGCAAGCCGTTCTGAAACCAATCGGCAACTTACTCAAAATGCTTAACTCGCCGAGAAAATCACTTTTTTTCCACAATGAATGTCTGGCAAAGAATAGTCAATTTCAATGCAAGCCGTTCTGAAACCAATCGGCAAATTACTCAAAATGCTTAACCCGCCGAGAAAATCACTTTTTTTCCACAATGAATGTCTGGCAAAAAATAGTTAATTTTGATGCAAGCCGTTCTGAAACCAATCGGCAAATTACTCAAAATGCTTAACTCGCCGAGAAAATCAATTTTTTTCCACAATGAATGTCTGGCAAAAAATAGTTAATTTTGTTGCAAGCCGTTCTGAAACCAATCGGCAAATAACTCAAATTGCTTAACTCGCCGAGAAAATCACTTTTGTTCCACAATGAATGTCTGGCAAAGAATAGTAAATTTCAATGCAAGCCGTTCTGAAACCAATCAGCAAATTACTCAAAATGCTTAACTCGCCGAGAAAATCACTTTTTTTCCACAATGAATGTCTGGCAAAAAATAGTTCATTTTAATGCAAGATGTTCTGAAACCAATCGGCAAATAACTCAAAACGCTTTTCTCGCCGAGTAAATCACTTTTTTTCCACAATGAATGTCTTGCAAAGAATAGTAAATTTCAATGCAAGCCGTTCTGAAACCAATCGGCAAATAACTCAAAATCCTTAACTCGCCGAGAAAATCACTTTTTTTCAACAATGAATGTCTTGCAAAGAATAGTAAATTTCAATGCAAGCCGTTCTGAAACCAATCGGCAAATAACTCAAAATCCTTAACTCGCCGAGAAAATCACTTTTTTTCAACAATGAATGTCTGGCAAAAAATAGTTAATTTTGATGCAAGCCGTTCTGAAACCAATCGGCAACTTACTCAAAATGCTTAACTCGCCGAGAAAATCACTTTTTTTCCACAATGAATGTCTGGCAAAAAATAGTTAATTTTGATGCAAGCCGTTCTGAAACCAATCGGCAAATAACTCAAAATCCTTAACTCGCCGAGAAAATCACTTTTTTTCAACAATGAATGTCTGGCAAAAAATAGTTAATTTTGATGCAAGCCGTTCTGAAACCAATCGGCAACTTACTCAAAATGCTTAACTCGCCGAGAAAATCACTTTTTTTCCACAATGAATGTCTGGCAAAAAATAGTTAATTTTGATGCAAGCCGTTCTGAAACCAATCGGCAAATTACTCAAAATGCTTAACTCGCCGAGAAAATCAATTTTTTTCCACAATGAATGTTTGGCAAAAAATAGTTAATTTTGATGCAAGCCGTTCTGAAACCAATCGGCAAATAACTCAAATTGCTTAACTCGCCGAGAAAATCACTTTTGTTCCACAATGAATGTCTGGCAAAGAATAATAAATTTCAATGCAAGCCGTTCTGAAACCAATCAGCAAATTACTCAAAATGCTTAACTCGCCGAGAAAATCACTTTTTTTCCACAATGAATGTCTGGCAAAAAATAGTTAATTTTGATGCAAGCCGTTCTGAAACCAATCGGCAAATAACTCAAAATGCTTAACTCGCCGAGAAAATCACTTTTTTTCCACAGTGAATGTCTGGCAAAAAATAGTTAATTTTAATGCAAGATGTTCTGAAACAATCGGCAAATTACTCAAAATGCTTAACTCGCCGAGAAAATCACCTTTTTTCCACAATGAATGTCTGGCAAAAAATAGTTAATTTTGATGCAAGCCGTTCTGAAACCAATCGGCAAATAACCCAAATTGCTTAACTCGCCGAGAAAAACACTTTTTTTCCACAATGAATGTCTGGCAAAAAATAGTAAATTTCAATGCAAGCCGTTCTGAAACCAATCGGCAAATAACTCAAAATCCTTAACTCGCCGAGAAAATCACTTTTTTTCAACAATGAATGTCTGGCAAAAAATAGTTAATTTTGATGCAAGCCGTTCTGAAAACAATCGGCAAATTACTCAAAATGCTTAACTCGCCGAGAAAATCACTTTTTTTCAACAATGAATGCCTGGCAAAGAATAGTAAATTTCAATGCAAGCCGTTCTGAAACCAATCGGCAACTTACTCAAAATGCTTAACTCGCCGAAAAAATCACTTTTTTCCACAATGAATGTCTGGCAAAGAATAGTCAATTTCAATGCAAGCCGTTCTGAAACCAATCGGCAAATTACTCAAAATGCTTAACCCGCCGAGAAAATCACTTTTTTTCCACAATGAATGTCTGGCAAAAAATAGTTAATTTTGATGCAAGCCGTTCTGAAACCAATCGGCAAATTACTCAATATGCTAAACTCGCCGCGAAAATCACTTTTTTTGCACAATTAATGTCTGGCAAAGAATAGTAAATTTCAATGCAAGCCGTTCTGAAACCAATCGGCAAATAACTCAAATTGCTTAACTCGCCGAGAAAAACACTATTTTTCCACAGTAGATGTCTGGCAAAAAATAGTTAATTTTAATGCAAGATGTTCTGAAACCAATCGGCAAATAACTCAAAATGCTTTATTCGCCGAGTAAATCACTATTTTTCCACAATGAAGTCTGGCAAAAAATAGTAAATTTCAATGCAAGCCGTTCTGAAACCAATCGGCAACTTACTCAAAATGCTTAACTCGCCGAGAAAATCACTTTTTTTCCACAATAAATGGCTTGCAAAGAATAGTAAATTGCAATGCAAGCCGTTCTGAAACCAATCGGCAACTTACTCAAAATGCTTAACTCGCCGAGAAAATCACTTTTTTTCCACAGTGAATGTCTCGCAAAGAATAGTAAATTTCAATGCAAGCCGTTCTGAAACCAATCGGCAAATTACTCAAAATGCTTAACTCACCGAGAAAATCACCTTTTTTCCACAATGAATGTCTGGCAAAAAATAGTTAATTTTGATGCAAGCCTTTCTGAAACCAATCGGCAACTTACTCAAAGTGCTTAACTCGCCGAGAAAATCACTTTTATTCCACAATGAATGTCTGGCAAAGAATAGTAAATTTCAATGCAAGCCGTTCTGAAACCAATCGGCAAATTACTCAAAATGCTTAACTCGCCGAGAAAATCAATTTTTTTCCACAATCATTGTCTGGCAAAAAATAGTTAATTTTGATGCAAGCCGTTCTGAAAACGATCGGCAACTTACTCAAAATGCTTAACTCGCCGAGAAAATCACTTTTTTTCCACAATGAATGTCTTGCAAAGAATAGTAAATTTCAATGCAAGCCGTTCTGAAACCAATCGGCAAATAACTCAAAATCCTTAACTCGCCGAGAAAATCACTTTTTTTCAACAATGAATGTCTGGCAAAAAATAGTTAATTTTGATGCAAGCCGTTCTGAAAACAATCGGCAAATTACTCAAAATGCTTAACTCGCCGAGAAAATCACTTTTTTTCAACAATGAATGTCTGGCAAAGAATAGTAAATTTCAATGCAAGCCGTTCTGAAACCAATCGGCAACTTACTCAAAATGCTTAACTCCCCGAAAAAATCACTTTTTTTCCACAATGAATGTCTGGCAAAGAATAGTCAATTTCAATGCAAGCCGTTCTGAAACCAATCGGCAAATTACTCAAAATGCTTAACCCGCCGAGAAAATCACTTTTTTTCCACAATGAATGTCTGGCAAAGAATAGTCAATTTCAATGCAAGCCGTTCTGAAACCAATCGGCAAATTACTCAAAATGCTTAACCCGCCGAGAAAATCACTTATTTTCCACAATGAATGTCTGGCAAAAAATAGTTAATTTTGATGCAAGCCGTTCTGAAACCAATCGGCAAATTACTCAATATGCTAAACTCGCCGCGAAAATCACTTTTTTTGCACAATTAATGTCTGGCAAAGAATAGTAAATTTCAATGCAAGCCGTTCTGAAACCAATCGGCAAATAACTCAAATTGCTTAACTCGCCGAGAAAAACACTATTTTTCCACAGTAGATGTCTGGCAAAAAATAGTTAATTTTAATGCAAGATGTTCTGAAACCAATCGGCAAATAACTCAAAATGCTTTATTCGCCGAGTAAATCACTATTTTTCCACAATGAAGTCTGGCAAAAAATAGTAAATTTCAATGCAAGCCGTTCTGAAACCAATCGGCAACTTACTCAAAATGCTTAACTCGCCGAGTAAATCACTATTTTTCCACAATGAAGTCTGGCAAAAAATAGTAAATTTCAATGCAAGCCGTTCTGAAACCAATCGGCAACTTACTCAAAATGCTTAACTCGCCGAGAAAATCACTTTTTTTCCACAGTGAATGTCTGGCAAAGAATAGTAAATTTCAATGCAAGCCGTTCTGAAACCAATCGGCAAATTACTCAAAATGCTTAACTCACCGAGAAAATCACCTTTTTTCCACAATGAATGTCTGGCAAAAAATAGTTAATTTTGATGCAAGCCTTTCTGAAACCAATCGGCAACTTACTCAAAGTGCTTAACTCGCCGAGAAAATCACTTTTTTTCCACAATGAATGTCTGGCAAAGAATAGTAAATTTCAATGCAAGCCGTTCTGAAACCAATCGGCAAATTACTCAAGATGCTTAACTCGCCGAGAAAATCAATTTTTTTCCACAATCAATGTCTGGCAAAAAATAGTTAATTTTGATGCAAGCCGTTCTGAAAACAATCGGCAACTTACTCAAAATGCTTAACTCGCCGAGAAAATCACTTTTTTTGCACAATGAATGTCTGGCAAAGAATAGTAAATTTCAATGCAAGCCGTTCTGAAAACAATCGGCAAATTACTCAAAATGCTCAATTCGCCGAGAAAATCACTTTTTTTCCACAGTAAATGTCTGGCAAAAAATAGTTCATTTTAATGCAAGATGTTCTGAAACCAATCGGCAAATAACTCAAAACGCTTTTCTCGCCGAGTAAATCACTTTTTTTCCACAATGAATGTCTTGCAAAGAATAGTAAATTTCAATGCAAGCCGTTCTGAAACCAATCGGCAAATAACTCAAAATCCTTAACTCGCCGAGAAAATCACTTTTTTTCAACAATGAATGTCTTCCAAAGAATAGTAAATTTCAATGCAAGCCGTTCTGAAACCAATCGGCAAATAACTCAAAATCCTTAACTCGCCGAGAAAATCACTTTTTTTCAACAATGAATGTCTGGCAAAAAATAGTTAATTTTGATGCAAGCCGTTCTGAAACCAATCGGCAACTTACTCAAAATGCTTAACTCGCCGAGAAAATCACTTTTTTTCCACAATGAATGTCTGGCAAAAAATAGTTAATTTTGATGCAAGCCGTTCTGAAACCAATCGGCAAATAACTCAAAATCCTTAACTCGCCGAGAAAATCACTTTTTTTCAACAATGAATGTCTGGCAAAAAATAGTTAATTTTGATGCAAGCCGTTCTGAAACCAATCGGCAACTTACTCAAAATGCTTAACTCGCCGAGAAAATCACTTTTTTTCCACAATGAATGTCTGGCAAAAAATAGTTAATTTTGATGCAAGCCGTTCTGAAACCAATCGGCAAATTACTCAAAATGCTTAACTCGCCGAGAAAATCAATTTTTTTCCACAATGAATGTCTGGCAAAAAATAGTTAATTTTGATGCAAGCCGTTCTGAAACCAATCGGCAAATAACTCAAATTGCTTAACTCGCCGAGAAAATCACTTTTGTTCCACAATGAATGTCTGGCAAAGAATAATAAATTTCAATGCAAGCCGTTCTGAAACCAATCAGCAAATTACTCAAAATGCTTAACTCGCCGAGAAAATCACTTTTTTTCCACAATGAATGTCTGGCAAAAAATAGTTAATTTTGATGCAAGCCGTTCTGAAACCAATCGGCAAATAACTCAAAATGCTTAACTCGCCGAGAAAATCACTTTTTTTCCACAGTGAATGTCTGGCAAAAAATAGTTAATTTTAATGCAAGATGTTCTGAAACAATCGGCAAATTACTCAAAATGCTTAACTCGCCGAGAAAATCACCTTTTTTCCACAATGAATGTCTGGCAAAAAATAGTTAATTTTGATGCAAGCCGTTCTGAAACCAATCGGCAAATAACCCAAATTGCTTAACTCGCCGAGAAAAACACTTTTTTTCCACAATGAATGTCTGGCAAAAAATAGTAAATTTCAATGCAAGCCGTTCTGAAACCAATCGGCAAATAACTCAAAATCCTTAACTCGCCGAGAAAATCACTTTTTTTCCACAATGAATGTCTGGCAAAAAATAGTTAATTTTGATGCAAGCCGTTCTGAAACCAATCGGCAAATTACTCAATATGCTAAACTCGCCGCGAAAATCACTTTTTTTGCACAATTAATGTCTGGCAAAGAATAGTAAATTTCAATGCAAGCCGTTCTGAAACCAATCGGCAAATAACTCAAATTGCTTAACTCGCCGAGAAAAACACAATTTTTCCACAGTAGATGTCTGGCAAAAAATAGTTAATTTTAATGCAAGATGTTCTGAAACCAATCGGCAAATAACTCAAAATGCTTTATTCGCCGAGTAAATCACTATTTTTCCACAATGAAGTCTGGCAAAAAATAGTAAATTTCAATGCAAGCCGCTCTGAAACCAATCGGCAACTTACTCAAAATGCTTAACTCGCCGAGAAAATCACTTTTTTTCCACAATAAATGGCTGGCAAAGAATAGTAAATTTCAATGCAAGCCGTTCTGAAACCAATCGGCAAATTACTCAAAATGCTTAACTCACCGAGAAAATCACCTTTTTTCCACAATGAATGTCTGGCAAAAAATAGTTAATTTTGATGCAAGCCTTTCTGAAACCAATCGGCAACTTACTCAAAGTGCTTAACTCGCCGAGAAAATCACTTTTTTTCCACAATGAATGTCTGGCAAAGAATAGTAAATTTCAATGCAAGCCGTTCTGAAACCAATCGGCAAATTACTCAAAATGCTTAACTCGCCGAGAAAATCAATTTTTTTCCACAATCATTGTCTGGCAAAAAATAGTTAATTTTGATGCAAGCCGTTCTGAAACCAATCGGCAAATTACTCAATATGCTAAACTCGCCGCGAAAATCACTTTTTTTGCACAATTAATGTCTGGCAAAGAATAGTAAATTTCAATGCAAGCCGTTCTGAAACCAATCGGCAAATAACTCAAATTGCTTAACTCGCCGAGAAAAACACAATTTTTCCACAGTAGATGTCTGGCAAAAAATAGTTAATTTTAATGCAAGATGTTCTGAAACCAATCGGCAAATAACTCAAAATGCTTTATTCGCCGAGTAAATCACTATTTTTCCACAATGAAGTCTGGCAAAAAATAGTAAATTTCAATGCAAGCCGCTCTGAAACCAATCGGCAACTTACTCAAAATGCTTAACTCGCCGAGAAAATCACTTTTTTTCCACAATAAATGGCTGGCAAAGAATAGTAAATTTCAATGCAAGCCGTTCTGAAACCAATCGGCAAATTACTCAAAATGCTTAACTCACCGAGAAAATCACCTTTTTTCCACAATGAATGTCTGGCAAAAAATAGTTAATTTTGATGCAAGCCTTTCTGAAACCAATCGGCAACTTACTCAAAGTGCTTAACTCGCCGAGAAAATCACTTTTTTTCCACAATGAATGTCTGGCAAAGAATAGTAAATTTCAATGCAAGCCGTTCTGAAACCAATCGGCAAATTACTCAAAATGCTTAACTCGCCGAGAAAATCAATTTTTTTCCACAATCATTGTCTGGCAAAAAATAGTTAATTTTGATGCAAGCCGTTCTGAAAACAATCGGCAACTTACTCAAAATGCTTAACTCGCCGAGAAAATCACTTTTTTTCCACAATGAATGTCTTGCAAAGAATAGTAAATTTCAATGCAAGCCGTTCTGAAACCAATCGGCAAATAACTCAAAATCCTTAACTCGCCGAGAAAATCACTTTTTTTCAACAATGAATGTCTGGCAAAGAATAGTAAATTTCAATGCAAGCCGTTCTGAAACCAATCGGCAAATAACTCAAATTGCTTAACTCGCCGAGAAAAACACTATTTTTCCACAGTAGATGTCTGGCAAAAAATAGTTAATTTTAATGCAAGATGTTCTGAAACCAATCGGCAAATAACTCAAAATGCTTTATTCGCCGAGTAAATCACTATTTTTCCACAATGAAGTCTGGCAAAAAATAGTAAATTTCAATGCAAGCCGTTCTGAAACCAATCGGCAACTTACTCAAAATGCTTAACTCGCCGAGTAAATCACTATTTTTCCACAATGAAGTCTGGCAAAAAATAGTAAATTTCAATGCAAGCCGTTCTGAAACCAATCGGCAACTTACTCAAAATGCTTAACTCGCCGAGAAAATCACTTTTTTTCCACAGTGAATGTCTGGCAAAAAATAGTTAATTTTGATGCAAGCCGTTCTGAAAACAATCGGCAACTTACTCAAAATGCTTAACTCGCCGAGAAAATCACTTTTTTTGCACAATGAATGTCTGGCAAAGAATAGTAAATTTCAATGCAAGCCGTTCTGAAAACAATCGGCAAATTACTCAAAATGCTCAACTCGCCGAGAAAATCACTTTTTTTCCACAGTAAATGTCTGGCAAAAAATAGTTCATTTTAATGCAAGATGTTCTGAAACCAATCGGCAAATAACTCAAAACGCTTTTCTCGCCGAGTAAATCACTTTTTTTCCACAATGAATGTCTTGCAAAGAATAGTAAATTTCAATGCAAGCCGTTCTGAAACCAATCGGCAAATAACTCAAAATCCTTAACTCGCCGAGAAAATCACTTTTTTTCAACAATGAATGTCTTCCAAAGAATAGTAAATTTCAATGCAAGCCGTTCTGAAACCAATCGGCAAATAACTCAAAATCCTTAACTCGCCGAGAAAATCACTTTTTTTCAACAATGAATGTCTGGCAAAAAATAGTTAATTTTGATGCAAGCCGTTCTGAAACCAATCGGCAACTTACTCAAAATGCTTAACTCGCCGAGAAAATCACTTTTTTTCCACAATGAATGTCTGGCAAAAAATAGTTAATTTTGATGCAAGCCGTTCTGAAACCAATCGGCAAATAACTCAAAATCCTTAACTCGCCGAGAAAATCACTTTTTTTCAACAATGAATGTCTGGCAAAAAATAGTTAATTTTGATGCAAGCCGTTCTGAAACCAATCGGCAACTTACTCAAAATGCTTAACTCGCCGAGAAAATCACTTTTTTTCCACAATGAATGTCTGGCAAAAAATAGTTAATTTTGATGCAAGCCGTTCTGAAACCAATCGGCAAATTACTCAAAATGCTTAACTCGCCGAGAAAATCAATTTTTTTCCACAATGAATGTCTGGCAAAAAATAGTTAATTTTGATGCAAGCCGTTCTGAAACCAATCGGCAAATAACTCAAATTGCTTAACTCGCCGAGAAAATCACTTTTGTTCCACAATGAATGTCTGGCAAAGAATAATAAATTTCAATGCAAGCCGTTCTGAAACCAATCAGCAAATTACTCAAAATGCTTAACTCGCCGAGAAAATCACTTTTTTTCCACAATGAATGTCTGGCAAAAAATAGTTAATTTTGATGCAAGCCGTTCTGAAACCAATCGGCAAATAACTCAAAATGCTTAACTCGCCGAGAAAATCACTTTTTTTCCACAGTGAATGTCTGGCAAAAAATAGTTAATTTTAATGCAAGATGTTCTGAAACAATCGGCAAATTACTCAAAATGCTTAACTCGCCGAGAAAATCACCTTTTTTCCACAATGAATGTCTGGCAAAAAATAGTTAATTTTGATGCAAGCCGTTCTGAAACCAATCGGCAAATAACCCAAATTGCTTAACTCGCCGAGAAAAACACTTTTTTTCCACAATGAATGTCTGGCAAAAAACAGTAAATTTCAATGCAAGCCGTTCTGAAACCAATCGGCAAATAACTCAAAATCCTTAACTCGCCGAGAAAATCACTTTTTTTCAACAATGAATGTCTGGCAAAAAATAGTTAATTTTGATGCAAGCCGTTCTGAAAACAATCGGCAAATTACTCAAAATGCTTAACTCGCCGAGAAAATCACTTTTTTTCAACAATGAATGTCTGGCAAAGAATAGTAAATTTCAATGCAAGCCGTTCTGAAACCAATCGGCAACTTACTCAAAATGCTTAACTCGCCGAAAAAAATCACTTTTTTCCACAATGAATGTCTGGCAAAGAATAGTCAATTTCAATGCAAGCCGTTCTGAAACCAATCGGCAAATTACTCAAAATGCTTAACCCGCCGAGAAAATCACTTTTTTTCCACAATGAATGTCTGGCAAAAAATAGTTAATTTTGATGCAAGCCGTTCTGAAACCAATCGGCAAATTACTCAATATGCTAAACTCGCCGCGAAAATCACTTTTTTTGCACAATTAATGTCTGGCAAAGAATAGTAAATTTCAATGCAAGCCGTTCTGAAACCAATCGGCAAATAACTCAAATTGCTTAACTCGCCGAGAAAAACACAATTTTTCCACAGTAGATGTCTGGCAAAAAATAGTTAATTTTAATGCAAGATGTTCTGAAACCAATCGGCAAATAACTCAAAATGCTTTATTCGCCGAGTAAATCACTATTTTTCCACAATGAAGTCTGGCAAAAAATAGTAAATTTCAATGCAAGCCGTTCTGAAACCAATCGGCAACTTACTCAAAATGCTTAACTCGCCGAGAAAATCACTTTTTTTCCACAATAAATGGCTGGCAAAGAATAGTAAATTTCAATGCAAGCCGTTCTGAAACCAATCGGCAAATTACTCAAAATGCTTAACTCACCGAGAAAATCACCTTTTTTCCACAATGAATGTCTGGCAAAAAATAGTTAATTTTGATGCAAGCCTTTCTGAAACCAATCGGCAACTTACTCAAAGTGCTTAACTCGCCGAGAAAATCACTTTTTTTCCACAATGAATGTCTGGCAAAGAATAGTAAATTTCAATGCAAGCCGTTCTGAAACCAATCGGCAAATTACTCAAAATGCTTAACTCGCCGAGAAAATCAATTTTTTTCCACAATCATTGTCTGGCAAAAAATAGTTAATTTTGATGCAAGCCGTTCTGAAAACAATCGGCAACTTACTCAAAATGCTTAACTCGCCGAGAAAATCACTTTTTTTCCACAATGAATGTCTTGCAAAGAATAGTAAATTTCAATGCAAGCCGTTCTGAAACCAATCGGCAAATAACTCAAAATCCTTAACTCGCCGAGAAAATCACTTTTTTTCAACAATGAATGTCTGGCAAAAAATAGTTAATTTTGATGCAAGCCGTTCTGAAACCAATCGGCAACTTACTCAAAATGCTTAACTCGCCGAGAAAATCACTTTTTTTCCACAATGAATGTCTGGCAAAAAATAGTTAATTTTGATGCAAGCCGTTCTGAAACCAATCGGCAAATAACTCAAAATCCTTAACTCGCCGAGAAAATCACTTTTTTTCAACAATGAATGTCTGGCAAAAAATAGTTAATTTTGATGCAAGCCGTTCTGAAACCAATCGGCAACTTACTCAAAATGCTTAACTCGCCGAGAAAATCACTTTTTTTCCACAATGAATGTCTGGCAAAAAATAGTTAATTTTGATGCAAGCCGTTCTGAAACCAATCGGCAAATTACTCAAAATGCTTAACTCGCCGAGAAAATCAATTTTTTTCCACAATGAATGTCTGGCAAAAAATAGTTAATTTTGATGCAAGCCGTTCTGAAACCAATCGGCAAATAACTCAAATTGCTTAACTCGCCGAGAAAATCACTTTTGTTCCACAATGAATGTCTGGCAAAGAATAGTAAATTTCAATGCAAGCCGTTCTGAAACCAATCAGCAAATTACTCAAAATGCTTAACTCGCCGAGAAAATCACTTTTTTTCCACAATGAATGTCTGGCAAAAAATAGTTAATTTTGATGCAAGCCGTTCTGAAACCAATCGGCAAATAACTCAAAATGCTTAACTCGCCGAGAAAATCACTTTTTTTCCACAGTGAATGTCTGGCAAAAAATAGTTAATTTTAATGCAAGATGTTCTGAAACAATCGGCAAATTACTCAAAATGCTTAACTCGCCGAGAAAATCACCTTTTTTCCACAATGAATGTCTGGCAAAAAATAGTTAATTTTGATGCAAGCCGTTCTGAAACGAATCGGCAAATAACCCAAATTGCTTAACTCGCCGAGAAAAACACTTTTTTTCCACAATGAATGTCTGGCAAAAAATAGTAAATTTCAATGCAAGCCGTTCTGAAACCAATCGGCAAATAACTCAAAATCCTTAACTCGCCGAGAAAATCACTTTTTTTCAACAATGAATGTCTGGCAAAAAATAGTTAATTTTGATGCAAGCCGTTCTGAAAACAATCGGCAAATTACTCAAAATGCTTAACTCGCCGAGAAAATCACTTTTTTTCAACAATGAATGTCTGGCAAAGAATAGTAAATTTCAATGCAAGCCGTTCTGAAACCAATCGGCAAATTACTCAAAATGCTTAGCCCGCCGAGAAAATTACTTTTTTTCCACAATGAATGTCTGGCAAAAAATAGTTAATTTTGATGCAAGCCGTTCTGAAACCAATCGGCAAATTACTCAATATGCTAAACTCGCCGCGAAAATCACTTTTTTTGCACAATGAATGTCTGGCAAAGAATAGTAAATTTCAATGCAAGCCGTTCTGAAACCAATCGGCAAATTACTCAAAATGCTTAACTCGCCGAGAAAATCACCTTTTTTCCACAATGAATGTCTGGCAAAAAATAGTTAATTTTGATGCAAGCCGTTCTGAAACCAATCGGCAACTTACTCAAAATGCTTAACTCGCCGACAAAATCACTTTTTTTCCACAATGAATGTCTTGCAAAGAATAGTAAATTTCAATGCAAGCCGTTCTGAAACCAATTGGCAAGTAACTCAAAATCCTTAACTCGCCGAGAAAATCACTTTTTTTCAACAATGAATGTCTGGCAAAAAATAGTTAATTTTGATGCAAGCCGTTCTGAAACCAATCGGCAACTTACTCAAAATGCTTAACTCGCCGAGAAAATCACTTTTTTTCCACAATGAATGTCTGGCAAAGAATAGTCAATTTCAATGCAAGCCGTTCTGAAACCAATCGGCAAATTACTCAAAATGCTTAACCCGCCGAGAAAATCACTTTTTTTCCACAATGAATGTCTGGCAAAAAATAGTTAATTTTGATGCAAGTCGTTCTGAAACCAATCGGCAAATTACTCAAAATGCTTAACTCGCCGAGAAAATCAATTTTTTTCCACAATGAATGTCTGGCAAAAAATAGTTAATTTTGATGCAAGCCGTTCTGAAACCAATCGGCAAATAACTCAAATTGCTTAACTCGCCGAGAAAATCACTTTTGTTCCACAATGAATGTCTGGCAAAGAATAGTAAATTTCAATGCAAGCCGTTCTGAAACCAATCAGCAAATTACTCAAAATGCTTAACGCGCCGAGAAAATCACTTTTTTTCCACAATGAATGTCTGGCAAAAAAGAGTTAATTTTGATGCAAGCCGTTCTGAAACCAATCGGCAAATTACTCAAAATGCTTAACCCGCCGAGAAAATCACTTTTTTCCACAATGAATGTCTGGCAAAAAATAGTTAATTTTGATGCAAGCCGTTCTGAAACCAATCGGCAACTTACTCAAAATGCTTAACTCGCCGAGAAAATCACTTTTTTTCCACAATGAATGTCTGGCAAAGAATAGTCAATTTCAATGCAAGCCGTTCTGAAACCAATCGGCAAATTACTCAAAATGCTTAACCCGCCGAGAAAATCACTTTTTTTCCACAATGAATGTCTGGCAAAAAATAGTTAATTTTGATGCAAGCCGTTCTGAAACCAATCGGCTAATTACTCAAAATGCTTAACTCGCCGAGAAAATCAATTTTTTTCCACAATGAATGTCTGGCAAAAAATAGTTAATTTTGATGCAAGCCGTTCTGAAACCAATCGGCAAATAACTCAAATTGCTTAACTCGCCGAGAAAATCACTTTTGTTCCACAATGAATGTCTGGCAAAGAATAGTAAATTTCAATGCAAGCCGTTCTGAAACCAATCAGCAAATTACTCAAAATGCTTAACTCGCCGAGAAAATCACTTTTTTTCCACAATGAATGTCTGGCAAAAAATGGTTAATTTTGATGCAAGCCGTTCTGAAACCAATCGGCAAATTACTCAAAATGCTTAACCCGCCGAGAAAATCACTTTTTTCCACAATGAATGTCTGGCAAAAAATAGTTAATTTTGATGCAAGCCGTTCTGAAACCAATCGGCAAATTACTCAAAATGCTTAACTCGCCGAGAAAATCAATTTTTTTCCACAATGAATGTCTGGCAAAAAATAGTTAATTTTGATGCAAGCCGTTCTGAAACCAATCGGCAAATAACTCAAATTGCTTAACTCGCCGAGAAAATCACTTTTGTTCCACAATGAATGTCTGGCAAAGAATAGTAAATTTCAATGCAAGCCGTTCTGAAACCAATCAGCAAATTACTCAAAATGCTTAACTCGCCGAGAAAATCACTTTTTTTCCACAATGAATGTCTGGCAAAAAATAGTTAATTTTGATGCAAGCCGTTCTGAAACCAATCGGCAAATAACTCAAAATGCTTAACTCGCCGAGAAAATCACTTTTTTTCCACAGTGAATGTCTGGCAAAAAATAGTTAATTTTAATGCAAGATGTTCTGAAACAATCGGCAAATTACTCAAAATGCTTAACTCGCCGAGAAAATCACCTTTTTTCCACAATGAATGTCTGGCAAAAAATAGTTAATTTTGATGCAAGCCGTTCTGAAACCAATCGGCAAATAACCCAAATTGCTTAACTCGCCGAGAAAAACACTTTTTTTCCACAATGAATGTCTGGCAAAAAATAGTAAATTTCAATGCAAGCCGTTCTGAAACCAATCGGCAAATAACTCAAAATCCTTAACTCGCCGAGAAAATCACTTTTTTTCAACAATGAATGTCTGGCAAAAAATAGTTAATTTTGATGCAAGCCGTTCTGAAAACAATCGGCAAATTACTCAAAATGCTTAACTCGCCGCGAAAATCACTTTTTTTCAACAATGAATGTCTGGCAAAGAATAGTAAATTTCAATGCAAGCCGTTCTGAAACCAATCGGCAAATTACTCAAAATGCTTAACTCGCCGAGAAAATCACCTTTTTTCCACAATGAATGTCTGGCAAAAAATAGTTAATTTTGATGCAAGCCGTTCTGAAACCAATCGGCAACTTACTCAAAATGCTTCACTCGCCGAGAAAATCACTTTTTTTCCACAATGAATGTCTTGCAAAGAATAGTAAATTTCAATGCAAGCCGTTCTGAAACCAATCGGCAAGTAACTCAAAATCCTTAACTCGCCGAGAAAATCACTTTTTTTCAACAATGAATGTCTGGCAAAAAATAGTTAATTTTGATGCAAGCCGTTCTGAAACCAATCGGCAACTTACTCAAAATGCTTAACTCGCCGAGAAAATCACTTTTTTTCCACAATGAATGTCTGGCAAAGAATAGTCAATTTCAATGCAAGCCGTTCTGAAACCAATCGGCAAATTACTCAAAATGCTTAACCCGCCGAGAAAATCACTTTTTTTCCACAATGAATGTCTGGCAAAAAATAGTTAATTTTGATGCAAGCCGTTCTGAAACCAATCGGCAAATTACTCAAAATGCTTAACTCGCCGAGAAAATCAATTTTTTTCCACAATGAATGTCTGGCAAAAAATAGTTAATTTTGATGCAAGCCGTTCTGAAACCAATCGGCAAATAACTCAAATTGCTTAACTCGCCGAGAAAATCACTTTTGTTCCACAATGAATGTCTGGCAAAGAATAGTAAATTTCAATGCAAGCCGTTCTGAAACCAATCAGCAAATTACTCAAAATGCTTAACTCGCCGAGAAAATCACTTTTTTTCCACAATGAATGTCTGGCAAAAAATAGTTAATTTTGATGCAAGCCGTTCTGAAACCAATCGGCAAATTACTCAAAATGCTTAACCCGCCGAGAAAATCACTTTTTTCCACAATGAATGTCTGGCAAAAAATAGTTAATTTTGATGCAAGCCGTTCTGAAACCAATCGGCAAATTACTCAATATGCTAAACTCGCCGCGAAAATCACTTTTTTTGCACAATGAATGTCTGGCAAAGAATAGTAAATTTCAATGCAAGCCGTTCTGAAACCAATCGGCAACTTACTCAAAATGCTTAACTCGCCGAGAAAATCACTTTTTTTCCACAATGAATGTCTTGCAAAGAATAGTAAATTTCAATGCAAGCCGTTCTGAAACCAATCGGCAAATAACCCAAATTGCTTAACTCGCCGAGAAAAACACTTTTTTTCCACAATGAATGTCTGGCAAAAAATAGTAAATTTCAATGCAAGCCGTTCTGAAACCAATCGGCAAAGAACTCAAAATCCTTAACTCGCCGAGAAAATCACTTTTTTTCAACAATGAATGTCTGGCAAAAAATAGTTAATTTTGATGCAAGCCGTTCTGAAAGCAATCGGCAAATAACTCAAATTGCTTAACTCGCCGCGAAAATCACTTTTTTTACACAATGAATGTCTGGCAAAGAATAGTAAATTTCAATGCAAGCCGTTCTGAAACCAATCGGCAAATTACTCAAAATGCTTAACTCGCCGAGAAAATCACTTTTTTTCCACAATCAATGTCTGGCAAAAAATAGTTAATTTTGATGCAAGCCGTTCTGAAAACAATCGGCAAATTACTCAAAATGCTTAACTCGCCGAGAAAATCACTTTTTTTCAACAATGAATGTCTGGCAAAGAATAGTAAATTTCAATGCAAGCCGTTCTGAAACCAATCGGCAAATTACTCAAAATGCTTAGCCCGCCTAGAAAATTACTTTTTTTCCACAATGAATGTCTGGCAAAAAATAGTTAATTTTGATGCAAGCCGTTCTGAAACCAATCGGCAAATTACTCAATATGCTAAACCCGCCGCGAAAATCACTTTTTTTGCACAATGAATGTCTGGCAAAGAATAGTAAATTTCAATGCAAGCCGTTCTGAAACCAATCGGCAAATTACTCAAAATGCTTAACTCGCCGAGAAAATCACCTTTTTTCCACAATGAATGTCTGGCAAAAAATAGTTAATTTTGATGCAAGCCGTTCTGAAACCAATCGGCAACTTACTCAAAATGCTTAACTCGCCGAGAAAATCACTTTTTTTCCACAATGAATGTCTTGCAAAGAATAGTAAATTTCAATGCAAGCCGTTCTGAAACCAATCGGCAAGTAACTCAAAATCCTTAACTCGCCGAGAAAATCACTTTTTCTCAACAATGAATGTCTGGCAAAAAATAGTTAATTTTGATGCAAGCCGTTCTGAAACCAATCGGCAACTTACTCAAAATGCTTAACTCGCCGAGAAAATCACTTTTTTTCCACAATGAATGTCTGGCAAAGAATAGTCAATTTCAATGCAAGCCGTTCTGAAACCAATCGGCAAATTACTCAAAATGCTTAACCCGCCGAGAAAATCACTTTTTTTCCACAATGAATGTCTGGCAAAAAATAGTTAATTTTGATGCAAGCCGTTCTGAAACCAATCGGCAAATTACTCAAAATGCTTAACTCGCCGAGAAAATCAATTTTTTTCCACAATGAATGTCTGGCAAAAAATAGTTAATTTTGATGCAAGCCGTTCTGAAACCAATCGGCAAATAACTCAAATTGCTTAACTCGCCGAGAAAATCACTTTTGTTCCACAATGAATGTCTGGCAAAGAATAGTAAATTTCAATGCAAGCCGTTCTGAAACCAATCAGCAAATTACTCAAAATGCTTAACTCGCCGAGAAAATCAATTTTTTTCCACAATGAATGTCTGGCAAAAAATAGTTAATTTTGATGCAAGCCGTTCTGAAACCAATCGGCAAATTACTCAAAATGCTTAACCCGCCGAGAAAATCACTTTTTTCCACAATGAATGTCTGGCAAAAAATAGTTAATTTTGATGCAAGCCGTTCTGAAACCAATCGGCAAATTACTCAGTATGCTAAACTCGCCGCGAAAATCACTTTTTTTGCACAATGAATGTCTGGCAAAGAATAGTAAATTTCAATGCAAGCCGTTCTGAAACCAATCGGCAACTTACTCAAAATGCTTAACTCGCCGAGAAAATCACTTTTTTTCCACAATGAATGTCTTGCAAAGAATAGTAAATTTCAATGCAAGCCGTTCTGAAACCAATCGGCAAATAACTCAAAATCCTTAACTCGCCGAGAAAATCACTTTTTTTCAACAATGAATGTCTGGCAAAAAATAGTAAATTTTGATGCAAGCCGTTCTGAAACCAATCGGCAAATAACTCAAATTGCTTAACTCGCCGAGAAAATCACTTTTGTTCCACATTGAATGTCTGGCAAAGAATAGTAAATTTCAATGCAAGCCGTTCTGAAACCAATCAGCAAATTACTCAAAATGCTTAACTCGCCGAGAAAATCACCTTTTTTCCACAATGAATGTCTGGCAAAAAATAGTTAATTTTGATGCAAGCCGTTCTGAAACCAATCGGCAAATTACTCAAAATGTTTAACCCGCCGAGGAAATCACTTTTTTTCCACAATGAATGTCTGGCAAAAAATAGTTAATTTTGATGCAAGCCGTTCTGAAACCAATCGGCAAATTACTCAATATGCTAAACTCGCCGCGAAAATCACTTTTTTTGCACAATGAATGTCTGGCAAAGAATAGTAAATTTCAATGCAAGCCGTTCTGATACCAATCGGCAACTTACTCAAAATGCTTAACTCGCCGAGAAAATCACTTTTTTTCCACAATGAATGTCTTGCAAAGAATAGTAAATTTCAATGCAAGCCGTTCTGAAACCAATCGGCAAATAACTCCAAATCCTTAACTCGCCGAGAAAATCACTTTTTTTCAACAATGAATGTCTGGCAAAAAATAGTTAATTTTGATGCAAGCCGTTCTGAAACCAATCGGCAAATAACTCAAATTGCTCAACTCGCCGAGAAAATCACTTTTGTTCCACAATGAATGTCTGGCAAAGAATAGTAAATTTCAATGCAAGCCGTTCTGAAACCAATCAGCAAATTACTCAAAATGCTTAACTCGCCGACAAAATCACTTTTTTTCCACAATGAATGTCTGGCAAAAAATAGTTAATTTTGATGCAAGCCGTTCTGAAACCAATCGGCAAATTACTCAAAATGCTTAACCCCCCGAGAAAATCACTTTTTTTCCACAATGAATGTCTGGCAAAAAATAGTAAATTTCAATGCAAGCCGTTCTGAAACCAATCGGCAACTTACTCAAAATGCTTAACTCGCCGAGAAAATCACTTTTTTTCCCACAATGAATGTCTGGCAAAAAATAGTTAATTTCGATGCAAGCCGTTCTGAAACCAATCGGCAAATTACTCAAAATGCTTAACTCGCCGAGAAAATCACTTTTTTTCCACAATGAATGTCTTGCAAAGAATAGTAAATTTCAATGCAAGCCGTTCTGAAACCAATCGGCAAATAACTCAAAATGCTTAACTCGCCGAGAAAATCAATTTTTTTCCACAATCATTGTCTGGCAAAAAATAGTTAATTTTGATGCAAGCCGTTCTGAAAACAATCGGCAACTTACTCAAAATGCTTAACTCGCCGAGAAAATCACTTTTTTTCCACAATGAATGTCTTGCAAAGAATAGTAAATTTCAATGCAAGCCGTTCTGAAACCAATCGGCAAATAACTCAAAATCCTTAACTCGCCGAGAAAATCACTTTTTTTCAACAATGAATGTCTGGCAAAAAATAGTTAATTTTGATGCAAGCCGTTCTGAAACCAATCGGCAACTTACTCAAAATGCTTAACTCGCCGAGAAAATCACTTTTTTTCCACAATGAATGTCTGGCAAAAAATAGTTAATTTTGATGCAAGCCGTTCTGAAACCAATCGGCAAATAACTCAAAATCCTTAACTCGCCGAGAAAATCACTTTTTTTCAACAATGAATGTCTGGCAAAAAATAGTTAATTTTGATGCAAGCCGTTCTGAAAACAATCGGCAACTTACTCAAAATGCTTAACTCGCCGAGAAAATCACTTTTTTTCCACAATGAATGTCTGGCAAAAAATAGTTAATTTTGATGCAAGCCGTTCTGAAACCAATTGGCAAATTACTCAAAATGCTTAACTCGCCGAGAAAATCAATTTTTTTCCACAATGAATGTCTGGCAAAAAATAGTTAATTTTGATGCAAGCCGTTCTGAAACCAATCGGCAAATAACTCAAATTGCTTAACTCGCCGAGAAAATCACTTTTGTTCCACAATGAATGTCTGGCAAAGAATAGTAAATTTCAATGCAAGCCGTTCTGAAACCAATCAGCAAATTACTCAAAATGCTTAACTCGCCGAGAAAATCACTTTTGTTCAACAATGAATGTCTGGCAAAAAATAGTTAATTTTGATGCAAGCCGTTCTGAAAACAATCGGCAAATTACTCAAAATGCTTAACTCGCCGAGAAAATCACTTTTTTTCAACAATGAATGTCTGGCAAAGAATAGTAAATTTCAATGCAAGCCGTTCTGAAACCAATCGGCAAATTACTCAAAATGCTTAGCCCGCCGAGAAAATTACTTTTTTTCCACAATGAATGTCTGGCAAAAAATAGTTAATTTTGATGCAAGCCGTTCTGAAACCAATCGGCAAATTACTCAATATGCTAAACTCGCCGCGAAAATCACTTTTTTTGCACAATGAATGTCTGGCAAAGAATAGTAAATTTCAATGCAAGCCGTTCTGAAACCAATCGGCAAATTACTCAAAATGCTTAACTCGCCGAGAAAATCACCTTTTTTCCACAATGAATGTCTGGCAAAAAATAGTTAATTTTGATGCAAGCCGTTCTGAAACCAATCGGCAACTTACTCAAAATGCTTAACTCGCCGAGAAAATCACTTTTTTTCCACAATGAATGTCTTGCAAAGAATAGTAAATTTCAATGCAAGCCGTTCTGAAACCAATCGGCAAGTAACTCAAAATCCTTAACTCGCCGAGAAAATCACTTTTTTTCCACAATGAATGTCTGGCAAAAAATAGTTAATTTTGATGCAAGCCGTTCTGAAACCAATCGGCAAATTACTCAAAATGCTTAACCCGCCGAGAAAATCACTTTTTTCCACAATGAATGTCTGGCAAAAAATAGTTAATTTTGATGCAAGCCGTTCTGAAACCAATCGGCAAATTACTCAATATGCTAAACTCGCCGCGAAAATCACTTTTTTTGCACAATGAATGTCTGGCAAAGAATAGTAAATTTCAATGCAAGCCGTTCTGAAACCAATCGGCAACTTACTCAAAATGCTTAACTCGCCGAGAAAATCACTTTTTTTCCACAATGAATGTCTTGCAAAGAATAGTAAATTTCAATGCAAGCCGTTCTGAAACCAATCGGCAAATAACCCAAATTGCTTAACTCGCCGAGAAAAACACTTTTTTTACACAATGAATGTCTGGCAAAGAATAGTAAATTTCATTGCAAGCCGTTCTGAAACCAATCGGCAAATTACTCAAAATGCTTAACTCGCCGAGAAAATCACTTTTTTTCCACAATCAATGTCTGGCAAAAAATAGTTAATTTTGATGCAAGCCGTTCTGAAAACAATCGGCAAATTACTCAAAATGCTTAACTCGCCGAGAAAATCACTTTTTTTCAACAATGAATGTCTGGCAAAGAATAGTAAATTTCAATGCAAGCCGTTCTGAAACCAATCGGCAAATTACTCAAAATGCTTAGCCCGCCGAGAAAATTACTTTTTTTCCACAATGAATGTCTGGCAAAAAATAGTTAATTTTGATGCAAGCCGTTCTGAAACCAATCGGCAAATTACTCAATATGCTAAACTCGCCGCGAAAATCACTTTTTTTGCACAATGAATGTCTGGCAAAGAATAGTAAATTTCAATGCAAGCCGTTCTGAAACCAATCGGCAAATTACTCAAAATGCTTAACTCGCCGAGAAAATCACCTTTTTTCCACAATGAATGTCTGGCAAAAAATAGTTAATTTTGATGCAAGCCGTTCTGAAACCAATCGGCAACTTACTCAAAATGCTTAACTCGCCGAGAAAATCACTTTTTTTCCACAATGAATGTCTTGCAAAGAATAGTAAATTTCAATGCAAGCCGTTCTGAAACCAATCGGCAAGTAACTCAAAATCCTTAACTCGCCGAGAAAATCACTTTTTTTCAACAATGAATGTCTGGCAAAAAATAGTTAATTTTGATGCAAGCCGTTCTGAAACCAATCGGCAACTTACTCAAAATGCTTAACTCGCCGAGAAAATCACTTTTTTTCCACAATGAATGTCTGGCAAAGAATAGTCAATTTCAATGCAAGCCGTTCTGAAACCAATCGGCAAATTACTCAAAATGCTTAACCCGCCGAGAAAATCACTTTTTTTCCACAATGAATGTCTGGCAAAAAATAGTTAATTTTGATGCAAGCCGTTCTGAAACCAATCGGCAAATTACTCAAAATGCTTAACTCGCCGAGAAAATCAATTTTTTTCCACAATGAATGTCTGGCAAAAAATAGTTAATTTTGATGCAAGCCGTTCTGAAACCAATCGGCAAATAACTCAAATTGCTTAACTCGCCGAGAAAATCACTTTTGTTCCACAATGAATGTCTGGCAAAGAATAGTAAATTTCAATGCAAGCCGTTCTGAAACCAATCAGCAAATTACTCAAAATGCTTAACTCGCCGAGAAAATCACTTTTTTTCCACAATGAATGTCTGGCAAAAAATAGTTAATTTTGATGCAAGCCGTTCTGAAACCAATCGGCAAATTACTCAAAATGCTTAACCCGCCGAGAAAATCACTTTTTTCCACAATGAATGTCTGGCAAAAAATAGTTAATTTTGATGCAAGCCGTTCTGAAACCAATCGGCAAATTACTCAATATGCTAAACTCGCCGCGAAAATCACTTTTTTTGCACAATGAATGTCTGGCAAAGAATAGTAAATTTCAATGCAAGCCGTTCTGAAACCAATCGGCAACTTACTCAAAATGCTTAACTCGCCGAGAAAATCACTTTTTTTCCACAATGAATGTCTTGCAAAGAATAGTAAATTTCAATGCAAGCCGTTCTGAAACCAATCGGCAAATAACTCAAAATCCTTAACTCGCCGAGAAAATCACTTTTTTTCAACAATGAATGTCTGGCAAAAAATAGTAAATTTTGATGCAAGCCGTTCTGAAACCAATCGGCAAATAACTCAAATTGCTTAACTCGCCGAGAAAATCACTTTTGTTCCACATTGAATGTCTGGCAAAGAATAGTAAATTTCAATGCAAGCCGTTCTGAAACCAATCAGCAAATTACTCAAAATGCTTAACTCGCCGAGAAAATCACTTTTTTTCCACAATGAATGTCTGGCAAAAAATAGTTAATTTTGATGCAAGCCGTTCTGAAACCAATCGGCAAATTACTCAAAATGTTTAACCCGCCGAGGAAATCACTTTTTTTCCACAATGAATGTCTGGCAAAAAATAGTTAATTTTGATGCAAGCCGTTCTGAAACCAATCGGCAAATTACTCAATATGCTAAACTCGCCGCGAAAATCACTTTTTTTGCACAATGAATGTCTGGCAAAGAATAGTAAATTTCAATGCAAGCCGTTCTGATACCAATCGGCAACTTACTCAAAATGCTTAACTCGCCGAGAAAATCACTTTTTTTCCACAATGAATGTCTTGCAAAGAATAGTAAATTTCAATGCAAGCCGTTCTGAAACCAATCGGCAAATAACTCCAAATCCTTAACTCGCCGAGAAAATCACTTTTTTTCAACAATGAATGTCTGGCAAAAAATAGTTAATTTTGATGCAAGCCGTTCTGAAACCAATCGGCAAATAACTCAAATTGCTCAACTCGCCGAGAAAATCACTTTTGTTCCACAATGAATGTCTGGCAAAGAATAGTAAATTTCAATGCAAGCCGTTCTGAAACCAATCAGCAAATTACTCAAAATGCTTAACTCGCCGACAAAATCACTTTTTTTCCACAATGAATGTCTGGCAAAAAATAGTTAATTTTGATGCAAGCCGTTCTGAAACCAATCGGCAAATTACTCAAAATGCTTAACCCCCCGAGAAAATCACTTTTTTTCCACAATGAATGTCTGGCAAAAAATAGTAAATTTCAATGCAAGCCGTTCTGAAACCAATCGGCAACTTACTCAAAATGCTTAACTCGCCGAGAAAATCACTTTTTTTCCCACAATGAATGTCTGGCAAAAAATAGTTAATTTCGATGCAAGCCGTTCTGAAACCAATCGGCAAATTACTCAAAATGCTTAACTCGCCGAGAAAATCACTTTTTTTCCACAATGAATGTCTTGCAAAGAATAGTAAATTTCAATGCAAGCCGTTCTGAAACCAATCGGCAAATAACTCAAAATGCTTAACTCGCCGAGAAAATCAATTTTTTTCCACAATCATTGTCTGGCAAAAAATAGTTAATTTTGATGCAAGCCGTTCTGAAAACAATCGGCAACTTACTCAAAATGCTTAACTCGCCGAGAAAATCACTTTTTTTCCACAATGAATGTCTTGCAAAGAATAGTAAATTTCAATGCAAGCCGTTCTGAAACCAATCGGCAAATAACTCAAAATCCTTAACTCGCCGAGAAAATCACTTTTTTTCAACAATGAATGTCTGGCAAAAAATAGTTAATTTTGATGCAAGCCGTTCTGAAACCAATCGGCAACTTACTCAAAATGCTTAACTCGCCGAGAAAATCACTTTTTTTCCACAATGAATGTCTGGCAAAAAATAGTTAATTTTGATGCAAGCCGTTCTGAAACCAATCGGCAAATAACTCAAAATCCTTAACTCGCCGAGAAAATCACTTTTTTTCAACAATGAATGTCTGGCAAAAAATAGTTAATTTTGATGCAAGCCGTTCTGAAAACAATCGGCAACTTACTCAAAATGCTTAACTCGCCGAGAAAATCACTTTTTTTCCACAATGAATGTCTGGCAAAAAATAGTTAATTTTGATGCAAGCCGTTCTGAAACCAATTGGCAAATTACTCAAAATGCTTAACTCGCCGAGAAAATCAATTTTTTTCCACAATGAATGTCTGGCAAAAAATAGTTAATTTTGATGCAAGCCGTTCTGAAACCAATCGGCAAATAACTCAAATTGCTTAACTCGCCGAGAAAATCACTTTTGTTCCACAATGAATGTCTGGCAAAGAATAGTAAATTTCAATGCAAGCCGTTCTGAAACCAATCAGCAAATTACTCAAAATGCTTAACTCGCCGAGAAAATCACTTTTTTTCAACAATGAATGTCTGGCAAAAAATAGTTAATTTTGATGCAAGCCGTTCTGAAAACAATCGGCAAATTACTCAAAATGCTTAACTCGCCGAGAAAATCACTTTTTTTCAACAATGAATGTCTGGCAAAGAATAGTAAATTTCAATGCAAGCCGTTCTGAAACCAATCGGCAAATTACTCAAAATGCTTAGCCCGCCGAGAAAATTACTTTTTTTCCACAATGAATGTCTGGCAAAAAATAGTTAATTTTGATGCAAGCCGTTCTGAAACCAATCGGCAAATTACTCAATATGCTAAACTCGCCGCGAAAATCACTTTTTTTGCACAATGAATGTCTGGCAAAGAATAGTAAATTTCAATGCAAGCCGTTCTGAAACCAATCGGCAAATTACTCAAAATGCTTAACTCGCCGAGAAAATCACCTTTTTTCCACAATGAATGTCTGGCAAAAAATAGTTAATTTTGATGCAAGCCGTTCTGAAACCAATCGGCAACTTACTCAAAATGCTTAACTCGCCGAGAAAATCACTTTTTTTCCACAATGAATGTCTTGCAAAGAATAGTAAATTTCAATGCAAGCCGTTCTGAAACCAATCGGCAAGTAACTCAAAATCCTTAACTCGCCGAGAAAATCACTTTTTTTCCACAATGAATGTCTGGCAAAAAATAGTTAATTTTGATGCAAGCCGTTCTGAAACCAATCGGCAACTTACTCAAAATGCTTAACTCGCCGAGAAAATCACTTTTTTTCCACAATGAATGTCTGGCAAAAAATAGTTAATTTTGATGCAAGCCGTTCTGAAACCAATCGGCAAATAACTCAAAATCCTTAACTCGCCGAGAAAATCACTTTTTTTCAACAATGAATGTCTGGCAAAAAATAGTTAATTTTGATGCAAGCCGTTCTGAAAACAATCGGCAACTTACTCAAAATGCTTAACTCGCCGAGAAAATCACTTTTTTTCCACAATGAATGTCTGGCAAAAAATAGTTAATTTTGATGCAAGCCGTTCTGAAACCAATTGGCAAATTACTCAAAATGCTTAACTCGCCGAGAAAATCAATTTTTTTCCACAATGAATGTCTGGCAAAAAATAGTTAATTTTGATGCAAGCCGTTCTGAAACCAATCGGCAAATAACTCAAATTGCTTAACTCGCCGAGAAAATCACTTTTGTTCCACAATGAATGTCTGGCAAAGAATAGTAAATTTCAATGCAAGCCGTTCTGAAACCAATCAGCAAATTACTCAAAATGCTTAACTCGCCGAGAAAATCACTTTTTTTCAACAATGAATGTCTGGCAAAAAATAGTTAATTTTGATGCAAGCCGTTCTGAAAACAATCGGCAAATTACTCAAAATGCTTAACTCGCCGAGAAAATCACTTTTTTTCAACAATGAATGTCTGGCAAAGAATAGTAAATTTCAATGCAAGCCGTTCTGAAACCAATCGGCAAATTACTCAAAATGCTTAGCCCGCCGAGAAAATTACTTTTTTTCCACAATGAATGTCTGGCAAAAAATAGTTAATTTTGATGCAAGCCGTTCTGAAACCAATCGGCAAATTACTCAATATGCTAAACTCGCCGCGAAAATCACTTTTTTTGCACAATGAATGTCTGGCAAAGAATAGTAAATTTCAATGCAAGCCGTTCTGAAACCAATCGGCAAATTACTCAAAATGCTTAACTCGCCGAGAAAATCACCTTTTTTCCACAATGAATGTCTGGCAAAAAATAGTTAATTTTGATGCAAGCCGTTCTGAAACCAATCGGCAACTTACTCAAAATGCTTAACTCGCCGAGAAAATCACTTTTTTTCCACAATGAATGTCTTGCAAAGAATAGTAAATTTCAATGCAAGCCGTTCTGAAACCAATCGGCAAGTAACTCAAAATCCTTAACTCGCCGAGAAAATCACTTTTTTTCCACAATGAATGTCTGGCAAAAAATAGTTAATTTTGATGCAAGCCGTTCTGAAACCAATCGGCAAATTACTCAAAATGCTTAACCCGCCGAGAAAATCACTTTTTTCCACAATGAATGTCTGGCAAAAAATAGTTAATTTTGATGCAAGCCGTTCTGAAACCAATCGGCAAATTACTCAATATGCTAAACTCGCCGCGAAAATCACTTTTTTTGCACAATGAATGTCTGGCAAAGAATAGTAAATTTCAATGCAAGCCGTTCTGAAACCAATCGGCAACTTACTCAAAATGCTTAACTCGCCGAGAAAATCACTTTTTTTCCACAATGAATGTCTTGCAAAGAATAGTAAATTTCAATGCAAGCCGTTCTGAAACCAATCGGCAAATAACCCAAATTGCTTAACTCGCCGAGAAAAACACTTTTTTTACACAATGAATGTCTGGCAAAGAATAGTAAATTTCATTGCAAGCCGTTCTGAAACCAATCGGCAAATTACTCAAAATGCTTAACTCGCCGAGAAAATCACTTTTTTTCCACAATCAATGTCTGGCAAAAAATAGTTAATTTTGATGCAAGCCGTTCTGAAAACAATCGGCAAATTACTCAAAATGCTTAACTCGCCGAGAAAATCACTTTTTTTCAACAATGAATGTCTGGCAAAGAATAGTAAATTTCAATGCAAGCCGTTCTGAAACCAATCGGCAAATTACTCAAAATGCTTAGCCCGCCGAGAAAATTACTTTTTTTCCACAATGAATGTCTGGCAAAAAATAGTTAATTTTGATGCAAGCCGTTCTGAAACCAATCGGCAAATTACTCAATATGCTAAACTCGCCGCGAAAATCACTTTTTTTGCACAATGAATGTCTGGCAAAGAATAGTAAATTTCAATGCAAGCCGTTCTGAAACCAATCGGCAAATTACTCAAAATGCTTAACTCGCCGAGAAAATCACCTTTTTTCCACAATGAATGTCTGGCAAAAAATAGTTAATTTTGATGCAAGCCGTTCTGAAACCAATCGGCAACATACTCAAAATGCTTAACTCGCCGAGAAAATCACTTTTTTTCCACAATGAATGTCTTGCAAAGAATAGTAAATTTCAATGCAAGCCGTTCTGAAACCAATCGGCAAGTAACTCAAAATCCTTAACTCGCCGAGAAAATCACTTTTTTTCAACAATGAATGTCTGGCAAAAAATAGTTAATTTTGATGCAAGCCGTTCTGAAACCAATCGGCAACTTACTCAAAATGCTTAACTCGCCGAGAAAATCACTTTTTTTCCACAATGAATGTCTGGCAAAGAATAGTCAATTTCAATGCAAGCCGTTCTGAAACCAATCGGCAAATTACTCAAAATGCTTAACCCGCCGAGAAAATCACTTTTTTTCCACAATGAATGTCTGGCAAAAAATAGTTAATTTTGATGCAAGCCGTTCTGAAACCAATCGGCAAATTACTCAAAATGCTTAACTCGCCGAGAAAATCAATTTTTTTCCACAATGAATGTCTGGCAAAAAATAGTTAATTTTGATGCAAGCCGTTCTGAAACCAATCGGCAAATAACTCAAATTGCTTAACTCGCCGAGAAAATCACTTTTGTTCCACAATGAATGTCTGGCAAAGAATAGTAAATTTCAATGCAAGCCGTTCTGAAACCAATCAGCAAATTACTCAAAATGCTTAACTCGCCGAGAAAATCACTTTTTTTCCACAATGAATGTCTGGCAAAAAATAGTTAATTTTGATGCAAGCCGTTCTGAAACCAATCGGCAAATTACTCAAAATGCTTAACCCGCCGAGAAAATCACTTTTTTCCACAATGAATGTCTGGCAAAAAATAGTTAATTTTGATGCAAGCCGTTCTGAAACCAATCGGCAAATTACTCAATATGCTAAACTCGCCGCGAAAATCACTTTTTTTGCACAATGAATGTCTGGCAAAGAATAGTAAATTTCAATGCAAGCCGTTCTGAAACCAATCGGCAACTTACTCAAAATGCTTAACTCGCCGAGAAAATCACTTTTTTTCCACAATGAATGTCTTGCAAAGAATAGTAAATTTCAATGCAAGCCGTTCTGAAACCAATCGGCAAATAACTCAAAATCCTTAACTCGCCGAGAAAATCACTTTTTTTCAACAATGAATGTCTGGCAAAAAATAGTAAATTTTGATGCAAGCCGTTCTGAAACCAATCGGCAAATAACTCAAATTGCTTAACTCGCCGAGAAAATCACTTTTGTTCCACATTGAATGTCTGGCAAAGAATAGTAAATTTCAATGCAAGCCGTTCTGAAACCAATCAGCAAATTACTCAAAATGCTTAACTCGCCGAGAAAATCACTTTTTTTCCACAATGAATGTCTGGCAAAAAATAGTTAATTTTGATGCAAGCCGTTCTGAAACCAATCGGCAAATTACTCAAAATGTTTAACCCGCCGAGGAAATCACTTTTTTTCCACAATGAATGTCTGGCAAAAAATAGTTAATTTTGATGCAAGCCGTTCTGAAACCAATCGGCAAATTACTCAATATGCTAAACTCGCCGCGAAAATCACTTTTTTTGCAAAATGAATGTCTGGCAAAGAATAGTAAATTTCAATGCAAGCCGTTCTGATACCAATCGGCAACTTACTCAAAATGCTTAACTCGCCGAGAAAATCTCTTTTTTTCCACAATGAATGTCTTGCAAAGAATAGTAAATTTCAATGCAAGCCGTTCTGAAACCAATCGGCAAATAACTCCAAATCCTTAACTCGCCGAGAAAATCACTTTTTTTCAACAATGAATGTCTGGCAAAAAATAGTTAATTTTGATGCAAGCCGTTCTGAAACCAATCGGCAAATAACTCAAATTGCTTAACTCGCCGAGAAAATCACTTTTGTTCCACAATGAATGTCTGGCAAAGAATAGTAAATTTCAATGCAAGCCGTTCTGAAACCAATCAGCAAATTACTCAAAATGCTTAACTCGCCGAGAAAATCACTTTTTTTCCACAATGAATGTCTGGCAAAAAATAGTTAATTTTGATGCAAGCCGTTCTGAAACCAATCGGCAAATTACTCAAAATGCTTAACCCCCCGAGAAAATCCCTTTTTTTCCACAATGAATGTCTGGCAAAAAATAGTTAATTTTGATGCAAGCCGTTCTGAAACCAATCGGCAAATTACTCAATATGCTAAACTCGACGCGAAAATCACTTTTTTTGCACAATGAATGTCTGGCAAAGAATAGTAAATTTCAATGCAAGCCGTTCTGAAACCAATCGGCAAATAACTCAAAATCCTTAACTCGCCGAGAAAATCACTTTTTTTCAACAATGAATGTCTGGCAAAAAATAGTTAATTTTGATGCAAGCCGTTCTGAAACCAATCGGCAAATAACTCAAATTGCTTAACTCGCCGCGAAAATCACTTTTTTTACACAATGAATGTCTGGCAAAGAATAGTAAATTTCAATGCAAGCCGTTCTGAAACCAATCGGCAAGTTACTCAAAATGCATAACTCGCCGAGAAAATCACTTTTTTTCCACCATCAATGTCTGGCAAAAAATAGTTAATTTTTTCAGGTTCGTTGCCAGACAATCAATGTCTGGCAAAAAATAGTAAATTTCAATGCAAGCCGTTCTGAAACCAATCGGCAACTTACTCAAAATGCTTTACTCGCCGAGAAAATCACTTTTTTTCCACAATGAATGTCTGGCAAAGAATAGTCAATTTCAATGCAAGCCGTTCTGAAACCAATCGGCAAATTACTCAAAATGCTGAACCCGCCGAGAAAATCACTTTTTTTCCACAATGAATGTCTGGCAAAAAATAGTTAATTTTGATGCAAGCCGTTCTGAAACCAATCGGCAAATTACTCAATATGCTAAACTCGCCGCGAAAATCACTTTTTTGGCACAATGAATGTCTGGCAAAGAATAGTAAATTTCAATGCAAGCCGTTCTGAAACCAATCGGCAACTTACTCAAAATGCTTAACTCGCCGAGAAAATCACTTTTTTTCCACAATGAATGTCTGGCAAAAAATAGTTAATTTTGATGCAAGCCGTTCTGAAACCAATCGGCAACTTACTCAAAATGCTTAACTCGCCGAGAAAATCACTTTTTTTCCACAATGAATGTCTGGCAAAGAATAGTCAATTTCAATGCAAGCCGTTCTGAAACCAATCGGCAAATAACCCAAATTGCTTAACTCGCCGAGAAAAACACTTTTTTTACACAATGAATGTCTGGCAAAGAATAGTAAATTTCATTGCAAGCCGTTCTGAAACCAATCGGCAAATTACTCAAAATGCTTAACTCGCCGAGAAAATCACTTTTTTTCCACAATCAATGTCTGGCAAAAAATAGTTAATTTTGATGCAAGCCGTTCTGAAAACAATCGGCAAATTACTCAAAATGCTTAACTCGCCGAGAAAATCACTTTTTTTCAACAATGAATGTCTGGCAAAGAATAGTAAATTTCAATGCAAGCCGTTCTGAAACCAATCGGCAAATTACTCAAAATGCTTAGCCCGCCGAGAAAATTACTTTTTTTCCACAATGAATGTCTGGCAAAAAATAGTTAATTTTGATGCAAGCCGTTCTGAAACCAATCGGCAAATTACTCAATATGCTAAACTCGCCGCGAAAATCACTTTTTTTGCACAATGAATGTCTGGCAAAGAATAGTAAATTTCAATGCAAGCCGTTCTGAAACCAATCGGCAAATTACTCAAAATGCTTAACTCGCCGAGAAAATCACCTTTTTTCCACAATGAATGTCTGGCAAAAAATAGTTAATTTTGATGCAAGCCGTTCTGAAACCAATCGGCAACTTACTCAAAATGCTTAACTCGCCGAGAAAATCACTTTTTTTCCACAATGAATGTCTTGCAAAGAATAGTAAATTTCAATGCAAGCCGTTCTGAAACCAATCGGCAAGTAACTCAAAATCCTTAACTCGCCGAGAAAATCACTTTTTTTCAACAATGAATGTCTGGCAAAAAATAGTTAATTTTGATGCAAGCCGTTCTGAAACCAATCGGCAACTTACTCAAAATGCTTAACTCGCCGAGAAAATCACTTTTTTTCCACAATGAATGTCTGGCAAAGAATAGTCAATTTCAATGCAAGCCGTTCTGAAACCAATCGGCAAATTACTCAAAATGCTTAACCCGCCGAGAAAATCACTTTTTTTCCACAATGAATGTCTGGCAAAAAATAGTTAATTTTGATGCAAGCCGTTCTGAAACCAATCGGCAAATTACTCAAAATGCTTAACTCGCCGAGAAAATCAATTTTTTTCCACAATGAATGTCTGGCAAAAAATAGTTAATTTTGATGCAAGCCGTTCTGAAACCAATCGGCAAATAACTCAAATTGCTTAACTCGCCGAGAAAATCACTTTTGTTCCACAATGAATGTCTGGCAAAGAATAGTAAATTTCAATGCAAGCCGTTCTGAAACCAATCAGCAAATTACTCAAAATGCTTAACTCGCCGAGAAAATCACTTTTTTTCCACAATGAATGTCTGGCAAAAAATAGTTAATTTTGATGCAAGCCGTTCTGAAACCAATCGGCAAATTACTCAAAATGCTTAACCCGCCGAGAAAATCACTTTTTTCCACAATGAATGTCTGGCAAAAAATAGTTAATTTTGATGCAAGCCGTTCTGAAACCAATCGGCAAATTACTCAATATGCTAAACTCGCCGCGAAAATCACTTTTTTTGCACAATGAATGTCTGGCAAAGAATAGTAAATTTCAATGCAAGCCGTTCTGAAACCAATCGGCAACTTACTCAAAATGCTTAACTCGCCGAGAAAATCACTTTTTTTCCACAATGAATGTCTTGCAAAGAATAGTAAATTTCAATGCAAGCCGTTCTGAAACCAATCGGCAAATAACTCAAAATCCTTAACTCGCCGAGAAAATCACTTTTTTTCAACAATGAATGTCTGGCAAAAAATAGTAAATTTTGATGCAAGCCGTTCTGAAACCAATCGGCAAATAACTCAAATTGCTTAACTCGCCGAGAAAATCACTTTTGTTCCACATTGAATGTCTGGCAAAGAATAGTAAATTTCAATGCAAGCCGTTCTGAAACCAATCAGCAAATTACTCAAAATGCTTAACTCGCCGAGAAAATCACTTTTTTTCCACAATGAATGTCTGGCAAAAAATAGTTAATTTTGATGCAAGCCGTTCTGAAACCAATCGGCAAATTACTCAAAATGTTTAACCCGCCGAGGAAATCACTTTTTTTCCACAATGAATGTCTGGCAAAAAATAGTTAATTTTGATGCAAGCCGTTCTGAAACCAATCGGCAAATTACTCAATATGCTAAACTCGCCGCGAAAATCACTTTTTTTGCAAAATGAATGTCTGGCAAAGAATAGTAAATTTCAATGCAAGCCGTTCTGATACCAATCGGCAACTTACTCAAAATGCTTAACTCGCCGAGAAAATCTCTTTTTTTCCACAATGAATGTCTTGCAAAGAATAGTAAATTTCAATGCAAGCCGTTCTGAAACCAATCGGCAAATAACTCCAAATCCTTAACTCGCCGAGAAAATCACTTTTTTTCAACAATGAATGTCTGGCAAAAAATAGTTAATTTTGATGCAAGCCGTTCTGAAACCAATCGGCAAATAACTCAAATTGCTTAACTCGCCGAGAAAATCACTTTTGTTCCACAATGAATGTCTGGCAAAGAATAGTAAATTTCAATGCAAGCCGTTCTGAAACCAATCAGCAAATTACTCAAAATGCTTAACTCGCCGAGAAAATCACTTTTTTTCCACAATGAATGTCTGGCAAAAAATAGTTAATTTTGATGCAAGCCGTTCTGAAACCAATCGGCAAATTACTCAAAATGCTTAACCCCCCGAGAAAATCCCTTTTTTTCCACAATGAATGTCTGGCAAAAAATAGTTAATTTTGATGCAAGCCGTTCTGAAACCAATCGGCAAATTACTCAATATGCTAAACTCGACGCGAAAATCACTTTTTTTGCACAATGAATGTCTGGCAAAGAATAGTAAATTTCAATGCAAGCCGTTCTGAAACCAATCGGCAAATAACTCAAAATCCTTAACTCGCCGAGAAAATCACTTTTTTTCAACAATGAATGTCTGGCAAAAAATAGTTAATTTTGATGCAAGCCGTTCTGAAACCAATCGGCAAATAACTCAAATTGCTTAACTCGCCGCGAAAATCACTTTTTTTACACAATGAATGTCTGGCAAAGAATAGTAAATTTCAATGCAAGCCGTTCTGAAACCAATCGGCAAGTTACTCAAAATGCATAACTCGCCGAGAAAATCACTTTTTTTCCACCATCAATGTCTGGCAAAAAATAGTTAATTTTTTCAGGTTCGTTGCCAGACAATCAATGTCTGGCAAAAAATAGTAAATTTCAATGCAAGCCGTTCTGAAACCAATCGGCAACTTACTCAAAATGCTTTACTCGCCGAGAAAATCACTTTTTTTCCACAATGAATGTCTGGCAAAAAATAGTCAATTTCAATGCAAGCCGTTCTGAAACCAATCGGCAAATTACTCAAAATGCTGAACCCGCCGAGAAAATCACTTTTTTTCCACAATGAATGTCTGGCAAAAAATAGTTAATTTTGATGCAAGCCGTTCTGAAACCAATCGGCAAATTACTCAATATGCTAAACTCGCCGCGAAAATCACTTTTTTGGCACAATGAATGTCTGGCAAAGAATAGTAAATTTCAATGCAAGCCGTTCTGAAACCAATCGGCAACTTACTCAAAATGCTTAACTCGCCGAGAAAATCACTTTTTTTCCACAATGAATGTCTGGCAAAAAATAGTTAATTTTGATGCAAGCCGTTCTGAAACCAATCGGCAACTTACTCAAAATGCTTAACTCGCCGAGAAAATCACTTTTTTTCCACAATGAATGTCTGGCAAAGAATAGTCAATTTCAATGCAAGCCGTTCTGAAACCAATCGGCAAATTACTCAAAATGCTTAATTCACCGAGAAAATCACTTTTTTCCACAATGAATGTCTGGCAAAGAATAGTAAATTTCAATGCAAGCCGTTCTGAAACCAATCGGCAAATTACTCAAAATGCTTAACTCACCGAGAAAATCAATTTTTTTCCACAATGAATGTCTTGCAAAGAATAGTTAATTTTGATGCAAGCCGTTCTGAAACCAATCGGCAAATAACTCAAATTGCTTAACTCGCCGAGAAAAACACTTTTTTTCCACAATGAATGTCTGGCAAAAAATAGTTAATTTTGATGCAAGCCGTTCTGAAACCAATCGGCAACTTACTCAAAATGCTTAACTCGCCGAGAAAATCACTTTTTTTCCACAGTGAATGTCTGGCAAAGAATAGTAAATTTCAATGCAAGCCGTTCTGAAACCAATCGGCAAATTACTCAAAATGCTTAACTCGCCGAGAAAATCACCTTTTTTCCACAATGAATGTCTGGCAAAAATAGTTAATTTTGGTGCAAGCCGTTCTGAAACCAATCGGCAACTTACTCAAAATGCTTAACTCGCCGAGAAAATCACTTTTTTTCCACAATGAATGTCTGGCAAAGAATAGTAAATTTCAATGCAAGCCGTTCTGACACCAATCGGCAAATAACTCAAAATGCTTAACTCGCCGAGAATATCACTTTTTTTCAACAATGAATGTCTGGCAAAAAATAGTTAATTTTGATGCAAGCCGTTCTGAAACCAATCGGCAAATTACTCAATATGCTAAACTCTCCGCGAAAATCACTTTTTTTGCACAATGAATGCCTGGCAAAGAATAGTAAATTTCAATGCAAGCCGTTCTGAAACCAATCGGCAAATTACTCAAAATGCTTAACTCGCCGAGAAAATCACCTTTTTTCCACAATGAATGTCTGGCAAAAAATAGTTAATTTTGATGCAAGCCGTTCTGAAACCAATCGGCAAATAACTCAAATTGCTTAACTCGCCGAGAAAATCACTTTTGTTCCACAATGAATGTCTGGCAAAGAATAGTAAATTTCAATGCAAGCCGTTCTGAAACCAATCGGCAACTTACTCAAAATGCTTAACTCGCCGAGAAAATCACTTTTTTTCCACAATGAATGTCTTGCAAAGAATAATAAATTTCAATGCAAGCCGTTCTGAAACCAATCGGCAAATAACTCAAAATCCTTAACTCGCCGAGAAAATCACTTTTGTTCCACAATGAATGTCTGGCAAAGAATAGTAAATTTCAATGCAAGCCGTTCTGAAACCAATCAGCAAATTACTCAAAATGCTTAACTCGCCGAGAAAATCACTTTTTTTCCACAATGAATGTCTGGCAAAAAATAGTTAATTTTGATGCAAGCCGTTCTGAAACCAATCGGCAAATTACTCAAAATGCTTAACCCGCCGAGAAAATCACTTTTTTTCCACAATGAATGTCTGGCAAAAAATAGTTAATTTTGATGCAAGCCGTTCTGAAACCAATCGGCAAATTACTCAATATGCTAAACTCGCCGCGAAAATCACTTTTTTTGCACAATGAATGTCTGGCAAAGAATAGTAAATTTCAATGCAAGCCGTTCTGAAACCAATCGGCAAATAACTCAAAATCCTTAACTCGCCGAGAAAATCACTTTTTTCAACAATGAATGTCGGGCAAAAAATAGTTAATTTTGATGCAAGCCGTTCTGAAACCAATCGGCAAATAACTCAAATTGCTTAACTCGCCGCGAAAATCACTTTTTTTACACAATGAATGTCTGGCAAAGAATAGTAAATTTCAATGCAAGCCGTTCTGAAACCAATCGGCAAATTACTCAAAATGCTTAACTCGCCGAGAAAATCACTTTTTTTCCACAATCAATGTCTGGCAAAAAATAGTTAATTTTGATGCAAGCCGTTCTGAAACCAATCGGCAACTTACTCAAAATGCTTAACTCGCCGAGAAAATCACTTTTTTTCCACAATGAATGGCTGGCAAAGAATAGTAAATTGCAATGCAAGCCGTTCTGAAACCAATCGGCAACTTACTCAAAATGCTTAACTCGCCGAGAAAATCACTTTTTTTCCACAGTGAATGTCTTGCAAAGAATAGTAAATTTCAATGCAAGCCGTTCTGAAACCAATCGGCAAATAACTCAAAATCCTTAACTCGCCGAGAAAATCACTTTTTTTCAACAATGAATGTCTGGCAAAAAATAGTTAATTTTGATGCAAGCCGTTCTGAAACCAATCGGCAACTTACTCAAAGTGCTTAACTCGCCGAGAAAATCACTTTTTTTCCACAATGAATGTCGGCAAAGAATAGTAAATTTCAATGCAAGCCGTTCTGAAACCAATCGGCAAATTACTCAAAATGCTTAACTCGCCGAGAAAATCACTTTTTTTCCACAATGAATGTCTGGCAAAAAATAGTTAATTTTGATGCAAGCGGTTCTGAAACCAATCGGCAAATAACTCAAATTGCTTAACTCGCCGAGAAAATCACTTTTTTTCCACAATGAATGTCTGGCAAAAAATAGTTAATTTTGATGCAAGCCGTTCTGAAACCAATCGGCAAATTACTCAATATGCTAAACTCGCCGCGAAAATCACTTTTTTTGCACAATGAATGTCTGGCAAAGAATAGTAAATTTCAATGCAAGCCGTTCTGAAACCAATCGGCAACTTACTCAAAATGCTTAACTCGCCGAGAAAATCACTTTTTTTCCACAATGAATGTCTTGCAAAGAATAGTAAATTTCAATGCAAGCCGTTCTGAAACCAATCGGCAAATAACTCAAAATCCTTAACTCGCCGAGAAAATCACTTTTTTTCAGCAATGAATGTCTGGCAAAAAATAGTTAATTTTGATGCAAGCCGTTCTGAAACCAATCGGCAACTTACTCAAAATGCTTAACTCGCCGAGAAAATCACTTTTTTTCCACAATGAATGTCTGGCAAAGAATAGTCAATTTCAATGCAAGCCGTTCTGAAACCAATCGGCAAATTACTCAAAATGCTTAATTCACCGAGAAAATCACTTTTTTTCCACAATGAATGTCTGGCAAAGAATAGTAAATTTCAATGCAAGCCGTTCTGAAACCAATCGGCAAATTACTCAAAATGCTTAACTCGCCGAGAAAATCAATTTTTTTCCACAATGAATGTCTTGCAAAGAATAGTTAATTTTGATGCAAGCCGTTCTGAAACCAATCGGCAAATAACTCAAATTGCTTAACTCGCCGAGAAAAACACTTTTTTTCCACAATGAATGTCTGGCAAAAAATAGTTAATTTTGATGCAAGCCGTTCTGAAACCAATCGGCAACTTACTCAAAATGCTTAACTCGCCGAGAAAATCACTTTTTTTCCACAGTGAATGTCTGGCAAAGAATAGTAAATTTCAATGCAAGCCGTTCTGAAACCAATCGGCAAATTACTCAAAATGCTTAACTCGCCGAGAAAATCACTTTTTTTCCACAATGAATGTCTGGCAAAGAATAGTAAATTTCAATGCAAGCCGTTCTGAAACCAATCGGCAAATTACTCAAAATGCTTAACTCGCCGAGAAAATCACTTTTTTTCAACAATGAATGTCTGGCAAAAAATAGTTAATTTTGATGCAAGCCGGTCTCAAACCATCCGGCAGATAGCTCAAAATGCTTAACTCGACGAGAAAATCACTTTTTTTTCCACAATGAATGTCTGGCAAAAAATAGTTAATTTTGATGCAAGCCGTTCTGAAACCAATCGGCAACTTGCTCAAAATGCTTAACTCGCCGAGAAAATCACTTTTTTTCCACAATGAATGTCTTGCAAAGAATAGTAAATTTCAATGCAAGCCGTTCTGAAACCAATCGGCAAATTACTCAAAATGCTTAACTCGCCGAGAAAATCACTTTTTTTCCACCATCAATGTCTGGCAAAAAATAGTTAGTTTTGATGCAAGCCGTTCTGAAAACAATCGGCAAATTACTCAAAATGCTTAACTCGCCGAGAAAATCACTTTTTTTCAACAATGAATGTCTGGCAAAGAATAGTAAATTTCAATGCAAGCCGTTCTGAAACCAATCGGCAAATTACTCAAAATGCTTAACCCGCAGAGAAAATCACTTTATTTACACAATGAATGTCTGGCAAAAAATAGTTAATTTTGATGCAAGACGTTCTGAAACCAATCGGCAAATTACTCAAAATGCTAAACTCGCCGCGAAAATCACTTTTTTTGCACAATGAATGTCTTGCAAAGAATAGTAAATTTCAATGCAAGCCGTTCTGAAACCAATCGGCAAATAACTCAAAATCCTTAACTCGCCGAGAAAATCACTTTTTTTCAACAATGAATGTCTGGCAAAAAATAGTTAATTTTGATGCAAGCCGTTCTGAAACCAATCGGCAAATAACTCAAATTGCTTAACTCGCCGAGAAAATCACTTTTGTTCCACAATGAATGTCTGGCAAAGAATAGTAAATTTCAATGCAAGCCGTTCTGAAACCAATCAGCAAATTACTCAAAATGCTTAAATCGCCGAGAAAATCACTTTTTTCCACAATGAATGTCTGGCAAAAAATAGTTAATTTTGATGCAAGCCGTTCTGAAACCAATCGGCAAAATGCTTAACCCGCCGAGAAAATCACTTTTTTTCCACAATGAATGTCTGCAAAAAAAAGTTAATTTTGATGCAAGCCGTTCTGAAACCAATCGGCAAATTACTCAATATGCTAAACTCGCCGAGAAAATCACTTTTTTTGCACAATGAATGTCTGGCAAAGAATAGTAAATTTCAATGCAAGCCGTTCTGAAACCAATCGGCAACTTACTCAAAATGCTTAACTCGCCGAGAAAATCACTTTTTTTCCACAATGAATGTCTTGCAAAGAATAATAAATTTCAATGCAAGCCGTTCTGAAACCAATCGGCAAATAACTCAAAATCCTTAACTCGCCGAGAAAATCACTTTTGTTCCACAATGAATGTCTGGCAAAGAATAGTAAATTTCAATGCAAGCCGTTCTGAAACCAATCAGCAAATTACTCAAAATGCTTAACTCGCCGAGAAAATCACTTTTTTTCCACAATGAAAGTCTGGCAAAAAATAGTTAATTTTGATGCAAGCCGTTCTGAAACCAATCGGCAAATTACTCAAAATGCTTAACCCGCCGAGAAAATCACTTTTTTTCCACAATGAATGTCTGGCAAAAAATAGTTAATTTTGATGCAAGCCGTTCTGAAACCAATCGGCAAATTACTCAATATGCTAAACTCGCCGCGAAAATCACTTTTTTTGCACAATGAATGTCTGGCAAAGAATAGTAAATTTCAATGCAAGCCGTTCTGAAACCAATCGGCAAATAACTCAAAATCCTTAACTCGCCGAGAAAATCACTTTTTTTCAACAATGAATGTCGGGCAAAAAATAGTTAATTTTGATGCAAGCCGTTCTGAAACCAATCGGCAAATAACTCAAATTGCTTAACTCGCCGCGAAAATCACTTTTTTTACACAATGAATGTCTGGCAAAGAATAGTAAATTTCAATGCAAGCCGTTCTGAAACCAATCGGCAAATTACTCAAAATGCTTAACTCGCCGAGAAAATCACTTTTTTTCCACAATCAATGTCTGGCAAAAAATAGTTAATTTTGATGCAAGCCGTTCTGAAACCAATCGGCAACTTACTCAAAATGCTTAACTCGCCGAGAAAATCACTTTTTTTCCACAATGAATGGCTGGCAAAGTATAGTAAATTGCAATGCAAGCCGTTCTGAAACCAATCGGCAACTTACTCAAAATGCTTAACTCGCCGAGAAAATCACTTTTTTTCCACAGTGAATGTCTTGCAAAGAATAGTAAATTTCAATGCAAGCCGTTCTGAAACCAATCGGCAAATAACTCAAAATCCTTAACTCGCCGAGAAAATCACTTTTTTTCAACAATGAATGTCTGGCAAAAAATAGTTAATTTTGATGCGAGCCGTTCTGAAACCAATCGGCAACTTACTCAAAATGCTTCACTCGCCGAGAAAATCACTTTTTTTCCACAATGAATGTCTGGCAAAAAATAGTTAATTTTGATGCAAGCCGTTCTGAAACCAATCGGCAAATTACTCAAAATGCTTAACTCGCCGAGAAAATCAATTTTTTTCCACAATGAATGTCTGGCAAAAAATAGTTAATTTTGATGCAAGCGGTTCTGAAACCAATCGGCAAATAACTCAAATTGCTTAACTCGCCGAGAAAATCACTTTTGTTCCACAATGAATGTCTGGCAAAGAATAGTAAATTTCAATGCAAGCCGTTCTGAAACCAATCAGCAAATTACTCAAAATGCTTAACTCGCCGAGAAAATCACTTTTTTTCCACAATGAATGTCCGGCAAAAAATAGTTAATTTTGATGCAAGCCGTTCTGAAACCAATCGGCAAATTACTCAAAATGCTTAACCCGCCGAGAAAATCACCTTTTTTCCACAATGAATGTCTGGCAAAAAATAGTTAATTTTGATGCAAGCCTTTCTGAAACCAATCGGCAACTGACTCAAAGTGCTTAACTCGCCGAGAAAATCACTTTTTTTCCACAATGAATGTCTGGCAAAGAATAGTAAATTTCAATGCAAGCCGTTCTGAAACCAATCGGCAAATTACTCAAAATGCTTAACTCGCCGAGATAATCAATTTTTTTCCACAATCAATGTCTGGCAAAAAATAGTTAATTTTGATGCAAGCCGTTCTGAAAACAATCGGCAACTTACTCAAAATGCTTAACTCGCCGAGAAAATCACTTTTTTTCCACAATCAATGTCTTGCAAAGAATAGTAAATTTCAATGCAAGCCGTTCTGAAACCAATCGGCAAATTACTCAAAATGCTTAACTCGCCGAGATAATCAATTTTTTTCCACAATCAATGTCTGGCAAAAAATAGTTAATTTTGATGCGAGCCGTTCTGAAACCAATCGGCAACTTACTCAAAATGCTTAACTCGCCGAGAAAATCACTTTTTTTCCACAATGAAATTCTGGCAAAAAATAGTTAATTTTGATGCAAGCCGTTCTGAAACCAATCGGCAAATTACTCAAAATGCTTAACTCGCCGAGAAAATCAATTTTTTCCACAATGAATGTCTGGCAAAAAATAGTTAATTTTGATGCAAGCCGTTCTGAAACCAATCGGCAAATTACTCAATATGCTAAACTCGCCGCGAAAATCACTTTTTTTGCACAATGAATGTCTGGCAAAGAATAGTAAATTTCAATGCAAGCCGTTCTGAAACCAATCGGCAACTTACTCAAAATGCTTAACTCGCCGAGAAAATCACTTTTTTTCCACAATGAATGTCTTGCAAAGAATAGTAAATTTCAATGCAAGCCGTTCTGAAACCAATCGGCAAATAACTCAAAATCCTTAACTCGCAGAGAAAATCACTTTTTTTCAACAATGAATGTCTGGCAAAAAATAGTTAATTTTGATGCAAGCCGTTCTGAAACCAATCGGCAAATTACTCAAAATGCTTAACCCGCCGAGAAAATCACTTTTTTTCCACAATGAATGTCTGGCAAAAAATAGTTAATTTTGATGCAAGCCGTTCTGAAACCAATCGGCAAATTACTCAATATGCTAAACTCGCCGCGAAAATCACTTTTTTTGCACAATGAATGTCTGGCAAAGAATAGTAAATTTCAATGCAAGCCGTTCTGAAACCAAGCGGCAAATTACTCAAAATCCTTAACTCGCCGAGAAAATCACTTTTTTTCAACAATGAATGTCTGGCAAAAAATAGTTAATTTTGATGCAAGCCGTTCTGAAACCAATCGGCAACTTACTCAAAGTGCTTAACTCGCCGAGAAAATCACTTTTTTTCCACAATGAATGTCGGCAAAGAATAGTAAATTTCAATGCAAGCCGTTCTGAAACCAATCGGCAAATTACTCAAAATGCTTAACTCGCCGAGAAAATCACTTTTTTTCCACAATGAATGTCTGGCAAAGAATAGTAAATTTCAATGCAAGCCGTTCTGAATCCAATCGGCAAATTACTCAAAATGCTTAACTCGCCGAGAAAATCAATTTTTTTCCACAATGAATGACTGGCAAAAAATAGTTAATTTTAATGCAAGATGTTCTGAAACCAATCGGCAAATAACTCAAAATGCTTTATTCGCCGAGTAAATCATTATTGTTCCACAATGAAGTCTGGCAAAAAATAGTAAATTTCAATGCAAGCCGTTCTGAAACCAATCGGCAACTTACTCAAAATGCTTAACTCTCCGAGAAAATCACTTTTTTTCCACAATGAATGTCTGGCAAAGAATAGTAAATTTCAATGCAAGCCGTTCTGAAACCAATCGGCAAATTACTCAAAATGCTTAACTCGCCGAGAAAATCACTTTTTTTCCACAATGAATGTCTGGCAAAAAATAGTTAATTTTGATGCAAGCCGTTCTGAAACCAATCGGCAACTTACTCAAAATGCTTAACTCGCCGAGAAAATCACTTTTTTTCCACAGTGAATGTCTGGCAAAGAATAGTAAATTTCAATGCAAGCTGTTCTGAAGCCAATCGGCAAATAACTCAAAATGCTTAACTCGCCGAGAAAATCACTTTTTTTCAACAATGAATGTCTGGCAAAAAATAGTTAATTTTGATGCAAGCCGTTCTGAAACCAATCGGCAACTTACTCAAAATGCTTAACTCGCCGAGAAAATCACTTTTTTTCCACAATGAATGTCGGCAAAGAATAGTAAATTTCAATGCAAGCCGTTCTGAAACCAATCGGCAAATTACTCAAAATGCTTAACTCGCCGAGAAAATCACTTTTTTTCCACAATGAATGTCTGGCGAAGAATAGTAAATTTCAATGCAAGCCGTTCTGAATCCAATCGGCAAATTACTCAAAATGCTTAACTCGCCGAGAAAATCAATTTTTTTCCACAATGAATGACTGGCAAAAAATAGTTAATTTTAATGCAAGATGTTCTGAAACCAATCGGCAAATAACTCAAAATGCTTTATTCGCCGAGTAAATCATTATTGTTCCACAATGAAGTCTGGCAAAAAATAGTAAATTTCAATACAAGCCGTTCTGAAACCAATCGGCAACTTACTCAAAATGCTTAACTCTCCGAGAAAATCACTTTTTTTCCACAATGAATGTCTGGCAAAGAATAGTAAATTTCAATGCAAGCCGTTCTGAAACCAATCGGCAAATTACTCAAAATGCTTAACTCGCCGAGAAAATCACTTTTTTTCCACAATGAATGTCTGGCAAAAAATAGTTAATTTTGATGCAAGCCGTTCTGAAACCAATCGGCAACTTACTCAAAATGCTTAACTCGCCGAGAAAATCACTTTTTTTCCACAGTGAATGTCTGGCAAAGAATAGTAAATTTCAATGCAAGCTGTTCTGAAACCAATCGGCAAATAACTCAAAATGCTTAACTCGCCGAGAAAATCACTTTTTTTCAACAATGAATGTCTGGCAAAAAATAGTTAATTTTGATGCAAGCCGTTCTGAAACCAATCGGCAACTTACTCAAAATGCTTAACTCGCCGAGAAAATCACTTTTTTTCCACAATGAATGGCTGGCAAAGAATAGTAAATTTCAATGCAAGCCGTTCTGAAACCAATCGGCAAATAACTCAAAATGCTTAACTCGCCGAGAAAATCACTTTTTTTCAACAATGAATGTCTGGCAAAAAATAGTTAATTTTGATGCAAGCCGTTCTGAAGCCAATCGGCAAATTACTCAAAATGCTTAACCCGCCGAGAAAATCACTTTTTTTCCACAATGAATGTCTGGCAAAAAATAGTTAATTTTGATGCAAGCCGTTCTGAAACCAATCGGCAAATTACTCAATATGCTAAACTCGCCGCGAAAATCACTTTTTTTGCACAATGAATGTCTGGCAAAGAATAGTAAATTTCAATGCAAGCCGTTCTGAAACCAATCGGCAACTTACTCAAAATGCTTAACTCGCCGAGAAAATCACTTTTTTTCCACAATGAATGTCTTGCAAAGAATAGTAAATTTCAATGCAAGCCGTTCTGAAACCAATCGGCAAATAACTCAAAATCCTTAACTCGCCGAGAAAATCACTTTTTTTCAACAATGAATGTCTGGCACAAAAATAGTTAATTTTGATGCAAGCCGTTCTGAAACCAATCGGCAACTTACTCAAAATGCTTAACTCGCCGAGAAAATCACTTTTTTTCCACAATGAATGTCTGGCAAAGAATAGTAAATTTCAATGCAAGCCGTTCTAAAACCAATCGGCAAATTACTCAAAATGCTTAACTCGCCGAGAAAATCACTTTTTTTCCACAATGAATGTCTGGCAAAAAATAGTTAATTTTGATGCAAGCCGTTCTGAAACCAATCGGCAAATAACTCAAATTGCTTAACTCGCCGAGAAAATCACTTTTGTTCCACAATGAATGTCTGGCAAAGAATAGTAAATTTCAATGCAAGCCGTTCTGAAACCAATCAGCAAATTACTCAAAATGCTTAACTCGCCGAGAAAATCACTTTTTTTCCACAATGAATGTCTGGCAAAAAATAGTTAATTTTGATGCAAGACGTTCTGAAACCAATCGGCAAATAACTCAAAATGCTTAACTCGCCGAGAAAATCACTTTTTTTCCACAGTGAATGTCTCGCAAAAAATAGTTAATTTTAATGCAAGATGTTCTGAAACCAATCGGCAAATAAGTCAAAATGCTTTATTCGCCGAGTAAATCACTATTTTTCCACAAAGAAGTCTGGCAAAAAATAGTAAATTTCAATGCAAGCCGTTCTGAAACCAATCGGCAACTTACTCAAAATGCTTAACTCGCCGAGAAAATCACTTTTATTCCACAATGAATGTCTGGCCAAAAATAGTTAATTTTGATGCAAGCCGTTCTGAAACCAATCGGCAACTTACTCAAAATGCTGAACTCGCCGAGAAAATCACTTTTTTTCCACAATGAATGTCTGGCAAAGAATAGTAAATTTCAATGCAAGCCGTTCTGAAACCAATCGGCAAATTACTCAAAATGCTTAACCCGCCGAGAAAATCACTTTTATTCCACAATGAATGTCTGGCAAAAAATAGTTAATTTTGATGCAAGCCGTTCTGAAACCAATCGGCAAATTACTCAATATGCTAAACTCGCCGCGAAAATCACTTTTTTTGCACAATGAATGTCTGGCAAAGAATAGTAAATTTTGATGCAAGCCGTTCTGAAACCAATCGGCAAATTACTCAATATGCTAAACTCGCCGCGAAAATCACTTTTTTTGCACAATGAATGTCTGGCAAAGAATAGTAAATTTCAATGCAAGCCGTTCTGAAACCAATCGGCAAATTACTCAAAATGCTTAACTCGCCGAGAAAATCACTTTTTTTCCACAATGAATGTCTGGCAAAAAATAGTTAATTTTGATGCAAGCCGTTCTGAAACCAATCGGCAACTTACTCAAAATGCTTAACTCGCCTAGAAAATCACTTTTTTTCCACAGTGAATGTCTGGCAAAGAATAGTAAATTTCAATGCAAGCCGTTCTGAAACCAATCGGTAAATTACTCAAAATGCTTAACTCGCCGAGAAAATCACCTTTTTTCCACAATGAATGTCTGGCAAAAAATAGTTAATTTTGATGCAAGCCGTTCTGAAACCAATCGGCAAATTACTCAAACTATTTTTTGCCAGACATTCATTGTGGAAAAAAGGTGATTTTCTCGGCGAGTTAAGCATTATGAGTAATTTGCCGATTGGTTTCAGAACGGCTTGCATCAAAATTAACTATTTTTTGCCAGACATTCATTGTGGAAAAAAGTGATTTTCTCGTCGAGTTAAGCATTTTGAGTTATTTGCCGACTGGTTTCAGACCGGCTTGCGTCAAAATTAACTATTTTTTGCGAGACATTCATTGAGGAAAAAAGTGATTTTCTCGGCGAGTTAAGCGTTTTGAGTAATTTGCCGATTGTTTTCAGAACAGCTTGCATTGAAATTTACTATTTCTTGCCAGACATTCATTGTGCAAAAAAAGTGATTTTCGCGGCGAGTTAAGCATATTGAGTAATTTGCCGATTGGTTTCAGAACGGCTTGCGTTGAAAATTACTATTCTTTGCCAGACATTCATTGTGGAACAAAAGTGATTTTCTCGGCGAGTTAAGCATTTTGAGTAATTTGCCGATTGGTTTCAGAACGGCTTGCATCAAAATTAACTATTTTTTGCCAGACATTCATTGTGGAAAAAAAGTGATTCTCTCGGCGAGTTAAGCATTTTGAGTAATTTGCCGATTGGTTTCAGAACGGCTTGCATTGAAATTTACTATTCTTTGCCAGACATTCATTGTGGAAAAAAAGTGATTTTCTCGGCGAGTTAAGCATTTTGAGTAATTTGCCGATTGGTTTCAGAACGGCTTGCATCAAAATTAACTATTTTTTGCCAGGCATTGATTGTGGAAAAAAAGTGATTTTCTAGGCGAGTTAAGCATTTTGAGTAATTTGCCGATTGGTTTCGGAACGGCTTGCATTGAAATTTACTATTCTTTGCCAGACATTCATTGTGCAAAAAAAGTGATTTTCTCGGCGAGTTCAGCATTTTGAGTAAGTTGCCGATTGGTTTCAGAACGGCTTGCATCAAAATTAACTATTTTTTGCCAGACATTCATTGTGGGAAAAAAAGTGATTTTCTCGGCGAGTTTAGCTTTTTGAGTAATTTGCCGATTGATTTCAGAACGGCTTGCATTGAAATATACTATTCTTTGCCAGACATTCATTGTGGAACAAAAGTGATTTTCTCGGCGAGTTAAGCATTTTGAGTAATTTGCCGATTGGTTTCAGAACGGCTTGCATCAAAATTAACTATTTTTTGCCAGACATTCATTGTGGAAAAAAAGTGATTCTCTCGGCGAGTTAAGCATTTTGAGTAATTTGCCGATTGGTTTCAGAACGGCTTGCATTGAAATTTACTATTCTTTGCCAGACATTCATTGTGCAAAAAAGTGATTTTCGCGGCGAGTTAAGCATATTGAGTAATTTGCCGATTGGTTTCAGAACGGCTTGCATCAAAATTAACTATTTTTTGCCAGACATTCATTGTGGAAAAAAAGTGATTTTCTCGGCGATTTAAGCATTTTGAGTAATTTGCCGATTGGTTTCAGAACGGCTTGCATTGAAATTTACTATTCTTTGCCAGACATTCATTGTGGAAAAAAGTGATTTTCTCGGCGAGTTAAGCATTTTGAGTAAGTTGCCGATTGGTTTCAGAACGGCTTGCATCAAAATTAACTATTTTTTGCCAGACATTCATTGTGGAAAAAGGGTGATTTTCTCGGCGAGTTAAGCATTTTGAGTAATTTGCCGATTGGTTTCAGAACGGCTTGCATTGAAATTTACTATTCTTTGCCAGACATTCATTGTGGAACAAAAGTGATTTTCTCGGCGAGTTAAGCATTTTGAGTAATTTGCCGATTGGTTTCAGAACGGCTTGCATCAAAATTAACTATTTTTTGCCAGACATTCATTGTGGAAAAAAAGTGATTCTCTCGGCGAGTTAAGCATTTTGAGTAATTTGCCGATTGGTTTCAGAACGGCTTGCATTGAAAATTACTATTTGCCAGACATTCATTGTGGAACAAAAGTGATTTTCTCGGCGAGTTAAGCATTTTGAGTAATTTGCCGATTGGTTTCAGAACGGCTTGCATCAAAATTAACTATTTTTTGCCAGACATTCATTGTGGAAAAAAAGTGATTTTCTCGGCGAGTTAAGCATTTTGAGTAATTTGCCGATTGGTTTCAGAACGGCTTGCATCAAAATTAACTATTTTTTGGCAGACATTCATTGTGGAAAAAAAGTGATTTTCTCGGCGAGTTCAGCATTTTGAGTAATTTGCCGATTGGTTTCAGAACGGCTTGCATCAAAATTAACTATTTTTTGCCAGACATTCATTGTGGGGAAAAAAAGTGATTTTCTCGGCGAGTTTAGCTTTTTGAGAAATTTGCAGATTGGTTTCAGAACGGCTTGCATTGAAATTTACTATTCTTTGCCAGACATTCATTGTGGAACAAAAGTGATTTTCTCGGCGAGTTAAGCATTTTGAGTAATTTGCCGATTGGTTTCAGAACGGCTTGCATCAAAATTAACTATTTTTTGCCAGACATTCATTGTGGAAAAAAAGTGATTCTCTCGGCGAGTTAAGCATTTTGACTAATTTACCGATTGGTTTCAGAACGGCTTGCATTGAAATTTACTATTCTTTGCCAGACATTCATTGTGGAAAAAAAGTGATTTTATCGGCGAGTTAAGCATTTTGAGTAAGTTGCCGATTGGTTTCAGAACGGCTTGCATCAAAATTAACTATTTTTTGCCAGACATTCATTGTGGAAAAAAGGTGATTTTCTCGGCGAGTTAAGCATTTTGAGTAATTTGCCGATTGGTTTCAGAACGGCTTGCATCAAAATTAACTATTTTTTGCCAGACATTGATTGTGGAAAAAAAGTGATTTTCGAGGCGAGTTAAGCATTTTGAGTAATTTGCCGATTGGTTTCAGAACGGCTTGCATCAAAATTAACTATTTTTTGCCAGCCATTGATTGTGGAAAAAAAGTGATTTTCTCGGCGAGATTGGCAATTTGAGTACTTTGCCGATTGGTTTCAGAACGGCTTGCATCAAAATTAACAATTTTTTGCCAGACATTCATTGTGGTGAAAAAAGTGATTTTCGCGGCGAGTTGAGGAATTTGAGTTATTTGCCGATTTGTTTCAGAACGGCTTGCATCAAAATTAATTATTTTTTGCCAGACATTCATTGTGGAAAAAAAGTGATTTTCTCGGCGAGTTAAGCATTTTGAGTAATTTGCCGATTGGTTTCAGAACGGCTTGCATTGAAAATTACTATTCTTTGCCAGACATTCATTGTGGAACAAAAGTGATTTTCTCGGCGAGTTAAGCATTTTGAGTAATTTGCCGATTGGTTTCAGAACGGCTTGCATCAAAATTAACTTTTTTTGCCAGACATTCATTGTGGAAAAAAAGTGATTTTCTCGGCGAGTTAAGCATTTTGAGTAATTTGCCGATTGGTTTCAGAACGGCTTGCATTTAAATTTACTATTCTTTGCCAGACATTAATTGTGGAAAAAAAGTGATTTTCTCGGCGAGTTAATCAATTTGAGTTATTTGCCGATTGGTTTCAGAACGGCTTGCATCAAACTTAACTATTTTTTGCCAGACATTCATTGTGGAAAAAAAGTGATTTTCTCGGCGAGTTAAGCATTTTGAGTAATTTGCCGATTGGTTTCAGAACGGCTTGCATTGAAATTTACTATTCTTTGCCAGACATTCATTGTGGAAAAAAAGTGATTTTCTCGGCGAGTTAAGCATTTTGAGTAATTTGCCGATTGGTTTCAGAACGGCTTGCATTGAAATTTACTATTCTTTGCCAGACATTCATTGTGCAAAAAAAGTGATTTTCTCCGTGAGTTAAGCATTTTGAGTAAGTTGCCGATTGGTTTCAGAACGGCTTGCATCAAAATTAACTATTTTTTGCCAGACATTCATTGTGGGAAAAAAACTGATTTTCTCGGCGAGTTAAGCATTTTGAGTAATTTGCCGGTTGGTTTCAGAACGGCTTGCATTGAAATTTACTATTCTTTTCCAGACATTCATTGTGGAACAAAAGTGATTTTCTCGGCGAGTTAAGCATTTTGAGTAATTTGCCGATTGGTTTCAGAACGGCTTGCATCAAAATTAACTATTTTTTGCCAGACATTCATTGTGGAAAAAAAGTGATTTTCTCGGCGAGTTAAGCATTTTGAGTAATTTGCCGACTGGTTTCAGAACGGCTTGCATTGAAATTTACTATTCTTTGCCAGACATTCATTGTGGAAAAAAGTGATTTTCTCGGCGAGTTAAGCATTTTGAGTAATTTGCCGATTGGTTTCAGAACGGCTTGCATCAAAATTAACAATTTTTTGCCAGCCATTCATTGTCGGGAAAAAAGTGATTTTCCCGGCGAGTTAAGCATTTTGAGTAATTTGCCGATTGGTTTCAGAACGGCTTGCATTGAAATTTACTATTCTTTTCCAGACATTCATTGTGCAAAAAAAGTGATTTTCTCGGTGAGTTAAGCATTTTGAGTAAGTTGCCGATTGGTTTCAGAACGGCTTGCATCAAAATTAACTATTTTTTGCCAGACATGCATTGTGGGGGAAAAAATGATTTTCTCGGCGAGTTAAGCATTTTGAGTAATTTGCCGATTGGTTTCAGAACGGCTTGCATTGAAATTTACTATTCTTTGCCAGACATTCATTGTGGAACAAAAGTGATTTTCTCGGCGAGTTAAGCATTTTGAGTAATTTGCCGATTGGTTTCAGAACGGCTTGCATCAAAATTAACTATTTTTTGCCAGACATTCATTGTGGAAAAAAGGTGATTTTCTCGGCGAGTTAAGCATTTTGAGTAATTTGCCGATTGGTTTCAGAACGGCTTGCATTGAAATTTACTATTCTTTGCCAGACATTCATTGTGCAAAAAAGTGATTTTCGCGGCGAGTTATGCATATTGAGTAATTTGCCGATTGGTTTCAGAACGGCTTGCATCAAAATTAACTATTTTTTGCCAGACATTGATTGTGGAAAAAAGCGATTTTCTCGGCGTTTTAGGCATTTTGAGTAATTTGCCGATTGGTTTCAGAACGGCTTGCATCAAAATTAACCATTTTTTGCCAGACATTCATTGTGGGGAAAAAAGTGATTTTCGTGGCGAGTTGAGGAATTTGAGTGATTTGCCGATTGGTTTCAGAACGGCTTGCATCAAAATTAACTATTTTTTGCCAGACATTGATTGTGGAAAAAAAGTGATTTTCTAGGCGAGTTAAGCATTTTGAGTAATTTGCCGATTGGTTTCAGAACGGCTTGCATTGAAATTTACTATTCTTTTCCAGACATTCATTGTGCAAAAAAAGTGATTTCCTCGGTGAGTTAAGCATTTTGAGTAAGTTGCCGATTGGTTTCAGAACGGCTTGCATTGAAATTTACTATTCTTTTCCAGACATTCATTGTGGAACAAAAGTGATTTTCTCGGCGAGTTAAGCATTTTGAGTAATTTGCCGATTGGTTTCAGAACGGCTTGCATCAAAATTAACTATTTTTTGCCAGACATTCATTGTGGAAAAAAAGTGATTTTCTCGGCGAGTTAAGCATTTTGAGTAATTTGCCGACTGGTTTCAGAACGGCTTGCATTGAAATTTACTATTCTTTGCCAGACATTCATTGTGGAAAAAAGTGATTTTCTCGGCGAGTTAAGCATTTTGAGTAATTTGCCGATTGGTTTCAGAACGGCTTGCATCAAAATTAACAATTTTTTGCCAGCCATTCATTGTCGGGAAAAAAGTGATTTTCCCGGCGAGTTAAGCATTTTGAGTAATTTGCCGATTGGTTTCAGAACGGCTTGCATTGAAATTTACTATTCTTTTCCAGACATTCATTGTGCAAAAAAAGTGATTTTCTCGGTGAGTTAAGCATTTTGAGTAAGTTGCCGATTGGTTTCAGAACGGCTTGCATCAAAATTAACTATTTTTTGCCAGACATGCATTGTGGGGGAAAAAATGATTTTCTCGGCGAGTTAAGCATTTTGAGTAATTTGCCGATTGGTTTCAGAACGGCTTGCATTGAAATTTACTATTCTTTGCCAGACATTCATTGTGGAACAAAAGTGATTTTCTCGGCGAGTTAAGCATTTTGAGTAATTTGCCGATTGGTTTCAGAACGGCTTGCATCAAAATTAACTATTTTTTGCCAGACATTCATTGTGGAAAAAAGGTGATTTTCTCGGCGAGTTAAGCATTTTGAGTAATTTGCCGATTGGTTTCAGAACGGCTTGCATTGAAATTTAGTATTCTTTGCCAGACATTCATTGTGCAAAAAAGTGATTTTCGCGGCGAGTTATGCATATTGAGTAATTTGCCGATTGGTTTCAGAACGGCTTGCATCAAAATTAACTATTTTTTGCCAGACATTGATTGTGGAAAAAAGCGATTTTCTCGGCGTTTTAGGCATTTTGAGTAATTTGCCGATTGGTTTCAGAACGGCTTGCATCAAAATTAACCATTTTTTGCCAGACATTCATTGTGGGGAAAAAAGTGATTTTCGTGGCGAGTTGAGGAATTTGAGTGATTTGCCGATTGGTTTCAGAACGGCTTGCATCAAAATTAACTATTTTTTGCCAGACATTGATTGTGGAAAAAAAGTGATTTTCTAGGCGAGTTAAGCATTTTGAGTAATTTGCCGATTGGTTTCAGAACGGCTTGCATTGAAATTTACTATTCTTTTCCAGACATTCATTGTGCAAAAAAAGTGATTTCCTCGGTGAGTTAAGCATTTTGAGTAAGTTGCCGATTGGTTTCAGAACGGCTTGCATCAAAATTAACTATTTTTTGCCAGACATTCATTGTGGGAAAAAAAAATGATTTCCTCGGCGAGTTAAGCATTTTGAGTAATTTGCCGATTGGTTTCAGAACGGCTTGCATTGAAATTTACTATTCTTTGCCAGACATTCATTGTGGAACAAAAGTGATTTTCTCGGCGAGTTAAGCATTTTGAGTAATTTGCCGATTGGTTTCAGAACGGCTTGCATCAAAATTAACTATTTTTTGCCAGACATTGATTGTGGAAAAAAGTGATTTTCTCGGCGAGTTAAGCATTTTGAGTAATTTGCCGATTGGTTTCAGAACGGCTTGCATTGAAATTTACTATTCTTTGCCAGACATTCATTGTGCAAAAAAGTGATTTTCGCGGCGAGTTATGCATATTGAGTAATTTGCCGATTGGTTTCAGAACGGCTTGCATCAAAATTAACTATTTTTTGCCAGACATTCATTGTGGAAAGAAAGTGATTTTCTCGGCGAGTTAAGCATTTTGCGTAATTTGCCGATTGGTTTCAGAACGGCTTGCATCAAAATTAACTATTTTTTGCCAGACATTGATTGTGGAGAAAAAGTGATTTTCTCGGCGAGTTAGGCATTTTGAGTAATTTGCCGATTGGTTTCAGAACGGCTTGCATCAAAATTAACTATTTTTGCCAGACATTGATTGTGGAAAAAAGTGATTTTCCCGGCGAGTTAAGCATTTTGAATAATTTGCCGATTGGTTTCAGAACGGCTTGCATTGAAATTTACTATTCTTTTCCAGACATTCATTGTGCAAAAAAAGTGATTTTTCTCGGCGAGTTAGGCATTTTGAGTAATTTGCCGATTGGTTTCAGAACGGCTTGCATCAAAATTAACAATTTTTTGCCAGACATTCATTGTGGGGAAAAAAGTGATTTTCGCGGCGAGTTGAGGAATTTGAGTTATTTCCCGATTGGTTTCAGAACGGCTTGCATCAAAATTAACTATTTTTTGCCAGACATTCATTGTGGAAAAAAGTGATTTTCTCGGCGAGTTAAGCATTTTGAGTAATTTGCCGATTGGTTTCAGAACGGCTTGCATTGAAAATTACTATTCTTTGCCAGACATTCATTGTGGAACAAAAGTGATTTTCTCGGCGAGTTAAGCATTTTGAGTAATTTGCCGATTGGTTTCAGAACGGCTTGCATCAAAATTAACTATTTTTTGCCAGACATTCATTGTGGAAAAAAAGTGATTTTCTCGGCGAGTTAAGCATTTTGAGTAATTTGCCGATTGGTTTCAGAACGGCTTGCATTGAAATTTACTATTCTTTGCCAGACATTCATTGTGGAAAAAAAGTGATTTTCTCGGCGAGTTAAGCATTTTGAGTAATTTGCCGATTGGTTTCAGAACGGCTTGTATCAAAATTAACTATTTTTTGCCAGACATTCATTGTGGGAAAAAAAGTGATTTTCTCGGCGAGTTTAGCTTTTTGAGAAATTTGCAGATTGGTTTCAGAACGGCTTGCATTGAAATTTACTATTCTTTGCCAGACATTCATTGTGGAACAAAAGTGATTTTCTCGGCGAGTTAAGCATTTTGAGTAATTTGCCGATTGGTTTCAGAACGGCTTGCATCAAAATTAACTATTTTTTGCCAGACATTCATTGTGGAAAAAAAGTGATTCTCTCGGCGAGTTAAGCATTTTGACTAATTTACCGATTGGTTTCAGAACGGCTTGCATTGAAATTTACTATTCTTTGCCAGACATTCATTGTGGAACAAAAGTGATTTTCTCGGCGAGTTAAGCATTTTGAGTAATTTGCCGATTGGTTTCAGAACGGCTTGCATCAAAATTAACTATTTTTTGCCAGACATTGATTGTGGAAAAAAGTGATTTTCTCGGCGAGTTAAGCATTTTGAGTAATTTGCCGATTGGTTTCAGAACGGCTTGCATTGAAATTTACTATTCTTTGCCAGACATTCATTGTGCAAAAAAGTGATTTTCGCGGCGAGTTATGCATATTGAGTAATTTGCCGATTGGTTTCAGAACGGCTTGCATCAAAATTAACTATTTTTTGCCAGACATTCATTGTGGAAAGAAAGTGATTTTCTCGGCGAGTTAAGCATTTTGCGTAATTTGCCGATTGGTTTCAGAACGGCTTGCATCAAAATTAACTATTTTTTGCCAGACATTGATTGTGGAGAAAAAGTGATTTTCTCGGCGAGTTAGGCATTTTGAGTAATTTGCCGATTGGTTTCAGAACGGCTTGCATCAAAATTAACTATTTTTGCCAGACATTGATTGTGGAAAAAAGTGATTTTCCCGGCGAGTTAAGCATTTTGAATAATTTGCCGATTGGTTTCAGAACGGCTTGCATTGAAATTTACTATTCTTTTCCAGACATTCATTGTGCAAAAAAAGTGATTTTTCTCGGCGAGTTAGGCATTTTGAGTAATTTGCCGATTGGTTTCAGAACGGCTTGCATCAAAATTAACAATTTTTTGCCAGACATTCATTGTGGGGAAAAAAGTGATTTTCGCGGCGAGTTGAGGAATTTGAGTTATTTCCCGATTGGTTTCAGAACGGCTTGCATCAAAATTAACTATTTTTTGCCAGACATTCATTGTGGAAAAAAGTGATTTTCTCGGCGAGTTAAGCATTTTGAGTAATTTGCCGATTGGTTTCAGAACGGCTTGCATTGAAAATTACTATTCTTTGCCAGACATTCATTGTGGAACAAAAGTGATTTTCTCGGCGAGTTAAGCATTTTGAGTAATTTGCCGATTGGTTTCAGAACGGCTTGCATCAAAATTAACTATTTTTTGCCAGACATTCATTGTGGAAAAAAAGTGATTCTCTCGGCGAGTTAAGCATTTTGACTAATTTACCGATTGGTTTCAGAACGGCTTGCATTGAAATTTACTATTCTTTGCCAGACATTCATTGTGGAAAAAAAGTGATTTTATCGGCGAGTTAAGCATTTTGAGTAAGTTGCCGATTGGTTTCAGAACGGCTTGCATCAAAATTAACTATTTTTTGCCAGACATTCATTGTGGAAAAAAGGTGATTTTCTCGGCGAGTTAAGCATTATGAGTAATTTGCCGATTGGTTTCAGAACGGCTTGCATCAAAATTAACTATTTTTTGCCAGACATTCATTGTGGAAAAAAGTGATTTTCTCGTCGAGTTAAGCATTTTCAGTTATTTGCCGACTGGTTTCAGACCGGCTTGCGTCAAAATTAACTATTTTTTGCGAGACATTCATTGAGGAAAAAAGTGATTTTCTCGGCGAGTTAAGCGTTTTGAGTAATTTGCCCATTGTTTTCAGAACAGCTTGCATTGAAATTTACTATTTCTTGCCAGACATTCATTGTGCAAAAAAAGTGATTTTCGCGGCGAGTTAAGCATATTGAGTAATTTGCCGATTGGTTTCAGAACGGCTTGCGTTGAAAATTACTATTCTTTGCCAGACATTCATTGTGGAACAAAAGTGATTTTCTCGGCGAGTTAAGCATTTTGAGTAATTTGCCGATTGGTTTCAGAACGGCTTGCATCAAAATTAACTATTTTTTGCCAGACATTCATTGTGGAAAAAAAGTGATTCTCTCGGCGAGTTAAGCATTTTGAGTAATTTGCCGATTGGTTTCAGAACGGCTTGCATTGAAATTTACTATTCTTTGCCAGACATTCATTGTGGAAAAAAAGTGATTTTCTCGGCGAGTTAAGCATTTTGAGTAATTTGCCGATTGGTTTCAGAACGGCTTGCATCAAAATTAACTATTTTTTGCCAGGCATTGATTGTGGAAAAAAAGTGATTTTCTAGGCGAGTTAAGCATTTTGAGTAATTTGCCGATTGGTTTCGGAACGGCTTGCATTGAAATTTACTATTCTTTGCCAGACATTCATTGTGCAAAAAAAGTGATTTTCTCGGCGAGTTCAGCATTTTGAGTAAGTTGCCGATTGGTTTCAGAACGGCTTGCATCAAAATTAACTATTTTTTGCCAGACATTCATTGTGGGAAAAAAAGTGATTTTCTCGGCGAGTTTAGCTTTTTGAGTAATTTGCCGATTGATTTCAGAACGGCTTGCATTGAAATATACTATTCTTTGCCAGACATTCATTGTGGAACAAAAGTGATTTTCTCGGCGAGTTAAGCATTTTGAGTAATTTGCCGATTGGTTTCAGAACGGCTTGCATCAAAATTAACTATTTTTTGCCAGACATTCATTGTGGAAAAAAAGTGATTCTCTCGGCGAGTTAAGCATTTTGAGTAATTTGCCGATTGGTTTCAGAACGGCTTGCAATGAAATTTACTATTCTTTGCCAGACATTCATTGTGCAAAAAAGTGATTTTCGCGGCGAGTTAAGCATATTGAGTAATTTGCCGATTGGTTTCAGAACGGCTTGCATCAAAATTAACTATTTTTTGCCAGACATTCATTGTGGAAAAAAAGTGATTTTCTCGGCGATTTAAGCATTTTGAGTAATTTGCCGATTGGTTTCAGAACGGCTTGCATTGAAATTTACTATTCTTTGCCAGACATTCATTGTGGAAAAAAGTGATTTTCTCGGCGAGTTAAGCATTTTGAGTAAGTTGCCGATTGGTTTCAGAACGGCTTGCATCAAAATTAACTATTTTTTGCCAGACATTCATTGTGGAAAAAGGGTGATTTTCTCGGCGAGTTAAGCATTTTGAGTAATTTGCCGATTGGTTTCAGAACGGCTTGCATTGAAATTTACTATTCTTTGCCAGACATTCATTGTGGAACAAAAGTGATTTTCTCGGCGAGTTAAGCATTTTGAGTAATTTGCCGATTGGTTTCAGAACGGCTTGCATCAAAATTAACTATTTTTTGCCAGACATTCATTGTGGAAAAAAAGTGATTCTCTCGGCGAGTTAAGCATTTTGAGTAATTTGCCGATTGGTTTCAGAACGGCTTGCATTGAAAATTACTATTTGCCAGACATTCATTGTGGAACAAAAGTGATTTTCTCGGCGAGTTAAGCATTTTGAGTAATTTGCCGATTGGTTTCAGAACGGCTTGCATCAAAATTAACTATTTTTTGCCAGACATTCATTGTGGAAAAAAAGTGATTTTCTCGGCGAGTTAAGCATTTTGAGTAATTTGCCGATTGGTTTCAGAACGGCTTGCATCAAAATTAACTATTTTTTGGCAGACATTCATTGTGGAAAAAAAGTGATTTTCTCGGCGAGTTAAGCATTTTGAGTAATTTGCCGATTGGTTTCAGAACGGCTTGCATCAAAATTAACTATTTTTTGCCAGACATTCATTGTGGGGAAAAAAAGTGATTTTCTCGGCGAGTTTAGCTTTTTGAGAAATTTGCAGATTGGTTTCAGAACGGCTTGCATCGAAATTAACTATTTTTTGCCAGACATTCATTGTGGAACAAAAGTGATTTTCTCGGCGAGTTAAGCATTTTGAGTAATTTGCCGATTGGTTTCAGAACGGCTTGCATCAAAATTAACTATTTTTTGCCAGACATTCATTGTGGAAAAAAAGTGATTCTCTCGGCGAGTTAAGCATTTTGACTAATTTACCGATTGGTTTCAGAACGGCTTGCATTGAAATTTACTATTCTTTGCCAGACATTCATTGTGGAAAAAAAGTGATTTTATCGGCGAGTTAAGCATTTTGAGTAAGTTGCCGATTGGTTTCAGAACGGCTTGCATCAAAATTAACTATTTTTTGCCAGACATTCATTGTGGAAAAAAGGTGATTTTCTCGGCGAGTTAAGCATTTTGAGTAATTTGCCGATTGGTTTCAGAACGGCTTGCATCAAAATTAACTATTTTTTGCCAGACATTCATTGTGGAAAAAAGTGATTTTCTCGTCGAGTTAAGCATTTTGACTAATTTACCGATTGGTTTCAGAACGGCTTGCATTGAAATTTACTATTCTTTGCCAGACATCATTGTGGAAAAAAAGTGATTTTATCGGCGAGTTAAGCATTTTGAGTAAGTTGCCGATTGGTTTCAGAACGGCTTGCATCAAAATTAACTATTTTTTGCCAGACATTCATTGTGGAAAAAAGGTGATTTTCTCGGCGAGTTAAGCATTTTGAGTAATTTGCCGATTGGTTTCAGAACGGCTTGCATCAAAATTAACTATTTTTTGCCAGACATTCATTGTGGAAAAAAGTGATTTTCTCGTCGAGTTAAGCATTTTCAGTTATTTGCCGACTGGTTTCAGACCGGCTTGCGTCAAAATTAACTATTTTTTGCGAGACATTCATTGAGGAAAAAAGTGATTTTCTCGGCGAGTTAAGCGTTTTGAGTAATTTGCCGATTGTTTTCAGAACAGCTTGCATTGAAATTTACTATTTCTTGCCAGACATTCATTGTGCAAAAAAAGTGATTTTCGCGGCGAGTTAAGCATATTGAGTAATTTGCCGATTGGTTTCAGAACGGCTTGCGTTGAAAATTACTATTCTTTGCCAGACATTCATTGTGGAACAAAAGTGATTTTCTCGGCGAGTTAAGCATTTTGAGTAATTTGCCGATTGGTTTCAGAACGGCTTGCATCAAAATTAACTATTTTTTGCCAGACATTCATTGTGGAAAAAAAGTGATTCTCTCGGCGAGTTAAGCATTTTGAGTAATTTGCCGATTGGTTTCAGAACGGCTTGCATTGAAATTTACTATTCTTTGCCAGACATTCATTGTGGAAAAAAAGTGATTTTCTCGGCGAGTTAAGCATTTTGAGTAATTTGCCGATTGGTTTCAGAACGGCTTGCATCAAAATTAACTATTTTTTGCCAGGCATTGATTGTGGAAAAAAAGTGATTTTCTAGGCGAGTTAAGCATTTTGAGTAATTTGCCGATTGGTTTCGGAACGGCTTGCATTGAAATTTACTATTCTTTGCCAGACATTCATTGTGCAAAAAAAGTGATTTTCTCGGCGAGTTCAGCATTTTGAGTAAGTTGCCGATTGGTTTCAGAACGGCTTGCATCAAAATTAACTATTTTTTGCCAGACATTCATTGTGGGAAAAAAAGTGATTTTCTCGGCGAGTTTAGCTTTTTGAGTAATTTGCCGATTGATTTCAGAACGGCTTGCATTGAAATTTACTATTCTTTGCCAGACATTCATTGTGGAACAAAAGTGATTTTCTCGGCGAGTTAAGCATTTTGAGTAATTTGCCGATTGGTTTCAGAACGGCTTGCATCAAAATTAACTATTTTTTGCCAGACATTCATTGTGGAAAAAAAGTGATTCTCTCGGCGAGTTAAGCATTTCGAGTAGTTTGCCGATTGGTTTCAGAACGGCTTGCATTGAAATTTACTATTCTTTGCCAGACATTCATTGTGCAAAAAAGTGATTTTCGCGGCGAGTTAAGCATATTGAGTAATTTGCCGATTGGTTTCAGAACGGCTTGCATCAAAATTAACTATTTTTTGCCAGACATTCATTGTGGGAAAAAAAGTGATTTTCTCGGCGATTTAAGCATTTTGAGTAATTTGCCGATTGGTTTCAGAACGGCTTGCATTGAAATTTACTATTCTTTGCCAGACATTCATTGTGGAAAAAAGTGATTTTCTCGGCGAGTTAAGCATTTTGAGTAAGTTGCCGATTGGTTTCAGAACGGCTTGCATCAAAATTAACTATTTTTTGCCAGACATTCATTGTGGAAAAAAAGTGATTTTCTCGGCGAGTTAAGCATTTTGAGTAATTTGCCGATTGGTTTCAGAACGGCTTGCATCAAAATTAACTATTTTTTGGCAGACATTCATTGTGGAAAAAAAGTGATTTTCTCGGCGAGTTAAGCATTTTGAGTAATTTGCCGATTGGTTTCAGAACGGCTTGCATCAAAATTAACTATTTTTTGGCAGACATTCATTGTGGAAAAAAAGTGATTTTCTCGGCGAGTTAAGCATTTTGAGTAATTTGCCGATTGGTTTCAGAACGGCTTGCATCAAAATTAACTATTTTTTGCCAGACATTCATTGTGGGAAAAAAAGTGATTTTCTCGGCGAGTTTAGCTTTTTGAGAAATTTGCAGATTGGTTTCAGAACGGCTTGCATTGAAATTTACTATTCTTTGCCAGACGTTCATTGTGGAACAAAAGTGATTTTCTCGGCGAGTTAAGCATTTTGAGTAATTTGCCGATTGGTTTCAGAACGGCTTGCATCAAAATTAACTATTTTTTGCCAGACATTCATTGTGGAAAAAAAGTGATTCTCTCGGCGAGTTAAGCATTTTGACTAATTTACCGATTGGTTTCAGAACGGCTTGCATTGAAATTTACTATTCTTTGCCAGACATTCATTGTGGAAAAAAAGTGATTTTATCGGCGAGTTAAGCATTTTGAGTAAGTTGCCGATTGGTTTCAGAACGGCTTGCATCAAAATTAACTATTTTTTGCCAGACATTCATTGTGGAAAAAAGGTGATTTTCTCGGCGAGTTAAGCATTTTGAGTAATTTGCCGATTGGTTTCAGAACGGCTTGCATCAAAATTAACTATTTTTTGCCAGACATTCATTGTGGAAAAAAGTGATTTTCTCGTCGAGTTAAGCATTTTGAGTTATTTGCCGACTGGTTTCAGACCGGCTTGCGTCAAAATTAACTATTTTTTGCGAGACATTCATTGAGGAAAAAAGTGATTTTCTCGGCGAGTTAAGCGTTTTGAGTAATTTGCCGATTGTTTTCAGAACAGCTTGCATTGAAATTTACTATTTCTTGCCAGACATTCATTGTGCAAAAAAAGTGATTTTCGCGGCGAGTTAAGCATATTGAGTAATTTGCCGATTGGTTTCAGAACGGCTTGCGTTGAAAATTACTATTCTTTGCCAGACATTCATTGTGGAACAAAAGTGATTTTCTCGGCGAGTTAAGCATTTTGAGTAATTTGCCGATTGGTTTCAGAACGGCTTGCATCAAAATTAACTATTTTTTGCCAGACATTCATTGTGGAAAAAAAGTGATTCTCTCGGCGAGTTAAGCATTTTGAGTAGTTTGCCGATTGGTTTCAGAACGGCTTGCATTGAAATTTACTATTCTTTGCCAGACATTCATTGTGCAAAAAAGTGATTTTCGCGGCGAGTTAAGCATATTGAGTAATTTGCCGATTGGTTTCAGAACGGCTTGCATCAAAATTAACTATTTTTTGCCAGACATTCATTGTGGGAAAAAAAGTGATTTTCTCGGCGATTTAAGCATTTTGAGTAATTTGCCGATTGGTTTCAGAACGGCTTGCATTGAAATTTACTATTCTTTGCCAGACATTCATTGTGGAAAAAAGTGATTTTCTCGGCGAGTTAAGCATTTTGAGTAAGTTGCCGATTGGTTTCAGAACGGCTTGCATCAAAATTAACTATTTTTTGCCAGACATTCATTGTGGAAAAAAAGTGATTTTCTCGGCGAGTTAAGCATTTTGAGTAATTTGCCGATTGGTTTCAGAACGGCTTGCATCAAAATTAACTATTTTTTGGCAGACATTCATTGTGGAAAAAAAGTGATTTTCTCGGCGAGTTAAGCATTTTGAGTAATTTGCCGATTGGTTTCAGAACGGCTTGCATCAAAATTAACTATTTTTTGGCAGACATTCATTGTGGAAAAAAAGTGATTTTCTCGGCGAGTTAAGCATTTTGAGTAATTTGCCGATAGGTTTCAGAACGGCTTGCATCAAAATTAACTATTTTTTGCCAGGCATTGATTGTGGAAAAAAAGTGATTTTCTAGGCGAGTTAAGCATTTTGAGTAATTTGCCGATTGGTTTCGGAACGGCTTGCATTGAAATTTACTATTCTTTGCCAGACATTCATTGTGCAAAAAAAGTGATTTTCTCGGCGAGTTCAGCATTTTGAGTAAGTTGCCGATTGGTTTCAGAACGGCTTGCATCAAAATTAACTATTTTTTGCCAGACATTCATTGTGGGAAAAAAAGTGATTTTCTCGGCGAGTTTAGCTTTTTGAGAAATTTGCAGATTGGTTTCAGAACGGCTTGCATTGAAATTTACTATTCTTTGCCAGACGTTCATTGTGGAACAAAAGTGATTTTCTCGGCGAGTTAAGCATTTTGAGTAATTTGCCGATTGGTTTCAGAACGGCTTGCATCAAAATTAACTATTTTTTGCCAGACATTCATTGTGGAAAAAAAGTGATTCTCTCGGCGAGTTAAGCATTTTGACTAATTTACCGATTGGTTTCAGAACGGCTTGCATTGAAATTTACTATTCTTTGCCAGACATTCATTGTGGAAAAAAAGTGATTTTATCGGCGAGTTAAGCATTTTGAGTAAGTTGCCGATTGGTTTCAGAACGGCTTGCATCAAAATTAACTATTTTTTGCCAGACATTCATTGTGGAAAAAAGGTGATTTTCTTGGCGAGTTAAGCATTTTGAGTAATTTGCCGATTGGTTTCAGAACGGCTTGCATCAAAATTAACTATTTTTTGCCAGACATTCATTGTGGAAAAAAGTGATTTTCTCGTCGAGTTAAGCATTTTGAGTTATTTGCCGACTGGTTTCAGACCGGCTTGCGTCAAAATTAACTATTTTTTGCGAGACATTCATTGAGGAAAAAAGTGATTTTCTCGGCGAGTTAAGCGTTTTGAGTAATTTGCCGATTGTTTTCAGAACAGCTTGCATTGAAATTTACTATTTCTTGCCAGACATTCATTGTGCAAAAAAAGTGATTTTCGCGGCGAGTTAAGCATATTGAGTAATTTGCCGATTGGTTTCAGAACGGCTTGCGCTGAAAATTACTATTCTTTGCCAGACATTCATTGTGGAACAAAAGTGATTTTCTCGGCGAGTTAAGCATTTTGAGTAATTTGCCGATTGGTTTCAGAACGGCTTGCATCAAAATTAACTATTTTTTGCCAGACATTCATTGTGGAAAAAAAGTGATTCTCTCGGCGAGTTAAGCATTTTGAGTAGTTTGCCGATTGGTTTCAGAACGGCTTGCATTGAAATTTACTATTCTTTGCCAGACATTCATTGTGCAAAAAAGTGATTTTCGCGGCGAGTTAAGCATATTGAGTAATTTGCCGATTGGTTTCAGAACGGCTTGCATCAAAATTAACTATTTTTTGCCAGACATTCATTGTGGGAAAAAAAGTGATTTTCTCGGCGATTTAAGCATTTTGAGTAATTTGCCGATTGGTTTCAGAACGGCTTGCATTGAAATTTACTATTCTTTGCCAGACATTCATTGTGGAAAAAAGTGATTTTCTCGGCGAGTTAAGCATTTTGAGTAAGTTGCCGATTGGTTTCAGAACGGCTTGCATCAAAATTAACTATTTTTTGCCAGACATTCATTGTGGAAAAAAAGTGATTTTCTCGGCGAGTTAAGCATTTTGAGTAATTTGCCGATTGGTTTCAGAACGGCTTGCATCAAAATTAACTATTTTTTGGCAGACATTCATTGTGGAAAAAAAGTGATTTTCTCGGCGAGTTAAGCATTTTGAGTAATTTGCCGATTGGTTTCAGAACGGCTTGCATCAAAATTAACTATTTTTTGGCAGACATTCATTGTGGAAAAAAAGTGATTTTCTCGGCGAGTTAAGCATTTTGAGTAATTTGCCGATAGGTTTCAGAACGGCTTGCATCAAAATTAACTATTTTTTGCCAGGCATTGATTGTGGAAAAAAAGTGATTTTCTAGGCGAGTTAAGCATTTTGAGTAATTTGCCGATTGGTTTCGGAACGGCTTGCATTGAAATTTACTATTCTTTGCCAGACATTCATTGTGCAAAAAAAGTGATTTTCTCGGCGAGTTCAGCATTTTGAGTAAGTTGCCGATTGGTTTCAGAACGGCTTGCATCAAAATTAACTATTTTTTGCCAGACATTCATTGTGGGAAAAAAAGTGATTTTCTCGGCGAGTTTAGCTTTTTGAGTAATTTGCCGATTGATTTCAGAACGGCTTGCATTGAAATTTACTATTCTTTGCCAGACATTCATTGTGGAACAAAAGTGATTTTCTCGGCGAGTTAAGCATTTTGAGTAATTTGCCGATTGGTTTCAGAACGGCTTGCATCAAAATTAACTATTTTTTGCCAGACATTCATTGTGGAAAAAAAGTGATTCTCTCGGCGAGTTAAGCATTTCGAGTAGTTTGCCGATTGGTTTCAGAACGGCTTGCATTGAAATTTACTATTCTTTGCCAGACATTCATTGTGCAAAAAAGTGATTTTCGCGGCGAGTTAAGCATATTGAGTAATTTGCCGATTGGTTTCAGAACGGCTTGCATCAAAATTAACTATTTTTTGCCAGACATTCATTGTGGGAAAAAAAGTGATTTTCTCGGCGATTTAAGCATTTTGAGTAATTTGCCGATTGGTTTCAGAACGGCTTGCATTGAAATTTACTATTCTTTGCCAGACATTCATTGTGGAAAAAAGTGATTTTCTCGGCGAGTTAAGCATTTTGAGTAAGTTGCCGATTGGTTTCAGAACGGCTTGCATCAAAATTAACTATTTTTTGCCAGACATTCATTGTGGAAAAAAGTGATTTTCTCGGCGAGTTAAGCATTTTGAGTAATTTGCCGATTGGTTTCAGAACGGCTTGCATCAAAATTAACTATTTTTTGGCAGACATTCATTGTGGAAAAAAAGTGATTTTCTCGGCGAGTTAAGCATTTTGAGTAATTTGCCGATTGGTTTCAGAACGGCTTGCATCAAAATTAACTATTTTTTGGCAGACATTCATTGTGGAAAAAAAGTGATTTTCTCGGCGAGTTAAGCATTTTGAGTAATTTGCCGATTGGTTTCAGAACGGCTTGCATCAAAATTAACTATTTTTTGCCAGACATTCATTGTGGGAAAAAAAGTGATTTTCTCGGCGAGTTTAGCTTTTTGAGTAAGTTGCCGATTGGTTTCAGAACGGCTTGCATCAAAATTAACTATTTTTTGCCAGACATTCATTGTGGAAAAAAAGTGATTTTCTCGGCGAGTTAAGCATTTTGAGTAATTTGCCGATTGGTTTCAGAACGGCTTGCATCAAAATTAACTATTTTTTGGCAGACATTCATTGTGGAAAAAAAGTGATTTTCTCGGCGAGTTAAGCATTTTGAGTAATTTGCCGATTGGTTTCAGAACGGCTTGCATCAAAATTAACTATTTTTTGGCAGACATTCATTGTGGAAAAAAAGTGATTTTCTCGGCGAGTTAAGCATTTTGAGTAATTTGCCGATTGGTTTCAGAACGGCTTGCATCAAAATTAACTATTTTTTGCCAGACATTCATTGTGGGAAAAAAAGTGATTTTCTCGGCGAGTTTAGCTTTTTGAGAAATTTGCAGATTGGTTTCAGAACGGCTTGCATTGAAATTTACTATTCTTTGCCAGACGTTCATTGTGGAACAAAAGTGATTTTCTCGGCGAGTTAAGCATTTTGAGTAATTTGCCGATTGGTTTCAGAACGGCTTGCATCAAAATTAACTATTTTTTGCCAGACATTCATTGTGGAAAAAAAGTGATTCTCTCGGCGAGTTAAGCATTTTGACTAATTTACCGATTGGTTTCAGAACGGCTTGCATTGAAATTTACTATTCTTTGCCAGACATTCATTGTGGAAAAAAAGTGATTTTATCGGCGAGTTAAGCATTTTGAGTAAGTTGCCGATTGGTTTCAGAACGGCTTGCATCAAAATTAACTATTTTTTGCCAGACATTCATTGTGGAAAAAAGGTGATTTTCTCGGCGAGTTAAGCATTTTGAGTAATTTGCCGATTGGTTTCAGAACGGCTTGCATCAAAATTAACTATTTTTTGCCAGACATTCATTGTGGAAAAAAGTGATTTTCTCGTCGAGTTAAGCATTTTGAGTTATTTGCCGACTGGTTTCAGACCGGCTTGCGTCAAAATTAACTATTTTTTGCGAGACATTCATTGAGGAAAAAAGTGATTTTCTCGGCGAGTTAAGCGTTTTGAGTAATTTGCCGATTGTTTTCAGAACAGCTTGCATTGAAATTTACTATTTCTTGCCAGACATTCATTGTGCAAAAAAAGTGATTTTCGCGGCGAGTTAAGCATATTGAGTAATTTGCCGATTGGTTTCAGAACGGCTTGCGTTGAAAATTACTATTCTTTGCCAGACATTCATTGTGGAACAAAAGTGATTTTCTCGGCGAGTTAAGCATTTTGAGTAATTTGCCGATTGGTTTCAGAACGGCTTGCATCAAAATTAACTATTTTTTGCCAGACATTCATTGTGGAAAAAAAGTGATTCTCTCGGCGAGTTAAGCATTTTGAGTAGTTTGCCGATTGGTTTCAGAACGGCTTGCATTGAAATTTACTATTCTTTGCCAGACATTCATTGTGCAAAAAAGTGATTTTCGCGGCGAGTTAAGCATATTGAGTAATTTGCCGATTGGTTTCAGAACGGCTTGCATCAAAATTAACTATTTTTTGCCAGACATTCATTGTGGGAAAAAAAGTGATTTTCTCGGCGATTTAAGCATTTTGAGTAATTTGCCGATTGGTTTCAGAACGGCTTGCATTGAAATTTACTATTCTTTGCCAGACATTCATTGTGGAAAAAAGTGATTTTCTCGGCGAGTTAAGCATTTTGAGTAAGTTGCCGATTGGTTTCAGAACGGCTTGCATCAAAATTAACTATTTTTTGCCAGACATTCATTGTGGAAAAAAAGTGATTTTCTCGGCGAGTTAAGCATTTTGAGTAATTTGCCGATTGGTTTCAGAACGGCTTGCATCAAAATTAACTATTTTTTGGCAGACATTCATTGTGGAAAAAAAGTGATTTTCTCGGCGAGTTAAGCATTTTGAGTAATTTGCCGATTGGTTTCAGAACGGCTTGCATCAAAATTAACTATTTTTTGGCAGACATTCATTGTGGAAAAAAAGTGATTTTCTCGGCGAGTTAAGCATTTTGAGTAATTTGCCGATTGGTTTCAGAACGGCTTGCATCAAAATTAACTATTTTTTGCCAGACATTCATTGTGGGAAAAAAAGTGATTTTCTCGGCGAGTTTAGCTTTTTGAGAAATTTGCATGATTGGTTTCAGAACGGCTTGCATTGAAATTTACTATTCTTTGCCAGACATTCATTGTGGAACAAAAGTGATTTTCTCGGCGAGTTAAGCATTTTGAGTAATTTGCCGATTGGTTTCAGAACGGCTTGCATCAAAATTAACTATTTTTTGCCAGACATTCATTGTGGAAAAAAAGTGATTCTCTCGGCGAGTTAAGCATTTTGACTAATTTACCGATTGGTTTCAGAACGGCTTGCATTGAAATTTACTATTCTTTGCCAGACATTCATTGTGGAAAAAAAGTGATTTTATCGGCGAGTTAAGCATTTTGAGTAAGTTGCCGATTGGTTTCAGAACGGCTTGCATCAAAATTAACTATTTTTTGCCAGACATTCATTGTGGAAAAAAGGTGATTTTCTTGGCGAGTTAAGCATTTTGAGTAATTTGCCGATTGGTTTCAGAACGGCTTGCATCAAAATTAACTATTTTTTGCCAGACATTCATTGTGGAAAAAAGTGATTTTCTCGTCGAGTTAAGCATTTTGAGTTATTTGCCGACTGGTTTCAGACCGGCTTGCGTCAAAATTAACTATTTTTTGCGAGACATTCATTGAGGAAAAAAGTGATTTTCTCGGCGAGTTAAGCGTTTTGAGTAATTTGCCGATTGTTTTCAGAACAGCTTGCATTGAAATTTACTATTTCTTGCCAGACATTCATTGTGCAAAAAAAGTGATTTTCGCGGCGAGTTAAGCATATTGAGTAATTTGCCGATTGGTTTCAGAACGGCTTGCGCTGAAAATTACTATTCTTTGCCAGACATTCATTGTGGAACAAAAGTGATTTTCTCGGCGAGTTAAGCATTTTGAGTAATTTGCCGATTGGTTTCAGAACGGCTTGCATCAAAATTAACTATTTTTTGCCAGACATTCATTGTGGAAAAAAAGTGATTCTCTCGGCGAGTTAAGCATTTTGAGTAATTTGCCGATTGGTTTCAGAACGGCTTGCATTGAAATTTACTATTCTTTGCCAGACATTCATTGTGGAAAAAAAGTGATTTTCTCGGCGAGTTAAGCATTTTGAGTAATTTGCCGATTGGTTTCAGAACGGCTTGCATCAAAATTAACTATTTTTTGCCAGGCATTGATTGTGGAAAAAAGTGATTTTCTAGGCGAGTTAAGCATTTTGAGTAATTTGCCGATTGGTTTCGGAACGGCTTGCATTGAAATTTACTATTCTTTGCCAGATATTCATTGTGCAAAAAAAGTGATTTTCTCGGCGAGTTAAGCATTTTGAGTAAGTTGCCGATTGGTTTCAGAACGGCTTGCATCAAAATTAACTATTTTTTGCCAGACATTCATTGTGGGAAAAAAAGTGATTTTCTCGGCGAGTTTAGCTTTTTGAGTAATTTGCCGATTGATTTCAGAACGGCTTGCATTGAAATTTACTATTCTTTGCCAGACATTCATTGTGGAACAAAAGTGATTTTCTCGGCGAGTTAAGCATTTTGAGTAATTTGCCGATTGGTTTCAGAACGGCTTGCATCAAAATTAACTATTTTTTGCCAGACATTCATTGTGGAAAAAAAGTGATTCTCTCGGCGAGTTCAGCATTTTGAGTAATTTGCCGATTGGTTTCAGAACGGCTTGCATTGAAATTTACTATTCTTTGCCAGACATTCATTGTGCAAAAAAGTGATTTTCGCGGCGAGTTAAGCATATTGAGTAATTTGCCGATTGGTTTCAGAACGGCTTGCATCAAAATTAACTATTTTTTGCCAGACATTCATTGTGGGAAAAAAAGTGATTTTCTCGGCGATTTAAGCATTTTGAGTAATTTGCCGATTGGTTTCAGAACGGCTTGCATTGAAATTTACTATTCTTTGCCAGACATTCATTGTGGAAAAAAGTGATTTTCTCGGCGAGTTAAGCATTTTGAGTAAGTTGCCGATTGGTTTCAGAACGGCTTGCATCAAAATTAACTATTTTTTGCCAGACATTCATTGTGGAAAAAGGGTGATTTTCTCGGCGAGTTAAGCATTTTGAGTAATTTGCCGATTGGTTTCAGAACGGCTTGCATTGAAATTTACTATTCTTTGCCAGACATTCATTGTGGAACAAAAGTGATTTTCTCGGCGAGTTAAGCATTTTGAGTAAGTTGCCGATTGGTTTCAGAACGGCTTGCATCAAAATTAACTATTTTTTGCCAGACATTCATTGTGGAAAAAAGGTGATTTTCTCGGCGAGTTAAGCATTTTGAGTAATTTGCCGATTGGTTTCAGAACGGCTTGCATCAAAATTAACTATTTTTTGCCAGACATTCATTGTGGAAAAAAGTGATTTTCTCGTCGAGTTAAGCATTTTGAGTTATTTGCCGACTGGTTTCAGACCGGCTTGCGTCAAAATTAACTATTTTTTGCGAGACATTCATTGAGGAAAAAAGTGATTTTCTCGGCGAGTTAAGCGTTTTGAGTAATTTGCCGATTGTTTTCAGAACAGCTTGCATTGAAATTTACTATTTCTTGCCAGACATTCATTGTGCAAAAAAAGTGATTTTCGCGGCGAGTTAAGCATATTGAGTAATTTGCCGATTGGTTTCAGAACGGCTTGCGTTGAAAATTACTATTCTTTGCCAGACATTCATTGTGGAACAAAAGTGATTTTCTCGGCGAGTTAAGCATTTTGAGTAATTTGCCGATTGGTTTCAGAACGGCTTGCATCAAAATTAACTATTTTTTGCCAGACATTCATTGTGGAAAAAAAGTGATTCTCTCGGCGAGTTAAGCATTTTGAGTAATTTGCCGATTGGTTTCAGAACGGCTTGCATTGAAATTTACTATTCTTTGCCAGACATTCATTGTGGAAAAAAAGTGATTCTCTCGGCGAGTTAAGCATTTTGAGTAATTTGCCGATTGGTTTCAGAACGGCTTGCATTGAAATTTACTATTCTTTGCCAGACATTCATTGTGCAAAAAAGTGATTTTCGCGGCGATTTAAGCATATTGAGTAATTTGCCGATTGGTTTCAGAACGGCTTGCATCAAAATTAACTATTCTTTGCCAGACATTCATTGTGGAAAAAAGTGATTTTCTCGGCGAGTTAAGCATTTTGAGTAAGTTGCCGATTGGTTTCAGAACGGCTTGCATCAAAATTAACTATTTTTTGCCAGACATTCATTGTGGAAAAAGGGTGATTTTCTCGGCGAGTTAAGCATTTTGAGTAATTTGCCGATTGGTTTCAGAACGGCTTGCATTGAAATTTACTATTCTTTGCCAGACATTCATTGTGGAACAAAAGTGATTTTCTCGGCGAGTTAAGCATTTTGAGTAATTTGCCGATTGGTTTCAGAACGGCTTGCATCAAAATTAACTATTTTTTGCCAGACATTCATTGTGGAAAAAAAGTGATTTTCTCGGCGAGTTAAGCATTTTGAGTAATCTGCCGATTGGTTTCAGAACGGCTTGCATTGAAAATTTCTATTTGCCAGACATTCATTGTGGAACAAAAGTGATTTTCTCGGCGAGTTAAGCATTTTGAGTAATTTGCCGATTGGTTTCAGAACGGCTTGCATCAAAATTAACTATTTTTTGCCAGACATTCATTGTGGAAAAAAAGTGATTTTCTCGGCGAGTTAAGCATTTTGAGTAATTTGCCGATTGGTTTCAGAACGGCTTGCATCAAAATTAACTATTTTTTGCCAGGCATTGATTTTGGAAAAAAAGTGATTTTCTAGGCGAGTTAAGCATTTTGAGTAATTTGCCGATTGGTTTCGGAACAGCTTGCATTGAAATTTACTAATCTTTGCCAGACATTCATTGTGCAAAAAAAGTGATTTTATCGGCGAGTTAAGCATTTTGAGTAATTTGCCGATTGGTTTCAGAACGGCTTGCATCAAAATTAACAATTTTTTGCCAGCCATTCATCGTGGGGAAAAAGTGATTTTCCCGGCGAGTTAAGCATTTTGAGTAATTTGCCGATTGGTTTCAGAACGGCTTGCATTGAAATTTACTATTCTTTGCCAGACATTCATTGTGGAACAAAAGTGATTTTCTCGGCGAGTTAAGCATTTTGAGTAATTTGCCGATTGGTTTCAGAACGGCTTGCATCAAAATTAACTATTTTTTGCCAGACATTGATTGTGGAAAAAAGTGATTTTCTCGGCGAGTTAAGCATTTTGAGTAATTTGCCGATTGGTTTCAGAACATCTTGCATTGAAATTTACTATTCTTTGCCAGACATTCATTGTGCAAAAAAGTGATTTTCGCGTCGAGTTATGCATATTGAGTAATTTGCCGATTGGTTTCAGAACGGCTTGCATCAAAATTAACTATTTTTTGCCAGACATTCATTGTGGAAAGAAAGTGATTTTCTCGGCGAGTTAAGCATTTTGCGTAATTTGCCGATTGGTTTCAGAACGGCTTGCATTGAAATTTACTATTCTTTGCCAGACATTCATTGTGGAACAAAAGTGATTTTCTCGGCGAGTTAAGCATTTTGAGTAATTTGCCGATTGGTTTCAGAACGGCTTGCATCAAAATTAACTATTTTTTGCCAGACATTCATTGTGGAAAAAAAGTGATTCTCTCGGCGTGTTAAGCATTTTGAGTAATTTGCCGATTGGTTTCAGAACGGCTTGCATTGAAATTTACTATTCTTTGCCAGACATTCATTGTGCAAAAAAGTGATTTTCGCGGCGAGTTAAGCATATTGAGTAATTTGCCGATTGGTTTCAGAACGGCTTGCATCAAAATTAACTATTTTTTGCCAGACATTCATTGTGGGAAAAAAAGTGATTTTCTCGGCGATTTAAGCATTTTGAGTAATTTGCCGATTGGTTTCAGAACGGCTTGCATTGAAATTTACTATTCTTTGCCAGACATTCATTGTGGAAAAAAGTGATTTTCTCGGCGAGTTAAGCATTTTGAGTAAGTTGCCGATTGGTTTCAGAACGGCTTGCATCAAAATTAACTATTTTTTGCCAGACATTCATTGTGGAAAAAGGGTGATTTTCTCGGCGAGTTAAGCATTTTGAGTAATTTGCCGATTGGTTTCAGAACGGCTTGCATTGAAATTTACTATTCTTTGCCAGACATTCATTGTGGAACAAAAGTGATTTTCTCGGCGAGTTAAGCATTTTGAGTAAGTTGCCGATTGGTTTCAGAACGGCTTGCATCAAAATTAACTATTTTTTGCCAGACATTCATTGTGGAAAAAAGGTGATTTTCTCGGCGAGTTAAGCATTTTGAGTAATTTGCCGATTGGTTTCAGAACGGCTTGCATCAAAATTAACTATTTTTTGCCAGACATTCATTGTGGAAAAAAGTGATTTTCTCGTCGAGTTAAGCATTTTGAGTTATTTGCCGACTGGTTTCAGACCGGCTTGCGTCAAAATTAACTATTTTTTGCGAGACATTCATTGAGGAAAAAAGTGATTTTCTCGGCGAGTTAAGCGTTTTGAGTAATTTGCCGATTGTTTTCAGAACAGCTTGCATTGAAATTTACTATTTCTTGCCAGACATTCATTGTGCAAAAAAAGTGATTTTCGCGGCGAGTTAAGCATATTGAGTAATTTGCCGATTGGTTTCAGAACGGCTTGCGCTGAAAATTACTATTCTTTGCCAGACATTCATTGTGGAACAAAAGTGATTTTCTCGGCGAGTTAAGCATTTTGAGTAATTTGCCGATTGGTTTCAGAACGGCTTGCATCAAAATTAACTATTTTTTGCCAGACATTCATTGTGGAAAAAAAGTGATTCTCTCGGCGAGTTAAGCATTTTGAGTAATTTGCCGATTGGTTTCAGAACGGCTTGCATTGAAATTTACTATTCTTTGCCAGACATTCATTGTGGAAAAAAAGTGATTTTCTCGGCGAGTTAAGCATTTTGAGTAATTTGCCGATTGGTTTCAGAACGGCTTGCATCAAAATTAACTATTTTTTGCCAGGCATTGATTGTGGAAAAAAGTGATTTTCTAGGCGAGTTAAGCATTTTGAGTAATTTGCCGATTGGTTTCGGAACGGCTTGCATTGAAATTTACTATTCTTTGCCAGACATTCATTGTGCAAAAAAAGTGATTTTCTCGGCGAGTTAAGCATTTTGAGTAAGTTGCCGATTGGTTTCAGAACGGCTTGCATCAAAATTAACTATTTTTTGCCAGACATTCATTGTGGGAAAAAAAGTGATTTTCTCGGCGAGTTTAGCTTTTTGAGTAATTTGCCGATTGATTTCAGAACGGCTTGCATTGAAATTTACTATTCTTTGCCAGACATTCATTGTGGAACAAAAGTGATTTTCTCGGCGAGTTAAGCATTTTGAGTAATTTGCCGATTGGTTTCAGAACGGCTTGCATCAAAATTAACTATTTTTTGCCAGACATTCATTGTGGAAAAAAAGTGATTCTCTCGGCGAGTTAAGCATTTTGAGTAATTTGCCGATTGGTTTCAGAACGGCTTGCATTGAAATTTACTATTCTTTGCCAGACATTCATTGTGCAAAAAAGTGATTTTCGCGGCGATTTAAGCATATTGAGTAATTTGCCGATTGGTTTCAGAACGGCTTGCATCAAAATTAACTATTTTTTGCCAGACATTCATTGTGGGAAAAAAAGTGATTTTCTCGGCGATTTAAGCATTTTGAGTAATTTGCCGATTGGTTTCAGAACGGCTTGCATTGAAATTTACTATTCTTTGCCAGACATTCATTGTGGAACAAAAGTGATTTTCTCGGCGAGTTAAGCATTTTGAGTAATTTGCCGATTGGTTTCAGAACGGCTTGCATTGAAATTTACTATTCTTTGCCAGACATTCATTGTGGAACAAAAGTGATTTTCTCGGCGAGTTAAGCATTTTGAGTAATTTGCCGATTGGTTTCAGAACGGCTTGCATCAAAATTAACTATTTTTTGCCAGACATTCATTGTGGAAAAAAAGTGATTTTCTCGGCGAGTTAAGCATTTTGAGTAATCTGCCGATTGGTTTCAGAACGGCTTGCATTGAAAATTCCTATTTGCCAGACATTCATTGTGGAACAAAAGTGATTTTCTCGGCGAGTTAAGCATTTTGAGTAATTTGCCGATTGGTTTCAGAACGGCTTGCATCAAAATTAACTATTTTTTGCCAGACATTCATTGTGGAAAAAAAGTGATTTTCTCGGCGAGTTAAGCATTTTGAGTAATTTGCCGATTGGTTTCAGAACGGCTTGCATCAAAATTAACTATTTTTTGCCAGGCATTGATTTTGGAAAAAAAGTGATTTTCTAGGCGAGTTAAGCATTTTGAGTAATTTGCCGATTGGTTTCGGAACAGCTTGCATTGAAATTTACTAATCTTTGCCAGACATTCATTGTGCAAAAAAAGTGATTTTATCGGCGAGTTAAGCATTTGGAGTAAGTTGCCGATTGGTTTCAGAACGGCTTGCATCAAAATTAACAATTTTTTGCCAGCCATTCATCGTGGGGAAAAAGTGATTTTCCCGGCGAGTTAAGCATTTTGAGTAATTTGCCGATTGGTTTCAGAACGGTTTGCATTGAAATTTACTATTCTTTGCCAGACATTCATTGTGGAACAAAAGTGATTTTCTCGGCGAGTTAAGCATTTTGAGTAATTTGCCGATTGGTTTCAGAACGGCTTGCATCAAAATTAACTATTTTTTGCCAGACATTCATTGTGGAAAAAAAGTGATTCTCTCGGCGAGTTAAGCATTTTGAGTAATTTGCCGATTGGTTTCAGAACGGCTTGCATTGAAATTTACTATTCTTTGCCAGACATTCATTGTGCAAAAAAGTGATTTTCGCGGCGAGTTAAGCATATTGAGTAATTTGCCGATTGGTTTCAGAACGGCTTGCATCAAAATTAACTATTTTTTGCCAGACATTCATTGTGGGAAAAAAAGTGATTTTCTCGGCGATTTAAGCATTTTGAGTAATTTGCCGATTGGTTTCAGAACGGCTTGCATTGAAATTTACTATTCTTTGCCAGACATTCATTGTGGAAAAAAGTGATTTTCTCGGCGAGTTAAGCATTTTGAGTAAGTTGCCGATTGGTTTCAGAACGGCTTGCATCAAAATTAACTATTTTTTGCCAGACATTCATTGTGGAAAAAGGGTGATTTTCTCGGCGAGTTAAGCATTTTGAGTAATTTGCCGATTGGTTTCAGAACGGCTTGCATTGAAATTTACTATTCTTTGCCAGACATTCATTGTGGAACAAAAGTGATTTTCTCGGCGAGTTAAGCATTTTGAGTAAGTTGCCGATTGGTTTCAGAACGGCTTGCATCAAAATTAACTATTTTTTGCCAGACATTCATTGTGGAAAAAGGTGATTTTCTCGGCGAGTTAAGCATTTTGAGTAATTTGCCAATTGGTTTCAGAACGGCTTGCATCAAAATTAACTATTTTTTGCCAGACATTCATTGTGGAAAAAAGTGATTTTCTCGTCGAGTTAAGCATTTTGAGTTATTTGCCGACTGGTTTCAGACCGGCTTGCGTCAAAATTAACTATTTTTTGCGAGACATTCATTGAGGAAAAAAGTGATTTTCTCGGCGAGTTAAGCGTTTTGAGTAATTTGCCGATTGTTTTCAGAACAGCTTGCATTGAAATTTACTATTTCTTGCCAGACATTCATTGTGCAAAAAAAGTGATTTTCGCGGCGAGTTAAGCATATTGAGTAATTTGCCGATTGGTTTCAGAACGGCTTGCGTTGAAAATTACTATTCTTTGCCAGACATTCATTGTGGAACAAAAGTGATTTTCTCGGCGAGTTAAGCATTTTGAGTAATTTGCCGATTGGTTTCAGAACGGCTTGCATCAAAATTAACTATTTTTTGCCAGACATTCATTGTGGAAAAAAAGTGATTCTCTCGGCGAGTTAAGCATTTTGAGTAATTTGCCGATTGGTTTCAGAACGGCTTGCATTGAAATTTACTATTCTTTGCCAGACATTCATTGTGCAAAAAAAGTGATTTTCTCGGCGAGTTAAGCATTTTGAGTAAGTTGCCGATTGGTTTCAGAACGGCTTGCATCAAAATTAACTATTTTTTGCCAGACATTCATTGTGGGAAAAAAAGTGATTTTCTCGGCGAGTTTAGCTTTTTGAGTAATTTGCCGATTGATTTCAGAACGGCTTGCATTGAAATTTAATATTCTTTGCCAGACATTCATTGTGGAACAAAAGTGATTTTCTCGGCGAGTTAAGCATTTTGAGTAATTTGCCGATTGGTTTCAGAACGGCTTGCATCAAAATTAACTATTTTTTGCCAGACATTCATTGTGGAAAAAGGGTGATTTTCTCGGCGAGTTAAGCATTTTGAGTAATTTGCCGATTGGTTTCAGAACGGCTTGCATTGAAATTTACTATTCTTTGCCAGACATTCATTGTGGAACAAAAGTGATTTTCTCGGCGAGTTAAGCATTTTGAGTAAGTTGCCGATTGGTTTCAGAACGGCTTGCATCAAAATTAACTATTTTTTGCCAGACATTCATTGTGGAAAAAGGTGATTTTCTCGGCGAGTTAAGCATTTTGAGTAATTTGCCAATTGGTTTCAGAACGGCTTGCATCAAAATTAACTATTTTTTGCCAGACATTCATTGTGGAAAAAAGTGATTTTCTCGTCGAGTTAAGCATTTTGAGTTATTTGCCGACTGGTTTCAGACCGGCTTGCGTCAAAATTAACTATTTTTTGCGAGACATTCATTGAGGAAAAAAGTGATTTTCTCGGCGAGTTAAGCGTTTTGAGTAATTTGCCGATTGTTTTCAGAACAGCTTGCATTGAAATTTACTATTTCTTGCCAGACATTCATTGTGCAAAAAAAGTGATTTTCGCGGCGAGTTAAGCATATTGAGTAATTTGCCGATTGGTTTCAGAACGGCTTGCGTTGAAAATTACTATTCTTTGCCAGACATTCATTGTGGAACAAAAGTGATTTTCTCGGCGAGTTAAGCATTTTGAGTAATTTGCCGATTGGTTTCAGAACGGCTTGCATCAAAATTAACTATTTTTTGCCAGACATTCATTGTGGAAAAAAAGTGATTCTCTCGGCGAGTTAAGCATTTTGAGTAATTTGCCGATTGGTTTCAGAACGGCTTGCATTGAAATTTACTATTCTTTGCCAGACATTCATTGTGCAAAAAAAGTGATTTTCTCGGCGAGTTAAGCATTTTGAGTAAGTTGCCGATTGGTTTCAGAACGGCTTGCATCAAAATTAACTATTTTTTGCCAGACATTCATTGTGGGAAAAAAAGTGATTTTCTCGGCGAGTTTAGCTTTTTGAGTAATTTGCCGATTGATTTCAGAACGGCTTGCATTGAAATTTAATATTCTTTGCCAGACATTCATTGTGGAACAAAAGTGATTTTCTCGGCGAGTTAAGCATTTTGAGTAATTTGCCGATTGGTTTCAGAACGGCTTGCATCAAAATTAACTATTTTTTGCCAGACATTAATTGTGGAAAAAAAGTGATTCTCTCGGCGAGTTAAGCATTTTGAGTAATTTGCCGATTGGTTTCAGAACGGCTTGCATTGAAATTTACTATTCTTTGCCAGACATTCATTGTGCAAAAAAGTGATTTTCGCGGCGATTTAAGCATATTGAGTAATTTGCCGATTGGTTTCAGAACGGCTTGCATCAAAATTAACTATTTTTTGCCAGACATTCATTGTGGGAAAAAAAGTGATTTTCTCGGCGATTTAAGCATTTTGAGTAATTTGCCGATTGGTTTCAGAACGGCTTGCATTGAAATTTACTATTTTTTGCCAGACATTCATTGTGGAAAAAGGGTGATTTTCTCGGCGAGTTAAGCATTTTGAGTAATTTGCCGATTGGTTTCAGAACGGCTTGCATTGAAATTTACTATTCTTTGCCAGACATTCATTGTGGAACAAAAGTGATTTTCTCGGCGAGTTAAGCATTTTGAGTAATTTGCCGATTGGTTTCAGAACGGCTTGCATCAAAATTAACTATTTTTTGCCAGACATTCATTGTGGAAAAAAAGTGATTTTCTCGGCGAGTTAAGCATTTTGAGTAATCTGCCGATTGGTTTCAGAACGGCTTGCATTGAAAATTCCTATTTGCCAGACATTCATTGTGGAACAAAAGTGATTTTCTCGGCGAGTTAAGCATTTTGAGTAATTTGCCGATTGGTTTCAGAACGGCTTGCATCAAAATTAACTATTTTTTGCCAGACATTCATTGTGGAAAAAAAGTGATTTTCTCGGCGAGTTAAGCATTTTGAGTAATTTGCCGATTGGTTTCAGAACGGCTTGCATCAAAATTAACTATTTTTTGCCAGGCATTGATTTTGGAAAAAAAGTGATTTTCTAGGCGAGTTAAGCATTTTGAGTAATTTGCCGATTGGTTTCGGAACAGCTTGCATTGAAATTTACTAATCTTTGCCAGACATTCATTGTGCAAAAAAAGTGATTTTATCGGCGAGTTAAGCATTTGGAGTAAGTTGCCGATTGGTTTCAGAACGGCTTGCATCAAAATTAACAATTTTTTGCCAGCCATTCATCGTGGGGAAAAAGTGATTTTCCCGGCGAGTTAAGCATTTTGAGTAATTTGCCGATTGGTTTCAGAACGGTTTGCATTGAAATTTACTATTCTTTGCCAGACATTCATTGTGGAACAAAAGTGATTTTCTCGGCGAGTTAAGCATTTTGAGTAATTTGCCGATTGGTTTCAGAACGGCTTGCATCAAAATTAACTATTTTTTGCCAGACATTCATTGTGGAAAAAAAGTGATTCTCTCGGCGAGTTAAGCATTTTGAGTAATTTGCCGATTGGTTTCAGAACGGCTTGCATTGAAATTTACTATTCTTTGCCAGACATTCATTGTGCAAAAAAGTGATTTTCGCGGCGAGTTAAGCATATTGAGTAATTTGCCGATTGGTTTCAGAACGGCTTGCATCAAAATTAACTATTTTTTGCCAGACATTCATTGTGGGAAAAAAAGTGATTTTCTCGGCGATTTAAGCATTTTGAGTAATTTGCCGATTGGTTTCAGAACGGCTTGCATTGAAATTTACTATTCTTTGCCAGACATTCATTGTGGAAAAAAGTGATTTTCTCGGCGAGTTAAGCATTTTGAGTAAGTTGCCGATTGGTTTCAGAACGGCTTGCATCAAAATTAACTATTTTTTGCCAGACATTCATTGTGGAAAAAGGGTGATTTTCTCGGCGAGTTAAGCATTTTGAGTAATTTGCCGATTGGTTTCAGAACGGCTTGCATTGAAATTTACTATTCTTTGCCAGACATTCATTGTGGAACAAAAGTGATTTTCTCGGCGAGTTAAGCATTTTGAGTAAGTTGCCGATTGGTTTCAGAACGGCTTGCATCAAAATTAACTATTTTTTGCCAGACATTCATTGTGGAAAAAAGGTGATTTTCTCGGCGAGTTAAGCATTTTGAGTAATTTGCCGATTGGTTTCAGAACGGCTTGCATCAAAATTAACTATTTTTTGCCAGACATTCATTGTGGAAAAAAGTGATTTTCTCGTCGAGTTAAGCATTTTGAGTTATTTGCCGACTGGTTTCAGACCGGCTTGCGTCAAAATTAACTATTTTTTGCGAGACATTCATTGAGGAAAAAAGTGATTTTCTCGGCGAGTTAAGCGTTTTGAGTAATTTGCCGATTGTTTTCAGAACAGCTTGCATTGAAATTTACTATTTCTTGCCAGACATTCATTGTGCAAAAAAAGTGATTTTCGCGGCGAGTTAAGCATATTGAGTAATTTGCCGATTGGTTTCAGAACGGCTTGCGTTGAAAATTACTATTCTTTGCCAGACATTCATTGTGGAACAAAAGTGATTTTCTCGGCGAGTTAAGCATTTTGAGTAATTTGCCGATTGGTTTCAGAACGGCTTGCATCAAAATTAACTATTTTTTGCCAGACATTCATTGTGGAAAAAAAGTGATTCTCTCGGCGAGTTAAGCATTTTGAGTAATTTGCCGATTGGTTTCAGAACGGCTTGCATTGAAATTTACTATTCTTTGCCAGACATTCATTGTGGAAAAAAAGTGATTTTCTCGGCGAGTTAAGCATTTTGAGTAATTTGCCGATTGGTCTCAGAACGGCTTGCATCAAAATTAACTATTTTTTGCCAGGCATTGATTGTGGAAAAAAGTGATTTTCTAGGCGAGTTAAGCATTTTGAGTAATTTGCCGATTGGTTTCGGAACGGCTTGCATTGAAATTTACTATTCTTTGCCAGACATTCATTGTGCAAAAAAAGTGATTTTCTCGGCGAGTTAAGCATTTTGAGTAAGTTGCCGATTGGTTTCAGAACGGCTTGCATCAAAATTAACTATTTTTTGCCAGACATTCATTGTGGGAAAAAAAGTGATTTTCTCGGCGAGTTTAGCTTTTTGAGTAATTTGCCGATTGATTTCAGAACGGCTTGCATTGAAATTTACTATTCTTTGCCAGACATTCATTGTGGAACAAAAGTGATTTTCTCGGCGAGTTAAGCATTTTGAGTAATTTGCCGATTGGTTTCAGAACGGCTTGCATCAAAATTAACTATTTTTTGCCAGACATTAATTGTGGAAAAAAAGTCATTCTCTCGGCGAGTTAAGCATTTTGAGTAATTTGCCGATTGGTTTCAGAACGGCTTGCATTGAAATTTACTATTCTTTGCCAGACATTCATTGTGCAAAAAAGTGATTTTCGCGGCGATTTAAGCATATTGAGTAATTTGCCGATTGGTTTCAGAACGGCTTGCATCAAAATTAACTATTTTTTGCCAGACATTCATTGTGGGGAAAAAAGTGATTTTCTCGGCGATTTAAGCATTTTGAGTAATTTGCCGATTGGTTTCAGAACGGCTTGCATTGAAATTTACTATTCTTTGCCAGACATTCATTGTGGAACAAAAGTGATTTTCTCGGCGAGTTAAGCATTTTGAGTAATTTGCCGATTGGTTTCAGAACGGCTTGCATCAAAATTAACTATTTTTTGCCAGACATTCATTGTGGAAAAAAAGTGATTTTCTCGGCGAGTTAAGCATTTTGAGTAATTTGCCGATTGGTTTCAGAACGGCTTGCATTGAAAATTCCTATTTGCCAGACATTCATTGTGGAACAAAAGTGATTTTCTCGGCGAGTTAAGCATTTTGAGTAATTTGCCGATTGGTTTCAGAACGGCTTGCATCAAAATTAACTATTTTTTGCCAGACATTCATTGTGGAAAAAAAGTGATTTTCTCGGCGAGTTAAGCATTTTGAGTAATTTGCCGATTGGTTTCAGAACGGCTTGCATCAAAATTAACTATTTTTTGCCAGGCATTGATTTTGGAAAAAAAGTGATTTTCTAGGCGAGTTAAGCATTTTGAGTAATTTGCCGATTGGTTTCGGAACAGCTTGCATTGAAATTTACTAATCTTTGCCAGACATTCATTGTGCAAAAAAAGTGATTTTATCGGCGAGTTAAGCATTTGGAGTAAGTTGCCGATTGGTTTCAGAACGGCTTGCATCAAAATTAACAATTTTTTGCCAGCCATTCATCGTGGGGAAAAAGTGATTTTCCCGGCGAGTTAAGCATTTTGAGTAATTTGCCGATTGGTTTCAGAACGGCTTGCATTGAAATTTACTATTCTTTGCCAGACATTCATTGTGGAACAAAAGTGATTTTCTCGGCGAGTTAAGCATTTTGAGTAATTTGCCGATTGGTTTCAGAACGGCTTGCATCAAAATTAACTATTTTTTGCCAGACATTGATTGTGGAAAAAAGTGATTTTCTCGGCGAGTTAAGCATTTTGAGTAATTTGCCGATTGGTTTCAGAACATCTTGCATTGAAATTTACTATTCTTTGCCAGACATTCATTGTGCAAAAAAGTGATTTTCGCGGCGAGTTATGCATATTGAGTAATTTGCCGATTGGTTTCAGAACGGCTTGCATCAAAATTAACTATTTTTTGCCAGACATTCATTGTGGAAAGAAAGTGATTTTCTCGGCGAGTTAAGCATTTTGCGTAATTTGCCGATTGGTTTCAGAACGGCTTGCATCAAAATTAACTATTTTTGCCAGACATTGATTGTGGAGAAAAAGTGATTTTCTCGGCGAGTTAGGCATTTTGAGTAATTTGCCGATTGGTTTCAGAACGGCTTGCATCAAAATTAACAATTTTTCGCCAGCCATTCATTGTGGGGAAAAAAGTGATTTTCCCGGCGAGTTAAGCATTTTGAATAATTTGCCGATTGGTTTCAGAACGGCTTGCATTGAAATTTACTATTCTTTTCCAGACATTCATTGTGCAAAAAAAGTGATTTTTTCTCGGCGAGTTAGGCATTTTGAGTAATTTGCCGATTGGTTTCAGAACGGCTTGCATCAAAATTAACAATTTTTTGCCAGACATTCATTGTGGGGAAAAAAGTGATTTTCGCGGCGAGTTGAGGAATTTGAGTTATTTGCCGATTGGTTTCAGAACGGCTTGCATCAAAATTAACTATTTTTTGCCAGACATTCATTGTGGAAAGAAAGTGATTTTCTCGGCGAGTTAAGCATTTTGAGTAATTTGCCGATTGGTTTCAGAACGGCTTGCATCAAAATTAACTATTTTTTGCCAGACATTGATTGTGGAGAAAAAGTGATTTTCTCGGCGAGTTAGGCATTTTGAGTAATTTGCCGATTGGTTTCAGAACGGCTTGCATCAAAATTAACTATTTTTTGGCAGACATTCATTGTGGAAAAAAAGTGATTTTCTCGGCGAGTTAAGCATTTTGAGTAATTTGCCGATTGGTTTCAGAACGGCTTGCATCAAAATTAACTATTTTTTGCCAGACATTCATTGTGGGAAAAAAAAGTGATTTTCTCGGCGAGTTTAGCTTTTTGAGAAATTTGCAGATTGGTTTCAGAACGGCTTGCATTGAAATTTACTATTCTTTGCCAGACATTCATTGTGGAACAAAAGTGATTTTCTCGGCGAGTTAAGCATTTTGAGTAATTTGCCGATTGGTTTCAGAACGGCTTGCATCAAAATTTACTATTTTTTGCCAGACATTCATTGTGGAAAAAAAGTGATTCTCTCGGCGAGTTAAGCATTTTGACTAATTTACCGATTGGTTTCAGAACGGCTTGCATTGAAATTTACTATTCTTTGCCAGACATTCATTGTGGAAAAAAAGTGATTTTATCGGCGAGTTCAGCATTTTGAGTAAGTTGCCGATTGGTTTCAGAACGGCTTGCATCAAAATTAACTATTTTTTGCCAGACATTCATTGTGGAAAAAAGGTGATTTTCTCGGCGAGTTAAGCATTTTGAGTAATTTGCCGATTGGTTTCAGAACGGCTTGCATCAAAATTAACTATTTTTTGCCAGACATTCATTGTGGAAAAAAGGTGATTTTCTCGGCGAGTTAAGCATTTTGAGTAATTTGCCGATTGGTTTCAGAACGGCTTGCATCAAAATTAACTATTTTTTGCCAGACATTCATTGTGGAAAAAAGTGATTTTCTCGTCGAGTTAAGCATTTTGAGTTATTTGCCGACTGGTTTCAGACCGGCTTGCGTCAAAATTAACTATTTTTTGCGAGACATTCATTGAGGAAAAAAGTGATTTTCTCGGCGAGTTAAGCGTTTTGAGTAATTTGCCGATTGGTTTCAGAACGGCTTGCATCAAAATTAACTATTTTTTGGCAGACATTCATTGTGGAAAAAAAGTGATTTTCTCGGCGAGTTAAGCATTTTGAGTAATTTGCCGATTGGTTTCAGACCGGCTTGCATCAAAATTAACTATTTTTTGCCAGACATTCATTGTGGGAAAAAAAGTGATTTTCTTGGCGAGTTTAGCTTTTTGAGAAATTTGCAGATTGGTTTCAGAACGGCTTGCATTGAAATTTACTATTCTTTGCCAGACATTCATTGTGGAACAAAAGTGATTTTCTCGGCTAGTTAAGCATTTTGAGTAATTTGCCGATTGGTTTCAGAACGGCTTGCATCAAAATTTACTCTTTTTTGCCAGACGTTCATTGTGGAAAAAAAGTGATTCTCTCGGCGAGTTAAGCATTTTGACTAATTTACCGATTGGTTTCAGAACGGCTTGCATTGAAATTTACTATTCTTTGCCAGACATTCATTGTGGAAAAAAAGTGATTTTATCGGCGAGTTCAGCATTTTGAGTAAGTTGCCGATTGGTTTCAGAACGGCTTGCATCAAAATTAACTATTTTTTGCCAGACATTCATTGTGGAAAAAAGGTGATTTTCTCGGCGAGTTAAGCATTTTGAGTAATTTGCCGATTGGTTTCAGAACGGCTTGCATCAAAATTAACTATTTTTTGCCAGACATTCATTGTGGAAAAAAGTGATTTTCTCTTCGAGTTAAGCATTTTGAGTTATTTGCCGACTGGTTTCAGACCGGCTTGCGTCAAAATTAACTATTTTTTGCGAGACATTCATTGAGGAAAAAAGTGATTTTCTCGGCGAGTTAAGCGTTTTGAGTAATTTGCCGATTGTTTTCAGAACAGCTTGCATTGAAATTTACTATTTCTTGCCAGACATTCATTGTGCAAAAAAAGTGATTTTCGCGGCGAGTTAAGCATATTGAGTAATTTGCCGATTGGTTTCAGAACGGCTTGCGTTGAAAATTACTATTCTTTGACAGACATTCATTGTGGAACAAAAGTGATTTTATCGGCGAGTTCAGCATTTTGAGTAATTTGCCGATTGGTTTCAGAACGGCTTGCATCAAAATTAAATATTTTTTGCCAGACATTCATTGTGGAAAAAAGGTGATTTTCTCGGCGAGTTAAGCATTTTGAGTAATTTGCCGATTGGTTTCAGAACGGCTTGCATCAAAATTAACTATTTTTTGCCAGACATTCATTGTGGAAAAAAGGTGATTTTCTCGGCGAGTTAAGCATTTTGAGTAATTTGCCGATTGGTTTCAGAACGGCTTGCATCAAAATTAACTATTTTTTGCCAGACATTCATTGTGGAAAAAAGTGATTTTCTCGTCGAGTTAAGCATTTTGAGTTATTTGCCGACTGGTTTCAGACCGGCTTGCGTCAAAATTAACTATTTTTTGCGAGACATTCATTGAGGAAAAAAGTGATTTTCTCGGCGAGTTAAGCGTTTTGAGTAATTTGCCGATTGGTTTCAGAACGGCTTGCATCAAAATTAACTATTTTTTGGCAGACATTCATTGTGGAAAAAAAGTGATTTTCTCGGCGAGTTAAGCATTTTGAGTAATTTGCCGATTGGTTTCAGAACGGCTTGCATCAAAATTAACTATTTTTTGCCAGACATTCATTGTGGGAAAAAAAGTGATTTTCTCGGCGAGTTTAGCTTTTTGAGAAATTTGCAGATTGGTTTCAGAACGGCTTGCATTGAAATTTACTATTCTTTGCCAGACATTCATTGTGGAACAAAAGTGATTTTCTCGGCGAGTTAAGCATTTTGAGTAATTTGCCGATTGGTTTCAGAACGGCTTGCATCAAAATTTACTATTTTTTGCCAGACATTCATTGTGGAAAAAAAGTGATTCTCTCGGCGAGTTAAGCATTTTGACTAATTTACCGATTGGTTTCAGAACGGCTTGCATTGAAATTTACTATTCTTTGCCAGACATTCATTGTGGAAAAAAAGTGATTTTATCGGCGAGTTCAGCATTTTGAGTAAGTTGCCGATTGGTTTCAGAACGGCTTGCATCAAAATTAACTATTTTTTGCCAGACATTCATTGTGGAAAAAAGGTGATTTTCTCGGCGAGTTAAGCATTTTGAGTAATTTGCCGATTGGTTTCAGAACGGCTTGCATCAAAATTAATTATTTTTTGCCAGACATTCATTGTGGAAAAAAGTGATTTTCTCGTCGAGTTAAGCATTTTGAGTTATTTGCCGACTGGTTTCAGACCGGCTTGCGTCAAAATTAACTATTTTTTGCGAGACATTCATTGAGGAAAAAAGTGATTTTCTCGGCGAGTTAAGCGTTTTGAGTAATTTGCCGATTGTTTTCAGAACAGCTTGCATTGAAATTTACTATTTCTTGCCAGACATTCATTGTGCAAAAAAAGTGATTTTCGCGGCGAGTTAAGCATATTGAGTAATTTGCCGATTGGTTTCAGAACGGCTTGCGTCAAAATTAACTATTTTTTGCGAGACATTCATTGAGGAAAAAAGTGATTTTCTCGGCGAGTTAAGCGTTTTGACTAATTTACCGATTGGTTTCAGAACGGCTTGCATTGAAATTTACTATTCTTTGCCAGACATTCATTGTGGAAAAAAGTGATTTTATCGGCGAGTTCAGCATTTTGAGTAAGTTGCCGATTGGTTTCAGAACGGCTTGCATCAAAATTAACTATTTTTTGCCAGACATTCATTGTGGAAAAAAGGTGATTTTCTCGGCGAGTTAAGCATTTTGAGTAATTTGCCGATTGGTTTCAGAACGGCTTGCATCAAAATTAACTATTTTTTGCCAGACATTCATTGTGGAAAAAAGTGATTTTCTCGTCGAGTTAAGCATTTTGAGTTATTTGCCGACTGGTTTCAGACCGGCTTGCGTCAAAATTAACTATTTTTTGCGAGACATTCATTGAGGAAAAAAGTGATTTTCTCGGCGAGTTAAGCGTTTTGAGTAATTTGCCGATTGTTTTCAGAACAGCTTGCATTGAAATTTACTATTTCTTGCCAGACATTCATTGTGCAAAAAAAGTGATTTTCGCGGCGAGTTAAGCATATTGAGTAATTTGCCGATTGGTTTCAGAACGGCTTGCGTTGAAAATTACTATTCTTTGACAGACATTCATTGTGGAACAAAAGTGATTTTATCGGCGAGTTCAGCATTTTGAGTAATTTGCCGATTGGTTTCAGAACGGCTTGCATCAAAATTAAATATTTTTTGCCAGACATTCATTGTGGAAAAAAGGTGATTTTCTCGGCGAGTTAAGCATTTTGAGTAATTTGCCGATTGGTTTCAGAACGGCTTGCATCAAAATTAACTATTTTTTGCCAGACATTCATTGTGGAAAAAAGGTGATTTTCTCGGCGAGTTAAGCATTTTGAGTAATTTGCCGATTGGTTTCAGAACGGCTTGCATCAAAATTAACTATTTTTTGGCAGACATTCATTGTGGAAAAAAAGTGATTTTCTCGGCGAGTTAAGCATTTTGAGTAATTTGCCGATTGGTTTCAGAACGGCTTGCATCAAAATTAACTATTTTTTGCCAGACATTCATTGTGGGAAAAAAAGTGATTTTCTCGGCGAGTTTAGCTTTTTGAGAAATTTGCAGATTGGTTTCAGAACGGCTTGCATTGAAATTTACTATTCTTTGCCAGACATTCATTGTGAAACAAAAGTGATTTTCTCGGCGAGTTAAGCATTTTGAGTAATTTGCCGATTGGTTTCAGAACGGCTTGCATCAAAATTTACTATTTTTTGCCAGACATTCATTGTGGAAAAAAAGTGATTCTCTCGGCGAGTTAAGCATTTTGACTAATTTACCGATTGGTTTCAGAACGGCTTGCATTGAAATTTACTATTCTTTGCCAGACATTCATTGTGGAAAAAAAGTGATTTTATCGGCGAGTTCAGCATTTTGAGTAAGTTGCCGATTGGTTTCAGAACGGCTTGCATCAAAATTAACTATTTTTTGCCAGACATTCATTGTGGAAAAAAGGTGATTTTCTCGGCGAGTTAAGCATTTTGAGTAATTTGCCGATTGGTTTCAGAACGGCTTGCATCAAAATTAATTATTTTTTGCCAGACATTCATTGTGGAAAAAAGTGATTTTCTCGTCGAGTTAAGCATTTTGAGTTATTTGCCGACTGGTTTCAGACCGGCTTGCGTCAAAATTAACTATTTTTTGCGAGACATTCATTGAGGAAAAAAGTGATTTTCTCGGCGAGTTAAGCGTTTTGAGTAATTTGCCGATTGTTTTCAGAACAGCTTGCATTGAAATTAACTATTTCTTGCCAGACATTCATTGTGCAAAAAAAGTGATTTTCGCGGCGAGTTAAGCATATTGAGTAATTTGCCGATTGGTTTCAGAACGGCTTGCGTTGAAAATTACTATTCTTTGACAGACATTCATTGTGGAACAAAAGTGATTTTATCGGCGAGTTCAGCATTTTGAGTAATTTGCCGATTGGTTTCAGAACGGCTTGCATCAAAATTAAATATTTTTTGCCAGACATTCATTGTGGGGAAAAAAGTGATTTTCGCGGCGAGTTGAGGAATTTGAGTTATTTGCCGATTGGTTTCAGAACGGCTTGCATCAAAATTAACTATTTTTTGCCAGACATTCATTGTGGAAAGAAAGTGATTTTCTCGGCGAGTTAAGCATTTTGAGTAATTTGCCGATTGGTTTCAGAACGGCTTGCATCAAAATTAACTATTTTTTGCCAGACATTGATTGTGGAGAAAAAGTGATTTTCTCGGCGAGTTAGGCATTTTGAGTAATTTGCCGATTGGTTTCAGAACGGCTTGCATCAAAATTAACTATTTTTTGGCAGACATTCATTGTGGAAAAAAAGTGATTTTCTCGGCGAGTTAAGCATTTTGAGTAATTTGCCGATTGGTTTCAGAACGGCTTGCATCAAAATTAACTATTTTTTGCCAGACATTCATTGTGGGAAAAAAAGTGATTTTCTCGGCGAGTTTAGCTTTTTGAGAAATTTGCAGATTGGTTTCAGAACGGCTTGCATTGAAATTTACTATTCTTTGCCAGACATTCATTGTGGAACAAAAGTGATTTTCTCGGCGAGTTAAGCATTTTGAGTAATTTGCCGATTGGTTTCAGAACGGCTTGCATCAAAATTTACTATTTTTTGCCAGACATTCATTGTGGAAAAAAAGTGATTCTCTCGGCGAGTTAAGCATTTTGACTAATTTACCGATTGGTTTCAGAACGGCTTGCATTGAAATTTACTATTCTTTGCCAGACATTCATTGTGGAAAAAAAGTGATTTTATCGGCGAGTTCAGCATTTTGAGTAAGTTGCCGATTGGTTTCAGAACGGCTTGCATCAAAATTAACTATTTTTTGCCAGACATTCATTGTGGAAAAAAGGTGATTTTCTCGGCGAGTTAAGCATTTTGAGTAATTTGCCGATTGGTTTCAGAACGGCTTGCATCAAAATTAACTATTTTTTGCCAGACATTCATTGTGGAAAAAAGGTGATTTTCTCGGCGAGTTAAGCATTTTGAGTAATTTGCCGATTGGTTTCAGAACGGCTTGCATCAAAATTAACTATTTTTTGCCAGACATTCATTGTGGAAAAAAGTGATTTTCTCGTCGAGTTAAGCATTTTGAGTTATTTGCCGACTGGTTTCAGACCGGCTTGCGTCAAAATTAACTATTTTTTGCGAGACATTCATTGAGGAAAAAAGTGATTTTCTCGGCGAGTTAAGCGTTTTGAGTAATTTGCCGATTGGTTTCAGAACGGCTTGCATCAAAATTAACTATTTTTTGGCAGACATTCATTGTGGAAAAAAAGTGATTTTCTCGGCGAGTTAAGCATTTTGAGTAATTTGCCGATTGGTTTCAGACCGGCTTGCATCAAAATTAACTATTTTTTGCCAGACATTCATTGTGGGAAAAAAAGTGATTTTCTTGGCGAGTTTAGCTTTTTGAGAAATTTGCAGATTGGTTTCAGAACGGCTTGCATTGAAATTTACTATTCTTTGCCAGACATTCATTGTGGAACAAAAGTGATTTTCTCGGCTAGTTAAGCATTTTGAGTAATTTGCCGATTGGTTTCAGAACGGCTTGCATCAAAATTTACTCTTTTTTGCCAGACGTTCATTGTGGAAAAAAAGTGATTCTCTCGGCGAGTTAAGCATTTTGACTAATTTACCGATTGGTTTCAGAACGGCTTGCATTGAAATTTACTATTCTTTGGCAGACATTCATTGTGGAAAAAAAGTGATTTTATCGGCGAGTTCAGCATTTTGAGTAAGTTGCCGATTGGTTTCAGAACGGCTTGCATCAAAATTAACTATTTTTTGCCAGACATTCATTGTGGAAAAAAGGTGATTTTCTCGGCGAGTTAAGCATTTTGAGTAATTTGCCGATTGGTTTCAGAACGGCTTGCATCAAAATTAACTATTTTTTGCCAGACATTCATTGTGGAAAAAAGTGATTTTCTCTTCGAGTTAAGCATTTTGAGTTATTTGCCGACTGGTTTCAGACCGGCTTGCGTCAAAATTAACTATTTTTTGCGAGACATTCATTGAGGAAAAAAGTGATTTTCTCGGCGAGTTAAGCGTTTTGAGTAATTTGCCGATTGTTTTCAGAACAGCTTGCATTGAAATTTACTATTTCTTGCCAGACATTCATTGTGCAAAAAAAGTGATTTTCGCGGCGAGTTAAGCATATTGAGTAATTTGCCGATTGGTTTCAGAACGGCTTGCGTTGAAAATTACTATTCTTTGACAGACATTCATTGTGGAACAAAAGTGATTTTATCGGCGAGTTCAGCATTTTGAGTAATTTGCCGATTGGTTTCAGAACGGCTTGCATCAAAATTAAATATTTTTTGCCAGACATTCATTGTGGAAAAAAGGTGATTTTCTCGGCGAGTTAAGCATTTTGAGTAATTTGCCGATTGGTTTCAGAACGGCTTGCATCAAAATTAACTATTTTTTGCCAGACATTCATTGTGGAAAAAAGGTGATTTTCTCGGCGAGTTAAGCATTTTGAGTAATTTGCCGATTGGTTTCAGAACGGCTTGCATCAAAATTAACTATTTTTTGCCAGACATTCATTGTGGAAAAAAGTGATTTTCTCGTCGAGTTAAGCATTTTGAGTTATTTGCCGACTGGTTTCAGACCGGCTTGCGTCAAAATTAACTATTTTTTGCGAGACATTCATTGAGGAAAAAAGTGATTTTCTCGGCGAGTTAAGCGTTTTGAGTAATTTGCCGATTGGTTTCAGAACGGCTTGCATCAAAATTAACTATTTTTTGGCAGACATTCATTGTGGAAAAAAAGTGATTTTCTCGGCGAGTTAAGCATTTTGAGTAATTTGCCGATTGGTTTCAGAACGGCTTGCATCAAAATTAACTATTTTTTGCCAGACATTCATTGTGGGAAAAAAAGTGATTTTCTCGGCGAGTTTAGCTTTTTGAGAAATTTGCAGATTGGTTTCAGAACGGCTTGCATTGAAATTTACTATTCTTTGCCAGACATTCATTGTGGAACAAAAGTGATTTTCTCGGCGAGTTAAGCATTTTGAGTAATTTGCCGATTGGTTTCAGAACGGCTTGCATCAAAATTTACTATTTTTTGCCAGACATTCATTGTGGAAAAAAAGTGATTCTCTCGGCGAGTTAAGCATTTTGACTAATTTACCGATTGGTTTCAGAACGGCTTGCATTGAAATTTACTATTCTTTGCCAGACATTCATTGTGGAAAAAAAGTGATTTTATCGGCGAGTTCAGCATTTTGAGTAAGTTGCCGATTGGTTTCAGAACGGCTTGCATCAAAATTAACTATTTTTTGCCAGACATTCATTGTGGAAAAAAGGTGATTTTCTCGGCGAGTTAAGCATTTTGAGTAATTTGCCGATTGGTTTCAGAACGGCTTGCATCAAAATTAATTATTTTTTGCCAGACATTCATTGTGGAAAAAAGTGATTTTCTCGTCGAGTTAAGCATTTTGAGTTATTTGCCGACTGGTTTCAGACCGGCTTGCGTCAAAATTAACTATTTTTTGCGAGACATTCATTGAGGAAAAAAGTGATTTTCTCGGCGAGTTAAGCGTTTTGAGTAATTTGCCGATTGTTTTCAGAACAGCTTGCATTGAAATTTACTATTTCTTGCCAGACATTCATTGTGCAAAAAAAGTGATTTTCGCGGCGAGTTAAGCATATTGAGTAATTTGCCGATTGGTTTCAGAACGGCTTGCGTCAAAATTAACTATTTTTTGCGAGACATTCATTGAGGAAAAAAGTGATTTTCTCGGCGAGTTAAGCGTTTTGACTAATTTACCGATTGGTTTCAGAACGGCTTGCATTGAAATTTACTATTCTTTGCCAGACATTCATTGTGGAAAAAAGTGATTTTATCGGCGAGTTCAGCATTTTGAGTAAGTTGCCGATTGGTTTCAGAACGGCTTGCATCAAAATTAACTATTTTTTGCCAGACATTCATTGTGGAAAAAAGGTGATTTTCTCGGCGAGTTAAGCATTTTGAGTAATTTGCCGATTGGTTTCAGAACGGCTTGCATCAAAATTAACTATTTTTTGCCAGACATTCATTGTGGAAAAAAGTGATTTTCTCGTCGAGTTAAGCATTTTGAGTTATTTGCCGACTGGTTTCAGACCGGCTTGCGTCAAAATTAACTATTTTTTGCGAGACATTCATTGAGGAAAAAAGTGATTTTCTCGGCGAGTTAAGCGTTTTGAGTAATTTGCCGATTGTTTTCAGAACAGCTTGCATTGAAATTTACTATTTCTTGCCAGACATTCATTGTGCAAAAAAAGTGATTTTCGCGGCGAGTTAAGCATATTGAGTAATTTGCCGATTGGTTTCAGAACGGCTTGCGTTGAAAATTACTATTCTTTGACAGACATTCATTGTGGAACAAAAGTGATTTTATCGGCGAGTTCAGCATTTTGAGTAATTTGCCGATTGGTTTCAGAACGGCTTGCATCAAAATTAAATATTTTTTGCCAGACATTCATTGTGGAAAAAAGGTGATTTTCTCGGCGAGTTAAGCATTTTGAGTAATTTGCCGATTGGTTTCAGAACGGCTTGCATCAAAATTAACTATTTTTTGCCAGACATTCATTGTGGAAAAAAGGTGATTTTCTCGGCGAGTTAAGCATTTTGAGTAATTTGCCGATTGGTTTCAGAACGGCTTGCATCAAAATTAACTATTTTTTGGCAGACATTCATTGTGGAAAAAAAGTGATTTTCTCGGCGAGTTAAGCATTTTGAGTAATTTGCCGATTGGTTTCAGAACGGCTTGCATCAAAATTAACTATTTTTTGCCAGACATTCATTGTGGGAAAAAAAGTGATTTTCTCGGCGAGTTTAGCTTTTTGAGAAATTTGCAGATTGGTTTCAGAACGGCTTGCATTGAAATTTACTATTCTTTGCCAGACATTCATTGTGAAACAAAAGTGATTTTCTCGGCGAGTTAAGCATTTTGAGTAATTTGCCGATTGGTTTCAGAACGGCTTGCATCAAAATTTACTATTTTTTGCCAGACATTCATTGTGGAAAAAAAGTGATTCTCTCGGCGAGTTAAGCATTTTGACTAATTTACCGATTGGTTTCAGAACGGCTTGCATTGAAATTTACTATTCTTTGCCAGACATTCATTGTGGAAAAAAAGTGATTTTATCGGCGAGTTCAGCATTTTGAGTAAGTTGCCGATTGGTTTCAGAACGGCTTGCATCAAAATTAACTATTTTTTGCCAGACATTCATTGTGGAAAAAAGGTGATTTTCTCGGCGAGTTAAGCATTTTGAGTAATTTGCCGATTGGTTTCAGAACGGCTTGCATCAAAATTAATTATTTTTTGCCAGACATTCATTGTGGAAAAAAGTGATTTTCTCGTCGAGTTAAGCATTTTGAGTTATTTGCCGACTGGTTTCAGACCGGCTTGCGTCAAAATTAACTATTTTTTGCGAGACATTCATTGAGGAAAAAAGTGATTTTCTCGGCGAGTTAAGCGTTTTGAGTAATTTGCCGATTGTTTTCAGAACAGCTTGCATTGAAATTAACTATTTCTTGCCAGACATTCATTGTGCAAAAAAAGTGATTTTCGCGGCGAGTTAAGCATATTGAGTAATTTGCCGATTGGTTTCAGAACGGCTTGCGTTGAAAATTACTATTCTTTGACAGACATTCATTGTGGAACAAAAGTGATTTTATCGGCGAGTTCAGCATTTTGAGTAATTTGCCGATTGGTTTCAGAACGGCTTGCATCAAAATTAAATATTTTTTGCCAGACATTCATTGTGGAAAAAAGGTGATTTTCTCGGCGAGTTAAGCATTTTGAGTAATTTGCCGATTGGTTTCAGAACGGCTTGCATCAAAATTAACTATTTTTTGCCAGACATTCATTGTGGAAAAAAGGTGATTTTCTCGGCGAGTTAAGCATTTTGAGTAATTTGCCGATTGGTTTCAGAACGGCTTGCATCAAAATTAACTATTTTTTGCCAGACATTCATTGTGGAAAAAAGTGATTTTCTCGTCGAGTTAAGCATTTTGAGTTATTTGCCGACTGGTTTCAGACCGGCTTGGGTCAAAATTAACTATTTTTTGCGAGACATTCATTGAGGAAAAAAGTGATTTTCTCGGCGAGTTAAGCGTTTTGAGTAATTTGCCGATTGGTTTCAGAACGGCTTGCATCAAAATTAACTATTTTTTGGCAGACATTCATTGTGGAAAAAAAGTGATTTTCTCGGCGAGTTAAGCATTTTGAGTAATTTGCTGATTGGTTTCAGAACGGCTTGCATCAAAATTAACTATTTTTTGCCAGACATTCATTGTGGGAAAAAAAGTGATTTTCTCGGCGAGTTTAGCTTTTTGAGAAATTTGCAGATTGGTTTCAGAACGGCTTGCATTGAAATTTACTATTCTTTGCCAGACATTCATTGTGGAACAAAAGTGATTTTCTCGGCGAGTTAAGCATTTTGAGTAATTTGCCGATTGGTTTCAGAACGGCTTGCATCAAAATTTACTATTTTTTGCCAGACATTCATTGTGGAAAAAAAGTGATTCTCTCGGCGAGTTAAGCATTTTGACTAATTTACCGATTGGTTTCAGAACGGCTTGCATTGAAATTTACTATTCTTTGCCAGACATTCATTGTGGAAAAAAAGTGATTTTATCGGCGAGTTCAGCATTTTGAGTAAGTTGCCGATTGGTTTCAGAACGGCTTGCATCAAAATTAACTATTTTTTGCCAGATATTCATTGTGGAAAAAAGGTGATTTTCTCGGCGAGTTAAGCATTTTGAGTAATTTGCCGATTGGTTTCAGAACGGCTTGCATCAAAATTAACTATTTTTTGCCAGACATTCATTGTGGAAAAAAGTGATTTTCTCGTCGAGTTAAGCATTTTGAGTTATTTGCCGACTGGTTTCAGACCGGCTTGCGTCAAAATTAACTATTTTTTGCGAGACATTCATTGAGGAAAAAAGTGATTTTCTCGGCGAGTTAAGCGTTTTGAGTAATTTGCCGATTGTTTTCAGAACAGCTTGCATTGAAATTTACTATTTCTTGCCAGACATTCATTGTGCAAAAAAAGTGATTTTCGCGGCGAGTTAAGCATATTGAGTAATTTGCCGATTGGTTTCAGAACGGCTTGCGTTGAAAATTACTATTCTTTGACAGACATTCATTGTGGAACAAAAGTGATTTTATCGGCGAGTTAAACATTTTGAGTAATTTGCCGTTTGGTTTCAGAACGGCTTGCATCAAAATTAACTATTTTTTGCCAGACATTCATTGTGGAAAAAAAGTGATTCTCTCGGCCAGTTAAGCATTTTGAGTAATTTGCCGATTGGTTTCAGAACGGCTTGCATTGAAATTTACTATTCTTTGCCAGACATTCATTGTGGAAAAAAAGTGATTTTCTCGGCGAGTTAAGCATTTTGAGTAATTTGCCGATTGGTTTCAGAACGGCTTGCATCAAAATTAACTATTTTTTGCCAGGCATTGATTGTGGAAAAAAAGTGATTATCTAGGCGAGTTAAGCATTTTGAGTAATTTGCCGATTGGTTTCGGAACGGCTTGCATTGAAATTTACTATTCTTTGCCAGACATTCATTGTGCAAAAAAAGTGATTTTCTCGGCGAGTTAAGCATTTTGAGTAAGTTGCCGATTGGTTTCAGAACGGCTTGCATCAAAATTAACTATTTTTTGCCAGACATTCATTGTGGGAAAAAAAGTGATTTTCTCGGCGAGTTTAGCTTTTTGAGTAATTTGCCGATTGATTTCAGAACGGCTTGCATTGAAATTTACTATTCTTTGCCAGACATTCATTGTGGAACAAAAGTGATTTTCTCGGCGAGTTAAGCATTTTGAGTAATTTGCCGATTGGTTTCAGAACGGCTTGCATCAAAATTAACTATTTTTTGCCAGACATTCATTGTGGAAAAAAAGTGATTCTCTCGGCGAGTTAAGCATTTTGAGTAATTTGCCGATTGGTTTCAGAACGGCTTGCATTGAAATTTACTATTCTTTGCCAGACATTCATTGTGCAAAAAAGTGATTTTCGCGGCGAGTTAAGCATATTGAGTAATTTGCCGATTGGTTTCAGAACGGCTTGCATCAAAATTAACTATTTTTTGCCAGACATTCATTGTGGAAAAAAAGTGATTTTCTCGGCGATTTAAGCATTTTGAGTAATTTGCCGATTGGTTTCAGAACGGCTTGCATTGAAATTTACTATTCTTTGCCAGACATTCATTGTGGAAAAAAGTGATTTTCTCGGCGAGTGAAGCATTTTGAGTAAGTTGCCGATTGGTTTCAGAACGGCTTGCATCAAAATTAACTATTTTTTGCCAGACATTCATTGTGGAAAAAGGGTGATTTTCTCGGCGAGTTAAGCATTTTGAGTAATTTGCCGATTGGTTTCAGAACGGCTTGCATTGAAATTTACTATTCTTTGCCAGACATTCATTGTGGAACAAAAGTGATTTTCTCGGCGAGTTAAGCATTTTGAGTAATTTGCCGATTGGTTTCAGAACGGCTTGCATCAAAATTAACTATTTTTTGCCAGACATTCATTGTGGAAAAAAAGTGATTTTCTCGGCGAGTTAAGCATTTTGAGTAATTTGCCGATTGGTTTCAGAACGGCTTGCGTTGAAAATTACTATTCTTTGCCAGACATTCATTGTGGAACAAAAGTGATTTTCTCGGCGAGTTAAGCATTTTGAGTAATTTGCCGATTGGTTTCAGAACGGCTTGCATCAAAATTAACTATTTTTTGCCAGGCATTGATTGTGGAAAAAAAGTGATTTTCTAGGCGAGTTAAGCATTTTGAGTAATTTGCCGATTGGTTTCGGAACGGCTTGCATTGAAATTTACTATTCTTTGCCAGACATTCATTGTGCAAAAAAAGTGATTTTCTCGGCGAGTTAAGCATTTTGAGTAAGTTGCCGAATGGTTTCAGAACGGCTTGCATCAAAATTAACTATTTTTTGCCAGACATTCATTGTGGGAAAAAAAGTGATTTTCTCGGCGAGTTTAGCTTTTTGAGTAATTTGCCGATTGATTTCAGAACGGCTTGCATTGAAATTTACTATTCTTTGCCAGACATTCATTGTGGAACAAAAGTGATTTTCTCGGCGAGTTAAGCATTTTGAGTAATTTGCCGATTGGTTTCAGAACGGCTTGCATCAAAATTAACTATTTTTTGCCAGACATTCATTGTGGAAAAAAAGTGATTCTCTCGGCGAGTTAAGCATTTTGAGTAATTTGCCGATTGGTTTCAGAACGGCTTGCATTGAAATTTACTATTCTTTGCCAGACATTCATTGTGCAAAAAAGTGATTTTCGCGGCGAGTTAAGCATATTGAGTAATTTGCCGATTGGTTTCAGAACGGCTTGCATCAAAATTAACTATTTTTTGCCAGACATTCATTGTGGAAAAAAAGTGATTTTCTCGGCGATTTAAGCATTTTGAGTAATTTGCCGATTGGTTTCAGAACGGCTTGCATTGAAATTTACTATTCTTTGCCAGACATTCATTGTGGAAAAAAGTGATTTTCTCGGCGAGTTAAGCATTTTGAGTAAGTTGCCGATTGGTTTCAGAACGGCTTGCATCAAAATTAACTATTTTTTGCCAGACATTCATTGTGGAAAAAGGGTGATTTTCTCGGCGAGTTAAGCATTTTGAGTAATTTGCCGATTGGTTTCAGAACGGCTTGCATTGAAATTTACTATTCTTTGCCAGACATTCATTGTGGAACAAAAGTGATTTTCTCGGCGAGTTAAGCATTTTGAGTAATTTGCCGATTGGTTTCAGAACGGCTTGCATCAAAATTAACTATTTTTTGCCAGACATTCATTGTGGAAAAAAAGTGATTTTCTCGGCGAGTTAAGCATTTTGAGTAATTTGCCGATTGGTTTCAGAACGGCTTGCGTTGAAAATTACTATTCTTTGCCAGACATTCATTGTGGAACAAAAGTGATTTTCTCGGCGAGTTAAGCATTTTGAGTAATTTGCCGATTGGTTTCAGAACGGCTTGCATCAAAATTAACTATTTTTTGCCAGGAATTGATTGTGGAAAAAAAGTGATTTTCTAGGCGAGTTAAGCATTTTGAGTAATTTGCCGATTAGTTTCGGAACGGCTTGCATTGAAATTTACTATTCTTTGCCAGACATTCATTGTGCAAAAAAAGTGATTTTCTCGGCGAGTTAAGCATTTTGAGTAAGTTGCCGAATGGTTTCAGAACGGCTTGCATCAAAATTAACTATTTTTTGCCAGACATTCATTGTGGGAAAAAAAGTGATTTTCTCGGCGAGTTTAGCTTTTTGAGTAATTTGCCGATTGATTTCAGAACGGCTTGCATTGAAATTTACTATTCTTTGCCAGACATTCATTGTGGAACAAAAGTGATTTTCTCGGCGAGTTAAGCATTTTGAGTAATTTGCCGATTGGTTTCAGAACGGCTTGCATCAAAATTAACTATTTTTTGCCAGACATTCATTGTGGAAAAAAAGTGATTCTCTCGGCGAGTTAAGCATTTTGAGTAATTTGCCGATTGGTTTCAGAACGGCTTGCATTGAAATTTACTATTCTTTGCCAGACATTCATTGTGCAAAAAAGTGATTTTCGCGGCGAGTTAAGCATATTGAGTAATTTGCCGATTGGTTTCAGGACGGCTTGCATCAAAATTAACTATTTTTTGCCAGACATTCATTGTGGAAAAAAAGTGATTTTCTCGGCGATTTAAGCATTTTGAGTAATTTGCCGATTGGTTTCAGAACGGCTTGGATTGAAATTTACTATTCTTTGCCAGACATTCATTGTGGAAAAAAGTGATTTTCTCGGCGAGTTAAGCATTTTGAGTAAGTTGCCGATTGGTTTCAGAACGGCTTGCATCAAAATTAACTATTTTTTGCCAGACATTCATTGTGGAAAAAGGGTGATTTTCTCGGCGAGTTAAGCATTTTGAGTAATTTGCCGATTGGTTTCAGAACGGCTTGCATTGAAATTTACTATTCTTTGCCAGACATTCATTGTGGAACAAAAGTGATTTTCTCGGCGAGTTAAGCATTTTGAGTAATTTGCCGATTGGTTTCAGAACGGCTTGCATCAAAATTAACTATTTTTTGCCAGACATTCATTGTGGAAAAAAAGTGATTTTCTCGGCGAGTTAAGCATTTTGAGTAATTTGCCGATTGGTTTCAGAACGGCTTGCATTGAAAATTACTATTCTTTGCCAGACATTCATTGTGGAACAAAAGTGATTTTCTCGGCGAGTTAAGCTTTTTGAGTAATTTGCCGATTGGTTTCAGAACGGCTTGCATCAAAATTAAGTATGTTTTGCCAGACATTCATTGTGGAAAAAAAGTGATTTTCTCGGCGAGTTAAGCATTTTGAGTAATTTGCCGATTGGTTTCAGAACGGCTTGCATTGAAATTTACTATTCTTTGCCAGACATTCATTGTGGAACAAAAGCGATTTTCTGGGCGAGTTAAGAATTTTGAGTAATTTGCCGATTGGTTTCAGAACGGCTTGCATCAAAATTAACTATTTTTTGCCAGACATTCATTGTGGAAAAAAAGTGATTTTCTCGGCGAGTTAAGCATTTTGAGTAATTTGCCGATTGGTTTCAGAACGGCTTGCATTGAAAATTACTATTCTTTGCCAGACATTCATTGTGGAACAAAAGTGATTTTCTCGGCGAGTTAAGCTTTTTGAGTAATTTGCCGATTGGTTTCAGAACGGCTTGCATCAAAATTAACTATGTTTTGCCAGACATTGATTGTGGAAAAAAGTGATTTTCTCGGCGAGTTAAGCATTTTGAGTAATTTGCCGATTGGTTTCAGAACATCTTGCATTGAAATTTACTATTCTTTGCCAGACATTCATTGTGCAAAAAAGTGATTTTCGCGGCGAGTTATGCATATTGAGTAATTTGCCGATTGGTTTCAGAACGGCTTGCATCAAAATTAACTATTTTTGCCAGACATTGATTGTGGAGAAAATGTGATTTTCTCGGCGAGTTAGGCATTTTGAGTAATTTGCCGATTGGTTTCAGAACGGCTTGCATCAAAATTAACAATTTTTTGCCAGACATTCATTGTGGGGAAAAAAGTGATTTTCGCGGCGAGTTGAGGAATTTGAGTTATTTGCCGATTGGTTTCAGAACGGCTTGCATCAAAATTAACTATTTTTTGCCAGACATTCATTGTGGAAAGAAAGTGATTTTCTCGGCGAGTTAAGCATTTTGAGTAATTTGCCGATTGGTTTCAGAACGGCTTGCATCAAAATTAACTATTTTTTGCCAGACATTGATTGTGGAGAAAAAGTGATTTTCTCGGCGAGTTAGGCATTTTGAGTAATTTGCCGATTGGTTTCAGAACGGCTTGCATCAAAATTAACAATTTTTCGCCAGCCATTCATTGTGGGGAAAAAAGTGATTTTCCCGGCGAGTTAAGCATTTTGAGTAATTTGCCGATTGGTTTCAGAACGGCTTGCATTGAAATTTACTATTCTTTGCCAGACAATCATTGTGCAAAAAAGTGATTTTCGCGGCGAGTTAAGCATTTTGAGTAATTTGCCGATTGGTTTCAGAACGGCTTGCATCAAAATTAACTATTTTTTGGCAGACATTCATTGTGGAAAAAAAGTGATTTTCTCGGCGAGTTAAGCATTTTGAGTAATTTGCCGATTGGTTTCAGAACGGCTTGCATCAAAATTAACTATTTTTTGCCAGACATTCATTGTGGGAAAAAAAGTGATTTTCTCGGCGAGTTTAGCTTTTTGAGAAATTTGCAGATTGGTTTCAGAACGGCTTGCATTGAAATTTACTATTCTTTGCCAGACATTCATTGTGGAACAAACGTGGTTTTCTCGGCGAGTTAAGCATTTTGAGTAATTTGCCGATTGGTTTCAGAACGGCTTGCATCAAAATTTACTATTTTTTGCCAGACATTCATTGTGGAAAAAAAGTGATTCTCTCGGCGAGTTAAGCATTTTGACTAATTTACCGATTGGTTTCAGAACGGCTTGCATCAAAATTAACTATTTTTTGCCAGACATTCATTGTGGAAAAAAGGTGATTTTCTCGGCGAGTTAAGCATTTTGAGTAATTTGCCGATTGGTTTCAGAACGGCTTGCATCAAAATTAACTATTTTTTGCCAGACATTCATTGTGGAAAAAAGGTGATTTTCTCGGCGAGTTAAGCATTTTGAGTAATTTGCCGATTGGTTTCAGAACGGCTTGCATCAAAATTAACTATTTTTTGCCAGACATTCATTGTGGAAAAAAGTGATTTTCTCGTCGAGTTAAGCATTTTGAGTTATTTGCCGACTGGTTTCAGACCGGCTTGCGTCAAAATTAACTATTTTTTGCGAGTCATTCATTGAGGAAAAAAGTGATTTTCTCGGCGAGTTAAGCGTTTTGAGTAATTTGCCGATTGGTTTCAGAACGGCTTGCATCAAAATTAACTATTTTTTGGCAGACATTCATTGTGGAAAAAAAGTGATTTTCTCGGCGAGTTAAGCATTTTGAGTAATTTGCCGATTGGTTTCAGACCGGCTTGCATCAAAATTAACTATTTTTTGCCAGACATTCATTGTGGGAAAAAAAGTGATTTTCTTGGCGAGTTTAGCTTTTTGAGAAATTTGCAGATTGGTTTCAGAACGGCTTGCATTGAAATTTACTAGTCTTTGCCAGACATTCATTGTGGAACAAAAGTGATTTTCTCGGCTAGTTAAGCATTTTGAGTAATTTGCCGATTGGTTTCAGAACGGCTTGCATCAAAATTTACTATTTTTTGCCAGACGTTCATTGTGGAAAAAAAGTGATTCTCTCGGCGAGTTAAGCATTTTGACTAATTTACCGATTGGTTTCAGAACGGCTTGCATTGAAATTTACTATTCTTTGCCAGACATTCATTGTGGAAAAAAAGTGATTTTATCGGCGAGTTCAGCATTTTGAGTAAGTTGCCGATTGGTTTCAGAACGGCTTGCATCAAAATTAACTATTTTTTGCCAGACATTCATTGTGGAAAAAAGGTGATTTTCTCGGCGAGTTAAGCATTTTGAGTAATTTGCCGATTGGTTTCAGAACGGCTTGCATCAAAATTAACTATTTTTTGCCAGACATTCATTGTGGAAAAAAGTGATTTTCTCGTCGAGTTAAGCATTTTGAGTTATTTGCCGACTTCAGACCGGCTTGCGTCAAAATTAACTATTTTTTGCGAGACATTCATTGAGGAAAAAAGTGATTTTCTCGGCGAGTTAAGCGTTTTGAGTAATTTGCCGATTGTTTTCAGAACAGCTTGCATTGAAATTTACTATTTCTTGCCAGACATTCATTGTGCAAAAAAAGTGATTTTCGCGGCGAGTTAAGCATTTTGAGTAATTTGCCGATTGGTTTCAGAACGGCTTACATCAAAATTAACTATTTTTTGCCAGACATTCATTGTGGAAAAAAGTGATTTTCTCGTCGAGTTAAGCATTTTGAGTTATTTTCCGACTGGTTTCAGACCGGCTTGCGTCAAAATTAACTATTTTTTGCGAGACATTCATTGAGGAAAAAAGTGATTTTCTCGGCGAGTTAAGCGTTTTGAGTAATTTGCCGATTGGTTTCAGAACGGCTTGCATCAAAATTAACTATTTTTTGGCAGACATTCATTGTGGAAAAAAAGTGATTTTCTCGGCGAGTTAAGCATTTTGAGTAATTTGCCGATTGGTTTCAGAACGGCTTGCATCAAAATTAACTATTTTTTGCCAGACATTCATTGTGGGAAAAAAAGTGATTTTCTCGGCGAGTTTAGCTTTTTGAGAAATTTGCAGATTGGTTTCAGAACGGCTTGCATTGAAATTTACTATTCTTTGCCAGACATTCATTGTGGAACAAAAGTGATTTTCTCGGCGAGTTAAGCATTTTGAGTAATTTGCCGATTGGTTTCAGAACGGCTTGCATCAAAATTTACTATTTTTTGCCAGACATTCATTGTGGAAAAAAAGTGATTCTCTCGGCGAGTTAAGCATTTTGAGTAATTTGCCGATTGGTTTCAGAACGGCTTGCATCAAAATTAACTATTTTTTGCCAGACATTCATTGTGGAAAAAAGGTGATTTTCTCGGCGAGTTAAGCATTTTGAGTAATTTGCCGATTGGTTTCAGAACGGCTTGCATCAAAATTAACTATTTTTTGCCAGACATTCATTGTGGAAAAAAGTGATTTTCTCGTCGAGTTAAGCATTTTGAGTTATTTGCCGACTGGTTTCAGACCGGCTTGCGTCAAAATTAACTATTTTTTGCGAGACATTCATTGAGGAAAAAAGTGATTTTCTCGGCGAGTTAAGCGTTTTGAGTAATTTGCCGATTGTTTTCAGAACAGCTTGCATTGAAATTTACTATTTCTTGCCAGACATTCATTGTGCAAAAAAAGTGATTTTCGCGGCGAGTTAAGCATATTGAGTAATTTGCCGATTGGTTTCAGAACGGCTTGCGTTGAAAATTACTATTCTTTGACAGACATTCATTGTGGAACAAAAGTGATTTTATCGGCGAGTTAAACATTTTGAGTAATTTGCCGTTTGGTTTCAGAACGGCTTGCATCAAAATTAACTATTTTTTGCCAGACATTCATTGTGGAAAAAAAGTGATTCTCTCGGCCAGTTAAGCATTTTGAGTAATTTGCCGATTGGTTTCAGAACGGCTTGCATTGAAATTTACTATTCTTTGCCAGACATTCATTGTGGAAAAAAAGTGATTTTCTCGGCGAGTTAAGCATTTTGAGTAATTTGCCGATTGGTTTCAGAACGGCTTGCATCAAAATTAACTATTTTTTGCCAGGCATTGATTGTGGAAAAAAAGTGATTATCTAGGCGAGTTAAGCATTTTGAGTAATTTGCCGATTGGTTTCGGAACGGCTTGCATTGAAATTTACTATTCTTTGCCAGACATTCATTGTGCAAAAAAAGTGATTTTCTCGGCGAGTTAAGCATTTTGAGTAAGTTGCCGATTGGTTTCAGAACGGCTTGCATCAAAATTAACTATTTTTTGCCAGACATTCATTGTGGGAAAAAAAGTGATTTTCTCGGCGAGTTTAGCTTTTTGAGAAATTTGCAGATTGGTTTCAGAACGGCTTGCATTGAAATTTACTATTCTTTGCCAGACATTCATTGTGGAACAAAAGTGATTTTCTCGGCGAGTTAAGCATTTTGAGTAATTTGCCGATTGGTTTCAGAACGGCTTGCATCAAAATTTACTATTTTTTGCCAGACATTCATTGTGGAAAAAAAGTGATTCTCTCGGCGAGTTAAGCATTTTGAGTAATTTGCCGATTGGTTTCAGAACGGCTTGCATCAAAATTAACTATTTTTTGCCAGACATTCATTGTGGAAAAAAGGTGATTTTCTCGGCGAGTTAAGCATTTTGAGTAATTTGCCGATTGGTTTCAGAACGGCTTGCATCAAAATTAACTATTTTTTGCCAGACATTCATTGTGGAAAAAAGTGATTTTCTCGTCGAGTTAAGCATTTTGAGTTATTTGCCGACTGGTTTCAGACCGGCTTGCGTCAAAATTAACTATTTTTTGCGAGACATTCATTGAGGAAAAAAGTGATTTTCTCGGCGAGTTAAGCGTTTTGAGTAATTTGCCGATTGTTTTCAGAACAGCTTGCATTGAAATTTACTATTTCTTGCCAGACATTCATTGTGCAAAAAAAGTGATTTTCGCGGCGAGTTAAGCATATTGAGTAATTTGCCGATTGGTTTCAGAACGGCTTGCGTTGAAAATTACTATTCTTTGACAGACATTCATTGTGGAACAAAAGTGATTTTATCGGCGAGTTAAACATTTTGAGTAATTTGCCGTTTGGTTTCAGAACGGCTTGCATCAAAATTAACTATTTTTTGCCAGACATTCATTGTGGAAAAAAAGTGATTCTCTCGGCGAGTTAAGCATTTTGACTAATTTACCGATTGGTTTCAGAACGGCTTGCATTGAAATTTACTATTCTTTGCCAGACATTCATTGTGGAAAAAAAGTGATTTTATCGGCGAGTTCAGCATTTTGAGTAAGTTGCCGATTGGTTTCAGAACGGCTTGCATCAAAATTAACTATTTTTTGCCAGACATTCATTGTGGAAAAAAGGTGATTTTCTCGGCGAGTTAAGCATTTTGAGTAATTTGCCGATTGTTTTCAGAACAGCTTGCATTGAAATTTACTATTTCTTGCCAGACATTCATTGTGCAAAAAAAGTGATTTTCGCGGCGAGTTAAGCATATTGAGTAATTTGCCGATTGGTTTCAGAACGGCTTGCGTTGAAAATTACTATTCTTTGACAGACATTCATTGTGGAACAAAAGTGATTTTATCGGCGAGTTAAACATTTTGAGTAATTTGCCGTTTGGTTTCAGAACGGCTTGCATCAAAATTAACTATTTTTTGCCAGACATTCATTGTGGGAAAAAAAGTGATTTTCTTGGCGAGTTTAGCTTTTTGAGAAATTTGCAGATTGGTTTCAGAACGGCTTGCATTGAAATTTACTATTCTTTGCCAGACATTCATTGTGGAACAAAAGTGATTTTCTCGGCTAGTTAAGCATTTTGAGTAATTTGCCGATTGGTTTCAGAACGGCTTGCATCAAAATTTACTATTTTTTGCCAGACGTTCATTGTGGAAAAAAAGTGATTCTCTCGGCGAGTTAAGCATTTTGACTAATTTACCGATTGGTTTCAGAACGGCTTGCATTGAAATTTACTATTCTTTGCCAGACATTCATTGTGGAAAAAAAGTGATTTTATCGGCGAGTTCAGCATTTTGAGAAAGTTGCCGATTGGTTTCAGAACGGCTTGCATCAAAATTAACTATTTTTTGCCAGACATTCATTGTGGAAAAAAGGTGATTTTCTCGGCGAGTTAAGCATTTTGAGTAATTTGCCGATTGGTTTCAGAACGGCTTGCATCAAAATTAACTATTTTTTGCCAGACATTCATTGTGGAAAAAAGTGATTTTCTCGTCGAGTTAAGCATTTTGAGTTATTTGCCGACTGGTTTCAGACCGGCTTGCGTCAAAATTAACTATTTTTTGCGAGACATTCATTGAGGAAAAAAGTGATTTTCTCGGCGAGTTAAGCGTTTTGAGTAATTTGCCGATTGTTTTCAGAACAGCTTGCATTGAAATTTACTATTTCTTGCCAGACATTCATTGTGCAAAAAAAGTGATTTTCGCGGCGAGTTAAGCATTTTGAGTAATTTGCCGATTGGTTTCAGAACGGCTTACATCAAAATTAACTATTTTTTGCCAGACATTCATTGTGGAAAAAAGTGATTTTCTCGTCGAGTTAAGCATTTTGAGTTATTTGCCGATTGGTTTCGGAACGGCTTGCATTGAAATTTACTATTCTTTGCCAGACATTCATTGTGCAAAAAAAGTGATTTTCTCGGCGAGTTAAGCATTTTGAGTAATTTGCCGATTGGTTTCAGAACGGCTTGCATTGAAATTTACTATTCTTTGCCAGACATTCATTGTGCAAAAAAGTGATTTTCGCGGCGAGTTAAGCATATTGAGTAATTTGCCGATTGGTTTCAGGACGGCTTGCATCAAAATTAACTATTTTTTGCCAGACATTCATTGTGGAAAAAAAGTGATTTTCTCGGCGATTTAAGCATTTTGAGTAATTTGCCGATTGGTTTCAGAACGGCTTGCATTGAAATTTACTATTCTTTGCCAGACATTCATTGTGGAAAAAAGTGATTTTCTCGGCGAGTTAAGCATTTTGAGTAAGTTGCCGACTGGTTTCAGACCGGCTTGCGTCAAAATTAACTATTTTTTGCGAGACATTCATTGAGGAAAAAAGTGATTTTCTCGGCGAGTTAAGCGTTTTGAGTAATTTGCCGATTGTTTTCAGAACAGCTTGCATTGAAATTTACTATTTCTTGCCAGACATTCATTGTGCAAAAAAAGTGATTTTCGCGGCGAGTTAAGCATTTTGAGTAATTTGCCGATTGGTTTCAGAACGGCTTACATCAAAATTAACTATTTTTTGCCAGACATTCATTGTGGAAAAAAGTGATTTTCTCGTCGAGTTAAGCATTTTGAGTTATTTGCCGATTGGTTTCGGAACGGCTTGCATTGAAATTTACTATTCTTTGCCAGACATTCATTGTGCAAAAAAAGTGATTTTCTCGGCGAGTTAAGCATTTTGAGTAAGTTGCCGAATGGTTTCAGAACGGCTTGCATCAAAATTAACTATTTTTTGCCAGACATTCATTGTGGGAAAAAAAGTGATTTTCTCGGCGAGTTTAGCTTTTTGAGTAATTTGCCGATTGATTTCAGAACGGCTTGCATTGAAATTTACTATTCTTTGCCAGACATTCATTGTGGAACAAAAGTGATTTTCTCGGCGAGTTAAGCATTTTGAGTAATTTGCCGATTGGTTTCAGAACGGCTTGCATCAAAATTAACTATTTTTTGCCAGACATTCATTGTGGAAAAAAAGTGATTCTCTCGGCGAGTTAAGCATTTTGAGTAATTTGCCGATTGGTTTCAGAACGGCTTGCATTGAAATTTACTATTCTTTGCCAGACATTCATTGTGCAAAAAAGTGATTTTCGCGGCGAGTTAAGCATATTGAGTAATTTGCCGATTGGTTTCAGGACGGCTTGCATCAAAATTAACTATTTTTTGCCAGACATTCATTGTGGAAAAAAAGTGATTTTCTCGGCGATTTAAGCATTTTGAGTAATTTGCCGATTGGTTTCAGAACGGCTTGCATTGAAATTTACTATTCTTTGCCAGACATTCATTGTGGAAAAAAGTGATTTTCTCGGCGAGTTAAGCATTTTGAGTAAGTTGCCGATTGGTTTCAGAACGGCTTGCATCAAAATTAACTATTTTTTGCCAGACATTCATTGTGGAAAAAGGGTGATTTTCTCGGCGAGTTCAGCATTTTGAGTAATTTGCCGATTGGTTTCAGAACGGCTTGCATTGAAATTTACTATTCTTTGCCAGACATTCATTGTGGAACAAAAGTGATTTTCTCGGCGAGTTAAGCATTTTGAGTAATTTGCCGATTGGTTTCAGAACGGCTTGCATCAAAATTAACTATTTTTTGCCAGACATTCATTGTGGAAAAAAAGTGATTTTCTCGGCGAGTTAAGCATTTTGAGTAATTTGCCGATTGGTTTCAGAACGGCTTGCATTGAAAATTACTATTCTTTGCCAGACATTCATTGTGGAACAAAAGTGATTTTCTCGGCGAGTTAAGCTTTTTGAGTAATTTGCCGATTGGTTTCAGAACGGCTTGCATCAAAATTAAGTATGTTTTGCCAGACATTCATTGTGGAAAAAAAGTGATTTTCTCGGCGAGTTAAGCATTTTGAGTAATTTGCCGATTGGTTTCAGAACGGCTTGCATTGAAATTTACTATTCTTTGCCAGACATTCATTGTGGAACAAAAGCGATTTTCTCGGCGAGTTAAGAATTTTGAGTAATTTGCCGATTGGTTTCAGAACGGCTTGCATCAAAATTAACTATTTTTTGCCAGACATTCATTGTGGAAAAAAAGTGATTTTCTCGGCGAGTTAAGCATTTTGAGTAATTTGCCGATTGGTTTCAGAACGGCTTGCATTGAAAATTACTATTCTTTGCCAGACATTCATTGTGGAACAAAAGTGATTTTCTCGGCGAGTTAAGCTTTTTGAGTAATTTGCCGATTGGTTTCAGAACGGCTTGCATCAAAATTAACTATGTTTTGCCAGACATTGATTGTGGAAAAAAGTGATTTTCTCGGCGAGTTAAGCATTTTGAGTAATTTGCCGATTGGTTTCAGAACATCTTGCATTGAAATTTACTATTCTTTGCCAGACATTCATTGTGCAAAAAAGTGATTTTCGCGGCGAGTTATGCATATTGAGTAATTTGCCGATTGGTTTCAGAACGGCTTGCATCAAAATTAACTATTTTTGCCAGACATTGATTGTGGAGAAAATGTGATTTTCTCGGCGAGTTAGGCATTTTGAGTAATTTGCCGATTGGTTTCAGAACGGCTTGCATCAAAATTAACAACTTTTCGCCAGCCATTCATTGTGGGGAAAAAAGTGATTTTCCCGGCGAGTTAAGCATTTTGAATAATTTGCCGATTGGTTTCAGAACGGCTTGCATTGAAATTTACTATTCTTTTCCAGACATTCATTGTGCAAAAAAAGTGATTTTTTCTCGGCGAGTTAGGCATTTTGAGTAATTTGCCGATTGGTTTCAGAACGGCTTGCATCAAAATTAACAATTTTTTGCCAGACATTCATTGTGGGGAAAAAAGTGATTTTCGCGGCGAGTTGAGGAATTTGAGTTATTTGCCGATTGGTTTCAGAACGGCTTGCATCAAAATTAACTATTTTTTGCCAGACATTCATTGTGGAAAGAAAGTGATTTTCTCGGCGAGTTAAGCATTTTGAGTAATTTGCCGATTGGTTTCAGAACGGCTTGCATCAAAATTAACTATTTTTTGCCAGACATTGATTGTGGAGAAAAAGTGATTTTCTCGGCGAGTTAGGCATTTTGAGTAATTTGCCGATTGGTTTCAGAACGGCTTGCATCAAAATTAACAATTTTTCGCCAGCCATTCATTGTGGGGAAAAAAGTGATTTTCCCGGCGAGTTAAGCATTTTGAGTAATTTGCCGATTGGTTTCAGAACGGCTTGCATTGAAATTTACTATTCTTTGCCAGACAATCATTGTGCAAAAAAGTGATTTTCGCGGCGAGTTAAGCATTTTGAGTAATTTGCCGATTGGTTTCAGAACGGCTTGCATCAAAATTAACTATTTTTTGGCAGACATTCATTGTGGAAAAAAAGTGATTTTCTCGGCGAGTTAAGCATTTTGAGTAATTTGCCGATTGGTTTCAGAACGGCTTGCATCAAAATTAACTATTTTTTGCCAGACATTCATTGTGGGAAAAAAAGTGATTTTCTCGGCGAGTTTAGCTTTTTGAGAAATTTGCAGATTGGTTTCAGAACGGCTTGCATTGAAATTTACTATTCTTTGCCAGACATTCATTGTGGAACAAAAGTGGTTTTCTCGGCGAGTTAAGCATTTTGAGTAATTTGCCGATTGGTTTCAGAACGGCTTGCATCAAAATTTACTATTTTTTGCCAGACATTCATTGTGGAAAAAAAGTGATTCTCTCGGCGTGTTAAGCATTTTGACTAATTTACCGATTGGTTTCAGAACGGCTTGCATTGAAATTTACTATTCTTTGCCAGACATTCATTGTGGAAAAAAAGTGATTTTATCGGCGAGTTCAGCATTTTGAGTAAGTTGCCGACTGGTTTCAGACCGGCTTGCGTCAAAATTAACTATTTTTTGCGAGACATTCATTGAGGAAAAAAGTGATTTTCTCGGCGAGTTAAGCGTTTTGAGTAATTTGCCGATTGGTTTCAGAACGGCTTGCATCAAAATTAACTATTTTTTGGCAGACATTCATTGTGGAAAAAAAGTGATTTTCTCGGCGAGTTAAGCATTTTGAGTAATTTGCCGATTGGTTTCAGAACGGCTTGCATCAAAATTAACTATTTTTTGCCAGACATTCATTGTGGGAAAAAAAGTGATTTTCTCGGCGAGTTTAGCTTTTTGAGAAATTTGCAGATTGGTTTCAGAACGGCTTGCATTGAAATTTACTATTCTTTGCCAGACATTCATTGTGGAACAAAAGTGATTTTCTCGGCGAGTTAAGCATTTTGAGTAATTTGCCGATTGGTTTCAGAACGGCTTGCATCAAAATTTACTATTTTTTGCCAGACATTCATTGTGGAAAAAAAGTGATTCTCTCGGCGAGTTAAGCATTTTGAGTAATTTGCCGATTGGTTTCAGAACGGCTTGCATCAAAATTAACTATTTTTTGCCAGACATTCATTGTGGAAAAAAGGTGATTTTCTCGGCGAGTTAAGCATTTTGAGTAATTTGCCGATTGGTTTCAGAACGGCTTGCATCAAAATTAACTATTTTTTGCCAGACATTCATTGTGGAAAAAAGTGATTTTCTCGTCGAGTTAAGCATTTTGAGTTATTTGCCGACTGGTTTCAGACCGGCTTGCGTCAAAATTAACTATTTTTTGCGAGACATTCATTGAGGAAAAAAGTGATTTTCTCGGCGAGTTAAGCGTTTTGAGTAATTTGCCGACTGGTTTCAGACCGGCTTGCGTCAAAATTAACTATTTTTTGCGAGACATTCATTGAGGAAAAAAGTGATTTTCTCGGCGAGTTAAGCGTTTTGAGTAATTTGCCGATTGTTTTCAGAACAGCTTGCATTGAAATTTACTATTTCTTGCCAGACATTCATTGTGCAAAAAAAGTGATTTTCGCGGCGAGTTAAGCATATTGAGTAATTTGCCGATTGGTTTCAGAACGGCTTGCGTTGAAAATTACTATTCTTTGACAGACATTCATTGTGGAACAAAAGTGATTTTATCGGCGAGTTAAACATTTTGAGTAATTTGCCGTTTGGTTTCAGAACGGCTTGCATCAAAATTAACTATTTTTTGCCAGACATTCATTGTGGAAAAAAAGTGATTCTCTCGGCGAGTTAAGCATTTTGACTAATTTACCGATTGGTTTCAGAACGGCTTGCATTGAAATTTACTATTCTTTGCCAGACATTCATTGTGGAAAAAAAGTGATTTTATCGGCGAGTTCAGCATTTTGAGTAAGTTGCCGATTGGTTTCAGAACGGCTTGCATCAAAATTAACTATTTTTTGCCAGACATTCATTGTGGAAAAAAGGTGATTTTCTCGGCGAGTTAAGCATTTTGAGTAATTTGCCGATTGTTTTCAGAACAGCTTGCATTGAAATTTACTATTTCTTGCCAGACATTCATTGTGCAAAAAAAGTGATTTTCGCGGCGAGTTAAGCATATTGAGTAATTTGCCGATTGGTTTCAGAACGGCTTGCGTTGAAAATTACTATTCTTTGACAGACATTCATTGTGGAACAAAAGTGATTTTATCGGCGAGTTAAACATTTTGAGTAATTTGCCGTTTGGTTTCAGAACGGCTTGCATCAAAATTAACTATTTTTTGCCAGACATTCATTGTGGGAAAAAAAGTGATTTTCTTGGCGAGTTTAGCTTTTTGAGAAATTTGCAGATTGGTTTCAGAACGGCTTGCATTGAAATTTACTATTCTTTGCCAGACATTCATTGTGGAACAAAAGTGATTTTCTCGGCTAGTTAAGCATTTTGAGTAATTTGCCGATTGGTTTCAGAACGGCTTGCATCAAAATTTACTATTTTTTGCCAGACGTTCATTGTGGAAAAAAAGTGATTCTCTCGGCGAGTTAAGCATTTTGACTAATTTACCGATTGGTTTCAGAACGGCTTGCATTGAAATTTACTATTCTTTGCCAGACATTCATTGTGGAAAAAAAGTGATTTTATCGGCGAGTTCAGCATTTTGAGTAAGTTGCCGATTGGTTTCAGAACGGCTTGCATCAAAATTAACTATTTTTTGCCAGACATTCATTGTGGAAAAAAGGTGATTTTCTCGGCGAGTTAAGCATTTTGAGTAATTTGCCGATTGGTTTCAGAACGGCTTGCATCAAAATTAACTATTTTTTGCCAGACATTCATTGTGGAAAAAAGTGATTTTCTCGTCGAGTTAAGCATTTTGAGTTATTTGCCGACTGGTTTCAGACCGGCTTGCGTCAAAATTAACTATTTTTTGCGAGACATTCATTGAGGAAAAAAGTGATTTTCTCGGCGAGTTAAGCGTTTTGAGTAATTTGCCGATTGTTTTCAGAACAGCTTGCATTGAAATTTACTATTTCTTGCCAGACATTCATTGTGCAAAAAAAGTGATTTTCGCGGCGAGTTAAGCATTTTGAGTAATTTGCCGATTGGTTTCAGAACGGCTTACATCAAAATTAACTATTTTTTGCCAGACATTCATTGTGGAAAAAAGTGATTTTCTCGTCGAGTTAAGCATTTTGAGTTATTTTCCGACTGGTTTCAGACCGGCTTGCGTCAAAATTAACTATTTTTTGCGAGACATTCATTGAGGAAAAAAGTGATTTTCTCGGCGAGTTAAGCGTTTTGAGTAATTTGCCGATTGGTTTCAGAACGGCTTGCATCAAAATTAACTATTTTTTGGCAGACATTCATTGTGGAAAAAAAGTGATTTTCTCGGCGAGTTAAGCATTTTGAGTAATTTGCCGATTGGTTTCAGAACGGCTTGCATCAAAATTAACTATTTTTTGCCAGACATTCATTGTGGGAAAAAAAGTGATTTTCTCGGCGAGTTTAGCTTTTTGAGAAATTTGCAGATTGGTTTCAGAACGGCTTGCATTGAAATTTACTATTCTTTGCCAGACATTCATTGTGGAACAAAAGTGATTTTCTCGGCGAGTTAAGCATTTTGAGTAATTTGCCGATTGGTTTCAGAACGGCTTGCATCAAAATTTACTATTTTTTGCCAGACATTCATTGTGGAAAAAAAGTGATTCTCTCGGCGAGTTAAGCATTTTGAGTAATTTGCCGATTGGTTTCAGAACGGCTTGCATCAAAAAGTAACTATTTTTTGCCAGACATTCATTGTGGAAAAAAGGTGATTTTCTCGGCGAGTTAAGCATTTTGAGTAATTTGCCGATTGGTTTCAGAACGGCTTGCATCAAAATTAACTATTTTTTGCCAGACATTCATTGTGGAAAAAAGTGATTTTCTCGTCGAGTTAAGCATTTTGAGTTATTTGCCGACTGGTTTCAGACCGGCTTGCGTCAAAATTAACTATTTTTTGCGAGACATTCATTGAGGAAAAAAGTGATTTTCTCGGCGAGTTAAGCGTTTTGAGTAATTTGCCGATTGTTTTCAGAACAGCTTGCATTGAAATTTACTATTTCTTGCCAGACATTCATTGTGCAAAAAAAGTGATTTTCGCGGCGAGTTAAGCATATTGAGTAATTTGCCGATTGGTTTCAGAACGGCTTGCGTTGAAAATTACTATTCTTTGACAGACATTCATTGTGGAACAAAAGTGATTTTATCGGCGAGTTAAACATTTTGAGTAATTTGCCGTTTGGTTTCAGAACGGCTTGCATCAAAATTAACTATTTTTTGCCAGACATTCATTGTGGAAAAAAAGTGATTCTCTCGGCGAGTTAAGCATTTTGACTAATTTACCGATTGGTTTCAGAACGGCTTGCATTGAAATTGACTATTCTTTGCCAGACATTCATTGTGGAAAAAAAGTGATTTTATCGGCGAGTTCAGCATTTTGAGTAAGTTGCCGATTGGTTTCAGAACGGCTTGCATCAAAATTAACTATTTTTTGCCAGACATTCATTGTGGAAAAAAGGTGATTTTCTCGGCGAGTTAAGCATTTTGAGTAATTTGCCGATTGTTTTCAGAACAGCTTGCATTGAAATTTACTATTTCTTGCCAGACATTCATTGTGCAAAAAAAGTGATTTTCGCGGCGAGTTAAGCATATTGAGTAATTTGCCGATTGGTTTCAGAACGGCTTGCGTTGAAAATTACTATTCTTTGACAGACATTCATTGTGGAACAAAAGTGATTTTATCGGCGAGTTAAACATTTTGAGTAATTTGCCGTTTGGTTTCAGAACGGCTTGCATCAAAATTAACTATTTTTTGCCAGACATTCATTGTGGAAAAAAAGTGATTCTCTCGGCGAGTTAAGCATTTTGACTAATTTACCGATTGGTTTCAGAACGGCTTGCATTGAAATTTACTATTCTTTGCCAGACATTCATTGTGGAAAAAAAGTGATTTTATCGGCGAGTTCAGCATTTTGAGTAAGTTGCCGATTGGTTTCAGAACGGCTTGCATCAAAATTAACTATTTTTTGCCAGACATTCATTGTGGAAAAAAGGTGATTTTCTCGGCGAGTTAAGCATTTTGAGTAATTTGCCGATTGGTTTCAGAACGGCTTGCATCAAAATTAACTATTTTTTGCCAGACATTCATTGTGGAAAAAAGGTGATTTTCTCGGCGAGTTAAGCATTTTGAGTAATTTGCCGATTGGTTTCAGAACGGCTTGCATCAAAATTAACTATTTTTTGCCAGACATTCATTGTGGAAAAAGGTGATTTTCTCGTCGAGTTAAGCATTTTGAGTTATTTGCCGACTGGTTTCAGACCGGCTTGCGTCAAAATTAACTATTTTTTGCGAGACATTCATTGAGGAAAAAAGTGATTTTCTCGGCGAGTTAAGCGTTTTGAGTAATTTGCCGATTGGTTTCAGAACGGCTTGCATCAAAATTAACTATTTTTTGGCAGACATTCATTGTGGAAAAAAAGTGATTTTCTCGGCGAGTTAAGCATTTTGAGTAATTTGCCGATTGGTTTCAGAACGGCTTGCATCAAAATTAACTATTTTTTGCCAGACATTCATTGTGGGAAAAAAAGTGATTTTCTCGGCGAGTTTAGCTTTTTGAGAAATTTGCAGATTGGTTTCAGAACGGCTTGCATTGAAATTTACTATTCTTTGCCAGACATTCATTGTGGAACAAAAGTGATTTTCTCGGCGAGTTAAGCATTTTGAGTAATTTGCCGATTGGTTTCAGAACGGCTTGCATCAAAATTTACTATTTTTTGCCAGACATTAATTGTGGAAAAAAAGTGATTCTCTCGGCGAGTTAAGCATTTTGACTAATTTACCGATTGGTTTCAGAACGGCTTGCATTGAAATTTACTATTCTTTGCCAGACATTCATTGAGGAAAAAAAGTGATTTTATCGGCGAGTTCAGCATTTTGAGTATGTTGCCGATTGGTTTCAGAACGGCTTGCATCAAAATTAACTATTTTTTGCCAGACATTCATTGTGGAAAAAAGGTGATTTTCTCGGCGAGTTAAGCATTTTGAGTAATTTGCCGATTGGTTTCAGAACGGCTTGCATCAAAATTAACTATTTTTTGCCAGACATTCATTGTGGAAAAAAGTAATTTTCTCGTCGAGTTAAGCATTTTGAGTTATTTACCGACTGGTTTCAGACCGGCTTGCGTCAAAATTAACTATTTTTTGCGAGACATTCATTGAGGAAAAAAGTGATTTTCTCGGCGAGTTAAGCGTTTTGAGTAATTTGCCGATTGTTTTCAGAACAGCTTGCATTGAAATTTACTATTTCTTGCCAGACATTCATTGTGCAAAAAAAGTGATTTTCGCGGCGAGTTAAGCATATTGAGTAATTTGCCGATTGGTTTCAGAACGGCTTGCGTTGAAAATTACTATTCTTTGACAGACATTCATTGTGGAACAAAAGTGATTTTATCGGCGAGTTAAACATTTTGAGTAATTTGCCGTTTGGTTTCAGAACGGCTTGCATCAAAATTAACTATTTTTTGCCAGACATTCATTGTGGAAAAAAAGTGATTCTCTCGGCCAGTTAAGCATTTTGAGTAATTTGCCGATTGGTTTCAGAACGGCTTGCATTGATATTTACTATTCTTTGCCAGACATTCATTGTGGAAAAAAAGTGATTTTCTCGGCGAGTTAAGCATTTTGAGTAATTTGCCGATTGGTTTCAGAACGGCTTGCATCAAAATTAACTATTTTTTGCCAGACATTCATTGTGGGAAAAAAAGTGATTTTCTCGGCGAGTTTAGCTTTTTGAGAAATTTGCAGATTGGTTTCAGAACGGCTTGCATTGAAATTTACTATTCTTTGCCAGACATTCATTGTGGAACAAAAGTGATTTTCTCGGCGAGTTAAGCATTTTGAGTAATTTGCCGATTGGTTTCAGAACGGCTTGCATCAAAATTTACTATTTTTTGCCAGACATTAATTGTGGAAAAAAAGTGATTCTCTCGGCGAGTTAAGCATTTTGACTAATTTACCGATTGGTTTCAGAACGGCTTGCATTGAAATTTACTATTCTTTGCCAGACATTCATTGTGGAAAAAAAGTGATTTTATCGGCGAGTTCAGCATTTTGAGTATGTTGCCGATTGGTTTCAGAACGGCTTGCATCAAAATTAACTATTTTTTGCCAGACATTCATTGTGGAAAAAAGGTGATTTTCTCGGCGAGTTAAGCATTTTGAGTAATTTGCCGATTGGTTTCAGAACGGCTTGCATCAAAATTAACTATTTTTTGCCAGACATTCATTGTGGAAAAAAAGTGATTTTCGCGGCGAGTTAAGCATATTGAGTAATTTGCCGATTGGTTTCAGAACGGCTTGCGTTGAAAATTACTATTCTTTGACAGACATTCATTGTGGAACAAAAGTGATTTTATCGGCGAGTTAAACATTTTGAGTAATTTGCCGTTTGGTTTCAGAACGGCTTGCATCAAAATTAACTATTTTTTGCCAGACATTCATTGTGGAAAAAAAGTGATTCTCTCGGCGAGTTAAGCATTTTGACTAATTTACCGATTGGTTTCAGAACGGCTTGCATTGAAATTGACTATTCTTTGCCAGACATTCATTGTGGAAAAAAAGTGATTTTATCGGCGAGTTCAGCATTTTGAGTAAGTTGCCGATTGGTTTCAGAACGGCTTGCATCAAAATTAACTATTTTTTGCCAGACATTCATTGTGGAAAAAAGGTGATTTTCTCGGCGAGTTAAGCATTTTGAGTAATTTGCCGATTGTTTTCAGAACAGCTTGCATTGAAATTTACTATTTCTTGCCAGACATTCATTGTGCAAAAAAAGTGATTTTCGCGGCGAGTTAAGCATATTGAGTAATTTGCCGATTGGTTTCAGAACGGCTTGCGTTGAAAATTACTATTCTTTGACAGACATTCATTGTGGAACAAAAGTGATTTTATCGGCGAGTTAAACATTTTGAGTAATTTGCCGTTTGGTTTCAGAACGGCTTGCATCAAAATTAACTATTTTTTGCCAGACATTCATTGTGGAAAAAAAGTGATTCTCTCGGCGAGTTAAGCATTTTGACTAATTTACCGATTGGTTTCAGAACGGCTTGCATTGAAATTTACTATTCTTTGCCAGACATTCATTGTGGAAAAAAAGTGATTTTATCGGCGAGTTCAGCATTTTGAGTAAGTTGCCGATTGGTTTCAGAACGGCTTGCATCAAAATTAACTATTTTTTGCCAGACATTCATTGTGGAAAAAAGGTGATTTTCTCGGCGAGTTAAGCATTTTGAGGAATTTGCCGATTGGTTTCAGAACGGCTTGCATCAAAATTAACTATTTTTTGCCAGACATTCATTGTGGAAAAAAGGTGATTTTCTCGGCGAGTTAAGCATTTTGAGTAATTTGCCGATTGGTTTCAGAACGGCTTGCATCAAAATTAACTATTTTTTGCCAGACATTCATTGTGGAAAAAGGTGATTTTCTCGTCGAGTTAAGCATTTTGAGTTATTTGCCGACTGGACCGGCTTGCGTCAAAATTAACTATTTTTTGCGAGACATTCATTGAGGAAAAAAGTGATTTTCTCGGCGAGTTAAGCGTTTTGAGTAATTTGCCGATTGGTTTCAGAACGGCTTGCATCAAAATTAACTATTTTTTGGCAGACATTCATTGTGGAAAAAAAGTGATTTTCTCGGCGAGTTAAGCATTTTGAGTAATTTGCCGATTGGTTTCAGAACGGCTTGCATCAAAATTAACTATTTTTTGCCAGACATTCATTGTGGGAAAAAAAGTGATTTTCTCGGCGAGTTTAGCTTTTTGAGAAATTTGCAGATTGGTTTCAGAACGGCTTGCATTGAAATTTACTATTCTTTGCCAGACATTCATTGTGGAACAAAAGTGATTTTCTCGGCGAGTTAAGCATTTTGAGTAATTTGCCGATTGGTTTCAGAACGGCTTGCATCAAAATTTACTATTTTTTGCCAGACATTAATTGTGGAAAAAAAGTGATTCTCTCGGCGAGTTAAGCATTTTGACTAATTTACCGATTGGTTTCAGAACGGCTTGCATTGAAATTTACTATTCTTTGCCAGACATTCATTGAGGAAAAAAAGTGATTTTATCGGCGAGTTCAGCATTTTGAGTATGTTGCCGATTGGTTTCAGAACGGCTTGCATCAAAATTAACTATTTTTTGCCAGACATTCATTGTGGAAAAAAGGTGATTTTCTCGGCGAGTTAAGCATTTTGAGTAATTTGCCGATTGGTTTCAGAACGGCTTGCATCAAAATTAACTATTTTTTGCCAGACATTCATTGTGGAAAAAAGGTGATTTTCTCGGCGAGTTAAGCATTTTGAGTAATTTGCCGATTGGTTTCAGAACGGCTTGCATCAAAATTAACTATTTTTTGCCAGACATTCATTGTGGAAAAAAGTAATTTTCTCGTCGAGTTAAGCATTTTGAGTTATTTACCGACTGGTTTCAGACCGGCTTGCGTCAAAATTAACTATTTTTTGCGAGACATTCATTGAGGAAAAAAGTGATTTTCTCGGCGAGTTAAGCGTTTTGAGTAATTTGCCGATTGTTTTCAGAACAGCTTGCATTGAAATTTACTATTTCTTGCCAGACATTCATTGTGCAAAAAAAGTGATTTTCGCGGCGAGTTAAGCATATTGAGTAATTTGCCGATTGGTTTCAGAACGGCTTGCGTTGAAAATTACTATTCTTTGACAGACATTCATTGTGGAACAAAAGTGATTTTATCGGCGAGTTAAACATTTTGAGTAATTTGCCGTTTGGTTTCAGAACGGCTTGCATCAAAATTAACTATTTTTTGCCAGACATTCATTGTGGAAAAAAAGTGATTCTCTCGGCCAGTTAAGCATTTTGAGTAATTTGCCGATTGGTTTCAGAACGGCTTGCATTGATATTTACTATTCTTTGCCAGACATTCATTGTGGAAAAAAAGTGATTTTCTCGGCGAGTTAAGCATTTTGAGTAATTTGCCGATTGGTTTCAGAACGGCTTGCATCAAAATTAACTATTTTTTGCCAGACATTCATTGTGGGAAAAAAAGTGATTTTCTCGGCGAGTTTAGCTTTTTGAGAAATTTGCAGATTGGTTTCAGAACGGCTTGCATTGAAATTTACTATTCTTTGCCAGACATTCATTGTGGAACAAAAGTGATTTTCTCGGCGAGTTAAGCATTTTGAGTAATTTGCCGATTGGTTTCAGAACGGCTTGCATCAAAATTTACTATTTTTTGCCAGACATTAATTGTGGAAAAAAAGTGATTCTCTCGGCGAGTTAAGCATTTTGACTAATTTACCGATTGGTTTCAGAACGGCTTGCATTGAAATTTACTATTCTTTGCCAGACATTCATTGTGGAAAAAAAGTGATTTTATCGGCGAGTTCAGCATTTTGAGTATGTTGCCGATTGGTTTCAGAACGGCTTGCATCAAAATTAACTATTTTTTGCCAGACATTCATTGTGGAAAAAAGGTGATTTTCTCGGCGAGTTAAGCATTTTGAGTAATTTGCCGATTGGTTTCAGAACGGCTTGCATCAAAATTAACTATTTTTTGCCAGACATTCATTGTGGAAAAAAGTAATTTTCTCCTCGAGTTAAGCATTTTGAGTTATTTGCCGACTGGTTTCAGACCGGCTTGCGTCAAAATTAACTATTTTTTGCGAGACATTCATTGAGGAAAAAAGTGATTTTCTCGGCGAGTTAAGCGTTTTGAGTAATTTGCCGATTGTTTTCAGAACAGCTTGCATTGAAATTTACTATTTCTTGCCAGACATTCATTGTGCAAAAAAAGTGATTTTCGCGGCGAGTTAAGCATATTGAGTAATTTGCCGATTGGTTTCAGAACGGCTTGCGTTGAAAATTACTATTCTTTGACAGACATTCATTGTGGAACAAAAGTGATTTTATCGGCGAGTTAAACATTTTGAGTAATTTGCCGTTTGGTTTCAGAACGGCTTGCATCAAAATTAACTATTTTTTGCCAGACATTCATTGTGGAAAAAAAGTGATTCTCTCGGCCAGTTAAGCATTTTGAGTAATTTGCCGATTGGTTTCAGAACGGCTTGCATTGATATTTACTATTCTTTGCCAGACATTCATTGTGGAAAAAAAGTGATTTTCTCGGCGAGTTAAGCATTTTGAGTAATTTGCCGATTAGTTTCAGAACGGCTTACATCAAAATTAACTATTTTTTGCCAGACATTCATTGTGGAAAAAAGTGATTTTCTCGTCGAGTTAAGCATTTTGAGTTATTTTCCGACTGGTTTCAGACCGGCTTGCGTCAAAATTAACTATTTTTTGCGAGACATTCATTGAGGAAAAAAGTGATTTTCTCGGCGAGTTAAGCGTTTTGAGTAATTTGCCGATTGGTTTCAGAACGGCTTGCATCAAAATTAACTATTTTTTGGCAGACATTCATTGTGGAAAAAAAGTGATTTTCTCGGCGAGTTAAGCATTTTGAGTAATTTGCCGATTGGTTTCAGAACGGCTTGCATCAAAATTAACTATTTTTTGCCAGACATTCATTGTGGGAAAAAAAGTGATTTTCTCGGCGAGTTTAGCTTTTTGAGAAATTTGCAGATTGGTTTCAGAACGGCTTGCATTGAAATTTACTATTCTTTGCCAGACATTCATTGTGGAACAAAAGTGATTTTCTCGGCGAGTTAAGCATTTTGAGTAATTTGCCGATTGGTTTCAGAACGGCTTGCATCAAAATTTACTATTTTTTGCCAGACATTCATTGTGGAAAAAAAGTGATTCTCTCGGCGAGTTAAGCATTTTGAGTAATTTGCCGATTGGTTTCAGAACGGCTTGCATCAAAATTAACTATTTTTTGCCAGACATTCATTGTGGAAAAAAGGTGATTTTCTCGGCGAGTTAAGCATTTTGAGTAATTTGCCGATTGGTTTCAGAACGGCTTGCATCAAAATTAACTATTTTTTGCCAGACATTCATTGTGGAAAAAAGTGATTTTCTCGTCGAGTTAAGCATTTTGAGTTATTTGCCGACTGGTTTCAGACCGGCTTGCGTCAAAATTAACTATTTTTTGCGAGACATTCATTGAGGAAAAAAGTGATTTTCTCGGCGAGTTAAGCGTTTTGAGTAATTTGCCGATTGTTTTCAGAACAGCTTGCATTGAAATTTACTATTTCTTGCCAGACATTCATTGTGCAAAAAAAGTGATTTTCGCGGCGAGTTAAGCATATTGAGTAATTTGCCGATTGGTTTCAGAACGGCTTGCGTTGAAAATTACTATTCTTTGACAGACATTCATTGTGGAACAAAAGTGATTTTATCGGCGAGTTAAACATTTTGAGTAATTTGCCGTTTGGTTTCAGAACGGCTTGCATCAAAATTAACTATTTTTTGCCAGACATTCATTGTGGAAAAAAAGTGATTCTCTCGGCGAGTTAAGCATTTTGACTAATTTACCGATTGGTTTCAGAACGGCTTGCATTGAAATTTACTATTCTTTGCCAGACATTCATTGTGGAAAAAAAGTGATTTTATCGGCGAGTTCAGCATTTTGAGTAAGTTGCCGATTGGTTTCAGAACGGCTTGCATCAAAATTAACTATTTTTTGCCAGACATTCATTGTGGAAAAAAGGTGATTTTCTCGGCGAGTTAAGCATTTTGAGTAATTTGCCGATTGTTTTCAGAACAGCTTGCATTGAAATTTACTATTTCTTGCCAGACATTCATTGTGCAAAAAAAGTGATTTTCGCGGCGAGTTAAGCATATTGAGTAATTTGCCGATTGGTTTCAGAACGGCTTGCGTTGAAAATTACTATTCTTTGACAGACATTCATTGTGGAACAAAAGTGATTTTATCGGCGAGTTAAACATTTTGAGTAATTTGCCGTTTGGTTTCAGAACGGCTTGCATCAAAATTAACTATTTTTTGCCAGACATTCATTGTGGGAAAAAAAGTGATTTTCTTGGCGAGTTTAGCTTTTTGAGAAATTTGCAGATTGGTTTCAGAACGGCTTGCATTGAAATTTACTATTCTTTGCCAGACATTCATTGTGGAACAAAAGTGATTTTCTCGGCTAGTTAAGCATTTTGAGTAATTTGCCGATTGGTTTCAGAACGGCTTGCATCAAAATTTACTATTTTTTGCCAGACGTTCATTGTGGAAAAAAAGTGATTCTCTCGGCGAGTTAAGCATTTTGACTAATTTACCGATTGGTTTCAGAACGGCTTGCATTGAAATTTACTATTCTTTGCCAGACATTCATTGTGGAAAAAAAGTGATTTTATCGGCGAGTTCAGCATTTTGAGTAAGTTGCCGATTGGTTTCAGAACGGCTTGCATCAAAATTAACTATTTTTTGCCAGACATTCATTGTGGAAAAAAGGTGATTTTCTCGGCGAGTTAAGCATTTTGAGTAATTTGCCGATTGGTTTCAGAACGGCTTGCATCAAAATTAACTATTTTTTGCCAGACATTCATTGTGGAAAAAAGTGATTTTCTCGTCGAGTTAAGCATTTTGAGTTATTTGCCGACTGGTTTCAGACCGGCTTGCGTCAAAATTAACTATTTTTTGCGAGACATTCATTGAGGAAAAAAGTGATTTTCTCGGCGAGTTAAGCGTTTTGAGTAATTTGCCGATTGTTTTCAGAACAGCTTGCATTGAAATTTACTATTTCTTGCCAGACATTCATTGTGCAAAAAAAGTGATTTTCGCGGCGAGTTAAGCATTTTGAGTAATTTGCCGATTGGTTTCAGAACGGCTTACATCAAAATTAACTATTTTTTGCCAGACATTCATTGTGGAAAAAAGTGATTTTCTCGTCGAGTTAAGCATTTTGAGTTATTTTCCGACTGGTTTCAGACCGGCTTGCGTCAAAATTAACTATTTTTTGCGAGACATTCATTGAGGAAAAAAGTGATTTTCTCGGCGAGTTAAGCGTTTTGAGTAATTTGCCGATTGGTTTCAGAACGGCTTGCATCAAAATTAACTATTTTTTGGCAGACATTCATTGTGGAAAAAAAGTGATTTTCTCGGCGAGTTAAGCATTTTGAGTAATTTGCCGATTGGTTTCAGAACGGCTTGCATCAAAATTAACTATTTTTTGCCAGACATTCATTGTGGGAAAAAAAGTGATTTTCTCGGCGAGTTTAGCTTTTTGAGAAATTTGCAGATTGGTTTCAGAACGGCTTGCATTGAAATTTACTATTCTTTGCCAGACATTCATTGTGGAACAAAAGTGATTTTCTCGGCGAGTTAAGCATTTTGAGTAATTTGCCGATTGGTTTCAGAACGGCTTGCATCAAAATTTACTATTTTTTGCCAGACATTCATTGTGGAAAAAAAGTGATTCTCTCGGCGAGTTAAGCATTTTGAGTAATTTGCCGATTGGTTTCAGAACGGCTTGCATCAAAAAGTAACTATTTTTTGCCAGACATTCATTGTGGAAAAAAGGTGATTTTCTCGGCGAGTTAAGCATTTTGAGTAATTTGCCGATTGGTTTCAGAACGGCTTGCATCAAAATTAACTATTTTTTGCCAGACATTCATTGTGGAAAAAAGTGATTTTCTCGTCGAGTTAAGCATTTTGAGTTATTTGCCGACTGGTTTCAGACCGGCTTGCGTCAAAATTAACTATTTTTTGCGAGACATTCATTGAGGAAAAAAGTGATTTTCTCGGCGAGTTAAGCGTTTTGAGTAATTTGCCGATTGTTTTCAGAACAGCTTGCATTGAAATTTACTATTTCTTGCCAGACATTCATTGTGCAAAAAAAGTGATTTTCGCGGCGAGTTAAGCATATTGAGTAATTTGCCGATTGGTTTCAGAACGGCTTGCGTTGAAAATTACTATTCTTTGACAGATATTCATTGTGGAACAAAAGTGATTTTATCGGCGAGTTAAACATTTTGAGTAATTTGCCGTTTGGTTTCAGAACGGCTTGCATCAAAATTAACTATTTTTTGCCAGACATTCATTGTGGAAAAAAAGTGATTCTCTCGGCGAGTTAAGCATTTTGACTAATTTACCGATTGGTTTCAGAACGGCTTGCATTGAAATTTACTATTCTTTGCCAGACATTCATTGTGGAAAAAAAGTGATTTTATCGGCGAGTTCAGCATTTTGAGTAAGTTGCCGATTGGTTTCAGAACGGCTTGCATCAAAATTAACTATTTTTTGCCAGACATTCATTGTGGAAAAAAGGTGATTTTCTCGGCGAGTTAAGCATTTTGAGTAATTTGCCGATTGTTTTCAGAACAGCTTGCATTGAAATTTACTATTTCTTGCCAGACATTCATTGTGCAAAAAAAGTGATTTTCGCGGCGAGTTAAGCATATTGAGTAATTTGCCGATTGGTTTCAGAACGGCTTGCGTTGAAAATTACTATTCTTTGACAGACATTCATTGTGGAACAAAAGTGATTTTATCGGCGAGTTAAACATTTTGAGTAATTTGCCGTTTGGTTTCAGAACGGCTTGCATCAAAATTAACTATTTTTTGCCAGACATTCATTGTGGAAAAAAAGTGATTCTCTCGGCGAGTTAAGCATTTTGACTAATTTACCGATTGGTTACAGAACGGCTTGCATTGAAATTTACTATTCTTTGCCAGACATTCATTGTGGAAAAAAAGTGATTTTATCGGCGAGTTCAGCATTTTGAGTAAGTTGCCGATTGGTTTCAGAACGGCTTGCATCAAAATTAACTATTTTTTGCCAGACATTCATTGTGGAAAAAAGGTGATTTTCTCGGCGAGTTAAGCATTTTGAGTAATTTGCCGATTGGTTTCAGAACGGCTTGCATCAAAATTAACTATTTTTTGCCAGACATTCATTGTGGAAAAAAGGTGATTTTCTCGGCGAGTTAAGCATTTTGAGTAATTTGCCGATTGGTTTCAGAACGGCTTGCATCAAAATTAACTATTTTTTGCCAGACATTCATTGTGGAAAAAGGTGATTTTCTCGTCGAGTTAAGCATTTTGAGTTATTTGCCGACTGGTTTCAGACCGGCTTGCGTCAAAATTAACTATTTTTTGCGAGACATTCATTGAGGAAAAAAGTGATTTTCTCGGCGAGTTAAGCGTTTTGAGTAATTTGCCGATTGGTTTCAGAACGGCTTGCATCAAAATTAACTATTTTTTGGCAGACATTCATTGTGGAAAAAAAGTGATTTTCTCGGCGAGTTAAGCATTTTGAGTAATTTGCCGATTGGTTTCAGAACGGCTTGCATCAAAATTAACTATTTTTTGCCAGACATTCATTGTGGGAAAAAAAGTGATTTTCTCGGCGAGTTTAGCTTTTTGAGAAATTTGCAGATTGGTTTCAGAACGGCTTGCATTGAAATTTACTATTCTTTGCCAGACATTCATTGTGGAACAAAAGTGATTTTCTCGGCGAGTTAAGCATTTTGAGTAATTTGCCGATTGGTTTCAGAACGGCTTGCATCAAAATTTACTATTTTTTGCCAGACATTAATTGTGGAAAAAAAGTGATTCTCTCGGCGAGTTAAGCATTTTGACTAATTTACCGATTGGTTTCAGAACGGCTTGCATTGAAATTTACTATTCTTTGCCAGACATTCATTGTGGAAAAAAAGTGATTTTATCGGCGAGTTCAGCATTTTGAGTATGTTGCCGATTGGTTTCAGAACGGCTTGCATCAAAATTAACTATTTTTTGCCAGACATTCATTGTGGAAAAAAGGTGATTTTCTCGGCGAGTTAAGCATTTTGAGTAATTTGCCGATTGGTTTCAGAACGGCTTGCATCAAAATTAACTATTTTTTGCCAGACATTCATTGTGGAAAAAAGTAATTTTCTCGTCGAGTTAAGCATTTTGAGTTATTTGCCGACTGGTTTCAGACCGGCTTGCGTCAAAATTAACTATTTTTTGCGAGACATTCATTGAGGAAAAAAGTGATTTTCTCGGCGAGTTAAGCGTTTTGAGTAATTTGCCGATTGTTTTCAGAACAGCTTGCATTGAAATTTACTATTTCTTGCCAGACATTCATTGTGCAAAAAAAGTGATTTTCGCGGCGAGTTAAGCATATTGAGTAATTTGCCGATTGGTTTCAGAACGGCTTGCGTTGAAAATTACTATTCTTTGACAGACATTCATTGTGGAACAAAAGTGATTTTATCGGCGAGTTAAACATTTTGAGTAATTTGCCGTTTGGTTTCAGAACGGCTTGCATCAAAATTAACTATTTTTTGCCAGACATTCATTGTGGAAAAAAAGTGATTCTCTCGGCCAGTTAAGCATTTTGAGTAATTTGCCGATTGGTTTCAGAACGGCTTGCATTGATATTTACTATTCTTTGCCAGACATTCATTGTGGAAAAAAAGTGATTTTCTCGGCGAGTTAAGCATTTTGAGTAATTTGCCGATTGGTTTCAGAACGGCTTGCATCAAAATTAACTATTTTTTGCCAGGCATTGATTGTGGAAAAAAAGTGATTATCTAGGCGAGTTAAGCATTTTGAGTAATTTGCCGATTGGTTTCGGAACGGCTTGCATTGAAATTTACTATTCTTTGCCAGACATTCATTGTGGAAAAAAAGTGATTTTATCGGCGAGTTCAGCATTTTGAGTAAGTTGCCGATTGGTTTCAGAACGGCTTGCATCAAAATTAACTATTTTTTGCCAGACATTCATTGTGGAAAAAAGGTGATTTTCTCGGCGAGTTAAGCATTTTGAGTAATTTGCCGATTGGTTTCAGAACGGCTTGCATCAAAATTAACTATTTTTTGCCAGACATTCATTGTGGAAAAAAGTGATTTTCTCGTCGAGTTAAGCATTTTGAGTTATTTGCCGACTGGTTTCAGACCGGCTTGCGTCAAAATTAACTATTTTTTGCGAGACATTCATTGAGGAAAAAAGTGATTTTCTCGGCGAGTTAAGCGTTTTGAGTAATTTGCCGATTGTTTTCAGAACAGCTTGCATTGAAATTTACTATTTCTTGCCAGACATTCATTGTGCAAAAAAAGTGATTTTCGCGGCGAGTTAAGCATTTTGAGTAATTTGCCGATTGGTTTCAGAACGGCTTACATCAAAATTAACTATTTTTTGCCAGACATTCATTGTGGAAAAAAGTGATTTTCTCGTCGAGTTAAGCATTTTGAGTTATTTTCCGACTGGTTTCAGACCGGCTTGCGTCAAAATTAACTATTTTTTGCGAGACATTCATTGAGGAAAAAAGTGATTTTCTCGGCGAGTTAAGCGTTTTGAGTAATTTGCCGATTGGTTTCAGAACGGCTTGCATCAAAATTAACTATTTTTTGGCAGACATTCATTGTGGAAAAAAAGTGATTTTCTCGGCGAGTTAAGCATTTTGAGTAATTTGCCGATTGGTTTCAGAACGGCTTGCATCAAAATTAACTATTTTTTGCCAGACATTCATTGTGGGAAAAAAAGTGATTTTCTCGGCGAGTTTAGCTTTTTGAGAAATTTGCAGATTGGTTTCAGAACGGCTTGCATTGAAATTTACTATTCTTTGCCAGACATTCATTGTGGAACAAAAGTGATTTTCTCGGCGAGTTAAGCATTTTGAGTAATTTGCCGATTGGTTTCAGAACGGCTTGCATCAAAATTTACTATTTTTTGCCAGACATTCATTGTGGAAAAAAAGTGATTCTCTCGGCGAGTTAAGCATTTTGAGTATGTTGCCGATTGGTTTCAGAACGGCTTGCGTTGAAAATTACTATTCTTTGACAGACATTCATTGTGGAACAAAAGTGATTTTATCGGCGAGTTAAACATTTTGAGTAATTTGCCGTTTGGTTTCAGAACGGCTTGCATCAAAATTAACTATTTTTTGCCAGACATTCATTGTGGAAAAAAAGTGATTCTCTCGGCGAGTTAAGCATTTTGACTAATTTACCGATTGGTTTCAGAACGGCTTGCATTGAAATTTACTATTCTTTGCCAGACATTCATTGTGGAAAAAAAGTCATTTTATCGGCGAGTTCAGCATTTTGAGTATGTTGCCGATTGGTTTCAGAACGGCTTGCATCAAAATTAACTATTTTTTGCCAGACATTCATTGTGGAAAAAAGGTGATTTTCTCGGCGAGTTAAGCATTTTGAGTAATTTGCCGATTGGTTTCAGAACGGCTTGCATCAAAATTAACTATTTTTTGCCAGACATTCATTGTGGAAAAAAGTAATTTTCTCGTCGAGTTAAGCATTTTGAGTTATTTGCCGACTGGTTTCAGACCGGCTTGCGTCAAAATTAACTATTTTTTGCGAGACATTCATTGAGGAAAAAAGTGATTTTCTCGGCGAGTTAAGCGTTTTGAGTAATTTGCCGATTGTTTTCAGAACAGCTTGCATTGAAATTTACTATTTCTTGCCAGACATTCATTGTGCAAAAAAAGTGATTTTCGCGGCGACTTAAGCATATTGAGTAATTTGCCGATTGGTTTCAGAACGGCTTGCGTTGAAAATTACTATTCTTTGACAGACATTCATTGTGGAACAAAAGTGATTTTATCGGCGAGTTAAACATTTTGAGTAATTTGCCGTTTGGTTTCAGAACGGCTTGCATCAAAATTAACTATTTTTTGCCAGACATTCATTGTGGAAAAAAAGTGATTCTCTCGGCCAGTTAAGCATTTTGAGTAATTTGCCGATTGGTTTCAGAACGGCTTGCATTGATATTTACTATTCTTTGCCAGACATTCATTGTGGAAAAAAAGTGATTTTCTCGGCGAGTTAAGCATTTTGAGTAATTTGCCGATTGGTTTCAGAACGGCTTGCATCAAAATTAACTATTTTTTGCCAGGCATTGATTGTGGAAAAAAAGTGATTATCTAGGCGAGTTAAGCATTTTGAGTAATTTGCCGATTGGTTTCGGAACGGCTTGCATTGAAATTTACTATTCTTTGCCAGACATTCATTGTGCAAAAAAAGTGATTTTCTCGGCGAGTTAAGCATTTTGAGTAAGTTGCCGATTGGTTTCAGAACGGCTTGCATCAAAATTAACTATTTTTTGCCAGACATTCATTGTGGGAAAAAAAGTGATTTTCTCGGCGAGTTTAGCTTTTTGAGTAATTTGCCGATTGATTTCAGAACGGCTTGCATTGAAATTTACTATTCTTTGCCAGACATTCATTGTGGAACAAAAGTGATTTTCTCGGCGAGTTAAGCATTTTGAGTAATTTGCCGATTGGTTTCAGAACGGCTTGCATCAAAATTAACTATTTTTTGCCAGACATTCATTGTGGAAAAAAAGTGATTCTCTCGGCGAGTTAAGCATTTTGAGTAATTTGCCGATTGGTTTCAGAACGGCTTGCATTGGAATTTACTATTCTTTGCCAGACATTCATTGTACAAAAAAGTGATTTTCGCGGCGAGTTAAGCATATTGAGTAATTTGCCGATTGGTTTCAGAACGGCTTGCATCAAAATTAACTATTTTTTGCCAGACATTCATTGTGGAAAAAGGGTGATTTTCTCGGCGAGTTAAGCATTTTGAGTAATTTGCCGATTGGTTTCAGAACGGCTTGCATTGAAATTTACTATTCTTTGCCAGACATTCATTGTGGAACAAAAGTGATTTTCTCGGCGAGTTAAGCATTTTGAGTAATTTGCCGATTGGTTTCAGAACGGCTTGCATCAAAATTAACTATTTTTTGCCAGACATTCATTGTGGAAAAAAAGTGATTTTCTCGGCGAGTTAAGCATTTTGAGTAATTTGCCGATTGGTTTCAGAACGGCTTGCATTGAAATTTACTATTCTTTGCCAGACATGCATTGTGGAAAAAAAGTGATTTTCTCGGCGAGTTAAGCATTTTGAGTAATTTGCCGATTGGTTTCAGAACGGCTTGCATCAAAATTAACTATTTTTTGCCAGGCATTGATTGTGGAAAGAAAGTGATTTTCTAGGCGAGTTAAGCATTTTGAGTAATTTGCCGATTGGTTTCGGAACAGCTTGCATTGAAAATTACTATTCTTTGCCAGACATTCATTGTGGAACAAAAGTGATTTTCTCGGCGAGTTAAGCATTTTGAGTAATTTGCCGATTGGTTTCAGAACGGCTTGCATCAAAATTAACTATTTTTTGCCAGACATTCATTGTGGAAAAAAAGTGATTTTCGCGGCGAGTTCAGCATTTTGAGTATGTTGCCGATTGGTTTCAGAACGGCTTGCATCAAAATTAACTATTTTTTGCCAGACATTCATTGTGGAAAAAAGGTGATTTTCTCGGCGAGTTAAGCATTTTGAGTAATTTGCCGATTGGTTTCAGAACGGCTTGCATCAAAATTAACTATTTTTTGCCAGACATTCATTGTGGAAAAAAGTAATTTTCTCGTCGAGTTAAGCATTTTGAGTTATTTGCCGACTGGTTTCAGACCGGCTTGCGTCAAAATTAACTATTTTTTGCGAGACATTCATTGAGGAAAAAATTGATTTTCTCGGCGAGTTAAGCGTTTTGAGTAATTTGCCGATTGTTTTCAGAACAGCTTGCATTGAAATTTACTATTTCTTGCCAGACATTCATTGTGCAAAAAAAGTGATTTTCGCGGCGACTTAAGCATATTGAGTAATTTGCCGATTGGTTTCAGAACGGCTTGCGTTGAAAATTACTATTCTTTGACAGACATTCATTGTGGAACAAAAGTGATTTTATCGGCGAGTTAAACATTTTGAGTAATTTGCCGTTTGGTTTCAGAACGGCTTGCATCAAAATTAACTATTTTTTGCCAGACATTCATTGTGGAAAAAAAGTGATTCTCTCGGCCAGTTAAGCATTTTGAGTAATTTGCCGATTGGTTTCAGAACGGCTTGCATTGATATTTACTATTCTTTGCCAGACATTCATTGTGGAAAAAAAGTGATTTTCTCGGCGAGTTAAGCATTTTGAGTAATTTGCCGATTGGTTTCAGAACGGCTTGCATCAAAATTAACTATTTTTTGCCAGGCATTGATTGTGGAAAAAAAGTGATTATCTAGGCGAGTTAAGCATTTTGAGTAATTTGCCGATTGGTTTCGGAACGGCTTGCATTGAAATTTACTATTCTTTGCCAGACATTCATTGTGCAAAAAAAGTGATTTTCTCGGCGAGTTAAGCATTTTGAGTAAGTTGCCGATTGGTTTCAGAACGGCTTGCATCAAAATTAACTATTTTTTGCCAGACATTCATTGTGGGAAAAAAAGTGATTTTCTCGGCGAGTTTAGCTTTTTGAGTAATTTGCCGATTGATTTCAGAACGGCTTGCATTGAAATTTACTATTCTTTGCCAGACATTCATTGTGGAACAAAAGTGATTTTCTCGGCGAGTTAAGCATTTTGAGTAATTTGCCGATTGGTTTCAGAACGGCTTGCATCAAAATTAACTATTTTTTGCCAGACATTCATTGTGGAAAAAAAGTGATTCTCTCGGCGAGTTAAGCATTTTGAGTAATTTGCCGATTGGTTTCAGAACGGCTTGCATTGAAATTTACTATTCTTTGCCAGACATTCATTGTGCAAAAAAGTGATTTTCGCGGCGAGTTAAGCATATTGAGTAATTTGCCGATTGGTTTCAGAACGGCTTGCATCAAAATTAACTATTTTTTGCCAGACATTCATTGTGGAAAAAGGGTGATTTTCTCGGCGAGTTAAGCATTTTGAGTAATTTGCCGATTGGTTTCAGAACGGCTTGCATTGAAATTTACTATTCTTTGCCAGACATTCATTGTGGAACAAAAGTGATTTTCTCGGCGAGTTAAGCATTTTGAGTAATTTGCCGATTGGTTTCAGAACGGCTTGCATCAAAATTAACTATTTTTTGCCAGACATTCATTGTGGAAAAAAAGTGATTTTCTCGGCGAGTTAAGCATTTTGAGTAATTTGCCGATTGGTTTCAGAACGGCTTGCATTGAAATTTACTATTCTTTGCCAGACATTCATTGTGGAACAAAAGTGATTTTCTCGGCGAGTTAAGCATTTTGAGTAATTTGCCGATTGGTTTCAGAACGGCTTGCATCAAAATTAACTATTTTTTGCCAGACATTCATTGTGGAAAAAAGTGATTTTCTCGGCGAGTTAAGCATTTTGAGTAATTTGCCGATTGGTTTCAGAACGGCTCGCATTGAAAATTACTATTCTTTGCCAGACATTCATTGTGGAACAAAAGTGATTTTCTCGGCGAGTTAAGCATTTTGAGTAATTTGCCGATTGGTTTCGGAACAGCTTGCATTGAAAATTACTATTCTTTGCCAGACATTCATTGTGGAACAAAAGTGATTTTCTCGGCGAGTTAAGCATTTTGAGTAATTTGCCGATTGGTTTCAGAACGGCTTGCATCAAAATTAACTATTTTTTGCCAGACATTCATTGTGGAAAAAAAGTGATTTTCTCGGCGAGTTAAGCATTTTGAGTAATTTGCCGATTGGTTTCAGAACGGCTTGCATTGAAATTTACTATTCTTTGCCAGACATTCATTGTGGAACAAAAGTGATTTTCTCGGCGAGTTAAGCATTTTGAGTAATTTGCCGATTGGTTTCAGACCGGCTTGCATCAAAATTAACTATTTTTTGCCAGACATTCATTGTGGAAAAAAGTGATTTTCTCGGCGAGTTAAGCATTTTGAGTAATTTGCCGATTGGTTTCAGAACGGCTTGCATTGAAAATTACTATTCTTTGCCAGACATTCATTGTGGAACAAAAGTGATTTTCTCGGCGAGTTAAGCATTTTGAGTAATTTGCCGATTGGTTTCAGAACGGCTTGCATCAAAATTAACTATTTTTTGCCAGACATTCATTGTGGAAAAAAAGTGATTTTCTCGGCGAGTTAAGCATTTTGAGTAATTTGCCGATTGGTTTCAGAACGGATTGCATTGAAATTTACTATTCTTTGCCAGACATTCATTGTGGAAAAAAAGTGATTTTCTCGGCGAGTTAAGCATTTTGAGTAATTTGCCGATTGGTTTCAGAACGGCTTGCATCAAAATTAACTATTTTTTGCCAGGCATTGATTGTGGAAAAAAAGTGATTTTCTCGGCGAGTTAAGCATTTTGAGTAATTTGCCGATTGGTTTCAGAACGGCTTGCATCAAAATTAACTATTTTTTGCCAGGCATTGATTGTGGAAAAAAAGTGATTTTCTCGGCGAGTTAAGCATTTTGAGTAATTTGCCGATTGGTTTCGGAACAGCTTGCATTGAAATTTACTAATCTTTGCCAGACATTCATTGTGCAAAAAAAGTGATTTTCTCGGCGAGTTAAGCATTTTGAGTAAGTTGCCGATTGGTTTCAGAACGGCTTGCATCAAAATTAACAATTTTTTGCCAGCCATTCATCGTGGGGAAAAAGTGATTTTCCCGGCGAGTTAAGCATTTTGAGTAATTTGCCGATTGGTTTCAGAACGGCTTGCATTGAAATTTACTATTCTTTGCCAGACATTCATTGTGGAACAAAAGTGATTTTCTCGGCGAGTTAAGCATTTTGAGTAATTTGCCGATTGGTTTCAGAACGGCTTGCATCAAAATTAACTATTTTTTGCCAGACATTGATTGTGGAAAAAAGTGATTTTCTCGGCGAGTTAAGCATTTTGAGTAATTTGCCGATTGGTTTCAGAACGGCTTGCATTGAAATTTACTATTCTTTGCCAGACATTCATTGTGCAAAAAAGTGATTTTCGCGGCGAGTTATGCATATTGAGTAATTTGCCGATTGGTTTCAGAACGGCTTGCATCAAAATTAACTATTTTTTGCCAGACATTCATTGTGGAAAGAAAGTGATTTTCTCGGCGAGTTAAGCATTTTGCGTAATTTGCCGATTGGTTTCAGAACGGCTTGCATCAAAATTAACTATTTTTTGCCAGACATTGATTGTGGAGAAAAAGTGATTTTCTCGGCGAGTTAGGCATTTTGAGTAATTTGAAGATTGGTTTCAGAACGGCTTGCATCAAAATTAACAATTTTTCGCCAGCCATTCATTGTGGGGAAAAAAAGTGATTTTCCCGGCGAGTTAAGCATTTTGAATAATTTGCCGATTGGTTTCAGAACGGCTTCCATTGAAATTTACTATTCTTTTCCAGACATTCATTGTGCAAAAAAAGTGATTTTTCTCGGCGAGTTAGGCATTTTGAGTAATTTGCCGATTGGTTTCAGAACGGCTTGCATCAAAATTAACAATTTTTTGCCAGACATTCATTGTGGGGAAAAAAGTGATTTTCGCGGCGAGTTGAGGAATTTGAGTTATTTGCCGATTTGTTTCAGAACGGCTTGCATCAAAATTAACTATTTTTTGCCAGGCATTGATTGTGGAAAAAAGTGATTTTCTAGGCGAGTTAAACATTTTGAGTAATTTGCCGATTGGTTTCGGAACAGCTTGCATTGAAATTTACTAATCTTTGCCAGACATTCATTGTGCAAAAAAAGTGATTTTCTCGGCGAGTTAAGCATTTTGAGTAAGTTGCCGATTGGTTTCAGAACGGCTTGCATCAAAATTAACAATTTTTTGCCAGCCATTCATCGTGGGGAAAAAGTGATTTTCCCGGCGAGTTAAGCATTTTGAGTAATTTGCCGATTGGTTTCAGAACGGCTTGCATTGAAATTTACTATTCTTTGCCAGACATTCATTGTGGAACAAAAGTGATTTTCTCGGCGAGTTAAGCATTTTGAGTAATTTGCCGATTGGTTTCAGAACGGCTTGCATCAAAATTAACTATTTTTTGCCAGACATTGATTGTGGAAAAAAGTGATTTTCTCGGCGAGTTAAGCATTTTGCGTAATTTGCCGATTGGTTTCAGAACGGCTTGCATCAAAATTAACTATTTTTTGCCAGACATTGATTGTGGAGAAAAAGTGATTTTCTCGGCGAGTTAGGCATTTTGAGTAATTTGCCGATTGGTTTCAGAACGGCTTGCATCAAAATTAACAATTTTTCGCCAGCCATTCATTGTGGGGAAAAAAAGTGATTTTCCCGGCGAGTTAAGCATTTTGAATAATTTGCCGATTGGTTTCAGAACGGCTTCCATTGAAATTTACTATTCTTTTCCAGACATTCATTGTGCAAAAAAAGTGATTTTTCTCGGCGAGTTAGGCATTTTGAGTAATTTGCCGATTGGTTTCAGAACGGCTTGCATCAAAATTAACAATTTTTTGCCAGACATTCATTGTGGGGAAAAAAGTGATTTTCGCGGCGAGTTGAGGAATTTGAGTTATTTGCCGATTTGTTTCAGAACGGCTTGCATCAAAATTAACTATTTTTTGCCAGGCATTGATTGTGGAAAAAAGTGATTTTCTAGGCGAGTTAAACATTTTGAGTAATTTGCCGATTGGTTTCGGAACAGCTTGCATTGAAATTTACTAATCTTTGCCAGACATTCATTGTGCAAAAAAAGTGATTTTCTCGGCGAGTTAAGCATTTTGAGTAAGTTGCCGATTGGTTTCAGAACGGCTTGCATCAAAATTAACAATTTTTTGCCAGCCATTCATCGTGGGGAAAAAGTGATTTTCCCGGCGAGTTAAGCATTTTGAGTAATTTGCCGATTGGTTTCAGAACGGCTTGCATTGAAATTTACTATTCTTTGCCAGACATTCATTGTGGAACAAAAGTGATTTTCTCGGCGAGTTAAGCATTTTGAGTAATTTGCCGATTGGTTTCAGAACGGCTTGCATCAAAATTAACTATTTTTTGCCAGACATTGATTGTGGAAAAAAGTGATTTTCTCGGCGAGTTAAGCATTTTGAGTAATTTGCCGATTGGTTTCAGAACGGCTTGCATTGAAATTTACTATTCTTTGCCAGACATTCATTGTGCAAAAAAGTGATTTTCGCGGCGAGTTATGCATATTGAGTAATTTGCCGATTGGTTTCAGAACGGCTTGCATCAAAATTAACTATTTTTTGCCAGACATTCATTGTGGAAAGAAAGTGATTTTCTCGGCGAGTTAAGCATTTTGCGTAATTTGCCGATTGGTTTCAGAACGGCTTGCATCAAAATTAACTATTTTTTGCCAGACATTGATTGTGGAGAAAAAGTGATTTTCTCGGCGAGTTAGGCATTTTGAGTAATTTGCCGATTGGTTTCAGAACGGCTTGCATCAAAATTAACAATTTTTCGCCAGCCATTCATTGTGGGGAAAAAAGTGATTTTCCCGGCGAGTTAAGCATTTTGAATAATTTGCCGATTGGTTTCAGAACTGCTTGCATTGAAATTTACTATTCTTTTCCAGACATTCATTGTGCAAAAAAAGTGATTTTTCTCGGCGAGTTAGGCATTTTGAGTAATTTGCCGATTGGTTTCAGAACGGCTTGCATCAAAATTAACAATTTTTTGCCAGACATTCATTGTGGGGAAAAAAGTGATTTTCGCGGCGAGTTGAGGAATTTGAGTTATTTGCCGATTTGTTTCAGAACGGCTTGCATCAAAATTAACTATTTTTTGCCAGACATTCATTGTGGAAAAAAAGTGATTTTCTCGGCTAATTAAGCATTTTGAGTAATTTGCCGTTTGGTTTCAGAACGGCTTGCATTGAAATTTACTATTCTTTGCCAGACATTCATTGTAGAAAAAAGTGATTTTCTCGGCGAGTTAAGCATTTTGAGTAAGTTGCCGATTGGTTTCAGAACGGCTTGCATCAAAATTAACTATTTTTTGCCAGACATTCATTGTGGAAAAAGAGTGATTTTCTCGGCGAGTTAAGCATTTTGAGTAATTTGCCGATTGGTTTCGGAACAGCTTGCATTGAAATTTACTAATCTTTGCCAGACATTCATTGTGCAAAAAAAGTGATTTTCTCGGCGAGTTAAGCATTTTGAGTAAGTTGCCGATTGGTTTCAGAACGGCTTGCATCAAAATTAACAATTTTTTGCCAGCCATTCATCGTGGGGAAAAAGTGATTTTCCCGGCGAGTTAAGCATTTTGAGTAATTTGCCGATTGGTTTCAGAACGGCTTGCATTGAAATTTACTATTCTTTGCCAGACATTCATTGTGGAACAAAAGTGATTTTCTCGGCGAGTTAAGCATTTTGAGTAATTTGCCGATTGGTTTCAGAACGGCTTGCATCAAAATTAACTATTTTTTGCCAGACATTCATTGTGGAAAGAAATTGATTTTCTCGGCGAGTTAAGCATTTTGCGTAATTTGCCGATTGGTTTCAGAACGGCTTGCATCAAAATTAACTATTTTTTGCCAGACATTGATTGTGGAGAAAAAGTGATTTTCTCGGCGAGTTAGGCATTTTGAGTAATTTGCCGATTGGTTTCAGAACGGCTTGCATCAAAATTAACTATTTTTTGCCAGACATTCATTGTGGAAAAAAAGTGATTTTCTCAGCGATTTAAGCATATTGAGTAATTTGCCGATTGGTTTCAGACTGGCTTGCATTGAAATTTACTATTCTTTGCCAGACATTCATTGTGGAAAAAAGTGATTTTCTCGGCGAGTTAAGCATTTTGAGTAAGTTGCCGATTGGTTTCAGAACGGCTTGCATTGAAATTTACTATTCTTTGCCAGACATTCATTGTGGAAAAAAGTAATTTTCTCGTCGAGTTAAGCATTTTGAGTTATTTGCCGACTGGTTTCAGACCGGCTTGCGTCAAAATTAACTATTTTTTGCGAGACATTCATTGAGGAAAAAAGTGATTTTCTCGGCGAGTTAAGCGTTTTGAGTAATTTGCCGATTGTTTTCAGAACAGCTTGCATTGAAATTTACTATTTCTTGCCAGACATTCATTGTGCAAAAAAAGTGATTTTCGCGGCGAGTTAAGCATATTGAGTAATTTGCCGATTGGTTTCAGAACGGCTTGCGTTGAAAATTACTATTCTTTGACAGACATTCATTGTGGAACAAAAGTGATTTTATCGGCGAGTTAAACATTTTGAGTAATTTGCCGTTTGGTTTCAGAACGGCTTGCATCAAAATTAACTATTTTTTGCCAGACATTCATTGTGGAAAAAAAGTGATTCTCTCGGCCAGTTAAGCATTTTGAGTAATTTGCCGATTGGTTTCAGAACGGCTTGCATTGAAATTTACTATTCTTTGCCAGACATTCATTGTGGAAAAAAAGTGATTTTCTCGGCGAGTTAAGCATTTTGAGTAATTTGCCGATTGGTTTCAGAACGGCTTGCATCAAAATTAACTATTTTTTGCCAGGCATTGATTGTGGAAAAAAAGTGATTATCTAGGCGAGTTAAGCATTTTGAGTAATTTGCCGATTGGTTTCGGAACGGCTTGCATTGAAATTTACTATTCTTTGCCAGACATTCATTGTGCAAAAAAAGTGATTTTCTCGGCGAGTTAAGCATTTTGAGTAAGTTGCCGATTGGTTTCAGAACGGCTTGCATCAAAATTAACTATTTTTTGCCAGACATTCATTGTGGGAAAAAAAGTGATTTTCTCGGCGAGTTTAGCTTTTTGAGTAATTTGCCGATTGATTTCAGAACGGCTTGCATTGAAATTTACTATTCTTTGCCAGACATTCATTGTGGAACAAAAGTGATTTTCTCGGCGAGTTAAGCATTTTGAGTAATTTGCCGATTGGTTTCAGAACGGCTTGCATCAAAATTAACTATTTTTTGCCAGACATTCATTGTGGAAAAAAAGTGATTCTCTCGGCGAGTTAAGCATTTTGAGTAATTTGCCGATTGGTTTCAGAACGGCTTGCATTGAAATTTATTATTCTTTGCCAGACATTCATTGTGCAAAAAGGTGATTTTCGCGGCGAGTTAAGCATATTGAGTAATTTGCCGATTGGTTTCAGAACGGCTTGCATCAAAATTAACTATTTTTTGCCAGACATTCATTGTGGAAAAAGGGTGATTTTCTCGGCGAGTTAAGCATTTTGAGTAATTTGCCGATTGGTTTCAGAACGGCTTGCATTGAAATTTACTATTCTTTGCCAGACATTCATTGTGGAACAAAAGTGATTTTCTCGGCGAGTTAAGCATTTTGAGTAATTTGCCGATTGGTTTCAGAACGGCTTGCATCAAAATTAACTATTTTTTGCCAGACATTCATTGTGGAAAAAAAGTGATTTTCTCGGCGAGTTAAGCATTTTGAGTAATTTGCCGATTGGTTTCAGAACGGCTTGCATTGAAATTTACTATTCTTTGCCAGACATGCATTGTGGAAAAAAAGTGATTTTCTCGGCGAGTTATTTTGAGTAATTTGCCGATTGGTTTCAGAACGGCTTGCATCAAAATTAACTATTTTTTGCCAGGCATTGATTGTGGAAAGAAAGTGATTTTCTAGGCGAGTTAAGCATTTTGAGTAATTTGCCGATTGGTTTCGGAACAGCTTGCATTGAAAATTACTATTCTTTGCCAGACATTCATTGTGGAACAAAAGTGATTTTCTCGGCGAGTTAAGCATTTTGAGTAATTTGCCGATTGGTTTCAGAACGGCTTGCATCAAAATTAACTATTTTTTGCCAGACATTCATTGTGGAAAAAAAGTGATTTTCTCGGCGAGTTAAGCATTTTGAGTAATTTGCCGATTGGTTTCAGAACGGCTTGCATTGAAATTTACTATTCTTTGCCAGACATTCATTGTGGAACAAAAGTGATTTTCTCGGCGAGTTAAGCATTTTGAGTAATTTGCCGATTGGTTTCAGAACGGCTTGCATCAAAATTAACTATTTTTTGCCAGACATTCATTGTGGAAAAAAGTGATTTTCTCGGCGAGTTAAGCATTTTGAGTAATTTGCCGATTGGTTTCAGAACGGCTCGCATTGAAAATTACTATTCTTTGCCAGACATTCATTGTGGAACAAAAGTGATTTTCTCGGCGAGTTAAGCATTTTGAGTAATTTGCCGATTGGTTTCGGAACAGCTTGCATTGAAAATTACTATTCTTTGCCAGACATTCATTGTGGAACAAAAGTGATTTTCTCGGCGAGTTAAGCATTTTGAGTAATTTGCCGATTGGTTTCAGAACGGCTTGCATCAAAATTAACTATTTTTTGCCAGACATTCATTGTGGAAAAAAAGTGATTTTCTCGGCGAGTTAAGCATTTTGAGTAATTTGCCGATTGGTTTCAGAACGGCTTGCATTGAAATTTACTATTCTTTGCCAGACATTCATTGTGGAACAAAAGTGATTTTCTCGGCGAGTTAAGCATTTTGAGTAATTTGCCGATTGGTTTCAGACCGGCTTGCATCAAAATTAACTATTTTTTGCCAGACATTCATTGTGGAAAAAAGTGATTTTCTCGGCGAGTTAAGCATTTTGAGTAATTTGCCGATTGGTTTCAGAACGGCTTGCATTGAAAATTACTATTCTTTGCCAGACATTCATTGTGGAACAAAAGTGATTTTCTCGGCGAGTTAAGCATTTTGAGTAATTTGCCGATTGGTTTCAGAACGGCTTGCATCAAAATTAACTATTTTTTGCCAGACATTCATTGTGGAAAAAAAGTGATTTTCTCGGCGAGTTAAGCATTTTGAGTAATTTGCCGATTGGTTTCAGAACGGATTGCATTGAAATTTACTATTCTTTGCCAGACATTCATTGTGGAAAAAAAGTGATTTTCTCGGCGAGTTAAGCATTTTGAGTAATTTGCCGATTGGTTTCAGAACGGCTTGCATCAAAATTAACTATTTTTTGCCAGGCATTGATTGTGGAAAAAAAGTGATTTTCTAGGCGAGTTAAGCATTTTGAGTAATTTGCCGATTGGTTTCGGAACAGCTTGCATTGAAATTTACTAATCTTTGCCAGACATTCATTGTGCAAAAAAAGTGATTTTCTCGGCGAGTTAAGCATTTTGAGTAAGTTGCCGATTGGTTTCAGAACGGCTTGCATCAAAATTAACAATTTTTTGCCAGCCATTCATCGTGGGGAAAAAGTGATTTTCCCGGCGAGTTAAGCATTTTGAGTAATTTGCCGATTGGTTTCAGAACGGCTTGCATTGAAATTTACTATTCTTTGCCAGACATTCATTGTGGAACAAAAGTGATTTTCTCGGCGAGTTAAGCATTTTGAGTAATTTGCCGATTGGTTTCAGAACGGCTTGCATCAAAATTAACTATTTTTTGCCAGACATTGATTGTGGAAAAAAGTGATTTTCTCGGCGAGTTAAGCATTTTGAGTAATTTGCCGATTGGTTTCAGAACGGCTTGCATTGAAATTTACTATTCTTTGCCAGACATTCATTGTGCAAAAAAGTGATTTTCGCGGCGAGTTATGCATATTGAGTAATTTGCCGATTGGTTTCAGAACGGCTTGCATCAAAATTAACTATTTTTTGCCAGACATTCATTGTGGAAAGAAAGTGATTTTCTCGGCGAGTTAAGCATTTTGCGTAATTTGCCGATTGGTTTCAGAACGGCTTGCATCAAAATTAACTATTTTTTGCCAGACATTGATTGTGGAGAAAAAGTGATTTTCTCGGCGAGTTAGGCATTTTGAGTAATTTGCCGATTGGTTTCAGAACGGCTTGCATCAAAATTAACAATTTTTCGCCAGCCATTCATTGTGGGGAAAAAAGTGATTTTCCCGGCGAGTTAAGCATTTTGAATAATTTGCCGATTGGTTTCAGAACGGCTTGCATTGAAATTTACTATTCTTTTCCAGACATTCATTGTGCAAAAAAAGTGATTTTTCTCGGCGAGTAAGGCATTTTGAGTAATTTGCCGATTGGTTTCAGAACGGCTTGCATCAAAATTAACAATTTTTTGCCAGACATTCATTGTGGGGAAAAAAGTGATTTTCGCGGCGAGTTGAGGAATTTGAGTTATTTGCCGATTTGTTTCAGAACGGCTTGCATCAAAATTAACTATTTTTTGCCAGACATTCATTGTGGAAAAAAAGTGATTTTCTCGGCTATTTAAGCATTTTGAGTAATTTGCCGATTGGTTTCAGAACGGCTTGCATTGAAATTTACTATTCTTTGCCAGACATTCATTGTAGAAAAAAGTGATTTTCTCGGCGAGTTAAGCATTTTGAGTAAGTTGCCGATTGGTTTCAGAACGGCTTGCATCAAAATTAACTATTTTTTGCCAGACATTCATTGTGGAAAAAGAGTGATTTTCTCGGCGAGTTAAGCATTTTGAGTAATTTGCCGATTGGTTTCGGAACAGCTTGCATTGAAATTTACTAATCTTTGCCAGACATTCATTGTGCAAAAAAAGTGATTTTCTCGGCGAGTTAAGCATTTTGAGTAAGTTGCCGATTGGTTTCAGAACGGCTTGCATCAAAATTAACAATTTTTTGCCAGCCATTCATCGTGGGGAAAAAGTGATTTTCCCGGCGAGTTAAGCATTTTGAGTAATTTGCCGATTGGTTTCAGAACGGCTTGCATTGAAATTTACTATTCTTTGCCAGACATTCATTGTGGAACAAAAGTGATTTTCTCGGCGAGTTAAGCATTTTGAGTAATTTGCCGATTGGTTTCAGAACGGCTTGCATCAAAATTAACTATTTTTTGCCAGACATTCATTGTGGAAAGAAATTGATTTTCTCGGCGAGTTAAGCATTTTGCGTAATTTGCCGATTGGTTTCAGAACGGCTTGCATCAAAATTAACTATTTTTTGCCAGACATTGATTGTGGAGAAAAAGTGATTTTCTCGGCGAGTTAGGCATTTTGAGTAATTTGCCGATTGGTTTCAGAACGGCTTGCATCAAAATTAACTATTTTTTGCCAGACATTCATTGTGGAAAAAAAGTGATTCTCTCGGCGAGTTAAGCATTTTGAGTAATTTGCCGATTGGTTTCAGAACGGCTTGCATTGAAATTTATTATTCTTTGCCAGACATTCATTGTGCAAAAAAGTGATTTTCGCGGCGAGTTAAGCATATTGAGTAATTTGCCGATTGGTTTCAGAACGGCTTGCATCAAAATTAACTATTTTTTGCCAGACATTCATTGTGGAAAAAGGGTGATTTTCTCGGCGAGTTAAGCATTTTGAGTAATTTGCCGATTGGTTTCAGAACGGCTTGCATCGAAATTAACTATTTTTTGCCAGACATTCATTGTGGAAAAAAAGTGATTTTCTCGGCGAGTTAAGCATTTTGAGTAATTTGCCGATTGGTTTCAGAACGGCTTGCATTGAAATTTACTATTCTTTGCCAGACATGCATTGTGGAAAAAAAGTGATTTTCTCGGCGAGTTAAGCATTTTGAGTAATTTGCCGATTGGTTTCAGAACGGCTTGCATCAAAATTAACTATTTTTTGCCAGGCATTGATTGTGGAAAGAAAGTGATTTTCTAGGCGAGTTAAGCATTTTGAGTAATTTGCCGATTGGTTTCGGAACAGCTTGCATTGAAAATTACTATTCTTTGCCAGACATTCATTGTGGAACAAAAGTGATTTTCTCGGCGAGTTAAGCATTTTGAGTAATTTGCCGATTGGTTTCAGAACGGCTTGCATCAAAATTAACTATTTTTTGCCAGACATTCATTGTGGAAAAAAAGTGATTTTCTCGGCGAGTTAAGCATTTTGAGTAATTTGCCGATTGGTTTCAGAACGGCTTGCATTGAAATTTACTATTCTTTGCCAGACATTCATTGTGGAACAAAAGTGATTTTCTCGGCGAGTTAAGCATTTTGAGTAATTTGCCGATTGGTTTCAGAACGGCTTGCATCAAAATTAACTATTTTTTGCCAGACATTCATTGTGGAAAAAAGTGATTTTCTCGGCGAGTTAAGCATTTTGAGTAATTTGCCGATTGGTTTCAGAACGGCTCGCATTGAAAATTACTATTCTTTGCCAGACATTCATTGTGGAAGAAAAGTGATTTTCTCGGCGAGTTAAGCATTTTGAGTAATTTGCCGATTGGTTTCGGAACAGCTTGCATTGAAAATTACTATTCTTTGCCAGACATTCATTGTGGAACAAAAGTGATTTTCTCGGCGAGTTAAGCATTTTGAGTAATTTGCCGATTGGTTTCAGAACGGCTTGCATCAAAATTAACTATTTTTTGCCAGACATTCATTGTGGAAAAAAAGTGATTTTCTCGGCGAGTTAAGCATTTTGAGTAATTTGCCGATTGGTTTCAGAACGGCTTGCATTGAAATTTACTATTCTTTGCCAGACATTCATTGTGGAACAAAAGTGATTTTCTCGGCGAGTTAAGCATTTTGAGTAATTTGCCGATTGGTTTCAGACCGGCTTGCATCAAAATTAACTATTTTTTGCCAGACATTCATTGTGGAAAAAAGTGATTTTCTCGGCGAGTTAAGCATTTTGAGTAATTTGCCGATTGGTTTCAGAACGGCTTGCATTGAAAATTACTATTCTTTGCCAGACATTCATTGTGGAACAAAAGTGATTTTCTCGGCGAGTTAAGCATTTTGAGTAATTTGCCGATTGGTTTCAGAACGGCTTGCATCAAAATTAACTATTTTTTGCCAGACATTCATTGTGGAAAAAAAGTGATTTTCTCGGCGAGTTAAGCATTTTGAGTAATTTGCCGATTGGTTTCAGAACGGATTGCATTGAAATTTACTATTCTTTGCCAGACATTCATTGTGGAAAAAAAGTGATTTTCTCGGCGAGTTAAGCATTTTGAGTAATTTGCCGATTGGTTTCAGAACGGCTTGCATCAAAATTAACTATTTTTTGCCAGGCATTGATTGTGGAAAAAAAGTGATTTTCTAGGCGAGTTAAGCATTTTGAGTAATTTGCCGATTGGTTTCGGAACAGCTTGCATTGAAATTTACTAATCTTTGCCAGACATTCATTGTGCAAAAAAAGTGATTTTCTCGGCGAGTTAAGCATTTTGAGTAAGTTGCCGATTGGTTTCAGAACGGCTTGCATCAAAATTAACAATTTTTTGCCAGCCATTCATCGTGGGGAAAAAGTGATTTTCCCGGCGAGTTAAGCATTTTGAGTAATTTGCCGATTGGTTTCAGAACGGCTTGCATTGAAATTTACTATTCTTTGCCAGACATTCATTGTGGAACAAAAGTGATTTTCTCGGCGAGTTAAGCATTTTGAGTAATTTGCCGATTGGTTTCAGAACGGCTTGCATCAAAATTAACTATTTTTTGCCAGACATTGATTGTGGAAAAAAGTGATTTTCTCGGCGAGTTAAGCATTTTGAGTAATTTGCCGATTGGTTTCAGAACGGCTTGCATTGAAATTTACTATTCTTTGCCAGACATTCATTGTGCAAAAAAGTGATTTTCGCGGCGAGTTATGCATATTGAGTAATTTGCCGATTGGTTTCAGAACGGCTTGCGTCAAAATTAACTATTTTTTGCCAGGCATTGATTGTGGAAAAAAAGTGATTTTCTAGGCGAGTTAAGCATTTTGAGTAATTTGCCGATTGGTTTCGGAACAGCTTGCATTGAAATTTACTAATCTTTGCCAGACATTCATTGTGCAAAAAAAGTGATTTTCTCGGCGAGTTAAGCATTTTGAGTAAGTTGCCGATTGGTTTCAGAACGGCTTGCATCAAAATTAACAATTTTTTGCCAGCCATTCATCGTGGGGAAAAAGTGATTTTCCCGGCGAGTTAAGCATTTTGAGTAATTTGCCGATTGGTTTCAGAACGGCTTGCATTGAAATTTACTATTCTTTGCCAGACATTCATTGTGGAACAAAAGTGATTTTCTCGGCGAGTTAAGCATTTTGAGTAATTTGCCGATTGGTTTCAGAACGGCTTGCATCAAAATTAACTATTTTTTGCCAGACATTGATTGTGGAAAAAAGTGATTTTCTCGGCGAGTTAAGCATTTTGAGTAATTTGCCGATTGGTTTCAGAACGGCTTGCATTGAAATTTACTATTCTTTGCCAGACATTCATTGTGCAAAAAAGTGATTTTCGCGGCGAGTTATGCATATTGAGTAATTTGCCGATTGGTTTCAGAACGGCTTGCATCAAAATTAACTATTTTTTGCCAGACATTCATTGTGGAAAGAAAGTGAGTTTCTCGGCGAGTTAAGCATTTTGCGTAATTTGCCGATTGGTTTCAGAACGGCTTGCATCAAAATTAACTATTTTTTGCCAGACATTGATTGTGGAGAAAAAGTGATTTTCTCGGCGAGTTAGGCATTTTGAGTAATTTGCCGATTGGTTTCAGAACGGCTTGCATCAAAATTAACAATTTTTCGCCAGCCATTCATTGTGGGGAAAAAAGTGATTTTCCCGGCGAGTTAAGCATTTTGAATAATTTGCCGATTGGTTTCAGAACGGCTTGCATTGAAATTTACTATTCTTTTCCAGACATTCATTGTGCAAAAAAAGTGATTTTTCTCGGCGAGTAAGGCATTTTGAGTAATTTGCCGATTGGTTTCAGAACGGCTTGCATCAAAATTAACAATTTTTTGCCAGACATTCATTGTGGGGAAAAAAGTGATTTTCGCGGCGAGTTGAGGAATTTGAGTTATTTGCCGATTTGTTTCAGAACGGCTTGCATCAAAATTAACTATTTTTTGCCAGACATTCATTGTGGAAAAAAAGTGATTTTCTCGGCTATTTAAGCATTTTGAGTAATTTGCCGATTGGTTTCAGAACGGCTTGCATTGAAATTTACTATTCTTTGCCAGACATTCATTGTAGAAAAAAGTGATTTTCTCGGCGAGTTAAGCATTTTGAGTAAGTTGCCGATTGGTTTCAGAACGGCTTGCATCAAAATTAACTATTTTTTGCCAGACATTCATTGTGGAAAAAGAGTGATTTTCTCGGCGAGTTAAGCATTTTGAGTAATTTGCCGATTGGTTTCGGAACAGCTTGCATTGAAATTTACTAATCTTTGCCAGACATTCATTGTGCAAAAAAAGTGATTTTCTCGGCGAGTTAAGCATTTTGAGTAAGTTGCCGATTGGTTTCAGAACGGCTTGCATCAAAATTAACAATTTTTTGCCAGCCATTCATCGTGGGGAAAAAGTGATTTTCCCGGCGAGTTAAGCATTTTGAGTAATTTGCCGATTGGTTTCAGAACGGCTTGCATTGAAATTTACTATTCTTTGCCAGACATTCATTGTGGAACAAAAGTGATTTTCTCGGCGAGTTAAGCATTTTGAGTAATTTGCCGATTGGTTTCAGAACGGCTTGCATCAAAATTAACTATTTTTTGCCAGACATTCATTGTGGAAAGAAATTGATTTTCTCGGCGAGTTAAGCATTTTGCGTAATTTGCCGATTGGTTTCAGAACGGCTTGCATCAAAATTAACTATTTTTTGCCAGACATTGATTGTGGAGAAAAAGTGATTTTCTCGGCGAGTTAGGCATTTTGAGTAATTTGCCGATTGGTTTCAGAACGGCTTGCATCAAAATTAACTATTTTTTGCCAGACATTCATTGTGGAAAAAAAGTGATTTTCTCAGCGATTTAAGCATTTTGAGTAATTTGCCGATTGGTTTCAGAACGGCTTGCATTGAAATTTACTATTCTTTGCCAGACATTCATTGTGGAAAAAAGTGATTTTCTCGGCGAGTTAAGCATTTTGAGTAAGTTGCCGATTGGTTTCAGAACGGCTTGCATTGAAATTTACTATTCTTTGCCAGACATTCATTGTGGAAAAAAAGTGATTTTCTCGGCGAGTTAAGCATTTTGAGTAAGTTGCCGATTGGTTTCAGAACGGCTTGCATCAAAATTAACTATTTTTTGCCAGACATTCATTGTGGGAAAAAAAGTGATTTTCTCGGCGAGTTTAGCTTTTTGAGTAATTTGCCGATTGATTTCAGAACGGCTTGCATTGAAATTTACTATTCTTTGCCAGACATTCATTGTGGAACAAAAGTGATTTTCTCGGCGAGTTAAGCATTTTGAGTAATTTGCCGATTGGTTTCAGAACGGCTTGCATCAAAATTAACTATTTTTTGCCAGGCATTCATTGTGGAAAAAAAGTGATTTTCTCGGCGAGTTAAGCATTTTGAGTAATTTGCCGATTGGTTTCAGAACGGCTTGCATTCAAAATTACTATTCTTTGCCAGACATTCATTGTGGAACAAAAGTGATTTTCTCGGCGAGTTAAGCATTTTGAGTAATTTGCCGATTGGTTTCAGAACGGCTTGCATCAAAATTAACTATTTTTTGCCAGACATTCATTGTGGAAAAAAAGTGATTTTCTCGGCGAGTTAAGCATTTTGAGTAATTTGCCGATTGGTTTCAGAACGGCTTGCATTGAAATTTACTATTCTTTGCCAGACATGCATTGTGGAAAAAAAGTGATTTTCTCGGCGAGTTAAGCATTTTGAGTAATTTGCCGATTGGTTTCAGAACGGCTTGCATCAAAATTAACTATTTTTTGCCAGGCATTGATTGTGGAAAGAAAGTGATTTTCTAGGCGAGTTAAGCATTTTGAGTAATTTGCCGATTGGTTTCGGAACAACTTGCATTGAAAATTACTATTCTTTGCCAGACATTCATTGTGGAACAAAAGTGATTTTCTCGGCGAGTTAAGCATTTTGAGTAATTTGCCGATTGGTTTCAGAACGGCTTGCATCAAAATTAACTATTTTTTGCCAGACATTCATTATGGAAAAAAAGTGATTTTCTCGGCGAGTTAAGCATTTTGAGTAATTTGCCGATTGGTTTCAGAACGGCTTGCATTGAAATTTACTATTCTTTGCCAGACATTCATTGTGGAACAAAAGTGATTTTCTCGGCGAGTTAAGCATTTTGAGTAATTTGCCGATTGGTTTCAGAACGGCTTGCATCAAAATTAACTATTTTTTGCCAGACATTCATTGTGGAAAAAAGTGATTTTCTCGGCGAGTTAAGCATTTTGAGTAATTTGCCGATTGGTTTCAGAACGGCTTGCATTGAAAATTACTATTCTTTGCCAGACATTCATTGTGGAACAACAGTGATTTTCTCGGCGAGTTAAGCATTTTGAGTAATTTGCCGATTGGTTTCAGAACGGCTTGCATCAAAATTAACTATTTTTTGCCAGACATTCATTGTGGAAAAAAAGTGATTTTCTCGGCGAGTTAAGCATTTTGAGTAATTTGCCGATTGGTTTCAGAACGGATTGCATTGAAATTTACTATTCTTTGCCAGACATTCATTGTGGAAAAAAAGTGATTTTCTCGGCGAGTTAAGCATTTTGAGTAATTTGCCGATTGGTTTCAGAACGGCTTGCATCAAAATTAACTATTTTTTGCCAGGCATTGATTGTGGAAAAAAAGTGATTTTCTAGGCGAGTTAAGCATTTTGAGTAATTTGCCGATTGGTTTCGGAACAGCTTGCATTGAAATTTACTAATCTTTGCCAGACATTCATTGTGCAAAAAAAGTGATTTTCTCGGCGAGTTAAGCATTTTGAGTAAGTTGCCGATTGGTTTCAGAACGGCTTGCATCAAAATTAACAATTTTTTGCCAGCCATTCATCGTGGGGAAAAAGTGATTTTCCCGGCGAGTTAAGCATTTTGAGTAATTTGCCGATTGGTTTCAGAACGGCTTGCATTGAAATTTACTATTCTTTGCCAGACATTCATTGTGGAACAAAAGTGATTTTCTCGGCGAGTTAAGCATTTTGAGTAATTTGCCGATTGGTTTCAGAACGGCTTGCATCAAAATTAACTATTTTTTGCCAGACATTGATTGTGGAAAAAAGTGATTTTCTCGGCGAGTTAAGCATTTTGAGTAATTTGCCGATTGGTTTCAGAACGGCTTGCATTGAAATTTACTATTCTTTGCCAGACATTCATTGTGCAAAAAAGTGATTTTCGCGGCGAGTTATGCATATTGAGTAATTTGCCGATTGGTTTCAGAACGGCTTGCATCAAAATTAACTATTTTTTGCCAGACATTCATTGTGGAAAGAAAGTGATTTTCTAGGCGAGTTAAGCATTTTGAGTAATTTGCCGATTGGTTTCGGAACAGCTTGCATTGAAAATTACTATTCTTTGCCAGACATTCATTGTGGAACAAAAGTGATTTTCTCGGCGAGTTAAGCATTTTGAGTAATTTGCCGATTGGTTTCAGAACGGCTTGCATCAAAATTAACTATTTTTTGCCAGACATTCATTATGGAAAAAAAGTGATTTTCTCGGCGAGTTAAGCATTTTGAGTAATTTGCCGATTGGTTTCAGAACGGCTTGCATTGAAATTTACTATTCTTTGCCAGACATTCATTGTGGAACAAAAGTGATTTTCTCGGCGAGTTAAGCATTTTGAGTAATTTGCCGATTGGTTTCAGAACGGCTTGCATCAAAATTAACTATTTTTTGCCAGACATTCATTGTGGAAAAAAGTGATTTTCTCGGCGAGTTAAGCATTTTGAGTAATTTGCCGATTGGTTTCAGAACGGCTTGCATTGAAAATTACTATTCTTTGCCAGACATTCATTGTGGAACAAAAGTGATTTTCTCGGCGAGTTAAGCATTTTGAGTAATTTGCCGATTGGTTTCAGAACGGCTTGCATCAAAATTAACTATTTTTTGCCAGACATTCATTGTGGAAAAAAAGTGATTTTCTCGGCGAGTTAAGCATTTTGAGTAATTTGCCGATTGGTTTCAGAACGGATTGCATTGAAATTTACTATTCTTTGCCAGACATTCATTGTGGAAAAAAAGTGATTTTCTCGGCGAGTTAAGCATTTTGAGTAATTTGCCGATTGGTTTCAGAACGGCTTGCATCAAAATTAACTATTTTTTGCCAGGCATTGATTGTGGAAAAAAAGTGATTTTCTAGGCGAGTTAAGCATTTTGAGTAATTTGCCGATTGGTTTCGGAACAGCTTGCATTGAAATTTACTAATCTTTGCCAGACATTCATTGTGCAAAAAAAGTGATTTTCTCGGCGAGTTAAGCATTTTGAGTAAGTTGCCGATTGGTTTCAGAACGGCTTGCATCAAAATTAACAATTTTTTGCCAGCCATTCATCGTGGGGAAAAAGTGATTTTCCCGGCGAGTTAAGCATTTTGAGTAATTTGCCGATTGGTTTCAGAACGGCTTGCATTGAAATTTACTATTCTTTGCCAGACATTCATTGTGGAACAAAAGTGATTTTCTCGGCGAGTTAAGCATTTTGAGTAATTTGCCGATTGGTTTCAGAACGGCTTGCATCAAAATTAACTATTTTTTGCCAGACATTGATTGTGGAAAAAAGTGATTTTCTCGGCGAGTTAAGCATTTTGAGTAATTTGCCGATTGGTTTCAGAACGGCTTGCATTGAAATTTACTATTCTTTGCCAGACATTCATTGTGCAAAAAAGTGATTTTCGCGGCGAGTTATGCATATTGAGTAATTTGCCGATTGGTTTCAGAACGGCTTGCATCAAAATTAACTATTTTTTGCCAGACATTCATTGTGGAAAGAAAGTGATTTTCTCGGCGAGTTAAGCATTTTGCGTAATTTGCCGATTGGTTTCAGAACGGCTTGCATCAAAATTAACTATTTTTTGCCAGACATTGATTGTGGAGAAAAAGTGATTTTCTCGGCGAGTTAGGCATTTTGAGTAATTTGCCGATTGGTTTCAGAACGGCTTGCATCAAAATTAACAATTTTTCGCCAGCCATTCATTGTGGGGAAAAAAGTGATTTTCCCGGCGAGTTAAGCATTTTGAATAATTTGCCGATTGGTTTCAGAACGGCTTGCATTGAAATTTACTATTCTTTTCCAGACATTCATTGTGCAAAAAAAGTGATTTTTCTCGGCGAGTTAGGCATTTTGAGTAATTTGCCGATTGGTTTCAGAACGGCTTGCATCAAAATTAACAATTTTTTGCCAGACATTCATTGTGGGGAAAAAAGTGATTTTCGCGGCGAGTTGAGGAATTTGAGTTATTTGCCGATTGGTTTCAGAACGGCTTGCATCAAAATTAACTATTTTTTGCCAGACATTCATTGTGGAAAGAAAGTGATTTTCTCGGCGATTTAAGCATTTTGAGTAATTTGCCGATTGGTTTCAGAACGGCTTGCATTGAAATTTACTATTCTTTGCCAGACATTCATTGTGGAAAAAAGTGATTTTCTCGGCGAGTTAAGCATTTTGAGTAAGTTGCCGATTGGTTTCAGAACGGCTTGCATCAAAATTAACTATTTTTTGCCAGACATTCATTGTGGAAAAAGAGTGATTTTCTCGGCGAGTTAAGCATTTTGAGTAATTTGCCGATTGGTTTCAGAACAGCTTGCATTGAAATTTACTAATCTTTGCCAGACATTCATTCTGCAAAAAAAGTGATTTTCTCGGCGAGTTAAGCATTTTGAGTAATTTGCCGATTGGTTTCAGAACGGCTTGCATCAAAATTAACAATTTTTTGCCAGCCATTCATCGTGGGGAAAAAGTGATTTTCCCGGCGAGTTAAGCATTTTGAGTAATTTGCCGATTGGTTTCAGAACGGCTTGCATTGAAATTTACTATTCTTTGCCAGACATTCATTGTGGAACAGAAGTGATTTTCTCGGCGAGTTAAGCATTTTGAGTAATTTGCCGATTGGTTTCAGAACGGCTTGCATCAAAATTAACTATTTTTTGCCAGACATTGATTGTGGAAAAAAGTGATTTTCTCGGCGAGTTAAGCATTTTGAGTAATTTGCCGATTGGTTTCAGAACGGCTTGCATTGAAATTTACTATTCTTTGCCAGACATTCATTGTGCAAAAAAGTGATTTTCGCGGCGAGTTATGCATATTGACTAATTTGCCGAATGGTTTCAGAACGGCTTGCATCAAAATTAACTATTTTTTGCCAGACATTCATTGTGGAAAGAAAGTGATTTTCTCGGCGAGTTAAGCATTTTGCGTAATTTGCCGATTGGTTTCAGAACGGCTTGCATCAAATTTAACTATTTTTTGCCAGACATTGATTGTGGAGAAAAAGTGATTTTCTCGGCGAGTTAGGCATTTTGAGTAATTTGCCGATTGGTTTCAGAACGGCTTGCATCAAAATTAACAATTTTTCGCCAGCCATTCATTGTGGGGAAAAAAGTGATTTTCCCGGCGAGTTAAGCATTTTGAATAATTTGCCGATTGGTTTCAGAACGGCTTGCATTGAAATTTACTATTCTTTTCCAGACATTCATTGTGCAAAAAAAGTGATTTTTCTCGGCGAGTTAGGCATTTTGAGTAATTTGCCGATTGGTTTCAGAACGGCTTGCATCAAAATTAACAATTTTTTGCCAGACATTCATTGTGGGGAAAAAAAGTGATTTTCGCGGCGAGTTGAGGAATTTGAGTTATTTGCCGATTGGTTTCAGAACGGCTTGCATCAAGATTAACTATTTTTTGCCAGACATTCATTGTGGAAAAAAAGTGATTTTCTCGGCGATTTAAGCATTTTGAGTAATTTGCCGATTGGTTTCAGAACGGCTTGCATTGAAATTTACTATTCTTTGCCAGACATTCATTGTGGAAAAAAGTGATTTTCTCGGCGAGTTAAGCATTTTGAGTAAGTTGCCGATTGGTTTCAGAACGGCTTGCATTGAAATTTACTATTCTTTGCCAGACATTCATTGTGGAACAAAAGTGATTTTCTCGGCGAGTTAAGCATTTTGAGTAATTTGCCGATTGGTTTCAGAACGGCTTGCATCAAAATTAACTATTTTTTGCCAGACATTCATTGTGGAAAAAAACTGATTTTCTCGGCGAGTTAAGCATTTTGAGTAATTTGCCGATTGGTTTCAGAACGGCTTGCATTGAAAATTACTATTCTTTGCCAGACATTCATTGTGGAACAAAAGTGATTTTCTCGGCGAGTTAAGCATTTTGAGTAATTTGCCGATTGGTTTCAGAACGGCTTGCGTCAAAATTAACTATTTTTTGCCAGGCATTGATTGTGGAAAAAAAGTGATTTTCTAGGCGAGTTAAGCATTTTGAGTAATTTGCCGATTGGTTTCGGAACGGCTTGCATTGAAATTTACTATTCTTTGCCAGACATTCATTGTGCAAAAAAAGTGATTTTCTCGGCGAGTTGAGCATTTTGAGTAAGTTGCCGATTGGTTTCAGAACGGCTTGCATCAAAATTAACTATTTTTTGCCAGACATTCATTGTGGGAAAAAAAGTGATTTTCTCGGCGAGTTTAGCTTTTTGAGTAATTTGCCGATTGATTTCAGAACGGCTTGCATTGAAATTTACTATTCTTTGCCAGACATTCATTGTGGAAAAAAAGTGATTTTCTCGGCGAGTTAAGCATTTTGAGTAATTTGCCGATTGGTTTCAGAACGGCTTGCATTGAAAATTACTATTCTTTGCCAGACATTCATTGTGGAACAAAAGTGATTTTCTCGGCGAGTTAAGCATTTTGAGTAATTTGCCGATTGGTTTCAGAACGGCTTGCATTGAAATTTACTATTCTTTGCCAGACATTCATTGTGGAAAAAAAGTGATTTTCTCGGCGAGTTAAGCATTTTGAGTAATTTGCCGATTGGTTTCAGAACGGCTTGCATCAAAATTAACTATTTTTTGCCAGGCATTGATTGTGGAAAAAAAGTGATTTTCTAGGCGAGTTAAGCATTTTGAGTAATTTGCCGATTGGTTTCGGAACAGCTTGCATTGAAATTTACTAATCTTTGCCAGACATTCATTCTGCAAAAAAAGTGATTTTCTCGGCGAGTTAAGCATTTTGAGTAAGTTGCCGATTGGTTTCAGAACGGCTTGCATCAAAATTAACAATTTTTTGCCAGCCATTCATCGTGGGGAAAAAGTGATTTTCCCGGCGAGTTAAGCATTTTGAGTAATTTGCCGATTGGTTTCAGAACGGCTTGCATTGAAATTTACTATTCTTTGCCAGACATTCATTGTGGAACAAAAGTGATTTTCTCGGCGAGTTAAGCATTTTGAGTAATTTGCCGATTGGTTTCAGAACGGCTTGCATCAAAATTAACTATTTTTTGCCAGACATTGATTGTGGAAAAAAGTGATTTTCTCGGCGAGTTAAGCATTTTGAGTAATTTGCCGATTGGTTTCAGAACGGCTTGCATTGAAATTTACTATTCTTTGCCAGACATTCATTGTGCAAAAAAGTGATTTTCGCGGCGAGTTATGCATATTGAGTAATTTGCCGATTGGTTTCAGAACGGCTTGCATCAAAATTAACTATTTTTTGCCAGACATTCATTGTGGAAAGAAAGTGATTTTCTCGGCGAGTTAAGCATTTTGCGTAATTTGCCGATTGGTTTCAGAACGGCTTGCATCAAAATTAACTATTTTTTGCCAGACATTGATTGTGGAGAAAAAGTGATTTTCTCGGCGAGTCAGGCATTTTGAGTAATTTGCCGATTGGTTTCAGAACGGCTTGCATCAAAATTAACAATTTTTCGCCAGCCATTCATTGTGGGGAAAAAAGTGATTTTCCCGGCGAGTTAAGCATTTTGAATAATTTGCCGATTGGTTTCAGAACGGCTTGCATTGAAATTTACTATTCTTTTCCAGACATTCATTGTGCAAAAAAAGTGATTTTTCTCGGCGAGTTAGGCATTTTGAGTAATTTGCCGATTGGTTTCAGAACGGCTTGCATCAAAATTAACAATTTTTTGCCAGACATTCATTGTGGGGAAAAAAGTGATTTTCGCGGCGAGTTGAGGAATTTGAGTTATTTGCCGATTGGTTTCAGAACGGCTTGCATCAAAATTAACTATTTTTTGCCAGACATTCATTGTGGAAAAAAAGGGATTTTCTCGGCGATTTAAGCATTTTGAGTAATTTGCCGATTGGTTTCAGAACGGCTTGCATTGAAATTTACTATTCTTTGCCAGACATTCATTGTGGAAAAAAGTGATTTTCTCGGCGAGTTAAGCATTTTGAGTAAGTTGCCGATTGGTTTCAGAACGGCTTGCATCAAAATTAACTATTTTTTGCCAGACATTCATTGTGGAAAAAGGGTGATTTTCTCGGCGAGTTAAGCATTTTGAGTAATTTGCCGATTGGTTTCAGAACGGCTTGCATTGAAATTTACTATTCTTTGCCAGACATTCATTGTGGAACAAAAGTGATTTTCTCGGCGAGTTAAGCATTTTGAGTAATTTGCCGATTGGTTTCAGAACGGCTTGCATCAAAATTAACTATTTTTTGCCAGACATTCATTGTGGAAAAAAACTGATTTTCTCGGCGAGTTAAGCATTTTGAGTAATTTGCCGATTGGTTTCAGAACGGCTTGCATTGAAAATTACTATTCTTTGCCAGACATTCATTGTGGAACAAAAGTGATTTTCTCGGCGAGTTAAGCATTTTGAGTAATTTGCCGATTGGTTTCAGAACGGCTTGCATCAAAATTAACTATTTTTTGCCAGGCATTGATTGTGGAAAAAAAGTGATTTTCTAGGCGAGTTAAGCATTTTGAGTAATTTGCCGATTGGTTTCGGAACGGCTTGCATTGAAATTTACTATTCTTTGCCAGACATTCATTGTGGGAAAAAAGTGATTTTCTCGGCGAGTTAAGCATTTTGAGTAATTTGCCGATTGGTTTCAGAACGGCTTGCATCAAAATTAACTATTTTTTGCCAGGCATTGATTGTGGAAAAAAAGTGATTTTCTCGGCGAGTTAAGCATTTTGAGTAAGTTGCCGATTGGTTTCAGAACGGCTTGCATCAAAATTAACTATTTTTTGCTAGACATTCTTTGTGGGAAAAAAAGTGATTTTCTCGGCGAGTTTAGCTTTTTGAGTAATTTGCCGATTGATTTCAGAACGGCTTGCATTGAAATTTACTATTCTTTGCCAGACATTCATTGTGGAACAAAAGTGATTTTCTCGGCGAGTTAAGCATTTTGAGTAATTTGCCGATTGGTTTCAGAACGGCTTGCATTGAAAATTACTATTCTTTGCCAGACATTCATTGTGGAACAAAAGTGATTTTCTCGGCGAGTTAAGCATTTTGAGTAATTTGCCGATTGGTTTCAGAACGGCTTGCGTCAAAATTAACTATTTTTTGCCAGGCATTGATTGTGGAAAAAAAGTGATTTTCTAGGCGAGTTAAGCATTTTGAGTAATTTGCCGATTGGTTTCGGAACGGCTTGCATTGAAATTTACTATTCTTTGCCAGACATTCATTGTGCAAAAAAAGTGATTTTCTCGGCGAGTTAAGCATTTTGAGTAAGTTGCCGATTGGTTTCAGAACGGCTTGCATCAAAATTAACTATTTTTTGCCAGACATTCATTGTGGGAAAAAAAGTGATTTTCTCGGCGAGTTTAGCTTTTTGAGTAATTTGCCGATTGATTTCAGAACGGCTTGCATTGAAATTTACTATTCTTTGCCAGACATTCATTGTGGAAAAAAGTGATTTTCTCGGCGAGTTAAGCATTTTGAGTAATTTGCCGATTGGTTTCAGAACGGCTTGCATTGAAAATTACTATTCTTTGCCAGACATTCATTGTGGAACAAAAGTGATTTTCTCGGCGAGTTAAGCATTTTGAGTAATTTGCCGATTGGTTTCAGAACGGCTTGCATTGAAATTTACTATTCTTTGCCAGACATTCATTGTGGAAAAAAAGTGATTTTCTCGGCGAGTTAAGCATTTTGAGTAATTTGCCGATTGGTTTCAGAACGGCTTGCATCAAAATTAACTATTTTTTGCCAGGCATTGATTGTGGAAAAAAAGTGATTTTCTAGGCGAGTTAAGCATTTTGAGTAATTTGCCGATTGGTTTCGGAACAGCTTGCATTGAAATTTACTAATCTTTGCCAGACATTCATTCTGCAAAAAAAGTGATTTTCTCGGCGAGTTAAGCATTTTGAGTAAGTTGCCGATTGGTTTCAGAACGGCTTGCATCAAAATTAACAATTTTTTGCCAGCCATTCATCGTGGGGAAAAAGTGATTTTCCCGGCGAGTTAAGCATTTTGAGTAATTTGCCGATTGGTTTCAGAACGGCTTGCATTGAAATTTACTATTCTTTGCCAGACATTCATTGTGGAACAAAAGTGATTTTCTCGGCGAGTTAAGCATTTTGAGTAATTTGCCGATTGGTTTCAGAACGGCTTGCATCAAAATTAACTATTTTTTGCCAGACATTGATTGTGGAAAAAAGTGATTTTCTCGGCGAGTTAAGCATTTTGAGTAATTTGCCGATTGGTTTCAGAACGGCTTGCATTGAAATTTACTATTCTTTGCCAGACATTCATTGTGCAAAAAAGTGATTTTCGCGGCGAGTTATGCATATTGAGTAATTTGCCGATTGGTTTCAGAACGGCTTGCATCAAAATTAACTATTTTTTGCCAGACATTCATTGTGGAAAGAAAGTGATTTTCTCGGCGAGTTAAGCATTTTGCGTAATTTGCCGATTGGTTTCAGAACGGCTTGCATCAAAATTAACTATTTTTTGCCAGACATTGATTGTGGAGAAAAAGTGATTTTCTCGGCGAGTTAGGCATTTTGAGTAATTTGCCGATTGGTTTCAGAACGGCTTGCATCAAAATTAACAATTTTTCGCCAGCCATTCATTGTGGGGAAAAAAGTGATTTTCCCGGCGAGTTAAGCATTTTGAATAATTTGCCGATTGGTTTCAGAACGGCTTGCATTGAAATTTACTATTCTTTTCCAGACATTCATTGTGCAAAAAAAGCGATTTTTCTCGGCGAGTTAGGCATTTTGAGTAATTTGCCGATTGGTTTCAGAACGGCTTGCATCAAAATTAACAATTTTTTGCCAGACATTCATTGTGGGGAAAAAAAGTGATTTTCGCGGCGAGTTGAGGAATTTGAGTTATTTGCCGATTGGTTTCAGAACGGCTTGCATCAAGATTAACTATTTTTTGCCAGACATTCATTGTGGAAAAAAAGTGATTTTCTCGGCGATTTAAGCATTTTGAGTAATTTGCCGATTGGTTTCAGAACGGCTTGCATTGAAATTTACTATTCTTTGCCAGACATTCATTGTGGAAAAAAGTGATTTTCTCGGCGAGTTAAGCATTTTGAGTAAGTTGCCGATTGGTTTCAGAACGGCTTGCATTGAAATTTACTATTCTTTGCCAGACATTCATTGTGGAACAAAAGTGATTTTCTCGGCGAGTTAAGCATTTTGAGTAATTTGCCGATTGGTTTCAGAACGGCTTGCATCAAAATTAACTATTTTTTGCCAGACATTCATTGTGGAAAAAAACTGATTTTCTCGGCGAGTTAAGCATTTTGAGTAATTTGCCGATTGGTTTCAGAACGGCTTGCATTGAAAATTACTATTCTTTGCCAGACATTCATTGTGGAACAAAAGTGATTTTCTCGGCGAGTTAAGCATTTTGAGTAATTTGCCGATTGGTTTCAGAACGGCTTGCGTCAAAATTAACTATTTTTTGCCAGGCATTGATTGTGGAAAAAAAGTGATTTTCTAGGCGAGTTAAGCATTTTGAGTAATTTGCCGATTGGTTTCGGAACGGCTTGCATTGAAATTTACTATTCTTTGCCAGACATTCATTGTGCAAAAAAAGTGATTTTCTCGGCGAGTTAAGCATTTTGAGTAAGTTGCCGATTGGTTTCAGAACGGCTTGCATCAAAATTAACTATTTTTTGCCAGACATTCATTGTGGAAAAAAAGTGATTTTCTCGGCGAGTTAAGCATTTTGAGTAATTTGCCGATTGGTTTCAGAACGGCTTGCATTGAAAATTATTATTCTTTGCCAGACATTCATTGTGGAACAAAAGTGATTTTCTCGGCGAGTTAAGAATTTTGAGTAATTTGCCGATTGGTTTCAGAACGGCTTGCATTGAAATTTACTATTCTTTGCCAGACATTCATTGTGGAAAAAAAGTGATTTTCTCGGCGAGTTAAGCATTTTGAGTAATTTGCCGATTGGTTTCAGAACGGCTTGCATCAAAATTAACTATTTTTTGCCAGGCATTGATTGTGGAAAAAAAGTGATTTTCTAGGCGAGTTAAGCATTTTGAGTAATTTGCCGATTGGTTTCGGAACAGCTTGCATTGAAATTTACTAATCTTTGCCAGACATTCATTCTGCAAAAAAAGTGATTTTCTCGGCGAGTTAAGCATTTTGAGTAAGTTGCCGATTGGTTTCAGAACGGCTTGCATCAAAATTAACAATTTTTTGCCAGCCATTCATCGTGGGGAAAAAGTGATTTTCCCGGCGAGTTAAGCATTTTGAGTAATTTGCCGATTGGTTTCAGAACGGCTTGCATTGAAATTTACTATTCTTTGCCAGACATTCATTGTGGAACAAAAGTGATTTTCTCGGCGAGTTAAGCATTTTGAGTAATTTGCCGATTGGTTTCAGAACGGCTTGCATCAAAATTAACTATTTTTTGCCAGACATTGATTGTGGAAAAAAGTGATTTTCTCGGCGAGTTAAGCATTTTGAGTAATTTGCCGATTGGTTTCAGAACGGCTTGCATTGAAATTTACTATTCTTTGCCAGACATTCATTGTGCAAAAAAGTGATTTTCGCGGCGAGTTATGCATATTGAGTAATTTGCCGATTGGTTTCAGAACGGCTTGCATCAAAATTAACTATTTTTTGCCAGACATTCATTGTGGAAAGAAAGTGATTTTCTCGGCGAGTTAAGCATTTTGCGTAATTTGCCGATTGGTTTCAGAACGGCTTGCATCAAAATTAACTATTTTTTGCCAGACATTGATTGTGGAGAAAAAGTGATTTTCTCGGCGAGTTAGGCATTTTGAGTAATTTGCCGATTGGTTTCAGAACGGCTTGCATCAAAATTAACAATTTTTCGCCAGCCATTCATTGTGGGGAAAAAAGTGATTTTCCCGGCGAGTTAAGCATTTTGAATAATTTGCCGATTGGTTTCAGAACGGCTTGCATTGAAATTTACTATTCTTTTCCAGACATTCATTGTGCAAAAAAAGTGATTTTTCTCGGCGAGTTAGGCATTTTGAGTAATTTGCCGATTGGTTTCAGAACGGCTTGCATCAAAATTAACAATTTTTTGCCAGACATTCATTGTGGGGAAAAAAGTGATTTTCGCGGCGAGTTGAGGAATTTGAGTTATTTGCCGATTGGTTTCAGAACGGCTTGCATCAAAATTAACTATTTTTTGCCAGACATTCATTGTGGAAAAAAAGGGATTTTCTCGGCGATTTAAGCATTTTGAGTAATTTGCCGATTGGTTTCAGAACGGCTTGCATTGAAATTTACTATTCTTTGCCAGACATTCATTGTGGAAAAAAGTGATTTTCTCGGCGAGTTAAGCATTTTGAGTAAGTTGCCGATTGGTTTCAGAACGGCTTGCATCAAAATTAACTATTTTTTGCCAGATATTCATTGTGGAAAAAAACTGATTTTCTCGGCGAGTTAAGCATTTTGAGTAATTTGCCGATTGGTTTCAGAACGGCTTGCATTGAAATTTACTATTCTTTGCCAGACATTCATTGTGGAACAAAAGTGATTTTCTCGGCGAGTTAAGCATTTTGAGTAATTTGCCGATTGGTTTCAGAACGGCTTGCATCAAAATTAACTATTTTTTGCCAGACATTCATTGTGGAAAAAAACTGATTTTCTCGGCGAGTTAAGCATTTTGAGTAATTTGCCGATTGGTTTCAGAACGGCTTGCATTGAAAATTACTATTCTTTGCCAGACATTCATTGTGGAACAAAAGTGATTTTCTCGGCGAGTTAAGCATTTTGAGTAATTTGCCGATTGGTTTCAGAACGGCTTGCATCAAAATTAACTATTTTTTGCCAGGCATTGATTGTGGAAAAAAAGTGATTTTCTCGGCGAGTTAAGCATTTTGAGTAAGTTGCCGATTGGTTTCAGAACGGCTTGCATCAAAATTAACTATTTTTTGCCAGACATTCTTTGTGGGAAAAAAAGTGATTTTCTCGGCGAGTTTAGCTTTTTGAGTAATTTGCCGATTGATTTCAGAACGGCTTGCATTGAAATTTACTATTCTTTGCCAGACATTCATTGTGGAACAAAAGTGATTTTCTCGGCGAGTTAAGCATTTTGAGTAATTTGCCGATTGGTTTCAGAACGGCTTGCATTGAAAATTACTATTCTTTGCCAGACATTCATTGTGGAACAAAAGTGATTTTCTCGGCGAGTTAAGCATTTTGAGTAATTTGCCGATTGGTTTCAGAACGGCTTGCATCAAAATTAACTATTTTTTGCCAGACATTCATTGTGGGAAAAAAAGTGATTTTCTCGGCGAGTTTAGCTTTTTGAGTAATTTGCCGATTGATTTCAGAACGGCTTGCATTGAAATTTACTATTCTTTGCCAGACATTCATTGTGGAAAAAAGTGATTTTCTCGGCGAGTTAAGCATTTTGAGTAATTTGCCGATTGGTTTCAGAACGGCTTGCATTGAAAATTACTATTCTTTGCCAGACATTCATTGTGGAACAAAAGTGATTTTCTCGGCGAGTTAAGCATTTTGAGTAATTTGCCGATTGGTTTCAGAACGGCTTGCATTGAAATTTACTATTCTTTGCCAGACATTCATTGTGGAAAAAAAGTGATTTTCTCGGCGAGTTAAGCATTTTGAGTAATTTGCCGATTGGTTTCAGAACGGCTTGCATCAAAATTAACTATTTTTTGCCAGGCATTGATTGTGGAAAAAAAGTGATTTTCTAGGCGAGTTAAGCATTTTGAGTAATTTGCCGATTGGTTTCGGAACAGCTTGCATTGAAATTTACTAATCTTTGCCAGACATTCATTCTGCAAAAAAAGTGATTTTCTCGGCGAGTTAAGCATTTTGAGTAAGTTGCCGATTGGTTTCAGAACGGCTTGCATCAAAATTAACAATTTTTTGCCAGCCATTCATCGTGGGGAAAAAGTGATTTTCCCGGCGAGTTAAGCATTTTGAGTAATTTTCCGATTGGTTTCAGAACGGCTTGCATTGAAATTTACTATTCTTTGCCAGACATTCATTGTGGAACAAAAGTGATTTTCTCGGCGAGTTAAGCATTTTGAGTAATTTGCCGATTGGTTTCAGAACGGCTTGCATCAAAATTAACTATTTTTTGCCAGACATTGATTGTGGAAAAAAGTGATTTTCTCGGCGAGTTAAGCATTTTGAGTAATTTGCCGATTGGTTTCAGAACGGCTTGCATTGAAATTTACTATTCTTTGCCAGACATTCATTGTGCAAAAAAGTGATTTTCGCGGCGAGTTATGCATATTGAGTAATTTGCCGATTGGTTTCAGAACGGCTTGCATCAAAATTAACTATTTTTTGCCAGACATTCATTGTGGAAAGAAAGTGATTTTCTCGGCGAGTTAAGCATTTTGCGTAATTTGCCGATTGGTTTCAGAACGGCTTGCATCAAAATTAACTATTTTTTGCCAGACATTGATTGTGGAGAAAAAGTGATTTTCTCGGCGAGTTAGGCATTTTGACTAATTTGCCGATTGGTTTCAGAACGGCTTGCATCAAAATTAACAATTTTTCGCCAGCCATTCATTGTGGGGAAAAAAGTGATTTTCCCGGCGAGTTAAGCATTTTGAATAATTTGCCGATTGGTTTCAGAACGGCTTGCATTGAAATTTACTATTCTTTTCCAGACATTCATTGTGCAAAAAAAGCGATTTTTCTCGGCGAGTTAGGCATTTTGAGTAATTTGCCGATTGGTTTCAGAACGGCTTGCATCAAAATTAACAATTTTTTGCCAGACATTCATTGTGGGGAAAAAAAGTGATTTTCGCGGCGAGTTGAGGAATTTGAGTTATTTGCCGATTGGTTTCAGAACGGCTTGCATCAAGATTAACTATTTTTTGCCAGACATTCATTGTGGAAAAAAAGTGATTTTCTCGGCGATTTAAGCATTTTGAGTAATTTGCCGATTGGTTTCAGAACGGCTTGCATTGAAATTTACTATTCTTTGCCAGACATTCATTGTGGAAAAAAGTGATTTTCTCGGCGAGTTAAGCATTTTGAGTAAGTTGCCGATTGGTTTCAGAACGGCTTGCATTGAAATTTACTATTCTTTGCCAGACATTCATTGTGGAAAAAAAGTGATTTTCTCGGCGAGTTAAGCATTTTGAGTAATTTGCCGATTGGTTTCAGAACGGCTTGCATCAAAATTAACTATTTTTTGCCAGGCATTGATTGTGGAAAAAAAGTGATTTTCTAGGCGAGTTAAGCATTTTGAGTAATTTGCCGATTGGTTTCGGAACAGCTTGCATTGAAATTTACTAATCTTTGCCAGACATTCATTCTGCAAAAAAAGTGATTTTCTCGGCGAGTTAAGCATTTTGAGTAAGTTGCCGATTGGTTTCAGAACGGCTTGCATCAAAATTAACAATTTTTTGCCAGCCATTCATCGTGGGGAAAAAGTGATTTTCCCGGCGAGTTAAGCATTTTGAGTAATTTGCCGATTGGTTTCAGAACGGCTTGCATTGAAATTTACTATTCTTTGCCAGACATTCATTGTGGAACAAAAGTGATTTTCTCGGCGAGTTAAGCATTTTGAGTAATTTGCCGATTGGTTTCAGAACGGCTTGCATCAAAATTAACTATTTTTTGCCAGACATTGATTGTGGAGAAAAAGTGATTTTCTCGGCGAGTTAGGCATTTTGAGTAATTTGCCGATTGGTTTCAGAACGGCTTGCATCAAAATTAACAATTTTTCGCCAGCCATTCATTGTGGGGAAAAAAGTGATTTTCCCGGCGAGTTAAGCATTTTGAATAATTTGCCGATTGGTTTCAGAACGGCTTGCATTGAAATTTACTATTCTTTTCCAGACATTCATTGTGCAAAAAAAGTGATTTTTCTCGGCGAGTTAGGCATTTTGAGTAATTTGCCGATTGGTTTCAGAACGGCTTGCATCAAAATTAACAATTTTTTGCCAGACATTCATTGTGGGGAAAAAAGTGATTTTCGCGGCGAGTTGAGGAATTTGAGTTATTTGCCGATTGGTTTCAGAACGGCTTGCATCAAAATTAACAATTTTTTGCCAGACATTCATTGTGGAAAAAAAGGGATTTTCTCGGCGATTTAAGCATTTTGAGTAATTTGCCGATTGGTTTCAGAACGGCTTGCATTGAAATTTACTATTCTTTGCCAGACATTCATTGTGGAAAAAAGTGATTTTCTCGGCGAGTTAAGCATTTTGAGTAAGTTGCCGATTGGTTTCAGAACGGCTTGCATCAAAATTAACTATTTTTTGCCAGACATTCATTGTGGAAAAAGGGTGATTTTCTCGGCGAGTTAAGCATTTTGAGTAATTTGCCGATTGGTTTCAGAACGGCTTGCATTGAAATTTACTATTCTTTGCCAGACATTCATTGTGGAACAAAAGTGATTTTCTCGGCGAGTTAAGCATTTTGAGTAATTTGCCGATTGGTTTCAGAACGGCTTGCATCAAAATTAACTATTTTTTGCCAGACATTCATTGTGGAAAAAAACTGATTTTCTCGGCGAGTTAAGCATTTTGAGTAATTTGCCGATTGGTTTCAGAACGGCTTGCATTGAAAATTACTATTCTTTGCCAGACATTCATTGTGGAACAAAAGTGATTTTCTCGGCGAGTTAAGCATTTTGAGTAATTTGCCGATTGGTTTCAGAACGGCTTGCATCAAAATTAACTATTTTTTGCCAGGCATTGATTGTGGAAAAAAAGTGATTTTCTAGGCGAGTTAAGCATTTTGAGTAATTTGCCGATTGGTTTCGGAACGGCTTGCATTGAAATTTACTATTCTTTGCCAGACATTCATTGTGGGAAAAAAAGTGATTTTCTCGGCGAGTTAAGCATTTTGAGTAATTTGCCGATTGGTTTCAGAACGGCTTGCATCAAAATTAACTATTTTTTGCCAGGCATTGATTGTGGAAAAAAAGTGATTTTCTCGGCGAGTTAAGCATTTTGAGTAAGTTGCCGATTGGTTTCAGAACGGCTTGCATCAAAATTAACTATTTTTTGCCAGACATTCTTTGTGGGAAAAAAAGTGATTTTCTCGGCGAGTTTAGCTTTTTGAGTAATTTGCCGATTGATTTCAGAACGGCTTGCATTGAAATTTACTATTCTTTGCCAGACATTCATTGTGGAACAAAAGTGATTTTCTCGGCGAGTTAAGCATTTTGAGTAATTTGCCGATTGGTTTCAGAACGGCTTGCATTGAAAATTACTATTCTTTGCCAGACATTCATTGTGGAACAAAAGAGATTTTCTCGGCGAGTTAAGCATTTTGAGTAATTTGCCGATTGGTTTCAGAACGGCTTGCGTCAAAATTAACTATTTTTTGCCAGGCATTGATTGTGGAAAAAAAGTGATTTTCTAGGCGAGTTAAGCATTTTGAGTAATTTGCCGATTGGTTTCGGAACGGCTTGCATTGAAATTTACTATTCTTTGCCAGACATTCATTGTGCAAAAAAAGTGATTTTCTCGGCGAGTTAAGCATTTTGAGTAAGTTGCCGATTGGTTTCAGAACGGCTTGCATCAAAATTAACTATTTTTTGCCAGACATTCATTGTGGGAAAAAAAGTGATTTTCTCGGCGAGTTTAGCTTTTTGAGTAATTTGCCGATTGATTTCAGAACGGCTTGCATTGAAATTTACTATTCTTTGCCAGACATTCATTGTGGAAAAAAAGTGATTTTCTCGGCGAGTTAAGCATTTTGAGTAATTTGCCGATTGGTTTCAGAACGGCTTGCATCAAAATTAACTATTTTTTGCCAGACATTGATTGTGGAGAAAAAGTGATTTTCTCGGCGAGTTAGGCATTTTGAGTAATTTGCCGATTGGTTTCAGAACGGCTTGCATCAAAATTAACAATTTTTCGCCAGCCATTCATTGTGGGGAAAAAAGTGATTTTCCCGGCGAGTTAAGCATTTTGAATAATTTGCCGATTGGTTTCAGAACGGCTTGCATTGAAATTTACTATTCTTTTCCAGACATTCATTGTGCAAAAAAAGTGATTTTTCTCGGCGAGTTAGGCATTTTGAGTAATTTGCCGATTGGTTTCAGAACGGCTTGCATCAAAATTAACAATTTTTTGCCAGACATTCATTGTGGGGAAAAAAGTGATTTTCGCGGCGAGTTGAGGAATTTGAGTTATTTGCCGATTGGTTTCAGAACGGCTTGCATCAAAATTAACAATTTTTTGCCAGACATTCATTGTGGAAAAAAAGGGATTTTCTCGGCGATTTAAGCATTTTGAGTAATTTGCCGATTGGTTTCAGAACGGCTTGCATTGAAATTTACTATTCTTTGCCAGACATTCATTGTGGAAAAAAGTGATTTTCTCGGCGAGTTAAGCATTTTGAGTAAGTTGCCGATTGGTTTCAGAACGGCTTGCATCAAAATTAACTATTTTTTGCCAGACATTCATTGTGGAAAAAGGGTGATTTTCTCGGCGAGTTAAGCATTTTGAGTAATTTGCCGATTGGTTTCAGAACGGCTTGCATTGAAATTTACTATTCTTTGCCAGACATTCATTGTGGAACAAAAGTGATTTTCTCGGCGAGTTAAGCATTTTGAGTAATTTGCCGATTGGTTTCAGAACGGCTTGCATCAAAATTAACTATTTTTTGCCAGACATTCATTGTGGAAAAAAACTGATTTTCTCGGCGAGTTAAGCATTTTGAGTAATTTGCCGATTGGTTTCAGAACGGCTTGCATTGAAAATTACTATTCTTTGCCAGACATTCATTGTGGAACAAAAGTGATTTTCTCGGCGAGTTAAGCATTTTGAGTAATTTGCCGATTGGTTTCAGAACGGCTTGCATCAAAATTAACTATTTTTTGCCAGGCATTGATTGTGGAAAAAAAGTGATTTTCTAGGCGAGTTAAGCATTTTGAGTAATTTGCCGATTGGTTTCGGAACGGCTTGCATTGAAATTTACTATTCTTTGCCAGACATTCATTGTGGGAAAAAAAGTGATTTTCTCGGCGAGTTAAGCATTTTGAGTAATTTGCCGATTGGTTTCAGAACGGCTTGCATCAAAATTAACTATTTTTTGCCAGGCATTGATTGTGGAAAAAAAGTGATTTTCTCGGCGAGTTAAGCATTTTGAGTAAGTTGCCGATTGGTTTCAGAACGGCTTGCATCAAAATTAACTATTTTTTGCCAGACATTCTTTGTGGGAAAAAAAGTGATTTTCTCGGCGAGTTTAGCTTTTTGAGTAATTTGCCGATTGATTTCAGAACGGCTTGCATTGAAATTTACTATTCTTTGCCAGACATTCATTGTGGAACAAAAGTGATTTTCTCGGCGAGTTAAGCATTTTGAGTAATTTGCCGATTGGTTTCAGAACGGCTTGCATTGAAAATTACTATTCTTTGCCAGACATTCATTGTGGAACAAAAGAGATTTTCTCGGCGAGTTAAGCATTTTGAGTAATTTGCCGATTGGTTTCAGAACGGCTTGCGTCAAAATTAACTATTTTTTGCCAGGCATTGATTGTGGAAAAAAAGTGATTTTCTAGGCGAGTTAAGCATTTTGAGTAATTTGCCGATTGGTTTCGGAACGGCTTGCATTGAAATTTACTATTCTTTGCCAGACATTCATTGTGCAAAAAAAGTGATTTTCTCGGCGAGTTAAGCATTTTGAGTAAGTTGCCGATTGGTTTCAGAACGGCTTGCATCAAAATTAACTATTTTTTGCCAGACATTCATTGTGGGAAAAAAAGTGATTTTCTCGGCGAGTTTAGCTTTTTGAGTAATTTGCCGATTGATTTCAGAACGGCTTGCATTGAAATTTACTATTCTTTGCCAGACATTCATTGTGGAAAAAAAGTGATTTTCTCGGCGAGTTAAGCATTTTGAGTAATTTGCCGATTGGTTTCAGAACGGCTTGCATTGAAAATTACTATTCTTTGCCAGACATTCATTGTGGAACAAAAGTGATTTTCTCGGCGAGTTAAGCATTTTGAGTAATTTGCCGATTGGTTTCAGAACGGCTTGCATTGAAATTTACTATTCTTTGCCAGACATTCATTGTGGAAAAAAAGTGATTTTCTCGGCGAGTTAAGCATTTTGAGTAATTTGCCGATTGGTTTCAGAACGGCTTGCATCAAAATTAACTATTTTTTGCCAGGCATTGATTGTGGAAAAAAAGTGATTTTCTAGGCGAGTTAAGCATTTTGAGTAATTTGCCGATTGGTTTCGGAACAGCTTGCATTGAAATTTACTAATCTTTGCCAGACATTCATTCTGCAAAAAAAGTGATTTTCTCGGCGAGTTAAGCATTTTGAGTAAGTTGCCGATTGGTTTCAGAACGGCTTGCATCAAAATTAACAATTTTTTGCCAGCCATTCATCGTGGGGAAAAAGTGATTTTCCCGGCGAGTTAAGCATTTTGAGTAATTTGCCGATTGGTTTCAGAACGGCTTGCATTGAAATTTACTATTCTTTGCCAGACATTCATTGTGGAACAAAAGTGATTTTCTCGGCGAGTTAAGCATTTTGAGTAATTTGCCGATTGGTTTCAGAACGGCTTGCATCAAAATTAACTATTTTTTGCCAGACATTGATTGTGGAAAAAAGTGATTTTCTCGGCGAGTTAAGCATTTTGAGTAATTTGCCGATTGGTTTCAGAACGGCTTGCATTGAAATTTACTATTCTTTGCCAGACATTCATTGTGCAAAAAAGTGATTTTCGCGGCGAGTTATGCATATTGAGTAATTTGCCGATTGGTTTCAGAACGGCTTGCATCAAAATTAACTATTTTTTGCCAGACATTCATTGTGGAAAGAAAGTGATTTTCTCGGCGAGTTAAGCATTTTGCGTAATTTGCCGATTGGTTTCAGAACGGCTTGCATCAAAATTAACTATTTTTTGCCAGACATTGATTGTGGAGAAAAAGTGATTTTCTCGGCGAGTTAGGCATTTTGAGTAATTTGCCGATTGGTTTCAGAACGGCTTGCATCAAAATTAACAATTTTTCGCCAGCCATTCATTGTGGGGAAAAAAGTGATTTTCCCGGCGAGTTAAGCATTTTGAATAATTTGCCGATTGGTTTCAGAACGGCTTGCATTGAAATTTACTATTCTTTTCCAGACATTCATTGTGCAAAAAAAGCGATTTTTCTCGGCGAGTTAGGCATTTTGAGTAATTTGCCGATTGGTTTCAGAACGGCTTGCATCAAAATTAACAATTTTTTGCCAGACATTCATTGTGGGGAAAAAAGTGATTTTCGCGGCGAGTTGAGGAATTTGAGTTATTTGCCGATTGGTTTCAGAACGGCTTGCATCAAGATTAACTATTTTTTGCCAGACATTCATTGTGGAAAAAAAGTGATTTTCTCGGCGATTTAAGCATTTTGAGTAATTTGCCGATTGGTTTCAGAACGGCTTGCATTGAAATTTACTATTCTTTGCCAGACATTCATTGTGGAAAAAAGTGATTTTCTCGGCGAGTTAAGCATTTTGAGTAAGTTGCCGATTGGTTTCAGAACGGCTTGCATTGAAATTTACTATTCTTTGCCAGACATTCATTGTGGAACAAAAGTGATTTTCTCGGCGAGTTAAGCATTTTGAGTAATTTGCCGATTGGTTTCAGAACGGCTTGCATCAAAATTAACTATTTTTTGCCAGACATTCATTGTGGAAAAAAACTGATTTTCTCGGCGAGTTAAGCATTTTGAGTAATTTGCCGATTGGTTTCAGAACGGCTTGCATTGAAAATTACTATTCTTTGCCAGACATTCATTGTGGAACAAAAGTGATTTTCTCGGCGAGTTAAGCTTTTTGAGTAATTTGCCGATTGGTTTCAGAACGGCTTGCGTCAAAATTAACTATTTTTTGCCAGGCATTGATTGTGGAAAAAAAGTGATTTTCTAGGCGAGTTAAGCATTTTGAGTAATTTGCCGATTGGTTTCGGAACGGCTTGCATTGAAATTTACTATTCTTTGCCAGACATTCATTGTGCAAAAAAAGTGATTTTCTCGGCGAGTTAAGCATTTTGAGTAAGTTGCCGATTGGTTTCAGAACGGCTTGCATCAAAATTAACAATTTTTTGCCAGCCATTCATCGTGGGGAAAAAGTGATTTTCCCGGCGAGTTAAGCATTTTGAGTAATTTGCCGATTGGTTTCAGAACGGCTTGCATTGAAATTTACTATTCTTTGCCAGACATTCATTGTGGAACAAAAGTGATTTTCTCGGCGAGTTAAGCATTTTGAGTAATTTGCCGATTGGTTTCAGAACGGCTTGCATCAAAATTAACTATTTTTTGCCAGACATTGATTGTGGAAAAAAGTGATTTTCTCGGCGAGTTAAGCATTTTGAGTAATTTGCCGATTGGTTTCAGAACGGCTTGCATTGAAATTTACTATTCTTTGCCAGACATTCATTGTGCAAAAAAGTGATTTTCGCGGCGAGTTATGCATATTGAGTAATTTGCCGATTGGTTTCAGAACGGCTTGCATCAAAATTAACTATTTTTTGCCAGACATTCATTGTGGAAAGAAAGTGATTTTCTCGGCGAGTTAAGCATTTTGCGTAATTTGCCGATTGGTTTCAGAACGGCTTGCATCAAAATTAACTATTTTTTGCCAGACATTGATTGTGGAGAAAAAGTGATTTTCTCGGCGAGTTAGGCATTTTGAGTAATTTGCCGATTGGTTTCAGAACGGCTTGCATCAAAATTAACAATTTTTCGCCAGCCATTCATTGTGGGGAAAAAAGTGATTTTCCCGGCGAGTTAAGCATTTTGAATAATTTGCCGATTGGTTTCAGAACGGCTTGCATTGAAATTTACTATTCTTTTCCAGACATTCATTGTGCAAAAAAAGTGATTTTTCTCGGCGAGTTAGGCATTTTGAGTAATTTGCCGATTGGTTTCAGAACGGCTTGCATCAAAATTAACAATTTTTTGCCAGACATTCATTGTGGGGAAAAAAGTGATTTTCGCGGCGAGTTGAGGAATTTGAGTTATTTGCCGATTGGTTTCAGAACGGCTTGCATCAAAATTAACTATTTTTTGCCAGACATTCATTGTGGAAAAAAAGGGATTTTCTCGGCGATTTAAGCATTTTGAGTAATTTGCCGATTGGTTTCAGAACGGCTTGCATTGAAATTTACTATTCTTTGCCAGACATTCATTGTGGAACAAAAGTGATTTTCTCGGCGAGTTAAGCATTTTGAGTAAGTTGCCGATTGGTTTCAGAACGGCTTGCATCAAAATTAACTATTTTTTGCCAGACATTCATTGTGGAAAAAAACTGATTTTCTCGGCGAGTTAAGCATTTTGAGTAATTTGCCGATTGGTTTCAGAACGGCTTGCATTGAAAATTACTATTCTTTGCCAGACATTCATTGTGGAACAAAAGTGATTTTCTCGGCGAGTTAAGCATTTTGAGTAATTTGCCGATTGGTTTCAGAACGGCTTGCATCAAAATTAACTATTTTTTGCCAGGCATTGATTGTGGAAAAAAAGTGATTTTCTAGGCGAGTTAAGCATTTTGAGTAATTTGCCGATTGGTTTCGGAACGGCTTGCATTGAAATTTACTATTCTTTGCCAGACATTCATTGTGGGAAAAAAAGTGATTTTCTCGGCGAGTTAAGCATTTTGAGTAATTTGCCGATTGGTTTCAGAACGGCTTGCATCAAAATTAACTATTTTTTGACAGGCATTGATTGTGGAAAAAAAGTGATTTTCTCGGCGAGTTAAGCATTTTGAGTAAGTTGCCGATTGGTTTCAGAACGGCTTGCATCAAAATTAACTATTTTTTGCCAGACATTCTTTGTGGGAAAAAAAGTGATTTTCTCGGCGAGTTTAGCTTTTTGAGTAATTTGCCGATTGATTTCAGAACGGCTTGCATCAAAATTAACTATTTTTTGCCAGACATTCATTGTGGAAAAAAAGTGATTTTCTCGGCGATTTAAGCATTTTGAGTAATTTGCCGATTGGTTTCAGAACGGCTTGCATTGAAATTTACTATTCTTTGCCAGACATTCATTGTGGAAAAAAGTGATTTTCTCGGCGAGTTAAGCATTTTGAGTAAGTTGCCGATTGGTTTCAGAACGGCTTGCATCAAAATTAACTATTTTTTGCCAGACATTCATTGTGGAAAAAGGGTGATTTTCTCGGCGAGTAAAGCATTTTGAATAATTTGCCGATTGGTTTCAGAACGGCTTGCATTGAAATTTACTATTCTTTGCCAGACATTCATTGTGGAACAAAAGTGATTTTCTCGGCGAGTTAAGCATTTTGAGTAATTTGCCGATTGGTTTCAGAACGGCTTGCATCAAAATTAACTATTTTTTGCCAGACATTCATTGTGGAAAAAAAGTGATTTTCTCGGCGAGTTAAGCATTTTGAGTAATTTGCCGATTGGTTTCAGAACGGCTTGCATTGAAATTTACTATTCTTTGCCAGACATTCATTGTAGAAAAAAGAGATTTTCTCGGCGAGTTAAGCATTTTGAGTAAGTTGCCGATTGGTTTCAGAACGGCTTGCATCAAAATTAACTATTTTTTGCCAGACATTCATTGTGGAAAAAGAGTGATTTTCTCGGCGAGTTAAGCATTTTGAGTAATTTGCCGATTGGTTTCAGAACAGCTTGCATTGAAATTTACTAATCTTTGCCAGACATTCATTCTGCAAAAAAAGTGATTTTCTCGGCGAGTTAAGCATTTTGAGTAATTTGCCGATTGGTTTCAGAACGGCTTGCATCAAAATTAACAATTTTTTGCCAGCCATTCATCGTGGGGAAAAAGTGATTTTCCCGGCGAGTTAAGCATTTTGAGTAATTTGCCGATTGGTTTCAGAACGGCTTGCATTGAAATTTACTATTCTTTGCCAGACATTCATTGTGGAACAGAAGTGATTTTCTCGGCGAGTTAAGCATTTTGAGTAATTTGCCGATTGGTTTCAGAACGGCTTGCATCAAAATTAACTATTTTTTGCCAGACATTGATTGTGGAAAAAAGTGATTTTCTCGGCGAGTTAAGCATTTTGAGTAATTTGCCGATTGGTTTCAGAACGGCTTGCATTGAAATTTACTATTCTTTGCCAGACATTCATTGTGCAAAAAAGTGATTTTCGCGGCGAGTTATGCATATTGAGTAATTTGCCGATTGGTTTCAGAACGGCTTGCATCAAAATTAACTATTTTTTGCCAGACATTCATTGTGGAAAGAAAGTGATTTTCTCGGCGAGTTAAGCATTTTGCGTAATTTGCCGATTGGTTACAGAACGGCTTGCATCAAAATTAACTATTTTTTGCCAGACATTGATTGTGGAGAAAAAGTGATTTTCTCGGCGAGTTAGGCATTTTGAGTAATTTGCCGATTGGTTTCAGAACGGCTTGCATCAAAATTAACAATTTTTCGCCAGCCATTCATTGTGGGGAAAAAAGTGATTTTCCCGGCGAGTTAAGCATTTTGAGTAATTTGCCGATTGGTTTCAGAACGGCTTGCATTGAAATTTACTATTCTTTGCCAGACATTCATTGTGGAACAGAAGTGATTTTCTCGGCGAGTTAAGCATTTTGAGTAATTTGCCGATTGGTTTCAGAACGGCTTGCATCAAAATTAACTATTTTTTGCCAGACATTGATTGTGGAAAAAAGTGATTTTCTCGGCGAGTTAAGCATTTTGAGTAATTTGCCGATTGGTTTCAGAACGGCTTGCATTGAAATTTACTATTCTTTGCCAGACATTCATTGTGCAAAAAAGTGATTTTCGCGGCGAGTTATGCATATTGAGTAATTTGCCGATTGGTTTCAGAACGGCTTGCATCAAAATTAACTATTTTTTGCCAGACATTCATTGTGGAAAGAAAGTGATTTTCTCGGCGAGTTAAGCATTTTGCGTAATTTGCCGATTGGTTACAGAACGGCTTGCATCAAAATTAACTATTTTTTGCCAGACATTGATTGTGGAGAAAAAGTGATTTTCTCGGCGAGTTAGGCATTTTGAGTAATTTGCCGATTGGTTTCAGAACGGCTTGCATCAAAATTAACAATTTTTCGCCAGCCATTCATTGTGGGGAAAAAAGTGATTTTCCCGGCGAGTTAAGCATTTTGAATAATTTGCCGATTGGTTTCAGAACGGCTTGCATTGAAATTTACTATTCTTTTCCAGACATTCATTGTGCAAAAAAAGTGATTTTTCTCGGCGAGTTAGGCATTTTGAGTAATTTGCCGATTGGTTTCAGAACGGCTTGCATCAAAATTAACAATTTTTTGCCAGACATTCATTGTGGGGAAAAAAAGTGATTTTCGCGGCGAGTTGAGGAATTTGAGTTATTTGCCGATTGGTTTCAGAACGGCTTGCATCAAGATTAACTATTTTTTGCCAGACATTCATTGTGGAAAAAAAGTGATTTTCTCGGCGATTTAAGCATTTTGAGTAATTTGCCGATTGGTTTCAGAACGGCTTGCATTGAAATTTACTATTCTTTGCCAGACATTCATTGTGGAAAAAAGTGATTTTCTCGGCGAGTTAAGCATTTTGAGTAAGTTGCCGATTGGTTTCAGAACGGCTTGCATTGAAATTTACTATTCTTTGCCAGACATTCATTGTGGAACAAAAGTGATTTTCTCGGCGAGTTAAGCATTTTGAGTAATTTGCCGATTGGTTTCAGAACGGCTTGCATCAAAATTAACTATTTTTTGCCAGACATTCATTGTGGAAAAAAACTGATTTTCTCGGCGAGTTAAGCATTTTGAGTAATTTGCCGATTGGTTTCAGAACGGCTTGCATTGAAAATTACTATTCTTTGCCAGACATTCATTGTGCAAAAAAAGTGATTTTTCTCGGCGAGTTAGGCATTTTGAGTAATTTGCCGATTGGTTTCAGTACGGCTTGCATCAAAATTAACAATTTTTTGCCAGACATTCATTGTGGAAAAAAAGTGATTTTCTCGGCGAGTTAAGCATTTTGAGTAATTTGCCGATTGGTTTCAGAACGGCTTGCATTGAAAATTACTATTCTTTGCCAGACATTCATTGTGGAACAAAAGTGATTTTCTCGGCGAGTTAAGCATTTTGAGTAATTTGCCGATTGGTTTCAGAACGGCTTGCGTCAAAATTAACTATTTTTTGCCAGGCATTGATTGTGGAAAAAAAGTGATTTTCTAGGCGAGTTAAGCATTTTGAGTAATTTGCCGATTGGTTTCGGAACGGCTTGCATTGAAATTTACTATTCTTTGCCAGACATTCATTGTGCAAAAAAAGTGATTTTCTCGGCGAGTTAAGCATTTTGAGTAAGTTGCCGATTGGTTTCAGAACGGCTTGCATCAAAATTAACTATTTTTTGCCAGACATTCATTGTGGGAAAAAAAGTGATTTTCTCGGCGAGTTTAGCTTTTTGAGTAATTTGCCGATTGATTTCAGAACGGCTTGCATTGAAATTTACTATTCTTTGCCAGACATTCATTGTGGAACAAAAGTGATTTTCTCGGCGAGTTAAGCATTTTGAGTAATTTGCCGATTGGTTTCAGAACGGCTTGCATCAAAATTAACTATTTTTTGCCAGACATTCATTGTGGAACAAAAGTGATTTTCTCGGCGAGTTAAGCATTTTGAGTAATTTGCCGATTGGTTTCAGAACGGCTTGCATTGAAATTTACTATTCTTTGCCAGACATTCATTGTGGAAAAAAAGTGATTTTCTCGGCGAGTTTAGCATTTTGAGTAATTTGCCGATTGGTTTCAGAACGGCTTGCATCAAAATTAACTATTTTTTGCCAGGCATTGATTGTGGAAAAAAAGTGATTTTCTAGGCGAGTTAAGCATTTTGAGTAATTTGCCGATTGGTTTCGGAACAGCTTGCATTGAAATTTACTAATCTTTGCCAGACATTCATTCTGCAAAAAAAGTGATTTTCTCGGCGAGTTAAGCATTTTGAGTAAGTTGCCGATTGGTTTCAGAACGGCTTGCATCAAAATTAACAATTTTTTGCCAGCCATTCATCGTGGGGAAAAAGTGATTTTCCCGGCGAGTTAAGCATTTTGAGTAATTTGCCGATTGGTTTCAGAACGGCTTGCATCAAAATTAACTATTTTTTGCCAGACATTGATTGTGGAAAAAAGTGATTTTCTCGGCGAGTTAAGCATTTTGAGTAATTTGCCGATTGGTTTCAGAACGGCTTGCATTGAAATTAACTATTTTTTGCCAGACATTGATTGTGGAGAAAAAGTGATTTTCTCGGCGAGTTAGGCATTTTGAGTAATTTGCCGATTGGTTTCAGAACGGCTTGCATCAAAATTAACTATTTTTTGCCAGACATTCATTGTGGAAAAAGGGTGATTTTCTCGGCGAGTTAAGCATTTTGAGTAATTTGCCGATTGGTTTCAGAACGGCTTGCATCAAAATTAACTATTTTTTGCCAGGCATTGATTGTGGAAAAAAAGTGATTTTCTCGGCGAGTTAAGCATTTTGAGTAAGTTGCCGATTGGTTTCGGAACGGCTTGCATTGAAATTTACTATTCTTTGCCAGACATTGATTGTGGAAAAAAAGTGATTTTCTCGGCGAGTTAAGCATTTTGAGTAAGTTGCCGATTGGTTTCAGAACGGCTTGCATCAAAATTAACTATTTTTTGCCAGACATTCTTTGTGGGAAAAAAAGTGATTTTCTCGGCGAGTTTAGCTTTTTGAGTAATTTGCCGATTGATTTCAGAACGGCTTGCATTGAAATTTACTATTCTTTGCCAGACATTCATTGTGGAACAAAAGTGATTTTCTCGGCGAGTTAAGCATTTTGAGTAATTTGCCGATTGGTTTCAGAACGGCTTGCATCAAAATTAACTATTTTTTGCCAGACATTCATTGTGGAAAAAAAGTGATTCTCTCGGCGAGTTAAGCATTTTGAGTAATTTGCCGATTGGTTTCAGAACGGCTTGCATTGAAATTTACTATTCTTTGCCAGACATTCATTGTGCAAAAACGTGATTTTCGCGGCGAGTTAAGCATATTGAGTAATTTGCCGATTGGTTTCAGAACGGCTTGCATCAAAATTAACTATTTTTTGCCAGACATTCATTGTGGAAAAAAAGTGATTTTCTCGGCGATTTAAGCATTTTGAGTAATTTGCCGATTGGTTTCAGAACGGCTTGCATTGAAATTTACTATTCTTTGCCAGACATTCATTGTGGAAAAAAGTGATTTTCTCGGCGAGTTAAGCATTTTGAGTAAGTTGCCGATTGGTTTCAGAACGGCTTGCATCAAAATTAACTATTTTTTGCCAGACATTCATTGTGGAAAAAGGGTGATTTTCTCGGCGAGTTAAGCATTTTGAGTAATTTGCCGATTGGTTTCAGAACGGCTTGCATTGAAATTTACTATTCTTTGCCAGACATTCATTGTGGAACAAAAGTGATTTTCTCGGCGAGTTAAGCATTTTGAGTAATTTGCCGATTGGTTTCAGAACGGCTTGCATCAAAATTAACTATTTTTTGCCAGACATTCATTGTGGAAAAAAAGTGATTTTCTCGGCGAGTTAAGCATTTTGAGTAATTTGCCGATTGGTTTCAGAACGGCTTGCATTGAAATTTACTATTCTTTGCCAGACATTCATTGTAGAAAAAAGAGATTTTCTCGGCGAGTTAAGCATTTTGAGTAAGTTGCCGATTGGTTTCAGAACGGCTTGCATCAAAATTAACTATTTTTTGCCAGACATTCATTGTGGAAAAAGAGTGATTTTCTCGGCGAGTTAAGCATTTTGAGTAATTTGCCGATTGGTTTCAGAACAGCTTGCATTGAAATTTACTAATCTTTGCCAGACATTCATTCTGCAAAAAAAGTGATTTTCTCGGCGAGTTAAGCATTTTGAGTAATTTGCCGATTGGTTTCAGAACGGCTTGCATCAAAATTAACAATTTTTTGCCAGCCATTCATCGTGGGGAAAATGTGATTTTCCCGGCGTGTTAAGCATTTTGAGTAATTTGCCGATTGGTTTCAGAACGGCTTGCATTGAAATTTACTATTCTTTGCCAGACATTCATTGTGGAACAGAAGTGATTTTCTCGGCGAGTTAAGCATTTTGAGTAATTTGCCGATTGGTTTCAGAACGGCTTGCATCAAAATTAACTATTTTTTGCCAGACATTGATTGTGGAAAAAAGTGATTTTCTCGGCGAGTTAAGCATTTTGAGTCAGTTGCCGATTGGTTTCAGAACGGCTTGCATCAAAATTAACAATTTTTTGCCAGCCATTCATCGTGGGGAAAAAGTGATTTTCCCGGCGAGTTAAGCATTTTGAGTAATTTGCCGATTGGTTTCAGAACGGCTTGCATTGAAATTTACTATTCTTTGCCAGACATTCATTGTGGAACAAAAGTGATTTTCTCGGCGAGTTAAGCATTTTGAGTAATTTGCCGATTGGTTTCAGAACGGCTTGCATCAAAATTAACTATTTTTTGCCAGACATTCATTGTGGAAAAAAAGTGATTCTCTCGGCGAGTTAAGCATTTTGAGTAATTTGCCGATTGGTTTCAGAACGGCTTGCATTGAAATTTACTATTCTTTGCCAGACATTCATTGTGCAAAAACGTGATTTTCGCGGCGAGTTAAGCATATTGAGTAATTTGCCGATTGGTTTCAGAACGGCTTGCATCAAAATTAACTATTTTTTGCCAGACATTCATTGTGGAAAAAAAGTGATTTTCTCGGCGATTTAAGCATTTTGAGTAATTTGCCGATTGGTTTCAGAACGGCTTGCATTGAAATTTACTATTCTTTGCCAGACATTCATTGTGGAAAAAAGTGATTTTCTCGGCGAGTTAAGCATTTTGAGTAAGTTGCCGATTGGTTTCAGAACGGCTTGCATCAAAATTAACTATTTTTTGCCAGACATTCATTGTGGAAAAAGGGTGATTTTCTCGGCGAGTTAAGCATTTTGAGTAATTTGCCGATTGGTTTCAGAACGGCTTGCATTGAAATTTACTATTCTTTGCCAGACATTCATTGTGGAACAAAAGTGATTTTCTCGGCGAGTTAAGCATTTTGAGTAATTTGCCGATTGGTTTCAGAACGGCTTGCATCAAAATTAACTATTTTTTGCCAGACATTCATTGTGGAAAAAAAGTGATTTTCTCGGCGAGTTAAGCATTTTGAGTAATTTGCCGATTGGTTTCAGAACGGCTTGCATTGAAATTTACTATTCTTTGCCAGACATTCATTGTAGAAAAAAGAGATTTTCTCGGCGAGTTAAGCATTTTGAGTAAGTTGCCGATTGGTTTCAGAACGGCTTGCATCAAAATTAACTATTTTTTGCCAGACATTCATTGTGGAAAAAGAGTGATTTTCTCGGCGAGTTAAGCATTTTGAGTAATTTGCCGATTGGTTTCAGAACAGCTTGCATTGAAATTTACTAATCTTTGCCAGACATTCATTCTGCAAAAAAAGTGATTTTCTCGGCGAGTTAAGCATTTTGAGTAATTTGCCGATTGGTTTCAGAACGGCTTGCATCAAAATTAACAATTTTTTGCCAGCCATTCATCGTGGGGAAAATGTGATTTTCCCGGCGTGTTAAGCATTTTGAGTAATTTGCCGATTGGTTTCAGAACGGCTTGCATTGAAATTTACTATTCTTTGCCAGACATTCATTGTGGAACAGAAGTGATTTTCTCGGCGAGTTAAGCATTTTGAGTAATTTGCCGATTGGTTTCAGAACGGCTTGCATCAAAATTAACTATTTTTTGCCAGACATTGATTGTGGAAAAAAGTGATTTTCTCGGCGAGTTAAGCATTTTGAGTAAGTTGCCGATTGGTTTCAGAACGGCTTGCATCAAAATTAACAATTTTTTGCCAGCCATTCATCGTGGGGAAAAAGTGATTTTCCCGGCGAGTTAAGCATTTTGAGTAATTTGCCGATTGGTTTCAGAACGGCTTGCATTGAAATTTACTATTCTTTGCCAGACATTCATTGTGGAACAAAAGTGATTTTCTCGGCGAGTTAAGCATTTTGAGTAATTTGCCGATTGGTTTCAGAACGGCTTGCATCAAAATTAACTATTTTTTGCCAGACATTGATTGTGGAGAAAAAGTGATTTTCTCGGCGAGTTAGGCATTTTGAGTAATTTGCCGATTGGTTTCAGAACGGCTTGCATCAAAATTAACAATTTTTCGCCAGCCATTCATTGTGGGGAAAAAAGTGATTTTCCCGGCGAGTTAAGCATTTTGAATAATTTGCCGATTGGTTTCAGAACGGCTTGCATTGAAATTTACTATTCTTTTCCAGACATTCATTGTGCAAAAAAAGTGATTTTTCTCGGCGAGTTAGGCATTTTGAGTAATTTGCCGATTGGTTTCAGAACGGCTTGCATCAAAATTAACAATTTTTTGCCAGACATTCATTGTGGGGAAAAAAAGTGATTTTCGCGGCGACTTGAGGAATTTGAGTTATTTGCCGATTGGTTTCAGAACGGCTTGCATCAAGATTAACTATTTTTTGCCAGACATTCATTGTGGAAAAAAAGTGATTTTCTCGGCGATTTAAGCATTTTGAGTAATTTGCCGATTGGTTTCAGAACGGCTTGCATTGAAATTTACTATTCTTTGCCAGACATTCATTGTGGAAAAAAGTGATTTTCTCGGCGAGTTAAGCATTTTGAGTAAGTTGCCGATTGGTTTCAGAACGGCTTGCATTGAAATTTACTATTCTTTGCCAGACATTCATTGTGGAACAAAAGTGATTTTCTCGGCGAGTTAAGCATTTTGAGTAATTTGCCGATTGGTTTCAGAACGGCTTGCATCAAAATTAACTATTTTTTGCCAGACATTCATTGTGGAAAAAAACTGATTTTCTCGGCGAGTTAAGCATTTTGAGTAATTTGCCGATTGGTTTCAGAACGGCTTGCATTGAAAATTACTATTCTTTGCCAGACATTCATTGTGGAACAAAAGTGATTTTCTCGGCGAGTTAAGCATTTTGAGTAATTTGCCGATTGGTTTCAGAACGGCTTGCGTCAAAATTAACTATTTTTTGCCAGGCATTGATTGTGGAAAAAAAGTGATTTTCTAGGCGAGTTAAGCATTTTGAGTAATTTGCCGATTGGTTTCGGAACGGCTTGCATTGAAATTTACTATTCTTTGCCAGACATTCATTGTGCAAAAAAAGTGATTTTCTCGGCGAGTTAAGCATTTTGAGTAAGTTGCCGATTGGTTTCAGAACGGCTTGCATCAAAATTAACTATTTATTGCCAGACATTCATTGTGGGAAAAAAAGTGATTTTCTCGGCGAGTTTAGCTTTTTGAGTAATTTGCCGATTGATTTCAGAACGGCTTGCATTGAAATTTACTATTCTTTGCCAGACATTCATTGTGGAACAAAAGTGATTTTCTCGGCGAGTTAAGCATTTTGAGTAATTTGCCGATTGGTTTCAGAACGGCTTGCATCAAAATGAACTATTTTTTGCCAGACATTCATTGTGGAAAAAAAGTGATTTTCTCGGCGAGTTAAGCATTTTGAGTAACTTGCCGATTGGTTTCAGAACGGCTTGCATTGAAAATTACTATTCTTTGCCAGACATTCATTGTGGAACAAAAGTGATTTTCTCGGCGAGTTAAGCATTTTGAGTAATTTGCCGATTGGTTTCAGAACGGCTTGCATTGAAATTTACTATTCTTTGCCAGACATTCATTGTGGAAAAAAAGTGATTTTCTCGGCGAGTTAAGCATTTTGAGTAATTTGCCGATTGGTTTCAGAACGGCTTGCATCAAAATTAACTATTTTTTGCCAGGCATTGATTGTGGAAAAAAAGTGATTTTCTAGGCGAGTTAAGCATTTTGAGTAATTTGCCGATTGGTTTCGGAACAGCTTGCATTGAAATTTACTAATCTTTGCCAGACATTCATTCTGCAAAAAAAGTGATTTTCTCGGCGAGTTAAGCATTTTGAGTAAGTTGCCGATTGGTTTCAGAACGGCTTGCATCAAAATTAACAATTTTTTGCCAGCCATTCATCGTGGGGAAAAAGTGATTTTCCCGGCGAGTTAAGCATTTTGAGTAATTTGCCGATTGGTTTCAGAACGGCTTGCATTGAAATTTACTATTCTTTGCCAGACATTCATTGTGGAACAAAAGTGATTTTCTCGGCGAGTTAAGCATTTTGAGTAATTTGCCGATTGGTTTCAGAACGGCTTGCATCAAAATGAACTATTTTTTGCCAGACATTGATTGTGGAAAAAAGTGATTTTCTCGGCGAGTTAAGCATTTTGAGTAATTTGCCGATTGGTTTCAGAACGGCTTGCATTGAAATTTACTATTCTTTGCCAGACATTCATTGTGCAAAAAAGTGATTTTCTCGGCGAGTTAAGCATTTTGCGTAATTTGCCGATTGGTTTCAGAACGGCTTGCATCAAAATTAACTATTTTTTGCCAGACATTGATTGTGGAGAAAAAGTGATTTTCTCGGCGAGTTAGGCATTTTGAGTAATTTGCCGATTGGTTTCAGAACGGCTTGCATCAAAATTAACAATTTTTCGCCAGCCATTCATTGTGGGGAAAAAAGTGATTTTCCCGGCGAGTTAAGCATTTTGAATAATTTGCCGATTGGTTTCAGAACGGCTTGCATTGAAATTTACTATTCTTTTCCAGACATTCATTGTGCAAAAAAAGTGATTTTTCTCGGCGAGTTAGGCATTTTGAGTAATTTGCCGATTGGTTTCAGAACGGCTTGCATCAAAATTAACAATTTTTTGCCAGACATTCATTGTGGGGAAAAAAGTGATTTTCGCGGCGAGTTGAGGAATTTGAGTTATTTGCCGATTGGTTTCAGAACGGCTTGCATCAAAATTAACTATTTTTTGCCAGACATTCATTGTGGAAAAAAAGTGATTTTCTCGGCGATTTAAGCATTTTGAGTAATTTGCCGATTGGTTTCAGAACGGCTTGCATTGAAATTTACTATTCTTTGCCAGACATTCATTGTGGAAAAAAGTGATTTTCTCGGCGAGTTAAGCATTTTGAGTAAGTTGCCGATTGGTTTCAGAACGGCTTGCATCAAAATTAACTATTTTTTGCCAGACATTCATTGTGGAAAAAGGGTGATTTTCTCGGCGAGTTAAGCATTTTGAGTAATTTGCCGATTGGTTTCAGAACGGCTTGCATTGAAATTTACTATTCTTTGCCAGACATTCATTGTGGAACAAAAGTGATTTTCTCGGCGAGTTAAGCATTTTGAGTAATTTGCCGATTGGTTTCAGAACGGCTTGCATCAAAATTAACTATTTTTTGCCAGGCATTGATTGTGGAAAAAAAGTGATTTTCTAGGCGAGTTAAGCATTTTGAGTAATTTGCCGATTGGTTTCGGAACGGCTTGCATTGAAATTTACTATTCTTTGCCAGGCATTGATTGTGGAAAAAAAGTGATTTTCTCGGCGAGTTAAGCATTTTGAGTAAGTTGCCGATTGGTTTCAGAACGGCTTGCATCAAAATTAACTATTTTTTGCCAGACATTCATTGTGGGAAAAAAAGTGATTTTCTCGGCGAGTTTAGCTTTTTGAGTAATTTGCCGATTGATTTCAGAACGGCTTGCATTGAAATTTACTATTCTTTGCCAGACATTCATTGTGGAACAAAAGTGATTTTCTCGGCGAGTTAAGCATTTTGAGTAATTTGCCGATTGGTTTCAGAACGGCTTGCATTGAAATTTACTATTCTTTGCCAGACATTCATTGTGCAAAAACGTGATTTTCGCGGCGAGTTAAGCATATTGAGTAATTTGCCGATTGGTTTCAGAACGGCTTGCATCAAAATTAACTATTTTTTGCCAGACATTCATTGTGGAAAAAAAGTGATTTTCTCGGCGATTTTAGCATTTTGAGTAATTTGCCGATTGGTTTCAGAACGGCTTGCATTGAAATTTACTATTCTTTGCCAGACATTCATTGTGGAAAAAAGTGATTTTCTCGGCGAGTTAAGCATTTTGAGTAAGTTGCCGATTGGTTTCAGAACGGCTTGCATCAAAATTAACTATTTTTTGCCAGACATTCATTGTGGAAAAAGGGTGATTTTCTCGGCGAGTTAAGCATTTTGAGTAATTTGCCGATTGGTTTCAGAACGGCTTGCATCAAAATTAACTATTTTTTGCCAGACATTCATTGTGGAAAAAAAGTGATTTTCTCGGCGAGTTAAGCATTTTGAGTAATTTGCCGATTGGTTTCAGAACGGCTTGCATTGAAATTTACTATTCTTTGCCAGACATTCATTGTGGAACAAAAGTGATTTTCTCGGCGAGTTAAGCATTTTGAGTATATTGCCGATTGGTTTCAGAACGGCTTGCATCAAAATTAACTATTTTTTGCCAGACATTCATTCTGGAAAAAAACTGATTTTCTCGGCGAGTTAAGCATTTTGAGTAATTTGCCGATTGGTTTCAGAACGGCTTGCATTGAAAATTACTATTCTTTGCCAGACATTCATTGTGGAACAAAAGTGATTTTCTCGGCGAGTTAAGCATTTTGAGTAATTTGCCGATTGGTTTCAGAACGGCTTGCATCAAAATTAACTATTTTTTGCCAGGCATTGATTGTGGAAAAAAAGTGATTTTCTAGGCGAGTTAAGCATTTTGAGTAATTTGCCGATTGGTTTCGGAACGGCTTGCATTGAAATTTACTATTCTTTGCCAGGCATTGATTGTGGAAAAAAAGTGATTTTCTCGGCGAGTTAAGCATTTTGAGTAAGTTGCCGATTGGTTTCAGAACGGCTTGCATCAAAATTAACTATTTTTTGCCAGACATTCATTGTGGGAAAAAAAGTGATTTTCTCGGCGAGTTTAGCTTTTTGAGTAATTTGCCGATTGATTTCAGAACGGCTTGCATTGAAATTTACTATTCTTTGCCAGACATTCATTGTGGAACAAAAGTGATTTTCTCGGCGAGTTAAGCATTTTGAGTAATTTGCCGATTGGTTTCAGAACGGCTTGCATCAAAATTAACTATTTTTTGCCAGACATTCATTGTGGAAAAAAAGTGATTCTCTCGGCGAGTTAAGCATTTTGAGTAATTTGCCGATTGGTTTCAGATCGGCTTGCATTGAAATTTACTATTCTTTGCCAGACATTCATTGTGCAAAAACGTGATTTTCGCGGCGAGTTAAGCATATTGAGTAATTTGCCGATTGGTTTCAGAACGGCTTGCATCAAAATTAACTATTTTTTGCCAGACATTCATTGTGGAAAAAAAGTGATTTTCTCGGCGATTTTAGCATTTTGAGTAATTTGCCGATTGGTTTCAGAACGGCTTGCATTGAAATTTACTATTCTTTGCCAGACATTCATTGTGGAAAAATGTGATTTTCTCGGCGAGTTAAGCATTTTGAGTAAGTTGCCGATTGGTTTCAGAACGGCTTGCATCAAAATTAACTATTTTTTGCCAGACATTCATTGTGGAAAAAGGGTGATTTTCTCGGCGAGTTAAGCATTTTGAGTAATTTGCCGATTGGTTTCAGAACGGCTTGCATCAAAATTAACTATTTTTTGCCAGACATTCATTGTGGAAAAAAAGTGATTTTCTCGGCGAGTTAAGCATTTTGAGTAATTTGCCGATTGGTTTCAGAACGGCTTGCATTGAAATTTACTATTCTTTGCCAGACATTCATTGTGGAACAAAAGTGATTTTCTCGGCGAGTTAAGCATTTTGAGTAATTTGCCGATTGGTTTCAGAACGGCTTGCATTGAAATTTACTATTCTTTTCCAGACATTCATTGTGGAAAAAAAGTGATTTTCTCGGCGAGTTAAGCATTTTGAGTAATTTGCCGATTGGTTTCAGAACGGCTTGCATCAAAATTAACTATTTTTTGCCAGGCATTGATTGTGGAAAAAAAGTGATTTTCTAGGCGAGTTAAGCATTTTGAGTAATTTGCCGATTGGTTTCGGAACAGCTTGCATTGAAATTTACTAATCTTTGCCAGACATTCATTCTGCAAAAAAAGTGATTTTCTCGGCGAGTTAAGCATTTTGAGTAAGTTGCCGATTGGTTTCAGAACGGCTTGCATCAAAATTAACAATTTTTTGCCAGCCATTCATCGTGGGGAAAAAGTGATTTTCCCGGCGAGTTAAGCATTTTGAGTAATTTGCCGATTGGTTTCAGAACGGCTTGCATTGAAATTTACTATTCTTTGCCAGACATTCATTGTGGAACAAAAGTGATTTTCTCGGCGAGTTAAGCATTTTGAGTAATTTGCCGATTGGTTTCAGAACGGCTTGCATTGAAATTTACTATTCTTTGCCAGACATTCATTGTGCAAAAAAGTGATTTTCTCGGCGAGTTAAGCATTTTGCGTAATTTGCCGATTGGTTTCAGAACGGCTTGCATCAAAATTAACTATTTTTTGCCAGACATTGATTGTGGAGAAAAAGTGATTTTCTCGGCGAGTTAGGCATTTTGAGTAATTTGCCGATTGGTTTCAGAACGGCTTGCATCAAAATTAACAATTTTTCGCCAGCCATTCATTGTGGGGAAAAAAGTGATTTTCCCGGCGAGTTAAGCATTTTGAATAATTTGCCGATTGGTTTCAGAACGGCTTGCATTGAAATTTACTATTCTTTTCCAGACATTCATTGTGCAAAAAAAGTGATTTTTCTCGGCGAGTTAGGCATTTTGAGTAATTTGCCGATTGGTTTCAGAACGGCTTGCATCAAAATTAACAATTTTTTGCCAGACATTCATTGTGGGGAAAAAAGTGATTTTCGCGGCGAGTTGAGGAATTTGAGTTATTTGCCGATTGGTTTCAGAACGGCTTGCATCAAAATTAACTATTTTTTGCCAGACATTCATTGTGGAAAAAAAGTGATTTTCTCGGCGATTTAAGCATTTTGAGTAATTTGCCGATTGGTTTCAGAACGGCTTGCATTGAAATTTACTATTCTTTGCCAGACATTCATTGTGGAAAAAAGTGATTTTCTCGGCGAGTTAAGCATTTTGAGTAAGTTGCCGATTGGTTTCAGAACGGCTTGCATCAAAATTAACTATTTTTTGCCAGACATTCATTGTGGAAAAAGGGTGATTTTCTCGGCGAGTTAAGCATTTTGAGTAATTTGCCGATTGGTTTCAGAACGGCTTGCATTGAAATTTACTATTCTTTGCCAGACATTCATTGTGGAACAAAAGTGATTTTCTCGGCGAGTTAAGCATTTTGAGTAATTTGCCGATTGGTTTCAGAACGGCTTGCATCAAAATTAACTATTTTTTGCCAGGCATTGATTGTGGAAAAAAAGTGATTTTCTAGGCGAGTTAAGCATTTTGAGTAATTTGCCGATTGGTTTCGGAACGGCTTGCATTGAAATTTACTATTCTTTGCCAGGCATTGATTGTGGAAAAAAAGTGATTTTCTCGGCGAGTTAAGCATTTTGAGTAAGTTGCCGATTGGTTTCAGAACGGCTTGCATCAAAATTAACTATTTTTTGCCAGACATTCATTGTGGGAAAAAAAGTGATTTTCTCGGCGAGTTTAGCTTTTTGAGTAATTTGCCGATTGATTTCAGAACGGCTTGCATTGAAATTTACTATTCTTTGCCAGACATTCATTGTGGAACAAAAGTGATTTTCTCGGCGAGTTAAGCATTTTGAGTAATTTGCCGATTGGTTTCAGAACGGCTTGCATTGAAATTTACTATTCTTTGCCAGACATTCATTGTGCAAAAACGTGATTTTCGCGGCGAGTTAAGCATATTGAGTAATTTGCCGATTGGTTTCAGAACGGCTTGCATCAAAATTAACTATTTTTTGCCAGACATTCATTGTGGAAAAAAAGTGATTTTCTCGGCGATTTTAGCATTTTGAGTAATTTGCCGATTGGTTTCAGAACGGCTTGCATTGAAATTTACTATTCTTTGCCAGACATTCATTGTGGAAAAAAGTGATTTTCTCGGCGAGTTAAGCATTTTGAGTAAGTTGCCGATTGGTTTCAGAACGGCTTGCATCAAAATTAACTATTTTTTGCCAGACATTCATTGTGGAAAAAGGGTGATTTTCTCGGCGAGTTAAGCATTTTGAGTAATTTGCCGATTGGTTTCAGAACGGCTTGCATCAAAATTAACTATTTTTTGCCAGACATTCATTGTGGAAAAAAAGTGATTTTCTCGGCGAGTTAAGCATTTTGAGTAATTTGCCGATTGGTTTCAGAACGGCTTGCATTGAAATTTACTATTCTTTGCCAGACATTCATTGTGGAACAAAAGTGATTTTCTCGGCGAGTTAAGCATTTTGAGTATATTGCCGATTGGTTTCAGAACGGCTTGCATCAAAATTAACTATTTTTTGCCAGACATTCATTCTGGAAAAAAACTGATTTTCTCGGCGAGTTAAGCATTTTGAGTAATTTGCCGATTGGTTTCAGAACGGCTTGCATTGAAAATTACTATTCTTTGCCAGACATTCATTGTGGAACAAAAGTGATTTTCTCGGCGAGTTAAGCATTTTGAGTAATTTGCCGATTGGTTTCAGAACGGCTTGCATCAAAATTAACTATTTTTTGCCAGGCATCGATTGTGGAAAAAAAGTGATTTTCTAGGCGAGTTAAGCATTTTGAGTAATTTGCCGATTGGTTTCGGAACGGCTTGCATTGAAATTTACTATTCTTTGCCAGGCATTGATTGTGGAAAAAAAGTGATTTTCTCGGCGAGTTAAGCATTTTGAGTAAGTTGCCGATTGGTTTCAGAACGGCTTGCATCAAAATTAACTATTTTTTGCCAGACATTCATTGTGGGAAAAAAAGTGATTTTCTCGGCGAGTTTAGCTTTTTGAGTAATTTGCCGATTGATTTCAGAACGGCTTGCATTGAAATTTACTATTCTTTGCCAGACATTCATTGTGGAACAAAAGTGATTTTCTCGGCGAGTTAAGCATTTTGAGTAATTTGCCGATTGGTTTCAGAACGGCTTGCATCAAAATTAACTATTTTTTGCCAGACATTCATTGTGGAAAAAAAGTGATTCTCTCGGCGAGTTAAGCATTTTGAGTAATTTGCCGATTGGTTTCAGATCGGCTTGCATTGAAATTTACTATTCTTTGCCAGACATTCATTGTGCAAAAACGTGATTTTCGCGGCGAGTTAAGCATATTGAGTAATTTGCCGATTGGTTTCAGAACGGCTTGCATCAAAATTAACTATTTTTTGCCAGACATTCATTGTGGAAAAAAAGTGATTTTCTCGGCGATTTTAGCATTTTGAGTAATTTGCCGATTGGTTTCAGAACGGCTTGCATTGAAATTTACTATTCTTTGCCAGACATTCATTGTGGAAAAATGTGATTTTCTCGGCGAGTTAAGCATTTTGAGTAAGTTGCCGATTGGTTTCAGAACGGCTTGCATCAAAATTAACTATTTTTTGCCAGACATTCATTGTGGAAAAAGGGTGATTTTCTCGGCGAGTTAAGCATTTTGAGTAATTTGCCGATTGGTTTCAGAACGGCTTGCATCAAAATTAACTATTTTTTGCCAGACATTCATTGTGGAAAAAAAGTGATTTTCTCGGCGAGTTAAGCATTTTGAGTAATTTGCCGATTGGTTTCAGAACGGCTTGCATTGAAATTTACTATTCTTTGCCAGACATTCATTGTGGAACAAAAGTGATTTTCTCGGCGAGTTAAGCATTTTGAGTAATTTGCCGATTGGTTTCAGAACGGCTTGCATTGAAATTTACTATTCTTTTCCAGACATTCATTGTGGAAAAAAAGTGATTTTCTCGGCGAGTTAAGCATTTTGAGTAATTTGCCGATTGGTTTCAGAACGGCTTGCATCAAAATTAACTATTTTTTGCCAGGCATTGATTGTGGAAAAAAAGTGATTTTCTAGGCGAGTTAAGCATTTTGAGTAATTTGCCGATTGGTTTCGGAACAGCTTGCATTGAAATTTACTAATCTTTGCCAGACATTCATTCTGCAAAAAAAGTGATTTTCTCGGCGAGTTAAGCATTTTGAGTAAGTTGCCGATTGGTTTCAGAACGGCTTGCATCAAAATTAACAATTTTTTGCCAGCCATTCATCGTGGGGAAAAAGTGATTTTCCCGGCGAGTTAAGCATTTTGAGTAATTTGCCGATTGGTTTCAGAACGGCTTGCATTGAAATTTACTATTCTTTGCCAGACATTCATTGTGGAACAAAAGTGATTTTCTCGGCGAGTTAAGCATTTTGAGTAATTTGCCGATTGGTTTCAGAACGGCTTGCATCAAAATTAACTATTTTTTGCCAGACATTCATTGTGGAAAGAAAGTGATTTTCTCGGCGAGTTAAGCATTTTGCGTAATTTGCCGATTGGTTTCAGAACGGCTTGCATCAAAATTAACTATTTTTTGCCAGACATTGATTGTGGAGAAAAAGTGATTTTCTCGGCGAGTTAGGCATTTTGAGTAATTTGCCGATTGGTTTCAGAACGGCTTGCATCAAAATTAACAATTTTTCGCCAGCCATTCATTGTGGGGAAAAAAGTGATTTTCCCGGCGAGTTAAGCATTTTGAATAATTTGCCGATTGGTTTCAGAACGGCTTGCATTGAAATTTACTATTCTTTTCCAGACATTCATTGTGCAAAAAAAGTGATTTTTCTCGGCGAGTTAGGCATTTTGAGTAATTTGCCGATTGGTTTCAGAACGGCTTGCATCAAAAGTAACAATTTTTTGCCAGACATTCATTGTGGGGAAAAAAGTGATTTTCGCGGCGAGTTGAGGAATTTGAGTTATTTGCCGATTGGTTTCAGAACGGCTTGCATCAAAATTAACTATTTTTTGCCAGACATTCATTGTGGAAAAAAAGTGATTTTCTCGGCGATTTAAGCATTTTGAGTAATTTGCCGATTGGTTTCAGAACGGCTTGCATTGAAATTTACTATTCTTTGCCAGACATTCATTGTGGAAAAAAGTGATTTTCTCGGCGAGTTAAGCATTTTGAGTAAGTTGCCGATTGGTTTCAGAACGGCTTGCATCAAAATTAACTATTTTTTGCCAGACATTCATTGTGGAAAAAGGGTGATTTTCTCGGCGAGTTAAGCATTTTGAGTAATTTGCCGATTGGTTTCAGAACGGCTTGCATTGAAATTTACTATTCTTTGCCAGACATTCATTGTGGAACAAAAGTGATTTTCTCGGCGAGTTAAGCATTTTGAGTATATTGCCGATTGGTTTCAGAACGGCTTGCATCAAAATTAACTATTTTTTGCCAGACATTCATTCTGGAAAAAAACTGATTTTCTCGGCGAGTTAAGCATTTTGAGTAATTTGCCGATTGGTTTCAGAACGGCTTGCATTGAAAATTACTATTCTTTGCCAGACATTCATTGTGGAACAAAAGTGATTTTCTCGGCGAGTTAAGCATTTTGAGTAATTTGCCGATTGGTTTCAGAACGGCTTGCATCAAAATTAACTATTTTTTGCCAGGCATTGATTGTGGAAAAAAAGTGATTTTCTCGGCGAGTTAAGCATTTTGAGTAAGTTGCCGATTGGTTTCAGAACGGCTTGCATCAAAATTAACTATTTTTTGCCAGACATTCATTGTGGGAAAAAAAGTGATTTTCTCGGCGAGTTTAGCTTTTTGAGTAATTTGCCGATTGATTTCAGAACGGCTTGCATTGAAATTTACTATTCTTTGCCAGACATTCATTGTGGAACAAAAGTGATTTTCTCGGCGAGTTAAGCATTTTGAGTAATTTGCCGATTGGTTTCAGAACGGCTTGCATCAAAATTAACTATTTTTTGCCAGACATTCATTGTGGAAAAAAAGTGATTCTCTCGGCGAGTTAAGCATTTTGAGTAATTTGCCGATTGGTTTCAGAACGGCTTGCATTGAAATTTACTATTCTTTGCCAGACATTCATTGTGCAAAAACGTGATTTTCGCGGCGAGTTAAGCATATTGAGTAATTTGCCGATTGGTTTCAGAACGGCTTGCATCAAAATTAACTATTTTTTGCCAGACATTCATTGTGGAAAAAAAGTGATTTTCTCGGCGATTTTAGCATTTTGAGTAATTTGCCGATTGGTTTCAGAACGGCTTGCATTGAAATTTACTATTCTTTGCCAGACATTCATTGTGGAAAAAAGTGATTTTCTCGGCGAGTTAAGCATTTTGAGTAAGTTGCCGATTGGTTTCAGAACGGCTTGCATCAAAATTAACTATTTTTTGCCAGACATTCATTGTGGAAAAAGGGTGATTTTCTCGGCGAGTTAAGCATTTTGAGTAATTTGCCGATTGGTTTCAGAACGGCTTGCATCAAAATTAACTATTTTTTGCCAGACATTCATTGTGGAAAAAAAGTGATTTTCTCGGCGAGTTAAGCATTTTGAGTAATTTGCCGATTGGTTTCAGAACGGCTTGCATTGAAATTTACTATTCTTTGCCAGACATTCATTGTGGAACAAAAGTGATTTTCTCGGCGAGTTAAGCATTTTGAGTATATTGCCGATTGGTTTCAGAACGGCTTGCATCAAAATTAACTATTTTTTGCCAGACATTCATTCTGGAAAAAAACTGATTTTCTCGGCGAGTTAAGCATTTTGAGTAATTTGCCGATTGGTTTCAGAACGGCTTGCATTGAAAATTACTATTCTTTGCCAGACATTCATTGTGGAACAAAAGTGATTTTCTCGGCGAGTTAAGCATTTTGAGTAATTTGCCGATTGGTTTCAGAACGGCTTGCATCAAAATTAACTATTTTTTGCCAGGCATTGATTGTGGAAAAAAAGTGATTTTCTAGGCGAGTTAAGCATTTTGAGTAATTTGCCGATTGGTTTCGGAACGGCTTGCATTGAAATTTACTATTCTTTGCCAGGCATTGATTGTGGAAAAAAAGTGATTTTCTCGGCGAGTTAAGCATTTTGAGTAAGTTGCCGATTGGTTTCAGAACGGCTTGCATCAAAATTAACTATTTTTTGCCAGACATTCATTGTGGGAAAAAAAGTGATTTTCTCGGCGAGTTTAGCTTTTTGAGTAATTTGCCGATTGATTTCAGAACGGCTTGCATTGAAATTTACTATTCTTTGCCAGACATTCATTGTGGAACAAAAGTGATTTTCTCGGCGAGTTAAGCATTTTGAGTAATTTGCCGATTGGTTTCAGAACGGCTTGCATCAAAATTAACTATTTTTTGCCAGACATTCATTGTGGAAAAAAAGTGATTCTCTCGGCGAGTTAAGCATTTTGAGTAATTTGCCGATTGGTTTCAGAACGGCTTGCATTGAAATTTACTATTCTTTGCCAGACATTCATTGTGCAAAAACGTGATTTTCGCGGCGAGTTAAGCATATTGAGTAATTTGCCGATTGGTTTCAGAACGGCTTGCATCAAAATTAACTATTTTTTGCCAGACATTCATTGTGGAAAAAAAGTGATTTTCTCGGCGATTTTAGCATTTTGAGTAATTTGCCGATTGGTTTCAGAACGGCTTGCATTGAAATTTACTATTCTTTGCCAGACATTCATTGTGGAAAAAAGTGATTTTCTCGGCGAGTTAAGCATTTTGAGTAAGTTGCCGATTGGTTTCAGAACGGCTTGCATCAAAATTAACTATTTTTTGCCAGACATTCATTGTGGAAAAAGGGTGATTTTCTCGGCGAGTTAAGCATTTTGAGTAATTTGCCGATTGGTTTCAGAACGGCTTGCATCAAAATTAACTATTTTTTGCCAGACATTCATTGTGGAAAAAAAGTGATTTTCTCGGCGAGTTAAGCATTTTGAGTAATTTGCCGATTGGTTTCAGAACGGCTTGCATTGAAATTTACTATTCTTTGCCAGACATTCATTGTGCAAAAAAGTGATTTTCGCGGCGAGTTATGCATATTGAGTAATTTGCCGATTGGTTTCAGAACGGCTTGCATCAAAATTAACTATTTTTTGCCAGACAATCATTGTGGAAAGAAAGTGATTTTCTCGGCGAGTTAAGCATTTTGCGTAATTTGCCGATTGGTTTCAGAACGGCTTGCATCAAAATTAACTATTTTTTGCCAGACATTGATTGTGGAGAAAAAGTGATTTTCTCGGCGAGTTAGGCATTTTGAGTAATTTGCCGATTGGTTTCAGAACGGCTTGCATTGAAATTTACTATTCTTTGCCAGACATTCATTGTGCAAAAACGTGATTTTCGCGGCGAGTTAAGCATATTGAGTAATTTGCCGATTGGTTTCAGAACGGCTTGCATCAAAATTAACTATTTTTTGCCAGACATTCATTGTGGAAAAAAAGTGATTTTCTCGGCGATTTTAGCATTTTGAGTAATTTGCCGATTGGTTTCAGAACGGCTTGCATTGAAATTTACTATTCTTTGCCAGACATTCATTGTGGAAAAAAGTGATTTTCTCGGCGAGTTAAGCATTTTGAGTAAGTTGCCGATTGGTTTCAGAACGGCTTGCATCAAAATTAACTATTTTTTGCCAGACATTCATTGTGGAAAAAGGGTGATTTTCTCGGCGAGTTAAGCATTTTGAGTAATTTGCCGATTGGTTTCAGAACGGCTTGCATCAAAATTAACTATTTTTTGCCAGACATTCATTGTGGAAAAAAAGTGATTTTCTCGGCGAGTTAAGCATTTTGAGTAATTTGCCGATTGGTTTCAGAACGGCTTGCATTGAAATTTACTATTCTTTGCCAGACATTCATTGTGCAAAAAAGTGATTTTCGCGGCGAGTTATGCATATTGAGTAATTTGCCGATTGGTTTCAGAACGGCTTGCATCAAAATTAACTATTTTTTGCCAGACAATCATTGTGGAAAGAAAGTGATTTTCTCGGCGAGTTAAGCATTTTGCGTAATTTGCCGATTGGTTTCAGAACGGCTTGCATCAAAATTAACTATTTTTTGCCAGACATTGATTGTGGAGAAAAAGTGATTTTACCGGCGAGTTAAGCATTTTGAGTAATTTGCCGATTGGTTTCAGAACGGCTTGCATTGAAATTTACTATTCTTTGCCAGACATTCATTGTGGAACAAAAGTGATTTTCTCGGCGAGTTAAGCATTTTGAGTAATTTGCCGATTGGTTTCAGAACGGCTTGCATCAAAATTAACTATTTTTTGCCAGACATTGATTGTGGAAAAAAGTGATTTTCTCGGCGAGTTAAGCATTTTGAGTAATTTGCCGATTGGTTTCAGAACGGCTTGCATTGAAATTTACTATTCTTTGCCAGACATTCATTGTGCAAAAAAGTGATTTTCGCGGCGAGTTATGCATATTGAGTAATTTGCCGATTGGTTTCAGAACGGCTTGCATCAAAATTAACTATTTTTTGCCAGACATTCATTGTGGAAAGAAAGTGATTTTCTCGGCGAGTTAAGCATTTTGCGTAATTTGCCGATTGGTTTCAGAACGGCTTGCATCAAAATTAACTATTTTTTGCCAGACATTGATTGTGGAGAAAAAGTGATTTTCTCGGCGAGTTAGGCATTTTGAGTAATTTGCCGATTGGTTTCAGAACGGCTTGCATCAAAATTAACAATTTTTCGCCAGCCATTCATTGTGGGGAAAAAAGTGATTTTCCCGGCGAGTTAAGCATTTTGAATAATTTGCCGATTGGTTTCAGAACGGCTTGCATTGAAATTTACTATTCTTTTCCAGACATTCATTGTGCAAAAAAAGTGATTTTTCTCGGCGAGTTAGGCATTTTGAGTAATTTGCCGATTGGTTTCAGAACGGCTTGCATCAAAATTAACAATTTTTTGCCAGACATTCATTGTGGGGAAAAAAGTGATTTTCGCGGCGAGTTGAGGAATTTGAGTTATTTGCCGATTGGTTTCAGAACGGCTTGCATCAAAATTAACTATTTTTTGCCAGACATTCATTGTGGAAAAAAAGTGATTTTCTCGTCGATTTAAGCATTTTGAGTAATTTGCCGATTGGTTTCAGAACGGCTTGCATTGAAATTTACTATTCTTTGCCAGACATTCATTGTGGAAAAAAGTGATTTTCTCGGCGAGTTAAGCATTTTGAGTAAGTTGCCGATTGGTTTCAGAACGGCTTGCATCAAAATTAACTATTTTTTGCCAGACATTCATTGTGGAAAAAGGGTGATTTTCTCGGCGAGTTAAGCATTTTGAGTAATTTGCCGATTGGTTTCAGAACGGCTTGCATTGAAATTTACTATTCTTTGCCAGACATTCATTGTGGAACAAAAGTGATTTTCTCGGCGAGTTAAGCATTTTGAGTATATTGCCGATTGGTTTCAGAACGGCTTGCATCAAAATTAACTATTTTTTGCCAGACATTCATTGTGGAAAAATACTGATTTTCTCGGCGAGTTAAGCATTTTGAGTAATTTGCCGATTGGTTTCAGAACGGCTTGCATTGAAAATTACTATTCTTTGCCAGACATTCATTGTGGAACAAAAGTGATTTTCTCGGCGAGTTAAGCATTTTGAGTAATTTGCCGATTGGTTTCAGAACGGCTTGCATCAAAATTAACTATTTTTTGCCAGGCATTGATTGTGGAAAAAAAGTGATTTTCTAGGCGAGTTAAGCATTTTGAGTAATTTGCCGATTGGTTTCGGAACGGCTTGCATTGAAATTTACTATTCTTTGCCAGACATTCATTGTGGGAAAAAAAGTGATTTTCTCGGCGAGTTAAGCATTTTGAGTAATTTGCCGATTGGTTTCAGAACGGCTTGCATCAAAATTAACTATTTTTTGCCAGGCATTGATTGTGGAAAAAAAGTGATTTTCTCGGCGAGTTAAGCATTTTGAGTAAGTTGCCGATTGGTTTCAGAACGGCTTGCATCAAAATTAACTATTTTTTGCCAGATATTCATTGTGGAAAAAAAGTGATTCTCTCGGCGAGTTAAGCATTTTGAGTAATTTGCCGATTGGTTTCAGAACGGCTTGCATTGAAATTTACTATTCTTTGCCAGACATTCATTGTGCAAAAACGTGATTTTCGCGGCGAGTTAAGCACATTGAGTAATTTGCCGATTGGTTTCAGAACGGCTTGCATCAAAATTAACTATTTTTTGCCAGACATTCATTGTGGAAAAAAAGTGATTTTCTCGGCGCTTTAAGCATTTTGAGTAATTTGCCGATTGGTTTCAGAACGGCTTGCATTGAAATTTACTATTCTTTGCCAAACATTCATTGTGGAAAAAAGTGATTTTCTCGGCGAGTTAAGCATTTTGAGTAAGTTGCCGATTGGTTTCAGAACGGCTTGCATCAAAATTAACTATTTTTTGCCAGACATTCATTGTGGAAAAAGGGTGATTTTCTCGGCGAGTTAAGCATTTTGAGTAATTTGCCGATTGGTTTCAGAACGGCTTGCATTGAAATTTACTATTCTTTGCCAGACATTCATTGTGGAACAAAAGTGGTTTTCTCGGCGAGTTAAGCATTTTGAGTAATTTGCCGATTGGTTTCAGAACGGCTTGCATCAAAATTAACTATTTTTTGCCAGACATTCATTGTGGAAAAAAAGTGATTTTCTCGGCGAGTTAAGCATTTTGAGTAATTTGCCGATTGGTTTCAGAACGGCTTGCATCAAAATTAACAATTTTTCGCCAGCCATTCATTGTGGGAAAAAAGTGATTTTCCCGGCGAGTTAAGCATTTTGAGTAATTTGCCGATTGGTTTCAGAACGGCTTGCATTGAAATTTACTATTCTTTGCCATACATTCATTGTGGAACAAAAGTGATTTTCTCGGCGAGTTAAGCATTTTGAGTAATTTGCCGATTGGTTTCAGAACGGCTTGCATTGAAATTTACTATTCTTTTCCAGACATTCATTGTGCAAAAAAAGTGATTTTTCTCGGCGAGTTAGGCATTTTGAGTAATTTGCCGATTGGTTTCAGAACGGCTTGCATCAAAATTAACAATTTTTTGCCAGACATTCATTGTGGGGAAAAAAGTGATTTTCGCGGCGAGTTGAGGAATTTGAGTTATTTGCCGATTGGTTTCAGAACGGCTTGCATCAAAATTAACTATTTTTTGCCAGACATTCATTGTGGAAAAAAAGTGATTTTCTCGGCGATTTAAGCATTTTGAGTAATTTGCCGATTGGTTTCAGAACGGCTTGCATTGAAATTTACTATTCTTTGCCAGACATTCATTGTGGAAAAAAGTGATTTTCTCGGCGAGTTAAGCATTTTGAGTAAGTTGCCGATTGGTTTCAGAACGGTTGCATCAAAATTAACAATTTTTTGCCAGCCATTCATCGTGGGGAAAAAGTGATTTTCCCGGCGAGTTAAGCATTTTGAGTAATTTGCCGATTGGTTTCAGAACGGCTTGCATTGAAATTTACTATTCTTTGCCAGACATTCATTGTGGAACAAAAGTGATTTTCTCGGCGAGTTAAGCATTTTGAGTAATTTGCCGATTGGTTTCAGAACGGCTTGCATCAAAATTAACTATTTTTTGCCAGACATTGATTGTGGAAAAAAGTGATTTTCTCGGCGAGTTAAGCATTTTGAGTAATTTGCCGATTGGTTTCAGAACGGCTTGCATCAAAATTAACTATTTTTTGCCAGACATTCATTGTGGAAAAAGGGTGATTTTCTCGGCGAGTTAAGCATTTTGAGTAATTTGCCGATTGGTTTCAGAACGGCTTGCATCAAAATTAACTATTTTTTGCCAGACATTCATTGTGGAAAAAAAGTGATTTTCTCGGCGAGTTAAGCATTTTGAGTAATTTGCCGATTGGTTTCAGAACGGCTTGCATTGAAATTTACTATTCTTTGCCAGACATTCATTGTGCAAAAAAGTGATTTTCGCGGCGAGTTATGCATATTGAGTAATTTGCCGATTGGTTTCAGAACGGCTTGCATCAAAATTAACTATTTTTTGCCAGACAATCATTGTGGAAAGAAAGTGATTTTCTCGGCGAGTTAAGCATTTTGCGTAATTTGCCGATTGGTTTCAGAACGGCTTGCATCAAAATTAACTATTTTTTGCCAGACATTGATTGTGGAGAAAAAGTGATTTTCTCGGCGAGTTAGGCATTTTGAGTAATTTGCCGATTGGTTTCAGAACGGCTTGCATTGAAATTTACTATTCTTTGCCAGACATTCATTGTGCAAAAACGTGATTTTCGCGGCGAGTTAAGCATATTGAGTAATTTGCCGATTGGTTTCAGAACGGCTTGCATCAAAATTAACTATTTTTTGCCAGACATTCATTGTGGAAAAAAAGTGATTTTCTCGGCGATTTTAGCATTTTGAGTAATTTGCCGATTGGTTTCAGAACGGCTTGCATTGAAATTTACTATTCTTTGCCAGACATTCATTGTGGAAAAAAGTGATTTTCTCGGCGAGTTAAGCATTTTGAGTAAGTTGCCGATTGGTTTCAGAACGGCTTGCATCAAAATTAACTATTTTTTGCCAGACATTCATTGTGGAAAAAGGGTGATTTTCTCGGCGAGTTAAGCATTTTGAGTAATTTGCCGATTGGTTTCAGAACGGCTTGCATCAAAATTAACTATTTTTTGCCAGACATTCATTGTGGAAAAAAAGTGATTTTCTCGGCGAGTTAAGCATTTTGAGTAATTTGCCGATTGGTTTCAGAACGGCTTGCATTGAAATTTACTATTCTTTGCCAGACATTCATTGTGCAAAAAAGTGATTTTCGCGGCGAGTTATGCATATTGAGTAATTTGCCGATTGGTTTCAGAACGGCTTGCATCAAAATTAACTATTTTTTGCCAGACAATCATTGTGGAAAGAAAGTGATTTTCTCGGCGAGTTAAGCATTTTGCGTAATTTGCCGATTGGTTTCAGAACGGCTTGCATCAAAATTAACTATTTTTTGCCAGACATTGATTGTGGAGAAAAAGTGATTTTACCGGCGAGTTAAGCATTTTGAGTAATTTGCCGATTGGTTTCAGAACGGCTTGCATTGAAATTTACTATTCTTTGCCAGACATTCATTGTGGAACAAAAGTGATTTTCTCGGCGAGTTAAGCATTTTGAGTAATTTGCCGATTGGTTTCAGAACGGCTTGCATCAAAATTAACTATTTTTTGCCAGACATTGATTGTGGAAAAAAGTGATTTTCTCGGCGAGTTAAGCATTTTGAGTAATTTGCCGATTGGTTTCAGAACGGCTTGCATTGAAATTTACTATTCTTTGCCAGACATTCATTGTGCAAAAAAGTGATTTTCGCGGCGAGTTATGCATATTGAGTAATTTGCCGATTGGTTTCAGAACGGCTTGCATCAAAATTAACTATTTTTTGCCAGACATTCATTGTGGAAAGAAAGTGATTTTCTCGGCGAGTTAAGCATTTTGCGTAATTTGCCGATTGGTTTCAGAACGGCTTGCATCAAAATTAACTATTTTTTGCCAGACATTGATTGTGGAGAAAAAGTGATTTTCTCGGCGAGTTAGGCATTTTGAGTAATTTGCCGATTGGTTTCAGAACGGCTTGCATCAAAATTAACAATTTTTCGCCAGCCATTCATTGTGGGGAAAAAAGTGATTTTCCCGGCGAGTTAAGCATTTTGAATAATTTGCCGATTGGTTTCAGAACGGCTTGCATTGAAATTTACTATTCTTTTCCAGACATTCATTGTGCAAAAAAAGTGATTTTTCTCGGCGAGTTAGGCATTTTGAGTAATTTGCCGATTGGTTTCAGAACGGCTTGCATCAAAATTAACAATTTTTTGCCAGACATTCATTGTGGGGAAAAAAGTGATTTTCGCGGCGAGTTGAGGAATTTGAGTTATTTGCCGATTGGTTTCAGAACGGCTTGCATCAAAATTAACTATTTTTTGCCAGACATTCATTGTGGAAAAAAAGTGATTTTCTCGTCGATTTAAGCATTTTGAGTAATTTGCCGATTGGTTTCAGAACGGCTTGCATTGAAATTTACTATTCTTTGCCAGACATTCATTGTGGAAAAAAGTGATTTTCTCGGCGAGTTAAGCATTTTGAGTAAGTTGCCGATTGGTTTCAGAACGGCTTGCATCAAAATTAACTATTTTTTGCCAGACATTCATTGTGGAAAAAGGGTGATTTTCTCGGCGAGTTAAGCATTTTGAGTAATTTGCCGATTGGTTTCAGAACGGCTTGCATTGAAATTTACTATTCTTTGCCAGACATTCATTGTGGAACAAAAGTGATTTTCTCGGCGAGTTAAGCATTTTGAGTATATTGCCGATTGGTTTCAGAACGGCTTGCATCAAAATTAACTATTTTTTGCCAGACATTCATTGTGGAAAAATACTGATTTTCTCGGCGAGTTAAGCATTTTGAGTAATTTGCCGATTGGTTTCAGAACGGCTTGCATTGAAAATTACTATTCTTTGCCAGACATTCATTGTGGAACAAAAGTGATTTTCTCGGCGAGTTAAGCATTTTGAGTAATTTGCCGATTGGTTTCAGAACGGCTTGCATCAAAATTAACTATTTTTTGCCAGGCATTGATTGTGGAAAAAAAGTGATTTTCTAGGCGAGTTAAGCATTTTGAGTAATTTGCCGATTGGTTTCGGAACGGCTTGCATTGAAATTTACTATTCTTTGCCAGACATTCATTGTGGGAAAAAAAGTGATTTTCTCGGCGAGTTAAGCATTTTGAGTAATTTGCCGATTGGTTTCAGAACGGCTTGCATCAAAATTAACTATTTTTTGCCAGGCATTGATTGTGGAAAAAAAGTGATTTTCTCGGCGAGTTAAGCATTTTGAGTAAGTTGCCGATTGGTTTCAGAACGGCTTGCATCAAAATTAACTATTTTTTGCCAGATATTCATTGTGGAAAAAAAGTGATTCTCTCGGCGAGTTAAGCATTTTGAGTAATTTGCCGATTGGTTTCAGAACGGCTTGCATTGAAATTTACTATTCTTTGCCAGACATTCATTGTGCAAAAACGTGATTTTCGCGGCGAGTTAAGCACATTGAGTAATTTGCCGATTGGTTTCAGAACGGCTTGCATCAAAATTAACTATTTTTTGCCAGACATTCATTGTGGAAAAAAAGTGATTTTCTCGGCGCTTTAAGCATTTTGAGTAATTTGCCGATTGGTTTCAGAACGGCTTGCATTGAAATTTACTATTCTTTGCCAAACATTCATTGTGGAAAAAAGTGATTTTCTCGGCGAGTTAAGCATTTTGAGTAAGTTGCCGATTGGTTTCAGAACGGCTTGCATCAAAATTAACTATTTTTTGCCAGACATTCATTGTGGAAAAAGGGTGATTTTCTCGGCGAGTTAAGCATTTTGAGTAATTTGCCGATTGGTTTCAGAACGGCTTGCATTGAAATTTACTATTCTTTTCCAGACATTCATTGTGCAAAAAAAGTGATTTTTCTCGGCGAGTTAGGCATTTTGAGTAATTTGCCGATTGGTTTCAGAACGGCTTGCATCAAAATTAACAATTTTTTGCCAGACATTCATTGTGGGGAAAAAAGTGATTTTCGCGGCGAGTTGAGGAATTTGAGTTATTTGCCGATTGGTTTCAGAACGGCTTGCATCAAAATTAACTATTTTTTGCCAGACATTCATTGTGGAAAAAAAGTGATTTTCTCGGCGATTTAAGCATTTTGAGTAATTTGCCGATTGGTTTCAGAACGGCTTGCATTGAAATTTACTATTCTTTGCCAGACATTCATTGTGGAAAAAAGTGATTTTCTCGGCGAGTTAAGCATTTTGAGTAAGTTGCCGATTGGTTTCAGAACGGTTGCATCAAAATTAACAATTTTTTGCCAGCCATTCATCGTGGGGAAAAAGTGATTTTCCCGGCGAGTTAAGCATTTTGAGTAATTTGCCGATTGGTTTCAGAACGGCTTGCATTGAAATTTACTATTCTTTGCCAGACATTCATTGTGGAACAAAAGTGATTTTCTCGGCGAGTTAAGCATTTTGAGTAATTTGCCGATTGGTTTCAGAACGGCTTGCATCAAAATTAACTATTTTTTGCCAGACATTGATTGTGGAAAAAAGTGATTTTCTCGGCGAGTTAAGCATTTTGAGTAATTTGCCGATTGGTTTCAGAACGGCTTGCATTGAAATTTACTATTCTTTGCCAGACATTCATTGTGCAAAAAAAGTGATTTTCGCGGCGAGTTATGCATATTGAGTAATTTGCCGATTGGTTTCAGAACGGCTTGCATCAAAATTAACTATTTTTTGCCAGACATTCATTGTGGAAAGAAAGTGATTTTCTCGGCGAGTTAAGCATTTTGCGTAATTTGCCGATTGGTTTCAGAACGGCTTGCATCAAAATTAACTATTTTTTGCCAGACATTGATTGTGGAGAAAAAGTCATTTTCTCGGCGAGTTAGGCATTTTGAGTAATTTGCCGATTGGTTTCAGAACGGCTTGCATCAAAATTAACAATTTTTCGCCAGCCATTCATTGTGGGGAAAAAAGTGATTTTCCCGGCGAGTTAAGCATTTTGAATAATTTGCCGATTGGTTTCAGAACGGCTTGCATTGAAATTTACTATTCTTTTCCAGACATTCATTGTGCAAAAAAAGTGATTTTTCTCGGCGAGTTAGGCATTTTGAGTAATTTGCCGATTGGTTTCAGAACGGCTTGCATCAAAATTAACAATTTTTTGCCAGACATTCATTGTGGGGAATAAAGTGATTTTCGCGGCGAGTTGAGGAATTTGAGTTATTTGCCGATTGGTTTCAGAACGGCTTGCATCAAAATTAACTATTTTTTGCCAGACATTCATTGTGGAAAAAAAGTGATTTTCTCGGCGATTTAAGCATTTTGAGTAATTTGCCGATTGGTTTCAGAACGGCTTGCATTGAAATTTACTATTCTTTTCCAGACATTCATTGTGGAAAAAAGTGATTTTCTCGGCGAGTTAAGCATTTTGAGTAAGTTGCCGATTGGTTTCAGAACGGCTTGCATCAAAATTAACTATTTTTTGCCAGACATTCATTGTGGAAAAAGGGTGATTTTCTCGGCGAGTTAAGCATTTTGAGTAATTTGCCGATTGGTTTCAGAACGGCTTGCATTGAAATTTACTATTCTTTGCCAGACATTCATTGTGGGAAAAAAAGTGATTTTCTCGGCGAGTTAAGCATTTTGAGTAATTTGCCGATTGGTTTCAGAACGGCTTGCATCAAAATTAACTATTTTTTGCCAGGCATTGATTGTGGAAAAAAAGTGATTTTCTAGGCGAGTTAAGCATTTTGAGTAATTTGCCGATTGGTTTCGGAACGGCTTGCATTGAAATTTACTATTCTTTGCCAGACATTCATTGTGGGAAAAAAAGTGATTTTCTCGGCGAGTTAAGCATTTTGAGTAATTTGCCGATTGGTTTCAGAACGGCTTGCATCAAAATTAACTATTTTTTGCCAGGCATTGATTGTGGAAAAAAAGTGATTTTCTCGGCGAGTTAAGCATTTTGAGTAAGTTGCCGATTGGTTTCAGAACGGCTTGCATCAAAATTAACTATTTTTTGCCAGACATTCATTGTGGGAAAAAAAGTGATTTTCTCGGCGAGTTTAGCTTTTTGAGTAATTTGCCGATTGATTTCAGAACGGCTTGCATTGAAATTTACTATTCTTTGCCAGACATTCATTGTGGAACAAAAGTGATTTTCTCGGCGAGTTAAGCATTTTGAGTGATTTGCCGATTGGTTTCAGAACGGCTTGCATCAAAATTAACTATTTTTTGCCAGACATTCATTGTGGAAAAAAAGTGATTCTCTCGGCGAGTTAAGCATTTTGAGTAATTTGCCGATTGGTTTCAGAACGGCTTGCATTGAAATTTACTATTCTTTGCCAGACATTCATTGTGGAAAAAAGTGATTTTCTCGGCGAGTTAAGCATTTTGAGTAAGTTGCCGATTGGTTTCAGAACGGCTTGCATCAAAATTAACTATTTTTTGCCAGACATTCATTGTGGAAAAAGGGTGATTTTCTCGGCGAGTTAAGCATTTTGAGTAATTTGCCCATTGGTTTCAGAACGGCTTGCATTGAAATTTACTATTCTTTGCCAGACATTCATTGTGGAACAAAAGTGATTTTCTCGGCGAGTTAAGCATTTTGAGTAATTTGCCGATTGGTTTCAGAACGGCTTGCATCAAAATTAACTATTTTTTGCCAGACATTCATTGTGGAAAAAAAGTGATTTTCTCGGCGAGTTAAGCATTTTGAGTAATTTGCCGATTGGTTTCAGAACGGCTTGCATTGAAAATTACTATTCTTTGCCAGACATTCATTGTGGAACAAAAGTGATTTTCTCGGCGAGTTAAGCATTTTGAGTAATTTGCCGATTGGTTTCAGAACGGCTTGCATCAAAATTAACTATTTTTTGCCAGACATTCATTGTGGAAAAAAAGTGATTTTCTCGGCGAGTTAAGCATTTTGAGTAATTTGCCGATTGGTTTCAGAACGGCTTGCATTGAAATTTACTATTCTTTGCCAGACATTCATTGTGCAAAAAAGTGATTTTCGCGGCGAGTTATGCATATTGAGTAATTTGCCGATTGGTTTCAGAACGGCTTGCATCAAAATTAACTATTTTTTGCCAGACATTCATTGTGGAAAGAAAGTGATTTTCTCGGCGAGTTAAGCATTTTGCGTAATTTGCCGATTGGTTTCAGAACGGCTTGCATCAAAATTAACTATTTTTTGCCAGACATTGATTGTGGAGAAAAAGTGATTTTCTCGGCGAGTTAGGCATTTTGAGTAATTTGCCGATTGGTTTCAGAACGGCTTGCATCAAAATTAACAATTTTTCGCCAGCCATTCATTGTGGGAAAAAAGTGATTTTCCCGGCGAGTTAAGCATTTTGAGTAATTTGCCGATTGGTTTCAGAACGGCTTGCATTGAAATTTACTATTCTTTGCCATACATTCATTGTGGAACAAAAGTGATTTTCTCGGCGAGTTAAGCATTTTGAGTAATTTGCCGATTGGTTTCAGAACGGCTTGCATTGAAATTTACTATTCTTTTCCAGACATTCATTGTGCAAAAAAAGTGATTTTTCTCGGCGAGTTAGGCATTTTGAGTAATTTGCCGATTGGTTTCAGAACGGCTTGCATCAAAATTAACAATTTTTTGCCAGACATTCATTGTGGGGAAAAAAGTGATTTTCGCGGCGAGTTGAGGAATTTGAGTTATTTGCCGATTGGTTTCAGAACGGCTTGCATCAAAATTAACTATTTTTTGCCAGACATTCATTGTGGAAAAAAAGTGATTTTCTCGGCGATTTAAGCATTTTGAGTAATTTGCCGATTGGTTTCAGAACGGCTTGCATTGAAATTTACTATTCTTTGCCAGACATTCATTGTGGAAAAAAGTGATTTTCTCGGCGAGTTAAGCATTTTGAGTAAGTTGCCGATTGGTTTCAGAACGGCTTGCATCAAAATTAACTATTTTTTGCCAGACATTCATTGTGGAAAAAGGGTGATTTTCTCGGCGAGTTAAGCATTTTGAGTAATTTGCCGATTGGTTTCAGAACGGCTTGCATTGAAATTTACTATTCTTTGCCAGACATTCATTGTGGAACAAAAGTGATTTTCTCGGCGAGTTAAGCATTTTGAGTAATTTGCCGATTGGTTTCAGAACGGCTTGCATCAAAATTAACTATTTTTTGCCAGACATTCATTGTGGAAAAAAACTGATTTTCTCGGCGAGTTAAGCATTTTGAGTAATTTGCCGATTGGTTTCAGAACGGCTTGCATTGAAAATTACTATTCTTTGCCAGACATTCATTGTGGAACAAAAATGATTTTCTCGGCGAGTTAAGCATTTTGAGTAATTTGCCGATTGGTTTCAGAACGGCTTGCATCAAAATTAACTATTTTTTGCCAGGCATTGATTGTGGAAAAAAAGTGATTTTCTAGGCGAGTTAAGCATTTTGAGTAATTTGCCGATTGGTTTCGGAACGGCTTGCATTGAAATTTACTATTCTTTGCCAGACATTCATTGTGGGAAAAAAAGTGATTTTCTCGGCGAGTTAAGCATTTTGAGTAATTTGCCGATTGGTTTCAGAACGGCTTGCATCAAAATTAACTATTTTTTGCCAGACATTCATTGTGGAAAAAAAGTGATTCTCTCGGCGAGTTAAGCATTTTGAGTAATTTGCCGATTGGTTTCAGAACGGCTTGCATTGAAATTTACTATTCTTTGCCAGACATTCATTGTGCAAAAACGTGATTTTCGCGGCGAGTTAAGCATATTGAGTAATTTGCCGATTGGTTTCAGAACGGCTTGCATCAAAATTAACTATTTTTTGCCAGACATTCATTGTGGAAAAAAAGTGATTTTCTCGGCGATTAAAGCATTTTGAGTAATTTGCCGATTGGTTTCAGAACGGCTTGCATTGAAATTTACTATTCTTTGCCAGACATTCATTGTGGAAAAAAGTGATTTTCTCGGCGAGTTAAGCATTTTGAGTAAGTTGCCGATTGGTTTCAGAACGGCTTGCATCAAAATTAACTATTTTTTGCCAGGCATTGATTGTGGAAAAAAAGTGATTTTCTAGGCGAGTTAAGCATTTTGAGTAAGTTGCCGATTGGTTTCAGAACGGCTTGCATCAAAATTAACAATTTTTTGCCAGCCATTCATCGTGGGGAAAAAGTGATTTTCCCGGCGAGTTAAGCATTTTGAGTAAGTTGCCGATTGGTTTCAGAACGGCTTGCATCAAAATTAACTATTCTTTGCCAGACATTCATTGTGGAACAAAAGTGATTTTCTCGGCGAGTTAAGCATTTTGAGTAATTTGCCAATTGGTTTCAGAACGGCTTGCATCAAAATTAACTATTTTTTGCCAGACATTGATTGTGGAAAAAAGTGATTTTCTCGGCGAGTTAAGCATTTTGAGTAATTTGCCGATTGGTTTCAGAACGGCTTGCATTGAAATTTACTATTCTTTGCCAGACATTCATTGTGCAAAAAAGTGATTTTCGCGGCGAGTTATGCATATTGAGTAATTTGCCGATTGGTTTCAGAACGGCTTGCATCAAAATTAACTATTTTTTGCCAGACATTCATTGTGGAAAGAAAGTGATTTTCTCGGCGAGTTAAGCATTTTGAGTAATTTGCCGATTGGTTTCAGAACGGCTTGCATTGAAATTTACTATTCTTTTCCAGACATTCATTGTGCAAAAAAAGTGATTTCCTCGGTGAGTTAAGCATTTTGAGTAAGTTGCCGATTGGTTTCAGAACGGCTTGCATCAAAATTAACTATTTTTTGCCAGACATTCATTGTGGGAAAAAAAAGTGATTTCCTCGGCGAGTTAAGCATTTTGAGTAATTTGCCGATTGGTTTCAGAACGGCTTGCATTGAAATTTACTATTCTTTGTCAGACATTCATTGTGGAACAAAAGTGATTTTCTCGGCGAGTTAAGCATTTTGAGTAATTTGCCGATTGGTTTCAGAACGGCTTCCATCAAAATTAACTATTTTTTGCCAGACATTGATTGTGGAAAAAAGTGATTTTCTCGGCGAGTTAAGCATTTTGAGTAATTTGCCGATTGGTTTCAGAACGGCTTGCATCAAAATTAACTATTTTTTGCCAGACATTCATTGTGGAAAAAAAGTGATTCTCTCGGCGAGTTAAGCATTTTGAGTAATTTGCCGATTGGTTTCAGAACGGCTTGCATTGAAATTTACTATTCTTTGCCAGACATTCATTGTGCAAAAACGTGATTTTCGCGGCGAGTTAAGCATATTGAGTAATTTGCCGATTGGTTTCAGAACGGCTTGCATCAAAATTAACTATTTTTTGCCAGACATTCATTGTGGAAAAAAAGTGATTTTCTCGGCGATTAAAGCATTTTGAGTAATTTGCCGATTGGTTTCAGAACGGCTTGCATTGAAATTTACTATTCTTTGCCAGACATTCATTGTGGAAAAAAGTGATTTTCTCGGCGAGTTAAGCATTTTGAGTAAGTTGCCGATTGGTTTCAGAACGGCTTGCATCAAAATTAACTATTTTTTGCCAGGCATTGATTGTGGAAAAAAAGTGATTTTCTAGGCGAGTTAAGCATTTTGAGTAAGTTGCCGATTGGTTTCAGAACGGCTTGCATCAAAATTAACAATTTTTTGCCAGCCATTCATCGTGGGGAAAAAGTGATTTTCCCGGCGAGTTAAGCATTTTGAGTAATTTGCCGATTGGTTTCAGAACGGCTTGCATTGAAATTTACTATTCTTTGCCAGACATTCATTGTGGAACAAAAGTGATTTTCTCGGCGAGTTAAGCATTTTGAGTAATTTGCCGATTGGTTTCAGAACGGCTTGCATCAAAATTAACTATTTTTTGCCAGACATTGATTGTGGAAAAAAGTGATTTTCTCGGCGAGTTAAGCATTTTGAGTAATTTGCCGATTGGTTTCAGAACGGCTTGCATTGAAATTTACTATTCTTTGCCAGACATTCATTGTGCAAAAAAGTGATTTTCGCGGCGAGTTATGCATATTGAGTAATTTGCCGATTGGTTTCAGAACGGCTTGCATCAAAATTAACTATTTTTTGCCAGACATTCATTGTGGAAAGAAAGTGATTTTCTCGGCGAGTTAAGCATTTTGCGTAATTTGCCGATTGGTTTCAGAACGGCTTGCATCAAAATTAACTATTTTTTGCCAGACATTGATTGTGGAGAAAAAGTGATTTTCTCGGCGAGTTAGGCATTTTGAGTAATTTGCCGATTGGTTTCAGAACGGCTTGCATCAAAATTAACAATTTTTCGCCAGCCATTCATTGTGGGAAAAAAGTGATTTTCCCGGCGAGTTAAGCATTTTGAGTAATTTGCCGATTGGTTTCAGAACGGCTTGCATTGAAATTTACTATTCTTTGCCATACATTCATTGTGGAACAAAAGTGATTTTCTCGGCGAGTTAAGCATTTTGAGTAATTTGCCGATTGGTTTCAGAACGGCTTGCATTGAAATTTACTATTCTTTTCCAGACATTCATTGTGCAAAAAAAGTGATTTTTCTCGGCGAGTTAGGCATTTTGAGTAATTTGCCGATTGGTTTCAGAACGGCTTGCATCAAAATTAACAATTTTTTGCCAGACATTCATTGTGGGGAAAAAAGTGATTTTCGCGGCGAGTTGAGGAATTTGAGTTATTTGCCGATTGGTTTCAGAACGGCTTGCATCAAAATTAACTATTTTTTGCCAGACATTCATTGTGGAAAAAAAGTGATTTTCTCGGCGAGTTAAGCATTTTGAGTAATTTGCCGATTGGTTTCAGAACGGCTTGCATTGAAATTTACTATTCTTTGCCAGACATTCATTGTGGAAAAAAAGTGATTTGCTCGGCGAGTTAAGCATTTTGAGTAATTTGCCGATTGGTTTCAGAACGGCTTGCATCAAAATTAACTATTTTTTGCCAGACATTGATTTTGGAAAAAAAGTGATTTTCTAGGCGAGTTAAGCATTTTGAGTAATTTGCCGATTGGTTTCAGAACGGCTTGCATTGAAATTTACTATTCTTTTCCAGACATTCTTTGTGCAAAAAAAGTGATTTCCTCGGTGAGTTAAGCATTTTGAGTAAGTTGCCGATTGGTTTCAGAACGGCTTGCATCAAAATTAACTATTTTTTGCCAGACATTCATTGTGGGAAAAAAAAGTGATTTCCTCGGCGAGTTAAGCATTTTGAGTAATTTGCCGATTGGTTTCAGAACGGCTTGCATTGAAATTTACTATTCTTTGTCAGACATTCATTGTGGAACAAAAGTGATTTTCTCGGCGAGTTAAGCATTTTGAGTAATTTGCCGATTGGTTTCAGAACGGCTTGCATCAAAATTAACTATTTTTTGCCAGACATTGATTGTGGAAAAAAGTGATTTTCTCGGCGAGTTAAGCATTTTGAGTAATTTGCCGATTGGTTTCAGAACGGCTTGCATTGAAATTTACTATTCTTTGCCAGACATTCATTGTGCAAAAAAGTGATTTTCGCGGCGAGTTATGCATATTGAGTAATTTGCCGATTGGTTTCAGAACGGCTTGCATCAAAATTAACTATTTTTTGCCAGACATTCATTGTGGAAAGAAAGTGATTTTCTCGGCGAGTTAAGCATTTTGAGTAATTTGCCGATTGGTTTCAGAACGGCTTGCATCAAAATTAACTATTTTTTGCCAGACATTGATTGTGGAGAAAAAGTGATTTTCTCGGCGAGTTAGGCATTTTGAGTAATTTGCCGATTGGTTTCAGAACGGCTTGCATCAAAATAAACAATTTTTCGCCAGCCATTCATTGTGGGGAAAAAAGTGATTTTCCCGGCGAGTTAAGCATTTTGAGTAATTTGCCGATTGGTTTCAGAACGGCATGCATTGAAATTTACTATTCTTTGCCAGACATTCATTGTGCAAAAAAAGTGATTTCCTCGGTGAGTTAAGCATTTTGAGTAAGTTGCCGATTGGTTTCAGAACGGCTTGCATCAAAATTAACTATTTTTTGCCAGACATTCATTGTGGGAAAAAAAAGTGATTTCCTCGGCGAGTTAAGCATTTTGAGTAATTTGCCGATTGGTTTCAGAACGGCTTGCATTGAAATTTACTATTCTTTGTCAGACATTCATTGTGGAACAAAAGTGATTTTCTCGGCGAGTTAAGCATTTTGAGTAATTTGCCGATTGGTTTCAGTACGGCTTCCATCAAAATTAACTATTTTTTGCCAGACATTGATTGTGGAAAAAAGTGATTTTCTCGGCGAATTAAGCATTTTGAGTAATTTGCCGATTGGTTTCAGAACGGCTTGCATCAAAATTAACTATTTTTTGCCAGACATTCATTGTGGAAAAAAAGTGATTCTCTCGGCGAGTTAAGCATTTTGAGTAATTTGCCGATTGGTTTCAGAACGGCTTGCATTGAAATTTACTATTCTTTGCCAGACATTCATTGTGCAAAAACGTGATTTTCGCGGCGAGTTAAGCATATTGAGTAATTTGCCGATTGGTTTCAGAACGGCTTGCATCAAAATTAACTATTTTTTGCCAGACATTCATTGTGGAAAAAAAGTGATTTTCTCGGCGATTAAAGCATTTTGAGTAATTTGCCGATTGGTTTCAGAACGGCTTGCATTGAAATTTACTATTCTTTGCCAGACATTCATTGTGGAAAAAAGTGATTTTCTCGGCGAGTTAAGCATTTTGAGTAAGTTGCCGATTGGTTTCAGAACGGCTTGCATCAAAATTAACTATTTTTTGCCAGGCATTGATTGTGGAAAAAAAGTGATTTTCTAGGCGAGTTAAGCATTTTGAGTAAGTTGCCGATTGGTTTCAGAACGGCTTGCATCAAAATTAACAATTTTTTGCCAGCCATTCATCGTGGGGAAAAAGTGATTTTCCCGGCGAGTTAAGCATTTTGAGTAATTTGCCGATTGGTTTCAGAACGGCTTGCATTGAAATTTACTATTCTTTGCCAGACATTCATTGTGGAACAAAAGTGATTTTCTCGGCGAGTTAAGCATTTTGAGTAATTTGCCGATTGGTTTCAGAACGGCTTGCATCAAAATTAACTATTTTTTGCCAGACATTGATTGTGGAAAAAAGTGATTTTCTCGGCGAGTTAAGCATTTTGAGTAATTTGCCGATTGGTTTCAGAACGGCTTGCATTGAAATTTACTATTCTTTGCCAGACATTCATTGTGCAAAAAAGTGATTTTCGCGGCGAGTTATGCATATTGAGTAATTTGCCGATTGGTTTCAGAACGGCTTGCATCAAAATTAACTATTTTTTGCCAGACATTCATTGTGGAAAGAAAGTGATTTTCTCGGCGAGTTAAGCATTTTGCGTAATTTGCCGATTGGTTTCAGAACGGCTTGCATCAAAATTAACTATTTTTTGCCAGACATTGATTGTGGAGAAAAAGTGATTTTCTCGGCGAGTTAGGCATTTTGAGTAATTTGCCGATTGGTTTCAGAACGGCTTGCATCAAAATTAACAATTTTTCGCCAGCCATTCATTGTGGGAAAAAAGTGATTTTCCCGGCGAGTTAAGCATTTTGAGTAATTTGCCGATTGGTTTCAGAACGGCTTGCATTGAAATTTACTATTCTTTGCCATACATTCATTGTGGAACAAAAGTGATTTTCTCGGCGAGTTAAGCATTTTGAGTAATTTGCCGATTGGTTTCAGAACGGCTTGCATTGAAATTTACTATTCTTTTCCAGACATTCATTGTGCAAAAAAAGTGATTTTTCTCGGCGAGTTAGGCATTTTGAGTAATTTGCCGATTGGTTTCAGAACGGCTTGCATCAAAATTAACAATTTTTTGCCAGACATTCATTGTGGGGAAAAAAGTGATTTTCGCGGCGAGTTGAGGAATTTGAGTTATTTGCCGATTGGTTTCAGAACGGCTTGCATCAAAATTAACTATTTTTTGCCAGACATTCATTGTGGAAAAAAAGTGATTTTCTCGGCGAGTTAAGCATTTTGAGTAATTTGCCGATTGGTTTCAGAACGGCTTGCATTGAAATTTACTATTCTTTGCCAGACATTCATTGTGGAAAAAAAGTGATTTGCTCGGCGAGTTAAGCATTTTGAGTAATTTGCCGATTGGTTTCAGAACGGCTTGCATCAAAATTAACTATTTTTTGCCAGACATTGATTTTGGAAAAAAAGTGATTTTCTAGGCGAGTTAAGCATTTTGAGTAATTTGCCGATTGGTTTCAGAACGGCTTGCATTGAAATTTACTATTCTTTTCCAGACATTCTTTGTGCAAAAAAAGTGATTTCCTCGGTGAGTTAAGCATTTTGAGTAAGTTGCCGATTGGTTTCAGAACGGCTTGCATCAAAATTAACTATTTTTTGCCAGACATTCATTGTGGGAAAAAAAAGTGATTTCCTCGGCGAGTTAAGCATTTTGAGTAATTTGCCGATTGGTTTCAGAACGGCTTGCATTGAAATTTACTATTCTTTGTCAGACATTCATTGTGGAACAAAAGTGATTTTCTCGGCGAGTTAAGCATTTTGAGTAATTTGCCGATTGGTTTCAGAACGGCTTGCATCAAAATTAACTATTTTTTGCCAGACATTGATTGTGGAAAAAAGTGATTTTCTCGGCGAGTTAAGCATTTTGAGTAATTTGCCGATTGGTTTCAGAACGGCTTGCATTGAAATTTACTATTCTTTGCCAGACATTCATTGTGCAAAAAAGTGATTTTCGCGGCGAGTTATGCATATTGAGTAATTTGCCGATTGGTTTCAGAACGGCTTGCATCAAAATTAACTATTTTTTGCCAGACATTCATTGTGGAAAGAAAGTGATTTTCTCGGCGAGTTAAGCATTTTGAGTAATTTGCCGATTGGTTTCAGAACGGCTTGCATCAAAATTAACTATTTTTTGCCAGACATTGATTGTGGAGAAAAAGTGATTTTCTCGGCGAGTTAGGCATTTTGAGTAATTTGCCGATTGGTTTCAGAACGGCTTGCATCAAAATAAACAATTTTTCGCCAGCCATTCATTGTGGGGAAAAAAGTGATTTTCCCGGCGAGTTAAGCATTTTGAGTAATTTGCCGATTGGTTTCAGAACGGCATGCATTGAAATTTACTATTCTTTGCCAGACATTCATTGTGCAAAAAAAGTGATTTTCTCGGTGAGTTAAGCATTTTGAGTAAGTTGCCGATTGGTTTCAGAACGGCTTGCATCAAAATTAACTATTTTTTGCCAGACATTCATTGTGGGAAAAAAAATGATTTTCTCGGCGAGTTAAGCATTTTGAGTAATTTGCCGATTGGTTTCAGAACGGCTTGCATTGAAATTTACTATTCTTTGCCAGACATTCATTGTGGAACAAAAGTGATTTTCTCGGCGAGTTAAGCATTTTGAGTAATTTGCCGATTGGTTTCAGAACGGCTTGCATCAAAATTAACTATTTTTTGCCAGACATTCATTGTGGAAAAAAAGTGATTTTCTCGGCGAGTTAAGCATTTTGAGTAATTTGCCGATTGGTTTCAGAACGGCTTGCATTGAAATTTACTATTCTTTGCCAGACATTCATTGTGCAAAAAAGTGATTTTCGCGGCGAGTTATGCATATTGAGTAATTTGCCGATTGGTTTCAGAACGGCTTGCATCAAAATTAACTATTTTTTGGCAGACATTCATTGTGGAAAAAAAGTGATTTTCTCGGCGAGTTAAGCATTTTGAGTAATTTGTCCGTTGGTTTCAGAACGGCTTGCATCAAAATTAACAATTTTTTGCCAGCCATTCATCGTGGGGAAAAAGTGATTTTCCCGGCGTGTTAAGCATTTTGAGTAATTTGCCGATTGGTTTCAGAACGGCTTGCATTGAAATTTACTATTTTTTGCCAGACAATGATTGTGGAAAAAAGTGATTTTCTCGGCGAGTTAAGCATTTTGAGTAATTTGCCGATTGGTTTCAGAACGGCTTGCATTGAAATTTACTATTCTTTGTCAGACATTCATTGTGCAAAAAAGTGATTTTCGCGGCGAGTTATGCATATTGAGTAATTTGCCGATTGGTTTCAGAACGGCTTGCATCAAAATTAACTATTTTTTGCCAGACATTCATTGTGGAAAGAAAGTGATTTTCTCGGCGAGTTAAGCATTTTGCGTAATTTGCCGATTGGTTTCAGAACGGCTTGCATCAAAATTAACTAGTTTTTGCCAGACATTGATTGTGGAGAAAAAGTGATTTTCTCGGCGAGTTAGGCATTTTGAGTAATTTGCCGATTGGTTTCAGAACGGCTTGCATCAAAATTAACAATTTTTCGCCAGCCATTCATTGTGGGGAAAAAAGTGATTTTACCGGCGAGTTAAGCATTTTGAATAATTTGCCGATTGGTTTCAGAACGGCTTGCATTGAAATTTACTATTCTTTTCCAGACATTCATTGTGCAAAAAAAGTGATTTTTCTCGGCGAGTTAGGCATTTTGAGTAATTTGCCGATTGGTTTCAGAACGGCTTGCATCAAAATTAACAATTTTTTGCCAGACATTCATTGTGGGGAAAAAAGTGATTTTCGCGGCGAGTTGAGGAATTTGAGTTATTTGCCGATTGGTTTCAGAACGGCTTGCATCAAAATTAACTATTTTTTGCCAGACATTCATTGTGGAAAAAAAGTGATTTTCTCGGCGAGTTAAGCATTTTGAGTAATTTGCCGATTGGTTTCAGAACGGCTTGCATTGAAATTTACTATTCTTTGCCAGACATTCATTGTGGAAAAAAAGTGATTTTCTCGGCGAGTTAAGCATTTTGAGTAATTTGCCGATTGGTTTCAGAACGGCTTGCATCAAAATTAACTATTTTTTGCCAGACATTGATTGTGGAAAAAAAGTGATTTTCTAGGCGAGTTAAGCATTTCTCGGCGAGTTTAGCTTTTTGAGAAATTTGCAGATTGGTTTCAGAACGGCTTGCATTGAAATTTACTATTCTTTGCCAGACATTCATTGTGGAACAAAAGTGATTTTCTCGGCGAGTTAAGCATTTTGAGTAATTTGCCGATTGGTTTCAGAACGGCTTGCATCAAAATTAACTATTTTTTGCCAGACATTCATTGTGGAAAAAAAGTGATTCTCTCGGCGAGTTAAGCATTTTGACTAATTTACCGATTTGTTTCAGAACGGCTTGCATTGAAATTTACTATTCTTTGCCAGACATTCATTGTGGAAAAAAAGTGATTTTATCGGCGAGTTAAGCATTTTGAGTAAGTTGCCGATTGGTTTCAGAACGGCTTGCATCAAAATTAACTATTTTTTGCCAGACATTCATTGTGGAAAAAAGGTGATTTTCTCGGCGAGTTAAGCATTTTGAGTAATTTGCCGATTGGTTTCAGAACGGCTTGCATCAAAATTAACTATTTTGTGCCAGACATTCATTGTGGAAAAAAGTGATTTTCTCGTCGAGTTAAGCATTTTTAGTTATTTGCCGACTGGTTTCAGACCGGCTTGCATCAAAATTAACTATTTTTTGCGAGACATTCATTGAGGAAAAAAGTGATTTTCTCGGCGAGTTAAGCGTTTTGAGTAATTTGCCGATTGTTTTCAGAACAGCTTGCATTGAAATTTACTATTTCTTGCCAGACATTCATTGTGCAAAAAAAGTGATTTTCGCGGCGAGTTAAGCATATTGAGTAATTTGCCGATTGGTTTCAGAACGGCTTGCGTTGAAAATTACTATTCTTTGCCAGACATTCATTGTGGAAAAAAAGTGATTTTCTCGGCGAGTTAAGCATTTTGAGTAATTTGCCGATTGGTTTCAGAACGGCTTGCATCAAAATTAACTATTTTTTGCCAGACATTCATTGTGGAAAAAAAGTGATTCTCTCGGCGAGTTAAGCATTTTGAGTAATTTGCCGATTGGTTTCAGAACGGATTGCATTGAAATTTACTATTCTTTGCCAGACATTCATTGTGGAAAAAAAGTGATTTTCTCGGCGAGTTAAGCATTTTGAGTAAGTTGCCGATTGGTGTCAGAACGGCTTGCATCAAAATTAACTATTTTTTGCCAGACATTCATTGTGGAAAAAAGGTGATTTTCTCGGCGAGTTAAGCATTTTGAGTAATTTGCCGATTGGTTTCAGAACGGCTTGCATTGAAATTTACTATTCTTTGCCAGACATTCAGTGTGGAAAAAAAGTGATTTTCTCGGCGAGTTAAGCATTTTGAGTAATTTGCCGATTGGTTTCAGAACGGCTTGCATCAAAATTAACAATTTTTTGCCAGGCATTGATTGTGGAAAAAAAGTGATTTTCTAGGCGAGTTAAGCATTTTGAGTAATTTGCCGATTGGTTTCGGAACGGCTTGCATTGAAATTTACTATTTTTTGCCAGACATTCATTGTGCAAAAAAAGTGATTTTCTCGGCGAGTTAAGCATTTTGAGTAAGTTGCCGATTGGTTTCAGAACGGCTTGCATCAAAATTAACTATTTTTTGCCAGACATTCATTGTGGGGAAAAAAGTGATTTTCTCGGCGAGTTTAGCATTGTGAGTAATTTGCCGATTGATTTCAGAACGGCTTGCATTGAAATTTACTATTCTTTGCCAGACATTCATTGTGGAAAAAAAGTGATTCTCTCGGCGAGTTAAGCATTTTGAGTAATTTGCCGATTGGTTTCAGAACGGCTTGCATTGAAATTTACTATTCTTTGCCAGACATTCATTGTGCAAAAAAGTGATTTTCGCGGCGAGTTAAGCATATTGAGTAATTTGCCGATTGGTTTCAGAACGGCTTGCATCAAAATTAACTATTTTTTGCCAGACATTCATTGTGGAAAAAAAGTGATTTTATCGGCGATTTAAGCATTTTGAGTAATTTGCCGATTGGTTTCAGAACGGCTTGCATTGAAATTTACTATTCTTTGCCAGACATTCATTGTGGAAAAAAGTGATTTTCTCGGCGAGTTAAGCATTTTGAGTAAGTTGCCGATTGGTTTCAGAACGGCTTGCATCAAAATTAACTATTTTTTGCCAGACATTCATTGTGGGAAAAAAAATGATTTCCTCGGCGAGTTAAGCATTTTGAGTAATTTGCCGATTGGTTTCAGAACGGCTTGCATTGAAATTTACTATTCTTTGCCAGACATTCATTGTGCAAAAAAGTGATTTTCGCGGCGAGTTATGCATATTGAGTAATTTGCCGATTGGTTTCAGAACGGCTTGCATCAAAATTAACTATTTTTTGCAAGACATTCATTGTGGAAAGATAGTGATTTTCTCGGCGAGTTAAGCATTTTGAGTAATTTGCCGATTGGTTTCAGAACGGCTTGCATCAAAATTAACTATTTTTTGCCAGACATTGATTGTGGAGAAAAAGTGATTTTCTCGGCGAGTTAGGCATTTTGAGTAATTTGCCGATTGGTTTCAGAACGGCTTGCATCAAAATTAACAATTTTTCGCCAGCCATTCATTGTGGGGAAAAAAGTGTTTTTCCCGGCGAGTTAAGCATTTTGAGTAATTTGCCGATTGGTTTCAGAACGGCTTGCATTGAAATTTACTATTCTTTGCCAGACATTCATTGTGCAAAAAAAGTGATTTTCTCGGTGAGTTAAGCATTTTGAGTAAGTTGCCGATTGGTTTCAGAACGGCTTGCATCAAAATTAACTATTTTTTGCCAGACATTCATTGTGGGAAAAAAAATGATTTTCTCGGCGAGTTAAGCATTTTGAGTAATTTGCCGATTGGTTTCAGAACGGCTTGCATTGAAATTTACTATTCTTTGCCAGACATTCATTGTGGAACAAAAGTGATTTTCTCGGCGAGTTAAGCATTTTGAGTAATTTGCCGATTGGTTTCAGAACGGCTTGCATCAAAATTAACTATTTTTTGCCAGACATTCATTGTGGGAAAAAAAGTGATTTTCTCGGCGAGTTTAGCTTTTTGAGAAATTTGCAGATTGGTTTCAGAACGGCTTGCATTGAAATTTACTATTCTTTGCCAGACATTCATTGTGGAACAAAAGTGATTTTCTCGGCGAGTTAAGCATTTTGAGTAATTTGCCGATTGGTTTCAGAACGGCTTGCATCAAAATTAACTATTTTTTGCCAGACATTCATTGTGGAAAAAAAGTGATTCTCTCGGCGAGTTAAGCATTTTGACTAATTTACCGATTGGTTTCAGAACGGCTTGCATTGAAATTTACTATTCTTTGCCAGACATTCATTGTGGAAAAAAAGTGATTTTATCGGCGAGTTAAGCATTTTGAGTAAGTTGCCGATTGGTTTCAGAACGGCTTGCATCAAAATTAACTATTTTTTGCCAGACATTCATTGTGGAAAAAAGGTGATTTTCTCGGCGAGTTAAGCATTTTGAGTAATTTGCCGATTGGTTTCAGAACGGCTTGCATCAAAATTAACTATTTTTTGCCAGACATTCATTGTGGAAAAAAGTGATTTTCTCGTCGAGTTAAGCATTTTTAGTTATTTGCCGACTGGTTTCAGACCGGCTTGCATCAAAATTAACTATTTTTTGCGAGACATTCATTGAGGAAAAAAGTGATTTTCTCGGCGAGTTAAGCGTTTTGAGTAATTTGCCGATTGTTTTCAGAACAGCTTGCATTGAAATTTACTATTTCTTGCCAGACATTCATTGTGCAAAAAAAGTGATTTTCGCGGCGAGTTAAGCATATTGAGTAATTTGCCGATTGGTTTCAGAACGGCTTGCGTTGAAAATTACTATTCTTTGCCAGACATTCATTGTGGAAAAAAAGTGATTTTCTCGGCGAGTTAAGCATTTTGAGTAATTTGCCGATTGGTTTCAGAACGGCTTGCATCAAAATTAACTATTTTTTGCCAGACATTCATTGTGGAAAAAAAGTGATTCTCTCGGCGAGTTAAGCATTTTGAGTAATTTGCCGATTGGTTTCAGAACGGCTTGCATTGAAATTTACTATTCTTTGCCAGACATTCATTGTGGAAAAAAAGTGATTTTCTCGGCGAGTTAAGCATTTTGAGTAAGTTGCCGATTGGTGTCAGAACGGCTTGCATCAAAATTAACTATTTTTTGCCAGACATTCATTGTGGAAAAAAGGTGATTTTCTCGGCGAGTTAAGCATTTTGAGTAATTTGCCGATTGGTTTCAGAACGGCTTGCATTGAAATTTACTATTCTTTGCCAGACATTCATTGTGCAAAAAAAGTGATTTTCGCGGCGAGTTAAGCATATTGAGTAATTTGCCGATTGGTTTCAGAACGGCTTGCATCAAAATTAACTATTTTTTGCCAGACATTCATTGTTGAACAAAAGTGATTTTCTCGGCGTGTTAAGCATTTTGAGTAATTTGCCGATTGGTTTCAGAACGGCTTGCATCAAAATTAACTATTTTTTGCCAGACATTCATTGTTGAAAAAAGTGATTTTCTCGTCGAGTTAAGCATTTTGAGTTATTTGCCGACTGGTTTCAGACCGGCTTGCATCAAAATTAACTATTTTTTGCTAGACATTCATTGTGGAAAAAAGTGATTTTCTCGGCGAGTTAAGCGTTTTGAGTAATTTGCCGATTGTTTTCAGAACAGCTTGCATTGAAATTTACTATTTCTTGACAGGCATTCATTGTGCAAAAAAAGTGATTTTCGCGGCGAGTTAAGCATATTGAGTAATTTGCCGATTGGTTTCAGAACGGCTTGCATTGAAAATTACTATTCTTTGCCAGACATTCATTGTGGAACAAAAGTGATTTTCTAGGCGAGTTAAGCATTTTGAGTAATTTGCCGATTGGTTTCAGAACTGCATCAAAATTAACTATTTTTTGCCAGACATTCATTGTGGAACAAAAGTGATTTTCTAGGCGAGTTAAGCATTTTGAGTAATTTGCCGATTGGTTTCGGAACGGCTTGCATTGAAATTTACTATTTTTTGCCAGACATTCATTGTGCAAAAAAAGTGATTTCCTCGGCGAGTTAAGCATTTTGAGTAAGTTGCCGATTGGTTTCAGAACGGCTTGCATCAAAATTAACTATTTTTTGCCAGACATTCATTGTGGGGAAAAAAGTGATTTTCTCGGCGAGTTTAGCATTTTGAGTAATTTGCCGATTGATTTCAGAACGGCTTGCATTGAAATTTACTATTCTTTGCCAGACATTCATTGTGGAAAAAAAGTGATTCTCTCGGCGAGTTAAGCATTTTGAGTAATTTGCCGATTGGTTTCAGAACGGCTTGCATTGAAATTTACTATACTTTGCCAGACATTCATTGTGCAAAAAAGTGATTTTCGCGGCGAGTTAAGCATATTGAGTAATTTGCCGATTGGTTTCAGAACGGCTTGCATCAAAATTAACTATTTTTTGCCAGACATTCATTGTGGAAAAAAAGTGATTTTATCGGCGATTTAAGCATTTTGAGTAATTTGCCGATTGGTTTCAGAACGGCTTGCATTGAAATTTACTATTCTTTGCCAGACATTCATTGTGGAAAAAAGTGATTTTCTCGGCGAGTTAAGCATTTTGAGTAAGTTGCCGATTGGTTTCAGAACGGCTTGCATCAAAATTAACTATTTTTTGCCAGACATTCATTGTGGGAAAAAAAATGATTTCCTCGGCGAGTTAAGCATTTTGAGTAATTTGCCGATTGGTTTCAGAACGGCTTGCATTGAAATTTACTATTCTTTGCCAGACATTCATTGTGCAAAAAATTGATTTTCGCGGCGAGTTATGCATATTGAGTAATTTGCCGATTGGTTTCAGAACGGCTTGCATCAAAATTAACTATTTTTTGCAAGACATTCATTGTGGAAAGATAGTGATTTTCTCGGCGAGTTAAGCATTTTGAGTAATTTGCCGATTGGTTTCAGAACGGCTTGCATCAAAATTAACTATTTTTTGCCAGACATTGATTGTGGAGAAAAAGTGATTTTCTCGGCGAGTTAGGCATTTTGAGTAATTTGCCGATCGGTTTCAGAACGGCTTGCATCAAAATTAACAATTTTTCGCCAGCCATTCATTGTGGGGAAAAAAGTGTTTTTCCCAGCGAGTTAAGCATTTTGAGTAATTTGCCGATTGGTTTCAGAACGGCTTGCATTGAAATTTACTATTCTTTGCCAGACATTCATTGTGCAAAAAAAGTGATTTTCTCGGTGAGTTAAGCATTTTGAGTAAGTTGCCGATTGGTTTCAGAACGGCTTGCATCAAAATTAACTATTTTTTGCCAGACATTCATTGTGGGAAAAAAAATGATTTTCTCGGCGAGTTAAGCATTTTGAGTAATTTGCCGATTGGTTTCAGAACGGCTTGCATTGAAATTTACTATTCTTTGCCAGACATTCATTGTGGAACAAATGTGATTTTCTCGGCGAGTTAAGCATTTTGAGTAATTTGCCGATTGGTGTCAGAACGGCTTGCATCAAAATTAACTATTTTTTGCCAGACATTCATTGTGGGAAAAAAAATGATTTTCTCGGCGAGTTAAGCATTTTGAGTAATTTGCCGATTGGTTTCAGAACGGCTTGCATTGAAATTTACTATTCTTTGCCAGACATTCATTGTGGAACAAATGTGATTTTCTCGGCGAGTTAAGCATTTTGAGTAATTTGCCGATTGGTGTCAGAACGGCTTGCATCAAAATTAACTATTTTTTGCCAGACATTCATTGTGGGAAAAAAAGTGATTTTCTCGGCGAGTTTAGCTTTTTGAGAAATTTGCAGATTGGTTTCAGAACGGCTTGCATTGAAATTTACTATTCTTTGCCAGACATTCATTGTGGAACAAAAGTGATTTTCTCGGCGAGTTAAGCATTTTGAGTAATTTGCCGATTGGTTTCAGAACGGCTTGCATCAAAATTAACTATTTTTCGCCAGCCATTCATTGTGGGGAAAAAAGTGTTTTTCCCGGCGAGTTAAGCATTTTGAGTAATTTGCCGATTGGTTTCAGAACGGCTTGCATTGAAATTTACTATTCTTTGCCAGACATTCATTGTGCAAAAAAAGTGATTTTCTCGGTGAGTTAAGCATTTTGAGTAAGTTGCCGATTGGTTTCAGAACGGCTTGCATCAAAATTAACTATTTTTTGCCAGACATTCATTGTGGGAAAAAAAAAGATTTTCTCGGCGAGTTAAGCATTTTGAGTAATTTGCCGATTGGTTTCAGAACGGCTTGCATTGAAATTTACTATTCTTTGCCAGACATTCATTGTGGAACAAAAGTGATTTTCTCGGCGAGTTAAGCATTTTGAGTAATTTGCCGATTGGTGTCAGAACGGCTTGCATCAAAATTAACTATTTTTTGCCAGACATTCATTGTGGAAAAAAAGTGATTTTCTCGGCGAGTTAAGCATTTTGAGTAATTTGCCGATTGGTTTCAGAACGGCTTGCATCAAAATTAACTATTTTTTGCCAGACATTCATTGTGGGAAAAAAAGTGATTTTCTCGGCGAGTTTAGCTTTTTGAGAAATTTGCAGATTGGTTTCAGAACGGCTTGCATTGAAATTTACTATTCTTTGCCAGACATTCATTGTGGAACAAAAGTGATTTTCTCGGCGAGTTAAGCATTTTGAGTAATTTGCCGATTGGTTTCAGAACGGCTTGCATCAAAATTAACTATTTTTTGCCAGACATTCATTGTGGAAAAAATGTGATTCTCTCGGCGAGTTAAGCATTTTGACTAATTTACCGATTGGTTTCAGAACGGCTTGCATTGAAATTTACTATTCTTTGCCAGACATTCATTGTGGGAAAAAAGTGATTTTATCGGCGAGTTAAGCATTTTGAGTAAGTTGCCGATTGGTTTCAGAACGGCTTGCATCAAAATTAACTATTTTTTGCCAGACATTCATTGTGGAAAAAAGGTGATTATCTCGGCGAGTTAAGCATTTTGAGTAATTTGCCGATTGGTTTCAGACCGGCTTGCATCAAAATTAACTATTTTTTGAGAGACATTCATTGAGGAAAAAAGTGATTTTCTCGGCGAGTTAAGCGTTTTGAATAATTTGCCGATTGTTTTCAGAACAGCTTGCATTGAAATTTACTATTTCTTGCCAGACATTCATTGTGCAAAAAAAGTGATTTTCTCGGCGAGTTAAGCGTTTTGAGTAATTTGCCGATTGTTTTCAGAACAGCTTGCATTGAAATTTACTATTTCTTGCCAGACATTCATTGTGCAAAAAAAGTGATTTTCGCGGCGAGTTAAGCATATTGAGTAAGTTGACGATTGGTTTCAGAAGGGCTTGCATCAAAATTAACTATTTTTTGCCAGACATTCATTGTGGGAAAAAAAGTGATTTTCTCGGCGAGTTTAGCTTTTTGAGTAATTTGCCGATTGATTTCAGAACGGCTTGCATTGAAATTTACTATTCTTTGCCAGACATTCATTGTGGAACAAAAGTGATTTTCTCGGCGAGTTAAGCATTTTGAGTAATTTGCCGATTGGTTTCAGAACGGCTTGCATTGAAATTTACTATTCTTTGCCAGACATTCATTGTGCAAAAAAGTGATTTTCGCGGCGAGTTAAGCATATTGAGTAATTTGCCGATTGGTTTCAGAACGGCTTGCATCAAAATTAACTATTTTTTGCCAGACATTCATTGCGGAAAAAAAGTGATTTTCTCGGCGATTTAAGCATTTTGAGTAATTTGCCGATTTGTTTCAGAACGGCTTGCATTGAAATTTACTATTCTTTGCCAGACATTCATTGTGGAAAAAAGTGATTTTCTCGGCGAGTTAAGCATTTTGAGTAAGTTGCCGATTGGTTTCAGAACGGCTTGCATCAAAATTAACTATTTTTTGCCAGACATTCATTGTGAGAAAAAAAATGATTTCCTCGGCGAGTTAAGCATTTTGAGTAATTTGCCGATTGGTTTCAGAACGGCTTGCATTGAAATTTACTATTCTTTGCCAGACATTCATTGTGCAAAAAAGTGATTTTCGCGGCGAGTTATGCATATTGAGTAATTTGCCGATTGGTTTCAGAACGGCTTGCATCAAAATTAACTATTTTTTGCCAGACATTCATTGTGGAAAGAAAGTGATTTTCTCGGCGAGTTAAGCATTTTGAGTAATTTGCCGATTGGTTTCAGAACGGCTTGCATCAAAATTAACTATTTTTTGCCAGACATTGATTGTGGAGAAAAAGTGATTTTCTCGGCGAGTTAGGCATTTTGAGTAATTTGCCGATTGGTTTCAGAACGGCTTGCATCAAAATTAACAATTTTTCGCCAGCCATTCATTGTGGGGAAAAAAGTGTTTTTCCCGGCGAGTTAAGCATTTTGAGTAATTTGCCGATTGGTTTCAGAACGGCTTGCATTGAAATTTACTATTCTTTGCCAGACATTCATTGTGCAAAAAAAGTGATTTTCTCGGTGAGTTAAGCATTTTGAGTAAGTTGCCGATTGGTTTCAGAACGGCTTGCATCAAAATTAACTATTTTTTGCCAGACATTCATTGTGGGAAAAAAAATGATTTTCTCGGCGAGTTAAGCATTTTGAGTAATTTGCCGATTGGTTTCAGAACGGCTTGCATTGAAATTTACTATTCTTTGCCAGACATTCATTGTGGAACAAAAGTGATTTCTCGGCGAGTTAAGCATTTTGAGTAATTTGCCGATTGGTTTCAGAACGGCTTGCATCAAAATTAACTCTTTTTTGCCAGACATTCATTGAGGAAAAAAGTGATTTTCTCGGCGAGTTAAGCGTTTTGAGTAATTTGCCGATTGTTTTCAGAACAGCTTGCATTGAAATTTACTATTTCTTGCCAGACATTCATTGTGCAAAAAAAGTGATTTTCGCGGCGAGTTAAGCATATTGAGTAATTTGCCGATTGGTTTCAGAACGGCTTGCGTTGAAAATTACTATTCTTTGCCAGACATTCATTGTGGAAAAAAAGTGATTTTCTCGGCGAGTTAAGCATTTTGAGTAATTTGCCGATTGGTTTCAGAACGGCTTGCATCAAAATTAACTATTTTTTGCCAGACATTCATTGTGGAAAAAAAGTGATTCTCTCGGCGAGTTAAGCATTTTGAGTAATTTGCCGATTGGTTTCAGAACGGCTTGCATTGAAATTTACTATTCTTTGCCAGACATTCATTGTGGAAAAAAAGTGATTTTCTCGGCGAGTTAAGCATTTTGAGTAAGTTGCCGATTGGTGTCAGAACGGCTTGCATCAAAATTAACTATTTTTTGCCAGACATTCATTGTGGAAAAAAGGTGATTTTCTCGGCGAGTTAAGCATTTTGAGTAATTTGCCGATTGGTTTCAGAACGGCTTGCATTGAAATTTACTATTCTTTGCCAGACATTCATTGTGCAAAAAAAGTGATTTTCGCGGCGAGTTAAGCATATTGAGTAATTTGCCGATTGGTTTCAGAACGGCTTGCATCAAAATTAACTATTTTTTGCCAGACATTCATTGTTGAACAAAAGTGATTTTCTCGGCGTGTTAAGCATTTTGAGTAATTTGCCGATTGGTTTCAGAACGGCTTGCATCAAAATTAACTATTTTTTGCCAGACATTCATTGTTGAAAAAAGTGATTTTCTCGTCGAGTTAAGCATTTTGAGTTATTTGCCGACTGGTTTCAGACCGGCTTGCATCAAAATTAACTATTTTTTGCTAGACATTCATTGTGGAAAAAAGTGATTTTCTCGGCGAGTTAAGCGTTTTGAGTAATTTGCCGATTGTTTTCAGAACAGCTTGCATTGAAATTTACTATTTCTTGACAGGCATTCATTGTGCAAAAAAAGTGATTTTCGCGGCGAGTTAAGCATATTGAGTAATTTGCCGATTGGTTTCAGAACGGCTTGCATTGAAAATTACTATTCTTTGCCAGACATTCATTGTGGAACAAAAGTGATTTTCTAGGCGAGTTAAGCATTTTGAGTAATTTGCCGATTGGTTTCAGAACTGCATCAAAATTAACTATTTTTTGCCAGACATTCATTGTGGAACAAAAGTGATTTTCTAGGCGAGTTAAGCATTTTGAGTAATTTGCCGATTGGTTTCGGAACGGCTTGCATTGAAATTTACTATTTTTTGCCAGACATTCATTGTGCAAAAAAAGTGATTTTCTCGGCGAGTTAAGCATTTTGAGTAAGTTGCCGATTGGTTTCAGAACGGCTTGCATCAAAATTAACTATTTTTTGCCAGACATTCATTGTGGGGAAAAAAGTGATTTTCTCGGCGAGTTTAGCATTTTGAGTAATTTGCCGATTGATTTCAGAACGGCTTGCATTGAAATTTACTATTCTTTGCCAGACATTCATTGTGGAAAAAAAGTGATTCTCTCGGCGAGTTAAGCATTTTGAGTAATTTGCCGATTGGTTTCAGAACGGCTTGCATTGAAATTTACTATTCTTTGCCAGACATTCATTGTGCAAAAAAGTGATTTTCGCGGCGAGTTAAGCATATTGAGTAATTTGCCGATTGGTTTCAGAACGGCTTGCATCAAAATTAACTATTTTTTGCCAGACATTCATTGTGGAAAAAAAGTGATTTTATCGGCGATTTAAGCATTTTGAGTAATTTGCCGATTGGTTTCAGAACGGCTTGCATTGAAATTTACTATTCTTTGCCAGACATTCATTGTGGAAAAAAGTGATTTTCTCGGCGAGTTAAGCATTTTGAGTAAGTTGCCGATTGGTTTCAGAACGGCTTGCATCAAAATTAACTATTTTTTGCCAGACATTCATTGTGGGAAAAAAAATGATTTCCTCGGCGAGTTAAGCATTTTGAGTAATTTGCCGATTGGTTTCAGAACGGCTTGCATTGAAATTTACTATTCTTTGCCAGACATTCATTGTGCAAAAAAGTGATTTTCGCGGCGAGTTATGCATATTGAGTAATTTGCCGATTGGTTTCAGAACGGCTTGCATCAAAATTAACTATTTTTTGCAAGACATTCATTGTGGAAAGATAGTGATTTTCTCGGCGAGTTAAGCATTTTGAGTAATTTGCCGATTGGTTTCAGAACGGCTTGCATCAAAATTAACTATTTTTTGCCAGACATTGATTGTGGAGAAAAAGTGATTTTCTCGGCGAGTTAGGCATTTTGAGTAATTTGCCGATTGGTTTCAGAACGGCTTGCATCAAAATTAACAATTTTTCGCCAGCCATTCATTGTGGGGAAAAAAGTGTTTTTCCCGGCGAGTTAAGCATTTTGAGTAATTTGCCGATTGGTTTCAGAACGGCTTGCATTGAAATTTACTATTCTTTGCCAGACATTCATTGTGCAAAAAAAGTGATTTTCTCGGTGAGTTAAGCATTTTGAGTAAGTTGCCGATTGGTTTCAGAACGGCTTGCATCAAAATTAACTATTTTTTGCCAGACATTCATTGTGGGAAAAAAAATGATTTTCTCGGCGAGTTAAGCATTTTGAGTAATTTGCCGATTGGTTTCAGAACGGCTTGCATTGAAATTTACTATTCTTTGCCAGACATTCATTGTGGAACAAATGTGATTTTCTCGGCGAGTTAAGCATTTTGAGTAATTTGCCGATTGGTGTCAGAACGGCTTGCATCAAAATTAACTATTTTTTGCCAGACATTCATTGTGGGAAAAAAAGTGATTTTCTCGGCGAGTTTAGCTTTTTGAGAAATTTGCAGATTGGTTTCAGAACGGCTTGCATTGAAATTTACTATTCTTTGCCAGACATTCATTGTGGAACAAAAGTGATTTTCTCGGCGAGTTAAGCATTTTGAGTAATTTGCCGATTGGTTTCAGAACGGCTTGCATCAAAATTAACTATTTTTTGCCAGACATTCATTGTGGAAAAAAAGTGATTCTCTCGGCGAGTTAAGCATTTTGACTAATTTACCGATTGGTTTCAGAACGGCTTGCATTGAAATTTACTATTCTTTGCCAGACATTCATTGTGGGAAAAAAGTGATTTTATCGGCGAGTTAAGCATTTTGAGTAAGTTGCCGATTGGTTTCAGAACGGCTTGCATCAAAATTAACTATTTTTTGCCAGACATTGATTGTGGAGAAAAAGTGATTTTCTCGGCGAGTTAGGCATTTTGAGTAATTTGCCGATTGGTTTCAGAACGGCTTGCATCAAAATTAACTATTTTTCGCCAGCCATTCATTGTGGGGAAAAAAGTGTTTTTCCCGGCGAGTTAAGCATTTTGAGTAATTTGCCGATTGGTTTCAGAACGGCTTGCATTGAAATTTACTATTCTTTGCCAGACATTCATTGTGCAAAAAAAGTGATTTTCTCGGTGAGTTAAGCATTTTGAGTAAGTTGCCGATTGGTTTCAGAACGGCTTGCATCAAAATTAACTATTTTTTGCCAGACATTCATTGTGGGAAAAAAAAAGATTTTCTCGGCGAGTTAAGCATTTTGAGTAATTTGCCGATTGGTTTCAGAACGGCTTGCATTGAAATTTACTATTCTTTGCCAGACATTCATTGTGGAACAAAAGTGATTTTCTCGGCGAGTTAAGCATTTTGAGTAATTTGCCGATTGGTGTCAGAACGGCTTGCATCAAAATTAACTATTTTTTGCCAGACATTCATTGTGGAAAAAAAGTGATTTTCTCGGCGAGTTAAGCATTTTGAGTAATTTGCCGATTGGTTTCAGAACGGCTTGCATCAAAATTAACTATTTTTTGCCAGACATTCATTGTGGGAAAAAAAGTGATTTTCTCGGCGAGTTTAGCTTTTTGAGAAATTTGCAGATTGGTTTCAGAACGGCTTGCATTGAAATTTACTATTCTTTGCCAGACATTCATTGTGGAACAAAAGTGATTTTCTCGGCGAGTTAAGCATTTTGAGTAATTTGCCGATTGGTTTCAGAACGGCTTGCATCAAAATTAACTATTTTTTGCCAGACATTCATTGTGGAAAAAATGTGATTCTCTCGGCGAGTTAAGCATTTTGACTAATTTACCGATTGGTTTCAGAACGGCTTGCATTGAAATTTACTATTCTTTGCCAGACATTCATTGTGGGAAAAAAGTGATTTTATCGGCGAGTTAAGCATTTTGAGTAAGTTGCCGATTGGTTTCAGAACGGCTTGCATCAAAATTAACTATTTTTTGCCAGACATTCATTGTGGAAAAAAGGTGATTATCTCGGCGAGTTAAGCATTTTGAGTAATTTGCCGATTGGTTTCAGACCGGCTTGCATCAATATTAACTATTTTTTGAGAGACATTCATTGAGGAAAAAAGTGATTTTCTCGGCGAGTTAAGCGTTTTGAGTAATTTGCCGATTGTTTTCAGAACAGCTTGCATTGAAATTTACTATTTCTTGCCAGACATTCATTGTGCAAAAAAAGTGATTTTCTCGGCGAGTTAAGCGTTTTGAGTAATTTGCCGATTGTTTTCAGAACAGCTTGCATTGAAATTTACTATTTCTTGCCAGACATTCATTGTGCAAAAAAAGTGATTTTCGCGGCGAGTTAAGCATATTGAGTAATTTGCCGATTGGTTTCAGAACGGCTTGCATTGAAAATTACTATTCTTTGCCAGACATTCATTGTGGAACAAAAGTGATTTTCTAGGCGAGTTAAGCATTTTGAGTAATTTGCCGATTGGTTTCAGAACTGCATCAAAATTAACTATTTTTTGCCAGACATTCATTGTGGAAAAAAAGTGATTTTCTCGGCGAGTTAAGCATTTTGAGTAATTTGCCGATTGGTTTCAGAACGGCTTGCATTGAAATTTACTATTCTTTGCCAGACATTCATTGTGGAAAAAAAGTGATTTTCTCGGCGAGTTAAGCATTTTGAGTAATTTGCCGATTGGTTTCAGAACGGCTTGCATCAAAATTAACTATTTTTTACCAGGCATTGATTGTGGAAAAAAAGTGATTTTCTAGGCGAGTTAAGCATTTTGAGTAATTTGCCGATTGGTTTCAGAACGGCTTGCATCAAAATTAACTATTTTTTGCCAGACATTGATTGTGGAGAAAAAGTGATTTTCTCGGCGAGTTAGGCATTTTGAGTAATTTGCCGATTGGTTTCAGAACGGCTTGCATCAAAATTAACAATTTTTCGCCAGCCATTCATTGTGGGGAAAAAAGTGTTTTTCCCGGCGAGTTAAGCATTTTGAGTAATTTGCCGATTGGTTTCAGAACGGCTTGCATTGAAATTTACTATTCTTTGCCAGACATTCATTGTGCAAAAAAAGTGATTTTCTCGGTGAGTTAAGCATTTTGAGTAAGTTGCCGATTGGTTTCAGAACGGCTTGCATCAAAATTAACTATTTTTTGCCAGACATTCATTGTGGGAAAAAAAATGATTTTCTCGGCGAGTTAAGCATTTTGAGTAATTTGCCGATTGGTTTCAGAACGGCTTGCATTGAAATTTACTATTCTTTGCCAGACATTCATTGTGGAACAAATGTGATTTTCTCGGCGAGTTAAGCATTTTGAGTAATTTGCCGATTGGTGTCAGAACGGCTTGCATCAAAATTAACTATTTTTTGCCAGACATTCATTGTGGGAAAAAAAGTGATTTTCTCGGCGAGTTTAGCTTTTTGAGAAATTTGCAGATTGGTTTCAGAACGGCTTGCATTGAAATTTACTATTCTTTGCCAGACATTCATTGTGGAACAAAAGTGATTTTCTCGGCGAGTTAAGCATTTTGAGTAATTTGCCGATTGGTTTCAGAACGGCTTGCATCAAAATTAACTATTTTTTGCCAGACATTCATTGTGGAAAAAAAGTGATTCTCTCGGCGAGTTAAGCATTTTGACTAATTTACCGATTGGTTTCAGAACGGCTTGCATTGAAATTTACTATTCTTTGCCAGACATTCATTGTGGGAAAAAAGTGATTTTATCGGCGAGTTAAGCATTTTGAGTAAGTTGCCGATTGGTTTCAGAACGGCTTGCATCAAAATTAACTATTTTTTGCCAGACATTCATTGTGGAAAAAAGGTGATTATCTCGGCGAGTTAAGCATTTTGAGTAATTTGCCGATTGGTTTCAGAACGGCTTGCATCAAAATTAACTATTTTTTGCCAGACATTGATTGTGGAGAAAAAGTGATTTTCTCGGCGAGTTAGGCATTTTGAGTAATTTGCCGATTGGTTTCAGAACGGCTTGCATCAAAATTAACTATTTTTCGCCAGCCATTCATTGTGGGGAAAAAAGTGTTTTTCCCGGCGAGTTAAGCATTTTGAGTAATTTGCCGATTGGTTTCAGAACGGCTTGCATTGAAATTTACTATTCTTTGCCAGACATTCATTGTGCAAAAAAAGTGATTTTCTCGGTGAGTTAAGCATTTTGAGTAAGTTGCCGATTGGTTTCAGAACGGCTTGCATCAAAATTAACTATTTTTTGCCAGACATTCATTGTGGGAAAAAAAAAGATTTTCTCGGCGAGTTAAGCATTTTGAGTAATTTGCCGATTGGTTTCAGAACGGCTTGCATTGAAATTTACTATTCTTTGCCAGACATTCATTGTGGAACAAAAGTGATTTTCTCGGCGAGTTAAGCATTTTGAGTAATTTGCCGATTGGTGTCAGAACGGCTTGCATCAAAATTAACTATTTTTTGCCAGACATTCATTGTGGAAAAAAAGTGATTTTCTCGGCGAGTTAAGCATTTTGAGTAATTTGCCGATTGGTTTCAGAACGGCTTGCATCAAAATTAACTATTTTTTGCCAGACATTCATTGTGGGAAAAAAAGTGATTTTCTCGGCGAGTTTAGCTTTTTGAGAAATTTGCAGATTGGTTTCAGAACGGCTTGCATTGAAATTTACTATTCTTTGCCAGACATTCATTGTGGAACAAAAGTGATTTTCTCGGCGAGTTAAGCATTTTGAGTAATTTGCCGATTGGTTTCAGAACGGCTTGCATCAAAATTAACTATTTTTTGCCAGACATTCATTGTGGAAAAAATGTGATTCTCTCGGCGAGTTAAGCATTTTGACTAATTTACCGATTGGTTTCAGAACGGCTTGCATTGAAATTTACTATTCTTTGCCAGACATTCATTGTGGGAAAAAAGTGATTTTATCGGCGAGTTAAGCATTTTGAGTAAGTTGCCGATTGGTTTCAGAACGGCTTGCATCAAAATTAACTATTTTTTGCCAGACATTGATTGTGGAGAAAAAGTGATTTTCTCGGCGAGTTAGGCATTTTGAGTAATTTGCCGATTGGTTTCAGAACGGCTTGCATCAAAATTAACTATTTTTCGCCAGCCATTCATTGTGGGGAAAAAAGTGTTTTTCCCGGCGAGTTAAGCATTTTGAGTAATTTGCCGATTGGTTTCAGAACGGCTTGCATTGAAATTTACTATTCTTTGCCAGACATTCATTGTGCAAAAAAAGTGATTTTCTCGGTGAGTTAAGCATTTTGAGTAAGTTGCCGATTGGTTTCAGAACGGCTTGCATCAAAATTAACTATTTTTTGCCAGACATTCATTGTGGGAAAAAAAAAGATTTTCTCGGCGAGTTAAGCATTTTGAGTAATTTGCCGATTGGTTTCAGAACGGCTTGCATTGAAATTTACTATTCTTTGCCAGACATTCATTGTGGAACAAAAGTGATTTTCTCGGCGAGTTAAGCATTTTGAGTAATTTGCCGATTGGTGTCAGAACGGCTTGCATCAAAATTAACTATTTTTTGCCAGACATTCATTGTGGAAAAAAAGTGATTTTCTCGGCGAGTTAAGCATTTTGAGTAATTTGCCGATTGGTTTCAGAACGGCTTGCATCAAAATTAACTATTTTTTGCCAGACATTCATTGTGGGAAAAAAAGTGATTTTCTCGGCGAGTTTAGCTTTTTGAGAAATTTGCAGATTGGTTTCAGAACGGCTTGCATTGAAATTTACTATTCTTTGCCAGACATTCATTGTGGAACAAAAGTGATTTTCTCGGCGAGTTAAGCATTTTGAGTAATTTGCCGATTGGTTTCAGAACGGCTTGCATCAAAATTAACTATTTTTTGCCAGACATTCATTGTGGAAAAAATGTGATTCTCTCGGCGAGTTAAGCATTTTGACTAATTTACCGATTGGTTTCAGAACGGCTTGCATTGAAATTTACTATTCTTTGCCAGACATTCATTGTGGGAAAAAAGTGATTTTATCGGCGAGTTAAGCATTTTGAGTAAGTTGCCGATTGGTTTCAGAACGGCTTGCATCAAAATTAACTATTTTTTGCCAGACATTCATTGTGGAAAAAAGGTGATTATCTCGGCGAGTTAAGCATTTTGAGTAATTTGCCGATTGGTTTCAGACCGGCTTGCATCAATATTAACTATTTTTTGAGAGACATTCATTGAGGAAAAAAGTGATTTTCTCGGCGAGTTAAGCGTTTTGAGTAATTTGCCGATTGTTTTCAGAACAGCTTGCATTGAAATTTACTATTTCTTGCCAGACATTCATTGTGCAAAAAAAGTGATTTTCTCGGCGAGTTAAGCGTTTTGAGTAATTTGCCGATTGTTTTCAGAACAGCTTGCATTGAAATTTACTATTTCTTGCCAGACATTCATTGTGCAAAAAAAGTGATTTTCGCGGCGAGTTAAGCATATTGAGTAATTTGCCGATTGGTTTCAGAACGGCTTGCATTGAAAATTACTATTCTTTGCCAGACATTCATTGTGGAACAAAAGTGATTTTCTAGGCGAGTTAAGCATTTTGAGTAATTTGCCGATTGGTTTCAGAACTGCATCAAAATTAACTATTTTTTGCCAGACATTCATTGTGGAAAAAAAGTGATTTTCTCGGCGAGTTAAGCATTTTGAGTAATTTGCCGATTGGTTTCAGAACGGCTTGCATTGAAATTTACTATTCTTTGCCAGACATTCATTGTGGAAAAAAAGTGATTTTCTCGGCGAGTTAAGCATTTTGAGTAATTTGCCGATTGGTTTCAGAACGGCTTGCATCAAAATTAACTATTTTTTACCAGGCATTGATTGTGGAAAAAAAGTGATTTTCTAGGCGAGTTAAGCATTTTGAGTAATTTGCCGATTGGTTTCAGAACGGCTTGCATCAAAATTAACTATTTTTTGCCAGACATTGATTGTGGAGAAAAAGTGATTTTCTCGGCGAGTTAGGCATTTTGAGTAATTTGCCGATTGGTTTCAGAACGGCTTGCATCAAAATTAACAATTTTTCGCCAGCCATTCATTGTGGGGAAAAAAGTGTTTTTCCCGGCGAGTTAAGCATTTTGAGTAATTTGCCGATTGGTTTCAGAACGGCTTGCATTGAAATTTACTATTCTTTGCCAGACATTCATTGTGCAAAAAAAGTGATTTTCTCGGTGAGTTAAGCATTTTGAGTAAGTTGCCGATTGGTTTCAGAACGGCTTGCATCAAAATTAACTATTTTTTGCCAGACATTCATTGTGGGAAAAAAAAAGATTTTCTCGGCGAGTTAAGCATTTTGAGTAATTTGCCGATTGGTTTCAGAACGGCTTGCATTGAAATTTACTATTCTTTGCCAGACATTCATTGTGGAACAAATGTGATTTTCTCGGCGAGTTAAGCATTTTGAGTAATTTGCCGATTGGTGTCAGAACGGCTTGCATCAAAATTAACTATTTTTTGCCAGACATTCATTGTGGGAAAAAAAGTGATTTTCTCGGCGAGTTTAGCTTTTTGAGAAATTTGCAGATTGGTTTCAGAACGGCTTGCATTGAAATTTACTATTCTTTGCCAGACATTCATTGTGGAACAAAAGTGATTTTCTCGGCGAGTTAAGCATTTTGAGTAATTTGCCGATTGGTTTCAGAACGGCTTGCATCAAAATTAACTATTTTTTGCCAGACATTCATTGTGGAAAAAAAGTGATTCTCTCGGCGAGTTAAGCATTTTGACTAATTTACCGATTGGTTTCAGAACGGCTTGCATTGAAATTTACTATTCTTTGCCAGACATTCATTGTGGGAAAAAAGTGATTTTATCGGCGAGTTAAGCATTTTGAGTAAGTTGCCGATTGGTTTCAGAACGGCTTGCATCAAAATTAACTATTTTTTGCCAGACATTCATTGTGGAAAAAAGGTGATTATCTCGGCGAGTTAAGCATTTTGAGTAATTTGCCGATTGGTTTCAGAACGGCTTGCATCAAAATTAACTATTTTTTGCCAGACATTGATTGTGGAGAAAAAGTGATTTTCTCGGCGAGTTAGGCATTTTGAGTAATTTGCCGATTGGTTTCAGAACGGCTTGCATCAAAATTAACTATTTTTCGCCAGCCATTCATTGTGGGGAAAAAAGTGTTTTTCCCGGCGAGTTAAGCATTTTGAGTAATTTGCCGATTGGTTTCAGAACGGCTTGCATTGAAATTTACTATTCTTTGCCAGACATTCATTGTGCAAAAAAAGTGATTTTCTCGGTGAGTTAAGCATTTTGAGTAAGTTGCCGATTGGTTTCAGAACGGCTTGCATCAAAATTAACTATTTTTTGCCAGACATTCATTGTGGGAAAAAAAAAGATTTTCTCGGCGAGTTAAGCATTTTGAGTAATTTGCCGATTGGTTTCAGAACGGCTTGCATTGAAATTTACTATTCTTTGCCAGACATTCATTGTGGAACAAAAGTGATTTTCTCGGCGAGTTAAGCATTTTGAGTAATTTGCCGATTGGTGTCAGAACGGCTTGCATCAAAATTAACTATTTTTTGCCAGACATTCATTGTGGAAAAAAAGTGATTTTCTCGGCGAGTTAAGCATTTTGAGTAATTTGCCGATTGGTTTCAGAACGGCTTGCATCAAAATTAACTATTTTTTGCCAGACATTCATTGTGGGAAAAAAAGTGATTTTCTCGGCGAGTTTAGCTTTTTGAGAAATTTGCAGATTGGTTTCAGAACGGCTTGCATTGAAATTTACTATTCTTTGCCAGACATTCATTGTGGAACAAAAGTGATTTTCTCGGCGAGTTAAGCATTTTGAGTAATTTGCCGATTGGTTTCAGAACGGCTTGCATCAAAATTAACTATTTTTTGCCAGACATTCATTGTGGAAAAAATGTGATTCTCTCGGCGAGTTAAGCATTTTGACTAATTTACCGATTGGTTTCAGAACGGCTTGCATTGAAATTTACTATTCTTTGCCAGACATTCATTGTGGGAAAAAAGTGATTTTATCGGCGAGTTAAGCATTTTGAGTAAGTTGCCGATTGGTTTCAGAACGGCTTGCATCAAAATTAACTATTTTTTGCCAGACATTCATTGTGGAAAAAAGGTGATTATCTCGGCGAGTTAAGCATTTTGAGTAATTTGCCGATTGGTTTCAGACCGGCTTGCATCAAAATTAACTATTTTTTGAGAGACATTCATTGAGGAAAAAAGTGATTTTCTCGGCGAGTTAAGCGTTTTGAGTAATTTGCCGATTGTTTTCAGAACAGCTTGCATTGAAATTTACTATTTCTTGCCAGACATTCATTGTGCAAAAAAAGTGATTTTCTCGGCGAGTTAAGCGTTTTGAGTAATTTGCCGATTGTTTTCAGAACAGCTTGCATTGAAATTTACTATTTCTTGCCAGACATTCATTGTGCAAAAAAAGTGATTTTCGCGGCGAGTTAAGCATATTGAGTAATTTGCCGATTGGTTTCAGAACGGCTTGCATTGAAAATTACTATTCTTTGCCAGACATTCATTGTGGAACAAAAGTGATTTTCTAGGCGAGTTAAGCATTTTGAGTAATTTGCCGATTGGTTTCAGAACTGCATCAAAATTAACTATTTTTTGCCAGACATTCATTGTGGAAAAAAAGTGATTTTCTCGGCGAGTTAAGCATTTTGAGTAATTTGCCGATTGGTTTCAGAACGGCTTGCATTGAAATTTACTATTCTTTGCCAGACATTCATTGTGGAAAAAAAGTGATTTTCTCGGCGAGTTAAGCATTTTGAGTAATTTGCCGATTGGTTTCAGAACGGCTTGCATCAAAATTAACTATTTTTTACCAGGCATTGATTGTGGAAAAAAAGTGATTTTCTAGGCGAGTTAAGCATTTTGAGTAATTTGCCGATTGGTTTCGGAACGGCTTGCATTGAAATTTACTATTCTTTGCCAGACATTCATTGTGCAAAAAAAGTGATTTTCTCGGCGAGTTAAGCATTTTGAGTAAGTTGACGATTGGTTTCAGAAGGGCTTGCATCAAAATTAACTATTTTTTGCCAGACATTCATTGTGGGAAAAAAAGTGATTTTCTCGGCGAGTTTAGCTTTTTGAGTAATTTGCCGATTGATTTCAGAACGGCTTGCATTGAAATTTACTATTCTTTGCCAGACATTCATTGTGGAACAAAAGTGATTTTCTCGGCGAGTTAAGCATTTTGAGTAATTTGCCGATTGGTTTCAGAACGGCTTGCATTGAAATTTACTATTCTTTGCCAGACATTCATTGTGCAAAAAAGTGATTTTCGCGGCGAGTTAAGCATATTGAGTAATTTGCCGATTGGTTTCAGAACGGCTTGCATCAAAATTAACTATTTTTTGCCAGACATTCATTGCGGAAAAAAGTGATTTTCTCGGCGATTTAAGCATTTTGAGTAATTTGCCGATTTGTTTCAGAACGGCTTGCATTGAAATTTACTATTCTTTGCCAGACATTCATTGTGGAAAAAAGTGATTTTCTCGGCGAGTTAAGCATTTTGAGTAAGTTGCCGATTGGTTTCAGAACGGCTTGCATCAAAATTAACTATTTTTTGCCAGACATTCATTGTGAGAAAAAAAATGATTTCCTCGGCGAGTTAAGCATTTTGAGTAATTTGCCGATTGGTTTCAGAACGGCTTGCATTGAAATTTACTATTCTTTGCCAGACATTCATTGTGCAAAAAAGTGATTTTCGCGGCGAGTTATGCATATTGAGTAATTTGCCGATTGGTTTCAGAACGGCTTGCATCAAAATTAACTATTTTTTGCCAGACATTCATTGTGGAAAGAAAGTGATTTTCTCGGCGAGTTAAGCATTTTGAGTAATTTGCCGATTGGTTTCAGAACGGCTTGCATTGAAATTTACTATTCTTTGCCAGACATTCATTGTGGAACAAAAGTGATTTTCTCGGCGAGTTAAGCATTTTGAGTAATTTGCCGATTGGTTTCAGAACGGCTTGCATCAAAATTAACTCTTTTTTGCCAGACATTCATTGTGGGAAAAAAAGTGATTTTCTCGGCGAGTTTAGCTTTTTGAGAAATTTGCAGATTGGTTTCAGAACGGCTTGCATTGAAATTTACTATTCTTTGCCAGACATTCATTGTCGAACAAAAGTGATTTTCTCGGCGAGTTAAGCATTTTGAGTAATTTGCCGATTGGTTTCAGAACGGCTTGCATCAAAATTAACTATTTTTTGCCAGACATTCATTGTGGAAAAAAAGTGATTCTCTCGGCGAGTTAAGCATTTTGACTAATTTACCGATTGGTTTCAGAACGGCTTGCATTGAAATTTACTATTCTTTGCCAGACATTCATTGTGGGAAAAAAGTGATTTTATCGGCGAGTTAAGCATTTTGAGTAATTTGCCGATTGGTTTCAGAACGGCTTGCATCAAAATTAACTATTTTTTGCCAGACATTGATTGTGGAGAAAAAGTGATTTTCTCGGAGAGTTAGGCATTTTGAGTAATTTGCCGATTGGTTTCAGAACGGCTTGCATCAAAATTAACTATTTTTCGCCAGCCATTCATTGTGGGGAAAAAAGTGTTTTTCCCGGCGAGTTAAGCATTTTGAGTAATTTGCCGATTGGTTTCAGAACGGCTTGCATTGAAATTTACTATTCTTTGCCAGACATTCATTGTGCAAAAAAAGTGATTTTCTCGGTGAGTTAAGCATTTTGAGTAAGTTGCCGATTGGTTTCAGAACGGCTTGCATCAAAATTAACTATTTTTTGCCAGACATTCATTGTGGGAAAAAAAAAGATTTTCTCGGCGAGTTAAGCATTTTGAGTAATTTGCCGATTGGTTTCAGAACGGCTTGCATTGAAATTTACTATTCTTTGCCAGACATTCATTGTGGAACAAAAGTGATTTTCTCGGCGAGTTAAGCATTTTGAGTAATTTGCCGATTGGTGTCAGAACGGCTTGCATCAAAATTAACTATTTTTTGCCAGACATTCATTGTGGAAAAAAAGTGATTTTCTCGGCGAGTTAAACATTTTGAGTAATTTGCCGATTGGTTTCAGAACGGCTTGCATCAAAATTAACTATTTTTTGCCAGACATTCATTGTGGGAAAAAAAGTGATTTTCTCGGCGAGTTTAGCTTTTTGAGAAATTTGCAGATTGGTTTCAGAACGGCTTGCATTGAAATTTACTATTCTTTGCCAGACATTCATTGTGGAACAAAAGTGATTTTCTCGGCGAGTTAAGCATTTTGAGTAATTTGCCGATTGGTTTCAGAACGGCTTGCATCAAAATTAACTATTTTTTGCCAGACATTCATTGTGGAAAAAATGTGATTCTCTCGGCGAGTTAAGCATTTTGACTAATTTACCGATTGGTTTCAGAACGGCTTGCATTGAAATTTACTATTCTTTGCCAGACATTCATTGTGGAAAAAAAGTGATTTTCTCGGCGAGTTAAGCATTTTGAGTAATTTGCCGATTGGTTTCAGAACGGCTTGCATCAAAATTAACTATTTTTTACCAGGCATTGATTGTGGAAAAAAAGTGATTTTCTAGGCGAGTTAAGCATTTTGAGTAATTTGCCGATTGGTTTCGGAACGGCTTGCATTGAAATTTACTATTCTTTGCCAGACATTCATTGTGCAAAAAAAGTGATTTTCTCGGCGAGTTAAGCATTTTGAGTAAGTTGACGATTGGTTTCAGAAGGGCTTGCATCAAAATTAACTATTTTTTGCCAGACATTCATTGTGGGAAAAAAAGTGATTTTCTCGGCGAGTTTAGCTTTTTGAGTAATTTGCCGATTGATTTCAGAACGGCTTGCATTGAAATTTACTATTCTTTGCCAGACATTCATTGTGGAACAAAAGTGATTTTCTCGGCGAGTTAAGCATTTTGAGTAATTTGCCGATTGGTTTCAGAACGGCTTGCATTGAAATTTACTATTCTTTGCCAGACATTCATTGTGCAAAAAAGTGATTTTCGCGGCGAGTTAAGCATATTGAGTAATTTGCCGATTGGTTTCAGAACGGCTTGCATCAAAATTAACTATTTTTTGCCAGACATTCATTGCGGAAAAAAAGTGATTTTCTCGGCGATTTAAGCATTTTGAGTAATTTGCCGATTTGTTTCAGAACGGCTTGCATTGAAATTTACTATTCTTTGCCAGACATTCATTGTGGAAAAAAGTGATTTTCTCGGCGAGTTAAGCATTTTGAGTAAGTTGCCGATTGGTTTCAGAACGGCTTGCATCAAAATTAACTATTTTTTGCCAGACATTCATTGTGAGAAAAAAAATGATTTCCTCGGCGAGTTAAGCATTTTGAGTAATTTGCCGATTGGTTTCAGAACGGCTTGCATTGAAATTTACTATTCTTTGCCAGACATTCATTGTGCAAAAAAGTGATTTTCGCGGCGAGTTATGCATATTGAGTAATTTGCCGATTGGTTTCAGAACGGCTTGCATCAAAATTAACTATTTTTTGCCAGACATTCATTGTGGAAAGAAAGTGATTTTCTCGGCGAGTTAAGCATTTTGAGTAATTTGCCGATTGGTTTCAGAACGGCTTGCATCAAAATTAACTATTTTTTGCCAGACATTGATTGTGGAGAAAAAGTGATTTTCTCGGCGAGTTAGGCATTTTGAGTAATTTGCCGATTGGTTTCAGAACGGCTTGCATCAAAATTAACAATTTTTCGCCAGCCATTCATTGTGGGGAAAAAAGTGTTTTTCCCGGCGAGTTAAGCATTTTGAGTAATTTGCCGATTGGTTTCAGAACGGCTTGCATTGAAATTTACTATTCTTTGCCAGACATTCATTGTGCAAAAAAAGTGATTTTCTCGGTGAGTTAAGCATTTTGAGTAAGTTGCCGATTGGTTTCAGAACGGCTTGCATCAAAATTAACTATTTTTTGCCAGACATTCATTGTGGGAAAAAAAATGATTTTCTCGGCGAGCTAAGCATTTTGAGTAATTTGCCGATTGGTTTCAGAACGGCTTGCATTGAAATTTACTATTCTTTGCCAGACATTCATTGTGGAACAAAAGTGATTTTCTCGGCGAGTTAAGCATTTTGAGTAATTTGCCGATTGGTTTCAGAACGGCTTGCATCAAAATTAACTCTTTTTTGCCAGACATTCATTGAGGAAAAAAGTGATTTTCTCGGCGAGTTAAGCGTTTTGAGTAATTTGCCGATTGTTTTCAGAACAGCTTGCATCAAAATTAACTATTTTTTGCCAGACATTCATTGTGGAAAAAAAGTGATTCTCTCGGCGAGTTAAGCATTTTGAGTAATTTGCCGATTGGTTTCAGAACGGCTTGCATTGAAATTTACTATTCTTTGCCAGACATTCATTGTGGAAAAAAAGTGATTTTCTCGGCGAGTTAAGCATTTTGAGTAAGTTGCCGATTGGTGTCAGAACGGCTTGCATCAAAATTAACTATTTTTTGCCAGACATTCATTGTGGAAAAAAGGTGATTTTCTCGGCGAGTTAAGCATTTTGAGTAATTTGCCGATTGGTTTCAGAACGGCTTGCATTGAAATTTACTATTCTTTGCCAGACATTCATTGTGCAAAAAAAGTGATTTTCGCGGCGAGTTAAGCATATTGAGTAATTTGCCGATTGGTTTCAGAACGGCTTGCATCAAAATTAACTATTTTTTGCCAGACATTCATTGTTGAACAAAAGTGATTTTCTCGGCGTGTTAAGCATTTTGAGTAATTTGCCGATTGGTTTCAGAACGGCTTGCATCAAAATTAACTATTTTTTGCCAGACATTCATTGTTGAAAAAAGTGATTTTCTCGTCGAGTTAAGCATTTTGAGTTATTTGCCGACTGGTTTCAGACCGGCTTGCATCAAAATTAACTATTTTTTGCTAGACATTCATTGTGGAAAAAAGTGATTTTCTCGGCGAGTTAAGCGTTTTGAGTAATTTGCCGATTGTTTTCAGAACAGCTTGCATTGAAATTTACTATTTCTTGACAGGCATTCATTGTGCAAAAAAAGTGATTTTCGCGGCGAGTTAAGCATATTGAGTAATTTGCCGATTGGTTTCAGAACGGCTTGCATTGAAAATTACTATTCTTTGCCAGACATTCATTGTGGAACAAAAGTGATTTTCTAGGCGAGTTAAGCATTTTGAGTAATTTGCCGATTGGTTTCAGAACTGCATCAAAATTAAGTATTTTTTGCCAGACATTCATTGTGGAACAAAAGTGATTTTCTAGGCGAGTTAAGCATTTTGAGTAATTTGCCGATTGGTTTCGGAACGGCTTGCATTGAAATTTACTATTTTTTGCCAGACATTCATTGTGCAAAAAAAGTGATTTTCTCGGCGAGTTAAGCATTTTGAGTAAGTTGCCGATTGGTTTCAGAACGGCTTGCATCAAAATTAACTATTTTTTGCCAGACATTCATTGTGGGGAAAAAAGTGATTTTCTCGGCGAGTTTAGCATTTTGAGTAATTTGCCGATTGATTTCAGAACGGCTTGCATTGAAATTTACTATTCTTTGCCAGACATTCATTGTGGAAAAAAAGTGATTCTCTCGGCGAGTTAAGCATTTTGAGTAATTTGCCGATTGGTTTCAGAACGGCTTGCATTGAAATTTACTATTCTTTGCCAGACATTCATTGTGGAAAAAAAGTGATTTTCTCGGCGAGTTAAGCATTTTGAGTAATTTGCCGATTGGTTTCAGAACGGCTTGCATCAAAATTAACTATTTTTTACCAGGCATTGATTGTGGAAAAAAAGTGATTTTCTAGGCGAGTTAAGCATTTTGAGTAATTTGCCGATTGGTTTCGGAACGGCTTGCATTGAAATTTACTATTCTTTGCCAGACATTCATTGTGCAAAAAAAGTGATTTTCTCGGCGAGTTAAGCATTTTGAGTAAGTTGACGATTGGTTTCAGAAGGGCTTGCATCAAAATTAACTATTTTTTGCCAGACATTCATTGTGGGAAAAAAAGTGATTTTCTCGGCGAGTTTAGCTTTTTGAGTAATTTGCCGATTGATTTCAGAACGGCTTGCATTGAAATTTACTATTCTTTGCCAGACATTCATTGTGGAACAAAAGTGATTTTCTCGGCGAGTTAAGCATTTTGAGTAATTTGCCGATTGGTTTCAGAACGGCTTGCATTGAAATTTACTATTCTTTGCCAGACATTCATTGTGCAAAAAAGTGATTTTCGCGGCGAGTTAAGCATATTGAGTAATTTGCCGATTTGTTTCAGAACGGCTTGCATTGAAATTTACTATTCTTTGCCAGACATTCATTGTGGAAAAAAGTGATTTTCTCGGCGAGTTAAGCATTTTGAGTAAGTTGCCGATTGGTTTCAGAACGGCTTGCATCAAAATTAACTATTTTTTGCCAGACATTCATTGTGAGAAAAAAAATGATTTCCTCGGCGAGTTAAGCATTTTGAGTAATTTGCCGATTGGTTTCAGAACGGCTTGCATTGAAATTTACTATTCTTTGCCAGACATTCATTGTGCAAAAAAGTGATTTTCGCGGCGAGTTATGCATATTGAGTAATTTGCCGATTGGTTTCAGAACGGCTTGCATCAAAATTAACTATTTTTTGCCAGACATTCATTGTGGAAAGAAAGTGATTTTCTCGGCGAGTTAAGCATTTTGAGTAATTTGCCGATTGGTTTCAGAACGGCTTGCATCAAAATTAACTATTTTTTGCCAGACATTGATTGTGGAGAAAAAGTGATTTTCTGGGCGAGTTAGGCATTTTGAGTAATTTGCCGATTGGTTTCAGAACGGCTTGCATCAAAATTAACAATTTTTCGCCAGCCATTCATTGTGGGGAAAAAAGTGTTTTTCCCGGCGAGTTAAGCATTTTGAGTAATTTGCCGATTGGTTTCAGAACGGCTTGCATTGAAATTTACTATTCTTTGCCAGACATTCATTGTGCAAAAAAAGTGATTTTCTCGGTGAGTTAAGCATTTTGAGTAAGTTGCCGATTGGTTTCAGAACGGCTTGCATCAAAATTAACTATTTTTTGCCAGACATTCATTGTGGGAAAAAAAATGATTTTCTCGGCGAGTTAAGCATTTTGAGTAATTTGCCGATTGGTTTCAGAACGGCTTGCATTGAAATTTACTATTCTTTGCCAGACATTCATTGTGGAACAAAAGTGATTTTCTCGGCGAGTTAAGCATTTTGAGTAATTTGCCGATTGGTTTCAGAACGGCTTGCATCAAAATTAACTCTTTTTTGCCAGACATTCATTGAGGAAAAAAGTGATTTTCTCGGCGAGTTAAGCGTTTTGAGTAATTTGCCGATTGTTTTCAGAACAGCTTGCATCAAAATTAACTATTTTTTGCCAGACATTCATTGTGGAAAAAAAGTGATTCTCTCGGCGAGTTAAGCATTTTGAGTAATTTGCCGATTGGTTTCAGAACGGCTTGCATTGAAATTTACTATTCTTTGCCAGACATTCATTGTGGGAAAAAAGTGATTTTCTCGGCGAGTTAAGCATTTTGAGTAAGTTGCCGATTGGTGTCAGAACGGCTTGCATCAAAATTAACTATTTTTTGCCAGACATTCATTGTGGAAAAAAGGTGATTTTCTCGGCGAGTTAAGCATTTTGAGTAATTTGCCGATTGGTTTCAGAACGGCTTGCATTGAAATTTACTATTCTTTGCCAGACATTCATTGTGCAAAAAAAGTGATTTTCGCGGCGAGTTAAGCATATTGAGTAATTTGCCGATTGGTTTCAGAACGGCTTGCATCAAAATTAACTATTTTTTGCCAGACATTCATTGTTGAACAAAAGTGATTTTCTCGGCGTGTTAAGCATTTTGAGTAATTTGCCGATTGGTTTCAGAACGGCTTGCATCAAAATTAACTATTTTTTGCCAGACATTCATTGTTGAAAAAAGTGATTTTCTCGTCGAGTTAAGCATTTTGAGTTATTTGCCGACTGGTTTCAGACCGGCTTGCATCAAAATTAACTATTTTTTGCTAGACATTCATTGTGGAAAAAAGTGATTTTCTCGGCGAGTTAAGCGTTTTGAGTAATTTGCCGATTGTTTTCAGAACAGCTTGCATTGAAATTTACTATTTCTTGACAGGCATTCATTGTGCAAAAAAAGTGATTTTCGCGGCGAGTTAAGCATATTGAGTAATTTGCCGATTGGTTTCAGAACGGCTTGCATTGAAAATTACTATTCTTTGCCAGACATTCATTGTGGAACAAAAGTGATTTTCTAGGCGAGTTAAGCATTTTGAGTAATTTGCCGATTGGTTTCAGAACTGCATCAAAATTAACTATTTTTTGCCAGACATTCATTGTGGAACAAAAGTGATTTTCTAGGCGAGTTAAGCATTTTGAGTAATTTGCCGATTGGTTTCGGAACGGCTTGCATTGAAATTTACTATTTTTTGCCAGACATTCATTGTGCAAAAAAAGTGATTTTCTCGGCGAGTTAAGCATTTTGAGTAAGTTGCCGATTGGTTTCAGAACGGCTTGCATCAAAATTAACTATTTTTTGCCAGACATTCATTGTGGGGAAAAAAGTGATTTTCTCGGCGAGTTTAGCATTTTGAGTAATTTGCCGATTGATTTCAGAACGGCTTGCATTGAAATTTACTATTCTTTGCCAGACATTCATTGTGGAAAAAAAGTGATTCTCTCGGCGAGTTAAGCATTTTGAGTAATTTGCCGATTGGTTTCAGAACGGCTTGCATTGAAATTTACTATTCTTTGCCAGACATTCATTGTGCAAAAAAGTGATTTTCGCGGCGAGTTAAGCATATTGAGTAATTTGCCGATTGGTTTCAGAACGGCTTGCATCAAAATTAACTATTTTTTGCCAGACATTCATTGTGGAAAAAAAGTGATTTTATCGGCGATTTAAGCATTTTGAGTAATTTGCCGATTGGTTTCAGAACGGCTTGCATTGAAATTTACTATTCTTTGCCAGACATTCATTGTGGAAAAAAGTGATTTTCTCGGCGAGTTAAGCATTTTGAGTAAGTTGCCGATTGGTTTCAGAACGGCTTGCATCAAAATTAACTATTTTTTGCCAGACATTCATTGTGGGATAAAAAATGATTTCCTCGGCGAGTTAAGCATTTTGAGTAATTTGCCGATTGGTTTCAGAACGGCTTGCATTGAAATTTACTATTCTTTGCCAGACATTCATTGTGGAACAAATGTGATTTTCTCGGCGAGTTAAGCATTTTGAGTAATTTGCCGATTGGTGTCAGAACGGCTTGCATCAAAATTAACTATTTTTTGCCAGACATTCATTGTGGGAAAAAAAGTGATTTTCTCGGCGAGTTTAGCTTTTTGAGAAATTTGCAGATTGGTTTCAGAACGGCTTGCATTGAAATTTACTATTCTTTGCCAGACATTCATTGTGGAACAAAAGTGATTTTCTCGGCGAGTTAAGCATTTTGAGTAATTTGCCGATTGGTTTCAGAACGGCTTGCATCAAAATTAACTATTTTTTGCCAGACATTCATTGTGGAAAAAAAGTGATTCTCTCGGCGAGTTAAGCATTTTGACTAATTTACCGATTGGTTTCAGAACGGCTTGCATTGAAATTTACCATTCTTTGCCAGACATTCATTGTGGGAAAAAAGTGATTTTATCGGCGAGTTAAGCATTTTGAGTAAGTTGCCGATTGGTTTCAGAACGGCTTGCATCAAAATTAACTATTTTTTGCCAGACATTCATTGTGGAAAAAAGGTGATTATCTCGGCGAGTTAAGCATTTTGAGTAATTTGCCGATTGGTTTCAGAACGGCTTGCATCAAAATTAACTATTTTTTGCCACACATTGATTGTGGAGAAAAAGTGATTTTCTCGGCGAGTTAGGCATTTTGAGTAATTTGCCGATTGGTTTCAGAACGGCTTGCATCAAAATTAACTATTTTTCGCCAGCCATTCATTGTGGGGAAAAAAGTGTTTTTCCCGGCGAGTTAAGCATTTTGAGTAATTTGCCGATTGGTTTCAGAACGGCTTGCATTGAAATTTACTATTCTTTGCCAGACATTCATTGTGCAAAAAAAGTGATTTTCTCGGTGAGTTAAGCATTTTGAGTAAGTTGCCGATTGGTTTCAGAACGGCTTGCATCAAAATTAACTATTTTTTGCCAGACATTCATTGTGGGAAAAAAAAAGATTTTCTCGGCGAGTTAAGCATTTTGAGTAATTTGCCGATTGGTTTCAGAACGGCTTGCATTGAAATTTACTATTCTTTGCCAGACATTCATTGTGGAACAAAAGTGATTTTCTCGGCGAGTTAAGCATTTTGAGTAATTTGCCGATTGGTGTCAGAACGGCTTGCATCAAAATTAACTATTTTTTGCCAGACATTCATTGTGGAAAAAAAGTGATTTTCTCGGCGAGTTAAGCATTTTGAGTAATTTGCCGATTGGTTTCAGAACGGCTTGCATCAAAATTAACTATTTTTTGCCAGACATTCATTGTGGGAAAAAAAGTGATTTTCTCGGCGAGTTAAGCATTTTGAGTAATTTGCCGATTGGTTTCAGAACGGCTTGCATCAAAATTAACTATTTTTTGCCAGACATTCATTGTGGAAAAAATGTGATTCTCTCGGCGAGTTAAGCATTTTGACTAATTTACCGATTGGTTTCAGAACGGCTTGCATTGAAATTTACTATTCTTTGCCAGACATTCATTGTGGGAAAAAAGTGATTTTATCGGCGAGTTAAGCATTTTGAGTAAGTTGCCGATTGGTTTCAGAACGGCTTGCATCAAAATTAACTATTTTTTGCCAGACATTCATTGTGGAAAAAAGGTGATTATCTCGGCGAGTTAAGCATTTTGAGTAATTTGCCGATTGGTTTCAGACCGGCTTGCATCAAAATTAACTATTTTTTGAGAGACATTCATTGAGGAAAAAAGTGATTTTCTCGGCGAGTTAAGCGTTTTGAGTAATTTGCCGATTGTTTTCAGAACAGCTTGCATTGAAATTTACTATTTCTTGCCAGACATTCATTGTGCAAAAAAAGTGATTTTCTCGGCGAGTTAAGCGTTTTGAGTAATTTGCCTATTGTTTTCAGAACAGCTTGCATTGAAATTTACTATTTCTTGCCAGACATTCATTGTGCAAAAAAAGTGATTTTCGCGGCGAGTTAAGCATATTGAGTAATTTGCCGATTGGTTTCAGAACGGCTTGCATTGAAAATTACTATTCTTTGCCAGACATTCATTGTGGAACAAAAGTGATTTTCTAGGCGAGTTAAGTATTTTGAGTAATTTGCCGATTGGTTTCAGAACTGCATCAAAATTAACTATTTTTTGCCAGACATTCATTGTGGAAAAAAAGTGATTTTCTCGGCGAGTTAAGCATTTTGAGTAATTTGCCGATTGGTTTCAGAACGGCTTGCATTGAAATTTACTATTCTTTGCCAGACATTCATTGTGGAAAAAAAGTGATTTTCTCGGCGAGTTAAGCATTTTGAGTAATTTGCCGATTGGTTTCAGAACGGCTTGCATCAAAATTAACTATTTTTTACCAGGCATTGATTGTGGAAAAAAAGTGATTTTCTAGGCGAGTTAAGCATTTTGAGTAATTTGCCGATTGGTTTCGGAACGGCTTGCATTGAAATTTATTATTCTTTGCCAGACATTCATTGTGCAAAAAAAGTGATTTTCTCGGCGAGTTAAGCATTTTGAGTAAGTTGACGATTGGTTTCAGAAGGGCTTGCATCAAAATTAACTATTTTTTGCCAGACATTCATTGTGGGAAAAAAGTGATTTTCTCGGCGAGTTTAGCTTTTTGAGTAATTTGCCGATTGATTTCAGAACGGCTTGCATTGAAATTTACTATTCTTTGCCAGACATACATTGTGGAACAAAAGTGATTTTCTCGGCGAGTTAAGCATTTTGAGTAATTTGCCGATTGGTTTCAGAACGGCTTGCATTGAAATTTACTATTCTTTGCCAGACATTCATTGTGCAAAAAAGTGATTTTCGCGGCGAGTTAAGCATATTGAGTAATTTGCCGATTGGTTTCAGAACGGCTTGCATCAAAATTAACTATTTTTTGCCAGACATTCATTGCGGAAAAAAAGTGATTTTCTCGGCGATTTAAGCATTTTGAGTAATTTGCCGATTTGTTTCAGAACGGCTTGCATTGAAAGTTACTATTCTTTGCCAGACATTCATTGTGGAAAAAAGTGATTTTCTCGGCGAGTTAAGCATTTTGAGTAAGTTGCCGATTGGTTTCAGAACGGCTTGCATCAAAATTAACTATTTTTTGCCAGACATTCATTGTGAGAAAAAAAATGATTTCCTCGGCGAGTTAAGCATTTTGAGTAATTTGCCGATTGGTTTCAGAACGGCTTGCATTGAAATTTACTATTCTTTGCCAGACATTCATTGTGCAAAAAAGTGATTTTCGCGGCGAGTTATGCATATTGAGTAATTTGCCGATTGGTTTCAGAACGGCTTGCATCAAAATTAACTATTTTTTGCCAGACATTCATTGTGGAAAGAAAGTGATTTTCTCGGCGAGTTAAGCATTTTGAGTAATTTGCCGATTGGTTTCAGAACGGCTTGCATCAAAATTAACTATTTTTTGCCAGACATTGATTGTGGAGAAAAAGTGATTTTCTCGGCGAGTTAGGCATTTTGAGTAATTTGCCGATTGGTTTCAGAACGGCTTGCATCAAAATTAACAATTTTTCGCCAGCCATTCATTGTGGGGAAAAAAGTGTTTTTCCCGGCGAGTTAAGCATTTTGAGTAATTTGCCGATTGGTTTCAGAACGGCTTGCATTGAAATTTACTATTCTTTGCCAGACATTCATTGTGGAACAAAAGTGATTTTCTCGGCGAGTTAAGCATTTTGAGTAATTTGCCGATTGGTTTCAGAACGGCTTGCATCAAAATTAACTCTTTTTTGCCAGACATTCATTGTGGAAAAAAAGTGATTTTCTCGGCGAGTTAAGCATTTTGAGTAATTTGCCGATTGGTTTCAGAACGGCTTGCATCAAAATTAACTATTTTTTGCCAGACATTCATTGTGGGAAAAAAAGTGATTTTCTCGGCGAGTTTAGCTTTTTGAGAAATTTGCAGATTGGTTTCTGAACGGCTTGCATTGAAATTTACTATTCTTTGCCAGACATTCATTGTGGAACAAAAGTGATTTTCTCGGCGAGTTAAGCATTCTGAGTAATTTGCCGATTGGTTTCAGAACGGCTTGCATCAAAATTAACTATTTTTTGCCAGACATTCATTGTGGAAAAAAAGTGATTCTCTCGGCGAGTTAAGCATTTTGACTAATTTACCGATTGGTTTCAGAACGGCTTGCATTGAAATTTACTATTCTTTGCCAGACATTCATTGTGGGAAAAAAGTGATTTTATCGGCGAGTTAAGCATTTTGAGTAAGTTGCCGATTGGTTTCAGAACGGCTTGCATCAAAATTAACTATTTTTTGCCAGACATTCATTGTGGAAAAAAGGTGATTATCTCGGCGAGTTAAGCATTTTGAGTAATTTGCCGATTGGTTTCAGAACGGCTTGCATCAAAATTAACTATTTTTTGCCAGACATTCATTGTGGAAAAAAGTGATTTTCTCGTCGAGTTAATCATTTTGAGTTATTTGCCGACCGGTTTCAGACCGGCTTGCATCAAAATTAACTATTTTTTGCGAGACATTCATTGAGGAAAAAAGTGATTTTCTCGGCGAGTTAAGCGTTTTGAGTAATTTGCCGATTGTTTTCAGAACAGCTTGCATTGAAATTTACTATTTCTTGCCAGACATTCATTGTGCAAAAAAAGTGATTTTCTCGGCGAGTTAAGCGTTTTGAGTAATTTGCCGATTGTTTTCAGAACAGCTTGCATTGAAATTTACTATTTCTTGCCAGACATTCATTGTGCAAAAAAAGTGATTTTCGCGGCGAGTTAAGCATATTGAGTAATTTGCCGATTGGTTTCAGAACGGCTTGCGTTGAAAATTACTATTCTTTGCCAGACATTCATTGTGGAACAAAAGTGATTCTCTCGGCGAGTTAAGCATTTTGACTAATTTACCGATTGGTTTCAGAACGGCTTGCATTGAAATTTACTATTCTTTGCCAGACATTCATTGTGGGAAAAAAGTGATTTTATCGGCGAGTTAAGCATTTTGAGTAAGTTGCCGATTGGTTTCAGAACAGCTTGCATCAAAATTAACTATTTTTTGCCAGACATTCATTGTGGAAAAAAGGTGATTATCTCGGCGATTTAAGCATTTTGAGTAATTTGCCGATTGGTTTCAGAACGGCTTGCATCAAAATTAACTATTTTTTGCCAGACATTGATTGTGGAGAAAAAGTGATTTTCTCGGCGAGTTAGGCATTTTGAGTAATTTGCCGATTGGTTTCAGAACGGCTTGCATCAAAATTAACAATTTTTCGCCAGCCATTCATTGTGGGGAAAAAAGTGTTTTTCCCGGCGAGTTAAGCATTTTGAGTAATTTGCCGATTGGTTTCAGAACGGCTTGCATCAAAATTAACTATTTTTTGCCAGACATTCATTGTGGGAAAAAAAATGATTTTCTCGGCGAGTTAAGCATTTTGAGTAATTTGCCGATTGGTTTCAGAACGGCTTGCATTGAAATTTACTATTCTTTGCCAGACATTCATTGTGGAACAAAAGTGATTTTCTCGGCGAGTTAAGCATTTTGAGTAATTTGCCGATTGGTGTCAGAACGGCTTGCATCAAAATTAACTATTTTTTGCCAGACATTCATTGTGGAAAAAAAGTGATTTTCTCGGCGAGTTAAGCATTTTGAGTAATTTGCCGATTGGTTTCAGAACGGCTTGCATCAAAATTAACTATTTTTTGCCAGACATTCATTGTGGGAAAAAAAGTGATTTTCTCGGCGAGTTTAGCTTTTTGAGAAATTTGCAGATTGGTTTCAGAACGGCTTGCATTGAAATTTACTATTCTTTGCCAGACATTCATTGTGGAACAAAAGTGATTTTCTCGGCGAGTTAAGCATTTTGAGTAATTTGCCGATTGGTTTCAGAACGGCTTGCATCAAAATTAACTATTTTTTGCCAGACATTCATTGTGGAAAAAAAGTGATTCTCTCGGCGAGTTAAGCATTTTGACTAATTTACCGATTGGTTTCAGAACGGCTTGCATTGAAATTTACTATTCTTTGCCAGACATTCATTGTGGGAAAAAAGTGATTTTATCGGCGAGTTAAGCATTTTGAGTAAGTTGCCGATTGGTTTCAGAACGGCTTGCATCAAAATTAACTATTTTTTGCCAGACATTCATTGTGGAAAAAAGGTGATTATCTCGGCGAGTTAAGCATTTTGAGTAATTTGCCGATTGGTTTCAGAACGGCTTGCATCAAAATTAACTATTTTTTGCCAGACATTCATTGTGGAAAAAAGTGATTTTCTCGTCGAGTTAAGCATTTTGAGTTATTTGCCGACTGGTTTCAGACCGGCTTGCATCAAAATTAACTATTTTTTGCGAGACATTCATTGAGGAAAAAAGTGATTTTCTCGGCGAGTTAAGCGTTTTGAGTAATTTGCCGATTGTTTTCAGAACAGCTTGCATTGAAATTTACTATTTCTTGCCAGACATTCATTGTGCAAAAAAAGTGATTTTCTCGGCGAGTTAAGCGTTTTGAGTAATTTGCCGATTGTTTTCAGAACAGCTTGCATTGAAATTTACTATTTCTTGCCAGACATTCATTGTGCAAAAAAAGTGATTTTCGCGGCGAGTTAAGCATATTGAGTAATTTGCCGATTGGTTTCAGAACGGCTTGCATTGAAAATTACTATTCTTTGCCAGACATTCATTGTGGAACAAAAGTGATTTTCTAGGCGAGTTAAGCATTTTGAGTAATTTGCCGATTGGTTTCAGAACTGCATCAAAATTAACTATTTTTTGCCAGACATTCATTGTGGAAAAAAAGTGATTTTCTCGGCGAGTTAAGCATTTTGAGTAATTTGCCGATTGGTTTCAGAACGGCTTGCATTGAAATTTACTATTCTTTGCCAGACATTCATTGTGGAAAAAAAGTGATTTTCTCGGCGAGTTAAGCATTTTGAGTAATTTGCCGATTGGTTTCAGAACGGCTTGCATCAAAATTAACTATTTTTTGCCAGGCATTGATTGTGGAAAAAAAGTGATTTTCTAGGCGAGTTAAGCATTTTGAGTAATTTGCCGATTGGTTTCGGAACGGCTTGCATTGAAATTTACTATTCTTTGCCAGACATTCATTGTGCAAAAAAAGTGATTTTCTCGGCGAGTTAAGCATTTTGAGTAAGTTGACGATTGGTTTCAGAAGGGCTTGCATCAAAATTAACTATTTTTTGCCAGACATTCATTGTTGGAAAAAAAGTGATTTTCTCGGCGAGTTTAGCTTTTTGAGTAATTTGCCGATTGATTTCAGAACGGCTTGCATTGAAATTTACTATTCTTTGCCAGACATTCATTGTGGAACAAAAGTGATTTTCTCGGCGAGTTAAGCATTTTGAGTAATTTGCCGATTGGTTTCAGAACGGCTTGCATCAAAATTAACTATTTTTTGCCAGTCATTCATTGTGGAAAAAAAGTGATTCTCTCGGCGAGTTAAGCATTTTGAGTAATTTGCCGATTGGTTTCAGAACGGCTTGCATTGAAATTTACTATTCTTTGCCAGACATTCATTGTGCAAAAAAGTGATTTTCGCGGCGAGTTAAGCATATTGAGTAATTTGCCGATTGGTTTCAGAACGGCTTGCATCAAAATTAACTATTTTTTGCCAGACATTCATTGCGGAAAAAAAGTGATTTTCTCGGCGAGTTAAGCATTTTGAGTAAGTTGCCGATTGGTTTCAGAACGGCTTGCATCAAAATTAACTATTTTTTGCCAGACATTGATTGTGGAGAAAAAGTGATTTTCTCGGCGAGTTAGGCATTTTGAGTAATTTGCCGATTGGTTTCAGAACGGCTTGCATCAAAATTAACAATTTTTCGCCAGCCATTCATTGTGGGGAAAAAAGTGTTTTTCCCGGCGAGTTAAGCATTTTGAGTAATTTGCCGATTGGTTTCAGAACGGCTTGCATTGAAATTTACTATTCTTTGCCAGACATTCATTGTGCAAAAAAAGTGATTTTCTCGGTGAGTTAAGCATTTTGAGTAAGTTGCCGATTGGTTTCAGAACGGCTTGCATCAAAATTAACTATTTTTTGCCAGACATTCATTGTGGGAAAAAAAATGATTTTCTCGGCGAGTTAAGCATTTTGAGTAATTTGCCGATTGGTTTCAGAACGGCTTGCATTGAAATTTACTATTCTTTGCCAGACATTCATTGTGGAACAAAAGTGATTTTCTCGGCGAGTTAAGCATTTTGAGTAATTTGCCGATTGGTTTCAGAACGGCTTGCATCAAAATTAACTATTTTTTGCCAGACATTCATTGTGGAAAAAAAGTGATTTTCTCGGCGAGTTAAGCATTTTGAGTAATTTGCCGATTGGTTTCAGAACGGCTTGCATCAAAATTAACTATTTTTTGCCAGACATTCATTGTGGGAAAAAAAGTGATTTTCTCGGCGAGTTTAGCTTTTTGAGAAATTTGCAGATTGGTTTCAGAACGGCTTGCATCAAAATTAACTATTTTTTGCCAGACATTCATTGTGGAAAAAAAGTGATTCTCTCGGCGAGTTAAGCATTTTGACTAATTTACCGATTGGTTTCAGAACGGCTTGCATTGAAATTTACTATTCTTTGCCAGACATTGATTGTGGAGAAAAAGTGATTTTCTCGGCGAGTTAGGCATTTTGAGTAATTTGCCGATTGGTTTCAGAACGGCTTGCATTGAAATTTACTATTCTTTGCCAGACATTCATTGTGCAAAAAAAGTGATTTTCTCGGTGAGTTAAGCATTTTGAGTAAGTTGCCGATTGGTTTCAGAACGGCTTGCATCAAAATTAACTATTTTTTGCCAGACATTCATTGTGGGAAAAAAAATGATTTTCTCGGCGAGTTAAGCATTTTGAGTAATTTGCCGATTGGTTTCAGAACGGCTTGCATTGAAATTTACTATTCTTTGCCAGACATTCATTGTGGAACAAAAGTGATTTTCTCGGCGAGTTAAGCATTTTGAGTAATTTGCCGATTGGTTTCAGAACGGCTTGCATCAAAATTAACTATTTTTTGCCAGACATTCATTGTGGAAAAAAAGTGATTTTCTCGGCGAGTTAAGCATTTTGAGTAATTTGCCGATTGGTTTCAGAACGGCTTGCATCAAAATTAACTATTTTTTGCCAGACATTCATTGTGGGAAAAAAAGTGATTTTCTCGGCGAGTTTAGCTTTTTGAGAAATTTGCAGATTGGTTTCAGAACGGCTTGCATTGAAATTTACTATTCTTTGCCAGACATTCATTGTGGAACAAAAGTGATTTTCTCGGCGAGTTAAGCATTCTGAGTAATTTGCCGATTGGTTTCAGAACGGCTTGCATCAAAATTAACTATTTTTTGCCAGACATTCATTGTGGAAAAAAAGTGATTCTCTCGGCGAGTTAAGCATTTTGACTAATTTACCGATTGGTTTCAGAACGGCTTGCATTGAAATTTACTATTCTTTGCCAGACATTCATTGTGGGAAAAAAGTGATTTTATCGGCGAGTTAAGCATTTTGAGTAAGTTGCCGATTGGTTTCAGAACGGCTTGCATCAAAATTAACTATTTTTTGCCAGACATTCATTGTGGAAAAAAGGTGATTATCTCGGCGAGTTAAGCATTTTGAGTAATTTGCCGATTGGTTTCAGAACGGCTTGCATCAAAATTACCTATTTTTTGCCAGACATTCATTGTGGAAAAAAGTGATTTTCTCGTCGAGTTAAGCATTTTGAGTTATTTGCCGACTGGTTTCAGACCGGCTTGCATCAAAATTAACTATTTTTTGCGAGACATTCATTGAGGAAAAAAGTGATTTTCTCGGCGAGTTAAGCGTTTTGAGTAATTTGCCGATTGTTTTCAGAACAGCTTGCATTGAAATTTACTATTTCTTGCCAGACATTCATTGTGCAAAAAAAGTGACTTTCTCGGCGAGTTAAGCGTTTTGAGTAATTTGCCGATTGTTTTCAGAACAGCTTGCATTGAAATTTACTATTTCTTGCCAGACATTCATTGTGCAAAAAAAGTGATTTTCGCGGCGAGTTAAGCATATTGAGTAATTTGCCGATTGGTTTCAGAACGGCTTGCGTTGAAAATTACTATTCTTTGCCAGACATTCATTGTGGAACAAAAGTGATTTTCTCGGCGAGTTAAGCATTTTGAGTAATTTGCCGATTGGTTTCAGAACTGCATCAAAATTAACTATTTTTTGCCAGACATTCATTGTGGAAAAAAAGTGATTTTCTCGGCGACTTAAGCATTTTGAGTAATTTGCCGATTGGTTTCAGAACGGCTTGCATTGAAATTTACTATTCTTTGCCAGACATTCATTGTGGAAAAAAAGTGATTTTCTCGGCGAGTTAAGCATTTTGAGTAATTTGCCGATTGGTTTCAGAACGGCTTGCATCAAAATTAACTATTTTTTGCCAGGCATTGATTGTGGAAAAAAAGTGATTTTCTAGGCGAGTTAAGCATTTTGAGTAATTTGCCGATTGGTTTCGGAACGGCTTGCATTGAAATTTACTATTGTTTGCCAGACATTCATTGTGCAAAAAAAGTGATTTTCTCGGCGAGTTAAGCATTTTGAGTAAGTTGACGATTGGTTTCAGAAGGGCTTGCATCAAAATTAACTATTTTTTGCCAGACATTCATTGTGGGAAAAAAAGTGATTTTCTCGGCGAGTTTAGCTTTTTGAGTAATTTGCCGATTGGTTTCAGAACGGCTTGCATCAAAATTAACTATTTTTTGCCAGACATTCATTGTGGAAAAAAAGTGATTCTCTCGGCGAGTTAAGCATTTTGACTAATTTACCGATTGGTTTCAGAACGGCTTGCATTGAAATTTACTATTCTGTGCCAGACATTGATTGTGGAGAAAAAGTGATTTTCTCGGCGAGTTAGGCATTTTGAGTAATTTGCCGATTGGTTTCAGAACGGCTTGCATCAAAATTAACAATTTTTCGCCAGCCATTCATTGTGGGGAAAAAAGTGTTTTTCCCGGCGAGTTAAGCATTTTGAGTAATTTGCCGATTGGTTTCAGAACGGCTTGCATTGAAATTAACTATTTTTTGCCAGACATTCATTGTGCAAAAAAAGTGATTTTCTCGGTGAGTTAAGCATTTTGAGTAAGTTGCCGATTGGTTTCAGAACGGCTTGCATCAAAATTAACTATTTTTTGCCAGACATTCATTGTGGAAAAAAAGTGATTTTCTCGGCGAGTTAAGCATTTTGAGTAATTTGCCGATTGGTTTCAGAACGGCTTGCATCAAAATTAACTATTTTTTGCCAGACATTCATTGTGGGAAAAAAAGTGATTTTCTCGGCGAGTTTAGCTTTTTGAGAAATTTGCAGATTGGTTTCAGAACGGCTTGCATTGAAATTTACTATTCTTTGCCAGACATTCATTGTGGAACAAAAGTGATTTTCTCGGCGAGTTAAGCATTCTGAGTAATTTGCCGATTGGTTTCAGAACGGCTTGCATCAAAATTAACTATTTTTTGCCAGACATTCATTGTGGAAAAAAAGTGATTCTCTCGGCGAGTTAAGCATTTTGACTAATTTACCGATTGGTTTCAGAACGGCTTGCATTGAAATTTACTATTCTTTGCCAGACATTCATTGTGGGAAAAAAGTGATTTTATCGGCGAGTTAAGCATTTTGAGTAAGTTGCCGATTGGTTTCAGAACGGCTTGCATCAAAATTAACTATTTTTTGCCAGACATTCATTGTGGAAAAAAGGTGATTATCTCGGCGAGTTAAGCATTTTGAGTAATTTGCCGATTGGTTTCAGAACGGCTTGCATCAAAATTAACTATTTTTTGCCAGACATTCATTGTGGAAAAAAGTGATTTTCTCGTCGAGTTAAGCATTTTGAGTTATTTGCCGACTGGTTTCAGACCGGCTTGCATCAAAATTAACTATTTTTTGCGAGACATTCATTGAGGAAAAAAGTGATTTTCTCGGCGAGTTAAGCGTTTTGAGTAATTTGCCGATTGTTTTCAGAACAGCTTGCATTGAAATTTACTATTTCTTGCCAGACATTCATTGTGCAAAAAAAGTGACTTTCTCGGCGAGTTAAGCGTTTTGAGTAATTTGCCGATTGTTTTCAGAACAGCTTGCATTGAAATTTACTATTTCTTGCCAGACATTCATTGTGCAAAAAAAGTGATTTTCGCGGCGAGTTAAGCATATTGAGTAATTTGCCGATTGGTTTCAGAACGGCTTGCGTTGAAAATTACTATTCTTTGCCAGACATTCATTGTGGAACAAAAGTGATTTTCTCGGCGAGTTAAGCATTTTGAGTAATTTGCCGATTGGTTTCAGAACTGCATCAAAATTAACTATTTTTTGCCAGACATTCATTGTGGAAAAAAAGTGATTTTCTCGGCGACTTAAGCATTTTGAGTAATTTGCCGATTGGTTTCAGAACGGCTTGCATTGAAATTTACTATTCTTTGCCAGACATTCATTGTGGAAAAAAAGTGATTTTCTCGGCGAGTTAAGCATTTTGAGTAATTTGCCGATTGGTTTCAGAACGGCTTGCATCAAAATTAACTATTTTTTGCCAGGCATTGATTGTGGAAAAAAAGTGATTTTCTAGGCGAGTTAAGCATTTTGAGTAATTTGCCGATTGGTTTCGGAACGGCTTGCATTGAAATTTACTATTGTTTGCCAGACATTCATTGTGCAAAAAAAGTGATTTTCTCGGCGAGTTAAGCATTTTGAGTAAGTTGACGATTGGTTTCAGAAGGGCTTGCATCAAAATTAACTATTTTTTGCCAGACATTCATTGTGGGAAAAAAAGTGATTTTCTCGGCGAGTTTAGCTTTTTGAGTAATTTGCCGATTGGTTTCAGAACGGCTTGCATCAAAATTAACTATTTTTTGCCAGACATTCATTGTGGAAAAAAAGTGATTCTCTCGGCGAGTTAAGCATTTTGACTAATTTACCGATTGGTTTCAGAACGGCTTGCATTGAAATTTACTATTCTTTGCCAGACATTGATTGTGGAGAAAAAGTGATTTTCTCGGCGAGTTAGGCATTTTGAGTAATTTGCCGATTGGTTTCAGAACGGCTTGCATCAAAATTAACAATTTTTCGCCAGCCATTCATTGTGGGGAAAAAAGTGTTTTTCCCGGCGAGTTAAGCATTTTGAGTAATTTGCCGATTGGTTTCAGAACGGCTTGCATTGAAATTTACTATTCTTTGCCAGACATTCATTGTGCAAAAAAAGTGATTTTCTCGGTGAGTTAAGCATTTTGAGTAAGTTGCCGATTGGTTTCAGAACGGCTTGCATCAAAATTAACTATTTTTTGCCAGACATTCATTGTGGGAAAAAAAATGATTTTCTCGGCGAGTTAAGCATTTTGAGTAATTTGCCGATTGGTTTCAGAACGGCTTGCATTGAAATTTACTATTCTTTGCCAGACATTCATTGTGGAACAAAAGTGATTTTCTCGGCGAGTTAAGCATTTTGAGTAATTTGCCGATTGGTTTCAGAACGGCTTGCTTCAAAATTAACTATTTTTTGCCAGACATTCATTGTGGAAAAAAAGTGATTTTCTCGGCGAGTTAAGCATTTTGAGTAATTTGCCGATTGGTTTCAGAACGGCTTGCATCAAAATTAACTATTTTTTGCCAGACATTCATTGTGGGAAAAAAAGTGATTTTCTCGGCGAGTTTAGCTTTTTGAGAAATTTGCAGATTGGTTTCAGAACGGCTTGCATTGAAATTTACTATTCTTTGCCAGACATTCATTGTGGAACAAAAGTGATTTTCTCGGCGAGTTAAGCATTCTGAGTAATTTGCCGATTGGTTTCAGAACGGCTTGCATCAAAATTAACTATTTTTTGCCAGACATTCATTGTGGAAAAAAAGTGATTCTCTCGGCGAGTTAAGCATTTTGACTAATTTACCGATTGGTTTCAGAACGGCTTGCATTGAAATTTACTATTCTTTGCCAGACATTCATTGTGGGAAAAAAGTGATTTTATCGGCGAGTTAAGCATTTTGAGTAAGTTGCCGATTGGTTTCAGAACGGCTTGCATCAAAATTAACTATTTTTTGCCAGACATTCATTGTGGAAAAAAGGTGATTATCTCGGCGAGTTAAGCATTTTGAGTAATTTGCCGATTGGTTTCAGAACGGCTTGCATCAAAATTTACTATTTCTTGCCAGACATTCATTGTGCAAAAAAAGTGATTTTCGCGGCGAGTTAAGCGTTTTGAGTAATTTGCCGATTGTTTTCAGAACAGCTTGCATTGAAATTTACTATTTCTTGCCAGACATTCATTGTGCAAAAAAAGTGATTTTCGCGGCGAGTTAAGCATATTGAGTAATTTGCCGATTGGTTTCAGAACGGCTTGCATTGAAAATTACTATTCTTTGCCAGACATTCATTGTGGAACAAAAGTGATTTTCTAGGCGAGTTAAGCATTTTGAGTAATTTGCCGATTGGTTTCAGAACTGCATCAAAATTAACTATTTTTTGCCAGACATTCATTGTGGAAAAAAAGTGATTTTCTCGGCGAGTTAAGCATTTTGAGTAATTTGCCGATTGGTTTCAGAACGACTTGCATTGAAATTTACTATTCTTTGCCAGACATTCATTGTGGAAAAAAAGTGATTTTCTCGGCGAGTTAAGCATTTTGAGTAATTTGCCGATTGGTTTCAGAACGGCTTGCATCAAAATTAACTATTTTTTGCCAGGCATTGATTGTGGAAAAAAAGTGATTTTCTAGGCGAGTTAAGCATTTTGAGTAATTTGCCGATTGGTTTCGGAACGGCTTGCATTGAAATTTACTATTCTTTGCCAGACATTCATTGTGCAAAAAAAAGTGATTTTCTCGGCGAGTTAAGCATTTTGAGTAAGTTGACGATTGGTTTCAGAAGGGCTTGCATCAAAATTAACTATTTTTTGCCAGACATTCATTGTGGGAAAAAAAGTGATTTTCTCGGCGAGTTTAGCTTTTTGAGTAATTTGCCGATTGATTTCAGAACGGCTTGCATTGAAATTTACTATTCTTTGCCAGACATTCATTGTGGAACAAAAGTGATTTTCTCGGCGAGTTAAGCATTTTGAGTAATTTGCCGATTGGTTTCAGAACGGCTTGCATCAAAATTAACTATTTTTTGCCAGTCATTCATTGTGGAAAAAAAGTGATTCTCTCGGCGAGTTAAGCATTTTGAGTAATTTGCCGATTGGTTTCAGAACGGCTTGCATTGAAATTTACTATTCTTTGCCAGACATTCATTGTGCAAAAAAGTGATTTTCGCGGCGAGTTAAGCATATTGAGTAATTTGCCGATTGGTTTCAGAACGGCTTGCATCAAAATTAACTATTTTTTGCCAGACATTCATTGCGGAAAAAAAGTGATTTTCTCGGCGATTTAAGCATTTTGAGTAATTTGCCGATTTGTTTCAGAACGGCTTGCATTGAAATTTACTATTCTTTGCCAGACATTCATTGTGGAAAAAAGTGATTTTCTCGGCGAGTTAAGCATTTTGAGTAAGTTGCCGATTGGTTTCAGAACGGCTTGCATCAAAATTAACTATTTTTTGCCAGACATTGATTGTGGAGAAAAAGTGATTTTCTCGGCGAGTTAAGCATTTTGAGTAATTAGCCGATTGGTTTCAGAACGGCTTGCATCAAAATTAACTATTTTTTGCCAGACATTCATTGTGGGAAAAAAAGTGATTTTCTCGGCGAGTTTAGCTTTTTGAGAAATTTGCAGATTGGTTTCAGAACGGCTTGCATTGAAATTTACTATTCTTTGCCAGACATTCATTGTGGAACAAAAGTGATTTTCTCGGCGAGTTAAGCATTCTGAGTAATTTGCCGATTGGTTTCAGAACGGCTTGCATCAAAATTAACTATTTTTTGCCAGACATTCATTGTGGAAAAAAAGTGATTCTCTCGGCGAGTTAAGCATTTTGACTAATTTACCGATTGGTTTCAGAACGGCTTGCATTGAAATTTACTATTCTTTGCCAGACATTGATTGTGGAGAAAAAGTGATTTTCTCGGCGAGTTAGGCATTTTGAGTAATTTGCCGATTGGTTTCAGAACGGCTTGCATCAAAATTAACAATTTTTCGCCAGCCATTCATTGTGGGGAAAAAAGTGTTTTTCCCGGCGAGTTAAGCATTTTGAGTAATTTGCCGATTGGTTTCAGAACGGCTTGCATTGAAATTTACTATTCTTTGCCAGACATTCATTGTGCAAAAAAAGTGATTTTCTCGGTGAGTTAAGCATTTTGAGTAAGTTGCCGATTGGTTTCAGAACGGCTTGCATCAAAATTAACTATTTTTTGCCAGACATTCATTGTGGGAAAAAAAATGATTTTCTCGGCGAGTTAAGCATTTTGAGTAATTTGCCGATTGGTTTCAGAACGGCTTGCATTGAAATTTACTATTCTTTGCCAGACATTCATTGTGGAACAAAAGTGATTTTCTCGGCGAGTTAAGCATTTTGAGTAATTTGCCGATTGGTTTCAGAACGGCTTGCATCAAAATTAACTATTTTTTGCCAGACATTCATTGTGGAAAAAAAGTGATTTTCTCGGCGAGTTAAGCATTTTGAGTAATTTGCCGATTGGTTTCAGAACGGCTTGCATCAAAATTAACTATTTTTTGCCAGACATTCATTGTGGGAAAAAAAGTGATTTTCTCGGCGAGTTTAGCTTTTTGAGAAATTTGCAGATTGGTTTCAGAACGGCTTGCATTGAAATTTACTATTCTTTGCCAGACATTCATTGTGGAACAAAAGTGATTTTCTCGGCGAGTTAAGCATTCTGAGTAATTTGCCGATTGGTTTCAGAACGGCTTGCATCAAAATTAACTATTTTTTGCCAGACATTCATTGTGGAAAAAAAGTGATTCTCTCGGCGAGTTAAGCATTTTGACTAATTTACCGATTGGTTTCAGAACGGCTTGCATTGAAATTTACTATTCTTTGCCAGACATTCATTGTGGGAAAAAAGTGATTTTATCGGCGAGTTAAGCATTTTGAGTAAGTTGCCGATTGGTTTCAGAACGGCTTGCATCAAAATTAACTATTTTTTGCCAGACATTCATTGCGGAAAAAAGGTGATTATCTCGGCGAGTTAAGCATTTTGAGTAATTTGCCGATTGGTTTCAGAACGGCTTGCATCAAAATTAACTATTTTTTGCCAGACATTCATTGTGGAAAAAAGTGATTTTCTCGTCGAGTTAAGCATTTTGAGTTATTTGCCGACTGGTTTCAGACCGGCTTGCATCAAAATTAACAATTTTTTGCGAGACATTCATTGAGGAAAAAAGTGATTTTCTCGGCGAGTTAAGCGTTTTGAGTAATTTGCCGATTGTTTTCAGAACAACTTGCATTGAAATTTACTATTTCTTGCCAGACATTCATTGTGCAAAAAAAGTGACTTTCTCGGCGAGTTAAGCGTTTTGAGTAATTTGCCGATTGTTTTCAGAACAGCTTGCATTGAAATTTACTATTTCTTGCCAGACATTCATTGTGCAAAAAAAGTGATTTTCGCGGCGAGTTAAGCATATTGAGTAATTTGCCGATTGGTTTCAGAACGGCTTGCGTTGAAAATTACTATTCTTTGCCAGACATTCATTGTGGAACAAAAGTGATTTTCTCGGCGAGTTAAGCATTTTGAGTAATTTGCCGATTGGTTTCAGAACTGCATCAAAATTAACTATTTTTTGCCAGACATTCATTGTGGGAAAAAAAGTGATTTTCTCGGCGAGTTTAGCTTTTTGAGTAATTTGCCGATTGGTTTCAGAACGGCTTGCATCAAAATTAACTATTTTTTGCCAGACATTCATTGTGGAAAAAAAGTGATTCTCTCGGCGAGTTAAGCATTTTGACTAATTTACCGATTGGTTTCAGAACGGCTTGCATTGAAATTTACTATTCTTTGCCAGACATTGATTGTGGAGAAATAGTGATTTTCTCGGCGAGTTAGGCATTTTGAGTAATTTGCCGATTGGTTTCAGAACGGCTTGCATCAAAATTAACTATTTTTTGCCAGACATTCATTGTGGAAAAAAAGTGATTCTCTCGGCGAGTTAAGCATTTTGACTAATTTACCGATTGGTTTCAGAACGGCTTGCATTGAAATTTACTATTCTTTGCCAGACATTCATTGTGGGAAAAAAGTGATTTTATCGGCGAGTTAAGCATTTTGAGAAATTTGCAGATTGGTTTCAGAACGGCTTGCATTGAAATTTACTATTCTTTGCCAGACATTCATTGTGGAACAAAAGTGATTTTCTCGGCGAGTTAAGCATTCTGAGTAATTTGCCGATTGGTTTCAGAACGGCTTGCATCAAAATTAACTATTTTTTGCCAGACATTCATTGTGGAAAAAAAGTGATTCTCTCGGCGAGTTAAGCATTTTGACTAATTTACCGATTGGTTTCAGAACGGCTTGCATTGAAATTTACTATTCTTTGCCAGACATTCATTGTGGGAAAAAAGTGATTTTATCGGCGAGTTAAGCATTTTGAGTAAGTTGCCGATTGGTTTCAGAACGGCTTGCATCAAAATTAACTATTTTTTGCCAGACATTCATTGTGGAAAAAAGGTGATTATCTCGGCGAGTTAAGCATTTTGAGTAATTTGCCGATTGGTTTCAGAACGGCTTGCATCAAAATTAACTATTTTTTGCCAGACATTCATTGTGGAAAAAAGTGATTTTCTCGTCGAGTTAAGCATTTTGAGTTATTTGCCGACTGGTTTCAGACCGGCTTGCATCAAAATTAACTATTTTTTGCGAGACATTCATTGAGGAAAAAAGTGATTTTCTCGGCGAGTTAAGCGTTTTGAGTAATTTGCCGATTGTTTTCAGAACAGCTTGCATTGAAATTTACTATTTCTTGCCAGACATTCATTGTGCAAAAAAAGTGACTTTCTCGGCGAGTTAAGCGTTTTGAGTAATTTGCCGATTGTTTTCAGAACAGCTTGCATTGAAATTTACTATTTCTTGCCAGACATTCATTGTGCAAAAAAAGTGATTTTCGCGGCGAGTTAAGCATATTGAGTAATTTGCCGATTGGTTTCAGAACGGCTTGCGTTGAAAATTACTATTCTTTGCCAGACATTCATTGTGGAACAAAAGTGATTTTCTCGGCGAGTTAAGCATTTTGAGTAATTTGCCGATTGGTTTCAGAACTGCATCAAAATTAACTATTTTTTGCCAGACATTCATTGTGGAAAAAAAGTGATTTTCTCGGCGAGTTAAGCATTTTGAGTAATTTGCCGATTGGTTTCAGAACGGCTTGCATTGAAATTTACTATTCTTTGCCAGACATTCATTGTGGAAAAAAAGTGATTTTCTCGGCGAGTTAAGCATTTTGAGTAATTTGCCGATTGGTTTCAGAACGGCTTGCATCAAAATTAACTATTTTTTGCCAGGCATTGATTGTGGAAAAAAAGTGATTTTCTAGGCGAGTTAAGCATTTTGAGTAATTTGCCGATTGGTTTCGGAACGGCTTGCATTGAAATTTACTATTGTTTGCCAGACATTCATTGTGCAAAAAAAGTGATTTTCTCGGCGAGTTAAGCATTTTGAGTAAGTTGACGATTGGTTTCAGAAGGGCTTGCATCAAAATTAACTATTTTTTGCCAGACATTCATTGTGGGAAAAAAAGTGATTTTCTCGGCGAGTTTAGCTTTTTGAGTAATTTGCCGATTGGTTTCAGAACGGCTTGCATCAAAATTAACTATTTTTTGCCAGACATTCATTGTGGAAAAAAAGTGATTCTCTCGGCGAGTTAAGCATTTTGACTAATTTACCGATTGGTTTCAGAACGGCTTGCATTGAAAATTACTATTCTTTGGCAGACATTGATTGTGGAGAAAAAGTGATTTTCTCGGCGAGTTAGGCATTTTGAGTAATTTGCCGATTGGTTTCAGAACGGCTTGCATCAAAATTAACAATTTTTCGCCAGCCATTCATTGTGGGGAAAAAAGTGTTTTTCCCGGCGAGTTAAGCATTTTGAGTAATTTGCCGATTGGTTTCAGAACGGCTTGCATTGAAATTTACTATTCTTTGCCAGACATTCATTGTGCAAAAAAAGTGATTTTCTCGGTGAGTTAAGCATTTTGAGTAAGTTGCCGATTGGTTTCAGAACGGCTTGCATCAAAATTAACTATTTTTTGCCAGACATTCATTGTGGGGAAAAAAATGATTTTCTCGGCGAGTTAAGCATTTTGAGTAATTTGCCGATTGGTTTCAGAACGGCTTGCATTGAAATTTACTATTCTTTGCCAGACATTCATTGTGGAACAAAAGTGATTCTCTCGGCGAGTTAAGCATTTTGAGTAATTTGCCGATTGGTTTCAGAACGGCTTGCATCAAAATTAACTATTTTTTGCCAGACATTCATTGTGGAAAAAAAGTGATTCTCTCGGCGAGTTAAGCATTTTGACTAATTTACCGATTGGTTTCAGAACGGCTTGCATTGAAATTTACTATTCTTTGCCAGACATTGATTGTGGAGAAAAAGTGATTTTCTCGGCGAGTTAGGCATTTTGAGTAATTTGCCGATTGGTTTCAGAACGGCTTGCATCAAAATTAACTATTTTTTGCCAGACATTCATTGTGGAAAAAAAGTGATTCTCTCGGCGAGTTAAGCATTTTGACTAATTTACCGATTGGTTTCAGAACGGCTTGCATTGAAATTTACTATTCTTTGCCAGACATTCATTGTGGGAAAAAAGTGATTTTATCGGCGAGTTAAGCATTTTGAGAAATTTGCAGATTGGTTTCCGAACGGCTTGCATTGAAATTTACTATTCTTTGCCAGACATTCATTGTGGAACAAAAGTGATTTTCTCGGTGAGTTAAGCATTTTGAGTAAGTTGCCGATTGGTTTCAGAACGGCTTGCATCAAAATTAACTATTTTTTGCCAGACATTCATTGTGGGGAAAAAAATGATTTTCTCGGCGAGTTAAGCATTTTGAGTAATTTGCCGATTGGTTTCAGAACGGCTTGCATTGAAATTTACTATTCTTTGCCAGACATTCATTGTGGAACAAAAGTGATTTTCTCGGCGAGTTAAGCATTTTGAGTAATTTGCCGATTGGTTTCAGAACGGCTTGCATCAAAATTAACTATTTTTTGCCAGACATTCATTGTGGAAAAAAAGTGATTTTCTCGGCGAGTTAAGCATTTTGAGTAATTTGCCGATTGGTTTCAGAACGGCTTGCATCAAAATTAACTATTTTTTGCCAGACATTCATTGTGGGAAAAAAAGTGATTTTCTCGGCGAGTTTAGCTTTTTGAGAAATTTGCAGATTGGTTTCAGAACGGCTTGCATTGAAATTTACTATTCTTTGCCAGACATTCATTGTGGAACAAAAGTGATTTTCTCGGCGAGTTAAGCATTCTGAGTAATTTGCCGATTGGTTTCAGAACGGCTTGCATCAAAATTAACTATTTTTTGCCAGACATTCATTGTGGAAAAAAAGTGATTCTCTCGGCGAGTTAAGCATTTTGACTAATTTACCGATTGGTTTCAGAACGGCTTGCATTGAAATTTACTATTCTTTGCCAGACATTGATTGTGGAGAAAAAGTGATTTTCTCGGCGAGTTAGGCATTTTGAGTAATTTGCCGATTGGTTTCAGAACGGCTTGCATCAAAATTAACAATTTTTCGCCAGCCATTCATTGTGGGGAAAAAAGTGTTTTTCCCGGCGAGTTAAGCATTTTGAGTAATTTGCCGATTGGTTTCAGAACGGCTTGCATTGAAATTTACTATTCTTTGTCAGACATTCATTGTGCAAAAAAAGTGATTTTCTCGGTGAGTTAAGCATTTTGAGTAAGTTGCCGATTGGTTTCAGAACGGCTTGCATCAAAATTAACTATTTTTTGCCAGACATTCATTGTGGGAAAAAAAATGATTTTCTCGGCGAGTTAAGCATTTTGAGTAATTTGCCGATTGGTTTCAGAACGGCTTGCATTGAAATTTACTATTCTTTGCCAGTCATTCATTGTGGAACAAAAGTGATTTTCTCGGCGAGTTAAGCATTTTGAGTAATTTGCCGATTGGTTTCAGAACGGCTTGCATCAAAATTAACTATTTTTTGCCAGACATTCATTGTGGAAAAAAAGTGATTTTCTCGGCGAGTTAAGCATTTTGAGTAATTTGCCGATTGGTTTCAGAACGGCTTGCATCAAAATTAACTATTTTTTGCCAGACATTCATTGTGGGAAAAAAAGTGATTTTCTCGGCGAGTTTAGCTTTTTGAGAAATTTGCAGATTGGTTTCAGAACGGCTTGCATTGAAATTTACTATTCTTTGCCAGACATTCATTGTGGAACAAAAGTGATTTTCTCGGCGAGTTAAGCATTCTGAGTAATTTGCCGATTGGTTTCAGAACGGCTTGCATCAAAATTAACTATTTTTTGCCAGACATTCATTGTGGAAAAAAAGTGATTCTCTCGGCGAGTTAAGCATTTTGACTAATTTACCGATTGGTTTCAGAACGGCTTGCATTGAAATTTACTATTCTTTGCCAGACATTCATTGTGGGAAAAAAGTGATTTTATCGGCGAGTTAAGCATTTTGAGTAAGTTGCCGATTGGTTTCAGAACGGCTTGCATCAAAATTAACTATTTTTTGCCAGACATTCATTGTGGAAAAAAGGTGATTATCTCGGCGAGTTAAGCATTTTGAGTAATTTGCCGATTGGTTTCAGAACGGCTTGCATCAAAATTAACTATTTTTTGCCAGACATTCATTGTGGAAAAAAGTGATTTTCTCGTCGAGTTAAGCATTTTGAGTTATTTGCCGACTGGTTTCAGACCGGCTTGCATCAAAATTAACAATTTTTTGCGAGACATTCATTGAGGAAAAAAGTGATTTTCTCGGCGAGTTAAGCGTTTTGAGTAATTTGCCGATTGTTTTCAGAACAGCTTGCATTGAAATTTACTATTTCTTGCCAGACATTCATTGTGCAAAAAAAGTGACTTTCTCGGCGAGTTAAGCGTTTTGAGTAATTTGCCGATTGTTTTCAGAACAGCTTGCATTGAAATTTACTATTTCTTGCCAGACATTCATTGTGCAAAAAAAGTGATTTTCGCGGCGAGTTAAGCATATTGAGTAATTTGCCGATTGGTTTCAGAACGGCTTGCGTTGAAAATTACTATTCTTTGCCAGACATTCATTGTGGAACAAAAGTGATTTTCTCGGCGAGTTAAGCATTTTGAGTAATTTGCCGATTGGTTTCAGAACTGCATCAAAATTAACTATTTTTTGCCAGACATTCATTGTGGGAAAAAAAGTGATTTTCTCGGCGAGTTTAGCTTTTTGAGTAATTTGCCGATTGGTTTCAGAACGGCTTGCATCAAAATTAACTATTTTTTGCCAGACATTCATTGTGGAAAAAAAGTGATTCTCTCGGCGAGTTAAGCATTTTGACTAATTTACCGATTGGTTTCAGAACGGCTTGCATTGAAATTTACTATTCTTTGCCAGACATTGATTGTGGAGAAAAAGTGATTTTCTCGGCGAGTTAGGCATTTTGAGTAATTTGCCGATTGGTTTCAGAACGGCTTGCATCAAAATTAACTATTTTTTGCCAGACATTCATTGTGGAAAAAAAGTGATTCTCTCGGCGAGTTAAGCATTTTGACTAATTTACCGATTGGTTTCAGAACGGCTTGCATTGAAATTTACTATTCTTTGCCAGACATTCATTGTGGGAAAAAAGTGATTTTATCGGCGAGTTAAGCATTTTGAGAAATTTGCAGATTGGTTTCAGAACGGCTTGCATTGAAATTTACTATTCTTTGCCAGACATTCATTGTGGAACAAAAGTGATTTTCTCGGCGAGTTAAGCATTCTGAGTAATTTGCCGATTGGTTTCAGAACGGCTTGCATCAAAATTAACTATTTTTTGCCAGACATTCATTGTGGAAAAAAAGTGATTCTCTCGGCGAGTTAAGCATTTTGACTAATTTACCGATTGGTTTCAGAACGGCTTGCATTGAAATTTACTATTCTTTGCCAGACATTCATTGTGGGAAAAAAGTGATTTTATCGGCGAGTTAAGCATTTTGAGTAAGTTGCCGATTGGTTTCAGAACGGCTTGCATCAAAATTAACTATTTTTTGCCAGACATTCATTGTGGAAAAAAGGTGATTATCTCGGCGAGTTAAGCATTTTGAGTAATTTGCCGATTGGTTTCAGAACGGCTTGCATCAAAATTAACTATTTTTTGCCAGACATTCATTGTGGAAAAAAGTGATTTTCTCGTCGAGTTAAGCATTTTGAGTTATTTGCCGACTGGTTTCAGACCGGCTTGCATCAAAATTAACTATTTTTTGCGAGACATTCATTGAGGAAAAAAGTGATTTTCTCGGCGAGTTAAGCGTTTTGAGTAATTTGCCGATTGTTTTCAGAACAGCTTGCATTGAAATTTACTATTTCTTGCCAGACATTCATTGTGCAAAAAAAGTGACTTTCTCGGCGAGTTAAGCGTTTTGAGTAATTTGCCGATTGTTTTCAGAACAGCTTGCATTGAAATTTACTATTTCTTGCCAGACATTCATTGTGCAAAAAAAGTGATTTTCGCGGCGAGTTAAGCATATTGAGTAATTTGCCGATTGGTTTCAGAACGGCTTGCGTTGAAAATTACTATTCTTTGCCAGACATTCATTGTGGAACAAAAGTGATTTTCTCGGCGAGTTAAGCATTTTGAGTAATTTGCCGATTGGTTTCAGAACTGCATCAAAATTAACTATTTTTTGCCAGACATTCATTGTGGAAAAAAAGTGATTTTCTCGGCGAGTTAAGCATTTTGAGTAATTTGCCGATTGGTTTCAGAACGGCTTGCATTGAAATTTACTATTCTTTGCCAGACATTCATTGTGGAAAAAAAGTGATTTTCTCGGCGAGTTAAGCATTTTGAGTAATTTGCCGATTGGTTTCAGAACGGCTTGCATCAAAATTAACTATTTTTTGCCAGGCATTGATTGTGGAAAAAAAGTGATTTTCTAGGCGAGTTAAGCATTTTGAGTAATTTGCCGATTGGTTTCGGAACGGCTTGCATTGAAATTTACTATTGTTTGCCAGACATTCATTGTGCAAAAAAAGTGATTTTCTCGGCGAGTTAAGCATTTTGAGTAAGTTGACGATTGGTTTCAGAAGGGCTTGCATCAAAATTAACTATTTTTTGCCAGACATTCATTGTGGGAAAAAAAGTGATTTTCTCGGCGAGTTTAGCTTTTTGAGTAATTTGCCGATTGGTTTCAGAACGGCTTGCATCAAAATTAACTATTTTTTGCCAGACATTCATTGTGGAAAAAAAATGATTCTCTCGGCGAGTTAAGCATTTTGACTAATTTACCGATTGGTTTCAGAACGGCTTGCATTGAAAATTACTATTCTTTGGCAGACATTGATTGTGGAGAAAAAGTGATTTTCTCGGCGAGTTAGGCATTTTGAGTAATTTGCCGATTGGTTTCAGAACGGCTTGCATCAAAATTAACAATTTTTCGCCAGCCATTCATTGTGGGGAAAAAAGTGTTTTTCCCGGCGAGTTAAGCATTTTGAGTAATTTGCCGATTGGTTTCAGAACGGCTTGCATTGAAATTTACTATTCTTTGCCAGACATTCATTGTGCAAAAAAAGTGATTTTCTCGGTGAGTTAAGCATTTTGAGTAAGTTGCCGATTGGTTTCAGAACGGCTTGCATCAAAATTAACTATTTTTTGCCAGACATTCATTGTGGGGAAAAAAATGATTTTCTCGGCGAGTTAAGCATTTTGAGTAATTTGCCGATTGGTTTCAGAACGGCTTGCATTGAAATTTACTATTCTTTGCCAGACATTCATTGTGGAACAAAAGTGATTTTCTCGGCGAGTTAAGCATTTTGAGTAATTTGCCGATTGGTTTCAGAACGGCTTGCATCAAAATTAACTATTTTTTGCCAGACATTCATTGTGGAAAAAAAGTGATTCTCTCGGCGAGTTAAGCATTTTGACTAATTTACCGATTGGTTTCAGAACGGCTTGCATTGAAATTTACTATTCTTTGCCAGACATTGATTGTGGAGAAAAAGTGATTTTCTCGGCGAGTTAGGCATTTTGAGTAATTTGCCGATTGGTTTCAGAACGGCTTGCATCAAAATTAACTATTTTTTGCCAGACATTCATTGTGGAAAAAAAGTGATTCTCTCGGCGAGTTAAGCATTTTGACTAATTTACCGATTGGTTTCAGAACGGCTTGCATTGAAATTTACTATTCTTTGCCAGACATTCATTGTGGGAAAAAAGTGATTTTATCGGCGAGTTAAGCATTTTGAGAAATTTGCAGATTGGTTTCCGAACGGCTTGCATTGAAATTTACTATTCTTTGCCAGACATTCATTGTGGAACAAAAGTGATTTTCTCGGCGAGTTAAGCATTCTGAGTAATTTGCCGATTGGTTTCAGAACGGCTTGCATCAAAATTAACTATTTTTTGCCAGACATTCATTGTGGAAAAAAAGTGATTCTCTCGGCGAGTTAAGCATTTTGACTAATTTACCGATTGGTTTCAGAACGGCTTGCATTGAAATTTACTATTCTTTGCCAGACATTCATTGTGGGAAAAAAGTGATTTTATCGGCGAGTTAAGCATTTTGAGTAAGTTGCCGATTGGTTTCAGAACGGCTTGCATCAAAATTAACTATTTTTTGCCAGACATTCATTGTGGAAAAAAGGTGATTATCTCGGCGAGTTAAGCATTTTGAGTAATTTGCCGATTGGTTTCAGAACGGCTTGCATCAAAATTAACTATTTTTTGCCAGACATTCATTGTGGAAAAAAGTGATTTTCTCGTCGAGTTAAGCATTTTGAGTTATTTGCCGACTGGTTTCAGACCGGCTTGCATCAAAATTAACTATTTTTTGCGAGACATTCATTGAGGAAAAAAGTGATTTTCTCGGCGAGTTAAGCGTTTTGAGTAATTTGCCGATTGTTTTCAGAACAGCTTGCATTGAAATTTACTATTTCTTGCCAGACATTCATTGTGCAAACAAAGTGACTTTCTCGGCGAGTTAAGCGTTTTGAGTAATTTGCCGATTGTTTTCAGAACAGCTTGCATTGAAATTTACTATTTCTTGCCAGACATTCATTGTGCAAAAAAAGTGATTTTCGCGGCGAGTTATGCATATTGAGTAATTTGCCGATTGGTTTCAGAACGGCTTGCGTTGAAAATTACTATTCTTTGCCAGACATTCATTGTGGAACAAAAGTGATTTTCTCGGCGAGTTAAGCATTTTGAGTAATTTGCCGATTGGTTTCAGAACTGCATCAAAATTAACTATTTTTTGCCAGACATTCATTGTGGAAAAAAAGTGATTTTCTCGGCGAGTTAAGCATTTTGAGTAATTTGCCGATTGGTTTCAGAACGGCTTGCATTGAAATTTACTATTCTTTGCCAGACATTCATTGTGGAAAAAAAGTGATTTTCTCGGCGAGTTAAGCATTTTGAGTAATTTGCCGATTGGTTTCAGAACGGCTTGCATCAAAATTAACTATTTTTTGCCAGGCATTGATTGTGGAAAAAAAGTGATTTTCTAGGCGAGTTAAGCATTTTGAGTAATTTGCCGATTGGTTTCGGAACGGCTTGCATTGAAATTTACTATTGTTTGCCAGACATTCATTGTGCAAAAAAAGTGATTTTCTCGGCGAGTTAAGCATTTTGAGTAAGTTGACGATTGGTTTCAGAAGGGCTTGCATCAAAATTAACTATTTTTTGCCAGACATTCATTGTGGGAAAAAAAGTGATTTTCTCGGCGAGTTTAGCTTTTTGAGTAATTTGCCGATTGGTTTCAGAACGGCTTGCATCAAAATTAACTATTTTTTGCCAGACATTCATTGTGGAAAAAAAGTGATTCTCTCGGCGAGTTAAGCATTTTGACTAATTTACCGATTGGTTTCAGAACGGCTTGCATTGAAATTTACTATTCTTTGGCAGACATTGATTGTGGAGAAAAAGTGATTTTCTCGGCGAGTTAGGCATTTTGAGTAATTTGCCGATTGGTTTCAGAACGGCTTGCATCAAAATTAACAATTTTTCGCCAGCCATTCATTGTGGGGAAAAAAGTGTTTTTCCCGGCGAGTTAAGCATTTTGAGTAATTTGCCGATTGGTTTCAGAACGGCTTGCATTGAAATTAACTATTTTTTGCCAGACATTCATTGTGGGGAAAAAAATGATTTTCTCGGCGAGTTAAGCATTTTGAGTAATTTGCCGATTGGTTTCAGAACGGCTTGCATTGAAATTTACTATTCTTTGCCAGACATTCATTGTGGAACAAAAGTGATTTTCTCGGCGAGTTAAGCATTTTGAGTAATTTGCCGATTGGTTTCAGAACGGCTTGCATCAAAATTAACTATTTTTTGCCAGACATTCATTGTGGAAAAAAAGTGATTTTCTCGGCGAGTTAAGCATTTTGAGTAATTTGCCGATTGGTTTCAGAACGGCTTGCATCAAAATTAACTATTTTTTGCCAGACATTCATTGTGGGAAAAAAAGTGATTTTCTCGGCGAGTTTAGCTTTTTGAGAAATTTGCAGATTGGTTTCAGAACGGCTTGCATTGAAATTTACTATTCTTTGCCAGACATTCATTGTGGAACAAAAGTGATTTTCTCGGCGAGTTAAGCATTCTGAGTAATTTGCCGATTGGTTTCAGAACGGCTTGCATCAAAATTAACTATTTTTTGCCAGACATTCATTGTGGAAAAAAAGTGATTCTCTCGGCGAGTTAAGCATTTTGACTAATTTACCGATTGGTTTCAGAACGGCTTGCATTGAAATTTACTATTCTTTGCCAGACATTCATTGTGGGAAAAAAGTGATTTTATCGGCGAGTTAAGCATTTTGAGTAAGTTGCCGATTGGTTTCAGAACGGCTTGCATCAAAATTAACTATTTTTTGCCAGACATTCATTGTGGAAAAAAGGTGATTATCTCGGCGAGTTAAGCATTTTGAGTAATTTGCCGATTGGTTTCAGAACGGCTTGCATCAAAATTAACTATTTTTTGCCAGACATTCATTGTGGAAAAAAGTGATTTTCTCGTCGAGTTAAGCATTTTGAGTTATTTGCCGACTGGTTTCAGACCGGCTTGCATCAAAATTAACTATTTTTTGCGAGACATTCATTGAGGAAAAAAGTGATTTTCTCGGCGAGTTAAGCGTTTTGAGTAATTTGCCGATTGTTTTCAGAACAGCTTGCATTGAAATTTACTATTTCTTGCCAGACATTCATTGTGCAAAAAAAGTGACTTTCTCGGCGAGTTAAGCGTTTTGAGTAATTTGCCGATTGTTTTCAGAACAGCTTGCATTGAAATTTACTAATTCTTGCCAGACATTCATTGTGCAAAAAAAGTGATTTTCGCGGCGAGTTAAGCATATTGAGTAATTTGCCGATTGGTTTCAGAACGGCTTGCGTTGAAAATTACTATTCTTTGCCAGACATTCATTGTGGAACAAAAGTGATTTTCTCGGCGAGTTAAGCATTTTGAGTAATTTGCCGATTGGTTTCAGAACTGCATCAAAATTAACTATTTTTTGCCAGACATTCATTGTGGAAAAAAAGTGATTTTCTCGGCGAGTTAAGCATTTTGAGTAATTTGCCGATTGGTTTCAGAACGGCTTGCATTGAAATTTACTATTCTTTGCCAGACATTCATTGTGGAACAAAAGTGATTTTCTCGGCGAGTTAAGCATTTTGAGTAATTTGCCGATTGGTTTCAGAACGGCTTGCATCAAAATTAACTATTTTTTGCCAGACATTCATTGTGGAAAAAAAGTGATTTTCTCGGCGAGTTAAGCATTTTGAGTAATTTGCCGATTGGTTTCAGAACGGCTTGCATCAAAATTAACTATTTTTTGCCAGGCATTGATTGTGGAAAAAAAGTGATTTTCTAGGCGAGTTAAGCATTTTGAGTAATTTGCCGATTGGTTTCGGAACGGCTTGCATTGAAATTTACTATTGTTTGCCAGACATTCATTGTGCAAAAAAAGTGATTTTCTCGGCGAGTTAAGCATTTTGAGTAAGTTGACGATTGGTTTCAGAAGGGCTTGCATCAAAATTAACTATTTTTTGCCAGACATTCATTGTGGGAAAAAAAGTGATTTTCTCGGCGAGTTTAGCTTTTTGAGTAATTTGCCGATTGATTTCAGAACGGCTTGCATTGAAATTTACTATTCTTTGCCAGACATTCATTGTGGAACAAAAGTGATTTTCTCGGCGAGTTAAGCATTTTGAGTAATTTGCCGATTGGTTTCAGAACGGCTTGCATCAAAATTAACTATTTTTTGCCAGTCATTCATTGTGGAAAAAAAGTGATTCTCTCGGCGAGTTAAGCATTTTGAGTAATTTGCCGATTGGTTTCAGAACGGCTTGCATTGAAATTTACTATTCTTTGCCAGACATTCATTGTGCAAAAAAGTGATTTTCGCGGCGAGTTAAGCATATTGAGTAATTTGCCGATTGGTTTCAGAACGGCTTGCATCAAAATTAACTATTTTTTGCCAGACATTCATTGCGGAAAAAAAGTGATTTTCTCGGCGATTTAAGCATTTTGAGTAATTTGCCGATTTGTTTCAGAACGGCTTGCATTGAAATTTACTATTCTTTGCCAGACATTCATTGTGGAAAAAAGTGATTTTCTCGGCGAGTTAAGCATTTTGAGTAAGTTGCCGATTGGTTTCAGAACGGCTTGCATCAAAATTAACTATTTTTTGCCAGACATTCATTGTGAGAAAAAAATGATTTCCTCGGCGAGTTAAGCATTTTGAGTAATTTGCCGATTGGTTTCAGAACGGCTTGCATTGAAATTTACTATTCTTTGCCAGACATTCATTGTGCAAAAAAGTGATTTTCGCGGCGAGTTATGCATATTGAGTAATTTGCCGATTGGTTTCAGAACGGCTTGCATCAAAATTAACTATTTTTTGCCAGACATTCATTGTGGAAAGAAAGTGATTTTCTCGGCGAGTTAAGCATTTTGAGTAATTTGCCGATTGGTTTCAGAACGGCTTGCATCAAAATTAACTATTTTTTGCCAGACATTGATTGTGGAGAAAAAGTGATTTTCTCGGCGAGTTAGGCATTTTGAGTAATTTGCCGATTGGTTTCAGAACGGCTTGCATCAAAATTAACAATTTTTCGCCAGCCATTCATTGTGGGGAAAAAAGTGTTTTTCCCGGCGAGTTAAGCATTTTGAGTAATTTGCCGATTGGTTTCAGAACGGCTTGCATTGAAATTTACTATTCTTTGCCAGACATTCATTGTGCAAAAAAAGTGATTTTCTCGGTGAGTTAAGCATTTTGAGTAAGTTGCCGATTGGTTTCAGAACGGCTTGCATCAAAATTAACTATTTTTTGCCAGACATTCATTGTGGGAAAAAAAATGATTTTCTCGGCGAGTTAAGCATTTTGAGTAATTTGCCGATTGGTTTCAGAACGGCTTGCATTGAAATTTACTATTCTTTGCCAGACATTCATTGTGGGAAAAAAGTGATTTTATCGGCGAGTTAAGCATTTTGAGTAAGTTGCCGATTGGTTTCAGAACGGCTTGCATCAAAATTAACTATTTTTTGCCAGACATTCATTGTGGAAAAAAGGTGGTTATCTCGGCGAGTTAAGCATTTTGAGTAATTTGCCGATTGGTTTCAGAACGGCTTGCATCAAAATTAACTATTTTTTGCCAGACATTCATTGTGGAAAAAAGTGATTTTCTCGTCGAGTTAAGCATTTTGAGTTATTTGCCGACTGGTTTCAGACCGGCTTGCATCAAAATTAACTATTTTTTGCGAGACATTCATTGAGGAAAAAAGTGATTTTCTCGGCGAGTTAAGCGTTTTGAGTAATTTGCCGATTGTTTTCAGAACAGCTTGCATTGAAATTTACTATTTCTTGCCAGACATTCATTGTGCAAAAAAAGTGATTTTCTCGGCGAGTTAAGCGTTTTGAGTAATTTGCCGATTGTTTTCAGAACAGCTTGCATTGAAATTTACTATTTCTTGCCAGACATTCATTGTGCAAAAAAAGTGATTTTCGCGGCGAGTTAAGCATATTGAGTAATTTGCCGATTGGTTTCAGAACGGCTTGCGTTGAAAATTACTATTCTTTGCCAGACATTCATTGTGGAACAAAAGTGATTCTCTCGGCGAGTTAAGCATTTTGACTAATTTACCGATTGGTTTCAGAACGGCTTGCATTGAAATTTACTATTCTTTGCCAGACATTCATTGTGGGAAAAAAGTGATTTTATCGGCGAGTTAAGCATTTTGAGTAAGTTGCCGATTGGTTTCAGAACGGCTTGCATCAAAATTAACTATTTTTTGCCAGACATTCATTGTGGAAAAAAGGTGATTATCTCGGCGAGTTAAGCATTTTGAGTAATTTGCCGATTGGTTTCAGAACGGCTTGCATCAAAATTAACTATTTTTTGCCAGACATTGATTGTGGAGAAAAAGTGATTTTCTCGGCGAGTTAGGCATTTTGAGTAATTTGCCGATTGGTTTCAGAACGGCTTGCATCAAAATTAACAATTTTTCGCCAGCCATTCATTGTGGGGAAAAAAGTGTTTTTCCCGGCGAGTTAAGCATTTTGAGTAATTTGCCGATTGGTTTCAGAACGGCTTGCATTGAAATTTACTATTCTTTGCCAGACATTCATTGTGGAAAAAAAGTGATTTTCTCGGCGAGTTAAGCATTTTGAGTAATTTGCCGATTGGTTTCAGAACGGCTTGCATCAAAATTAACTATTTTTTGCCAGACATTCATTGTGGGAAAAAAAGTGATTTTCTCGGCGAGTTTAGCTTTTTGAGAAATTTGCAGATTGGTTTCAGAACGGCTTGCATTGAAATTTACTATTCTTTGCCAGACATTCATTGTGGAACAAAAGTGATTTTCTCGGCGAGTTAAGCATTTTGAGTAATTTGCCGATTGGTTTCAGAACGGCTTGCATCAAAATTAACTATTTTTTGCCAGACATTCATTGTGGAAAAAAAGTGATTCTCTCGGCGAGTTAAGCATTTTGACTAATTTACCGATTGGTTTCAGAACGGCTTGCATTGAAATTTACTATTCTTTGCCAGACATTCATTGTGGGAAAAAAGTGATTTTATCGGCGAGTTAAGCATTTTGAGTAAGTTGCCGATTGGTTTCAGAACGGCTTGCATCAAAATTAACTATTTTTTGCCAGACATTCATTGTGGAAAAAAGGTGATTATCTCGGCGAGTTAAGCATTTTGAGTAATTTGCCGATTGGTTTCAGAACGGCTTGCATCAAAATTAACTATTTTTTGCCAGACATTCATTGTGGAAAAAAGTGATTTTCTCGTCGAGTTAAGCATTTTGAGTTATTTGCCGACTGGTTTCAGACCGGCTTGCATCAAAATTAACTATTTTTTGCGAGACATTCATTGAGGAAAAAAGTGATTTTCTCGGCGAGTTAAGCGTTTTGAGTAATTTGCCGATTGTTTTCAGAACAGCTTGCATTGAAATTTACTATTTCTTGCCAGACATTCATTGTGCAAAAAAAGTGATTTTCTCGGCGAGTTAAGCGTTTTGAGTAATTTGCCGATTGTTTTCAGAACAGCTTGCATTGAAATTTACTATTTCTTGCCAGACATTCATTGTGCAAAAAAAGTGATTTTCGCGGCGAGTTAAGCATATTGAGTAATTTGCCGATTGGTTTCAGAACGGCTTGCATTGAAAATTACTATTCTTTGCCAGACATTCATTGTGGAACAAAAGTGATTTTCTAGGCGAGTTAAGCATTTTGAGTAATTTGCCGATTGGTTTCAGAACTGCATCAAAATTAACTATTTTTTGCCAGACATTCATTGTGGAAAAAAAGTGATTTTCTCGGCGAGTTAAGCATTTTGAGTAATTTGCCGATTGGTTTCAGAACGGCTTGCATTGAAATTTACTATTCTTTGCCAGACATTCATTGTGGAAAAAAAGTGATTTTCTCGGCGAGTTAAGCATTTTGAGTAATTTGCCGATTGGTTTCAGAACGGCTTGCATCAAAATTAACTATTTTTTGCCAGGCATTGATTGTGGAAAAAAAGTGATTTTCTAGGCGAGTTAAGCATTTTGAGTAATTTGCCGATTGGTTTCGGAACGGCTTGCATTGAAATTTACTATTCTTTGCCAGACATTCATTGTGCAAAAAAAGTGATTTTCTCGGCGAGTTAAGCATTTTGAGTAAGTTGACGATTGGTTTCAGAAGGGCTTGCATCAAAATTAACTATTTTTTGCCAGACATTCATTGTGGGAAAAAAAAGTGATTTTCTCGGCGAGTTTAGCTTTTTGAGTAATTTGCCGATTGATTTCAGAACGGCTTGCATTGAAATTTACTATTCTTTGCCAGACATTCATTGTGGAACAAAAGTGATTTTCTCGGCGAGTTAAGCATTTTGAGTAATTTGCCGATTGGTTTCAGAACGGCTTGCATCAAAATTAACTATTTTTTGCCAGTCATTCATTGTGGAAAAAAAGTGATTCTCTCGGCGAGTTAAGCATTTTGAGTAATTTGCCGATTGGTTTCAGAACGGCTTGCATTGAAATTTACTATTCTTTGCCAGACATTCATTGTGCAAAAAAGTGATTTTCGCGGCGAGTTAAGCATATTGAGTAATTTGCCGATTGGTTTCAGAACGGCTTGCATCAAAATTAACTATTTTTTGCCAGACATTCATTGCGGAAAAAAAGTGATTTTCTCGGCGATTTAAGCATTTTGAGTAATTTGCCGATTTGTTTCAGAACGGCTTGCATTGAAATTTACTATTCTTTGCCAGACATTCATTGTGGAAAAAAGTGATTTTCTCGGCGAGTTAAGCATTTTGAGTAAGTTGCCGATTGGTTTCAGAACGGCTTGCATCAAAATTAACTATTTTTTGCCAGACATTCATTGTGAGAAAAAAAATGATTTCCTCGGCGAGTTAAGCATTTTGAGTAATTTGCCGATTGGTTTCAGAACGGCTTGCATTGAAATTTACTATTCTTTGCCAGACATTCATTGTGCAAAAAAGTGATTTTCGCGGCGAGTTATGCATATTGAGTAATTTGCCGATTGGTTTCAGAACGGCTTGCATCAAAATTAACTATTTTTTGCCAGACATTCATTGTGGAAAGAAAGTGATTTTCTCGGCGAGTTAAGCATTTTGAGTAATTTGCCGATTGGTTTCAGAACGGCTTGCATCAAAATTAACTATTTTTTGCCAGACATTGATTGTGGAGAAAAAGTGATTTTCTCGGCGAGTTAGGCATTTTGAGTAATTTGCCGATTGGTTTCAGAACGGCTTGCATCAAAATTAACAATTTTTCGCCAGCCATTCATTGTGGGGAAAAAAGTGTTTTTCCCGGCGAGTGAAGCATTTTGAGTAATTTGCCGATTGGTTTCAGAACGGCTTGCATTGAAATTTACTATTCTTTGCCAGACATTCATTGTGCAAAAAAAGTGATTTTCTCGGTGAGTTAAGCATTTTGAGTAAGTTGCCGATTGGTTTCAGAACGGCTTGCATCAAAATTAACTATTTTTTGCCAGACATTCATTGTGGGAAAAAAAATGATTTTCTCGGCGAGTTAAGCATTTTGAGTAATTTGCCGATTGGTTTCAGAACGGCTTGCATTGAAATTTACTATTCTTTGCCAGACATTCATTGTGGAACAAAAGTGATTTTCTCGGCGAGTTAAGCATTTTGAGTAATTTGCCGATTGGTTTCAGAACGGCTTGCATCAAAATTAACTATTTTTTGCCAGACATTCATTGTGGAAAAAAAGTGATTTTCTCGGCGAGTTAAGCATTTTGAGTAATTTGCCGATTGGTTTCAGAACGGCTTGCATCAAAATTAACTATTTTTTGCCAGACATTCATTGTGGGAAAAAAAGTGATTTTCTCGGCGAGTTTAGCTTTTTGAGAAATTTGCAGATTGGTTTCAGAACGGCTTGCATTGAAATTTACTATTCTTTGCCAGACATTCATTGTGGAACAAAAGTGATTTTCTCGGCGAGTTAAGCATTCTGAGTAATTTGCCGATTGGTTTCAGAACGGCTTGCATCAAAATTAACTATTTTTTGCCAGACATTCATTGTGGAAAAAAAGTGATTCTCTCGGCGAGTTAAGCATTTTGACTAATTTACCGATTGGTTTCAGAACGGCTTGCATTGAAATTTACTATTCTTTGCCAGACATTCATTGTGGGAAAAAAGTGATTTTATCGGCGAGTTAAGCATTTTGAGTAAGTTGCCGATTGGTTTCAGAACGGCTTGCATCAAAATTAACTATTTTTTGCCAGACATTCATTGTGGAAAAAAGGTGATTATCTCGGCGAGTTAAGCATTTTGAGTAATTTGCCGATTGGTTTCAGAACGGCTTGCATCAAAATTAACTATTTTTTGCCAGACATTCATTGTGGAAAAAAGTGATTTTCTCGTCGAGTTAAGCATTTTGAGTTATTTGCCGACTGGTTTCAGACCGGCTTGCATCAAAATTAACTATTTTTTGCGAGACATTCATTGAGGAAAAAAGTGATTTTCTCGGCGAGTTAAGCATTTTGAGTAATTTGCCGATTGGTTTCAGAACGGCTTGCATCAAAATTAACTATTTTTTGCCAGACATTCATTGTGGGAAAAAAAGTGATTTTCTCGGCGAGTTTAGCTTTTTGAGAAATTTGCAGATTGGTTTCAGAACGGCTTGCATTGAAATTTACTATTCTTTGCCAGACATTCATTGTGGAACAAAAGTGATTTTCTCGGCGAGTTAAGCATTCTGACTAATTTACCGATTGGTTTCAGAACGGCTTGCATTGAAATTTACTATTCTTTGCCAGACATTCATTGTGGGAAAAAAGTGATTTTATCGGCGAGTTAAGCATTTTGAGTAAGTTGCCGATTGGTTTCAGAACGGCTTGCATCAAAATTAACTATTTTTTGCCAGACATTCATTGTGGAAAAAAGGTGATTATCTCGGCGAGTTAAGCATTTTGAGTAATTTGCCGATTGGTTTCAGAACGGCTTGCATCAAAATTAACTATTTTTTGCCAGACATTCATTGTGGAAAAAAGTGATTTTCTCGTCGAGTTAAGCATTTTGAGTTATTTGCCGACTGGTTTCAGACCGGCTTGCATCAAAATTAACTATTTTTTGCGAGACATTCATTGAGCAAAAAAGTGATTTTCTCGGCGAGTTAAGCGTTTTGAGTAATTTGCCGAATTGTTTTCAGAACAGCTTGCATTGAAATTTACTATTTCTTGCCAGACATTCATTGTGCAAAAAAAGTGATTTTCTCGGCGAGTTAAGCGTTTTGAGTAATTTGCCGATTGTTTTCAGAACAGCTTGCATTGAAATTTACTATTTCTTGCCAGACATTCATTGTGCAAAAAAAGTGATTTTCGCGGCGAGTTAAGCATATTGAGTAATTTGCCGATTGGTTTCAGAACGGCTTGCGTTGAAAATTACTATTCTTTGCCAGACATTCATTGTGGAACAAAAGTGATTCTCTCGGCGAGTTAAGCATTTTGAGTAATTTGCCGATTGGTTTCAGAACGGCTTGCATTGAAATTTACTATTCTTTGCCAGACATTCATTGTGGAAAAAAAGTGATTTTCTCGGCGAGTTAAGCATTTTGAGTAAGTTGCCGATTGGTTTCAGAACGGCTTGCATCAAAATTAACTATTTTTTGTCAGACATTCATTGTGGAAAAAAAAAATGTGATTTTCTCGGCGAGTTAAGCATTTTGAGTAATTTGCCGATTGGTTTCAGAACGGCTTGCATTGAAATTTACTATTCTTTGCCAGACATTCATTGTGCAAAAAAAGTGATTTTCGCGGCGAGTTAAGCATATTGAGTAATTTGCCGATTGGTTTCAGAACGGCTTGCATCAAAATTAACTATTTTTTGCCAGACATTCATTGTTGAACAAAAGTGATTTTCTCGGCGTGTTAAGCATTTTGAGTAATTTGCCGATTGGTTTCAGAACGGCTTGCATCAAAATTAACTATTTTTTGCCAGACATTCATTGTTGAAAAAAGTGATTTTCTCGTCGAGTTAAGCATTTTGAGTTATTTGCCGACTGGTTTCAGACCGGCTTGCATCAAAATTAACTATTTTTTGCTAGACATTCATTGTGGAAAAAAGTGATTTTCTCGGCGAGTTAAGCGTTTTGAGTAATTTGCCGATTGTTTTCAGAACAGCTTGCATTGAAATTTACTATTTCTTGCCAGACATTCATTGTGCAAAAAAAGTGATTTTCGCGGCGAGTTAAGCATATTGAGTAATTTGCCGATTGGTTTCAGAACGGCTTGCATTGAAAATTACTATTCTTTGCCAGACATTCATTGTGGAACAAAAGTGATTTTCTAGGCGAGATAAGCATTTTGAGTAATTTGCCGATTGGTTTCAGAACTGCATCAAAATTAACTATTTTTTGCCAGACATTCATTGTGGAAAAAAAGTGATTTTCTCGGCGAGTTAAGCATTTTGAGTAATTTGCCGATTGGTTTCAGAACAGCTTGCATTGAAATTTACTATTTCTTGCCAGACATTCATTGTGCAAAAAAAGTGATTTTCGCGGCGAGTTAAGCATATTGAGTAATTTGCCGATTGGTTTCAGAACGGCTTGCGTTGAAAATTACTATTCTTTGCCAGACATTCATTGTGGAACAAAAGTGATTCTCTCGGCGAGTTAAGCATTTTGAGTAATTTGCCGATTGGTTTCAGAACGGCTTGCATTGAAATTTACTATTCTTTGCCAGACATTCATTGTGGAAAAAAAGTGATTTTCTCGGCGAGTTAAGCATTTTGAGTAAGTTGCCGATTGGTTTCAGAACGGCTTGCATCAAAATTAACTATTTTTTGTCAGACATTCATTGTGGAAAAAAAAAATGTGATTTTCTCGGCGAGTTAAGCATTTTGAGTAATTTGCCGATTGGTTTCAGAACGGCTTGCATTGAAATTTACTATTCTTTGCCAGACATTCATTGTGCAAAAAAAGTGATTTTCGCGGCGAGTTAAGCATATTGAGTAATTTGCCGATTGGTTTCAGAACGGCTTGCATCAAAATTAACTATTTTTTGCCAGACATTCATTGTTGAACAAAAGTGATTTTCTCGGCGTGTTAAGCATTTTGAGTAATTTGCCGATTGGTTTCAGAACGGCTTGCATCAAAATTAACTATTTTTTGCCAGACATTCATTGTTGAAAAAAGTGATTTTCTCGTCGAGTTAAGCATTTTGAGTTATTTGCCGACTGGTTTCAGACCGGCTTGCATCAAAATTAACTATTTTTTGCTAGACATTCATTGTGGAAAAAAGTGATTTTCTCGGCGAGTTAAGCGTTTTGAGTAATTTGCCGATTGTTTTCAGAACAGCTTGCATTGAAATTTACTATTTCTTGCCAGACATTCATTGTGCAAAAAAAGTGATTTTCGCGGCGAGTTAAGCATATTGAGTAATTTGCCGATTGGTTTCAGAACGGCTTGCATTGAAAATTACTATTCTTTGCCAGACATTCATTGTGGAACAAAAGTGATTTTCTAGGCGAGATAAGCATTTTGAGTAATTTGCCGATTGGTTTCAGAAGTGCATCAAAATTAACTATTTTTTGCCAGACATTCATTGTGGAAAAAAAGTGATTTTCTCGGCGAGTTAAGCATTTTGAGTAATTTGCCGATTGGTTTCAGAACGGCTTGCATTGAAATTTACTATTTTTTGCCAGGCATTGATTGTGGAAAAAAAGTGATTTTCTAGGCGAGTTAAGCATATTGAGTAATTTGCCGATTGATTTCAGAACGGCTTGCATTGAAATTTACTATTCTTTGCCAGACATTCATTGTGGAACAAAACTGATTTTCTCGGCGAGTTAAGCATTTTGAGTAATTTGCCGATTGGTTTCAGACCGGCTTGCATCAAAATTAACTATTTTTTGCCAGACATTCATTGTGGAAAAAAAGTGATTCTCTCGGCGAGTTAAGCATTTTGAGTAATTTGCCGATTGGTTTCAGAACGGCTTGCATTGAAATTTACTATTCTTTGCCAGACATTCATTGTGCAAAAAAGTGATTTTCGCGGCGAGTTAAGCATATTGAGTAATTTGCCGATTGGTTTCAGAACGGCTTGCATCAAAATTAACTATTTTTTGCCAGACATTCATTGTGGAAAAAAAGTGATTTTCTCGGCGATTTAAGCATTTTGAGTAATTTGCCGATTGGTTTCAGAACGGCTTGCATTGAAATTTACTATTCTTTGCCAGACATTCATTGTGGAAAAAAGTGATTTTCTCGGCGAGTTAGGCATTTTGAGTAAGTTGCCGATTGGTTTCAGAACGGCTTGCATTGAAATTTACTATTCTTTGCCAGACATTCATTGTGGAAAAAAAAAATGTGAGTTTCTCGGCGAGTTAAGCATTTTGAGTAATTTGCCGATTGGTTTCAGAACGGCTTGCATTGAAATTAACTATTTTTTGCCAGACATTCATTGTTGAACAAAAGTGATTTTCTCGGCGTGTTAAGCATTTTGAGTAATTTGCCGATTGGTTTCAGAACGGCTTGCATCAAAATTAACTATTTTTTGCCAGACATTCATTGTTGAAAAAAGTGATTTTCTCGTCGAGTTAAGCATTTTGAGTTATTTGCCGACTGGTTTCAGACCGGCTTGCATCAAAATTAACTATTTTTTGCTAGACATTCATTGTGGAAAACAGTGATTTTCTCGGCGAGTTAAGCGTTTTGAGTAATTTGCCGATTGTTTTCAGAACAGCTTGCATTGAAATTTACTATTTCTTGCCAGACATTCATTGTGCAAAAAAAGTGATTTTCGCGGCGAGTTAAGCATATTGAGTAATTTGCCGATTGGTTTCAGAACGGCTTGCATTGAAAATTACTATTCTTTGCCAGACATTCATTGTGGAACAAAACTGATTTTCTAGGCGAGTTAAGCATTTTGAGTAATTTGCCGATTGGTTTCAGAACTGCATCAAAATTAACTATTTTTTGCCAGACATTCATTGTGGAAAAAAAGTGATTTTCTCGGCGAGTTAAGCATTTTGAGTAATTTGCCGATTGGTTTCAGAACGGCTTGCATTGAAATTTACTATTCTTTGCCAGACATTCATTGTGGAAATAAAGTGGTTTTCTCGGCGAGTTAAGCATTTTGAGTAATTTGCCGATTGGTTTCAGAACGGCTTGCATCAAAATTAACTATTTTTTGCCAGGCATTGATTGTGGAAAAAAAGTGATTTTCTAGGCGAGTTAAGCATTTTGAGTAATTTGCCGATTGGTTTCAGAACGGCTTGCATCAAAATTAACTATTTTTTGCCAGACATTCATTGTTGAAAAAAGTGATTTTCTCGTCGAGTTAAGCATTTTGAGTTATTTGCCGACTGGTTTCAGACCGGCTTGCATCAAAAGTAACTATTTTTTGCTAGACATTCATTGTGGAAAAAAGTGATTTTCTCGGCGATTTAAGCGTTTTGAGTAATTTGCCGATTGTTTTCAGAACAGCTTGCATTGAAATTTACTATTTCTTGCCAGACATTCATTGTGCAAAAAAAGTGATTTTCGCGGCGAGTTAAGCATATTGAGTAATTTGCCGATTGGTTTCAGAACGGCTTGCATTGAAAATTACTATTCTTTGCCAGACATTCATTGCGGAACAAAAGTGATTTTCTAGGCGAGATAAGCATTTTGAGTAATTTGCCGATTGGTTTCAGAACTGCATCAAAATTAACTATTTTTTGCCAGACATTCATTGTGGAAAAAAAGTGATTTTCTCGGCGAGTTAAGCATTTTGAGTAATTTGCCGATTGGTTTCAGAACGGCTTGCATTGAAATTTACTATTTTTTGCCAGGCATTGATTGTGGAAAAAAAGTGATTTTCTAGGCGAGTTAAGCATTTTGAGTAATTTGCCGATTGGTTTCGGAACGGCTTGCATTGAAATTTACTATTCTTTGCCAGACATTCATTGTGCAAAAAAAGTGATTTTCTCGGCGAGTTAAGCATTTTGAGTAAGTTGCCGATTGGTTTCAGAACGGCTTGCATCAAAATTAACTATTTTTTGCCAGACATTCATTGTGGGAAAAAAAGTGATTTTACTCGGCGAGTTTAGCTTTTTGAGTAATTTGCCGATTGATTTCAGAACGGCTTGCATTGAAATTTACTATTCTTTGCCAGACATTCATTGTGGAACAAAACTGATTTTCTCGGCGAGTTAAGCATTTTGAGTAATTTGCCGATTGGTTTCAGACCGGCTTGCATCAAAATTAACTATTTTTTGCCAGACATTCATTGTGGAAAAAAAGTGATTTTCTCGGCGAGTTAAGCATTTTGAGTAATTTGCCGATTGGTTTCAGAACGGCTTGCATTGAAATTTACTATTCTTTGCCAGACATTCATTGTGGAAAAAAGTGATTTTCTCGGCGAGTTAGGCATTTTGAGTAAGTTGCCGATTGGTTTCAGAACGGCTTGCATTGAAATTTACTATTCTTTGCCAGACATTCATTGTGGAAAAAAAAAATGTGATTTTCTCGGCGAGTTAAGCATTTTGAGTAATTTGCCGATTGGTTTCAGAACGGCTTGCATTGAAATTAACTATTTTTTGCCAGACATTCATTGTTGAACAAAAGTGATTTTCTCGGCGTGTTAAGCATTTTGAGTAATTTGCCGATTGGTTTCAGAACGGCTTGCATCAAAATTAACTATTTTTTGCCAGACATTCATTGTTGAAAAAAGTGATTTTCTCGTCGAGTTAAGCATTTTGAGTTATTTGCCGACTGGTTTCAGACCGGCTTGCATCAAAATTAACTATTTTTTGCTAGACATTCATTGTGGAAAACAGTGATTTTCTCGGCGAGTTAAGCGTTTTGAGTAATTTGCCGATTGTTTTCAGAACAGCTTGCATTGAAATTTACTATTTCTTGCCAGACATTCATTGTGCAAAAAAAGTGATTTTCGCGGCGAGTTAAGCATATTGAGTAATTTGCCGATTGGTTTCAGAACGGCTTGCATTGAAAATTACTATTCTTTGCCAGACATTCATTGTGGAACAAAACTGATTTTCTAGGCGAGTTAAGCATTTTGAGTAATTTGCCGATTGGTTTCAGAACTGCATCAAAATTAACTATTTTTTGCCAGACATTCATTGTGGAAAAAAAGTGATTTTCTCGGCGAGTTAAGCATTTTGAGTAATTTGCCGATTGGTTTCAGAACGGCTTGCATTGAAATTTACTATTCTTTGCCAGACATTCATTGTGGAAATAAAGTGGTTTTCTCGGCGAGTTAAGCATTTTGAGTAATTTGCCGATTGGTTTCAGAACGGCTTGCATCAAAATTAACTATTTTTTGCCAGGCATTGATTGTGGAAAAAAAGTGATTTTCTAGGCGAGTTAAGCATTTTGAGTAATTTGCCGATTGGTTTCAGAACGGCTTGCATCAAAATTAACTATTTTTTGCCAGACATTCATTGTTGAAAAAAGTGATTTTCTCGTCGAGTTAAGCATTTTGAGTTATTTGCCGACTGGTTTCAGACCGGCTTGCATCAAAAGTAACTATTTTTTGCTAGACATTCATTGTGGAAAAAAGTGATTTTCTCGGCGAGTTAAGCGTTTTGAGTAATTTGCCGATTGTTTTCAGAACAGCTTGCATTGAAATTTACTATTTCTTGCCAGACATTCATTGTGCAAAAAAAGTGATTTTCGCGGCGAGTTAAGCATATTGAGTAATTTGCCGATTGGTTTCAGAACGGCTTGCATTGAAAATTACTATTCTTTGCCAGACATTCATTGTGGAACAAAAGTGATTTTCTAGGCGAGATAAGCATTTTGAGTAATTTGCCGATTGGTTTCAGAACTGCATCAAAATTAACTATTTTTTGCCAGACATTCATTGTGGAAAAAAAGTGATTTTCTCGGCGAGTTAAGCATTTTGAGTAATTTGCCGATTGGTTTCAGAACGGCTTGCATTGAAATTTACTATTCTTTGCCAGACATTCATTGTGGAACAAAACTGATTTTCTCGGCGAGTTAAGCATTTTGAGTAATTTGCCGATTGGTTTCAGACCGGCTTGCATCAAAATTAACTATTTTTTGCCAGACATTCATTGTGGAAAAAAAGTGATTCTCTCGGCGAGTTAAGCATTTTGAGTAATTTGCCGATTGGTTTCAGAACGGCTTGCATTGAAATTTACTATTCTTTGCCAGACATTCATTGTGCAAAAAAGTGATTTTCGCGGCGAGTTAAGCATATTGAGTAATTTGCCGATTGGTTTCAGAACGGCTTGCATCAAAATTAACTATTTTTTGCCAGACATTCATTGTGGAAAAAAAGTGATTTTCTCGGCGATTTAAGCATTTTGAGTAATTTGCCGATTGGTTTCAGAACGGCTTGCATTGAAATTTACTATTCTTTGCCAGACATTCATTGTGGAAAAAAGTGATTTTCTCGGCGAGTTAGGCATTTTGAGTAAGTTGCCGATTGGTTTCAGAACGGCTTGCATTGAAATTTACTATTCTTTGCCAGACATTCATTGTGGAAAAAAAAAATGTGAGTTTCTCGGCGAGTTAAGCATTTTGAGTAATTTGCCGATTGGTTTCAGAACGGCTTGCATTGAAATTAACTATTTTTTGCCAGACATTCATTGTTGAACAAAAGTGATTTTCTCGGCGTGTTAAGCATTTTGAGTAATTTGCCGATTGGTTTCAGAACGGCTTGCATCAAAATTAACTATTTTTTGCCAGACATTCATTGTTGAAAAAAGTGATTTTCTCGTCGAGTTAAGCATTTTGAGTTATTTGCCGACTGGTTTCAGACCGGCTTGCATCAAAATTAACTATTTTTTGCTAGACATTCATTGTGGAAAACAGTGATTTTCTCGGCGAGTTAAGCGTTTTGAGTAATTTGCCGATTGTTTTCAGAACAGCTTGCATTGAAATTTACTATTTCTTGCCAGACATTCATTGTGCAAAAAAAGTGATTTTCGCGGCGAGTTAAGCATATTGAGTAATTTGCCGATTGGTTTCAGAACGGCTTGCATTGAAAATTACTATTCTTTGCCAGACATTCATTGTGGAACAAAACTGATTTTCTAGGCGAGTTAAGCATTTTGAGTAATTTGCCGATTGGTTTCAGAACTGCATCAAAATTAACTATTTTTTGCCAGACATTCATTGTGGAAAAAAAGTGATTTTCTCGGCGAGTTAAGCATTTTGAGTAATTTGCCGATTGGTTTCAGAACGGCTTGCATTGAAATTTACTATTCTTTGCCAGACATTCATTGTGGAAATAAAGTGGTTTTCTCGGCGAGTTAAGCATTTTGAGTAATTTGCCGATTGGTTTCAGAACGGCTTGCATCAAAATTAACTATTTTTTGCCAGGCATTGATTGTGGAAAAAAAGTGATTTTCTAGGCGAGTTAAGCATTTTGAGTAATTTGCCGATTGGTTTCAGAACGGCTTGCATCAAAATTAACTATTTTTTGCCAGACATTCATTGTTGAAAAAAGTGATTTTCTCGTCGAGTTAAGCATTTTGAGTTATTTGCCGACTGGTTTCAGACCGGCTTGCATCAAAAGTAACTATTTTTTGCTAGACATTCATTGTGGAAAAAAGTGATTTTCTCGGCGATTTAAGCGTTTTGAGTAATTTGCCGATTGTTTTCAGAACAGCTTGCATTGAAATTTACTATTTCTTGCCAGACATTCATTGTGCAAAAAAAGTGATTTTCGCGGCGAGTTAAGCATATTGAGTAATTTGCCGATTGGTTTCAGAACGGCTTGCATTGAAAATTACTATTCTTTGCCAGACATTCATTGCGGAACAAAAGTGATTTTCTAGGCGAGATAAGCATTTTGAGTAATTTGCCGATTGGTTTCAGAACTGCATCAAAATTAACTATTTTTTGCCAGACATTCATTGTGGAAAAAAAGTGATTTTCTCGGCGAGTTAAGCATTTTGAGTAATTTGCCGATTGGTTTCAGAACGGCTTGCATTGAAATTTACTATTTTTTGCCAGGCATTGATTGTGGAAAAAAAGTGATTTTCTAGGCGAGTTAAGCATTTTGAGTAATTTGCCGATTGGTTTCGGAACGGCTTGCATTGAAATTTACTATTCTTTGCCAGACATTCATTGTGCAAAAAAAGTGATTTTCTCGGCGAGTTAAGCATTTTGAGTAAGTTGCCGATTGGTTTCAGAACGGCTTGCATCAAAATTAACTATTTTTTGCCAGACATTCATTGTGGGAAAAAAAGTGATTTTACTCGGCGAGTTTAGCTTTTTGAGTAATTTGCCGATTGATTTCAGAACGGCTTGCATTGAAATTTACTATTCTTTGCCAGACATTCATTGTGGAACAAAACTGATTTTCTCGGCGAGTTAAGCATTTTGAGTAATTTGCCGATTGGTTTCAGACCGGCTTGCATCAAAATTAACTATTTTTTGCCAGACATTCATTGTGGAAAAAAAGTGATTTTCTCGGCGAGTTAAGCATTTTGAGTAATTTGCCGATTGGTTTCAGAACGGCTTGCATTGAAATTTACTATTCTTTGCCAGACATTCATTGTGGAAAAAAGTGATTTTCTCGGCGAGTTAGGCATTTTGAGTAAGTTGCCGATTGGTTTCAGAACGGCTTGCATTGAAATTTACTATTCTTTGCCAGACATTCATTGTGGAAAAAAAAAATGTGATTTTCTCGGCGAGTTAAGCATTTTGAGTAATTTGCCGATTGGTTTCAGAACGGCTTGCATTGAAATTAACTATTTTTTGCCAGACATTCATTGTTGAACAAAAGTGATTTTCTCGGCGTGTTAAGCATTTTGAGTAATTTGCCGATTGGTTTCAGAACGGCTTGCATCAAAATTAACTATTTTTTGCCAGACATTCATTGTTGAAAAAAGTGATTTTCTCGTCGAGTTAAGCATTTTGAGTTATTTGCCGACTGGTTTCAGACCGGCTTGCATCAAAATTAACTATTTTTTGCTAGACATTCATTGTGGAAAACAGTGATTTTCTCGGCGAGTTAAGCGTTTTGAGTAATTTGCCGATTGTTTTCAGAACAGCTTGCATTGAAATTTACTATTTCTTGCCAGACATTCATTGTGCAAAAAAAGTGATTTTCGCGGCGAGTTAAGCATATTGAGTAATTTGCCGATTGGTTTCAGAACGGCTTGCATTGAAAATTACTATTCTTTGCCAGACATTCATTGTGGAACAAAACTGATTTTCTAGGCGAGTTAAGCATTTTGAGTAATTTGCCGATTGGTTTCAGAACTGCATCAAAATTAACTATTTTTTGCCAGACATTCATTGTGGAAAAAAAGTGATTTTCTCGGCGAGTTAAGCATTTTGAGTAATTTGCCGATTGGTTTCAGAACGGCTTGCATTGAAATTTACTATTCTTTGCCAGACATTCATTGTGGAAATAAAGTGGTTTTCTCGGCGAGTTAAGCATTTTGAGTAATTTGCCGATTGGTTTCAGGACGGCTTGCATCAAAATTAACTATTTTTTGCCAGGCATTGATTGTGGAAAAAAAGTGATTTTCTAGGCGAGTTAAGCATTTTGAGTAATTTGCCGATTGGTTTCAGAACGGCTTGCATCAAAATTAACTATTTTTTGCCAGACATTCATTGTTGAAAAAAGTGATTTTCTCGTCGAGTTAAGCATTTTGAGTTATTTGCCGACTGGTTTCAGACCGGCTTGCATCAAAAGTAACTATTTTTTGCTAGACATTCATTGTGGAAAAAAGTGATTTTCTCGGCGAGTTAAGCGTTTTGAGTAATTTGCCGATTGTTTTCAGAACAGCTTGCATTGAAATTTACTATTTCTTGCCAGACATTCATTGTGCAAAAAAAGTGATTTTCGCGGCGAGTTAAGCATATTGAGTAATTTGCCGATTGGTTTCAGAACGGCTTGCATTGAAAATTACTATTCTTTGCCAGACATTCATTGTGGAACAAAAGTGATTTTCTAGGCGAGATAAGCATTTTGAGTAATTTGCCGATTGGTTTCAGAACTGCATCAAAATTAACTATTTTTTGCCAGACATTCATTGTGGAAAAAAAGTGATTTTCTCGGCGAGTTAAGCATTTTGAGTAATTTGCCGATTGGTTTCAGAACGGCTTGCATTGAAATTTACTATTTTTTGCCAGGCATTGATTGTGGAAAAAAAGTGATTTTCTAGGCGAGTTAAGCATTTTGAGTAATTTGCCGATTGGTTTCGGAACGGCTTGCATTGAAATTTACTATTATTTGCCAGACATTCATTGTGCAAAAAAAGTGATTTTCTCGGCGAGTTAAGCATTTTGAGTAAGTTGCCGATTGGTTTCAGAACGGCTTGCATCAAAATTAACTATTTTTTGCCAGACATTCATTGTGGGAAAAAAAGTGATTTTACTCGGCGAGTTTAGCTTTTTGAGTAATTTGCCGATTGATTTCAGAACGGCTTTCATTGAAATTTACTATTCTTTGCCAGACATTCATTGTGGAACAAAACTGATTTTCTCGGCGAGTTAAGCATTTTGAGTAATTTGCCGATTGGTTTCAGACCGGCTTGCATCAAAATTAACTATTTTTTGCCAGACATTCATTGTGGAAAAAAAGTGATTTTCTCGGCGAGTTAAGCATTTTGAGTAATTTGCCGATTGGTTTCAGAACGGCTTGCATTGAAATTTACTATTCTTTGCCAGACATTCATTGTGGAAATAAAGTGGTTTTCTCGGCGAGTTAAGCATTTTGAGTAATTTGCCGATTGGTTTCAGAACGGCTTGCATCAAAATTAACTATTTTTTGCCAGGCATTGATTGTGGAAAAAAAGTGATTTTCTAGGCGAGTTAAGCATTTTGAGTAATTTGCCGATTGGTTTCAGAACGGCTTGCATCAAAATTAACTATTTTTTGCCAGACATTCATTGTTGAAAAAAGTGATTTTCTCGTCGAGTTAAGCATTTTGAGTTATTTGCCGACTGGTTTCAGACCGGCTTGCATCAAAAGTAACTATTTTTTGCTAGACATTCATTGTGGAAAAAAGTGATTTTCTCGGCGAGTTAAGCGTTTTGAGTAATTTGCCGATTGTTTTCAGAACAGCTTGCATTGAAATTTACTATTTCTTGCCAGACATTCATTGTGCAAAAAAAGTGATTTTCGCGGCGAGTTAAGCATATTGAGTAATTTGCCGATTGGTTTCAGAACAGAATGGCTTGCATCAAAGTTAACTATTTTTTGCCAGACATTCATTGTGGAAAAAAGTGATTTTCTCGGCGAGTTAAGCATTTTGAGTAATTTGCCGATTGGTTTCAGAACGGCTTGCATTGAAATTTACTATTCTTTGCCAGACATTCATTGTGGGGAAAAAAGTGATTTTCTCGGCGAGTTAAGCATTTTGAGTAAGTTGCCGATTGGTTTCAGAACGGCTTGCATCAAAATTAACTATTTTTTGCCAGACATTCATTGTGGAAAAAAGTGATTTTCTCGGCGAGTTAATCAATTTGAGTTATTTGCCGATTGGTTTCAGAACGGCTTGCATCAAAATTAACTATTTTTTGCCAGACATTCATTGTGGAAAAAAAGTGATTTTCTCGGCGAGTTAAGCATTTTGAGTAATTTGCCGATTGGTTTCAGAACGGCTTGCATTGAAATTTACTATTTTTTGCCAGACATTCATTGTGGAAAAAAAGTGATTTTCTCGGCGAGTTAAGCATTTTGAGTAATTTGCCGATTGGTTTCAGAACGGCTTGCATTGAAATTTACTTTTCTTTGCCAGACATTCATTGTGGAACAAAAGTGATTTTCTCGGCGAGTTAAGCATTTTGAGTAATTTGCCGATTGGTTTCAGAACGGCTTGCATCAAAATTAACTATTTTTTGCCAGACATTCATTGTGGAAAAAAAGGGATTCTCTCGGCGAGTTAAGCATTTTGAGTAATTTGCCAATTGGTTTCAGAACGGCTTGCATTGAAATTTACTATTCTTTGCCAGACATTCATTGTGCAAAAAAGTGATTTTCGCGGCGAGTTAAGCATATTGAGTAATTTGCCGATTGGTTTCAGAATGGCTTGCATCAAAATTAACTATTCTTTGCCAGACATTCATTGTGGAAAAAAAGTGATTTTCTCGGCGAGTTAAGCATTTTGAGTAATTTGCCGATTGGTTTCAGAACGGCTTGCATCAAAATTAACTATTTTTTGCCAGACATTGATTGTGGAAAAAAAGTGATTTTCTAGGCGAGTTAAGCATTTTGAGTAATTTGCCGATTGGTTTCAGAACTGCTTGCATCAAAATTAACTATTTTTTGCCAGACATTCATTGTGGAAAAAAAGTGATTTTCTCGGCGAGTTAAGCATTTTGAGTAATTTGCCGATTGGTTTCAGAACGGCTTGCATCAAAGTTAACTATTTTTTGCCAGACATTCATTGTGGAAAAAAAGTGATTTTCTCGGCGAGTTAAGCATATTGAGTAATTTGCCGATTGGTTTCAGAACGGCTTGCATTGAAATTTACTATTCTTTGCCAGACATTCATTGTGGAAAAAAAGTGATTTTCTCGGCGAGTTAAGCATTTTGAGTAATTTGCCGATTGGTTTCAGGACGGCTTGCATCAAAATTAACTATTTTTTGCCAGACATTCATTGTGGGAAAAAAGTGATTTTCTCGGCGAGTTATGCATTTTGAGTAATTTGCCGATTGGTTTCAGAACGGCTTGCATTGAAATTTACTATTCTTTGCCAGACATTCATTGTGGAAAAAAAGTGATTTTCGCGGAGAGTTTAGCATATTGAGTAATTTCCCGATTGGTTTCAGAACGGCTTGCATCAAAATTAACTATTTTTTGCCAGACATTCATTGTGGAAAAAAAGTGATTCTCTCGGCGAGTTAAGCATTTTGAGTAATTTGCCGATTGGTTTCAGAACGGCTTGCATTGAAATTTACTATTATTTGCCAGACATTCATTGTGGGAAAAAGTGATTTTCGCGGCGAGTTAAGCATATTGAGTAATTTGCCGATTGGTTTCAGAACGGCTTGCGTCAAAATTAACTATTTTTTGCCAGACATTCACTGTGGAAAAAAAGTGATTTTCTCGGCGAGTTAATCAATTTGAGTTATTTGCCGATTGGTTTCAGAACGGCTTGCATCAAAATTAACTATTTTTTGCCAGACGTTCATTGTGGAAAAAAAGTGATTTTCTCGGCGAGTTAAGCATTTTGAGTAATTTGCCGATTGGTTTCAGAACGGCTTGCATTGAAATTTACTATTCTTTGCCAGACATTCATTGTGGAAAAAAAGTGATTTTCTCGGCGAGTTAAGCATTTTGAGTAATTTGCCGATTGGTTTCAGAACGGCTTGCATTGAAATTTACTATTCTTTGCCAGACATTCATTGTGGAACAAAAGTGATTTTCTCGGCGAGTTAAGCATTTTGAGTAATTTGCCGATTGGTTTCAGAACGGCTTGCATCAAAATTTACTATTTTTTGCCAGACATTCATTGTGGAAAAAAAGTGATTCTCTCGGCGAGTTAAGCATTTTGAGTAATTTGCCGATTGGTTTCAGAACGGCTTGCATTGAAATTTACTATTCTTTGCCAGACATTCATTGTGCAAAAAAGTGATTTTCGCGGCGAGTTAAGCATATTGAGTAATTTGCCGATTGGTTTCAGAATGGCTTGCATCAAAATTAACTATTTTTTGCCAGACATTCATTGTGGAAAAAAGTGATTTTCTCGGCGAGTTAAGCATTTTGAGTAATTTGCCGATTGGTTTCAGAACGGCTTGCATCAAAATTAACTATTTTTTGCCAGACATTCATTGTGGAAAAAAAGTGATTTTCTCGGCGAATTAAGCATTTTGAGTAATTTGCCGATTGCTTTCAGAACGGCTTGAATCAAATTTAACTATTTTTTGCCAGACATTGATTGTGGAAAAAAAGTGATTTTCTCGGCGAATTAGGCATTTTGAGTAATTTGCCGATTGGTTTCAGAACGGCTTGCATCAAAATTAAATATTTTTTGCCAGACATTCATTGTGGAAAAAAAGTGATTTTCTCGGAGAGTTAAGCATTTTGAGTAATTTGCCGATTGGTTTCAGAACGGCTTGCATTGAAATTTACTATTCTTTGCCAGACATTCATTGTGGAAAAAAAGTGATTTTCTCGGCGAGTTAAGCATTTTGAGTAATTTGCCGATTGGTTTCAGAACGGCTTGCATTGAAATTTACTTTTCTTTGCCTGACATTCATTGTGGAACAAAAGTGATTTTCTCGGCGAGTTAAGCATTTTGAGTAATTTGCCGATTGGTTTCAGAACGGCTTGCATCAAAATTAACTATTTTTTGCCAGACATTCATTGTGGAAAAAAAGTGATTCTCTCGGCGAGTTAAGCATTTTGAGTAATTTGCCGATTGGTTTCAGAACGGCTTGCATTGAAATTTACTATTCTTTGCCAGACATTCATTGTGCAAAAAAGTGATTTTCGCGGCGAGTTAAGCATATTGAGTAATTTGCCGATTGGTTTCAGAATGGCTTGCATCAAAATTAACTATTTTTTGCCAGACATTCATTGTGGAAAAAAAGTGATTTTCTCGGCGAGTTAAGCATTTTGAGTAATTTGCCGATTGGTTTCAGAACGGCTTGCATTGAAATTTACTATTCTTTGCCAGACATTCATTGTGGGAAAAAAGTGATTTTCTCGGCGAGTTAAGCATTTTGAGTAAGTTGCCGATTGGTTTCAGAACGGCTTGCATCAAGATTAACTATTTTTTGCCAGACATTCATTGTGGAAAAAAGTGATTTTCCCGGCGACTTAAGCATTTTGAGTAATTTGCCGATTGGTTTCAGAACGGCTTGCATTGAAATTTACTAGTCTTTGCCAGACATTCATTGTGCAAAAAAGTGATTTTCGCGGCGAGTTAAGCATATTGAGTAATTTGCCGATTGCTTTCAGAACGGCTTGCATCAAAATTAACTATTTTTTGCCACACATTCACTGTGGAAAAAAAGTGATTTTCTCGGCGAGTTAATCAATTTGAGTTATTTGCCGATTGGTTTCAGAACGGCTTGCATCAAAATTAACTATTTTTTGCCAGACATTCATTGTGGAAAAAAAGTGATTTTCTCGGCGAGTTAAGCATTTGAGTAATTTGCCGATTGGTTTCAGAACGGCTTGCATTGAAATTGACTATTCTTTGCCAGACATTCATTGTGGAAAAAAAGTGATTTGCTCGGCGAGTTAAGCATTTTGAGTAATTTGCCGATTGGTTTCAGAACGGCTTGCATCAAAATTAACTATTTTTTGCCAGACATTGATTGTGGAAAAAAAGTGATTTTCTAGGCGAGTTAAGCATTTTGAGTAATTTGCCGATTGGTTTCAGAACTGCTTGCATCAAAATTAACTATTTTTTGCCAGACATTCATTGTGGAAAAAAAGTGATTTTCTCGGCGAGTTAAGCATTTTGAGTAATTTGCCGATTGGTTTCAGAACGGCTTGCATTGAAATTTACTATTCTTTGCCAGCCATTCATTGTGGAAAAAAGTGATTTTCTCGGCGAGTTAAGCATTTTGAGTAATTTGCCGATTGGTTTCAGAACGGCTTGCATTGAAATTTACTTTTCTTTGCCAGACATTCATTGTGGAACAAAAGTGATTTTCTCGGCGAGTTAAGCATTTTGAGTAATTTGCCGATTGGTTTCAGAACGGCTTGCATCAAAATTAACTATTTTTTGCCAGACATTCATTGTGGAAAAAAAGTGATTCTCTCGGCGAGTAAAGCATTTTGAGTAATTTGCCGATTGGTTTCAGAACGGCTTGTATTGAAATTTACTATTCTTTGCCAGACATTCATTGTGCAAAAAAGTGATTTTCGCGGCGAGTTAAGCATATTGAGTAATTTGCCGATTGGTTTCAGAATGGCTTGCATCAAAATTAACTATTTTTTGCCAGACATTCATTGTGGAAAAAAAGTGATTTTCTCGGCGAGTTAGGCATTTGTGGTAATTTGCCGATTGGTTTCAGAACGGCTTGCATTGAAATTTACTGTTCTTTGCCAGACATTCATTGTGGAAAAAAAGTGATTTTCTCGGCGAGTTAAGCATTTTGAGTAATTTGCCGATTGGTTTCAGAACGGCTTGCATCAAAATTTACTATTTTTTGCCAGACATTCATTGTGGAAAAAAAGTGATTCTCTCGGCGAGTTAAGCATTTTGAGTAATTTGCCGATTGGTTTCAGAACGGCTTGCATTGAAATTTACTATTCTTTGCCAGACATTCATTGTGCAAAAAAGTGATTTTCTCGGCGAGTTAATCATTTTGAGTAATTTGCCGATTGGTTTCAGAACGGCTTGCATTGAAATTTACTATTCTTTGCCAGACATTCATTGTGCAAAAAAGTGATTTTCGCGGCGAGTTAAGCATATTGAGTAATTTGCCGATTGGTTTCAGAATGGCTTGCATCAAAATTAACTATTTTTTGCCAGACATTCATTGTGGAAAAAAGTGATTTTCTCGGCGAGTTAAGCATTTTGAGTAATTTGCCGATTGGTTTCAGAACGGCTTGCATTGAAATTTACTATTCTTTGCCAGACATTCATTGTGGAAAAAAAGTGATTTTCTCGGCGAGTTAAGCATTTTGAGTAATTTGCCGATTGGTTTCAGAACGGCTTGCATCAAAGTTAACTATTTTTTGCCAGACATTCATTGTGGAAAAAAAGTGATTTTCTCGGCGAGTTAAGCATATTGAGTAATTTGCCGATTGGTTTCAGAACGGCTTGCATTGAAATTTACTATTCTTTGCCAGACATTCATTGTGGAAAAAAAGTGATTTTCTCGGCGAGTTAAGCATTTTGAGTAATTTGCCGATTGGTTTCAGGACGGCTTGCATCAAAATTAACTATTTTTTGCCAGACATTCATTGTGGGAAAAAAGTGATTTTCTCGGCGAGTTATGCATTTTGAGTAATTTGCCGATTGGTTTCAGAACGGCTTGCATTGAAATTTACTATTCTTTGCCAGACATTCATTGTGGAAAAAAAGTGATTTTCGCGGAGAGTTTAGCATATTGAGTAATTTCCCGATTGGTTTCAGAACGGCTTGCATCAAAATTAACTATTTTTTGCCAGACATTCATTGTGGAAAAAAAGTGATTCTCTCGGCGAGTTAAGCATTTTGAGTAATTTGCCGATCGGTTTCAGAACGGCTTGCATTGAAATTTACTATTATTTGCCAGACATTCATTGTGGGAAAAAGTGATTTTCGCGGCGAGTTAAGCATATTGAGTAATTTGCCGATTGGTTTCAGAACGGCTTGCGTCAAAATTAACTATTTTTTGCCAGACATTCACTGTGGAAAAAAAGTGATTTTCTCGGCGAGTTAATCAATTTGAGTTATTTGCCGATTGGTTTCAGAACGGCTTGCATTGAAATTGACTATTCTTTGCCAGACATTCATTGTGGAAAAAAAGTGATTTGCTCGGCGAGTTAAGCATTTTGAGTAATTTGCCGATTGGTTTCAGAACGGCTTGCATCAAAATTAACTATTTTTTGCCAGACATTGATTGTGGAAAAAAAGTGATTTTCTAGGCGAGTTAAGCATTTTGAGTAATTTGCCGATTGGTTTCAGAACTGCTTGCATCAAAATTAACTATTTTTTGCCAGACATTCATTGTGGAAAAAAAGTGATTTTCTCGGCGAGTTAAGCATTTTGAGTAATTTGCCGATTGGTTTCAGAACGGCTTGCATTGAAATTTACTATTCTTTGCCAGCCATTCATTGTGGAAAAAAGTGATTTTCTCGGCGAGTTAAGCATTTTGAGTAATTTGCCGATTGGTTTCAGAACGGCTTGCATTGAAATTTACTTTTCTTTGCCAGACATTCATTGTGGAACAAAAGTGATTTTCTCGGCGAGTTAAGCATTTTGAGTAATTTGCCGATTGGTTTCAGAACGGCTTGCATCAAAATTAACTATTTTTTGCCAGACATTCATTGTGGAAAAAAAGTGATTCTCTCGGCGAGTAAAGCATTTTGAGTAATTTGCCGATTGGTTTCAGAACGGCTTGTATTGAAATTTACTATTCTTTGCCAGACATTCATTGTGCAAAAAAGTGATTTTCGCGGCGAGTTAAGCATATTGAGTAATTTGCCGATTGGTTTCAGAATGGCTTGCATCAAAATTAACTATTTTTTGCCAGACATTCATTGTGGAAAAAAAGTGATTTTCTCGGCGAGTTAGGCATTTGTGGTAATTTGCCGATTGGTTTCAGAACGGCTTGCATTGAAATTTACTGTTCTTTGCCAGACATTCATTGTGGAAAAAAAGTGATTTTCTCGGCGAGTTAAGCATTTTGAGTAATTTGCCGATTGGTTTCAGAACGGCTTGCATCAAAATTTACTATTTTTTGCCAGACATTCATTGTGGAAAAAAAGTGATTCTCTCGGCGAGTTAAGCATTTTGAGTAATTTGCCGATTGGTTTCAGAACGGCTTGCATTGAAATTTACTATTCTTTGCCAGACATTCATTGTGCAAAAAAGTGATATTCTCGGCGAGTTAATCATTTTGAGTAATTTGCCGATTGGTTTCAGAACGGCTTGCATTGAAATTTACTATTCTTTGCCAGACATTCATTGTGCAAAAAAGTGATTTTCGCGGCGAGTTAAGCATATTGAGTAATTTGCCGATTGGTTTCAGAATGGCTTGCATCAAAATTAACTATTTTTTGCCAGACATTCATTGTGGAAAAAAGTGATTTTCTCGGCGAGTTAAGCATTTTGAGTAATTTGCCGATTGGTTTCAGAACGGCTTGCATTGAAATTTACTATTCTTTGCCAGACATTCATTGTGGAAAAAAAGTGATTTTCTCGGCGAGTTAAGCATTTTGAGTAATTTGCCGATTGGTTTCAGAACGGCTTGCATCAAAGTTAACTATTTTTTGCCAGACATTCATTGTGGAAAAAAAGTGATTTTCTCGGCGAGTTAAGCATATTGAGTAATTTGCCGATTGGTTTCAGAACGGCTTGCATTGAAATTTACTATTCTTTGCCAGACATTCATTGTGGAAAAAAAGTGATTTTCTCGGCGAGTTAAGCATTTTGAGTAATTTGCCGATTGGTTTCAGGACGGCTTGCATCAAAATTAACTATTTTTTGCCAGACATTCATTGTGGGAAAAAAGTGATTTTCTCGGCGAGTTATGCATTTTGAGTAATTTGCCGATTGGTTTCAGAACGGCTTGCATTGAAATTTACTATTCTTTGCCAGACATTCATTGTGGAAAAAAAGTGATTTTCGCGGAGAGTTTAGCATATTGAGTAATTTCCCGATTGGTTTCAGAACGGCTTGCATCAAAATTAACTATTTTTTGCCAGACATTCATTGTGGAAAAAAAGTGATTCTCTCGGCGAGTTAAGCATTTTGAGTAATTTGCCGATCGGTTTCAGAACGGCTTGCATTGAAATTTACTATTATTTGCCAGACATTCATTGTGGGAAAAAGTGATTTTCGCGGCGAGTTAAGCATATTGAGTAATTTGCCGATTGGTTTCAGAACGGCTTGCGTCAAAATTAACTATTTTTTGCCAGACATTCACTGTGGAAAAAAAGTGATTTTCTCGGCGAGTTAATCAATTTGAGTTATTTGCCGATTGGTTTCAGAACGGCTTGCATCAAAATTAACTATTTTTTGCCAGACGTTCATTGTGGAAAAAAAGTGATTTTCTCGGCGAGTTAAGCATTTTGAGTAATTTGCCGATTGGTTTCAGAACGGCTTGCATTGAAATTTACTATTCTTTGCCAGACATTCATTGTGGAAAAAAAAGTGATTTTCTCGGCGAGTTAAGCATTTTGAGTAATTTGCCGATTGGTTTCAGAACGGCTTGCATTGAAATTTACTATTCTTTGCCAGACATTCATTGTGGAACAAAAGTGATTTTCTCGGCGAGTTAAGCATTTTGAGTAATTTGCCGATTGGTTTCAGAACGGCTTGCATCAAAATTTACTATTTTTTGCCAGACATTCATTGTGGAAAAAAAGTGATTCTCTCGGCGAGTTAAGCATTTTGAGTAATTTGCCGATTGGTTTCAGAACGGCTTGCATTGAAATTTACTATTCTTTGCCAGACATTCATTGTGCAAAAAAGTGATTTTCGCGGCGAGTTAAGCATATTGAGTAATTTGCCGATTGGTTTCAGAATGGCTTGCATCAAAATTAACTATTTTTTGCCAGACATTCATTGTGGAAAAAAGTGATTTTCTCGGCGAGTTAAGCATTTTGAGTAATTTGCCGATTGGTTTCAGAACGGCTTGCATCAAAATTAACTATTTTTTGCCAGACATTCATTGTGGAAAAAAAGTGATTTTCTCGGCGAATTAAGCATTTTGAGTAATTTGCCGATTGCTTTCAGAACGGCTTGAATCAAATTTAACTATTTTTAGCCAGACATTGATTGTGGAAAAAAAGCGATTTTCTCGGCGAATTAGGCATTTTGAGTAATTTGCCGATTGGTTTCAGAACGGCTTGCATCAAAATTAAATATTTTTTGCCAGACATTCATTGTGGAAAAAAAGTGATTTTCTCGGAGAGTTAAGCATTTTGAGTAATTTGCCGATTGGTTTCAGAACGGCTTGCATTGAAATTTACTATTCTTTGCCAGACATTCATTGTGGAAAAAAAGTGATTTTCTCGGCGAGTTAAGCATTTTGAGTAATTTGCCGATTGGTTTCAGAACGGCTTGCATTGAAATTTACTTTTCTTTGCCAGACATTCATTGTGGAACAAAAGTGATTTTCTCGGCGAGTTAAGCATTTTGAGTAATTTGCCGATTGGTTTCAGAACGGCTTGCATCAAAATTAACTATTTTTTGCCAGACATTCATTGTGGAAAAAAAGTGATTCTCTCGGCGAGTTAAGCATTTTGAGTAATTTGCCGATTGGTTTCAGAACGGCTTGCATTGAAATTTACTATTCTTTGCCAGACATTCATTGTGCAAAAAAGTGATTTTCGCGGCGAGTTAAGCATATTGAGTAATTTGCCGATTGGTTTCAGAATGGCTTGCATCAAAATTAACTATTTTTTGCCAGACATTCATTGTGGAAAAAAAGTGATTTTCTCGGCGAGTTAAGCATTTGGAGTAATTTGCCGATTGGTTTCAGAACGGCTTGCATTGAAATTTACTATTCTTTGCCAGACATTCATTGTGGGAAAAAAGTGATTTTCTCGGCGAGTTAAGCATTTTGAGTAAGTTGCCGATTGGTTTCAGAACGGCTTGCATCAAAATTAACTATTTTTTGCCAGACATTCATTGTGGAAAAAAGTGATTTTCTCGGCGACTTAAGCATTTTGAGTAATTTGCCGATTGGTTTCAGAACGGCTTGCATTGAAATTTACTATTCTTTGCCAGACATTCATTGTGCAAAAAAGTGATTTTCGCGGCGAGTTAAGCATATTGAGTAATTTGCCGATTGCTTTCAGAACGGCTTGCATCAAAATTAACTATTTTTTGCCACACATTCACTGTGGAAAAAAAGTGATTTTCTCGGCGAGTTAATCAATTTGAGTTATTTGCCGATTGGTTTCAGAACGGCTTGCATCAAAATTAACTATTTTTGGCCAGACATTCATTGTGGAAAAAAAGTGATTTTCTCGGCGAGTTAAGCATTTGAGTAATTTGCCGATTGGTTTCAGAACGGCTTGCATCAAAATTAACTATTTTTTGCCAGACATTCATTGTGGAAAAAAAGTGATTTTCTCGGCGAGTTAAGCATTTTGAGTAATTTGCCGATTGGTTTCAGAACGGCTTGCATTGAAATTTACTATTCTTTGCCAGACATTCATTGTGGAAAAAAGTGATTTTCTCGGCGAGTTAAGCATTTTGAGTAATTTGCCGATTGGTTTCAGAACGGCTTGCATTGAAATTTACTTTTCTTTGCCAGACATTCATTGTGGAACAAAAGTGATTTTCTCGGCGAGTTAAGCATTTTGAGTAATTTGCCGATTGGTTTCAGAACGGCTTGCATCAAAATTAACTATTTTTTGCCAGACATTCATTGTGGAAAAAAAGTGATTCTCTCGGCGAGTAAAGCATTTTGAGTAATTTGCCGATTGGTTTCAGAACGGCTTGTATTGAAATTTACTATTCTTTGCCAGACATTCATTGTGCAAAAAAGTGATTTTCGCGGCTAGTTAAGCATATTGAGTAATTTGCCGATTGGTTTCAGAATGGCTTGCATCAAAATTAACTATTTTTTGCCAGACATTCATTGTGGAAAAAAAGTGATTTTCTCGGCGAGTTAGGCATTTGTGGTAATTTGCCGATTGGTTTCAGAACGGCTTGCATTGAAATTTACTGTTCTTTGCCAGACATTCATTGTGGAAAAAAAGTGATTTTCTCGGCGAGTTAAGCATTTTGAGTAATTTGCCGATTGGTTTCAGAACGGCTTGCATCAAAATTTACTATTTTTTGCCAGACATTCATTGTGGAAAAAAAGTGATTCTCTCGGCGAGTTAAGCATTTTGAGTAATTTGCCGATTGGTTTCAGAACGGCTTGCATTGAAATTTACTATTCTTTGCCAGACATTCATTGTGCAAAAAAGTGATTTTCTCGGCGAGTTAAGCATTTTGAGTAATTTGCCGATTGGTTTCAGAACGGCTTGCATTGAAATTTACTATTCTTTGCCAGACATTCATTGTGCAAAAAAGTGATTTTCGCGGCGCGTTAAGCATATTGAGTAATTTGCCGATTGGTTTCAGAATGGCTTGCATCAAAATTAACTATTTTTTGCCAGACATTCATTGTGGAAAAAAGTGATTTTCTCGGCGAGTTAAGCATTTTGAGTAATTTGCCGATTGGTTTCAGAACGGCTTGCATTGAAATTTACTATTCTTTGCCAGACATTCATTGTGGGAAAAAAGTGATTTTCCCGGCGAGTTAAGCATTTTGAGTAAGTTGCCGATTGGTTTCAGAACGGCTTGCATCAAAATTAACTATTTTTTGCCAGACATTCATTGTGGAAAAAAGTGATTTTCTCGGCGAGTTAAGCATTTTGAGTAATTTGCCGATTGGTTTCAGAACGGCTTGCATCAAAATTAACTATTTTTTGCCAGACATTCATTGTGGAAAAAAAGTGATTTTCTCGGCGAATTAAGCATTTTGAGTAATTTGCCGATTGCTTTCAGAACGGCTTGAATCAAATTTAACTATTTTTTGCCAGACATTGATTGTGGAAAAAAAGTGATTTTCTCGGCGAATTAGGCATTTTGAGTAATTTGCCGATTGGTTTCAGAACGGCTTGCATCAAAATTAAATATTTTTTGCCAGACATTCATTGTGGAAAAAAAGTGATTTTCTCGGAGAGTTAAGCATTTTGAGTAATTTGCCGATTGGTTTCAGAACGGCTTGCATTGAAATTTACTATTCTTTGCCAGACATTCATTGTGGAAAAAAAGTGATTTTCTCGGCGAGTTAAGCATTTTGAGTAATTTGCCGATTGGTTTCAGAACGGCTTGCATTGAAATTTACTATTCTTTGCCAGACATTCATTGTGGAAAAAAAGTGATTTTCTCGGCGAGTTAAGCATTTTGAGTAATTTGCCGATTGGTTTCAGAACGGCTTGCATTGAAATTTACTATTCTTTGCCAGACATTCATTGTGGGAAAAAAGTGATTTTCTCGGCGAGTTAAGCATTTTGAGTAAGTTGCCGATTGGTTTCAGAACGGCTTGCATCAAGATTAACTATTTTTTGCCAGACATTCATTGTGGAAAAAAGTGATTTTCTCGGCGACTTAAGCATTTTGAGTAATTTGCCGATTGATTTCAGAACGGCTTGCATTGAAATTTACTAGTCTTTGCCAGACATTCATTGTGCAAAAAAGTGATTTTCGCGGCGAGTTAAGCATATTGAGTAATTTGCCGATTGCTTTCAGAACGGCTTGCATCAAAATTAACTATTTTTTGCCACACATTCACTGTGGAAAAAAAGTGATTTTCTCGGCGAGTTAATCAATTTGAGTTATTTGCCGATTGGTTTCAGAACGGCTTGCATCAAAATTAACTATTTTTTGACAGACATTCATTGTGGAAAAAAAGTGATTTTCTCGGCGAGTTAAGCATTTGAGTAATTTGCCGATTGGTTTCAGAACGGCTTGCATTGAAATTGACTATTCTTTGCCAGACATTCATTGTGGAAAAAAAGTGATTTGCTCGGCGAGTTAAGCATTTTGAGTAATTTGCCGATTGGTTTCAGAACGGCTTGCATCAAAATTAACTATTTTTTGCCAGACATTGATTGTGGAAAAAAAGTGATTTTCTAGGCGGGTTAAGCATTTTGAGTAATTTGCCGATTGGTTTCAGAACTGCTTGCATCAAAATTAACTATTTTTTGCCAGACATTCATTGTGGAAAAAAAGTGATTTTCTCGGCGAGTTAAGCATTTTGAGTAATTTGCCGATTGGTTTCAGAACGGCTTGCATTGAAATTTACTATTCTTTGCCAGACATTCATTGTGGAAAAAAAGTGATTTTCTCGGCGAGTTAAGCATTTTGAGTAATTTGCCGATTGGTTTCAGAACGGCTTGCATTGAAATTTACTATTCTTTGCCAGACATTCATTGTGGAAAAAAAGTGATTTTCTCGGCGAGTTAAGCATTTTGAGTAATTTGCCGATTGGTTTCAGAACGGCTTGCATTGAAATTTACTATTCTTTGCCAGACATTCATTGTGGGAAAAAAGTGATTTTCTCGGCGAGTTAAGCATTTTGAGTAAGTTGCCGATTGGTTTCAGAACGGCTTGCATCAAGATTAACTATTTTTTGCCAGACATTCATTGTGGAAAAAAGTGATTTTCTCGGCGACTTAAGCATTTTGAGTAATTTGCCGATTGATTTCAGAACGGCTTGCATTGAAATTTACTAGTCTTTGCCAGACATTCATTGTGCAAAAAAGTGATTTTCGCGGCGAGTTAAGCATATTGAGTAATTTGCCGATTGCTTTCAGAACGGCTTGCATCAAAATTAACTATTTTTTGCCACACATTCACTGTGGAAAAAAAGTGATTTTCTCGGCGAGTTAATCAATTTGAGTTATTTGCCGATTGGTTTCAGAACGGCTTGCATCAAAATTAACTATTTTTTGACAGACATTCATTGTGGAAAAAAAGTGATTTTCTCGGCGAGTTAAGCATTTGAGTAATTTGCCGATTGGTTTCAGAACGGCTTGCATTGAAATTGACTATTCTTTGCCAGACATTCATTGTGGAAAAAAAGTGATTTGCTCGGCGAGTTAAGCATTTTGAGTAATTTGCCGATTGGTTTCAGAACGGCTTGCATCAAAATTAACTATTTTTTGCCAGACATTGATTGTGGAAAAAAAGTGATTTTCTAGGCGGGTTAAGCATTTTGAGTAATTTGCCGATTGGTTTCAGAACTGCTTGCATCAAAATTAACTATTTTTTGCCAGACATTCATTGTGGAAAAAAAGTGATTTTCTCGGCGAGTTAAGCATTTTGAGTAATTTGCCGATTGGTTTCAGAACGGCTTGCATTGAAATTTACTATTCTTTGCCAGCCATTCATTGTGGAAAAAAGTGATTTTCTCGGCGAGTTAAGCATTTTGAGTAATTTGCCGATTGGTTTCAGAACGGCTTGCATTGAAATTTACTTTTCTTTGCCAGACATTCATTGTGGAACAAAAGTGATTTTCTCGGCGAGTTAAGCATTTTGAGTAATTTGCCGATTGGTTTCAGAACGGCTTGCATCAAAATTAACTATTTTTTGCCAGACATTCATTGTGGAAAAAAAGTGATTCTCTCGGCGAGTAAAGCATTTTGAGTAATTTGCCGATTGGTTTCAGAACGGCTTGTATTGAAATTTACTATTCTTTGCCAGACATTCATTGTGCAAAAAAGTGATTTTCGCGGCGAGTTAAGCATATTGAGTAATTTGCCGATTGGTTTCAGAATGGCTTGCATCAAAATTAACTATTTTTTGCCAGACATTCATTGTGGAAAAAAAGTGATTTTCTCGGCGAGTTAGGCATTTGTGGTAATTTGCCGATTGGTTTCAGAACGGCTTGCATTGAAATTTACTGTTCTTTGCCAGACATTCATTGTGGAAAAAAAGTGATTTTCTCGGCGAGTTAAGCATTTTGAGTAATTTGCCGATTGGTTTCAGAACGGCTTGCATCAAAATTTACTATTTTTTGCCAGACATTCATTGTGGAAAAAAAGTGATTCTCTCGGCGAGTTAAGCATTTTGAGTAATTTGCCGATTGGTTTCAGAACGGCTTGCATTGAAATTTACTATTCTTTGCCAGACATTCATTGTGCAAAAAAGTGATTTTCTCGGCGAGTTAAGCATTTTGAGTAATTTGCCGATTGGTTTCAGAACGGCTTGCATTGAAATTTACTATTCTTTGCCAGACATTCATTGTGCAAAAAAGTGATTTTCGCGGCGAGTTAAGCATATTGAGTAATTTGCCGATTGGTTTCAGAATGGCTTGCATCAAAATTAACTATTTTTTGCCAGACATTCATTGTGGAAAAAAGTGATTTTCTCGGCGAGTTAAGCATTTTGAGTAATTTGCCGATTGGTTTCAGAACGGCTTGCATTGAAATTTACTATTCTTTGCCAGACATTCATTCTGGGAAAAAAGTGATTTTCCCGGCGAGTTAAGCATTTTGAGTAAGTTGCCGATTGGTTTCAGAACGGCTTGCATCAAAATTAACTATTTTTTGCCAGACATTCATTGTGGAAAAAAAGTGATTTTCTCGGCGAGTTAAGCATTTTGAGTAATTTGCCGATTGGTTTCAGAACGGCTTGCATCAAAGTTAACTATTTTTTGCCAGACATTCATTGTGGAAAAAAAGTGATTTTCTCGGCGAGTTAAGCATATTGAGTAATTTGCCGATTGGTTTCAGAACGGCTTGCATTGAAATTTACTATTCTTTGCCAGACATTCATTGTGGAAAAAAAGTGATTTTCTCGGCGAGTTAAGCATTTTGAGTAATTTGCCGATTGGTTTCAGGACGGCTTGCATCAAAATTAACTATTTTTTGCCAGACATTCATTGTGGGAAAAAAGTGATTTTCTCGGCGAGTTATGCATTTTGAGTAATTTGCCGATTGGTTTCAGAACGGCTTGCATTGAAATTTACTATTCTTTGCCAGACATTCATTGTGGAAAAAAAGTGATTTTCGCGGAGAGTTTAGCATATTGAGTAATTTCCCGATTGGTTTCAGAACGGCTTGCATCAAAATTAACTATTTTTTGCCAGACATTCATTGTGGAAAAAAAGTGATTCTCTCGGCGAGTTAAGCATTTTGAGTAATTTGCCGATCGGTTTCAGAACGGCTTGCGTCAAAATTAACTATTTTTTGCCAGACATTCACTGTGGAAAAAAAGTGATTTTCTCGGCGAGTTAATCAATTTGAGTTATTTGCCGATTGGTTTCAGAACGGCTTGCATCAAAATTAACTATTTTTTGCCAGACGTTCATTGTGGAAAAAAAGTGATTTTCTCGGCGAGTTAAGCATTTTGAGTAATTTGCCGATTGGTTTCAGAACGGCTTGCATTGAAATTTACTATTCTTTGCCAGACATTCATTGTGGAAAAAAAAGTGATTTTCTCGGCGAGTTAAGCATTTTGAGTAATTTGCCGATTGGTTTCAGAACGGCTTGCATTGAAATTTACTATTCTTTGCCAGACATTCATTGTGGAACAAAAGTGATTTTCTCGGCGAGTTAAGCATTTTGAGTAATTTGCCGATTGGTTTCAGAACGGCTTGCATCAAAATTTACTATTTTTTGCCAGACATTCATTGTGGAAAAAAAGTGATTCTCTCGGCGAGTTAAGCATTTTGAGTAATTTGCCGATTGGTTTCAGAACGGCTTGCATTGAAATTTACTTTTCTTTGCCAGACATTCATTGTGGAACAAAAGTGATTTTCTCGGCGAGTTAAGCATTTTGAGTAATTTGCCGATTGGTTTCAGAAGGCTTGCATCAAAATTAACTATTTTTTGCCAGACATTCATTGTGGAAAAAAAGTGATTCTCTCGGCGAGTTAAGCATTTTGAGTAATTTGCCGATTGGTTTCAGAACGGCTTGCATTGAAATTTACTATTCTTTGCCAGACATTCATTGTGCAAAAAAGTGATTTTCGCGGCGAGTTAAGCATATTGAGTAATTTGCCGATTGGTTTCAGAATGGCTTGCATCAAAATTAACTATTTTTTGCCAGACATTCATTGTGGAAAAAAAGTGATTTTCTCGGCGAGTTAAGCATTTTGAGTAATTTGCCGATTGGTTTCAGAACGGCTTGCATTGAAATTTACTATTCTTTGCCAGACATTCATTGTGGGAAAAAAGTGATTTTCTCGGCGAGTTAAGCATTTTGAGTAAGTTGCCGATTGGTTTCAGAACGGCTTGCATCAAAATTAACTATTTTTTGCCAGACATTCATTGTGGAAAAAAGTGATTTTCTCGGCGACTTAAGCATTTTGAGTAATTTGCCGATTGGTTTCAGAACGGCTTGCATTGAAATTTACTATTCTTTGCCAGACATTCATTGTGCAAAAAAGTGATTTTCGCGGCGAGTTAAGCATATTGAGTAATTTGCCGATTGCTTTCAGAACGGCTTGCATCAAAATTAACTATTTTTTGCCACACATTCACTGTGGAAAAAAAGTGATTTTCTCGGCGAGTTAATCAATTTGAGTTATTTGCCGATTGGTTTCAGAACGGCGTGCATCAAAATTAACTAATTTTGGCCAGACATTCATTGTGGAAAAAAAGTGATTTTCTCGGCGAGTTAAGCATTTGAGTAATTTGCCGATTGGTTTCAGAACGGCTTGCATTGAAATTGACTATTCTTTGCCAGACATTCATTGTGGAAAAAAAGTGATTTGCTCGGCGAGTTAAGCATTTTGAGTAATTTGCCGATTGGTTTCAGAACGGCTTGCATCAAAATTAACTATTTTTTGCCAGACATTGATTGTGGAAAAAAAGTGATTTTCTAGGCGAGTTAAGCATTTTGAGTAATTTGCCGATTGGTTTCAGAACTGCTTGCATCAAAATTAACTATTTTTTGCCAGACATTCATTGTGGAAAAAAAGTGATTTTCTCGGCGAGTTAAGCATTTTGAGTAATTTGCCGATTGGTTTCAGAACGGCTTGCATTGAAATTTACTATTCTTTGCCAGCCATTCATTGTGGAAAAAAGTGATTTTCTCGGCGAGTTAAGCATTTTGAGTAATTTGCCGATTGGTTTCAGAACGGCTTGCATTGAAATTTACTTTTCTTTGCCAGACATTAATTGTGGAACAAAAGTGATTTTCTCGGCGAGTTAAGCATTTTGAGTAATTTGCCGATTGGTTTCAGAATGGCTTGCATCAAAATTAACTGTTCTTTGCCAGACATTCATTGTGGAAAAATAGTGATTTTCTCGGCGAGTTAAGCATTTTGAGTAATTTGCCCATTGGTTTCAGAACGGCTTGCATCAAAATTTACTATTTTTTGCCAGACATTCATTGTGGAAAAAAAGTGATTCTCTCGGCGAGTTAAGCATTTTGAGTAATTTGCCGATTGGTTTCAGAACGGCTTGCATTGAAATTTACTATTCTTTGCCAGACATTCATTGTGCAAAAAAGTGATTTTCTCGGCGAGTTAAGCATTTTGAGTAATTTGCCGATTGGTTTCAGAACGGCTTGCATTGAAATTTACTATTCTTTGCCAGACATTCATTGTGCAAAAAAGTGATTTTCGCGGCGAGTTAAGCATATTGAGTAATTTGCCGATTGGTTTCAGAATGGCTTGCATCAAAATTAACTATTTTTTGCCAGACATTCATTGTGGAAAAAAGTGATTTTCTCGGCGAGTTAAGCATTTTGAGTAATTTGCCGATTGGTTTCAGAACGGCTTGCATTGAAATTTACTATTCTTTGCCAGACATTCATTGTGGGAAAAAAGTGATTTTCCCGGCGAGTTAAGCATTTTGAGTAAGTTGCCGATTGGTTTCAGAACGGCTTGCATCAAAATTAACTATTTTTTGCCAGACATTCATTGTGGAAAAAAAGTGATTTTCTCGGCGAGTTAAGCATTTTGAGTAATTTGCCGATTGGTTTCAGAACGGCTTGCATCAAAGTTAACTATTTTTTGCCAGACATTCATTGTGGAAAAAAAGTGATTTTCTCGGCGAGTTAAGCATATTGAGTAATTTGCCGATTGGTTTCAGAACGGCTTGCATTGAAATTTACTATTCTTTGCCAGACATTCATTGTGGAAAAAAAGTGATTTTCTCGGCGAGTTAAGCATTTTGAGTAATTTGCCGATTGGTTTCAGGACGGCTTGCATCAAAATTAACTATTTTTTGCCAGACATTCATTGTGGGAAAAAAGTGATTTTCTCGGCGAGTTATGCATTTTGAGTAATTTGCCGATTGGTTTCAGAACGGCTTGCATTGAAATTTACTATTCTTTGCCAGACATTCATTGTGGAAAAAAAGTGATTTTCGCGGAGAGTTTAGCATATTGAGTAATTTCCCGATTGGTTTCAGAACGGCTTGCATCAAAATTAACTATTTTTTGCCAGACATTCATTGTGGAAAAAAAGTGATTCTCTCGGCGAGTTAAGCATTTTGAGTAATTTGCCGATCGGTTTCAGAACGGCTTGCATTGAAATTTACTATTATTTGCCAGACATTCATTGTGGGAAAAAGTGATTTTCGCGGCGAGTTAAGCATATTGAGTAATTTGCCGATTGGTTTCAGAACGGCTTGCGTCAAAATTAACTATTTTTTGCCAGACATTCACTGTGGAAAAAAAGTGATTTTCTCGGCGAGTTAATCAATTTGAGTTATTTGCCGATTGGTTTCAGAACGGCTTGCATCAAAATTTACTATTTTTTGCCAGACATTCATTGTGGAAAAAAAGTGATTCTCTCGGCGAGTTAAGCATTTTGAGTAATTTGCCGATTGGTTTCAGAACGGCTTGCATTGAAATTTACTATTCTTTGCCAGACATTCATTGTGCAAAAAAGTGATTTTCGCGGCGAGTTAAGCATATTGAGTAATTTGCCGATTGGTTTCAGAATGGCTTGCATCAAAATTAACTATTTTTTGCCAGACATTCATTGTGGAAAAAAGTGATTTTCTCGGCGAGTTAAGCATTTTGAGTAATTTGCCGATTGGTTTCAGAACGGCTTGCATCAAAATTAACTATTTTTTGCCAGACATTCATTGTGGAAAAAAAGTGATTTTCTCGGCGAATTAAGCATTTTGAGTAATTTGCCGATTGCTTTCAGAACGGCTTGAATCAAATTTAACTATTTTTTGCCAGACATTGATTGTGGAAAAAAAGTGATTTTCTCGGCGAATTAGGCATTTTGAGTAATTTGCCGATTGGTTTCAGAACGGCTTGCATCAAAATTAAATATTTTTTGCCAGACATTCATTGTGGAAAAAAAGTGATTTTCTCGGAGAGTTAAGCATTTTGAGTAATTTGCCGATTGGTTTCAGAACGGCTTGCATTGAAATTTACTATTCTTTGCCAGACATTCATTGTGGAAAAAAAGTGATTTTCTCGGCGAGTTAAGCATTTTGAGTAATTTGCCGATTGGTTTCAGAACGGCTTGCATTGAAATTTACTTTTCTTTGCCAGACATTCATTGTGGAACAAAAGTGATTTTCTCGGCGAGTTAAGCATTTTGAGTAATTTGCCGATTGGTTTCAGAAGGCTTGCATCAAAATTAACTATTTTTTGCCAGACATTCATTGTGGAAAAAAAGTGATTTTCTCGGCGAGTTAAGCATTTTGAGTAATTTGCCGATTGGTTTCAGAACGGCTTGCATTGAAATTTACTATTCTTTGCCAGACATTCATTGTGGGAAAAAAGTGATTTTCTCGGCGAGTTAAGCATTTTGAGTAAGTTGCCGATTGGTTTCAGAACGGCTTGCATCAAAATTAACTATTTTTTGCCAGACATTCATTGTGGAAAAAAGTGATTTTCTCGGCGACTTAAGCATTTTGAGTAATTTGCCGATTGGTTTCAGAACGGCTTGCATTGAAATTTACTATTCTTTGCCAGACATTCATTGTGCAAAAAAGTGATTTTCGCGGCGAGTTAAGCATATTGAGTAATTTGCCGATTGCTTTCAGAACGGCTTGCATCAAAATTAACTATTTTTTGCCACACATTCACTGTGGAAAAAAAGTGATTTTCTCGGCGAGTTAATCAATTTGAGTTATTTGCCGATTGGTTTCAGAACGGCGTGCATCAAAATTAACTATTTTTGGCCAGACATTCATTGTGGAAAAAAAGTGATTTTCTCGGCGAGTTAAGCATTTGAGTAATTTGCCGATTGGTTTCAGAACGGCTTGCATTGAAATTGACTATTCTTTGCCAGACATTCATTGTGGAAAAAAATTGATTTGCTCGGCGAGTTAAGCATTTTGAGTAATTTGCCGATTGGTTTCAGAACGGCTTGCATCAAAATTAACTATTTTTTGCCAGACATTGATTGTGGAAAAAAAGTGATTTTCTAGGCGAGTTAAGCATTTTGAGTAATTTGCCGATTGGTTTCAGAACTGCTTGCATCAAAATTAACTATTTTTTGCCAGACATTCATTGTGGAAAAAAAGTGATTTTCTCGGCGAGTTAAGCATTTTGAGTAATTTGCCGATTGGTTTCAGAACGGCTTGCATTGAAATTTACTATTCTTTGCCAGACATTCATTGTGGAAAAAAGTGATTTTCTCGGCGAGTTAAGCATTTTGAGTAATTTGCCGATTGGTTTCAGAACGGCTTGCATTGAAATTTACTTTTCTTTGCCAGACATTCATTGTGGAACAAAAGTGATTTTCTCGGCGAGTTAAGCATTTTGAGTAATTTGCCGATTGGTTTCAGAACGGCTTGCATCAAAATTAACTATTTTTTGCCAGACATTCATTGTGGAAAAAAAGTGATTCTCTCGGCGAGTAAAGCATTTTGAGTAATTTGCCGATTGGTTTCAGAACGGCTTGTATTGAAATTTACTATTCTTTGCCAGACATTCATTGTGCAAAAAAGTGATTTTCGCGGCGAGTTAAGCATATTGAGTAATTTGCCGATTGGTTTCAGAATGGCTTGCATCAAAATTAACTATTTTTTGCCAGACATTCATTGTGGAAAAAAGTGATTTTCTCGGCGAGTTAAGCATTTTGAGTAATTTGCCGATTGGTTTCAGAACGGCTTGCATTGAAATTTACTATTCTTTGCCAGACATTCATTGTGGGAAAAAAGTGATTTGCCCGGCGAGTTAAGAATTTTGAGTAAGTTGCCGATTGGTTTCAGAACGGCTTGCATCAAAATTAACTATTTTTTGCCAGACATTCATTGTGGAAAAAAAGTGATTTTCTCGGCGAGTTAAGCATTTTGAGTAATTTGCCGATTGGTTTCAGAACGGCTTGCATCAAAGTTAACTATTTTTTGCCAGACATTCATTGTGGAAAAAAAGTGATTTTCTCGGCGAGTTAAGCATATTGAGTAATTTGCCGATTGGTTTCAGAACGGCTTGCATTGAAATTTACTATTCTTTGCCAGACATTCATTGTGGAAAAAAAGTGATTTTATCGGCGAGTTAAGCATTTTGAGTAATTTGCCGATTGGTTTCAGGACGGCTTGCATCAAAATTAACTATTTTTTGCCAGACATTCATTGTGGGAAAAAAGTGATTTTCTCGGCGAGTTATGCATTTTGAGTAATTTGCCGATTGGTTTCAGAACGGCTTGCATTGAAATTTACTATTCTTTGCCAGACATTCATTGTGGAAAAAAAGTGATTTTCGCGGAGAGTTTAGCATATTGAGTAATTTCCCGATTGGTTTCAGAACGGCTTGCATCAAAATTAACTATTTTTTGCCAGACATTCATTGTGGAAAAAAAGTGATTCTCTCGGCGAGTTAAGCATTTTGAGTAATTTGCCGATTGGTTTCAGAACGGCTTGCATTGAAATTTACTATTATTTGCCAGACATTCATTGTGGAGAAAAAATTGATTTTCTCGGCGAGTTAAGCATTTTGAGTAATTTGCCGATTGGTTTCAGAACGGCTTGCATTGAAATTTACTATTCTTTGCCAGACATTCATTGTGCAAAGAAAGTGATTTTCGCGGCGAGTTAAGCATTTTGAGGAATTTGCCGATTGGTTTCAGAACGGCTTGCATCAAAATTAACTATTTTTTGCCAGACATTGATTGTGGAAAAAAAGTGATTTTCTAGGCGAGTTAAGCATTTTGAGCAATTTGCCGATTGGTTTCAGAACGGCTTGCATCAAAATTAACTATTTTTTGCCAGCCATTGATTGTGGAAAAAAAGTGATTTTCTCGGCGAGTTAGGCATTTTGAGTAATTTGCCGATTGGTTTCAGAACGGCTTGCATCAAAATTAACAATTTTTTGCCAGACATTCATTGTGGGGAAAAAAGTGATTTTCGCGGCGAGTTGAGGAATTTGAGTTATTTGCCGATTGGTTTCAGAACGGCTTGCATCAAAATTAACTATTTTTTGCCAGACATTCATTGTGGAAAAAAAGTGATTTTCGCGGCGAGTTGAGGAACTTGAGTTATTTGCCGATTGGTTTCAGAACGGCTTGCATCAAAATTAACTATTTTTTGCCAGACATTCATTGTGGAACAAAAGTGATTTTCTCGGCGAGTTAAGCATTTTGAGTAAGTTGCCGATTGGTTTCAGAACGGCTTGCATCAAAATTAACTATTTTTTGCCAGACATTCATTGTGGGAAAAAAATGATTTTCTCGGCGAGTTAAGCATTTTGAGTAATTTGCCGATTGGTTTCAGAACGGCTTGCATTAAAATTTACTATTCTTTGCCAGACATTCATTGTGGAACAAAAGTGATTTTCTCGGCGAGTTAAGCATTTTGAGTAATTTGCCGATTGGTTTCAGAACGGCTTGCATCAAAATTAACTATTTTTTGCCAGACATTCGTTGTGGAAAAAAAGTGATTTTCTCGGCGAGTTAAGCATTTTGAGTAATTTGCCGATTGGTTTCAGAACGGCTTGCATTGAAATTTACTATTCTTTGCCAGACATTCATTGTGCAAAAAAGTAATTTTCGCGGCGAGTTATGCATATTGAGTAATTTGCCGATTGGTTTCAGAACGGCTTGCATCAAAATTAACTATTTTTTGCCAGACATTCAATGTTGAACAAAAGTGATTTTCTCGGCGTGTTAAGCATTTTGAGTAATTTGCCGACTGGTTTCAGACCGGCTTGCATCATAATTAACTTTTTTTGCTAGACATTTATTGTGGAAAAAAGTGATTTTCTCGGCGAGTTAAGCGTTTTGAGTAATTTGCCGATTGTTTTCACAACAGCTTGCATTGAAATTTACTATTTCTTGCCAGACATTCATTGTGCAAAAAAAGTGGTTTTCGCGGCGAGTTAAGCATATTGAGTAATTTGCCGATTGGTTTCAGAACGGCTTGCATCAAAATTAACACTTTTTTGCCAGACATTCATTGTGGGGAAAAAAGTGATTTTCCCGGCGAGTTAAGCATTTTGAGTAAGTTGCGGATTGGTTTCAGAACGGCTTGCATCAAAATTAACTATTTTTTGCCAGACATTCATTGTGGGAAAAAAAGTGATTTTCTCGGCGAGTTTAGCTTTTTGAGTAATTTGCAGATTGGTTTCAGAACGGCTTGCATTGAAATTTACTATTCTTTGCCAGACATTCATTGTGGAACAAAAGTGATTTTCTCGGCGAGTTAAGCATTTTGAGTAATTTGCCGATTGGTTTCAGAACGGCTTGCATCAAAATTAACTATTTTTTGCCAGACATTCATTGTGGAAAAAAAGTGATTCTCTCGGCGAATTAAGCATTTTGAGTAATTTGCCGATTGGTTTCAGAACGGCTTGCATTGAAATTTACTATTCTTTGCCAGACATTCATTGTGGAAAAAAAGTGATTTTCTCGGCGAGTTAAGCATTTTGAGTAAGTTGCCGATTGGTTTCAGAACGGCTTGCATCAAAATTAACTATTTTTTGCCAGACATTCATTGTGGAAAAAAATTGATTTTCTCGGCGAGTTAAGCATTTTGAGTAATTTGCCGATTGGTTTCAGAACGGCTTGCATTGAAATTTACTATTCTTTGCTAGACATTCATTGAGCAAAGAAAGTGATTTTCGCGGCGAGTTAAGCATATTGAGTAATTTGCCGATTGGTTTCAGAACGGCTTGCATCAAAATTAACTATTTTTTGCCAGACATTCATTGCTGAACAAAAGTGATTTTCTCGGCGTGTTAAGCATTTTGAGTAATTTGCCGATTGGTTTCAGAACGGCTTGCATCAAAATTAACTATTTTTTGCCAGACATTCATTGTGGGGAAAAAAAGTGATTTTCGCGGCGAGTTCAGGAATTTGAGTTATTTGCCGATTGGTTTCAGAACGGCTTGCATCAAAATTAACTATTTTTTGCCAGACATTCATTGTGAAAAAAAAGTAATTTTCGCGGCGAGTTAAGCATATTGAGTAAGTTGCCGATTGGTTTCAGAACGGCTTGCATCAAAATTAACTATTTTTTGCCAGACATTCATTGTGGAAAAAAGGTGATTTTCTCGGCGAGTTAAGCATTTTGAGTAATTTGCCGATTGGTTTCAGAACGGCTTGCATTGAAATTTACTATTCTTTGCCTGACATTCATTGTGCAAAAAAAGTGATTTTCGCGGCGAGTTAAGCATATTGAGTAAGTTGCCGATTGGTTTCAGAACGGCTTGCATCAAAATTAACTATTTTTTGACAGACATTCATTGTTGAACAAAAGTGATTTTCTCGGCGAGTTAAGCATTTTGAGTAATTTGCCGATTGGTTTCAGAACGGCTTGCATTGAAATTTACTATTCTTTGCCAGACATTCATTGTGGAAAAAAAGTGATTTTCTCGGCGAGTTAAGCATTTTGAGTAATTTGCCGATTGGTTTCAGAACGGCTTGCATTGAAATTTACTATTTTTTGCCAGACATTCATTGTGGAAAAAAATTGATTTTCTCGGCGAGTTAAGCATTTTGAGTAAGTTGCCGATTGGTTTCAGAACGGCTTGCATCAAAATTAACTATTTTTTGCCAGACATTCATTGTGGAAAAAAGGTGATTTTCTCGGCGAGTTAAGCATTTTGAGTCATTTGCCGATTGGTTTCAGAACGGCTTGCATTGAAATTTACTATTCTTTGCCAGACATTCATTGTGCAAAAAAAGTGATTTTCGCGGCGAGTTAAGCATATTGAGTAATTTGCCGATTGGTTTCAGAACGGCTTGCATCAAAATTAGCTATTTTTTGCCAGACATTCATTGTTGAACAAAAGTGATTTTCTCGGCGAGTTAAGCATTTTGAGTAATTTGCCGATTGGTTTCAGAACGGCTTGCATTGAAATTTACTATTCTTTGCCAGATATTCATTGTGGAAAAAAAGTGATTTTCTCGGCGAGTTAAGCATTTTGAGTAAGTTGCCGATTGGTTTCAGAACGGCTTGCATCAAAATTAACTATTTTTTGCCAGACATTCATTGTGGAAAAAAATTGATTTTCTCGGCGAGTTAAGCATTTTGAGTAATTTGCCGATTGGTTTCAGAACGGCTTGCATTGAAATTTACTATTCTTTGCAAGACATTCATTGTGCAAAGAAAGTGATTTTCGCGGCGAGTTAAGCATTTTGAGTAATTTGCCGATTGGTTTCAGAACGGCTTGCATCAAAATTAACTATTTTTTGCCAGACATTCATTGTGGAAAAAAAGTGATTTTCTCGGCGCGTTAAGCATTTTGAGGAATTTGCCGATTGGTTTCAGAACGGCTTGCATCAAAATTAACTATTTTTTGCCAGACATTCATTGTGGAAAAAAAGTGATTCTCTCGGCGAATTAAGCATTTTGACTAATTTGCCGATTGGTTTCAGAACGGCTTGCATTGAAATTTAATATTCTTTGCCAGACATTCATTGTGGAAAGAAAGTGATTTTCTCGGCGAGTTAAGCATTTTGAGTAAGTTGCCGATTGGTTTCAGAACCGCTTGCATCAAAATTAACTATTTTTTGCCAGACATTCATTGTGGAAAAAAATTGATTTTCTCGGCGAGTTAAGCATTTTGAGTAATTTGCCGATTGGTTTCAGAACGGCTTGCATTGAAATTTACTATTCTTTGCTAGACATTCATTGAGCAAAGAAAGTGATTTTCGCGGCGAGTTAAGCATATTGAGTAATTTGCCGATTGGTTTCAGAACGGCTTGCATCAAAATTAACTATTTTTTGCCAGACATTCATTGCTGAACAAAAGTGATTTTCTCGGCGTGTTAAGCATTTTGAGTAATTTGCCGATTGGTTTCAGAACGGCTTGCATCAAAATTAACTATTTTTTGCCAGACATTCATTGTGGGGAAAAAAAGTGATTTTCGCGGCGAGTTCAGGAATTTGAGTTATTTGCCGATTGGTTTCAGAACGGCTTGCATCAAAATTAACTATTTTTTGCCAGACATTCATTGTGGAAAAAAGTGATTTTCTCGGCGAGTTAAGCATTTTCAGTAATTTGCCGATTGGTTTCAGAACGGCTTGCATTGAAATTTACTATTCTTTGCCAGACATTCATTGTGGAAAAAAAGTGATTTTCTCGGCGAGTTAAGCATTTTGAGTAAGTTGCTGATTGGTTTCAGAACGGCTTGCATCAAAATTAACTATTTTTTGCCAGACATTCATTGTGGAAAAAAGGTGATTTTCTCGGCGAGTTAAGCATTTTGAGTAATTTGCCGATTGGTTTCAGAACGGCTTGCATTGAAATTTACTATTCTTTGCCAGACATTCATTGTGGAAAAAAAGTAATTTTCGCGGCGAGTTAAGCATATTGAGTAAGTTGCCGATTGGTTTCAGAACGGCTTGCATCAAAATTAACTATTTTTTGCCAGACATTCATTGTGGAAAAAAGGTGATTTTCTCGGCGAGTTAAGCATTTTGAGTAATTTGCCTATTGGTTTCAGAACGGCTTGCATTGAAATTTACTATTCTTTGCCTGACATTCATTGTGCAAAAAAAGTGATTTTCGCGGCGAGTTAAGCATATTGAGTAAGTTGCCGATTGGTTTCAGAACGGCTTGCATCAAAATTAACTATTTTTTGCCAGACATTCATTGTTGAACAAAAGTGATTTTCTCGGCGAGTTAAGCATTTTGAGTAATTTGCCGATTGGTTTCAGAACGGCTTGCATTGAAATTTACTATTCTTTGCCAGACATTCATTGTGGAAAAAAAGTGATTTTCTCGGCGAGTTAAGCATTTTGAGTAAGTTGCCGATTGGTTTCAGAACGGCTTGCATCAAAATTAACTATTTTTTGCCAGACATTCATTGTGGAAAACAATTGATTTTCTCGGCGAGTTAAGCATTTTGAGTAAGTTGCCGATTGGTTTCAGAACGGCTTGCATCAAAATTAACTATTTTTTGCCAGACATTCATTGTGGAAAAAAGGTGATTTTCTTGGCGAGTTAAGCATTTTGAGTCATTTGCCGATTGGTTTCAGAACGGCTTGCATCAAAATTAACTATTCTTTGCCAGTCATTCATTGTGCAAAAAAGTGATTTTCGCGGCGAGTTAAGCATATTGAGTAATTTGCCGATTGGTTTCAGAATGGCTTGCATCAAAATTAACTATTTTTTGCCAGACATTCATTGTGGAAAAAAAGTGATTTTCTCGGCGAGTTAAGCATTTTGAGTAATTTGCCGATTGGTTTCAGAACGGCTTGCATTGAAATTTACTATTCTTTGCCAGACATTCATTGTGGGAAAAAAGTGATTTTCTCGGCGAGTTAAGCATTTTGAGTAAGTTGCCGATTGGTTTCAGAACGGCTTGCATCAAAATTAACTATTTTTTGCCAGACATTCATTGTGGAAAAAAGTGATTTTCTCGGCGACTTAAGCATTTTGAGTAATTTGCCGATTGGTTTCAGAACGGCTTGCATTGAAATTTACTATTCTTTGCCAGACATTCATTGTGCAAAAAAGTGATTTTCGCGGCGAGTTAAGCATATTGAGTAATTTGCCGATTGCTTTCAGAACGGCTTGCATCAAAATTAACTATTTTTTGCCACACATTCACTGTGGAAAAAAAGTGATTTTCTCGGCGAGTTAATCAATTTGAGTTATTTGCCGATTGGTTTCAGAACGGCGTGCATCAAAATTAACTATTTTTGGCCAGACATTCATTGTGGAAAAAAAGTGATTTTCTCGGCGAGTTAAGCATTTGAGTAATTTGCCGATTGGTTTCAGAACGGCTTGCATTGAAATTGACTATTCTTTGCCAGACATTCATTGTGGAAAAAAATTGATTTGCTCGGCGAGTTAAGCATTTTGAGTAATTTGCCGATTGGTTTCAGAACGGCTTGCATCAAAATTAACTATTTTTTGCCAGACATTGATTGTGGAAAAAAAGTGATTTTCTAGGCGAGTTAAGCATTTTGAGTAATTTGCCGATTGGTTTCAGAACTGCTTGCATCAAAATTAACTATTTTTTGCCAGACATTCATTGTGGAAAAAAAGTGATTTTCTCGGCGAGTTAAGCATTTTGAGTAATTTGCCGATTGGTTTCAGAACGGCTTGCATTGAAATTTACTATTCTTTGCCAGACATTCATTGTGGAAAAAAGTGATTTTCTCGGCGAGTTAAGCATTTTGAGTAATTTGCCGATTGGTTTCAGAACGGCTTGCATTGAAATTTACTTTTCTTTGCCAGACATTCATTGTGGAACAAAAGTGATTTTCTCGGCGAGTTAAGCATTTTGAGTAATTTGCCGATTGGTTTCAGAACGGCTTGCATCAAAATTAACTATTTTTTGCCAGACATTCATTGTGGAAAAAAAGTGATTCTCTCGGCGAGTAAAGCATTTTGAGTAATTTGCCGATTGGTTTCAGAACGGCTTGTATTGAAATTTACTATTCTTTGCCAGACATTCATTGTGCAAAAAAGTGATTTTCGCGGCGAGTTAAGCATATTGAGTAATTTGCCGATTGGTTTCAGAATGGCTTGCATCAAAATTAACTATTTTTTGCCAGACATTCATTGTGGAAAAAAGTGATTTTCTCGGCGAGTTAAGCATTTTGAGTAATTTGCCGATTGGTTTCAGAACGGCTTGCATTGAAATTTACTATTCTTTGCCAGACATTCATTGTGGGAAAAAAGTGATTTGCCCGGCGAGTTAAGAATTTTGAGTAAGTTGCCGATTGGTTTCAGAACGGCTTGCATCAAAATTAACTATTTTTTGCCAGACATTCATTGTGGAAAAAAAGTGATTTTCTCGGCGAGTTAAGCATTTTGAGTAATTTGCCGATTGGTTTCAGAACGGCTTGCATCAAAGTTAACTATTTTTTGCCAGACATTCATTGTGGAAAAAAAGTGATTTTCTCGGCGAGTTAAGCATATTGAGTAATTTGCCGATTGGTTTCAGAACGGCTTGCATTGAAATTTACTATTCTTTGCCAGACATTCATTGTGGAAAAAAAGTGATTTTATCGGCGAGTTAAGCATTTTGAGTAATTTGCCGATTGGTTTCAGGACGGCTTGCATCAAAATTAACTATTTTTTGCCAGACATTCATTGTGGGAAAAAAGTGATTTTCTCGGCGAGTTATGCATTTTGAGTAATTTGCCGATTGGTTTCAGAACGGCTTGCATTGAAATTTACTATTCTTTGCCAGACATTCATTGTGGAAAAAAAGTGATTTTCGCGGAGAGTTTAGCATATTGAGTAATTTCCCGATTGGTTTCAGAACGGCTTGCATCAAAATTAACTATTTTTTGCCAGACATTCATTGTGGAAAAAAAGTGATTCTCTCGGCGAGTTAAGCATTTTGAGTAATTTGCCGATTGGTTTCAGAACGGCTTGCATTGAAATTTACTATTATTTGCCAGACATTCATTGTGGAGAAAAAATTGATTTTCTCGGCGAGTTAAGCATTTTGAGTAATTTGCCGATTGGTTTCAGAACGGCTTGCATTGAAATTTACTATTCTTTGCCAGACATTCATTGTGCAAAGAAAGTGATTTTCGCGGCGAGTTAAGCATTTTGAGGAATTTGCCGATTGGTTTCAGAACGGCTTGCATCAAAATTAACTATTTTTTGCCAGACATTGATTGTGGAAAAAAAGTGATTTTCTAGGCGAGTTAAGCATTTTGAGCAATTTGCCGATTGGTTTCAGAACGGCTTGCATCAAAATTAACTATTTTTTGCCAGCCATTGATTGTGGAAAAAAAGTGATTTTCTCGGCGAGTTAGGCATTTTGAGTAATTTGCCGATTGGTTTCAGAACGGCTTGCATCAAAATTAACAATTTTTTGCCAGACATTCATTGTGGGGAAAAAAGTGATTTTCGCGGCGAGTTGAGGAATTTGAGTTATTTGCCGATTGGTTTCAGAACGGCTTGCATCAAAATTAACTATTTTTTGCCAGACATTCATTGTGGAAAAAAAGTGATTTTCGCGGCGAGTTGAGGAACTTGAGTTATTTGCCGATTGGTTTCAGAACGGCTTGCATCAAAATTAACTATTTTTTGCCAGACATTCATTGTGGAACAAAAGTGATTTTCTCGGCGAGTTAAGCATTTTGAGTAAGTTGCCGATTGGTTTCAGAACGGCTTGCATCAAAATTAACTATTTTTTGCCAGACATTCATTGTGGGAAAAAAATGATTTTCTCGGCGAGTTAAGCATTTTGAGTAATTTGCCGATTGGTTTCAGAACGGCTTGCATTAAAATTTACTATTCTTTGCCAGACATTCATTGTGGAACAAAAGTGATTTTCTCGGCGAGTTAAGCATTTTGAGTAATTTGCCGATTGGTTTCAGAACGGCTTGCATCAAAATTAACTATTTTTTGCCAGACATTCGTTGTGGAAAAAAAGTGATTTTCTCGGCGAGTTAAGCATTTTGAGTAATTTGCCGATTGGTTTCAGAACGGCTTGCATTGAAATTTACTATTCTTTGCCAGACATTCATTGTGCAAAAAAGTAATTTTCGCGGCGAGTTATGCATATTGAGTAATTTGCCGATTGGTTTCAGAACGGCTTGCATCAAAATTAACTATTTTTTGCCAGACATTCAATGTTGAACAAAAGTGATTTTCTCGGCGTGTTAAGCATTTTGAGTAATTTGCCGACTGGTTTCAGACCGGCTTGCATCATAATTAACTTTTTTTGCTAGACATTTATTGTGGAAAAAAGTGATTTTCTCGGCGAGTTAAGCGTTTTGAGTAATTTGCCGATTGTTTTCACAACAGCTTGCATTGAAATTTACTATTTCTTGCCAGACATTCATTGTGCAAAAAAAGTGGTTTTCGCGGCGAGTTAAGCATATTGAGTAATTTGCCGATTGGTTTCAGAACGGCTTGCATCAAAATTAACACTTTTTTGCCAGACATTCATTGTGGGGAAAAAAGTGATTTTCCCGGCGAGTTAAGCATTTTGAGTAAGTTGCGGATTGGTTTCAGAACGGCTTGCATCAAAATTAACTATTTTTTGCCAGACATTCATTGTGGGAAAAAAAGTGATTTTCTCGGCGAGTTTAGCTTTTTGAGTAATTTGCAGATTGGTTTCAGAACGGCTTGCATTGAAATTTACTATTCTTTGCCAGACATTCATTGTGGAACAAAAGTGATTTTCTCGGCGAGTTAAGCATTTTGAGTAATTTGCCGATTGGTTTCAGAACGGCTTGCATCAAAATTAACTATTTTTTGCCAGACATTCATTGTGGAAAAAAAGTGATTCTCTCGGCGAATTAAGCATTTTGAGTAATTTGCCGATTGGTTTCAGAACGGCTTGCATTGAAATTTACTATTCTTTGCCAGACATTCATTGTGGAAAAAAAGTGATTTTCTCGGCGAGTTAAGCATTTTGAGTAAGTTGCCGATTGGTTTCAGAACGGCTTGCATCAAAATTAACTATTTTTTGCCAGACATTCATTGTGGAAAAAAATTGATTTTCTCGGCGAGTTAAGCATTTTGAGTAATTTGCCGATTGGTTTCAGAACGGCTTGCATTGAAATTTACTATTCTTTGCTAGACATTCATTGAGCAAAGAAAGTGATTTTCGCGGCGAGTTAAGCATATTGAGTAATTTGCCGATTGGTTTCAGAACGGCTTGCATCAAAATTAACTATTTTTTGCCAGACATTCATTGCTGAACAAAAGTGATTTTCTCGGCGTGTTAAGCATTTTGAGTAATTTGCCGATTGGTTTCAGAACGGCTTGCATCAAAATTAACTATTTTTTGCCAGACATTCATTGTGGGGAAAAAAAGTGATTTTCGCGGCGAGTTCAGGAATTTGAGTTATTTGCCGATTGGTTTCAGAACGGCTTGCATCAAAATTAACTATTTTTTGCCAGACATTCATTGTGAAAAAAAAGTAATTTTCGCGGCGAGTTAAGCATATTGAGTAAGTTGCCGATTGGTTTCAGAACGGCTTGCATCAAAATTAACTATTTTTTGCCAGACATTCATTGTGGAAAAAAGGTGATTTTCTCGGCGAGTTAAGCATTTTGAGTAATTTGCCGATTGGTTTCAGAACGGCTTGCATTGAAATTTACTATTCTTTGCCTGACATTCATTGTGCAAAAAAAGTGATTTTCGCGGCGAGTTAAGCATATTGAGTAAGTTGCCGATTGGTTTCAGAACGGCTTGCATCAAAATTAACTATTTTTTGACAGACATTCATTGTTGAACAAAAGTGATTTTCTCGGCGAGTTAAGCATTTTGAGTAATTTGCCGATTGGTTTCAGAACGGCTTGCATTGAAATTTACTATTCTTTGCCAGACATTCATTGTGGAAAAAAAGTGATTTTCTCGGCGAGTTAAGCATTTTGAGTAATTTGCCGATTGGTTTCAGAACGGCTTGCATTGAAATTTACTATTTTTTGCCAGACATTCATTGTGGAAAAAAATTGATTTTCTCGGCGAGTTAAGCATTTTGAGTAAGTTGCCGATTGGTTTCAGAACGGCTTGCATCAAAATTAACTATTTTTTGCCAGACATTCATTGTGGAAAAAAGGTGATTTTCTCGGCGAGTTAAGCATTTTGAGTCATTTGCCGATTGGTTTCAGAACGGCTTGCATTGAAATTTACTATTCTTTGCCAGACATTCATTGTGCAAAAAAAGTGATTTTCGCGGCGAGTTAAGCATATTGAGTAATTTGCCGATTGGTTTCAGAACGGCTTGCATCAAAATTAGCTATTTTTTGCCAGACATTCATTGTTGAACAAAAGTGATTTTCTCGGCGAGTTAAGCATTTTGAGTAATTTGCCGATTGGTTTCAGAACGGCTTGCATTGAAATTTACTATTCTTTGCCAGATATTCATTGTGGAAAAAAAGTGATTTTCTCGGCGAGTTAAGCATTTTGAGTAAGTTGCCGATTGGTTTCAGAACGGCTTGCATCAAAATTAACTATTTTTTGCCAGACATTCATTGTGGAAAAAAATTGATTTTCTCGGCGAGTTAAGCATTTTGAGTAATTTGCCGATTGGTTTCAGAACGGCTTGCATTGAAATTTACTATTCTTTGCAAGACATTCATTGTGCAAAGAAAGTGATTTTCGCGGCGAGTTAAGCATTTTGAGTAATTTGCCGATTGGTTTCAGAACGGCTTGCATCAAAATTAACTATTTTTTGCCAGACATTCATTGTGGAAAAAAAGTGATTTTCTCGGCGCGTTAAGCATTTTGAGGAATTTGCCGATTGGTTTCAGAACGGCTTGCATCAAAATTAACTATTTTTTGCCAGACATTCATTGTGGAAAAAAAGTGATTCTCTCGGCGAATTAAGCATTTTGACTAATTTGCCGATTGGTTTCAGAACGGCTTGCATTGAAATTTAATATTCTTTGCCAGACATTCATTGTGGAAAGAAAGTGATTTTCTCGGCGAGTTAAGCATTTTGAGTAAGTTGCCGATTGGTTTCAGAACCGCTTGCATCAAAATTAACTATTTTTTGCCAGACATTCATTGTGGAAAAAAATTGATTTTCTCGGCGAGTTAAGCATTTTGAGTAATTTGCCGATTGGTTTCAGAACGGCTTGCATTGAAATTTACTATTCTTTGCTAGACATTCATTGAGCAAAGAAACTGATTTTCGCGGCGAGTTAAGCATATTGAGTAATTTGCCGATTGGTTTCAGAACGGCTTGCATCAAAATTAACTATTTTTTGCCAGACATTCATTGCTGAACAAAAGTGATTTTCTCGGCGTGTTAAGCATTTTGAGTAATTTGCCGATTGGTTTCAGAACGGCTTGCATCAAAATTAACTATTTTTTGCCAGACATTCATTGTGGGGAAAAAAAGTGATTTTCGCGGCGAGTTCAGGAATTTGAGTTATTTGCCGATTGGTTTCAGAACGGCTTGCATCAAAATTAACTATTTTTTGCCAGACATTCATTGTGGAAAAAAGTGATTTTCTCGGCGAGTTAAGCATTTTCAGTAATTTGCCGATTGGTTTCAGAACGGCTTGCATTGAAATTTACTATTCTTTGCCAGACATTCATTGTGGAAAAAAAGTGATTTTCTCGGCGAGTTAAGCATTTTGAGTAAGTTGCTGATTGGTTTCAGAACGGCGTGCATCAAAATTAACTATTTTTTGCCAGACATTCATTGTGGAAAAAAGGTGATTTTCTCGGCGAGTTAAGCATTTTGAGTAATTTGCCGATTGGTTTCAGAACGGCTTGCATTGAAATTTACTATTCTTTGCCAGACATTCATTGTGGAAAAAAAGTAATTTTCGCGGCGAGTTAAGCATATTGAGTAAGTTGCCGATTGGTTTCAGAACGGCTTGCATCAAAATTAACTATTTTTTGCCAGACATTCATTGTGGAAAAAAGGTGATTTTCTCGGCGAGTTAAGCATTTTGAGTAATTTGCCTATTGGTTTCAGAACGGCTTGCATTGAAATTTACTATTCTTTGCCTGACATTCATTGTGCAAAAAAAGTGATTTTCGCGGCGAGTTAAGCATATTGAGTAAGTTGCCGATTGGTTTCAGAACGGCTTGCATCAAAATTAACTATTTTTTGCCAGACATTCATTGTTGAACAAAAGTGATTTTCTCGGCGAGTTAAGCATTTTGAGTAATTTGCCGATTGGTTTCAGAACGGCTTGCATTGAAATTTACTATTCTTTGCCAGACATTCATTGTGGAAAAAAAGTGATTTTCTCGGCGAGTTAAGCATTTTGAGTAAGTTGCCGATTGGTTTCAGAACGGCTTGCATCAAAATTAACTATTTTTTGCCAGACATTCATTGTGGAAAACAATTGATTTTCTCGGCGAGTTAAGCATTTTGAGTAAGTTGCCGATTGGTTTCAGAACGGCTTGCATCAAAATTAACTATTTTTTGCCAGACATTCATTGTGGAAAAAAGGTGATTTTCTTGGCGAGTTAAGCATTTTGAGTCATTTGCCGATTGGTTTCAGAACGGCTTGCATTGAAATTTACTATTGTTTGCCAGACATTCATTGTGCAAAAAAAGTGATTTTCGCGGCGAGTTAAGCATATTGAGTAATTTGCCGATTGGTTTCAGAACGGCTTGCATCAAAATTAACTATTTTTTGCCAGACATTCAGTGTCGAAAAAAAGTGATTTTCTCGGCGAGTTAAGCATTTTGAGTAATTTGCCGATTGGTTTCAGAACGGCTTGCATTGAAATTTACTATTCTTTGCCTGACATTCATTGTGCAAAAAAAGTGATTTTCGCGGCGAGTTAAGCATATTGAGTAAGTTGCCGATTGGTTTCAGAACGGCTTGCATCAAAATTAACTATTTTTTGCCAGACATTCATTGTTGAACAAAAGTGATTTTCTCGGCGAGTTAAGCATTTTGAGTAATTTGCCGATTGGTTTCAGAACGGCTTGCATTGAAATTTACTATTCTTTGCCAGACATTCATTGTGGAAAAAAAGTGATTTTCTCGGCGAGTTAAGCATTTTGAGTAATTTGCCGATTGGTTTCAGAACGGCTTGCATTGAAATTTACTATTTTTTGCCAGACATTCATTGTGGAAAAAAATTGATTTTCTCGGCGAGTTAAGCATTTTGAGTAAGTTGCCGATTGGTTTCAGAACGGCTTGCATCAAAATTAACTATTTTTTGCCAGACATTCATTGTGGAAAAAAGGTGATTTTCTCGGCGAGTTAAGCATTTTGAGTCATTTGCCGATTGGTTTCAGAACGGCTTGCATTGAAATTTACTATTCTTTGCCAGACATTCATTGTGCAAAAAAAGTGATTTTCGCGGCGAGTTAAGCATATTGAGTAACTTGCCGATTGGTTTCAGAACGGCTTGCATCAAAATTAGCTATTTTTTGCCAGACATTCATTGTTGAACAAAAGTGATTTTCTCGGCGAGTTAAGCATTTTGAGTAATTTGCCGATTGGTTTCAGAACGGCTTGCATTGAAATTTACTATTCTTTGCCAGATATTCATTGTGGAAAAAAAGTGATTTTCTCGGCGAGTTAAGCATTTTGAGTAAGTTGCCGATTGGTTTCAGAACGGCTTGCATCAAAATTAACTATTTTTTGCCAGACATTCATTGTGGAAAAAAATTGATTTTCTCGGCGAGTTAAGCATTTTGAGTAATTTGCCGATTGGTTTCAGAACGGCTTGCATTGAAATTTACTATTCTTTGCAAGACATTCATTGTGCAAAGAAAGTGATTTTCGCGGCGAGTGAAGCATTTTGAGTAATTTGCCGATTGGTTTCAGAACGGCTTGCATCAAAATTAACTATTTTTTGCCAGACATTCATTGTGGAAAAAAAGTGATTTTCTCGGCGCGTTAAGCATTTTGAGGAATTTGCCGATTGGTTTCAGAACGGCTTGCATCAAAATTAACTATTTTTTGCCAGACATTCATTGTGGAAAAAAAGTGATTCTCTCGGCGAATTAAGCATTTTGACTAATTTGCCGATTGGTTTCAGAACGGCTTGCATTGAAATTTAATATTCTTTGCCAGACATTCATTGTGGAAAGAAAGTGATTTTCTCGGCGAGTTAAGCATTTTGAGTAAGTTGCCGATTGGTTTCAGAACGGCTTGCATCAAAATTAACTATTTTTTGCCAGACATTCATTGTGGAAAAAAATTGATTTTCTCGGCGAGTTAAGCATTTTGAGTAATTTGCCGATTGGTTTCAGAACGGCTTGCATTGAAATTTACTATTCTTTGCTAGACATTCATTGAGCAAAGAAAGTGATTTTCGCGGCGAGTTAAGCATATTGAGTAATTTGCCGATTGGTTTCAGAACGGCTTGCATCAAAATTAACTATTTTTTGCCAGACATTCATTGCTGAACAAAAGTGATTTTCTCGGCGTGTTAAGCATTTTGAGTAATTTGCCGATTGGTTTCAGAACGGCTTGCATCAAAATTAACTATTTTTTGCCAGACATTCATTGTGGGGAAAAAAAGTGATTTTCGCGGCGAGTTCAGGAATTTGAGTTATTTGCCGATTGGTTTCAGAACGGCTTGCATCAAAATTAACTATTTTTTGCCAGACATTCATTGTGGAAAAAAGTGATTTTCTCGGCGAGTTAAGCATTTTCAGTAATTTGCCGATTGGTTTCAGAACGGCTTGCATTGAAATTTACTATTCTTTGCCAGACATTCATTGTGGAAAAAAAGTGATTTTCTCGGCGAGTTAAGCATTTTGAGTAAGTTGCTGATTGGTTTCAGAACGGCTTGCATCAAAATTAACTATTTTTTGCCAGACATTCATTGTGGAAAAAAGGTGATTTTCTCGGCGAGTTAAGCATTTTGAGTAATTTGCCGATTGGTTTCAGAACGGCTTGCATTGAAATTTACTATTCTTTGCCAGACATTCATTGTGGAAAAAAAGTAATTTTCGCGGCGAGTTAAGCATATTGAGTAAGTTGCCGATTGGTTTCAGAACGGCTTGCATCAAAATTAACTATTTTTTGCCAGACATTCATTGTGGAAAAAAGGTGATTTTCTCGGCGAGTTAAGCATTTTGAGTAATTTGACTATTGGTTTCAGAACGGCTTGCATTGAAATTTACTATTCTTTGCCTGACATTCATTGTGCAAAAAAAGTGATTTTCGCGGCGAGTTAAGCATATTGAGTAAGTTGCCGATTGGTTTCAGAACGGCTTGCATCAAAATTAACTATTTTTTGCCAGACATTCATTGTTGAACAAAAGTGATTTTCTCGGCGAGTTAAGCATTTTGAGTAATTTGCCGATTGGTTTCAGAACGGCTTGCATTGAAATTTACTATTCTTTGCCAGACATTCATTGTGGAAAAAAAGTGATTTTCTCGGCGAGTTAAGCATTTTGAGTAAGTTGCCGATTGGTTTCAGAACGGCTTGCATCAAAATTAACTATTTTTTGCCAGACATTCATTGTGGAAAACAATTGATTTTCTCGGCGAGTTAAGCATTTTGAGTAAGTTGCCGATTGGTTTCAGAACGGCTTGCATCAAAATTAACTATTTTTTGCCAGACATTCATTGTGGAAAAAAGGTGATTTTCTCGGCGAGTTAAGCATTTTGAGTAATTTGCCTATTGGTTTCAGAACGGCTTGCATTGAAATTTACTATTCTTTGCCTGACATTCATTGTGCAAAAAAAGTGATTTTCGCGGCGAGTTAAGCATATTGAGTAAGTTGCCGATTGGTTTCAGAACGGCTTGCATCAAAATTAACTATTTTTTGCCAGACATTCATTGTTGAACAAAAGTGATTTTCTCGGCGAGTTAAGCATTTTGAGTAATTTGCCGATTGGTTTCAGAACGGCTTGCATTGAAATTTACTATTCTTTGCCAGACATTCATTGTGGAAAAAAAGTGATTTTCTCGGCGAGTTAAGCATTTTGAGTAAGTTGCCGATTGGTTTCAGAACGGCTTGCATCAAAATTAACTATTTTTTGCCAGACATTCATTGTGGAAAACAATTGATTTTCTCGGCGAGTTAAGCATTTTGAGTAAGTTGCCGATTGGTTTCAGAACGGCTTGCATCAAAATTAACTATTTTTTGCCAGACATTCATTGTGGAAAAAAGGTGATTTTCTTGGCGAGTTAAGCATTTTGAGTCATTTGCCGATTGGTTTCAGAACGGCTTGCATTGAAATTTACTATTGTTTGCCAGACATTCATTGTGCAAAAAAAGTGATTTTCGCGGCGAGTTAAGCATATTGAGTAATTTGCCGATTGGTTTCAGAACGGCTTGCATCAAAATTAACTATTTTTTGCCAGACATTCAGTGTCGAAAAAAAGTGATTTTCTCGGCGAGTTAAGCATTTTGAGTAATTTGCCGATTGGTTTCAGAACGGCTTGCATTGAAATTTACTATTCTTTGCCTGACATTCATTGTGCAAAAAAAGTGATTTTCGCGGCGAGTTAAGCATATTGAGTAAGTTGCCGATTGGTTTCAGAACGGCTTGCATCAAAATTAACTATTTTTTGCCAGACATTCATTGTTGAACAAAAGTGATTTTCTCGGCGAGTTAAGCATTTTGAGTAATTTGCCGATTGGTTTCAGAACGGCTTGCATTGAAATTTACTATTCTTTGCCAGACATTCATTGTGGAAAAAAAGTGATTTTCGCGGCGAGTTAAGCATATTGAGTAACTTGCCGATTGGTTTCAGAACGGCTTGCATCAAAATTAGCTATTTTTTGCCAGACATTCATTGTTGAACAAAAGTGATTTTCTCGGCGAGTTAAGCATTTTGAGTAAGTTGCCGATTGGTTTCAGAACGGCTTGCATCAAAATTAACTATTTTTTGCCAGACATTCATTGTGGAAAAAAGGTGATTTTCTCGGCGAGTTAAGCATTTTGAGTAATTTGCCGATTGGTTTCAGAACGGCTTGCATTGAAATTTACTATTCTTTGCCAGACATTCATTGTGCAAAAAAAGTGATTTTCGCGGCGAGTTAAGCATATTGAGTAACTTGCCGATTGGTTTCAGAACGGCTTGCATCAAAATTAGCTATTTTTTGCCAGACATTCATTGTTGAACAAAAGTGATTTTCTCGGCGAGTTAAGCATTTTGAGTAATTTGCCGATTGGTTTCAGAACGGCTTGCATTGAAATTTACTATTCTTTGCCAGATATTCATTGTGGAAAAAAAGTGATTTTCTCGGCGAGTTAAGCATTTTGAGTAAGTTGCCGATTGGTTTCAGAACGGCTTGCATCAAAATTAACTATTTTTTGCCAGACATTCATTGTGGAAAAAAATTGATTTTCTCGGCGAGTTAAGCATTTTGAGTAATTTGCCGATTGGTTTCAGAACGGCTTGCATTGAAATTTACTATTCTTTGCAAGACATTCATTGTGCAAAGAAAGTGATTTTCGCGGCGAGTGAAGCATTTTGAGTAATTTGCCGATTGGTTTCAGAACGGCTTGCATCAAAATTAACTATTTTTTGCCAGACATTCATTGTGGAAAAAAAGTGATTTTCTCGGCGCGTTAAGCATTTTGAGGAATTTGCCGATTGGTTTCAGAACGGCTTGCATCAAAATTAACTATTTTTTGCCAGACATTCATTGTGGAAAAAAAGTGATTCTCTCGGCGAATTAAGCATTTTGACTAATTTGCCGATTGGTTTCAGAACGGCTTGCATTGAAATTTAATATTCTTTGCCAGACATTCATTGTGGAAAGAAAGTGATTTTCTCGGCGAGTTAAGCATTTTGAGTAAGTTGCCGATTGGTTTCAGAACGGCTTGCATCAAAATTAACTATTTTTTGCCAGACATTCATTGTGGAAAAAAATTGATTTTCTCGGCGAGTTAAGCATTTTGAGTAATTTGCCGATTGGTTTCAGAACGGCTTGCATTGAAATTTACTATTCTTTGCTAGACATTCATTGAGCAAAGAAAGTGATTTTCGCGGCGAGTTAAGCATATTGAGTAATTTGCCGATTGGTTTCAGAACGGCTTGCATCAAAATTAACTATTTTTTGCCAGACATTCATTGCTGAACAAAAGTGATTTTCTCGGCGTGTTAAGCATTTTGAGTAATTTGCCGATTGGTTTCAGAACGGCTTGCATCAAAATTAACTATTTTTTGCCAGACATTCATTGTGGGGAAAAAAAGTGATTTTCGCGGCGAGTTCAGGAATTTGAGTTATTTGCCGATTGGTTTCAGAACGGCTTGCATCAAAATTAACTATTTTTTGCCAGACATTCATTGTGGAAAAAAGTGATTTTCTCGGCGAGTTAAGCATTTTCAGTAATTTGCCGATTGGTTTCAGAACGGCTTGCATTGAAATTTACTATTCTTTGCCAGACATTCATTGTGGAAAAAAAGTGATTTTCTCGGCGAGTTAAGCATTTTGAGTAAGTTGCTGATTGGTTTCAGAACGGCTTGCATCAAAATTAACTATTTTTTGCCAGACATTCATTGTGGAAAAAAGGTGATTTTCTCGGCGAGTTAAGCATTTTGAGTAATTTGCCGATTGGTTTCAGAACGGCTTGCATTGAAATTTACTATTCTTTGCCAGACATTCATTGTGGAAAAAAAGTAATTTTCGCGGCGAGTTAAGCATATTGAGTAAGTTGCCGATTGGTTTCAGAACGGCTTGCATCAAAATTAACTATTTTTTGCCAGACATTCATTGTGGAAAAAAGGTGATTTTCTCGGCGAGTTAAGCATTTTGAGTAATTTGACTATTGGTTTCAGAACGGCTTGCATTGAAATTTACTATTCTTTGCCTGACATTCATTGTGCAAAAAAAGTGATTTTCGCGGCGAGTTAAGCATATTGAGTAAGTTGCCGATTGGTTTCAGAACGGCTTGCATCAAAATTAACTATTTTTTGCCAGACATTCATTGTTGAACAAAAGTGATTTTCTCGGCGAGTTAAGCATTTTGAGTAATTTGCCGATTGGTTTCAGAACGGCTTGCATTGAAATTTACTATTCTTTGCCAGACATTCATTGTGGAAAAAAAGTGATTTTCTCGGCGAGTTAAGCATTTTGAGTAAGTTGCCGATTGGTTTCAGAACGGCTTGCATCAAAATTAACTATTTTTTGCCAGACATTCATTGTGGAAAACAATTGATTTTCTCGGCGAGTTAAGCATTTTGAGTAAGTTGCCGATTGGTTTCAGAACGGCTTGCATCAAAATTAACTATTTTTTGCCAGACATTCATTGTGGAAAAAAGGTGATTTTCTCGGCGAGTTAAGCATTTTGAGTAATTTGCCTATTGGTTTCAGAACGGCTTGCATTGAAATTTACTATTCTTTGCCTGACATTCATTGTGCAAAAAAAGTGATTTTCGCGGCGAGTTAAGCATATTGAGTAAGTTGCCGATTGGTTTCAGAACGGCTTGCATCAAAATTAACTATTTTTTGCCAGACATTCATTGTTGAACAAAAGTGATTTTCTCGGCGAGTTAAGCATTTTGAGTAATTTGCCGATTGGTTTCAGAACGGCTTGCATTGAAATTTACTATTCTTTGCCAGACATTCATTGTGGAAAAAAAGTGATTTTCTCGGCGAGTTAAGCATTTTGAGTAAGTTGCCGATTGGTTTCAGAACGGCTTGCATCAAAATTAACTATTTTTTGCCAGACATTCATTGTGGAAAAAAGGTGATTTTCTCGGCGAGTTAAGCATTTTGAGTAATTTGACTATTGGTTTCAGAACGGCTTGCATTGAAATTTACTATTCTTTGCCTGACATTCATTGTGCAAAAAAAGTGATTTTCGCGGCGAGTTAAGCATATTGAGTAAGTTGCCGATTGGTTTCAGAACGGCTTGCATCAAAATTAACTATTTTTTGCCAGACATTCATTGTTGAACAAAAGTGATTTTCTCGGCGAGTTAAGCATTTTGAGTAATTTGCCGATTGGTTTCAGAACGGCTTGCATTGAAATTTACTATTCTTTGCCAGACATTCATTGTGGAAAAAAAGTGATTTTCTCGGCGAGTTAAGCATTTTGAGTAAGTTGCCGATTGGTTTCAGAACGGCTTGCATCAAAATTAACTATTTTTTGCCAGACATTCATTGTGGAAAACAATTGATTTTCTCGGCGAGTTAAGCATTTTGAGTAAGTTGCCGATTGGTTTCAGAACGGCTTGCATCAAAATTAACTATTTTTTGCCAGACATTCATTGTGGAAAAAAGGTGATTTTCTCGGCGAGTTAAGCATTTTGAGTAATTTGCCTATTGGTTTCAGAACGGCTTGCATTGAAATTTACTATTCTTTGCCTGACATTCATTGTGCAAAAAAAGTGATTTTCGCGGCGAGTTAAGCATATTGAGTAAGTTGCCGATTGGTTTCAGAACGGCTTGCATCAAAATTAACTATTTTTTGCCAGACATTCATTGTTGAACAAAAGTGATTTTCTCGGCGAGTTAAGCATTTTGAGTAATTTGCCGATTGGTTTCAGAACGGCTTGCATTGAAATTTACTATTCTTTGCCAGACATTCATTGTGGAAAAAAAGTGATTTTCTCGGCGAGTTAAGCATTTTGAGTAAGTTGCCGATTGGTTTCAGAACGGCTTGCATCAAAATTAACTATTTTTTGCCAGACATTCATTGTGGAAAACAATTGATTTTCTCGGCGAGTTAAGCATTTTGAGTAAGTTGCCGATTGGTTTCAGAACGGCTTGCATCAAAATTAACTATTTTTTGCCAGACATTCATTGTGGAAAAAAGGTGATTTTCTTGGCGAGTTAAGCATTTTGAGTCATTTGCCGATTGGTTTCAGAACGGCTTGCATTGAAATTTACTATTGTTTGCCAGACATTCATTGTGCAAAAAAAGTGATTTTCGCGGCGAGTTAAGCATATTGAGTAATTTGCCGATTGGTTTCAGAACGGCTTGCATCAAAATTAACTATTTTTTGCCAGACATTCAGTGTCGAAAAAAAGTGATTTTCTCGGCGAGTTAAGCATTTTGAGTAATTTGCCGATTGGTTTCAGAACGGCTTGCATTGAAATTTACTATTCTTTGCCTGACATTCATTGTGCAAAAAAAGTGATTTTCGCGGCGAGTTAAGCATATTGAGTAAGTTGCCGATTGGTTTCAGAACGGCTTGCATCAAAATTAACTATTTTTTGCCAGACATTCATTGTTGAACAAAAGTGATTTTCTCGGCGAGTTAAGCATTTTGAGTAATTTGCCGATTGGTTTCAGAACGGCTTGCATTGAAATTTACTATTCTTTGCCAGACATTCATTGTGCAAAAAAAGTGATTTTCGCGGCGAGTTAAGCATATTGAGTAACTTGCCGATTGGTTTCAGAACGGCTTGCATCAAAATTAGCTATTTTTTGCCAGACATTCATTGTTGAACAAAAGTGATTTTCTCGGCGAGTTAAGCATTTTGAGTAAGTTGCCGATTGGTTTCAGAACGGCTTGCATCAAAATTAACTATTTTTTGCCAGACATTCATTGTGGAAAAAAGGTGATTTTCTCGGCGAGTTAAGCATTTTGAGTAATTTGCCGATTGGTTTCAGAACGGCTTGCATTGAAATTTACTATTCTTTGCCAGACATTCATTGTGCAAAAAAAGTGATTTTCGCGGCGAGTTAAGCATATTGAGTAACTTGCCGATTGGTTTCAGAACGGCTTGCATCAAAATTAGCTATTTTTTGCCAGACATTCATTGTTGAACAAAAGTGATTTTCTCGGCGAGTTAAGCATTTTGAGTAATTTGCCGATTGGTTTCAGAACGGCTTGCATTGAAATTTACTATTCTTTGCCAGATATTCATTGTGGAAAAAAAGTGATTTTCTCGGCGAGTTAAGCATTTTGAGTAAGTTGCCGATTGGTTTCAGAACGGCTTGCATCAAAATTAACTATTTTTTGCCAGACATTCATTGTGGAAAAAAATTGATTTTCTCGGCGAGTTAAGCATTTTGAGTAATTTGCCGATTGGTTTCAGAACGGCTTGCATTGAAATTTACTATTCTTTGCAAGACATTCATTGTGCAAAGAAAGTGATTTTCGCGGCGAGTGAAGCATTTTGAGTAATTTGCCGATTGGTTTCAGAACGGCTTGCATCAAAATTAACTATTTTTTGCCAGACATTCATTGTGAAAAAAAAGTGATTTTCTCGGCGCGTTAAGCATTTTGAGGAATTTGCCGATTGGTTTCAGAACGGCTTGCATCAAAATTAACTATTTTTTGCCAGACATTCATTGTGGAAAAAAAGTGATTCTCTCGGCGAATTAAGCATTTTGACTAATTTGCCGATTGGTTTCAGAACGGCTTGCATTGAAATTTAATATTCTTTGCCAGACATTCATTGTGGAAAGAAAGTGATTTTCTCGGCGAGTTAAGCATTTTGAGTAAGTTGCCGATTGGTTTCAGAACGGCTTGCATCAAAATTAACTATTTTTTGCCAGACATTCATTGTGGAAAAAAATTGATTTTCTCGGCGAGTTAAGCATTTTGAGTAATTTGCCGATTGGTTTCAGAACGGCTTGCATTGAAATTTACTATTCTTTGCTAGACATTCATTGAGCAAAGAAAGTGATTTTCGCGGCGAGTTAAGCATATTGAGTAATTTGCCGATTGGTTTCAGAACGGCTTGCATCAAAATTAACTATTTTTTGCCAGACATTCATTGCTGAACAAAAGTGATTTTCTCGGCGTGTTAAGCATTTTGAGTAATTTGCCGATTGGTTTCAGAACGGCTTGCATCAAAATTAACTATTTTTTGCCAGACATTCATTGTGGGGAAAAAAAGTGATTTTCGCGGCGAGTTCAGGAATTTGAGTTATTTGCCGATTGGTTTCAGAACGGCTTGCATCAAAATTAACTATTTTTTGCCAGACATTCATTGTGGAAAAAAGTGATTTTCTCGGCGAGTTAAGCATTTTCAGTAATTTGCCGATTGGTTTCAGAACGGCTTGCATTGAAATTTACTATTCTTTGCCAGACATTCATTGTGGAAAAAAAGTGATTTTCTCGGCGAGTTAAGCATTTTGAGTAAGTTGCTGATTGGTTTCAGAACGGCTTGCATCAAAATTAACTATTTTTTGCCAGACATTCATTGTGGAAAAAAGGTGATTTTCTCGGCGAGTTAAGCATTTTGAGTAATTTGCCGATTGGTTTCAGAACGGCTTGCATTGAAATTTACTATTCTTTGCCAGACATTCATTGTGGAAAAAAAGTAATTTTCGCGGCGAGTTAAGCATATTGAGTAAGTTGCCGATTGGTTTCAGAACGGCTTGCATCAAAATTAACTATTTTTTGCCAGACATTCATTGTGGAAAAAAGGTGATTTTCTCGGCGAGTTAAGCATTTTGAGTAATTTGACTATTGGTTTCAGAACGGCTTGCATTGAAATTTACTATTCTTTGCCTGACATTCATTGTGCAAAAAAAGTGATTTTCGCGGCGAGTTAAGCATATTGAGTAAGTTGCCGATTGGTTTCAGAACGGCTTGCATCAAAATTAACTATTTTTTGCCAGACATTCATTGTTGAACAAAAGTGATTTTCTCGGCGAGTTAAGCATTTTGAGTAATTTGCCGATTGGTTTCAGAACGGCTTGCATTGAAATTTACTATTCTTTGCCAGACATTCATTGTGGAAAAAAAGTGATTTTCTCGGCGAGTTAAGCATTTTGAGTAAGTTGCCGATTGGTTTCAGAACGGCTTGCATCAAAATTAACTATTTTTTGCCAGACATTCATTGTGGAAAACAATTGATTTTCTCGGCGAGTTAAGCATTTTGAGTAAGTTGCCGATTGGTTTCAGAACGGCTTGCATCAAAATTAACTATTTTTTGCCAGACATTCATTGTGGAAAAAAGGTGATTTTCTCGGCGAGTTAAGCATTTTGAGTAATTTGCCTATTGGTTTCAGAACGGCTTGCATTGAAATTTACTATTCTTTGCCTGACATTCATTGTGCAAAAAAAGTGATTTTCGCGGCGAGTTAAGCATATTGAGTAAGTTGCCGATTGGTTTCAGAACGGCTTGCATCAAAATTAACTATTTTTTGCCAGACATTCATTGTTGAACAAAAGTGATTTTCTCGGCGAGTTAAGCATTTTGAGTAATTTGCCGATTGGTTTCAGAACGGCTTGCATTGAAATTTACTATTCTTTGCCAGACATTCATTGTGGAAAAAAAGTGATTTTCTCGGCGAGTTAAGCATTTTGAGTAAGTTGCCGATTGGTTTCAGAACGGCTTGCATCAAAATTAACTATTTTTTGCCAGACATTCATTGTGGAAAACAATTGATTTTCTCGGCGAGTTAAGCATTTTGAGTAAGTTGCCGATTGGTTTCAGAACGGCTTGCATCAAAATTAACTATTTTTTGCCAGACATTCATTGTGGAAAAAAGGTGATTTTCTTGGCGAGTTAAGCATTTTGAGTCATTTGCCGATTGGTTTCAGAACGGCTTGCATTGAAATTTACTATTGTTTGCCAGACATTCATTGTGCAAAAAAAGTGATTTTCGCGGCGAGTTAAGCATATTGAGTAATTTGCCGATTGGTTTCAGAACGGCTTGCATCAAAATTAACTATTTTTTGCCAGACATTCAGTGTCGAAAAAAAGTGATTTTCTCGGCGAGTTAAGCATTTTGAGTAATTTGCCGATTGGTTTCAGAACGGCTTGCATTGAAATTTACTATTCTTTGCCTGACATTCATTGTGCAAAAAAAGTGATTTTCGCGGCGAGTTAAGCATATTGAGTAAGTTGCCGATTGGTTTCAGAACGGCTTGCATCAAAATTAACTATTTTTTGCCAGACATTCATTATTGAACAAAAGTGATTTTCTCGGCGAGTTAAGCATTTTGAGTAATTTGCCGATTGGTTTCAGAACGGCTTGCATTGAAATTTACTATTCTTTGCCAGACATTCATTGTGGAAAAAAAGTGATTTTCTCGGCGAGTTAAGCATTTTGAGTAATTTGCCGATTGGTTTCAGAACGGCTTGCATTGAAATTTACTATTTTTTGCCAGACATTCATTGTGGAAAAAAATTGATTTTCTCGGCGAGTTAAGCATTTTGAGTAAGTTGCCGATTGGTTTCAGAACGGCTTGCATCAAAATTAACTATTTTTTGCCAGACATTCATTGTGGAAAAAAGGTGATTTTCTCGGCGAGTTAAGCATTTTGAGTCATTTGCCGATTGGTTTCAGAACGGCTTGCATTGAAATTTACTATTCTTTGCCAGACATTCATTGTGCAAAAAAAGTGATTTTCGCGGCGAGTTAAGCATATTGAGTAACTTGCCGATTGGTTTCAGAACGGCTTGCATCAAAATTAGCTATTTTTTGCCAGACATTCATTGTTGAACAAAAGTGATTTTCTCGGCGAGTTAAGCATTTTGAGTAATTTGCCGATTGGTTTCAGAACGGCTTGCATTGAAATTTACTATTCTTTGCCAGATATTCATTGTGGAAAAAAAGTGATTTTCTCGGCGAGTTAAGCATTTTGAGTAAGTTGCCGATTGGTTTCAGAACGGCTTGCATCAAAATTAACTATTTTTTGCCAGACATTCATTGTGGAAAAAAATTGATTTTCTCGGCGAGTTAAGCATTTTGAGTAATTTGCCGATTGGTTTCAGAACGGCTTGCATTGAAATTTACTATTCTTTGCAAGACATTCATTGTGCAAAGAAAGTGATTTTCGCGGCGAGTGAAGCATTTTGAGTAATTTGCCGATTGGTTTCAGAACGGCTTGCATCAAAATTAACTATTTTTTGCCAGACATTCATTGTGGAAAAAAAGTGATTTTCTCGGCGCGTTAAGCATTTTGAGGAATTTGCCGATTGGTTTCAGAACGGCTTGCATCAAAATTAACTATTTTTTGCCAGACATTCATTGTGGAAAAAAAGTGATTCTCTCGGCGAATTAAGCATTTTGACTAATTTGCCGATTGGTTTCAGAACGGCTTGCATTGAAATTTAATATTCTTTGCCAGACATTCATTGTGGAAAGAAAGTGATTTTCTCGGCGAGTTAAGCATTTTGAGTAAGTTGCCGATTGGTTTCAGAACGGCTTGCATCAAAATTAACTATTTTTTGCCAGACATTCATTGTGGAAAAAAATTGATTTTCTCGGCGAGTTAAGCATTTTGAGTAATTTGCCGATTGGTTTCAGAACGGCTTGCATTGAAATTTACTATTCTTTGCTAGACATTCATTGAGCAAAGAAAGTGATTTTCGCGGCGAGTTAAGCATATTGAGTAATTTGCCGATTGGTTTCAGAACGGCTTGCATCAAAATTAACTATTTTTTGCCAGACATTCATTGCTGAACAAAAGTGATTTTCTCGGCGTGTTAAGCATTTTGAGTAATTTGCCGATTGGTTTCAGAACGGCTTGCATCAAAATTAACTATTTTTTGCCAGACATTCATTGTGGGGAAAAAAAGTGATTTTCGCGGCGAGTTCAGGAATTTGAGTTATTTGCCGATTGGTTTCAGAACGGCTTGCATCAAAATTAACTATTTTTTGCCAGACATTCATTGTGGAAAAAAGTGATTTTCTCGGCGAGTTAAGCATTTTCAGTAATTTGCCGATTGGTTTCAGAACGGCTTGCATTGAAATTTACTATTCTTTGCCAGACATTCATTGTGGAAAAAAAGTGATTTTCTCGGCGAGTTAAGCATTTTGAGTAAGTTGCTGATTGGTTTCAGAACGGCTTGCATCAAAATTAACTATTTTTTGCCAGACATTCATTGTGGAAAAAAGGTGATTTTCTCGGCGAGTTAAGCATTTTGAGTAATTTGCCGATTGGTTTCAGAACGGCTTGCATTGAAATTTACTATTCTTTGCCAGACATTCATTGTGGAAAAAAAGTAATTTTCGCGGCGAGTTAAGCATATTGAGTAAGTTGCCGATTGGTTTCAGAACGGCTTGCATCAAAATTAACTATTTTTTGCCAGACATTCATTGTGGAAAAAAGGTGATTTTCTCGGCGAGTTAAGCATTTTGAGTAATTTGACTATTGGTTTCAGAACGGCTTGCATTGAAATTTACTATTCTTTGCCTGACATTCATTGTGCAAAAAAAGTGATTTTCGCGGCGAGTTAAGCATATTGAGTAAGTTGCCGATTGGTTTCAGAACGGCTTGCATCAAAATTAACTATTTTTTGCCAGACATTCATTGTTGAACAAAAGTGATTTTCTCGGCGAGTTAAGCATTTTGAGTAATTTGCCGATTGGTTTCAGAACGGCTTGCATTGAAATTTACTATTCTTTGCCAGACATTCATTGTGGAAAAAAAGTGATTTTCTCGGCGAGTTAAGCATTTTGAGTAAGTTGCCGATTGGTTTCAGAACGGCTTGCATCAAAATTAACTATTTTTTGCCAGACATTCATTGTGGAAAACAATTGATTTTCTCGGCGAGTTAAGCATTTTGAGTAAGTTGCCGATTGGTTTCAGAACGGCTTGCATCAAAATTAACTATTTTTTGCCAGACATTCATTGTGGAAAAAAGGTGATTTTCTTGGCGAGTTAAGCATTTTGAGTCATTTGCCGATTGGTTTCAGAACGGCTTGCATTGAAATTTACTATTGTTTGCCAGACATTCATTGTGCAAAAAAAGTGATTTTCGCGGCGAGTTAAGCATATTGAGCAATTTGCCGATTGGTTTCAGAACGGCTTGCATCAAAATTAACTATTTTTTGCCAGACATTCATTGTGGAAAAAAAAGTGATTTTCTCGGCGAGTTAAGCATTTTGAGTAATTTGCCGATTGGTTTCAGAACGGCTTGCATTGAAATTTACTATTCTTTGCCAGACATTCATTGTGGAAAAAAAGTGATTTTCTCGGCGAGTTAAGCATTTTGTGTAAGTTGCCGATTGGTTTCAGAACGGCTTGCATCAAAATTAACTATTTTTTGCCAGACATTCATTGTGGAAAAAAGGTGATTTTCTCGGCGAGTTAAGCATTTTGAGTAATTTGCCGATTGGTTTCAGAACGGCTTGCATTGAAATTTACTATTCTTTGCCAGACATTCATTGTGCAAAAAAAGTGATTTTCTCGGCGAGTTAAGCATTTTGATTAATTTGCCGATTGGTTTCAGAACGGCTTGCATTGAAATTTACTATTCTTTGCCAGACATTCATTGTGGAAAAAATGTGATTTTCTCGGCGAGTTAAGCATTTTGAGTAAGTTGCCGATTGGTTTCAGAACGGCTTGCATCAAAATTAACTATTTTTTGCCCGACATTCATTGTGGAAAAAAGGTGATTTTCTCGGCGAGTTAAGCATTTTGAGTCATTTGACGATTGGTTTCAGAACGGCTTGCATTGAAATTTACTATTCTTTGCCAGACATTCATTGTGCAAAAAAAGTGATTTTCGCGGCGAGTTAAGCATATTGAGTAATTTGCCGATTGGTTTCAGAACGGCTTGCATCAAAATTAACTATTTTTTGCCAGACATTCACTGTTGAACAAAAGTGATTTTCTCGGCGAGTTAAGCATTTTGAGTAATTTGCCGATTGGTTTCAGAACGGCTTGCATTGAAATTTACTATTCTTTGCCAGACATTCATTGTGGAAAAAAAGTGATTTTCTCGGCGAGTTAAGCATTTTGAGTAAGTTGCCGATTGGTTTCAGAACGGCTTGCATCAAAATTAACTATTTTTTGCCAGACATTCATTGTGGAAAAAAATTGATTTTCTCGGCGAGTTAAGCATTTTGAGTAATTTGCCGATTGGTTTCAGAACGGCTTGCATTGAAATTTACTATTCTTTGCCAGACATTCATTGTGCAAAGAAAGTGATTTTCGCGGCGAGTTAAGCATTTTGAGTAATTTGCCGATTGGTTTCAGAACGGCTTGCATTGAAATTTACTATTCTTTGCCAGACATTCATTGTGGAAAAAATGTGATTTTCTCGGCGAGTTAAGCATTTTGAGTAAGTTGCCGATTGGTTTCAGAACGGCTTGAATCAAAATTAACTATTTTTTGCCAGACATTCATTGTTGAACAAAAGTGATTTTCTCGGCGAGTTAAGCATTTTGAGTAATTTGCCGATTGGTTTCAGAACGGCTTGCATTGAAATTTACTATTCTTTGCCAGACATTCATTGTGGAAAAAAAGTGATTTTCTCGGCGAGTTAAGCATTTTGAGTAAGTTGCCGATTGGTTTCAGAACGGCTTGCATCAAAATTAACTATTTTTTGCCAGACATTCATTGTGGAGAAAAAATTGATTTTCTCGGCGAGTTAAGCATTTTGAGTAATTTGCCGATTGGTTTCAGAACGGCTTGCATTGAAATTTACTATTCTTTGCCAGACATTCATTGTGCAAAGAAAGTGATTTTCGCGGCGAGTTAAGCATTTTGAGTAATTTGCCGATTGGTTTCAGAACGGCTTGCATCAAAATTAACTATTTTTTGCCAGACATTCATTGTGGAAAAAAAGTGATTTTCTCGGCGCGTTAAGCATTTTGAGGAATTTGCCGATTGGTTTCAGAACGGCTTGCATCAAAATTAACTATTTTTTGCCAGACATTCATTGTGGAAAAAAGGTGATTTTCTCGGCGAGTTAAGCATTTTGAGTAATTTGCCGATTGGTTTCAGAACGGCTTGCATTGAAATTTACTATTCTTTGCCAGACATTCATTGTGCAAAAAAACGTGATTTTCGCGGCGAGTTAAGCATATTGAGTAATTTGCCGATTGGTTTCAGAACGGCTTGCATCAAAATTAACTATTTTTTGCCAGACATTCATTGTTGAACAAAAGTGATTTTCTCGGCGAGTTAAGCATTTTGATTAATTTGCCGATTGGTTTCAGAACGGCTTGCATTGAAATTTACTATTCTTTGCCAGACATTCATTGTGGAAAAAATGTGATTTTCTCGGCGAGTTAAGCATTTTGAGTAAGTTGCCGATTGGTTTCAGAACGGCTTGCATCAAAATTAACTATTTTTTGCCAGACATTCATTGTGGAAAAAAGGTGATTTTCTCGGCGAGTTAAGCATTTTGAGTCATTTGACGATTGGTTTCAGAACGGCTTGCATTGAAATTTACTATTCTTTGCCAGACATTCATTGTGCAAAAAAAGTGATTTTCGCGGCGAGTTAAGCATATTGAGTAATTTGCCGATTGGTTTCAGAACGGCTTGCATCAAAATTAACTATTTTTTGCCAGACATTCATTGTTGAACAAAAGTGATTTTCTCGGCGAGTTAAGCATTTTGAGTAATTTGCCGATTGGTTTCAGAACGGCTTGCATTGAAATTTACTATTCTTTGCCAGACATTCATTGTGGAAAAAAAGTGATTTTCTCGGCGAGTTAAGCATTTTGAGTAAGTTGCCGATTGGTTTCAGAACGGCTTGCATCAAAATTAACTATTTTTTGCCAGACATTCATTGTGGAAAAAAATTGATTTTCTCGGCGAGTTAAGCATTTTGAGTAATTTGCCGATTGGTTTCAGAACGGCTTGCATTGAAATTTACTATTCTTTGCCAGACATTCATTGTGCAAAGAAAGTGATTTTCGCGGCGAGTTAAGCATTTTGAGTAATTTGCCGATTGGTTTCAGAACGGCTTGCATTGAAATTTACTATTCTTTGCCAGACATTCATTGTGGAAAAAATGTGATTTTCTCGGCGAGTTAAGCATTTTGAGTAAGTTGCCGATTGGTTTCAGAACGGCTTGCATCAAAATTAACTATTTTTTGCCAGACATTCATTGTGGAAAAAAGGTGATTTTCTCGGCGAGTTAAGCATTTTGAGTCATTTGCCGATTGGTTTCAGAACGGCTTGCATTGAAATTTACTATTCTTTGCCAGACATTCATTGTGCAAAAAAAGTGATTTTCGCGGCGAGTTAAGCATATTGAGTAATTTGCCGATTGGTTTCAGAACGGCTTGCATCAAAATTAACTATTTTTTGCCAGACATTCATTGTTGAACAAAAGTGATTTTCTCGGCGAGTTAAGCATTTTGAGTAATTTGCCGATTGGTTTCAGAACGGCTTGCATTGAAATTTACTATTCTTTGCCAGACATTCATTGTGGAAAAAAAGTGATTTTCTCGGCGAGTTAAGCATTTTGAGTAAGTTGCCGATTGGTTTCAGAACGGCTTGCATCAAAATTAACTATTTTTTGCCAGACATTCATTGTGGAGAAAAAATTGATTTTCTCGGCGAGTTAAGCATTTTGAGTAATTTGCCGATTGGTTTCAGAACGGCTTGCATTGAAATTTACTATTCTTTGCCAGACATTCATTGTGGGGAAAAAAGTAATTTTCGCGGCGAGTTATGCATATTGAGTAATTTGCCGATTGGTTTCAGAACGGCTTGCATCAAAATTAACTATTTTTTGCCAGACATTCAATGTTGAACAAAAGTGATTTTCTCGGCGCGTTAAGCATTTTGAGTAATTTGCCGACTGGTTTCAGACCGGCTTGCATCATAATTAACTATTTTTTGCTAGACATTTATTGTGGAAAAAAGTGATTTTCTCGGCGAGTTAAGCGTTTTGAGTAATTTGCCGATTGTTTTCACAACAGCTTGCATTGAAATTTACTATTTCTTGCCAGACATTCATTGTGCAAAAAAAGTGGTTTTCGCGGCGAGTTAAGCATATTGAGTAATTTGCCGATTGGTTTCAGAACGGCTTGCATCAAAATTAACAATTTTTTGCCAGACATACATTGTGGGGAAAAACGTGATTTTCCCGGCGAGTTAAGTATTTTGAGTAAGTTGCGGATTGGTTTCAGAACGGCTTGCATCAAAATTAACTATTTTTTGCCAGACATTCATTGTGGGAAAAAAAGTGATTTTCTCGGCGAGTTTAGCTTTTTGAGTAATTTGCAGATTGGTTTCAGAACGGCTTGCATTGAAATTTACTATTCTTTGCCAGACATTCATTGTGGAACAAAAGTGATTTTCTCGGCGAGTTAAGCATTTTGAGTAATTTGCCGATTGGTTTCAGAACGGCTTGCATCAAAATTAACTATTTTTTGCCAGACATTCATTGTGGAAAAAAAGTGATTCTCTCGGCGAATTAAGCATTTTGAGTAATTTGCCGATTGGTTTCAGAACGGCTTGCATTGAAATTTACTATTCTTTGCCAGACATTCATTGTGCAAAAAAAGTGATTTTCTCGGCGAGTTAAACATTTTGAGTAAGTTGCCGATTGGTTTCAGAACGGCTTGCATCAAAATTAACTATTTTTTGCCAGACATTCATTGTGGAAAAAAATTGATTTTCTCGGCGAGTTAAGCATTTTGAGTAATTTGCCGATTGGTTTCAGAACGGCTTGCATTGAAATTTACTATTCTTTGCTAGACATTCATTGAGCAAAGAAAGTGATTTTCGCGGCGAGTTAAGCATATTGAGTAATTTGCCGATTGGTTTCAGAACGGCTTGCATCAAAATTAACTATTTTTTGCCAGACATTCATTGTGGGGAAAAAAAGTGATTTTCGCGGCGAGTTCAGGAATTTGAGTTATTTGCCGATTGGTTTCAGAACGGCTTGCATCAAAATTAACTATTTTTTGCCAGACATTCATTGTGGAAACAAAGTGATTTTCTCAGCGAGTTAGGCATTTTCAGTAATTTGCCGATTGGTTTCAGAACGGCTTGCATTGAAATTTACTATACTTTGCCAGACATTCATTGTGGAAAAAAGGTGATTTTCTCGGCGAGTTAAGCATTTTGAGTAATTTGCCGATTGGTTTCAGAACGGCTTGCATTGAAATTTACTATTCTTTGCCAGACATTCATTGTGGAAAAAAAGTAATTTTCGCGGCGAGTTAAGCATATTGAGTAAGTTGCCGATTGGTTTCAGAACGACTTGCATCAAAATTAACTATTTTTTGCCAGACATTCATTGTGGAAAAAAGGTGATTTTCTCGGCGAGTTAAGCATTTTGAGTAATTTGCCGATTGGTTTCAGAACGGCTTGCATTGAAATTTACTATTCTTTGCCTGACATTCATTGTGCAAAAAAAGTGATTTTCGCGGCGAGTTAAGCATATTGAGTAAGTTGCCGATTGGTTTCAGAACGGCTTGCATCAAAATTAACTATTTTTTGCCAGACATTCATTGTTGAACAAAAGTGATTTTCTCGGCGAGTTAAGCATTTTGAGTAATTTGCCGATTGGTTTCAGAACATCTTGCATTGAAATTTACTATTCTTTGCCAGACATTCATTGTGGAAAAAAGTGATTTTCTCGGCGAGTTAAGCATTTTGAGTAAGTTGCCGATTGGTTTCAGAACGGCTTGCATCAAAAGTAACTATTTTTTGCCTGACATTCATTGTGGAAAAAAATTGATTTTCTCGGCGAGTTAAGCATTTTGAGTAATTTGCCGATTGGTTTCAGAACGGCTTGCATCAAAATTAACTATTTTTTGCCAGACATTCATTGTTGAACAAAAGTGATTTTCTCGGCGAGTTAAGCATTTTGAGTAATTTGCCGATTGGTTTCAGAACGGCTTGCATTGAAATTTACTATTCTTTGCCAGACATTCATTGTGGAAAAAAAGTGATTTTCTCGGCGAGTTAAGCATTTTGAGTAAGTTGCCGATTGGTTTCAGAACGGCTTGCATCAAAATTAACTATTTTTTGCCAGACATTCATTGTGGAAAAAAATTGATTTTCTCGGCGAGTTAAGCATTTTGAGTAATTTGCCGATTGGTTTCAGAACGGCTTGCATTGAAATTTACTATTCTTTGCCAGACATTCATTGTGCAAAGAAAGTGATTTTCGCGGCGAGTTAAGCATTTTGAGTAATTTGCCGATTGGTTTCAGAACGGCTTGCATTGAAATTTACTATACTTTGCCAGACATTCATTGTGGAAAAAATGTGATTTTCTCGGCGAGTTAAGCATTTTGAGTAAGTTGCCGATTGGTTTCAGAACGGCTTGCATCAAAATTAACTATTTTTTGCCAGACATTCATTGTGGAAAAAAGGTGATTTTCTCGGCGAGTTAAGCATTTTGAGTCATTTGCCGATTGGTTTCAGAACGGCTTGCATTGAAATTTACTATTCTTTGCCAGACATTCATTGTGCAAAAAAAGTGATTTTCGCGGCGAGTTAAGCATATTGAGTAATTTGCCGATTGGTTTCAGAACGGCTTGCATCAAAATTAACTATTTTTTGCCAGACATTCATTGTTGAACAAAAGTGATTTTCTCGGCGAGTTAAGCATTTTGAGTAATTTGCCGATTGGTTTCAGAACGGCTTGCATTGAAATTTACTATTCTTTGCCAGACATTCATTGTGGAAAAAAAGTGATTTTCTCGGCGAGTTAAGCATTTTGAGTAAGTTGCCGATTGGTTTCAGAACGGCTTGCATCAAAATTAACTATTTTTTGCCAGACATTCATTGTGGAGAAAAAATTGATTTTCTCGGCGAGTTAAGCATTTTGAGTAATTTGCCGATTGGTTTCAGAACGGCTTGCATTGAAATTTACTATTCTTTGCCAGACATTCATTGTGGGGAAAAAAGTAATTTTCGCGGCGAGTTATGCATATTGAGTAATTTGCCGATTGGTTTCAGAACGGCTTGCATCAAAATTAACTATTTTTTGCCAGACATTCAATGTTGAACAAAAGTGATTTTCTCGGCGCGTTAAGCATTTTGAGTAATTTGCCGACTGGTTTCAGACCGGCTTGCATCATAATTAACTATTTTTTGCTAGACATTTATTGTGGAAAAAAGTGATTTTCTCGGCGAGTTAAGCGTTTTGAGTAATTTGCCGATTGTTTTCACAACAGCTTGCATTGAAATTTACTATTTCTTGCCAGACATTCATTGTGCAAAAAAAGTGGTTTTCGCGGCGAGTTAAGCATATTGAGTAATTTGCCGATTGGTTTCAGAACGGCTTGCATCAAAATTAACAATTTTTTGCCAGACATACATTGTGGGGAAAAACGTGATTTTCCCGGCGAGTTAAGTATTTTGAGTAAGTTGCGGATTGGTTTCAGAAAGGCTTGCATCAAAATTAACTATTTTTTGCCAGACATTCATTGTGGGAAAAAAAGTGATTTTCTCGGCGAGTTTAGCTTTTTGAGTAATTTGCAGATTGGTTTCAGAACGGCTTGCATTGAAATTTACTATTCTTTGCCAGACATTCATTGTGGAACAAAAGTGATTTTCTCGGCGAGTTAAGCATTTTGAGTAATTTGCCGATTGGTTTCAGAACGGCTTGCATCAAAATTAACTATTTTTTGCCAGACATTCATTGTGGAAAAAAAGTGATTCTCTCGGCGAATTAAGCATTTTGAGTAATTTGCCGATTGGTTTCAGAACGGCTTGCATTGAAATTTACTATTCTTTGCCAGACATTCATTGTGCAAAAAAAGTGATTTTCTCGGCGAGTTAAGCATTTTGAGTAAGTTGCCGATTGGTTTCAGAACGGCTTGCATCAAAATTAACTATTTTTTGCCAGACATTCATTGTGGAAAAAAATTGATTTTCTCGGCGAGTTAAGCATTTTGAGTAATTTGCCGATTGGTTTCAGAACGGCTTGCATTGAAATTTACTATTCTTTGCTAGACATTCATTGAGCAAAGAAAGTGATTTTCGCGGCGAGTTAAGCATATTGAGTAATTTGCCGATTGGTTTCAGAACGGCTTGCATCAAAATTAACTATTTTTTGCCAGACATTCATTGTGGGGAAAAAAAGTGATTTTCGCGGCGAGTTCAGGAATTTGAGTTATTTGCCGATTGGTTTCAGAACGGCTTGCATCAAAATTAACTATTTTTTGCCAGACATTCATTGTGGAAACAAAGTGATTTTCTCAGCGAGTTAGGCATTTTCAGTAATTTGCCGATTGGTTTCAGAACGGCTTGCATTGAAATTTACTATACTTTGCCAGACATTCATTGTGGAAAAAAGGTGATTTTCTCGGCGAGTTAAGCATTTTGAGTAATTTGCCGATTGGTTTCAGAACGGCTTGCATTGAAATTTACTATTCTTTGCCAGACATTCATTGTGGAAAAAAAGTAATTTTCGCGGCGAGTTAAGCATATTGAGTAAGTTGCCGATTGGTTTCAGAACGACTTGCATCAAAATTAACTATTTTTTGCCAGACATTCATTGTGGAAAAAAGGTGATTTTCTCGGCGAGTTAAGCATTTTGAGTAATTTGCCGATTGGTTTCAGAACGGCTTGCATTGAAATTTACTATTCTTTGCCTGACATTCATTGTGCAAAAAAAGTGATTTTCGCGGCGAGTTAAGCATATTGAGTAAGTTGCCGATTGGTTTCAGAACGGCTTGCATCAAAATTAACTATTTTTTGCCAGACATTCATTGTTGAACAAAAGTGATTTTCTCGGCGAGTTAAGCATTTTGAGTAATTTGCCGATTGGTTTCAGAACATCTTGCATTGAAATTTACTATTCTTTGCCAGACATTCATTGTGGAAAAAAGTGATTTTCTCGGCGAGTTAAGCATTTTGAGTAAGTTGCCGATTGGTTTCAGAACGGCTTGCATCAAAAGTAACTATTTTTTGCCTGACATTCATTGTGGAAAAAAATTGATTTTCTCGGCGAGTTAAGCATTTTGAGTAATTTGCCGATTGGTTTCAGAACGGCTTGCATTGAAATTTACTATTCTTTGCCAGTCATTCATTGTGCAAAGAAAGTGATTTTCGCGGCGAGTTAAGCATTTTGAGTAATTTGCCGATTGGTTTCAGAACGGCTTGCATCAAAATTAACTATTTTTTGCCAGACATTCATTGTGGAAAAAAAGTGATTTTCTCGGCGCGTTAAGCATTTTGAGGAATTTGCCGATTGGTTTCAGAACGGCTTGCATCAAAATTAACTATTTTTTGCCAGACATTGATTGTGGAAAAAAAGTGATTTTCTAGGCGAGTTAAGCATTTTGAGCAATTTGCCGATTGGTTTCAGAACGGCTTGCATCAAAATTAACTATTTTTTGCCAGCCATTGATTGTGGAAAAAAAGTGATTTTCTCGGCGAGTTAGGCATTTTGAGTAATTTGCCGATTGGTTTCAGAACGGCTTGCATCAAAATTAACAATTTTTTGCCAGACATTCATTGTGGGGAAAAAAGTGATTTTCGCGGCGAGTTGAGGAATTTGAGTTATTTGCCGATTGGTTTCAGAACGGCTTGCATCAAAATTAACTATTTTTTGCCAGACATTCATTGTGGAAAAAAAGTGATTTTCTCGGCGAGTTAAGCATTTTGAGTAATTTGCCGATTGGTTTCAGAACGGCTTGCATTGAAAATTACTATTCTTTGCCAGACATTCATTGTGGAACAAAAGTGATTTTCTCTGCGAGTTAAGCATTTTGAGTAAGTTGCCGATTGGCTTCAGAACGGCTTGCATCAAAATTAACTATTTTTTGCCAGACATTCGTTGTGGAAAAAAAGTGATTTTCTCGGCGAGTTAAGCATTTTGAGTAATTTGCCGATTGGTTTCAGAACGGCTTGCATTGAAATTTACTATTCTTTGCCAGACATTCATTGTGCAAAAAAGTAATTTTCGCGGCGAGTTATGCATATTGAGTAATTTGCCGATTGGTTTCAGAACGGCTTGCATCAAAATTAACTATTTTTTGCCAGACATTCAATGTTGAACAAAAGTGATTTTCTCGGCGTGTTAAGCATTTTGAGTAATTTGCCGACTGGTTTCAGACCGGCTTGCATCATAATTAACTATTTTTTGCTAGACATTCATTGTGGAAAAAAGTGATTTTCTCGGCGAGTTAAGCGTTTTGAGTAATTTGCCGATTGTTTTCACAACAGCTTGCATTGAAATTTACTATTTCTTGCCAGACATTCATTGTGCAAAAATAGTGGTTTTCGCGGCGAGTTAAGCATATTGAGTAATTTGCCGATTGGTTTCAGAACGGCTTGCATTGAAAATTACTATTCTTTGCCAGACATTCATTGTGGAACAAAAGTGATTTTCTCGGCGAGTTAAGCATTTTGAGTAATTTGCCGATTGGTTTCAGAACGTCTTGCATCAAAATTAACTATTTTTTGCCAGACATTCATTGTGGAAAAAAGGTGATTTTCTCGGCGAGTTAAGCATTTTGAGTAATTTGCCGATTGGTTTCAGAACGGCTTGCAGTGAAATTTACTATTCTTTGCCAGACATTCATTGTGCAAAAAAAAAGTGATTTTCGCGGCGAGTTAAGCATATTGAGTAATTTGCCGATTGGTTTCAGAACGGCTTGCATCAAAATTAACTATTTTTTGCCAGACATTCATTGTTGAACAAAAGTGATTTTCTCGGCGAGTTAAGCATTTTGAGTAATTTGCCGATTGGTTTCAGAACGGCTTGCATTGAAATTTACTATTCTTTGCCAGACATTCATTGTGGAAAAAAGGTGATTTTCTCGGCGAGTTAAGCATTTTGAGTAAGTTGCCGATTGGTTTCAGAACGGCTTGCATCAAAATTAACTATTTTTTGCCAGACATTCATTGTGGAAAAAAGGTGATTTTCTCGGCGAGTTAAGCATTTTGAGTCATTTGCCGATTGGTTTCAGAACGGCTTGCATTGAAATTTACTATTCTTTGCCAGCCATTCATTGTGCAAAAGAAGTGATTTTCGCGGCGAGTTAAGCATATTGAGTAATTTGCCGATTGGTTTCAGAACGGCTTGCATCAAAATTAACTATTTTTTGCCAGACATTCATTGTTGAACAAAAGTGATTTTCTCGGCGTGTTTAGCATTTTGAGTAATTTGCCGATTGGTTTCAGAACGGCTTGCATCAAAATTAACTATTTTTTGCCAGACATTCATTGTGGAAAAAAGTGATTTTCTCGACGAGTTAAGCATTTTGAGTTATTTGCCGACTGGTTTCAGAACGGCTTGCATCAAAATTAACTATTTTTTGCCAGACATTCATTGTGGAAAAAAGTGATTTTCTCGACGAGTTAAGCATTTTCAGTAATTTGCCGACTGGTTTCAGACCGGCTTGCATCATAATTTACTATTATTTGCTAGACATTCATTGAGCAAAGAAAGTGATTTTCGCGGCGAGTTAAGCATATTGAGTAATTTGCCGATTGGTTTCAGAACGGCTTGCATCAAAATTAACTATTTTTTGCCAGACATTCATTGCTGAACAAAAGTGATTTTCTCGGCGTGTTAAGCATTTTGAGTAATTTGCCGATTGGTTTCAGAACGGCTTGCATCAAAATTAACTATTTTTTGCCAGACATTCATTGTGGGGAAAAAAAGTGATTTTCGCGGCGAGTTCAGGAATTTGAGTTATTTGCCGATTGGTTTCAGAACGGCTTGCATCAAAATTAACTATTTTTTGCCAGACATTCATTGTGGAAAAAAGTGATTTTCTCGGCGAGTTAAGCATTTTCAGTAATTTGCCGATTGGTTTCAGAACGGCTTGCATTGAAATTTACTATTCTTTGCCAGACATTCATTGTGGAAAAAAAGTGATTTTCTCGGCGAGTTAAGCATTTTGAGTAAGTTGCTGATTGGTTTCAGAACGGCTTGTATCAAAATTAACTATTTTTTGCCAGACATTCATTGTGGAAAAAAGGTGATTTTCTCGGCGAGTTAAGCATTTTGAGTAATTTGCCGATTGGTTTCAGAACGGCTTGCATTGAAATTTACTATTCTTTGCCAGACATTCATTGTGGAAAAAAAGTAATTTTCGCGGCGAGTTAAGCATATTGAGTAAGTTGCCGATTGGTTTCAGAACGGCTTGCATCAAAATTAACTATTTTTTGCCAGACATTCATTGTGGAAAAAAGGTGATTTTCTCGGCGAGTTAAGCATTTTGAGTAATTTGCCTATTGGTTTCAGAACGGCTTGCATTGAAATTTACTATTCTTTGCCTGACATTCATTGTGCAAAAAAAGTGATTTTCGCGGCGAGTTAAGCATATTGAGTAAGTTGCCGATTGGTTTCAGAACGGCTTGCATCAAAATTAACTATTTTTTGCCAGACATTCATTGTTGAACAAAAGTGATTTTCTCGGCGAGTTAAGCATTTTGAGTAATTTGCCGATTGGTTTCAGAACGGCTTGCATTGAAATTTACTATTCTTTGCCAGACATTCATTGTGGAAAAAAAGTGATTTTCTCGGCGAGTTAAGCATTTTGAGTAAGTTGCCGATTGGTTTCAGAACGGCTTGCATCAAAATTAACTATTTTTTGCCAGACATTCATTGTGGAAAACAATTGATTTTCTCGGCGAGTTAAGCATTTTGAGTAAGTTGCCGATTGGTTTCAGAACGGCTTGCATCAAAATTAACTATTTTTTGCCAGACATTCATTGTGGATAAAAGGTGATTTTCTTGGCGAGTTAAGCATTTTGAGTCATTTGCCGATTGGTTTCAGAACGGCTTGCATTGAAATTTACTATTGTTTGCCAGACATTCATTGTGCAAAAAAAGTGATTTTCGCGGCGAGTTAAGCATATTGAGTAATTTGCCGATTGGTTTCAGAACGGCTTGCATCAAAATTAACTATTTTTTGCCAGACATTCATTGTGGAAAAAAAGTGATTTTCTCGGCGAGTTAAGCATTTTGAGTAATTTGCCGATTGGTTTCAGAACGGCTTGCATTGAAATTTACTATTCTTTGCCAGACATTCATTGTGGAAAAAAAGTGATTTTCTCGGCGAGTTAAGCATTTTGTGTAAGTTGCCGATTGGTTTCAGAACGGCTTGCATCAAAATTAACTATTTTTTGCCAGACATTCATTGTGGAAAAAAGGTGATTTTCTCGGCGAGTTAAGCATTTTGAGTAATTTGCCGATTGGTTTCAGAACGGCTTGCATTGAAATTTACTATTCTTTGCCAGACATTCATTGTGCAAAAAAAGTGATTTTCTCGGCGAGTTAAGCATTTTGATTAATTTGCCGATTGGTTTCAGAACGGCTTGCATTGAAATTTACTATTCTTTGCCAGACATTCATTGTGGAAAAAATGTGATTTTCTCGGCGAGTGAAGCATTTTGAGTAAGTTGCCGATTGGTTTCAGAACGGCTTGCATCAAAATTAACTATTTTTTGCCAGACATTCATTGTGGAAAAAAGGTGATTTTCTCGGCGAGTTAAGCATTTTGAGTCATTTGACGATTGGTTTCAGAACGGCTTGCATTGAAATTTACTATTCTTTGCCAGACATTCATTGTGCAAAAAAAGTGATTTTCGCGGCGAGTTAAGCATATTGAGTAATTTGCCGATTGGTTTCAGAACGGCTTGCATCAAAATTAACTATTTTTTGCCAGACATTCATTGTTGAACAAAAGTGATTTTCTCGGCGAGTTAAGCATTTTGAGTAATTTGCCGATTGGTTTCAGAACGGCTTGCATTGAAATTTACTATTCTTTGCCAGACATTCATTGTGGAAAAAAAGTGATTTTCTCGGCGAGTTAAGCATTTTGAGTAAGTTGCCGATTGGTTTCAGAACGGCTTGCATCAAAATTAACTATTTTTTGCCAGACATTCATTGTGGAAAAAAATTGATTTTCTCGGCGAGTTAAGCATTTTGAGTAATTTGCCGATTGGTTTCAGAACGGCTTGCATTGAAATTTACTATTCTTTGCCAGACATTCATTGTGCAAAGAAAGTGATTTTCGCGGCGAGTTAAGCATTTTGAATAATTTGCCGATTGGTTTCAGAACGGCTTGCATTGAAATTTACTATTCTTTGCCAGACATTCATTGTGGAAAAAATGTGATTTTCTCGGCGAGTTAAGCATTTTGAGTAAGTTGCCGATTGGTTTCAGAACGGCTTGCATCAAAATTAACTATTTTTTGCCAGACATTCATTGTTGAACAAAAGTGATTTTCTCGGCGAGTTAAGCATTTTGAGTAATTTGCCGATTGGTTTCAGAACGGCTTGCATTGAAATTTACTATTCTTTGCCAGACATTCATTGTGGAAAAAAAGTGATTTTCTCGGCGAGTTAAGCATTTTGAGTAAGTTGCCGATTGGTTTCAGAACGGCTTGCATCAAAATTAACTATTTTTTGCCAGACATTCATTGTGGAGAAAAAATTGATTTTCTCGGCGAGTTAAGCATTTTGAGTAATTTGCCGATTTGTTTCAGAACGGCTTGCATTGAAATTTACTATTCTTTGCCAGACATTCATTGTGCAAAGAAAGTGATTTTCGCGGCGAGTTAAGCATTTTGAGTCATTTGACGATTGGTTTCAGAACGGCTTGCATTGAAATTTACTATTCTTTGCCAGACATTCATTGTGCAAAAAAAGTGATTTTCGCGGCGAGTTAAGCATATTGAGTAATTTGCCGATTGGTTTCAGAACGGCTTGCATCAAAATTAACTATTTTTTGCCAGACATTCATTGTTGAACAAAAGTGATTTTCTCGGCGAGTTAAGCATTTTGAGTAATTTGCCGATTGGTTTCAGAACGGCTTGCATTGAAATTTACTATTCTTTGCCAGACATTCATTGTGGAAAAAAAGTGATTTTCTCGGCGAGTTAAGCATTTTGAGTAAGTTGCCGATTGGTTTCAGAACGGCTTGCATCAAAATTAACTATTTTTTGCCAGACATTCATTGTGGAAAAAAATTGATTTTCTCGGCGAGTTAAGCATTTTGAGTAATTTGCCGATTGGTTTCAGAACGGCTTGCATTGAAATTTACTATTCTTTGCCAGACATTCATTGTGCAAAGAAAGTGATTTTCGCGGCGAGTTAAGCATTTTGAGTAATTTGCCGATTGGTTTCAGAACGGCTTGCATTGAAATTTACTATTCTTTGCCAGACATTCATTGTGGAAAAAATGTGATTTTCTCGGCGAGTTAAGCATTTTGAGTAAGTTGCCGATTGGTTTCAGAACGGCTTGCATCAAAATTAACTATTTTTTGCCAGACATTCATTGTTGAACAAAAGTGATTTTCTCGGCGAGTTAAGCATTTTGAGTAATTTGCCGATTGGTTTCAGAACGGCTTGCATTGAAATTTACTATTCTTTGCCAGACATTCATTGTGGAAAAAAAGTGATTTTCTCGGCGAGTTAAGCATTTTGAGTAAGTTGCCGATTGGTTTCAGAACGGCTTGCATCAAAATTAACTATTTTTTGCCAGACATTCATTGTGGAGAAAAAATTGATTTTCTCGGCGAGTTAAGCATTTTGAGTAATTTGCCGATTTGTTTCAGAACGGCTTGCATTGAAATTTACTATTCTTTGCCAGACATTCATTGTGCAAAGAAAGTGATTTTCGCGGCGAGTTAAGCATTTTGAGTAATTTGCCGATTGGTTTCAGAACGGCTTGCATCAAAATTAACTATTTTTTGCCAGACATTCATTGTGGAAAAAAAGTGATTTTCTCGGCGCGTTAAGCATTTTGAGGAATTTGCCGATTGGTTTCAGAACGGCTTGCATCAAAATTAACTATTTTTTGCCAGACATTCATTGTGGAAAAAAGGTGATTTTCTCGGCGAGTTAAGCATTTTGAGTAATTTGCCGATTGGTTTCAGAACGGCTTGCATTGAAATTTACTATTCTTTGCCAGACATTCATTGTGCAAAAAAACGTGATTTTCGCGGCGAGTTAAGCATATTGAGTAATTTGCCGATTGGTTTCAGAACGGCTTGCATCAAAATTAACTATTTTTTGCCAGACATTCATTGTTGAACAAAAGTGATTTTCTCGGCGAGTTAAGCATTTTGATTAATTTGCCGATTGGTTTCAGAACGGCTTGCATTGAAATTTACTATTCTTTGCCAGACATTCATTGTGGAAAAAATGTGATTTTCTCGGCGAGTTAAGCATTTTGAGTAAGTTGCCGATTGGTTTCAGAACGGCTTGCATCAAAATTAACTATTTTTTGCCAGACATTCATTGTGGAAAAAAGGTGATTTTCTCGGCGAGTTAAGCATTTTGAGTCATTTGACGATTGGTTTCAGAACGGCTTGCATTGAAATTTACTATTCTTTGCCAGACATTCATTGTGCAAAAAAAGTGATTTTCGCGGCGAGTTAAGCATATTGAGTAATTTGCCGATTGGTTTCAGAACGGCTTGCATCAAAATTAACTATTTTTTGCCAGACATTCATTGTTGAACAAAAGTGATTTTCTCGGCGAGTTAAGCATTTTGAGTAATTTGCCGATTGGTTTCAGAACGGCTTGCATTGAAATTTACTATTCTTTGCCAGACATTCATTGTGGAAAAAAAGTGATTTTCTCGGCGAGTTAAGCATTTTGAGTAAGTTGCCGATTGGTTTCAGAACGGCTTGCATCAAAATTAACTATTTTTTGCCAGACATTCATTGTGGAAAAAAATTGATTTTCTCGGCGAGTTAAGCATTTTGAGTAATTTGCCGATTGGTTTCAGAACGGCTTGCATTGAAATTTACTATTCTTTGCCAGACATTCATTGTGCAAAGAAAGTGATTTTCGCGGCGAGTTAAGCATTTTGAGTAATTTGCCGATTGGTTTCAGAACGGCTTGCATTGAAATTTACTATTCTTTGCCAGACATTCATTGTGGAAAAAATGTGATTTTCTCGGCGAGTTAAGCATTTTGAGTAAGTTGCCGATTGGTTTCAGAACGGCTTGCATCAAAATTAACTATTTTTTGCCAGACATTCATTGTGGAAAAAAGGTGATTTTCTCGGCGAGTTAAGCATTTTGAGTCATTTGCCGATTGGTTTCAGAACGGCTTGCATTGAAATTTACTATTGTTTGCCAGACATTCATTGTGCAAAAAAAGTGATTTTCGCGGCGAGTTAAGCATATTGAGTAATTTGCCGATTGGTTTCAGAACGGCTTGCATCAAAATTAACTATTTTTTGCCAGACATTCATTGTGGAAAAAAAGTGATTTTCTCGGCGAGTTAAGCATTTTGAGTAATTTGCCGATTGGGTTCAGAACGGCTTGCATTGAAATTTACTATTCTTTGCCAGACATTCATTGTGGAAAAAAAGTGATTTTCTCGGCGAGTTAAGCATTTTGTGTAAGTTGCCGATTGGTTTCAGAACGGCTTGCATCAAAATTAACTATTTTTTGCCAGACATTCATTGTGGAAAAAAGGTGATTTTCTCGGCGAGTTAAGCATTTTGAGTAATTTGCCGATTGGTTTCAGAACGGCTTGCATTGAAATTTACTATTCTTTGCCAGACATTCATTGTGCAAAAAAAGTGATTTTCTCGGCGAGTTAAGCATTTTGATTAATTTGCCGATTGGTTTCAGAACGGCTTGCATTGAAATTTACTATTCTTTGCCAGACATTCATTGTGGAAAAAATGTGATTTTCTCGGCGAGTTAAGCATTTTGAGTAAGTTGCCGATTGGTTTCAGAACGGCTTGCATCAAAATTAACTATTTTTTGCCAGACATTCATTGTGGAAAAAAGGTGATTTTCTCGGCGAGTTAAGCATTTTGAGTCATTTGACGATTGGTTTCAGAACGGCTTGCATTGAAATTTACTATTCTTTGCCAGACATTCATTGTGCAAAAAAAGTGATTTTCGCGGCGAGTTAAGCATATTGAGTAATTTGCCGATTGGTTTCAGAACGGCTTGCATCAAAATTAACTATTTTTTGCCAGACATTCATTGTTGAACAAAAGTGTTTTTCTCGGCGAGTTAAGCATTTTGAGTAATTTGCCGATTGGTTTCAGAACGGCTTGCATTGAAATTTACTATTCTTTGCCAGACATTCATTGTGGAAAAAAAGTGATTTTCTCGGCGAGTTAAGCATTTTGAGTAAGTTGCCGATTGGTTTCAGAACGGCTTGCATCAAAATTAACTATTTTTTGCCAGACATTCATTGTGGAAAAAAATTGATTTTCTCGGCGAGTTAAGCATTTTGAGTAATTTGCCGATTGGTTTCAGAACGGCTTGCATTGAAATTTACTATTCTTTGCCAGACATTCATTGTGCAAAGAAAGTGATTTTCGCGGCGAGTTAAGCATTTTGAGTAATTTGCCGATTGGTTTCAGAACGGCTTGCATTGAAATTTACTATTCTTTGCCAGACATTCATTGTGGAAAAAATGTGATTTTCTCGGCGAGTTAAGCATTTTGAGTAAGTTGCCGATTGGTTTCAGAACGGCTTGCATCAAAATTAACTATTTTTTGCCAGACATTCATTGTTGAACAAAAGTGATTTTCTCGGCGAGTTAAGCATTTTGAGTAATTTGCCGATTGGTTTCAGAACGGCTTGCATTGAAATTTACTATTCTTTGCCAGACATTCATTGTGGAAAAAAAGTGATTTTCTCGGCGAGTTAAGCATTTTGAGTAAGTTGCCGATTGGTTTCAGAACGGCTTGCATCAAAATTAACTATTTTTTGCCAGACATTCATTGTGGAGAAAAAATTGATTTTCTCGGCGAGTTAAGCATTTTGAGTAATTTGCCGATTGGTTTCAGAACGGCTTGCATTGAAATTTACTATTCTTTGCCAGACATTCATTGTGCAAAGAAAGTGATTTTCGCGGCGAGTTAAGCATTTTGAGTAATTTGCCGATTGGTTTCAGAACGGCTTGCATCAAAATTAACTATTTTTTGCCAGACATTCATTGTGGAAAAAAAGTGATTTTCTCGGCGCGTTAAGCATTTTGAGGAATTTGCCGATTGGTTTCAGAACGGCTTGCATCAAAATTAACTATTTTTTGCCAGACATTCATTGTGGAAAAAAGGTGATTTTCTCGGCGAGTTAAGCATTTTGAGTAATTTGCCGATTGGTTTCAGAACGGCTTGCATTGAAATTTACTATTCTTTGCCAGACATTCATTGTGCAAAAAAACGTGATTTTCGCGGCGAGTTAAGCATATTGAGTAATTTGCCGATTGGTTTCAGAACGGCTTGCATCAAAATTAACTATTTTTTGCCAGACATTCATTGTTGAACAAAAGTGATTTTCTCGGCGAGTTAAGCATTTTGATTAATTTGCCGATTGGTTTCAGAACGGCTTGCATTGAAATTTACTATTCTTTGCCAGACATTCATTGTGGAAAAAATGTGATTTTCTCGGCGAGTTAAGCATTTTGAGTAAGTTGCCGATTGGTTTCAGAACGGCTTGCATCAAAATTAACTATTTTTTGCCAGACATTCATTGTGGAAAAAAGGTGATTTTCTCGGCGAGTTAAGCATTTTGAGTCATTTGACGATTGGTTTCAGAACGGCTTGCATTGAAATTTACTATTCTTTGCCAGACATTCATTGTGCAAAAAAAGTGATTTTCGCGGCGAGTTAAGCATATTGAGTAATTTGCCGATTGGTTTCAGAACGGCTTGCATCAAAATTAACTATTTTTTGCCAGACATTCATTGTTGAACAAAAGTGATTTTCTCGGCGAGTTAAGCATTTTGAGTAATTTGCCGATTGGTTTCAGAACGGCTTGCATTGAAATTTACTATTCTTTGCCAGACATTCATTGTGGAAAAAAAGTGATTTTCTCGGCGAGTTAAGCATTTTGAGTAAGTTGCCGATTGGTTTCAGAACGGCTTGCATCAAAATTAACTATTTTTTGCCAGACATTCATTGTGGAAAAAAATTGATTTTCTCGGCGAGTTAAGCATTTTGAGTAATTTGCCGATTGGTTTCAGAACGGCTTGCATTGAAATTTACTATTCTTTGCCAGACATTCATTGTGCAAAGAAAGTGATTTTCGCGGCGAGTTAAGCATTTTGAGTAATTTGCCGATTGGTTTCAGAACGGCTTGCATTGAAATTTACTATTCTTTGCCAGACATTCATTGTGGAAAAAATGTGATTTTCTCGGCGAGTTAAGCATTTTGAGTAAGTTGCCGATTGGTTTCAGAACGGCTTGCATCAAAATTAACTATTTTTTGCCAGACATTCATTGTTGAACAAAAGTGATTTTCTCGGCGAGTTAAGCATTTTGAGTAATTTGCCGATTGGTTTCAGAACGGCTTGCATTGAAATTTACTATTCTTTGCCAGACATTCATTGTGGAAAAAAAGTGATTTTCTCGGCGAGTTAAGCATTTTGAGTAAGTTGCCGATTGGTTTCAGAACGGCTTGCATCAAAATTAACTATTTTTTGCCAGACATTCATTGTGGAGAAAAAATTGATTTTCTCGGCGAGTTAAGCATTTTGAGTAATTTGCCGATTGGTTTCAGAACGGCTTGCATTGAAATTTACTATTCTTTGCCAGACATTCATTGTGCAAAGAAAGTGATTTTCGCGGCGAGTTAAGCATTTTGAGTAATTTGCCGATTGGTTTCAGAACGGCTTGCATCAAAATTAACTATTTTTTGCCAGACATTCATTGTGGAAAAAAAGTGATTTTCTCGGCGCGTTAAGCATTTTGAGGAATTTGCCGATTGGTTTCAGAACGGCTTGCATCAAAATTAACTATTTTTTGCCAGACATTCATTGTGGAAAAAAGGTGATTTTCTCGGCGAGTTAAGCATTTTGAGTAATTTGCCGATTGGTTTCAGAACGGCTTGCATTGAAATTTACTATTCTTTGCCAGACATTCATTGTGCAAAAAAACGTGATTTTCGCGGCGAGTTAAGCATATTGAGTAATTTGCCGATTGGTTTCAGAACGGCTTGCATCAAAATTAACTATTTTTTGCCAGACATTCATTGTTGAACAAAAGTGATTTTCTCGGCGAGTTAAGCATTTTGATTAATTTGCCGATTGGTTTCAGAACGGCTTGCATTGAAATTTACTATTCTTTGCCAGACATTCATTGTGGAAAAAATGTGATTTTCTCGGCGAGTTAAGCATTTTGAGTAAGTTGCCGATTGGTTTCAGAACGGCTTGCATCAAAATTAACTATTTTTTGCCAGACATTCATTGTGGAAAAAAGGTGATTTTCTCGGCGAGTTAAGCATTTTGAGTCATTTGACGATTGGTTTCAGAACGGCTTGCATTGAAATTTACTATTCTTTGCCAGACATTCATTGTGCAAAAAAAGTGATTTTCGCGGCGAGTTAAGCATATTGAGTAATTTGCCGATTGGTTTCAGAACAGCTTGCATCAAAATTAACTATTTTTTGCCAGACATTCATTGTTGAACAAAAGTGATTTTCTCGGCGAGTTAAGCATTTTGAGTAATTTGCCGATTGGTTTCAGAACGGCTTGCATTGAAATTTACTATTCTTTGCCAGACATTCATTGTGGAAAAAAAGTGATTTTCTCGGCGAGTTAAGCATTTTGAGTAAGTTGCCGATTGGTTTCAGAACGGCTTGCATCAAAATTAACTATTTTTTGCCAGACATTCATTGTGGAAAAAAATTGATTTTCTCGGCGAGTTAAGCATTTTGAGTAATTTGCCGATTGGTTTCAGAACGGCTTGCATTGAAATTTACTATTCTTTGCCAGACATTCATTGTGCAAAGAAAGTGATTTTCGCGGCGAGTTAAGCATTTTGAGTAATTTGCCGATTGGTTTCAGAACGGCTTGCATTGAAATTTACTATTCTTTGCCAGACATTCATTGTGGAAAAAATGTGATTTTCTCGGCGAGTTAAGCATTTTGAGTAAGTTGCCGATTGGTTTCAGAACGGCTTGCATCAAAATTAACTACTTTTTGCCAGACATTCATTGTGGAAAAAAGGTGATTTTCTCGGCGAGTTAAGCATTTTGAGTCATTTGCCGATTGGTTTCAGAACGGCTTGCATTGAAATTTACTATTCTTTGCCAGACATTCATTGTGCAAAAAAAGTGATTTTCGCGGCGAGTTAAGCATATTGAGTAATTTGCCGATTGGTTTCAGAACGGCTTGCATCAAAATTAACTATTTTTTGCCAGACATTCATTGTTGAACAAAAGTGATTTTCTCGGCGAGTTAAGCATTTTGAGTAATTTGCCGATTGGTTTCAGAACGGCTTGCATTGAAATTTACTATTCTTTGCCAGACATTCATTGTGGAAAAAAAGTGATTTTCTCGGCGAGTTAAGCATTTTGAGTAAGTTGCCGATTGGTTTCAGAACGGCTTGCATCAAAATTAACTATTTTTTGCCAGACATTCATTGTGGAGAAAAAATTGATTTTCTCGGCGAGTTAAGCATTTTGAGTAATTTGCCGATTGGTTTCAGAACGGCTTGCATTGAAATTTACTATTCTTTGCCAGACATTCATTGTGGGGAAAAAAGTAATTTTCGCGGCGAGTTATGCATATTGAGTAATTTGCCGATTGGTTTCAGAACGGCTTGCATCAAAATTAACTATTTTTTGCCAGACATTCAATGTTGAACAAAAGTGATTTTCTCGGCGTGTTAAGCATTTTGAGTAATTTGCCGACTGGTTTCAGACCGGCTTGCATCATAATTAACTATTTTTTGCTAGACATTCATTGTGGAAAAAAGTGATTTTCTCGGCGAGTTAAGCGTTTTGAGTAATTTGCCGATTGTTTTCACAACAGCTTGCATTGAAATTTACTATTTCTTGCCAGACATTCATTGTGCAAAAAAAGTGGTTTTCGCGGCGAGTTAAGCATATTGAGTAATTTGCCGATTGGTTTCAGAACGGCTTGCATCAAAATTAACAATTTTTTGCCAGACATACATTGTGGGGAAAAACGTGATTTTCCCGGCGAGTTAAGTATTTTGAGTAAGTTGCGGATTGGTTTCAGAACGGCTTGCATCAAAATTAACTATTTTTTGCCAGACATTCATTGTGGGAAAAAAAGTGATTTTCTCGGCGAGTTTAGCTTTTTGAGTAATTTGCAGATTGGTTTCAGAACGGCTTGCATTGAAATTTACTATTCTTTGCCAGACATTCATTGTGGAACAAAAGTGATTTTCTCGGCGAGTTAAGCATTTTGAGTAATTTGCCGATTGGTTTCAGAACGGCTTGCATCAAAATTAACTATTTTTTGCCAGACATTCATTGTTGAACAAAAGTGATTTTCTCGGCGAGTTAAGCATTTTGATTAATTTGCCGATTGGTTTCAGAACGGCTTGCATTGAAATTTACTATTCTTTGCCAGACATTCATTGTGGAAAAAATGTGATTTTCTCGGCGAGTTAAGCATTTTGAGTAAGTTGCCGATTGGTTTCAGAACGGCTTGCATCAAAATTAACTATTTTTTGCCAGACATTCATTGTGGAAAAAAGGTGATTTTCTCGGCGAGTTAAGCATTTTGAGTCATTTGACGATTGGTTTCAGAACGGCTTGCATTGAAATTTACTATTCTTTGCCAGACATTCATTGTGCAAAAAAAGTGATTTTCGCGGCGAGTTAAGCATATTGAGTAATTTGCCGATTGGTTTCAGAACGGCTTGCATCAAAATTAACTATTTTTTGCCAGACATTCATTGTTGAACAAAAGTGATTTTCTCGGCGAGTTAAGCATTTTGAGTAATTTGCCGATTGGTTTCAGAACGGCTTGCATTGAAATTTACTATTCTTTGCCAGACATTCATTGTGGAAAAAAAGTGATTTTCTCGGCGAGTTAAGCATTTTGAGTAAGTTGCCGATTGGTTTCAGAACGGCTTGCATCAAAATTAACTATTTTTTGCCAGACATTCATTGTTGAACAAAAGTGATTTTCTCGGCGAGTTAAGCATTTTGAGTAATTTGCCGATTGGTTTCAGAACGGCTTGCATTGAAATTTACTATTCTTTGCCAGACATTCATTGTGGAAAAAAAGTGATTTTCTCGGCGAGTTAAGCATTTTGAGTAAGTTGCCGATTGGTTTCAGAACGGCTTGCATCAAAATTAACTATTTTTTGCCAGACATTCATTGTTGAACAAAAGTGATTTTCTCGGCGAGTTAAGCATTTTGAGTAATTTGCCGATTGGTTTCAGAACGGCTTGCATTGAAATTTACTATTCTTTGCCAGACATTCATTGTGGAAAAAAAGTGATTTTCTCGGCGAGTTAAGCATTTTGAGTAAGTTGCCGATTGGTTTCAGAACGGCTTGCATCAAAATTAACTATTTTTTGCCAGACATTCATTGTGGAGAAAAAATTGATTTTCTCGGCGAGTTAAGCATTTTGAGTAATTTGCCGATTGGTTTCAGAACGGCTTGCATTGAAATTTACTATTCTTTGCCAGACATTCATTGTGGGGAAAAAAGTAATTTTCGCGGCGAGTTATGCATATTGAGTAATTTGCCGATTGGTTTCAGAACGGCTTGCATCAAAATTAACTATTTTTTGCCAGACATTCAATGTTGAACAAAAGTGATTTTCTCGGCGTGTTAAGCATTTTGAGTAATTTGCCGACTGGTTTCAGACCGGCTTGCATCATAATTAACTATTTTTTGCTAGACATTCATTGTGGAAAAAAGTGATTTTCTCGGCGAGTTAAGCGTTTTGAGTAATTTGCCGATTGTTTTCACAACAGCTTGCATTGAAATTTACTATTTCTTGCCAGACATTCATTGTGCAAAAAAAGTGGTTTTCGCGGCGAGTTAAGCATATTGAGTAATTTGCCGATTGGTTTCAGAACGGCTTGCATCAAAATTAACAATTTTTTGCCAGACATACATTGTGGGGAAAAACGTGATTTTCCCGGCGAGTTAAGTATTTTGAGTAAGTTGCGGATTGGTTTCAGAACGGCTTGCATCAAAATTAACTATTTTTTGCCAGACATTCATTGTGGGAAAAAAAGTGATTTTCTCGGCGAGTTTAGCTTTTTGAGTAATTTGCAGATTGGTTTCAGAACGGCTTGCATTGAAATTTACTATTCTTTGCCAGACATTCATTGTGGAACAAAAGTGATTTTCTCGGCGAGTTAAGCATTTTGAGTAATTTGCCGATTGGTTTCAGAACGGCTTGCATCAAAATTAACTATTTTTTGCCAGACATTCATTGTTGAACAAAAGTGATTTTCTCGGCGAGTTAAGCATTTTGATTAATTTGCCGATTGGTTTCAGAACGGCTTGCATTGAAATTTACTATTCTTTGCCAGACATTCATTGTGGAAAAAATGTGATTTTCTCGGCGAGTTAAGCATTTTGAGTAAGTTGCCGATTGGTTTCAGAACGGCTTGCATCAAAATTAACTATTTTTTGCCAGACATTCATTGTGGAAAAAAGGTGATTTTCTCGGCGAGTTAAGCATTTTGAGTCATTTGACGATTGGTTTCAGAACGGCTTGCATTGAAATTTACTATTCTTTGCCAGACATTCATTGTGCAAAAAAAGTGATTTTCGCGGCGAGTTAAGCATATTGAGTAATTTGCCGATTGGTTTCAGAACGGCTTGCATCAAAATTAACTATTTTTTGCCAGACATTCATTGTTGAACAAAAGTGATTTTCTCGGCGAGTTAAGCATTTTGAGTAATTTGCCGATTGGTTTCAGAACGGCTTGCATTGAAATTTACTATTCTTTGCCAGACATTCATTGTGGAAAAAAAGTGATTTTCTCGGCGAGTTAAGCATTTTGAGTAAGTTGCCGATTGGTTTCAGAACGGCTTGCATCAAAATTAACTATTTTTTGCCAGACATTCATTGTGGAAAAAAATTGATTTTCTCGGCGAGTTAAGCATTTTGAGTAATTTGCCGATTGGTTTCAGAACGGCTTGCATTGAAATTTACTATTCTTTGCCAGACATTCATTGTGCAAAGAAAGTGATTTTCGCGGCGAGTTAAGCATTTTGAGTAATTTGCCGATTGGTTTCAGAACGGCTTGCATTGAAATTTACTATTCTTTGCCAGACATTCATTGTGGAAAAAATGTGATTTTCTCGGCGAGTTAAGCATTTTGAGTAAGTTGCCGATTGGTTTCAGAACGGCTTGCATCAAAATTAACTATTTTTTGCCAGACATTCATTGTGGAAAAAAGGTGATTTTCTCGGCGAGTTAAGCATTTTGAGTCATTTGCCGATTGGTTTCAGAACGGCTTGCATTGAAATTTACTATTCTTTGCCAGACATTCATTGTGCAAAAAAAGTGATTTTCGCGGCGAGTTAAGCATATTGAGTAATTTGCCGATTGGTTTCAGAACGGCTTGCATCAAAATTAACTATTTTTTGCCAGACATTCATTGTTGAACAAAAGTGATTTTCTCGGCGAGTTAAGCATTTTGAGTAATTTGCCGATTGGTTTCAGAACGGCTTGCATTGAAATTTACTATTCTTTGCCAGACATTCATTGTGGAAAAAAAGTGATTTTCTCGGCGAGTTAAGCATTTTGAGTAAGTTGCCGATTGGTTTCAGAACGGCTTGCATCAAAATTAACTATTTTTTGCCAGACATTCATTGTGGAGAAAAAATTGATTTTCTCGGCGAGTTAAGCATTTTGAGTAATTTGCCGATTGGTTTCAGAACGGCTTGCATTGAAATTTACTATTCTTTGCCAGACATTCATTGTGGGGAAAAAAGTAATTTTCGCGGCGAGTTATGCATATTGAGTAATTTGCCGATTGGTTTCAGAACGGCTTGCATCAAAATTAACTATTTTTTGCCAGACATTCAATGTTGAACAAAAGTGATTTTCTCGGCGTGTTAAGCATTTTGAGTAATTTGCCGACTGGTTTCAGACCGGCTTGCATCATAATTAACTATTTTTTGCTAGACATTTATTGTGGAAAAAAGTGATTTTCTCGGCGAGTTAAGCGTTTTGAGTAATTTGCCGATTGTTTTCACAACAGCTTGCATTGAAATTTACTATTTCTTGCCAGACATTCATTGTGCAAAAAAAGTGGTTTTCGCGGCGAGTTAAGCATATTGAGTAATTTGCCGATTGGTTTCAGAACGGCTTGCATCAAAATTAACAATTTTTTGCCAGACATACATTGTGGGGAAAAACGTGATTTTCCCGGCGAGTTAAGTATTTTGAGTAAGTTGCGGATTGGTTTCAGAACGGCTTGCATCAAAATTAACTATTTTTTGCCAGACATTCATTGTGGGAAAAAAAGTGATTTTCTCGGCGAGTTTAGCTTTTTGAGTAATTTGCAGATTGGTTTCAGAACGGCTTGCATTGAAATTTACTATTCTTTGCCAGACATTCATTGTGGAACAAAAGTGATTTTCTCGGCGAGTTAAGCATTTTGAGTAATTTGCCGATTGGTTTCAGAACGGCTTGCATCAAAATTAACTATTTTTTGCCAGACATTCATTGTGGAAAAAAAGTGATTCTCTCGGCGAATTAAGCATTTTGAGTAATTTGCCGATTGGTTTCAGAACGGCTTGCATTGAAATTTACTATTCTTTGCCAGACATTCATTGTGCAAAAAAAGTGATTTTCTCGGCGAGTTAAGCATTTTGAGTAAGTTGCCGATTGGTTTCAGAACGGCTTGCATCAAAATTAACTATTTTTTGCCAGACATTCATTGTGGAAAAAAATTGATTTTCTCGGCGAGTTAAGCATTTTGAGTAATTTGCCGATTGGTTTCAGAACGGCTTGCATTGAAATTTACTATTCTTTGCTAGACATTCATTGAGCAAAGAAAGTGATTTTCGCGGCGAGTTAAGCATATTGAGTAATTTGCCGATTGGTTTCAGAACGGCTGGCATCAAAATTAACTATTTTTTGCCAGACATTCATTGTGGAAAAAAGGTGATTTTCTCGGCGAGTTAAGCATTTTGAGTCATTTGACGATTGGTTTCAGAACGGCTTGCATTGAAATTTACTATTCTTTGCCAGACATTCATTGTGCAAAAAAAGTGATTTTCGCGGCGAGTTAAGCATATTGAGTAATTTGCCGATTGGTTTCAGAACGGCTTGCATCAAAATTAACTATTTTTTGCCAGACATTCATTGTTGAACAAAAGTGATTTTCTCGGCGAGTTAAGCATTTTGAGTAATTTGCCGATTGGTTTCAGAACGGCTTGCATTGAAATTTACTATTCTTTGCCAGACATTCATTGTGGAAAAAAAGTGATTTTCTCGGCGAGTTAAGCATTTTGAGTAAGTTGCCGATTGGTTTCAGAACGGCTTGCATCAAAATTAACTATTTTTTGCCAGACATTCATTGTGGAAAAAAATTGATTTTCTCGGCGAGTTAAGCATTTTGAGTAATTTGCCGATTGGTTTCAGAACGGCTTGCATTGAAATTTACTATTCTTTGCCAGACATTCATTGTGCAAAGAAAGTGATTTTCGCGGCGAGTTAAGCATTTTGAGTAATTTGCCGATTGGTTTCAGAACGGCTTGCATTGAAATTTACTATTCTTTGCCAGACATTCATTGTGGAAAAAATGTGATTTTCTCGGCGAGTTAAGCATTTTGAGTAAGTTGCCGATTGGTTTCAGAACGGCTTGCATCAAAATTAACTATTTTTTGCCAGACATTCATTGTTGAACAAAAGTGATTTTCTCGGCGAGTTAAGCATTTTGAGTAATTTGCCGATTGGTTTCAGAACGGCTTGCATTGAAATTTACTATTCTTTGCCAGACATTCATTGTGGAAAAAAAGTGATTTTCTCGGCGAGTTAAGCATTTTGAGTAAGTTGCCGATTGGTTTCAGAACGGCTTGCATCAAAATTAACTATTTTTTGCCAGACATTCATTGTGGAGAAAAAATTGATTTTCTCGGCGAGTTAAGCATTTTGAGTAATTTGCCGATTGGTTTCAGAACGGCTTGCATTGAAATTTACTATTCTTTGCCAGACATTCATTGTGCAAAGAAAGTGATTTTCGCGGCGAGTTAAGCATTTTGAGTAATTTGCCGATTGGTTTCAGAACGGCTTGCATCAAAATTAACTATTTTTTGCCAGACATTCATTGTGGAAAAAAAGTGATTTTCTCGGCGCGTTAAGCATTTTGAGGAATTTGCCGATTGGTTTCAGAACGGCTTGCATCAAAATTAACTATTTTTTGCCAGACATTCATTGTGGAAAAAAGGTGATTTTCTCGGCGAGTTAAGCATTTTGAGTAATTTGCCGATTGGTTTCAGAACGGCTTGCATTGAAATTTACTATTCTTTGCCAGACATTCATTGTGCAAAAAAACGTGATTTTCGCGGCGAGTTAAGCATATTGAGTAATTTGCCGATTGGTTTCAGAACGGCTTGCATCAAAATTAACTATTTTTTGCCAGACATTCATTGTTGAACAAAAGTGATTTTCTCGGCGAGTTAAGCATTTTGATTAATTTGCCGATTGGTTTCAGAACGGCTTGCATTGAAATTTACTATTCTTTGCCAGACATTCATTGTGGAAAAAATGTGATTTTCTCGGCGAGTTAAGCATTTTGAGTAAGTTGCCGATTGGTTTCAGAACGGCTTGCATCAAAATTAACTATTTTTTGCCAGACATTCATTGTGGAAAAAAGGTGATTTTCTCGGCGAGTTAAGCATTTTGAGTCATTTGACGATTGGTTTCAGAACGGCTTGCATTGAAATTTACTATTCTTTGCCAGACATTCATTGTGCAAAAAAAGTGATTTTCGCGGCGAGTTAAGCATATTGAGTAATTTGCCGATTGGTTTCAGAACGGCTTGCATCAAAATTAACTATTTTTTGCCAGACATTCATTGTTGAACAAAAGTGATTTTCTCGGCGAGTTAAGCATTTTGAGTAATTTGCCGATTGGTTTCAGAACGGCTTGCATTGAAATTTACTATTCTTTGCCAGACATTCATTGTGGAAAAAAAGTGATTTTCTCGGCGAGTTAAGCATTTTGAGTAAGTTGCCGATTGGTTTCAGAACGGCTTGCATCAAAATTAACTATTTTTTGCCAGACATTCATTGTGGAGAAAAAATTGATTTTCTCGGCGAGTTAAGCATTTTGAGTAATTTGCCGATTGGTTTCAGAACGGCTTGCATTGAAATTTACTATTCTTTGCCAGACATTCATTGTGCAAAGAAAGTGATTTTCGCGGCGAGTTAAGCATTTTGAGTAATTTGCCGATTGGTTTCAGAACGGCTTGCATTGAAATTTACTATTCTTTGCCAGACATTCATTGTGGAAAAAATGTGATTTTCTCGGCGAGTTAAGCATTTTGAGTAAGTTGCCGATTGGTTTCAGAACGGCTTGCATCAAAATTAACTATTTTTTGCCAGACATTCATTGTGGAAAAAAGGTGATTTTCTCGGCGAGTTAAGCATTTTGAGTCATTTGCCGATTGGTTTCAGAACGGCTTGCATTGAAATTTACTATTCTTTGCCAGACATTCATTGTGCAAAAAAAGTGATTTTCGCGGCGAGTTAAGCATATTGAGTAATTTGCCGATTGGTTTCAGAACGGCTTGCATCAAAATTAACTATTTTTTGCCAGACATTCATTGTTGAACAAAAGTGATTTTCTCGGCGAGTTAAGCATTTTGAGTAATTTGCCGATTGGTTTCAGAACGGCTTGCATTGAAATTTACTATTCTTTGCCAGACATTCATTGTGGAAAAAAAGTGATTTTCTCGGCGAGTTAAGCATTTTGAGTAAGTTGCCGATTGGTTTCAGAACGGCTTGCATCAAAATTAACTATTTTTTGCCAGACATTCATTGTGGAGAAAAAATTGATTTTCTCGGCGAGTTAAGCATTTTGAGTAATTTGCCGATTGGTTTCAGAACGGCTTGCATTGAAATTTACTATTCTTTGCCAGACATTCATTGTGGGGAAAAAAGTAATTTTCGCGGCGAGTTATGCATATTGAGTAATTTGCCGATTGGTTTCAGAACGGCTTGCATCAAAATTAACTATTTTTTGCCAGACATTCAATGTTGAACAAAAGTGATTTTCTCGGCGTGTTAAGCATTTTGAGTAATTTGCCGACTGGTTTCAGACCGGCTTGCATCATAATTAACTATTTTTTGCTAGACATTCATTGTGGAAAAAAGTGATTTTCTCGGCGAGTTAAGCGTTTTGAGTAATTTGCCGATTGTTTTCACAACAGCTTGCATTGAAATTTACTATTTCTTGCCAGACATTCATTGTGCAAAAAAAGTGGTTTTCGCGGCGAGTTAAGCATATTGAGTAATTTGCCGATTGGTTTCAGAACGGCTTGCATCAAAATTAACAATTTTTTGCCAGACATACATTGTGGGGAAAAACGTGATTTTCCCGGCGAGTTAAGTATTTTGAGTAAGTTGCGGATTGGTTTCAGAACGGCTTGCATCAAAATTAACTATTTTTTGCCAGACATTCATTGTGGGAAAAAAAGTGATTTTCTCGGCGAGTTTAGCTTTTTGAGTAATTTGCAGATTGGTTTCAGAACGGCTTGCATTGAAATTTACTATTCTTTGCCAGACATTCATTGTGGAACAAAAGTGATTTTCTCGGCGAGTTAAGCATTTTGAGTAATTTGCCGATTGGTTTCAGAACGGCTTGCATCAAAATTAACTATTTTTTGCCAGACATTCATTGTTGAACAAAAGTGATTTTCTCGGCGAGTTAAGCATTTTGATTAATTTGCCGATTGGTTTCAGAACGGCTTGCATTGAAATTTACTATTCTTTGCCAGACATTCATTGTGGAAAAAATGTGATTTTCTCGGCGAGTTAAGCATTTTGAGTAAGTTGCCGATTGGTTTCAGAACGGCTTGCATCAAAATTAACTATTTTTTGCCAGACATTCATTGTGGAAAAAAGGTGATTTTCTCGGCGAGTTAAGCATTTTGAGTCATTTGACGATTGGTTTCAGAACGGCTTGCATTGAAATTTACTATTCTTTGCCAGACATTCATTGTGCAAAAAAAGTGATTTTCGCGGCGAGTTAAGCATATTGAGTAATTTGCCGATTGGTTTCAGAACGGCTTGCATCAAAATTAACTATTTTTTGCCAGACATTCATTGTTGAACAAAAGTGATTTTCTCGGCGAGTTAAGCATTTTGAGTAATTTGCCGATTGGTTTCAGAACGGCTTGCATTGAAATTTACTATTCTTTGCCAGACATTCATTGTGGAAAAAAAGTGATTTTCTCGGCGAGTTAAGCATTTTGAGTAAGTTGCCGATTGGTTTCAGAACGGCTTGCATCAAAATTAACTATTTTTTGCCAGACATTCATTGTGGAAAAAAATTGATTTTCTCGGCGAGTTAAGCATTTTGAGTAATTTGCCGATTGGTTTCAGAACGGCTTGCATTGAAATTTACTATTCTTTGCCAGACATTCATTGTGCAAAGAAAGTGATTTTCGCGGCGAGTTAAGCATTTTGAGTAATTTGCCGATTGGTTTCAGAACGGCTTGCATTGAAATTTACTATTCTTTGCCAGACATTCATTGTGGAAAAAATGTGATTTTCTCGGCGAGTTAAGCATTTTGAGTAAGTTGCCGATTGGTTTCAGAACGGCTTGCATCAAAATTAACTATTTTTTGCCAGACATTCATTGTGGAAAAAAGGTGATTTTCTCGGCGAGTTAAGCATTTTGAGTCATTTGCCGATTGGTTTCAGAACGGCTTGCATTGAAATTTACTATTCTTTGCCAGACATTCATTGTGCAAAAAAAGTGATTTTCGCGGCGAGTTAAGCATATTGAGTAATTTGCCGATTGGTTTCAGAACGGCTTGCATCAAAATTAACTATTTTTTGCCAGACATTCATTGTTGAACAAAAGTGATTTTCTCGGCGAGTTAAGCATTTTGAGTAATTTGCCGATTGGTTTCAGAACGGCTTGCATTGAAATTTACTATTCTTTGCCAGACATTCATTGTGGAAAAAAAGTGATTTTCTCGGCGAGTTAAGCATTTTGAGTAAGTTGCCGATTGGTTTCAGAACGGCTTGCATCAAAATTAACTATTTTTTGCCAGACATTCATTGTGGAGAAAAAATTGATTTTCTCGGCGAGTTAAGCATTTTGAGTAATTTGCCGATTGGTTTCAGAACGGCTTGCATTGAAATTTACTATTCTTTGCCAGACATTCATTGTGGGGAAAAAAGTAATTTTCGCGGCGAGTTATGCATATTGAGTAATTTGCCGATTGGTTTCAGAACGGCTTGCATCAAAATTAACTATTTTTTGCCAGACATTCAATGTTGAACAAAAGTGATTTTCTCGGCGTGTTAAGCATTTTGAGTAATTTGCCGACTGGTTTCAGACCGGCTTGCATCATAATTAACTATTTTTTGCTAGACATTTATTGTGGAAAAAAGTGATTTTCTCGGCGAGTTAAGCGTTTTGAGTAATTTGCCGATTGTTTTCACAACAGCTTGCATTGAAATTTACTATTTCTTGCCAGACATTCATTGTGCAAAAAAAGTGGTTTTCGCGGCGAGTTAAGCATATTGAGTAATTTGCCGATTGGTTTCAGAACGGCTTGCATCAAAATTAACAATTTTTTGCCAGACATACATTGTGGGGAAAAACGTGATTTTCCCGGCGAGTTAAGTATTTTGAGTAAGTTGCGGATTGGTTTCAGAACGGCTTGCATCAAAATTAACTATTTTTTGCCAGACATTCATTGTGGGAAAAAAAGTGATTTTCTCGGCGAGTTTAGCTTTTTGAGTAATTTGCAGATTGGTTTCAGAACGGCTTGCATTGAAATTTACTATTCTTTGCCAGACATTCATTGTGGAACAAAAGTGATTTTCTCGGCGAGTTAAGCATTTTGAGTAATTTGCCGATTGGTTTCAGAACGGCTTGCATCAAAATTAACTATTTTTTGCCAGACATTCATTGTGGAAAAAAAGTGATTCTCTCGGCGAATTAAGCATTTTGAGTAATTTGCCGATTGGTTTCAGAACGGCTTGCATTGAAATTTACTATTCTTTGCCAGACATTCATTGTGCAAAAAAAGTGATTTTCTCGGCGAGTTAAGCATTTTGAGTAAGTTGCCGATTGGTTTCAGAACGGCTTGCATCAAAATTAACTATTTTTTGCCAGACATTCATTGTGGAAAAAAATTGATTTTCTCGGCGAGTTAAGCATTTTGAGTAATTTGCCGATTGGTTTCAGAACGGCTTGCATTGAAATTTACTATTCTTTGCTAGACATTCATTGAGCAAAGAAAGTGATTTTCGCGGCGAGTTAAGCATATTGAGTAATTTGCCGATTGGTTTCAGAACGGCTGGCATCAAAATTAACTATTTTTTGCCAGACATTCATTGTGGGGAAAAAAAGTGATTTTCGCGGCGAGTTCAGGAATTTGAGTTATTTGCCGATTGGTTTCAGAACGGCTTGCATCAAAATTAACTATTTTTTGCCAGACATTCATTGTGGAAACAAAGTGATTTTCTCAGCGAGTTAGGCATTTTCAGTAATTTGCCGATTGGTTTCAGAACGGCTTGCATTGAAATTTACTATACTTTGCCAGACATTCATTGTGGAAAAAAGGTGATTTTCTCGGCGAGTTAAGCATTTTGAGTAATTTGCCGATTGGTTTCAGAACGGCTTGCATTGAAATTTACTATTCTTTGCCAGACATTCATTGTGGAAAAAAAGTGATTTTCTCGGCGAGTTAAGCATTTTGAGTAAGTTGCCGATTGGTTTCAGAACGGCTTGCATCAAAATTAACTATTTTTTGCCAGACATTCATTGTGGAGAAAAAATTGATTTTCTCGGCGAGTTAAGCATTTTGAGTAATTTGCCGATTGGTTTCAGAACGGCTTGCATTGAAATTTACTATTCTTTGCCAGACATTCATTGTGGGGAAAAAAGTAATTTTCGCGGCGAGTTATGCATATTGAGTAATTTGCCGATTGGTTTCAGAACGGCTTGCATCAAAATTAACTATTTTTTGCCAGACATTCAATGTTGAACAAAAGTGATTTTCTCGGCGTGTTAAGCATTTTGAGTAATTTGCCGACTGGTTTCAGACCGGCTTGCATCATAATTAACTATTTTTTGCTAGACATTTATTGTGGAAAAAAGTGATTTTCTCGGCGAGTTAAGCGTTTTGAGTAATTTGCCGATTGTTTTCACAACAGCTTGCATTGAAATTTACTATTTCTTGCCAGACATTCATTGTGCAAAAAAAGTGGTTTTCGCGGCGAGTTAAGCATATTGAGTAATTTGCCGATTGGTTTCAGAACGGCTTGCATCAAAATTAACAATTTTTTGCCAGACATACATTGTGGGGAAAAACGTGATTTTCCCGGCGAGTTAAGTATTTTGAGTAAGTTGCGGATTGGTTTCAGAACGGCTTGCATCAAAATTAACTATTTTTTGCCAGACATTCATTGTGGGAAAAAAAGTGATTTTCTCGGCGAGTTTAGCTTTTTGAGTAATTTGCAGATTGGTTTCAGAACGGCTTGCATTGAAATTTACTATTCTTTGCCAGACATTCATTGTGGAACAAAAGTGATTTTCTCGGCGAGTTAAGCATTTTGAGTAATTTGCCGATTGGTTTCAGAACGGCTTGCATCAAAATTAACTATTTTTTGCCAGACATTCATTGTGGAAAAAAAGTGATTCTCTCGGCGAATTAAGCATTTTGAGTAATTTGCCGATTGGTTTCAGAACGGCTTGCATTGAAATTTACTATTCTTTGCCAGACATTCATTGTGCAAAAAAAGTGATTTTCTCGGCGAGTTAAGCATTTTGAGTAAGTTGCCGATTGGTTTCAGAACGGCTTGCATCAAAATTAACTATTTTTTGCCAGACATTCATTGTGGAAAAAAATTGATTTTCTCGGCGAGTTAAGCATTTTGAGTAATTTGCCGATTGGTTTCAGAACGGCTTGCATTGAAATTTACTATTCTTTGCTAGACATTCATTGAGCAAAGAAAGTGATTTTCGCGGCGAGTTAAGCATATTGAGTAATTTGCCGATTGGTTTCAGAACGGCTTGCATCAAAATTAACTATTTTTTGCCAGACATTCATTGTGGGGAAAAAAAGTGATTTTCGCGGCGAGTTCAGGAATTTGAGTTATTTGCCGATTGGTTTCAGAACGGCTTGCATCAAAATTAACTATTTTTTGCCAGACATTCATTGTGGAAACAAAGTGATTTTCTCAGCGAGTTAGGCATTTTCAGTAATTTGCCGATTGGTTTCAGAACGGCTTGCATTGAAATTTACTATACTTTGCCAGACATTCATTGTGGAAAAAAGGTGATTTTCTCGGCGAGTTAAGCATTTTGAGTAATTTGCCGATTGGTTTCAGAACGGCTTGCATTGAAATTTACTATTCTTTGCCAGACATTCATTGTGGAAAAAAAGTAATTTTCGCGGCGAGTTAAGCATATTGAGTAAGTTGCCGATTGGTTTCAGAACGACTTGCATCAAAATTAACTATTTTTTGCCAGACATTCATTGTGGAAAAAAGGTGATTTTCTCGGCGAGTTAAGCATTTTGAGTAATTTGCCGATTGGTTTCAGAACGGCTTGCATTGAAATTTACTATTCTTTGCCTGACATTCATTGTGCAAAAAAAGTGATTTTCGCGGCGAGTTAAGCATATTGAGTAAGTTGCCGATTGGTTTCAGAACGGCTTGCATCAAAATTAACTATTTTTTGCCAGACATTCATTGTTGAACAAAAGTGATTTTCTCGGCGAGTTAAGCATTTTGAGTAATTTGCCGATTGGTTTCAGAACATCTTGCATTGAAATTTACTATTCTTTGCCAGACATTCATTGTGGAAAAAAAGTGATTTTCTCGGCGAGTTAAGCATTTTGAGTAAGTTGCCGATTGGTTTCAGAACGGCTTGCATCAAAAGTAACTATTTTTTGCCTGACATTCATTGTGGAAAAAAATTGATTTTCTCGGCGAGTTAAGCATTTTGAGTAATTTGCCGATTGGTTTCAGAACGGCTTGCATTGAAATTTACTATTCTTTGCCAGTCATTCATTGTGCAAAGAAAGTGATTTTCGCGGCGAGTTAAGCATTTTGAGTAATTTGCCGATTGGTTTCAGAACGGCTTGCATCAAAATTAACTATTTTTTGCCAGACATTCATTGTGGAAAAAAAGTGATTTTCTCGGCGCGTTAAGCATTTTGAGGAATTTGCCGATTGGTTTCAGAACGGCTTGCATCAAAATTAACTATTTTTTGCCAGACATTGATTGTGGAAAAAAAGTGATTTTCTAGGCGAGTTAAGCATTTTGAGCAATTTGCCGATTGGTTTCAGAACGGCTTGCATCAAAATTAACTATTTTTTGCCAGCCATTGATTGTGGAAAAAAAGTGATTTTCTCGGCGAGTTAGGCATTTTGAGTAATTTGCCGATTGGTTTCAGAACGGCTTGCATCAAAATTAACAATTTTTTGCCAGACATTCATTGTGGGGAAAAAAGTGATTTTCGCGGCGAGTTGAGGAATTTGAGTTATTTGCCGATTGGTTTCAGAACGGCTTGCATCAAAATTAACTATTTTTTGCCAGACATTCATTGTGGAAAAAAAGTGATTTTCTCGGCGAGTTAAGCATTTTGAGTAATTTGCCGATTGGTTTCAGAACGGCTTGCATTGAAAATTACTATTCTTTGCCAGACATTCATTGTGGAACAAAAGTGATTTTCTCTGCGAGTTAAGCATTTTGAGTAAGTTGCCGATTGGTTTCAGAACGGCTTGCATCAAAATTAACTATTTTTTGCCAGACATTCATTGTGGGAAAAAAAATGATTTTCTCGGCGAGTTCAGCATTTTGAGTAATTTGCCGATTGGTTTCAGAACGGCTTGCATTGAAATTTACTATTCTTTGCCAGACATTCATTGTGGAACAAAAGTGATTTTCTCGGCGAGTTAAGCATTTTGAGTAATTTGCCGATTGGTTTCAGAACGGCTTGCATCAAAATTAACTATTTTTTGCCAGACATTCGTTGTGGAAAAAATGTGATTTTCTCGGCGAGTTAAGCATTTTGAGTAATTTGCCGATTGGTTTCAGAACGGCTTGCATTGAAATTTACTATTCTTTGCCAGACATTCATTGTGCAAAAAAGTAATTTTCGCGGCGAGTTATGCATATTGAGTAATTTGCCGATTGGTTTCAGAACGGCTTGCATCAAAATTAACTATTTTTTGCCAGACATTCAATGTTGAACAAAAGTGATTTTCTCGGCGTGTTAAGCATTTTGAGTAATTTGCCGACTGGTTTCAGACCGGCTTGCATCATAATTAACTATTTTTTGCTAGACATTCATTGTGGAAAAAAGTGATTTTCTCGGCGAGTTAAGCGTTTTGAGTAATTTGCCGATTGTTTTCACAACAGCTTGCATTGAAATTTACTATTTCTTGCCAGACATTCATTGTGCAAAAATAGTGGTTTTCGCGGCGAGTTAAGCATATTGAGTAATTTGCCGATTGGTTTCAGAACGGCTTGCATTGAAAATTACTATTCTTTGCCAGACATTCATTGTGGAACAAAAGTGATTTTCTCGGCGAGTTAAGCATTTTGAGTAATTTGCCGATTGGTTTCAGAACGTCTTGCATCAAAATTAACTATTTTTTGCCAGACATTCATTGTGGAAAAAAGGTGATTTTCTCGGCGAGTTAAGCATTTTGAGTAATTTGCCGATTGGTTTCAGAACGGCTTGCAGTGAAATTTACTATTCTTTGCCAGACATTCATTGTGCAAAAAAAAAGGGATTTTCGCGGCGAGTTAAGCATATTGAGTAATTTGCCGATTGGTTTCAGAACGGCTTGCATCAAAATTAACTATTTTTTGCCAGACATTCATTGTTGAACAAAAGTGATTTTCTCGGCGAGTTAAGCATTTTGAGTAATTTGCCGATTGGTTTCAGAACGGCTTGCATTGAAATTTACTATTCTTTGCCAGACATTCATTGTGGAAAAAAGGTGATTTTCTCGGCGAGTTAAGCATTTTGAGTCATTTGCCGATTGGTTTCAGAACGGCTTGCATTGAAATTTACTATTCTTTGCCAGACATTCATTGTGCAAAAAAAGTGATTTTCGCGGCGAGTTAAGCATATTGAGTAATTTGCCGATTGGTTTCAGAACGGCTTGCATCAAAATTAACTATTTTTTGCCAGACATTCATTGTTGAACAAAAGTGATTTTCTCGGCGAGTTAAGCATTTTGAGTAATTTGCCGATTGGTTTCAGAACGGCTTGCATTGAAATTTACTATTCTTTGCCAGACATTCATTGTGGAAAAAAAGTGATTTTCTCGGCGAGTTAAGCATTTTGAGTAAGTTGCCGATTGGTTTCAGAACGGCTTGCATCAAAATTAACTATTTTTTGCCAGACATTCATTGTGGAGAAAAAATTGATTTTCTCGGCGAGTTAAGCATTTTGAGTAATTTGCCGATTGGTTTCAGAACGGCTTGCATTGAAATTTACTATTCTTTGCCAGACATTCATTGTGGGGAAAAAAGTAATTTTCGCGGCGAGTTATGCATATTGAGTAATTTGCCGATTGGTTTCAGAACGGCTTGCATCAAAATTAACTATTTTTTGCCAGACATTCAATGTTGAACAAAAGTGATTTTCTCGGCGTGTTAAGCATTTTGAGTAATTTGCCGACTGGTTTCAGACCGGCTTGCATCATAATTAACTATTTTTTGCTAGACATTTATTGTGGAAAAAAGTGATTTTCTCGGCGAGTTAAGCATATTGAGTAATTTGCCGATTGGTTTCAGAACGGCTTGCATCAAAATTAACAATTTTTTGCCAGACATACATTGTGGGGAAAAACGTGATTTTCCCGGCGAGTTAAGTATTTTGAGTAAGTTGCGGATTGGTTTCAGAACGGCTTGCATCAAAATTAACTATTTTTTGCCAGACATTCATTGTGGGAAAAAAAGTGATTTTCTCGGCGAGTTTAGCTTTTTGAGTAATTTGCAGATTGGTTTCAGAACGGCTTGCATTGAAATTTACTATTCTTTGCCAGACATTCATTGTGGAACAAAAGTGATTTTCTCGGCGAGTTAAGCATTTTGAGTAATTTGCCGATTGGTTTCAGAACGGCTTGCATCAAAATTAACTATTTTTTGCCAGACATTCATTGTGGAAAAAAAGTGATTCTCTCGGCGAATTAAGCATTTTGAGTAATTTGCCGATTGGTTTCAGAACGGCTTGCATTGAAATTTACTATTCTTTGCCAGACATTCATTGTGCAAAAAAAGTGATTTTCTCGGCGAGTTAAGCATTTTGAGTAAGTTGCCGATTGGTTTCAGAACGGCTTGCATCAAAATTAACTATTTTTTGCCAGACATTCATTGTGGAAAAAAATTGATTTTCTCGGCGAGTTAAGCATTTTGAGTAATTTGCCGATTGGTTTCAGAACGGCTTGCATTGAAATTTACTATTCTTTGCTAGACATTCATTGAGCAAAGAAAGTGATTTTCGCGGCGAGTTAAGCATATTGAGTAATTTGCCGATTGGTTTCAGAACGGCTGGCATCAAAATTAACTATTTTTTGCCAGACATTCATTGTGGGGAAAAAAAGTGATTTTCGCGGCGAGTTCAGGAATTTGAGTTATTTGCCGATTGGTTTCAGAACGGCTTGCATCAAAATTAACTATTTTTTGCCAGACATTCATTGTGGAAACAAAGTGATTTTCTCAGCGAGTTAGGCATTTTCAGTAATTTGCCGATTGGTTTCAGAACGGCTTGCATTGAAATTTACTATACTTTGCCAGACATTCATTGTGGAAAAAAGGTGATTTTCTCGGCGAGTTAAGCATTTTGAGTAATTTGCCGATTGGTTTCAGAACGGCTTGCATTGAAATTTACTATTCTTTGCCAGACATTCATTGTGGAAAAAAAGTGATTTTCTCGGCGAGTTAAGCATTTTGAGTAAGTTGCCGATTGGTTTCAGAACGGCTTGCATCAAAATTAACTATTTTTTGCCAGACATTCATTGTGGAGAAAAAATTGATTTTCTCGGCGAGTTAAGCATTTTGAGTAATTTGCCGATTGGTTTCAGAACGGCTTGCATTGAAATTTACTATTCTTTGCCAGACATTCATTGTGGGGAAAAAAGTAATTTTCGCGGCGAGTTATGCATATTGAGTAATTTGCCGATTGGTTTCAGAACGGCTTGCATCAAAATTAACTATTTTTTGCCAGACATTCAATGTTGAACAAAAGTGATTTTCTCGGCGTGTTAAGCATTTTGAGTAATTTGCCGACTGGTTTCAGACCGGCTTGCATCATAATTAACTATTTTTTGCTAGACATTTATTGTGGAAAAAAGTGATTTTCTCGGCGAGTTAAGCGTTTTGAGTAATTTGCCGATTGTTTTCACAACAGCTTGCATTGAAATTTACTATTTCTTGCCAGACATTCATTGTGCAAAAAAAGTGGTTTTCGCGGCGAGTTAAGCATATTGAGTAATTTGCCGATTGGTTTCAGAACGGCTTGCATCAAAATTAACAATTTTTTGCCAGACATACATTGTGGGGAAAAACGTGATTTTCCCGGCGAGTTAAGTATTTTGAGTAAGTTGCGGATTGGTTTCAGAACGGCTTGCATCAAAATTAACTATTTTTTGCCAGACATTCATTGTGGGAAAAAAAGTGATTTTCTCGGCGAGTTTAGCTTTTTGAGTAATTTGCAGATTGGTTTCAGAACGGCTTGCATTGAAATTTACTATTCTTTGCCAGACATTCATTGTGGAACAAAAGTGATTTTCTCGGCGAGTTAAGCATTTTGAGTAATTTGCCGATTGGTTTCAGAACGGCTTGCATCAAAATTAACTATTTTTTGCCAGACATTCATTGTGGAAAAAAAGTGATTCTCTCGGCGAATTAAGCATTTTGAGTAATTTGCCGATTGGTTTCAGAACGGCTTGCATTGAAATTTACTATTCTTTGCCAGACATTCATTGTGCAAAAAAAGTGATTTTCTCGGCGAGTTAAGCATTTTGAGTAAGTTGCCGATTGGTTTCAGAACGGCTTGCATCAAAATTAACTATTTTTTGCCAGACATTCATTGTGGAAAAAAATTGATTTTCTCGGCGAGTTAAGCATTTTGAGTAATTTGCCGATTGGTTTCAGAACGGCTTGCATTGAAATTTACTATTCTTTGCTAGACATTCATTGAGCAAAGAAAGTGATTTTCGCGGCGAGTTAAGCATATTGAGTAATTTGCCGATTGGTTTCAGAACGGCTTGCATCAAAATTAACTATTTTTTGCCAGACATTCATTGTGGGGAAAAAAAGTGATTTTCGCGGCGAGTTCAGGAATTTGAGTTATTTGCCGATTGGTTTCAGAACGGCTTGCATCAAAATTAACTATTTTTTGCCAGACATTCATTGTGGAAACAAAGTGATTTTCTCAGCGAGTTAGGCATTTTCAGTAATTTGCCGATTGGTTTCAGAACGGCTTGCATTGAAATTTACTATACTTTGCCAGACATTCATTGTGGAAAAAAGGTGATTTTCTCGGCGAGTTAAGCATTTTGAGTAATTTGCCGATTGGTTTCAGAACGGCTTGCATTGAAATTTACTATTCTTTGCCAGACATTCATTGTGGAAAAAAAGTAATTTTCGCGGCGAGTTAAGCATATTGAGTAAGTTGCCGATTGGTTTCAGAACGACTTGCATCAAAATTAACTATTTTTTGCCAGACATTCATTGTGGAAAAAAGGTGATTTTCTCGGCGAGTTAAGCATTTTGAGTAATTTGCCGATTGGTTTCAGAACGGCTTGCATTGAAATTTACTATTCTTTGCCTGACATTCATTGTGCAAAAAAAGTGATTTTCGCGGCGAGTTAAGCATATTGAGTAAGTTGCCGATTGGTTTCAGAACGGCTTGCATCAAAATTAACTATTTTTTGCCAGACATTCATTGTTGAACAAAAGTGATTTTCTCGGCGAGTTAAGCATTTTGAGTAATTTGCCGATTGGTTTCAGAACATCTTGCATTGAAATTTACTATTCTTTGCCAGACATTCATTGTGGAAAAAAAGTGATTTTCTCGGCGAGTTAAGCATTTTGAGTAAGTTGCCGATTGGTTTCAGAACGGCTTGCATCAAAAGTAACTATTTTTTGCCTGACATTCATTGTGGAAAAAAATTGATTTTCTCGGCGAGTTAAGCATTTTGAGTAATTTGCCGATTGGTTTCAGAACGGCTTGCATTGAAATTTACTATTCTTTGCCAGTCATTCATTGTGCAAAGAAAGTGATTTTCGCGGCGAGTTAAGCATTTTGAGTAATTTGCCGATTGGTTTCAGAACGGCTTGCATCAAAATTAACTATTTTTTGCCAGACATTCATTGTGGAAAAAAAGTGATTTTCTCGGCGCGTTAAGCATTTTGAGGAATTTGCCGATTGGTTTCAGAACGGCTTGCATCAAAATTAACTATTTTTTGCCAGACATTGATTGTGGAAAAAAAGTGATTTTCTAGGCGAGTTAAGCATTTTGAGCAATTTGCCGATTGGTTTCAGAACGGCTTGCATCAAAATTAACTATTTTTTGCCAGCCATTGATTGTGGAAAAAAAGTGATTTTCTCGGCGAGTTAGGCATTTTGAGTAATTTGCCGATTGGTTTCAGAACGGCTTGCATCAAAATTAACAATTTTTTGCCAGACATTCATTGTGGGGAAAAAAGTGATTTTCGCGGCGAGTTGAGGAATTTGAGTTATTTGCCGATTGGTTTCAGAACGGCTTGCATCAAAATTAACTATTTTTTGCCAGACATTCATTGTGGAAAAAAAGTGATTTTCTCGGCGAGTTAAGCATTTTGAGTAATTTGCCGATTGGTTTCAGAACGGCTTGCATTGAAAATTACTATTCTTTGCCAGACATTCATTGTGGAACAAAAGTGATTTTCTCTGCGAGTTAAGCATTTTGAGTAAGTTGCCGATTGGTTTCAGAACGGCTTGCATCAAAATTAACTATTTTTTGCCAGACATTCATTGTGGGAAAAAAAATGATTTTCTCGGCGAGTTCAGCATTTTGAGTAATTTGCCGATTGGTTTCAGAACGGCTTGCATTGAAATTTACTATTCTTTGCCAGACATTCATTGTGGAACAAAAGTGATTTTCTCGGCGAGTTAAGCATTTTGAGTAATTTGCCGATTGGTTTCAGAACGGCTTGCATCAAAATTAACTATTTTTTGCCAGACATTCGTTGTGGAAAAAATGTGATTTTCTCGGCGAGTTAAGCATTTTGAGTAATTTGCCGATTGGTTTCAGAACGGCTTGCATTGAAATTTACTATTCTTTGCCAGACATTCATTGTGCAAAAAAGTAATTTTCGCGGCGAGTTATGCATATTGAGTAATTTGCCGATTGGTTTCAGAACGGCTTGCATCAAAATTAACTATTTTTTGCCAGACATTCAATGTTGAACAAAAGTGATTTTCTCGGCGTGTTAAGCATTTTGAGTAATTTGCCGACTGGTTTCAGACCGGCTTGCATCATAATTAACTATTTTTTGCTAGACATTCATTGTGGAAAAAAGTGATTTTCTCGGCGAGTTAAGCGTTTTGAGTAATTTGCCGATTGTTTTCACAACAGCTTGCATTGAAATTTACTATTTCTTGCCAGACATTCATTGTGCAAAAATAGTGGTTTTCGCGGCGAGTTAAGCATATTGAGTAATTTGCCGATTGGTTTCAGAACGGCTTGCATTGAAAATTACTATTCTTTGCCAGACATTCATTGTGGAACAAAAGTGATTTTCTCGGCGAGTTAAGCATTTTGAGTAATTTGCCGATTGGTTTCAGAACGTCTTGCATCAAAATTAACTATTTTTTGCCAGACATTCATTGTGGAAAAAAGGTGATTTTCTCGGCGAGTTAAGCATTTTGAGTAATTTGCCGATTGGTTTCAGAACGGCTTGCAGTGAAATTTACTATTCTTTGCCAGACATTCATTGTGCAAAAAAAAAGGGATTTTCGCGGCGAGTTAAGCATATTGAGTAATTTGCCGATTGGTTTCAGAACGGCTTGCATCAAAATTAACTATTTTTTGCCAGACATTCATTGTTGAACAAAAGTGATTTTCTCGGCGAGTTAAGCATTTTGAGTAATTTGCCGATTGGTTTCAGAACGGCTTGCATTGAAATTTACTATTCTTTGCCAGACATTCATTGTGGAAAAAAGGTGATTTTCTCGGCGAGTTAAGCATTTTGAGTAAGTTGCCGATTGGTTTCAGAACGGCTTGCATCAAAATTAACTATTTTTTGCCAGACATTCATTGTGGAAAAAAGGTGATTTTCTCGGCGAGTTAAGCATTTTGAGTCATTTGCCGATTGGTTTCAGAACGGCTTGCATTGAAATTTACTATTCTTTGCCAGCCATTCATTGTGCAAAAGAAGTGATTTTCGCGGCGAGTTAAGCATATTGAGTAATTTGCCGATTGGTTTCAGAACGGCTTGCATCAAAATTAACTATTTTTTGCCAGACATTCATTGTTGAACAAAAGTGATTTTCTCGGCGTGTTTAGCATTTTGAGTAATTTGCCGATTGGTTTCAGAACGGCTTGCATCAAAATTAACTATTTTTTGCCAGACATTCATTGTGGAAAAAAGTGATTTTCTCGACGAGTTAAGCATTTTGAGTTATTTGCCGACTGGTTTCAGAACGGCTTGCATCAAAATTAACTATTTTTTGCCAGACATTCATTGTGGAAAAAAGTGATTTTCTCGACGAGTTAAGCATTTTCAGTAATTTGCCGACTGGTTTCAGACCGGCTTGCATCATAATTAACTATTTTTTGCTAGACATTCATTGTGGAAAAAAGTGATTTTCTCGGCGAGTTAAGCGTTTTGAGTAATTTGCCGATTGTTTTCACAACAGCTTGCATTGAAATTTACTATTTCTTGCCAGACATTCATTGTGCAAAAAAAGTGGTTTTCGCGGCGAGTTAAGCATATTGAGTAATTTGCCGATTGGTTTCAGAACGGCTTGCATTGAAAATTACTATTCTTTGCCAGACATTCATTGTGGAACAAAAGTGATTTTCTCGGCGAGTTAAGCATTTTGAGTAATTTGCCGATTGGTTTCAGAACGGCTTGCATCAAAATTAACTATTTTTTGCCAGACATTCATTGTGGAAAAAGGTGATTTTCTCGGCGAGTTAAGCATTTTGAGTAATTTGCCGATTGGTTTCAGAACGGCTTGCAGTGAAATTTACTATTCTTTGCCAGACATTCATTGTGCAAAAAAAAGTGATTTTCGCCGCGAGTTAAGCAGATTGAGTAATTTGCCGATTGGTTTCAGAACGGCTTGCATCAAAATTAACTATTTTTTGCCAGACATTCATTGTTGAACAAAAGTGATTTTCTCGGCGAGTTAAGCATTTTGAGTAATTTGCCGATTGGTTTCAGAACGGCTTGCATCAAAATTAACTATTTTTTGCCAGACATTCATTGTGGAAAAAGGTGATTTTCTCGGCGAGTTAAGCATTTTGAGTAATTTGCCGATTGGTTTCAGAACGGCTTGCAGTGAAATTTACTATTCTTTGCCAGACATTCATTGTGCAAAAAAAAGTGATTTTCGCCGCGAGTTAAGCAGATTGAGTAATTTGCCGATTGGTTTCAGAACGGCTTGCATCAAAATTTACTATTCTTTGCCAGACATTCATTGTGGAAAAAAAGTGATTTTCGCGGAGAGTTTAGCATATTGAGTAATTTCCCGATTGGTTTCAGAACGGCTTGCATCAAAATTAACTATTTTTTGCCAGACATTCATTGTGGAAAAAAAGTGATTCTCTCGGCGAGTTAAGCATTTTGAGTAATTTGCCGATTGGTTTCAGAACGGCTTGCATTGAAATTTACTATTATTTGCCAGACATTCATTGTGGAGAAAAAATTGATTTTCTCGGCGAGTTAAGCATTTTGAGTAATTTGCCGATTGGTTTCAGAACGGCTTGCATTGAAATTTACTATTCTTTGCCAGACATTCATTGTGCAAAGAAAGTGATTTTCGCGGCGAGTTAAGCATTTTGAGGAATTTGCCGATTGGTTTCAGAACGGCTTGCATCAAAATTAACTATTTTTTGCCAGACATTGATTGTGGAAAAAAAGTGATTTTCTAGGCGAGTTAAGCATTTTGAGCAATTTGCCGATTGGTTTCAGAACGGCTTGCATCAAAATTAACTATTTTTTGCCAGCCATTGATTGTGGAAAAAAAGTGATTTTCTCGGCGAGTTAGGCATTTTGAGTAATTTGCCGATTGGTTTCAGAACGGCTTGCATCAAAATTAACAATTTTTTGCCAGACATTCATTGTGGGGAAAAAAGTGATTTTCGCGGCGAGTTGAGGAATTTGAGTTATTTGCCGATTGGTTTCAGAACGGCTTGCATCAAAATTAACTATTTTTTGCCAGACATTCATTGTGGAAAAAAAGTGATTTTCGCGGCGAGTTGAGGAACTTGAGTTATTTGCCGATTGGTTTCAGAACGGCTTGCATCAAAATTAACTATTTTTTGCCAGACATTCATTGTGGAACAAAAGTGATTTTCTCGGCGAGTTAAGCATTTTGAGTAAGTTGCCGATTGGTTTCAGAACGGCTTGCATCAAAATTAACTATTTTTTGCCAGACATTCATTGTGGGAAAAAAATGATTTTCTCGGCGAGTTAAGCATTTTGAGTAATTTGCCGATTGGTTTCAGAACGGCTTGCATTAAAATTTACTATTCTTTGCCAGACATTCATTGTGGAACAAAAGTGATTTTCTCGGCGAGTTAAGCATTTTGAGTAATTTGCCGATTGGTTTCAGAACGGCTTGCATCAAAATTAACTATTTTTTGCCAGACATTCGTTGTGGAAAAAAAGTGATTTTCTCGGCGAGTTAAGCATTTTGAGTAATTTGCCGATTGGTTTCAGAACGGCTTGCATTGAAATTTACTATTCTTTGCCAGACATTCATTGTGCAAAAAAGTAATTTTCGCGGCGAGTTATGCATATTGAGTAATTTGCCGATTGGTTTCAGAACGGCTTGCATCAAAATTAACTATTTTTTGCCAGACATTCAATGTTGAACAAAAGTGATTTTCTCGGCGTGTTAAGCATTTTGAGTAATTTGCCGACTGGTTTCAGACCGGCTTGCATCATAATTAACTTTTTTTGCTAGACATTTATTGTGGAAAAAAGTGATTTTCTCGGCGAGTTAAGCGTTTTGAGTAATTTGCCGATTGTTTTCACAACAGCTTGCATTGAAATTTACTATTTCTTGCCAGACATTCATTGTGCAAAAAAAGTGGTTTTCGCGGCGAGTTAAGCATATTGAGTAATTTGCCGATTGGTTTCAGAACGGCTTGCATCAAAATTAACACTTTTTTGCCAGACATTCATTGTGGGGAAAAAAGTGATTTTCCCGGCGAGTTAAGCATTTTGAGTAAGTTGCGGATTGGTTTCAGAACGGCTTGCATCAAAATTAACTATTTTTTGCCAGACATTCATTGTGGGAAAAAAAGTGATTTTCTCGGCGAGTTTAGCTTTTTGAGTAATTTGCAGATTGGTTTCAGAACGGCTTGCATTGAAATTTACTATTCTTTGCCAGACATTCATTGTGGAACAAAAGTGATTTTCTCGGCGAGTTAAGCATTTTGAGTAATTTGCCGATTGGTTTCAGAACGGCTTGCATCAAAATTAACTATTTTTTGCCAGACATTCATTGTGGAAAAAAAGTGATTCTCTCGGCGAATTAAGCATTTTGAGTAATTTGCCGATTGGTTTCAGAACGGCTTGCATTGAAATTTACTATTCTTTGCCAGACATTCATTGTGGAAAAAAAGTGATTTTCTCGGCGAGTTAAGCATTTTGAGTAAGTTGCCGATTGGTTTCAGAACGGCTTGCATCAAAATTAACTATTTTTTGCCAGACATTCATTGTGGAAAAAAATTGATTTTCTCGGCGAGTTAAGCATTTTGAGTAATTTGCCGATTGGTTTCAGAACGGCTTGCATTGAAATTTACTATTCTTTGCTAGACATTCATTGAGCAAAGAAAGTGATTTTCGCGGCGAGTTAAGCATATTGAGTAATTTGCCGATTGGTTTCAGAACGGCTTGCATCAAAATTAACTATTTTTTGCCAGACATTCATTGCTGAACAAAAGTGATTTTCTCGGCGTGTTAAGCATTTTGAGTAATTTGCCGATTGGTTTCAGAACGGCTTGCATCAAAATTAACTATTTTTTGCCAGACATTCATTGTGGGGAAAAAAAGTGATTTTCGCGGCGAGTTCAGGAATTTGAGTTATTTGCCGATTGGTTTCAGAACGGCTTGCATCAAAATTAACTATTTTTTGCCAGACATTCATTGTGAAAAAAAAGTAATTTTCGCGGCGAGTTAAGCATATTGAGTAAGTTGCCGATTGGTTTCAGAACGGCTTGCATCAAAATTAACTATTTTTTGCCAGACATTCATTGTGGAAAAAAGGTGATTTTCTCGGCGAGTTAAGCATTTTGAGTAATTTGCCGATTGGTTTCAGAACGGCTTGCATTGAAATTTACTATTCTTTGCCTGACATTCATTGTGCAAAAAAAGTGATTTTCGCGGCGAGTTAAGCATATTGAGTAAGTTGCCGATTGGTTTCAGAACGGCTTGCATCAAAATTAACTATTTTTTGACAGACATTCATTGTTGAACAAAAGTGATTTTCTCGGCGAGTTAAGCATTTTGAGTAATTTGCCGATTGGTTTCAGAACGGCTTGCATTGAAATTTACTATTCTTTGCCAGACATTCATTGTGGAAAAAAAGTGATTTTCTCGGCGAGTTAAGCATTTTGAGTAATTTGCCGATTGGTTTCAGAACGGCTTGCATTGAAATTTACTATTTTTTGCCAGACATTCATTGTGGAAAAAAATTGATTTTCTCGGCGAGTTAAGCATTTTGAGTAAGTTGCCGATTGGTTTCAGAACGGCTTGCATCAAAATTAACTATTTTTTGCCAGACATTCATTGTGGAAAAAAGGTGATTTTCTCGGCGAGTTAAGCATTTTGAGTCATTTGCCGACTGGTTTCAGAACGGCTTGCATTGAAATTTACTATTCTTTGCCAGACATTCATTGTGCAAAAAAAGTGATTTTCGCGGCGAGTTAAGCATATTGAGTAATTTGCCGATTGGTTTCAGAACGGCTTGCATCAAAATTAGCTATTTTTTGCCAGACATTCATTGTTGAACAAAAGTGATTTTCTCGGCGAGTTAAGCATTTTGAGTAATTTGCCGATTGGTTTCAGAACGGCTTGCATTGAAATTTACTATTCTTTGCCAGATATTCATTGTGGAAAAAAAGTGATTTTCTCGGCGAGTTAAGCATTTTGAGTAAGTTGCCGATTGGTTTCAGAACGGCTTGCATCAAAATTAACTATTTTTTGCCAGACATTCATTGTGGAAAAAAATTGATTTTCTCGGCGAGTTAAGCATTTTGAGTAATTTGCCGATTGGTTTCAGAACGGCTTGCATTGAAATTTACTATTCTTTGCAAGACATTCATTGTGCAAAGAAAGTGATTTTCGCGGCGAGTTAAGCATTTTGAGTAATTTGCCGATTGGTTTCAGAACGGCTTGCATCAAAATTAACTATTTTTTGCCAGACATTCATTGTGGAAAAAAAGTGATTTTCTCGGCGCGTTAAGCATTTTGAGGAATTTGCCGATTGGTTTCAGAACGGCTTGCATCAAAATTAACTATTTTTTGCCAGACATTCATTGTGGAAAAAAAGTGATTCTCTCGGCGAATTAAGCATTTTGACTAATTTGCCGATTGGTTTCAGAACGGCTTGCATTGAAATTTAATATTCTTTGCCAGACATTCATTGTGGAAAGAAAGTGATTTTCTCGGCGAGTTAAGCATTTTGAGTAAGTTGCCGATTGGTTTCAGAACCGCTTGCATCAAAATTAACTATTTTTTGCCAGACATTCATTGTGGAAAAAAATTGATTTTCTCGGCGAGTTAAGCATTTTGAGTAATTTGCCGATTGGTTTCAGAACGGCTTGCATTGAAATTTACTATTCTTTGCTAGACATTCATTGAGCAAAGAAAGTGATTTTCGCGGCGAGTTAAGCATATTGAGTAATTTGCCGATTGGTTTCAGAACGGCTTGCATCAAAATTAACTATTTTTTGCCAGACATTCATTGCTGAACAAAAGTGATTTTCTCGGCGTGTTAAGCATTTTGAGTAATTTGCCGATTGGTTTCAGAACGGCTTGCATCAAAATTAACTATTTTTTGCCAGACATTCATTGTGGGGAAAAAAAGTGATTTTCGCGGCGAGTTCAGGAATTTGAGTTATTTGCCGATTGGTTTCAGAACGGCTTGCATCAAAATTAACTATTTTTTGCCAGACATTCATTGTGGAAAAAAGTGATTTTCTCGGCGAGTTAAGCATTTTCAGTAATTTGCCGATTGGTTTCAGAACGGCTTGCATTGAAATTTACTATTCTTTGCCAGACATTCATTGTGGAAAAAAAGTGATTTTCTCGGCGAGTTAAGCATTTTGAGTAAGTTGCTGATTGGTTTCAGAACGGCTTGCATCAAAATTAACTATTTTTTGCCAGACATTCATTGTGGAAAAAAGGTGATTTTCTCGGCGAGTTAAGCATTTTGAGTAATTTGCCGATTGGTTTCAGAACGGCTTGCATTGAAATTTACTATTCTTTGCCAGACATTCATTGTGGAAAAAAAGTAATTTTCGCGGCGAGTTAAGCATATTGAGTAAGTTGCCGATTGGTTTCAGAACGGCTTGCATCAAAATTAACTATTTTTTGCCAGACATTCATTGTGGAAAAAAGGTGATTTTCTCGGCGAGTTAAGCATTTTGAGTAATTTGCCTATTGGTTTCAGAACGGCTTGCATTGAAATTTACTATTCTTTGCCTGACATTCATTGTGCAAAAAAAGTGATTTTCGCGGCGAGTTAAGCATATTGAGTAAGTTGCCGATTGGTTTCAGAACGGCTTGCATCAAAATTAACTATTTTTTGCCAGACATTCATTGTTGAACAAAAGTGATTTTCTCGGCGAGTTAAGCATTTTGAGTAATTTGCCGATTGGTTCAGAACGGCTTGCATTGAAATTTACTATTCTTTGCCAGACATTCATTGTGGAAAAAAAGTGATTTTCTCGGCGAGTTAAGCATTTTGAGTAAGTTGCCGATTGGTTTCAGAACGGCTTGCATCAAAATTAACTATTTTTTGCCAGACATTCATTGTGGAAAACAATTGATTTTCTCGGCGAGTTAAGCATTTTGAGTAAGTTGCCGATTGGTTTCAGAACGGCTTGCATCAAAATTAACTATTTTTTGCCAGACATTCATTGTGGAAAAAAGGTGATTTTCTTGGCGAGTTAAGCATTTTGAGTCATTTGCCGATTGGTTTCAGAACGGCTTGCATTGAAATTTACTATTGTTTGCCAGACATTCATTGTGCAAAAAAAGTGATTTTCGCGGCGAGTTAAGCATATTGAGTAATTTGCCGATTGGTTTCAGAACGGCTTGCATCAAAATTAACTATTTTTTGCCAGACATTCAGTGTCGAAAAAAAGTGATTTTCTCGGCGAGTTAAGCATTTTGAGTAATTTGCCGATTGGTTTCAGAACGGCTTGCATTGAAATTTACTATTCTTTGCCTGACATTCATTGTGCAAAAAAAGTGATTTTCGCGGCGAGTTAAGCATATTGAGTAAGTTGCCGATTGGTTTCAGAACGGCTTGCATCAAAATTAACTATTTTTTGCCAGACATTCATTGTTGAACAAAAGTGATTTTCTCGGCGAGTTAAGCATTTTGAGTAATTTGCCGATTGGTTTCAGAACGGCTTGCATTGAAATTTACTATTCTTTGCCAGACATTCATTGTGGAAAAAAAGTGATTTTCTCGGCGAGTTAAGCATTTTGAGTAATTTGCCGATTGGTTTCAGAACGGCTTGCATTGAAATTTACTATTTTTTGCCAGACATTCATTGTGGAAAAAAATTGATTTTCTCGGCGAGTTAAGCATTTTGAGTAAGTTGCCGATTGGTTTCAGAACGGCTTGCATCAAAATTAACTATTTTTTGCCAGACATTCATTGTGGAAAAAAGGTGATTTTCTCGGCGAGTTAAGCATTTTGAGTCATTTGCCGATTGGTTTCAGAACGGCTTGCATTGAAATTTACTATTCTTTGCCAGACATTCATTGTGCAAAAAAAGTGATTTTCGCGGCGAGTTAAGCATATTGAGTAACTTGCCGATTGGTTTCAGAACGGCTTGCATCAAAATTAGCTATTTTTTGCCAGACATTCATTGTTGAACAAAAGTGATTTTCTCGGCGAGTTAAGCATTTTGAGTAATTTGCCGATTGGTTTCAGAACGGCTTGCATTGAAATTTACTATTCTTTGCCAGATATTCATTGTGGAAAAAAAGTGATTTTCTCGGCGAGTTAAGCATTTTGAGTAAGTTGCCGATTGGTTTCAGAACGGCTTGCATCAAAATTAACTATTTTTTGCCAGACATTCATTGTGGAAAAAAATTGATTTTCTCGGCGAGTTAAGCATTTTGAGTAATTTGCCGATTGGTTTCAGAACGGCTTGCATTGAAATTTACTATTCTTTGCAAGACATTCATTGTGCAAAGAAAGTGATTTTCGCGGCGAGTGAAGCATTTTGAGTAATTTGCCGATTGGTTTCAGAACGGCTTGCATCAAAATTAACTATTTTTTGCCAGACATTCATTGTGGAAAAAAAGTGATTTTCTCGGCGCGTTAAGCATTTTGAGGAATTTGCCGATTGGTTTCAGAACGGCTTGCATCAAAATTAACTATTTTTTGCCAGACATTCATTGTGGAAAAAAAGTGATTCTCTCGGCGAATTAAGCATTTTGACTAATTTGCCGATTGGTTTCAGAACGGCTTGCATTGAAATTTAATATTCTTTGCCAGACATTCATTGTGGAAAGAAAGTGATTTTCTCGGCGAGTTAAGCATTTTGAGTAAGTTGCCGATTGGTTTCAGAACGGCTTGCATCAAAATTAACTATTTTTTGCCAGACATTCATTGTGGAAAAAAATTGATTTTCTCGGCGAGTTAAGCATTTTGAGTAATTTGCCGATTGGTTTCAGAACGGCTTGCATTGAAATTTACTATTCTTTGCTAGACATTCATTGAGCAAAGAAAGTGATTTTCGCGGCGAGTTAAGCATATTGAGTAATTTGCCGATTGGTTTCAGAACGGCTTGCATCAAAATTAACTATTTTTTGCCAGACATTCATTGCTGAACAAAAGTGATTTTCTCGGCGTGTTAAGCATTTTGAGTAATTTGCCGATTGGTTTCAGAACGGCTTGCATCAAAATTAACTATTTTTTGCCAGACATTCATTGTGGGGAAAAAAAGTGATTTTCGCGGCGAGTTCAGGAATTTGAGTTATTTGCCGATTGGTTTCAGAACGGCTTGCATCAAAATTAACTATTTTTTGCCAGACATTCATTGTGGAAAAAAGTGATTTTCTCGGCGAGTTAAGCATTTTCAGTAATTTGCCGATTGGTTTCAGAACGGCTTGCATTGAAATTTACTATTCTTTGCCAGACATTCATTGTGGAAAAAAAGTGATTTTCTCGGCGAGTTAAGCATTTTGAGTAAGTTGCTGATTGGTTTCAGAACGGCTTGCATCAAAATTAACTATTTTTTGCCAGACATTCATTGTGGAAAAAAGGTGATTTTCTCGGCGAGTTAAGCATTTTGAGTAATTTGCCGATTGGTTTCAGAACGGCTTGCATTGAAATTTACTATTCTTTGCCAGACATTCATTGTGGAAAAAAAGTAATTTTCGCGGCGAGTTAAGCATATTGAGTAAGTTGCCGATTGGTTTCAGAACGGCTTGCATCAAAATTAACTATTTTTTGCCAGACATTCATTGTGGAAAAAAGGTGATTTTCTCGGCGAGTTAAGCATTTTGAGTAATTTGACTATTGGTTTCAGAACGGCTTGCATTGAAATTTACTATTCTTTGCCTGACATTCATTGTGCAAAAAAAGTGATTTTCGCGGCGAGTTAAGCATATTGAGTAAGTTGCCGATTGGTTTCAGAACGGCTTGCATCAAAATTAACTATTTTTTGCCAGACATTCATTGTTGAACAAAAGTGATTTTCTCGGCGAGTTAAGCATTTTGAGTAATTTGCCGATTGGTTTCAGAACGGCTTGCATTGAAATTTACTATTCTTTGCCAGACATTCATTGTGGAAAAAAAGTGATTTTCTCGGCGAGTTAAGCATTTTGAGTAAGTTGCCGATTGGTTTCAGAACGGCTTGCATCAAAATTAACTATTTTTTGCCAGACATTCATTGTGGAAAACAATTGATTTTCTCGGCGAGTTAAGCATTTTGAGTAAGTTGCCGATTGGTTTCAGAACGGCTTGCATCAAAATTAACTATTTTTTGCCAGACATTCATTGTGGAAAAAAGGTGATTTTCTCGGCGAGTTAAGCATTTTGAGTAATTTGCCTATTGGTTTCAGAACGGCTTGCATTGAAATTTACTATTCTTTGCCTGACATTCATTGTGCAAAAAAAGTGATTTTCGCGGCGAGTTAAGCATATTGAGTAAGTTGCCGATTGGTTTCAGAACGGCTTGCATCAAAATTAACTATTTTTTGCCAGACATTCATTGTTGAACAAAAGTGATTTTCTCGGCGAGTTAAGCATTTTGAGTAATTTGCCGATTGGTTTCAGAACGGCTTGCATTGAAATTTACTATTCTTTGCCAGACATTCATTGTGGAAAAAAAGTGATTTTCTCGGCGAGTTAAGCATTTTGAGTAATTTGCCGATTGGTTTCAGAACGGCTTGCATTGAAATTTACTATTGTTTGCCAGACATTCATTGTGCAAAAAAAGTGATTTTCGCGGCGAGTTAAGCATATTGAGTAATTTGCCGATTGGTTTCAGAACGGCTTGCATTGAAATTTACTATTGTTTGCCAGACATTCATTGTGCAAAAAAAGTGATTTTCGCGGCGAGTTAAGCATATTGAGTAATTTGCCGATTGGTTTCAGAACGGCTTGCATCAAAATTAACTATTTTTTGCCAGACATTCAGTGTCGAAAAAAAGTGATTTTCTCGGCGAGTTAAGCATTTTGAGTAATTTGCCGATTGGTTTCAGAACGGCTTGCATTGAAATTTACTATTCTTTGCCTGACATTCATTGTGCAAAAAAAGTGATTTTCGCGGCGAGTTAAGCATATTGAGTAAGTTGCCGATTGGTTTCAGAACGGCTTGCATCAAAATTAACTATTTTTTGCCAGACATTCATTGTTGAACAAAAGTGATTTTCTCGGCGAGTTAAGCATTTTGAGTAATTTGCCGATTGGTTTCAGAACGGCTTGCATTGAAATTTACTATTCTTTGCCAGACATTCATTGTGCAAAAAAAGTGATTTTCGCGGCGAGTTAAGCATATTGAGTAACTTGCCGATTGGTTTCAGAACGGCTTGCATCAAAATTAGCTATTTTTTGCCAGACATTCATTGTTGAACAAAAGTGATTTTCTCGGCGAGTTAAGCATTTTGAGTAAGTTGCCGATTGGTTTCAGAACGGCTTGCATCAAAATTAACTATTTTTTGCCAGACATTCATTGTGGAAAAAAGGTGATTTTCTCGGCGAGTTAAGCATTTTGAGTAATTTGCCGATTGGTTTCAGAACGGCTTGCATTGAAATTTACTATTCTTTGCCAGACATTCATTGTGCAAAAAAAGTGATTTTCGCGGCGAGTTAAGCATATTGAGTAACTTGCCGATTGGTTTCAGAACGGCTTGCATCAAAATTAGCTATTTTTTGCCAGACATTCATTGTTGAACAAAAGTGATTTTCTCGGCGAGTTAAGCATTTTGAGTAATTTGCCGATTGGTTTCAGAACGGCTTGCATTGAAATTTACTATTCTTTGCCAGATATTCATTGTGGAAAAAAAGTGATTTTCTCGGCGAGTTAAGCATTTTGAGTAAGTTGCCGATTGGTTTCAGAACGGCTTGCATCAAAATTAACTATTTTTTGCCAGACATTCATTGTGGAAAAAAATTGATTTTCTCGGCGAGTTAAGCATTTTGAGTAATTTGCCGATTGGTTTCAGAACGGCTTGCATTGAAATTTACTATTCTTTGCAAGACATTCATTGTGCAAAGAAAGTGATTTTCGCGGCGAGTGAAGCATTTTGAGTAATTTGCCGATTGGTTTCAGAACGGCTTGCATCAAAATTAACTATTTTTTGCCAGACATTCATTGTGGAAAAAAAGTGATTTTCTCGGCGCGTTAAGCATTTTGAGGAATTTGCCGATTGGTTTCAGAACGGCTTGCATCAAAATTAACTATTTTTTGCCAGACATTCATTGTGGAAAAAAAGTGATTCTCTCGGCGAATTAAGCATTTTGACTAATTTGCCGATTGGTTTCAGAACGGCTTGCATTGAAATTTAATATTCTTTGCCAGACATTCATTGTGGAAAGAAAGTGATTTTCTCGGCGAGTTAAGCATTTTGAGTAAGTTGCCGATTGGTTTCAGAACGGCTTGCATCAAAATTAACTATTTTTTGCCAGACATTCATTGTGGAAAAAAATTGATTTTCTCGGCGAGTTAAGCATTTTGAGTAATTTGCCGATTGGTTTCAGAACGGCTTGCATTGAAATTTACTATTCTTTGCTAGACATTCATTGAGCAAAGAAAGTGATTTTCGCGGCGAGTTAAGCATATTGAGTAATTTGCCGATTGGTTTCAGAACGGCTTGCATCAAAATTAACTATTTTTTGCCAGACATTCATTGCTGAACAAAAGTGATTTTCTCGGCGTGTTAAGCATTTTGAGTAATTTGCCGATTGGTTTCAGAACGGCTTGCATCAAAATTAACTATTTTTTGCCAGACATTCATTGTGGGGAAAAAAAGTGATTTTCGCGGCGAGTTCAGGAATTTGAGTTATTTGCCGATTGGTTTCAGAACGGCTTGCATCAAAATTAACTATTTTTTGCCAGACATTCATTGTGGAAAAAAGTGATTTTCTCGGCGAGTTAAGCATTTTCAGTAATTTGCCGATTGGTTTCAGAACGGCTTGCATTGAAATTTACTATTCTTTGCCAGACATTCATTGTGGAAAAAAAGTGATTTTCTCGGCGAGTTAAGCATTTTGAGTAAGTTGCTGATTGGTTTCAGAACGGCTTGCATCAAAATTAACTATTTTTTGCCAGACATTCATTGTGGAAAAAAGGTGATTTTCTCGGCGAGTTAAGCATTTTGAGTAATTTGCCGATTGGTTTCAGAACGGCTTGCATTGAAATTTACTATTCTTTGCCAGACATTCATTGTGGAAAAAAAGTAATTTTCGCGGCGAGTTAAGCATATTGAGTAAGTTGCCGATTGGTTTCAGAACGGCTTGCATCAAAATTAACTATTTTTTGCCAGACATTCATTGTGGAAAAAAGGTGATTTTCTCGGCGAGTTAAGCATTTTGAGTAATTTGACTATTGGTTTCAGAACGGCTTGCATTGAAATTTACTATTCTTTGCCTGACATTCATTGTGCAAAAAAAGTGATTTTCGCGGCGAGTTAAGCATATTGAGTAAGTTGCCGATTGGTTTCAGAACGGCTTGCATCAAAATTAACTATTTTTTGCCAGACATTCATTGTTGAACAAAAGTGATTTTCTCGGCGAGTTAAGCATTTTGAGTAATTTGCCGATTGGTTTCAGAACGGCTTGCATTGAAATTTACTATTCTTTGCCAGACATTCATTGTGGAAAAAAAGTGATTTTCTCGGCGAGTTAAGCATTTTGAGTAAGTTGCCGATTGGTTTCAGAACGGCTTGCATCAAAATTAACTATTTTTTGCCAGACATTCATTGTGGAAAACAATTGATTTTCTCGGCGAGTTAAGCATTTTGAGTAAGTTGCCGATTGGTTTCAGAACGGCTTGCATCAAAATTAACTATTTTTTGCCAGACATTCATTGTGGAAAAAAGGTGATTTTCTCGGCGAGTTAAGCATTTTGAGTAATTTGCCTATTGGTTTCAGAACGGCTTGCATTGAAATTTACTATTCTTTGCCTGACATTCATTGTGCAAAAAAAGTGATTTTCGCGGCGAGTTAAGCATATTGAGTAAGTTGCCGATTGGTTTCAGAACGGCTTGCATCAAAATTAACTATTTTTTGCCAGACATTCATTGTTGAACAAAAGTGATTTTCTCGGCGAGTTAAGCATTTTGAGTAATTTGCCGATTGGTTTCAGAACGGCTTGCATTGAAATTTACTATTCTTTGCCAGACATTCATTGTGGAAAAAAAGTGATTTTCTCGGCGAGTTAAGCATTTTGAGTAAGTTGCCGATTGGTTTCAGAACGGCTTGCATCAAAATTAACTATTTTTTGCCAGACATTCATTGTGGAAAAAAGGTGATTTTCTCGGCGAGTTAAGCATTTTGAGTAATTTGACTATTGGTTTCAGAACGGCTTGCATTGAAATTTACTATTCTTTGCCTGACATTCATTGTGCAAAAAAAGTGATTTTCGCGGCGAGTTAAGCATATTGAGTAAGTTGCCGATTGGTTTCAGAACGGCTTGCATCAAAATTAACTATTTTTTGCCAGACATTCATTGTTGAACAAAAGTGATTTTCTCGGCGAGTTAAGCATTTTGAGTAATTTGCCGATTGGTTTCAGAACGGCTTGCATTGAAATTTACTATTCTTTGCCAGACATTCATTGTGGAAAAAAAGTGATTTTCTCGGCGAGTTAAGCATTTTGAGTAAGTTGCCGATTGGTTTCAGAACGGCTTGCATCAAAATTAACTATTTTTTGCCAGACATTCATTGTGGAAAACAATTGATTTTCTCGGCGAGTTAAGCATTTTGAGTAAGTTGCCGATTGGTTTCAGAACGGCTTGCATCAAAATTAACTATTTTTTGCCAGACATTCATTGTGGAAAAAAGGTGATTTTCTCGGCGAGTTAAGCATTTTGAGTAATTTGCCTATTGGTTTCAGAACGGCTTGCATTGAAATTTACTATTCTTTGCCTGACATTCATTGTGCAAAAAAAGTGATTTTCGCGGCGAGTTAAGCATATTGAGTAAGTTGCCGATTGGTTTCAGAACGGCTTGCATCAAAATTAACTATTTTTTGCCAGACATTCATTGTTGAACAAAAGTGATTTTCTCGGCGAGTTAAGCATTTTGAGTAATTTGCCGATTGGTTTCAGAACGGCTTGCATTGAAATTTACTATTCTTTGCCAGACATTCATTGTGGAAAAAAAGTGATTTTCTCGGCGAGTTAAGCATTTTGAGTAAGTTGCCGATTGGTTTCAGAACGGCTTGCATCAAAATTAACTATTTTTTGCCAGACATTCATTGTGGAAAACAATTGATTTTCTCGGCGAGTTAAGCATTTTGAGTAAGTTGCCGATTGGTTTCAGAACGGCTTGCATCAAAATTAACTATTTTTTGCCAGACATTCATTGTGGAAAAAAGGTGATTTTCTTGGCGAGTTAAGCATTTTGAGTCATTTGCCGATTGGTTTCAGAACGGCTTGCATTGAAATTTACTATTGTTTGCCAGACATTCATTGTGCAAAAAAAGTGATTTTCGCGGCGAGTTAAGCATATTGAGTAATTTGCCGATTGGTTTCAGAACGGCTTGCATCAAAATTAACTATTTTTTGCCAGACATTCAGTGTCGAAAAAAAGTGATTTTCTCGGCGAGTTAAGCATTTTGAGTAATTTGCCGATTGGTTTCAGAACGGCTTGCATTGAAATTTACTATTCTTTGCCTGACATTCATTGTGCAAAAAAAGTGATTTTCGCGGCGAGTTAAGCATATTGAGTAAGTTGCCGATTGGTTTCAGAACGGCTTGCATCAAAATTAACTATTTTTTGCCAGACATTCATTGTTGAACAAAAGTGATTTTCTCGGCGAGTTAAGCATTTTGAGTAATTTGCCGATTGGTTTCAGAACGGCTTGCATTGAAATTTACTATTCTTTGCCAGACATTCATTGTGCAAAAAAAGTGATTTTCGCGGCGAGTTAAGCATATTGAGTAACTTGCCGATTGGTTTCAGAACGGCTTGCATCAAAATTAGCTATTTTTTGCCAGACATTCATTGTTGAACAAAAGTGATTTTCTCGGCGAGTTAAGCATTTTGAGTAAGTTGCCGATTGGTTTCAGAACGGCTTGCATCAAAATTAACTATTTTTTGCCAGACATTCATTGTGGAAAAAAGGTGATTTTCTCGGCGAGTTAAGCATTTTGAGTAATTTGCCGATTGGTTTCAGAACGGCTTGCATTGAAATTTACTATTCTTTGCCAGACATTCATTGTGCAAAAAAAGTGATTTTCGCGGCGAGTTAAGCATATTGAGTAACTTGCCGATTGGTTTCAGAACGGCTTGCATCAAAATTAGCTATTTTTTGCCAGACATTCATTGTTGAACAAAAGTGATTTTCTCGGCGAGTTAAGCATTTTGAGTAATTTGCCGATTGGTTTCAGAACGGCTTGCATTGAAATTTACTATTCTTTGCCAGATATTCATTGTGGAAAAAAAGTGATTTTCTCGGCGAGTTAAGCATTTTGAGTAAGTTGCCGATTGGTTTCAGAACGGCTTGCATCAAAATTAACTATTTTTTGCCAGACATTCATTGTGGAAAAAAATTGATTTTCTCGGCGAGTTAAGCATTTTGAGTAATTTGCCGATTGGTTTCAGAACGGCTTGCATTGAAATTTACTATTCTTTGCAAGACATTCATTGTGCAAAGAAAGTGATTTTCGCGGCGAGTGAAGCATTTTGAGTAATTTGCCGATTGGTTTCAGAACGGCTTGCATCAAAATTAACTATTTTTTGCCAGACATTCATTGTGGAAAAAAAGTGATTTTCTCGGCGCGTTAAGCATTTTGAGGAATTTGCCGATTGGTTTCAGAACGGCTTGCATCAAAATTAACTATTTTTTGCCAGACATTCATTGTGGAAAAAAAGTGATTCTCTCGGCGAATTAAGCATTTTGACTAATTTGCCGATTGGTTTCAGAACGGCTTGCATTGAAATTTAATATTCTTTGCCAGACATTCATTGTGGAAAGAAAGTGATTTTCTCGGCGAGTTAAGCATTTTGAGTAAGTTGCCGATTGGTTTCAGAACGGCTTGCATCAAAATTAACTATTTTTTGCCAGACATTCATTGTGGAAAAAAATTGATTTTCTCGGCGAGTTAAGCATTTTGAGTAATTTGCCGATTGGTTTCAGAACGGCTTGCATTGAAATTTACTATTCTTTGCTAGACATTCATTGAGCAAAGAAAGTGATTTTCGCGGCGAGTTAAGCATATTGAGTAATTTGCCGATTGGTTTCAGAACGGCTTGCATCAAAATTAACTATTTTTTGCCAGACATTCATTGCTGAACAAAAGTGATTTTCTCGGCGTGTTAAGCATTTTGAGTAATTTGCCGATTGGTTTCAGAACGGCTTGCATCAAAATTAACTATTTTTTGCCAGACATTCATTGTGGGGAAAAAAAGTGATTTTCGCGGCGAGTTCAGGAATTTGAGTTATTTGCCGATTGGTTTCAGAACGGCTTGCATCAAAATTAACTATTTTTTGCCAGACATTCATTGTGGAAAAAAGTGATTTTCTCGGCGAGTTAAGCATTTTCAGTAATTTGCCGATTGGTTTCAGAACGGCTTGCATTGAAATTTACTATTCTTTGCCAGACATTCATTGTGGAAAAAAAGTGATTTTCTCGGCGAGTTAAGCATTTTGAGTAAGTTGCTGATTGGTTTCAGAACGGCTTGCATCAAAATTAACTATTTTTTGCCAGACATTCATTGTGGAAAAAAGGTGATTTTCTCGGCGAGTTAAGCATTTTGAGTAATTTGCCGATTGGTTTCAGAACGGCTTGCATTGAAATTTACTATTCTTTGCCAGACATTCATTGTGGAAAAAAAGTAATTTTCGCGGCGAGTTAAGCATATTGAGTAAGTTGCCGATTGGTTTCAGAACGGCTTGCATCAAAATTAACTATTTTTTGCCAGACATTCATTGTGGAAAAAAGGTGATTTTCTCGGCGAGTTAAGCATTTTGAGTAATTTGACTATTGGTTTCAGAACGGCTTGCATTGAAATTTACTATTCTTTGCCTGACATTCATTGTGCAAAAAAAGTGATTTTCGCGGCGAGTTAAGCATATTGAGTAAGTTGCCGATTGGTTTCAGAACGGCTTGCATCAAAATTAACTATTTTTTGCCAGACATTCATTGTTGAACAAAAGTGATTTTCTCGGCGAGTTAAGCATTTTGAGTAATTTGCCGATTGGTTTCAGAACGGCTTGCATTGAAATTTACTATTCTTTGCCAGACATTCATTGTGGAAAAAAAGTGATTTTCTCGGCGAGTTAAGCATTTTGAGTAAGTTGCCGATTGGTTTCAGAACGGCTTGCATCAAAATTAACTATTTTTTGCCAGACATTCATTGTGGAAAACAATTGATTTTCTCGGCGAGTTAAGCATTTTGAGTAAGTTGCCGATTGGTTTCAGAACGGCTTGCATCAAAATTAACTATTTTTTGCCAGACATTCATTGTGGAAAAAAGGTGATTTTCTCGGCGAGTTAAGCATTTTGAGTAATTTGCCTATTGGTTTCAGAACGGCTTGCATTGAAATTTACTATTCTTTGCCTGACATTCATTGTGCAAAAAAAGTGATTTTCGCGGCGAGTTAAGCATATTGAGTAAGTTGCCGATTGGTTTCAGAACGGCTTGCATCAAAATTAACTATTTTTTGCCAGACATTCATTGTTGAACAAAAGTGATTTTCTCGGCGAGTTAAGCATTTTGAGTAATTTGCCGATTGGTTTCAGAACGGCTTGCATTGAAATTTACTATTCTTTGCCAGACATTCATTGTGGAAAAAAAGTGATTTTCTCGGCGAGTTAAGCATTTTGAGTAAGTTGCCGATTGGTTTCAGAACGGCTTGCATCAAAATTAACTATTTTTTGCCAGACATTCATTGTGGAAAACAATTGATTTTCTCGGCGAGTTAAGCATTTTGAGTAAGTTGCCGATTGGTTTCAGAACGGCTTGCATCAAAATTAACTATTTTTTGCCAGACATTCATTGTGGAAAAAAGGTGATTTTCTTGGCGAGTTAAGCATTTTGAGTCATTTGCCGATTGGTTTCAGAACGGCTTGCATTGAAATTTACTATTGTTTGCCAGACATTCATTGTGCAAAAAAAGTGATTTTCGCGGCGAGTTAAGCATATTGAGTAATTTGCCGATTGGTTTCAGAACGGCTTGCATCAAAATTAACTATTTTTTGCCAGACATTCAGTGTCGAAAAAAAGTGATTTTCTCGGCGAGTTAAGCATTTTGAGTAATTTGCCGATTGGTTTCAGAACGGCTTGCATTGAAATTTACTATTCTTTGCCTGACATTCATTGTGCAAAAAAAGTGATTTTCGCGGCGAGTTAAGCATATTGAGTAAGTTGCCGATTGGTTTCAGAACGGCTTGCATCAAAATTAACTATTTTTTGCCAGACATTCATTGTTGAACAAAAGTGATTTTCTCGGCGAGTTAAGCATTTTGAGTAATTTGCCGATTGGTTTCAGAACGGCTTGCATTGAAATTTACTATTCTTTGCCAGACATTCATTGTGGAAAAAAAGTGATTTTCTCGGCGAGTTAAGCATTTTGAGTAATTTGCCGATTGGTTTCAGAACGGCTTGCATTGAAATTTACTATTTTTTGCCAGACATTCATTGTGGAAAAAAATTGATTTTCTCGGCGAGTTAAGCATTTTGAGTAAGTTGCCGATTGGTTTCAGAACGGCTTGCATCAAAATTAACTATTTTTTGCCAGACATTCATTGTGGAAAAAAGGTGATTTTCTCGGCGAGTTAAGCATTTTGAGTCATTTGCCGATTGGTTTCAGAACGGCTTGCATTGAAATTTACTATTCTTTGCCAGACATTCATTGTGCAAAAAAAGTGATTTTCGCGGCGAGTTAAGCATATTGAGTAACTTGCCGATTGGTTTCAGAACGGCTTGCATCAAAATTAGCTATTTTTTGCCAGACATTCATTGTTGAACAAAAGTGATTTTCTCGGCGAGTTAAGCATTTTGAGTAATTTGCCGATTGGTTTCAGAACGGCTTGCATTGAAATTTACTATTCTTTGCCAGATATTCATTGTGGAAAAAAAGTGATTTTCTCGGCGAGTTAAGCATTTTGAGTAAGTTGCCGATTGGTTTCAGAACGGCTTGCATCAAAATTAACTATTTTTTGCCAGACATTCATTGTGGAAAAAAATTGATTTTCTCGGCGAGTTAAGCATTTTGAGTAATTTGCCGATTGGTTTCAGAACGGCTTGCATTGAAATTTACTATTCTTTGCAAGACATTCATTGTGCAAAGAAAGTGATTTTCGCGGCGAGTGAAGCATTTTGAGTAATTTGCCGATTGGTTTCAGAACGGCTTGCATCAAAATTAACTATTTTTTGCCAGACATTCATTGTGGAAAAAAAGTGATTTTCTCGGCGCGTTAAGCATTTTGAGGAATTTGCCGATTGGTTTCAGAACGGCTTGCATCAAAATTAACTATTTTTTGCCAGACATTCATTGTGGAAAAAAAGTGATTCTCTCGGCGAATTAAGCATTTTGACTAATTTGCCGATTGGTTTCAGAACGGCTTGCATTGAAATTTAATATTCTTTGCCAGACATTCATTGTGGAAAGAAAGTGATTTTCTCGGCGAGTTAAGCATTTTGAGTAAGTTGCCGATTGGTTTCAGAACGGCTTGCATCAAAATTAACTATTTTTTGCCAGACATTCATTGTGGAAAAAAATTGATTTTCTCGGCGAGTTAAGCATTTTGAGTAATTTGCCGATTGGTTTCAGAACGGCTTGCATTGAAATTTACTATTCTTTGCTAGACATTCATTGAGCAAAGAAAGTGATTTTCGCGGCGAGTTAAGCATATTGAGTAATTTGCCGATTGGTTTCAGAACGGCTTGCATCAAAATTAACTATTTTTTGCCAGACATTCATTGCTGAACAAAAGTGATTTTCTCGGCGTGTTAAGCATTTTGAGTAATTTGCCGATTGGTTTCAGAACGGCTTGCATCAAAATTAACTATTTTTTGCCAGACATTCATTGTGGGGAAAAAAAGTGATTTTCGCGGCGAGTTCAGGAATTTGAGTTATTTGCCGATTGGTTTCAGAACGGCTTGCATCAAAATTAACTATTTTTTGCCAGACATTCATTGTGGAAAAAAGTGATTTTCTCGGCGAGTTAAGCATTTTCAGTAATTTGCCGATTGGTTTCAGAACGGCTTGCATTGAAATTTACTATTCTTTGCCAGACATTCATTGTGGAAAAAAAGTGATTTTCTCGGCGAGTTAAGCATTTTGAGTAAGTTGCTGATTGGTTTCAGAACGGCTTGCATCAAAATTAACTATTTTTTGCCAGACATTCATTGTGGAAAAAAGGTGATTTTCTCGGCGAGTTAAGCATTTTGAGTAATTTGCCGATTGGTTTCAGAACGGCTTGCATTGAAATTTACTATTCTTTGCCAGACATTCATTGTGGAAAAAAAGTAATTTTCGCGGCGAGTTAAGCATATTGAGTAAGTTGCCGATTGGTTTCAGAACGGCTTGCATCAAAATTAACTATTTTTTGCCAGACATTCATTGTGGAAAAAAGGTGATTTTCTCGGCGAGTTAAGCATTTTGAGTAATTTGACTATTGGTTTCAGAACGGCTTGCATTGAAATTTACTATTCTTTGCCTGACATTCATTGTGCAAAAAAAGTGATTTTCGCGGCGAGTTAAGCATATTGAGTAAGTTGCCGATTGGTTTCAGAACGGCTTGCATCAAAATTAACTATTTTTTGCCAGACATTCATTGTTGAACAAAAGTGATTTTCTCGGCGAGTTAAGCATTTTGAGTAATTTGCCGATTGGTTTCAGAACGGCTTGCATTGAAATTTACTATTCTTTGCCAGACATTCATTGTGGAAAAAAAGTGATTTTCTCGGCGAGTTAAGCATTTTGAGTAAGTTGCCGATTGGTTTCAGAACGGCTTGCATCAAAATTAACTATTTTTTGCCAGACATTCATTGTGGAAAACAATTGATTTTCTCGGCGAGTTAAGCATTTTGAGTAAGTTGCCGATTGGTTTCAGAACGGCTTGCATCAAAATTAACTATTTTTTGCCAGACATTCATTGTGGAAAAAAGGTGATTTTCTTGGCGAGTTAAGCATTTTGAGTCATTTGCCGATTGGTTTCAGAACGGCTTGCATTGAAATTTACTATTGTTTGCCAGACATTCATTGTGCAAAAAAAGTGATTTTCGCGGCGAGTTAAGCATATTGAGCAATTTGCCGATTGGTTTCAGAACGGCTTGCATCAAAATTAACTATTTTTTGCCAGACATTCATTGTGGAAAAAAAAGTGATTTTCTCGGCGAGTTAAGCATTTTGAGTAATTTGCCGATTGGTTTCAGAACGGCTTGCATTGAAATTTACTATTCTTTGCCAGACATTCATTGTGGAAAAAAAGTGATTTTCTCGGCGAGTTAAGCATTTTGTGTAAGTTGCCGATTGGTTTCAGAACGGCTTGCATCAAAATTAACTATTTTTTGCCAGACATTCATTGTGGAAAAAAGGTGATTTTCTCGGCGAGTTAAGCATTTTGAGTAATTTGCCGATTGGTTTCAGAACGGCTTGCATTGAAATTTACTATTCTTTGCCAGACATTCATTGTGCAAAAAAAGTGATTTTCTCGGCGAGTTAAGCATTTTGATTAATTTGCCGATTGGTTTCAGAACGGCTTGCATTGAAATTTACTATTCTTTGCCAGACATTCATTGTGGAAAAAATGTGATTTTCTCGGCGAGTTAAGCATTTTGAGTAAGTTGCCGATTGGTTTCAGAACGGCTTGCATCAAAATTAACTATTTTTTGCCAGACATTCATTGTGGAAAAAAGGTGATTTTCTCGGCGAGTTAAGCATTTTGAGTCATTTGACGATTGGTTTCAGAACGGCTTGCATTGAAATTTACTATTCTTTGCCAGACATTCATTGTGCAAAAAAAGTGATTTTCGCGGCGAGTTAAGCATATTGAGTAATTTGCCGATTGGTTTCAGAACGGCTTGCATCAAAATTAACTATTTTTTGCCAGACATTCACTGTTGAACAAAAGTGATTTTCTCGGCGAGTTAAGCATTTTGAGTAATTTGCCGATTGGTTTCAGAACGGCTTGCATTGAAATTTACTATTCTTTGCCAGACATTCATTGTGGAAAAAAAGTGATTTTCTCGGCGAGTTAAGCATTTTGAGTAAGTTGCCGATTGGTTTCAGAACGGCTTGCATCAAAATTAACTATTTTTTGCCAGACATTCATTGTGGAAAAAAATTGATTTTCTCGGCGAGTTAAGCATTTTGAGTAATTTGCCGATTGGTTTCAGAACGGCTTGCATTGAAATTTACTATTCTTTGCCAGACATTCATTGTGCAAAGAAAGTGATTTTCGCGGCGAGTTAAGCATTTTGAGTAATTTGCCGATTGGTTTCAGAACGGCTTGCATTGAAATTTACTATTCTTTGCCAGACATTCATTGTGGAAAAAATGTGATTTTCTCGGCGAGTTAAGCATTTTGAGTAAGTTGCCGATTGGTTTCAGAACGGCTTGAATCAAAATTAACTATTTTTTGCCAGACATTCATTGTTGAACAAAAGTGATTTTCTCGGCGAGTTAAGCATTTTGAGTAATTTGCCGATTGGTTTCAGAACGGCTTGCATTGAAATTTACTATTCTTTGCCAGACATTCATTGTGGAAAAAAAGTGATTTTCTCGGCGAGTTAAGCATTTTGAGTAAGTTGCCGATTGGTTTCAGAACGGCTTGCATCAAAATTAACTATTTTTTGCCAGACATTCATTGTGGAGAAAAAATTGATTTTCTCGGCGAGTTAAGCATTTTGAGTAATTTGCCGATTGGTTTCAGAACGGCTTGCATTGAAATTTACTATTCTTTGCCAGACATTCATTGTGCAAAGAAAGTGATTTTCGCGGCGAGTTAAGCATTTTGAGTAATTTGCCGATTGGTTTCAGAACGGCTTGCATCAAAATTAACTATTTTTTGCCAGACATTCATTGTGGAAAAAAAGTGATTTTCTCGGCGCGTTAAGCATTTTGAGGAATTTGCCGATTGGTTTCAGAACGGCTTGCATCAAAATTAACTATTTTTTGCCAGACATTCATTGTGGAAAAAAGGTGATTTTCTCGGCGAGTTAAGCATTTTGAGTAATTTGCCGATTGGTTTCAGAACGGCTTGCATTGAAATTTACTATTCTTTGCCAGACATTCATTGTGCAAAAAAACGTGATTTTCGCGGCGAGTTAAGCATATTGAGTAATTTGCCGATTGGTTTCAGAACGGCTTGCATCAAAATTAACTATTTTTTGCCAGACATTCATTGTTGAACAAAAGTGATTTTCTCGGCGAGTTAAGCATTTTGATTAATTTGCCGATTGGTTTCAGAACGGCTTGCATTGAAATTTACTATTCTTTGCCAGACATTCATTGTGGAAAAAATGTGATTTTCTCGGCGAGTTAAGCATTTTGAGTAAGTTGCCGATTGGTTTCAGAACGGCTTGCATCAAAATTAACTATTTTTTGCCAGACATTCATTGTGGAAAAAAGGTGATTTTCTCGGCGAGTTAAGCATTTTGAGTCATTTGACGATTGGTTTCAGAACGGCTTGCATTGAAATTTACTATTCTTTGCCAGACATTCATTGTGCAAAAAAAGTGATTTTCGCGGCGAGTTAAGCATATTGAGTAATTTGCCGATTGGTTTCAGAACGGCTTGCATCAAAATTAACTATTTTTTGCCAGACATTCATTGTTGAACAAAAGTGATTTTCTCGGCGAGTTAAGCATTTTGAGTAATTTGCCGATTGGTTTCAGAACGGCTTGCATTGAAATTTACTATTCTTTGCCAGACATTCATTGTGGAAAAAAAGTGATTTTCTCGGCGAGTTAAGCATTTTGAGTAAGTTGCCGATTGGTTTCAGAACGGCTTGCATCAAAATTAACTATTTTTTGCCAGACATTCATTGTGGAAAAAAATTGATTTTCTCGGCGAGTTAAGCATTTTGAGTAATTTGCCGATTGGTTTCAGAACGGCTTGCATTGAAATTTACTATTCTTTGCCAGACATTCATTGTGCAAAGAAAGTGATTTTCGCGGCGAGTTAAGCATTTTGAGTAATTTGCCGATTGGTTTCAGAACGGCTTGCATTGAAATTTACTATTCTTTGCCAGACATTCATTGTGGAAAAAATGTGATTTTCTCGGCGAGTTAAGCATTTTGAGTAAGTTGCCGATTGGTTTCAGAACGGCTTGCATCAAAATTAACTATTTTTTGCCAGACATTCATTGTGGAAAAAAGGTGATTTTCTCGGCGAGTTAAGCATTTTGAGTCATTTGCCGATTGGTTTCAGAACGGCTTGCATTGAAATTTACTATTCTTTGCCAGACATTCATTGTGCAAAAAAAGTGATTTTCGCGGCGAGTTAAGCATATTGAGTAATTTGCCGATTGGTTTCAGAACGGCTTGCATCAAAATTAACTATTTTTTGCCAGACATTCATTGTTGAACAAAAGTGATTTTCTCGGCGAGTTAAGCATTTTGAGTAATTTGCCGATTGGTTTCAGAACGGCTTGCATTGAAATTTACTATTCTTTGCCAGACATTCATTGTGGAAAAAAAGTGATTTTCTCGGCGAGTTAAGCATTTTGAGTAAGTTGCCGATTGGTTTCAGAACGGCTTGCATCAAAATTAACTATTTTTTGCCAGACATTCATTGTGGAGAAAAAATTGATTTTCTCGGCGAGTTAAGCATTTTGAGTAATTTGCCGATTGGTTTCAGAACGGCTTGCATTGAAATTTACTATTCTTTGCCAGACATTCATTGTGGGGAAAAAAGTAATTTTCGCGGCGAGTTATGCATATTGAGTAATTTGCCGATTGGTTTCAGAACGGCTTGCATCAAAATTAACTATTTTTTGCCAGACATTCAATGTTGAACAAAAGTGATTTTCTCGGCGCGTTAAGCATTTTGAGTAATTTGCCGACTGGTTTCAGACCGGCTTGCATCATAATTAACTATTTTTTGCTAGACATTTATTGTGGAAAAAAGTGATTTTCTCGGCGAGTTAAGCGTTTTGAGTAATTTGCCGATTGTTTTCACAACAGCTTGCATTGAAATTTACTATTTCTTGCCAGACATTCATTGTGCAAAAAAAGTGGTTTTCGCGGCGAGTTAAGCATATTGAGTAATTTGCCGATTGGTTTCAGAACGGCTTGCATCAAAATTAACAATTTTTTGCCAGACATACATTGTGGGGAAAAACGTGATTTTCCCGGCGAGTTAAGTATTTTGAGTAAGTTGCGGATTGGTTTCAGAACGGCTTGCATCAAAATTAACTATTTTTTGCCAGACATTCATTGTGGGAAAAAAAGTGATTTTCTCGGCGAGTTTAGCTTTTTGAGTAATTTGCAGATTGGTTTCAGAACGGCTTGCATTGAAATTTACTATTCTTTGCCAGACATTCATTGTGGAACAAAAGTGATTTTCTCGGCGAGTTAAGCATTTTGAGTAATTTGCCGATTGGTTTCAGAACGGCTTGCATCAAAATTAACTATTTTTTGCCAGACATTCATTGTGGAAAAAAAGTGATTCTCTCGGCGAATTAAGCATTTTGAGTAATTTGCCGATTGGTTTCAGAACGGCTTGCATTGAAATTTACTATTCTTTGCCAGACATTCATTGTGCAAAAAAAGTGATTTTCTCGGCGAGTTAAACATTTTGAGTAAGTTGCCGATTGGTTTCAGAACGGCTTGCATCAAAATTAACTATTTTTTGCCAGACATTCATTGTGGAAAAAAATTGATTTTCTCGGCGAGTTAAGCATTTTGAGTAATTTGCCGATTGGTTTCAGAACGGCTTGCATTGAAATTTACTATTCTTTGCTAGACATTCATTGAGCAAAGAAAGTGATTTTCGCGGCGAGTTAAGCATATTGAGTAATTTGCCGATTGGTTTCAGAACGGCTTGCATCAAAATTAACTATTTTTTGCCAGACATTCATTGTGGGGAAAAAAAGTGATTTTCGCGGCGAGTTCAGGAATTTGAGTTATTTGCCGATTGGTTTCAGAACGGCTTGCATCAAAATTAACTATTTTTTGCCAGACATTCATTGTGGAAACAAAGTGATTTTCTCAGCGAGTTAGGCATTTTCAGTAATTTGCCGATTGGTTTCAGAACGGCTTGCATTGAAATTTACTATACTTTGCCAGACATTCATTGTGGAAAAAAGGTGATTTTCTCGGCGAGTTAAGCATTTTGAGTAATTTGCCGATTGGTTTCAGAACGGCTTGCATTGAAATTTACTATTCTTTGCCAGACATTCATTGTGGAAAAAAAGTAATTTTCGCGGCGAGTTAAGCATATTGAGTAAGTTGCCGATTGGTTTCAGAACGACTTGCATCAAAATTAACTATTTTTTGCCAGACATTCATTGTGGAAAAAAGGTGATTTTCTCGGCGAGTTAAGCATTTTGAGTAATTTGCCGATTGGTTTCAGAACGGCTTGCATTGAAATTTACTATTCTTTGCCTGACATTCATTGTGCAAAAAAAGTGATTTTCGCGGCGAGTTAAGCATATTGAGTAAGTTGCCGATTGGTTTCAGAACGGCTTGCATCAAAATTAACTATTTTTTGCCAGACATTCATTGTTGAACAAAAGTGATTTTCTCGGCGAGTTAAGCATTTTGAGTAATTTGCCGATTGGTTTCAGAACATCTTGCATTGAAATTTACTATTCTTTGCCAGACATTCATTGTGGAAAAAAGTGATTTTCTCGGCGAGTTAAGCATTTTGAGTAAGTTGCCGATTGGTTTCAGAACGGCTTGCATCAAAAGTAACTATTTTTTGCCTGACATTCATTGTGGAAAAAAATTGATTTTCTCGGCGAGTTAAGCATTTTGAGTAATTTGCCGATTGGTTTCAGAACGGCTTGCATCAAAATTAACTATTTTTTGCCAGACATTCATTGTTGAACAAAAGTGATTTTCTCGGCGAGTTAAGCATTTTGAGTAATTTGCCGATTGGTTTCAGAACGGCTTGCATTGAAATTTACTATTCTTTGCCAGACATTCATTGTGGAAAAAAAGTGATTTTCTCGGCGAGTTAAGCATTTTGAGTAAGTTGCCGATTGGTTTCAGAACGGCTTGCATCAAAATTAACTATTTTTTGCCAGACATTCATTGTGGAAAAAAATTGATTTTCTCGGCGAGTTAAGCATTTTGAGTAATTTGCCGATTGGTTTCAGAACGGCTTGCATTGAAATTTACTATTCTTTGCCAGACATTCATTGTGCAAAGAAAGTGATTTTCGCGGCGAGTTAAGCATTTTGAGTAATTTGCCGATTGGTTTCAGAACGGCTTGCATTGAAATTTACTATACTTTGCCAGACATTCATTGTGGAAAAAATGTGATTTTCTCGGCGAGTTAAGCATTTTGAGTAAGTTGCCGATTGGTTTCAGAACGGCTTGCATCAAAATTAACTATTTTTTGCCAGACATTCATTGTGGAAAAAAGGTGATTTTCTCGGCGAGTTAAGCATTTTGAGTCATTTGCCGATTGGTTTCAGAACGGCTTGCATTGAAATTTACTATTCTTTGCCAGACATTCATTGTGCAAAAAAAGTGATTTTCGCGGCGAGTTAAGCATATTGAGTAATTTGCCGATTGGTTTCAGAACGGCTTGCATCAAAATTAACTATTTTTTGCCAGACATTCATTGTTGAACAAAAGTGATTTTCTCGGCGAGTTAAGCATTTTGAGTAATTTGCCGATTGGTTTCAGAACGGCTTGCATTGAAATTTACTATTCTTTGCCAGACATTCATTGTGGAAAAAAAGTGATTTTCTCGGCGAGTTAAGCATTTTGAGTAAGTTGCCGATTGGTTTCAGAACGGCTTGCATCAAAATTAACTATTTTTTGCCAGACATTCATTGTGGAGAAAAAATTGATTTTCTCGGCGAGTTAAGCATTTTGAGTAATTTGCCGATTGGTTTCAGAACGGCTTGCATTGAAATTTACTATTCTTTGCCAGACATTCATTGTGGGGAAAAAAGTAATTTTCGCGGCGAGTTATGCATATTGAGTAATTTGCCGATTGGTTTCAGAACGGCTTGCATCAAAATTAACTATTTTTTGCCAGACATTCAATGTTGAACAAAAGTGATTTTCTCGGCGCGTTAAGCATTTTGAGTAATTTGCCGACTGGTTTCAGACCGGCTTGCATCATAATTAACTATTTTTTGCTAGACATTTATTGTGGAAAAAAGTGATTTTCTCGGCGAGTTAAGCGTTTTGAGTAATTTGCCGATTGTTTTCACAACAGCTTGCATTGAAATTTACTATTTCTTGCCAGACATTCATTGTGCAAAAAAAGTGGTTTTCGCGGCGAGTTAAGCATATTGAGTAATTTGCCGATTGGTTTCAGAACGGCTTGCATCAAAATTAACAATTTTTTGCCAGACATACATTGTGGGGAAAAACGTGATTTTCCCGGCGAGTTAAGTATTTTGAGTAAGTTGCGGATTGGTTTCAGAAAGGCTTGCATCAAAATTAACTATTTTTTGCCAGACATTCATTGTGGGAAAAAAAGTGATTTTCTCGGCGAGTTTAGCTTTTTGAGTAATTTGCAGATTGGTTTCAGAACGGCTTGCATTGAAATTTACTATTCTTTGCCAGACATTCATTGTGGAACAAAAGTGATTTTCTCGGCGAGTTAAGCATTTTGAGTAATTTGCCGATTGGTTTCAGAACGGCTTGCATCAAAATTAACTATTTTTTGCCAGACATTCATTGTGGAAAAAAAGTGATTCTCTCGGCGAATTAAGCATTTTGAGTAATTTGCCGATTGGTTTCAGAACGGCTTGCATTGAAATTTACTATTCTTTGCCAGACATTCATTGTGCAAAAAAAGTGATTTTCTCGGCGAGTTAAGCATTTTGAGTAAGTTGCCGATTGGTTTCAGAACGGCTTGCATCAAAATTAACTATTTTTTGCCAGACATTCATTGTGGAAAAAAATTGATTTTCTCGGCGAGTTAAGCATTTTGAGTAATTTGCCGATTGGTTTCAGAACGGCTTGCATTGAAATTTACTATTCTTTGCTAGACATTCATTGAGCAAAGAAAGTGATTTTCGCGGCGAGTTAAGCATATTGAGTAATTTGCCGATTGGTTTCAGAACGGCTTGCATCAAAATTAACTATTTTTTGCCAGACATTCATTGTGGGGAAAAAAAGTGATTTTCGCGGCGAGTTCAGGAATTTGAGTTATTTGCCGATTGGTTTCAGAACGGCTTGCATCAAAATTAACTATTTTTTGCCAGACATTCATTGTGGAAACAAAGTGATTTTCTCAGCGAGTTAGGCATTTTCAGTAATTTGCCGATTGGTTTCAGAACGGCTTGCATTGAAATTTACTATACTTTGCCAGACATTCATTGTGGAAAAAAGGTGATTTTCTCGGCGAGTTAAGCATTTTGAGTAATTTGCCGATTGGTTTCAGAACGGCTTGCATTGAAATTTACTATTCTTTGCCAGACATTCATTGTGGAAAAAAAGTAATTTTCGCGGCGAGTTAAGCATATTGAGTAAGTTGCCGATTGGTTTCAGAACGACTTGCATCAAAATTAACTATTTTTTGCCAGACATTCATTGTGGAAAAAAGGTGATTTTCTCGGCGAGTTAAGCATTTTGAGTAATTTGCCGATTGGTTTCAGAACGGCTTGCATTGAAATTTACTATTCTTTGCCTGACATTCATTGTGCAAAAAAAGTGATTTTCGCGGCGAGTTAAGCATATTGAGTAAGTTGCCGATTGGTTTCAGAACGGCTTGCATCAAAATTAACTATTTTTTGCCAGACATTCATTGTTGAACAAAAGTGATTTTCTCGGCGAGTTAAGCATTTTGAGTAATTTGCCGATTGGTTTCAGAACATCTTGCATTGAAATTTACTATTCTTTGCCAGACATTCATTGTGGAAAAAAGTGATTTTCTCGGCGAGTTAAGCATTTTGAGTAAGTTGCCGATTGGTTTCAGAACGGCTTGCATCAAAAGTAACTATTTTTTGCCTGACATTCATTGTGGAAAAAAATTGATTTTCTCGGCGAGTTAAGCATTTTGAGTAATTTGCCGATTGGTTTCAGAACGGCTTGCATTGAAATTTACTATTCTTTGCCAGTCATTCATTGTGCAAAGAAAGTGATTTTCGCGGCGAGTTAAGCATTTTGAGTAATTTGCCGATTGGTTTCAGAACGGCTTGCATCAAAATTAACTATTTTTTGCCAGACATTCATTGTGGAAAAAAAGTGATTTTCTCGGCGCGTTAAGCATTTTGAGGAATTTGCCGATTGGTTTCAGAACGGCTTGCATCAAAATTAACTATTTTTTGCCAGACATTGATTGTGGAAAAAAAGTGATTTTCTAGGCGAGTTAAGCATTTTGAGCAATTTGCCGATTGGTTTCAGAACGGCTTGCATCAAAATTAACTATTTTTTGCCAGCCATTGATTGTGGAAAAAAAGTGATTTTCTCGGCGAGTTAGGCATTTTGAGTAATTTGCCGATTGGTTTCAGAACGGCTTGCATCAAAATTAACAATTTTTTGCCAGACATTCATTGTGGGGAAAAAAGTGATTTTCGCGGCGAGTTGAGGAATTTGAGTTATTTGCCGATTGGTTTCAGAACGGCTTGCATCAAAATTAACTATTTTTTGCCAGACATTCATTGTGGAAAAAAAGTGATTTTCTCGGCGAGTTAAGCATTTTGAGTAATTTGCCGATTGGTTTCAGAACGGCTTGCATTGAAAATTACTATTCTTTGCCAGACATTCATTGTGGAACAAAAGTGATTTTCTCTGCGAGTTAAGCATTTTGAGTAAGTTGCCGATTGGCTTCAGAACGGCTTGCATCAAAATTAACTATTTTTTGCCAGACATTCGTTGTGGAAAAAAAGTGATTTTCTCGGCGAGTTAAGCATTTTGAGTAATTTGCCGATTGGTTTCAGAACGGCTTGCATTGAAATTTACTATTCTTTGCCAGACATTCATTGTGCAAAAAAGTAATTTTCGCGGCGAGTTATGCATATTGAGTAATTTGCCGATTGGTTTCAGAACGGCTTGCATCAAAATTAACTATTTTTTGCCAGACATTCAATGTTGAACAAAAGTGATTTTCTCGGCGTGTTAAGCATTTTGAGTAATTTGCCGACTGGTTTCAGACCGGCTTGCATCATAATTAACTATTTTTTGCTAGACATTCATTGTGGAAAAAAGTGATTTTCTCGGCGAGTTAAGCGTTTTGAGTAATTTGCCGATTGTTTTCACAACAGCTTGCATTGAAATTTACTATTTCTTGCCAGACATTCATTGTGCAAAAATAGTGGTTTTCGCGGCGAGTTAAGCATATTGAGTAATTTGCCGATTGGTTTCAGAACGGCTTGCATTGAAAATTACTATTCTTTGCCAGACATTCATTGTGGAACAAAAGTGATTTTCTCGGCGAGTTAAGCATTTTGAGTAATTTGCCGATTGGTTTCAGAACGTCTTGCATCAAAATTAACTATTTTTTGCCAGACATTCATTGTGGAAAAAAGGTGATTTTCTCGGCGAGTTAAGCATTTTGAGTAATTTGCCGATTGGTTTCAGAACGGCTTGCAGTGAAATTTACTATTCTTTGCCAGACATTCATTGTGCAAAAAAAAAGTGATTTTCGCGGCGAGTTAAGCATATTGAGTAATTTGCCGATTGGTTTCAGAACGGCTTGCATCAAAATTAACTATTTTTTGCCAGACATTCATTGTTGAACAAAAGTGATTTTCTCGGCGAGTTAAGCATTTTGAGTAATTTGCCGATTGGTTTCAGAACGGCTTGCATTGAAATTTACTATTCTTTGCCAGACATTCATTGTGGAAAAAAGGTGATTTTCTCGGCGAGTTAAGCATTTTGAGTAAGTTGCCGATTGGTTTCAGAACGGCTTGCATCAAAATTAACTATTTTTTGCCAGACATTCATTGTGGAAAAAAGGTGATTTTCTCGGCGAGTTAAGCATTTTGAGTCATTTGCCGATTGGTTTCAGAACGGCTTGCATTGAAATTTACTATTCTTTGCCAGCCATTCATTGTGCAAAAGAAGTGATTTTCGCGGCGAGTTAAGCATATTGAGTAATTTGCCGATTGGTTTCAGAACGGCTTGCATCAAAATTAACTATTTTTTGCCAGACATTCATTGTTGAACAAAAGTGATTTTCTCGGCGTGTTTAGCATTTTGAGTAATTTGCCGATTGGTTTCAGAACGGCTTGCATCAAAATTAACTATTTTTTGCCAGACATTCATTGTGGAAAAAAGTGATTTTCTCGACGAGTTAAGCATTTTGAGTTATTTGCCGACTGGTTTCAGAACGGCTTGCATCAAAATTAACTATTTTTTGCCAGACATTCATTGTGGAAAAAAGTGATTTTCTCGACGAGTTAAGCATTTTCAGTAATTTGCCGACTGGTTTCAGACCGGCTTGCATCATAATTTACTATTATTTGCTAGACATTCATTGAGCAAAGAAAGTGATTTTCGCGGCGAGTTAAGCATATTGAGTAATTTGCCGATTGGTTTCAGAACGGCTTGCATCAAAATTAACTATTTTTTGCCAGACATTCATTGCTGAACAAAAGTGATTTTCTCGGCGTGTTAAGCATTTTGAGTAATTTGCCGATTGGTTTCAGAACGGCTTGCATCAAAATTAACTATTTTTTGCCAGACATTCATTGTGGGGAAAAAAAGTGATTTTCGCGGCGAGTTCAGGAATTTGAGTTATTTGCCGATTGGTTTCAGAACGGCTTGCATCAAAATTAACTATTTTTTGCCTGACATTCATTGTGGAAAAAAGTGATTTTCTCGGCGAGTTAAGCATTTTCAGTAATTTGCCGATTGGTTTCAGAACGGCTTGCATTGAAATTTACTATTCTTTGCCAGACATTCATTGTGGAAAAAAAGTGATTTTCTCGGCGAGTTAAGCATTTTGAGTAAGTTGCTGATTGGTTTCAGAACGGCTTGTATCAAAATTAACTATTTTTTGCCAGACATTCATTGTGGAAAAAAGGTGATTTTCTCGGCGAGTTAAGCATTTTGAGTAATTTGCCGATTGGTTTCAGAACGGCTTGCATTGAAATTTACTATTCTTTGCCAGACATTCATTGTGGAAAAAAAGTAATTTTCGCGGCGAGTTAAGCATATTGAGTAAGTTGCCGATTGGTTTCAGAACGGCTTGCATCAAAATTAACTATTTTTTGCCAGACATTCATTGTGGAAAAAAGGTGATTTTCTCGGCGAGTTAAGCATTTTGAGTAATTTGCCTATTGGTTTCAGAACGGCTTGCATTGAAATTTACTATTCTTTGCCTGACATTCATTGTGCAAAAAAAGTGATTTTCGCGGCGAGTTAAGCATATTGAGTAAGTTGCCGATTGGTTTCAGAACGGCTTGCATCAAAATTAACTATTTTTTGCCAGACATTCATTGTTGAACAAAAGTGATTTTCTCGGCGAGTTAAGCATTTTGAGTAATTTGCCGATTGGTTTCAGAACGGCTTGCATTGAAATTTACTATTCTTTGCCAGACATTCATTGTGGAAAAAAAGTGATTTTCTCGGCGAGTTAAGCATTTTGAGTAAGTTGCCGATTGGTTTCAGAACGGCTTGCATCAAAATTAACTATTTTTTGCCAGACATTCATTGTGGAAAACAATTGATTTTCTCGGCGAGTTAAGCATTTTGAGTAAGTTGCCGATTGGTTTCAGAACGGCTTGCATCAAAATTAACTATTTTTTGCCAGACATTCATTGTGGATAAAAGGTGATTTTCTTGGCGAGTTAAGCATTTTGAGTCATTTGCCGATTGGTTTCAGAACGGCTTGCATTGAAATTTACTATTGTTTGCCAGACATTCATTGTGCAAAAAAAGTGATTTTCGCGGCGAGTTAAGCATATTGAGTAATTTGCCGATTGGTTTCAGAACGGCTTGCATCAAAATTAACTATTTTTTGCCAGACATTCATTGTGGAAAAAAAGTGATTTTCTCGGCGAGTTAAGCATTTTGAGTAATTTGCCGATTGGTTTCAGAACGGCTTGCATTGAAATTTACTATTCTTTGCCAGACATTCATTGTGGAAAAAAAGTGATTTTCTCGGCGAGTTAAGCATTTTGTGTAAGTTGCCGATTGGTTTCAGAACGGCTTGCATCAAAATTAACTATTTTTTGCCAGACATTCATTGTGGAAAAAAGGTGATTTTCTCGGCGAGTTAAGCATTTTGAGTAATTTGCCGATTGGTTTCAGAACGGCTTGCATTGAAATTTACTATTCTTTGCCAGACATTCATTGTGCAAAAAAAGTGATTTTCTCGGCGAGTTAAGCATTTTGATTAATTTGCCGATTGGTTTCAGAACGGCTTGCATTGAAATTTACTATTCTTTGCCAGACATTCATTGTGGAAAAAATGTGATTTTCTCGGCGAGTGAAGCATTTTGAGTAAGTTGCCGATTGGTTTCAGAACGGCTTGCATCAAAATTAACTATTTTTTGCCAGACATTCATTGTGGAAAAAAGGTGATTTTCTCGGCGAGTTAAGCATTTTGAGTCATTTGACGATTGGTTTCAGAACGGCTTGCATTGAAATTTACTATTCTTTGCCAGACATTCATTGTGCAAAAAAAGTGATTTTCGCGGCGAGTTAAGCATATTGAGTAATTTGCCGATTGGTTTCAGAACGGCTTGCATCAAAATTAACTATTTTTTGCCAGACATTCATTGTTGAACAAAAGTGATTTTCTCGGCGAGTTAAGCATTTTGAGTAATTTGCCGATTGGTTTCAGAACGGCTTGCATTGAAATTTACTATTCTTTGCCAGACATTCATTGTGGAAAAAAAGTGATTTTCTCGGCGAGTTAAGCATTTTGAGTAAGTTGCCGATTGGTTTCAGAACGGCTTGCATCAAAATTAACTATTTTTTGCCAGACATTCATTGTGGAAAAAAATTGATTTTCTCGGCGAGTTAAGCATTTTGAGTAATTTGCCGATTGGTTTCAGAACGGCTTGCATTGAAATTTACTATTCTTTGCCAGACATTCATTGTGCAAAGAAAGTGATTTTCGCGGCGAGTTAAGCATTTTGAATAATTTGCCGATTGGTTTCAGAACGGCTTGCATTGAAATTTACTATTCTTTGCCAGACATTCATTGTGGAAAAAATGTGATTTTCTCGGCGAGTTAAGCATTTTGAGTAAGTTGCCGATTGGTTTCAGAACGGCTTGCATCAAAATTAACTATTTTTTGCCAGACATTCATTGTTGAACAAAAGTGATTTTCTCGGCGAGTTAAGCATTTTGAGTAATTTGCCGATTGGTTTCAGAACGGCTTGCATTGAAATTTACTATTCTTTGCCAGACATTCATTGTGGAAAAAAAGTGATTTTCTCGGCGAGTTAAGCATTTTGAGTAAGTTGCCGATTGGTTTCAGAACGGCTTGCATCAAAATTAACTATTTTTTGCCAGACATTCATTGTGGAGAAAAAATTGATTTTCTCGGCGAGTTAAGCATTTTGAGTAATTTGCCGATTTGTTTCAGAACGGCTTGCATTGAAATTTACTATTCTTTGCCAGACATTCATTGTGCAAAGAAAGTGATTTTCGCGGCGAGTTAAGCATTTTGAGTCATTTGACGATTGGTTTCAGAACGGCTTGCATTGAAATTTACTATTCTTTGCCAGACATTCATTGTGCAAAAAAAGTGATTTTCGCGGCGAGTTAAGCATATTGAGTAATTTGCCGATTGGTTTCAGAACGGCTTGCATCAAAATTAACTATTTTTTGCCAGACATTCATTGTTGAACAAAAGTGATTTTCTCGGCGAGTTAAGCATTTTGAGTAATTTGCCGATTGGTTTCAGAACGGCTTGCATTGAAATTTACTATTCTTTGCCAGACATTCATTGTGGAAAAAAAGTGATTTTCTCGGCGAGTTAAGCATTTTGAGTAAGTTGCCGATTGGTTTCAGAACGGCTTGCATCAAAATTAACTATTTTTTGCCAGACATTCATTGTGGAAAAAAATTGATTTTCTCGGCGAGTTAAGCATTTTGAGTAATTTGCCGATTGGTTTCAGAACGGCTTGCATTGAAATTTACTATTCTTTGCCAGACATTCATTGTGCAAAGAAAGTGATTTTCGCGGCGAGTTAAGCATTTTGAGTAATTTGCCGATTGGTTTCAGAACGGCTTGCATTGAAATTTACTATTCTTTGCCAGACATTCATTGTGGAAAAAATGTGATTTTCTCGGCGAGTTAAGCATTTTGAGTAAGTTGCCGATTGGTTTCAGAACGGCTTGCATCAAAATTAACTATTTTTTGCCAGACATTCATTGTTGAACAAAAGTGATTTTCTCGGCGAGTTAAGCATTTTGAGTAATTTGCCGATTGGTTTCAGAACGGCTTGCATTGAAATTTACTATTCTTTGCCAGACATTCATTGTGCAAAGAAAGTGATTTTCGCGGCGAGTTAAGCATTTTGAGTAATTTGCCGATTGGTTTCAGAACGGCTTGCATCAAAATTAACTATTTTTTGCCAGACATTCATTGTGGAAAAAAAGTGATTTTCTCGGCGCGTTAAGCATTTTGAGGAATTTGCCGATTGGTTTCAGAACGGCTTGCATCAAAATTAACTATTTTTTGCCAGACATTCATTGTGGAAAAAAGGTGATTTTCTCGGCGAGTTAAGCATTTTGAGTAATTTGCCGATTGGTTTCAGAACGGCTTGCATTGAAATTTACTATTCTTTGCCAGACATTCATTGTGCAAAAAAACGTGATTTTCGCGGCGAGTTAAGCATATTGAGTAATTTGCCGATTGGTTTCAGAACGGCTTGCATCAAAATTAACTATTTTTTGCCAGACATTCATTGTTGAACAAAAGTGATTTTCTCGGCGAGTTAAGCATTTTGATTAATTTGCCGATTGGTTTCAGAACGGCTTGCATTGAAATTTACTATTCTTTGCCAGACATTCATTGTGGAAAAAATGTGATTTTCTCGGCGAGTTAAGCATTTTGAGTAAGTTGCCGATTGGTTTCAGAACGGCTTGCATCAAAATTAACTATTTTTTGCCAGACATTCATTGTGGAAAAAAGGTGATTTTCTCGGCGAGTTAAGCATTTTGAGTCATTTGACGATTGGTTTCAGAACGGCTTGCATTGAAATTTACTATTCTTTGCCAGACATTCATTGTGCAAAAAAAGTGATTTTCGCGGCGAGTTAAGCATATTGAGTAATTTGCCGATTGGTTTCAGAACGGCTTGCATCAAAATTAACTATTTTTTGCCAGACATTCATTGTTGAACAAAAGTGATTTTCTCGGCGAGTTAAGCATTTTGAGTAATTTGCCGATTGGTTTCAGAACGGCTTGCATTGAAATTTACTATTCTTTGCCAGACATTCATTGTGGAAAAAAAGTGATTTTCTCGGCGAGTTAAGCATTTTGAGTAAGTTGCCGATTGGTTTCAGAACGGCTTGCATCAAAATTAACTATTTTTTGCCAGACATTCATTGTGGAAAAAAATTGATTTTCTCGGCGAGTTAAGCATTTTGAGTAATTTGCCGATTGGTTTCAGAACGGCTTGCATTGAAATTTACTATTCTTTGCCAGACATTCATTGTGCAAAGAAAGTGATTTTCGCGGCGAGTTAAGCATTTTGAGTAATTTGCCGATTGGTTTCAGAACGGCTTGCATTGAAATTTACTATTCTTTGCCAGACATTCATTGTGGAAAAAATGTGATTTTCTCGGCGAGTTAAGCATTTTGAGTAAGTTGCCGATTGGTTTCAGAACGGCTTGCATCAAAATTAACTATTTTTTGCCAGACATTCATTGTGGAAAAAAGGTGATTTTCTCGGCGAGTTAAGCATTTTGAGTCATTTGCCGATTGGTTTCAGAACGGCTTGCATTGAAATTTACTATTGTTTGCCAGACATTCATTGTGCAAAAAAAGTGATTTTCGCGGCGAGTTAAGCATATTGAGTAATTTGCCGATTGGTTTCAGAACGGCTTGCATCAAAATTAACTATTTTTTGCCAGACATTCATTGTGGAAAAAAAGTGATTTTCTCGGCGAGTTAAGCATTTTGAGTAATTTGCCGATTGGGTTCAGAACGGCTTGCATTGAAATTTACTATTCTTTGCCAGACATTCATTGTGGAAAAAAAGTGATTTTCTCGGCGAGTTAAGCATTTTGTGTAAGTTGCCGATTGGTTTCAGAACGGCTTGCATCAAAATTAACTATTTTTTGCCAGACATTCATTGTGGAAAAAAGGTGATTTTCTCGGCGAGTTAAGCATTTTGAGTAATTTGCCGATTGGTTTCAGAACGGCTTGCATTGAAATTTACTATTCTTTGCCAGACATTCATTGTGCAAAAAAAGTGATTTTCTCGGCGAGTTAAGCATTTTGATTAATTTGCCGATTGGTTTCAGAACGGCTTGCATTGAAATTTACTATTCTTTGCCAGACATTCATTGTGGAAAAAATGTGATTTTCTCGGCGAGTTAAGCATTTTGAGTAAGTTGCCGATTGGTTTCAGAACGGCTTGCATCAAAATTAACTATTTTTTGCCAGACATTCATTGTGGAAAAAAGGTGATTTTCTCGGCGAGTTAAGCATTTTGAGTCATTTGACGATTGGTTTCAGAACGGCTTGCATTGAAATTTACTATTCTTTGCCAGACATTCATTGTGCAAAAAAAGTGATTTTCGCGGCGAGTTAAGCATATTGAGTAATTTGCCGATTGGTTTCAGAACGGCTTGCATCAAAATTAACTATTTTTTGCCAGACATTCATTGTTGAACAAAAGTGTTTTTCTCGGCGAGTTAAGCATTTTGAGTAATTTGCCGATTGGTTTCAGAACGGCTTGCATTGAAATTTACTATTCTTTGCCAGACATTCATTGTGGAAAAAAAGTGATTTTCTCGGCGAGTTAAGCATTTTGAGTAAGTTGCCGATTGGTTTCAGAACGGCTTGCATCAAAATTAACTATTTTTTGCCAGACATTCATTGTGGAAAAAAATTGATTTTCTCGGCGAGTTAAGCATTTTGAGTAATTTGCCGATTGGTTTCAGAACGGCTTGCATTGAAATTTACTATTCTTTGCCAGACATTCATTGTGCAAAGAAAGTGATTTTCGCGGCGAGTTAAGCATTTTGAGTAATTTGCCGATTGGTTTCAGAACGGCTTGCATTGAAATTTACTATTCTTTGCCAGACATTCATTGTGGAAAAAATGTGATTTTCTCGGCGAGTTAAGCATTTTGAGTAAGTTGCCGATTGGTTTCAGAACGGCTTGCATCAAAATTAACTATTTTTTGCCAGACATTCATTGTTGAACAAAAGTGATTTTCTCGGCGAGTTAAGCATTTTGAGTAATTTGCCGATTGGTTTCAGAACGGCTTGCATTGAAATTTACTATTCTTTGCCAGACATTCATTGTGGAAAAAAAGTGATTTTCTCGGCGAGTTAAGCATTTTGAGTAAGTTGCCGATTGGTTTCAGAACGGCTTGCATCAAAATTAACTATTTTTTGCCAGACATTCATTGTGGAGAAAAAATTGATTTTCTCGGCGAGTTAAGCATTTTGAGTAATTTGCCGATTGGTTTCAGAACGGCTTGCATTGAAATTTACTATTCTTTGCCAGACATTCATTGTGCAAAGAAAGTGATTTTCGCGGCGAGTTAAGCATTTTGAGTAATTTGCCGATTGGTTTCAGAACGGCTTGCATCAAAATTAACTATTTTTTGCCAGACATTCATTGTGGAAAAAAAGTGATTTTCTCGGCGCGTTAAGCATTTTGAGGAATTTGCCGATTGGTTTCAGAACGGCTTGCATCAAAATTAACTATTTTTTGCCAGACATTCATTGTGGAAAAAAGGTGATTTTCTCGGCGAGTTAAGCATTTTGAGTAATTTGCCGATTGGTTTCAGAACGGCTTGCATTGAAATTTACTATTCTTTGCCAGACATTCATTGTGCAAAAAAACGTGATTTTCGCGGCGAGTTAAGCATATTGAGTAATTTGCCGATTGGTTTCAGAACGGCTTGCATCAAAATTAACTATTTTTTGCCAGACATTCATTGTTGAACAAAAGTGATTTTCTCGGCGAGTTAAGCATTTTGATTAATTTGCCGATTGGTTTCAGAACGGCTTGCATTGAAATTTACTATTCTTTGCCAGACATTCATTGTGGAAAAAATGTGATTTTCTCGGCGAGTTAAGCATTTTGAGTAAGTTGCCGATTGGTTTCAGAACGGCTTGCATCAAAATTAACTATTTTTTGCCAGACATTCATTGTGGAAAAAAGGTGATTTTCTCGGCGAGTTAAGCATTTTGAGTCATTTGACGATTGGTTTCAGAACGGCTTGCATTGAAATTTACTATTCTTTGCCAGACATTCATTGTGCAAAAAAAGTGATTTTCGCGGCGAGTTAAGCATATTGAGTAATTTGCCGATTGGTTTCAGAACGGCTTGCATCAAAATTAACTATTTTTTGCCAGACATTCATTGTTGAACAAAAGTGATTTTCTCGGCGAGTTAAGCATTTTGAGTAATTTGCCGATTGGTTTCAGAACGGCTTGCATTGAAATTTACTATTCTTTGCCAGACATTCATTGTGGAAAAAAAGTGATTTTCTCGGCGAGTTAAGCATTTTGAGTAAGTTGCCGATTGGTTTCAGAACGGCTTGCATCAAAATTAACTATTTTTTGCCAGACATTCATTGTGGAAAAAAATTGATTTTCTCGGCGAGTTAAGCATTTTGAGTAATTTGCCGATTGGTTTCAGAACGGCTTGCATTGAAATTTACTATTCTTTGCCAGACATTCATTGTGCAAAGAAAGTGATTTTCGCGGCGAGTTAAGCATTTTGAGTAATTTGCCGATTGGTTTCAGAACGGCTTGCATTGAAATTTACTATTCTTTGCCAGACATTCATTGTGGAAAAAATGTGATTTTCTCGGCGAGTTAAGCATTTTGAGTAAGTTGCCGATTGGTTTCAGAACGGCTTGCATCAAAATTAACTATTTTTTGCCAGACATTCATTGTTGAACAAAAGTGATTTTCTCGGCGAGTTAAGCATTTTGAGTAATTTGCCGATTGGTTTCAGAACGGCTTGCATTGAAATTTACTATTCTTTGCCAGACATTCATTGTGGAAAAAAAGTGATTTTCTCGGCGAGTTAAGCATTTTGAGTAAGTTGCCGATTGGTTTCAGAACGGCTTGCATCAAAATTAACTATTTTTTGCCAGACATTCATTGTGGAGAAAAAATTGATTTTCTCGGCGAGTTAAGCATTTTGAGTAATTTGCCGATTGGTTTCAGAACGGCTTGCATTGAAATTTACTATTCTTTGCCAGACATTCATTGTGCAAAGAAAGTGATTTTCGCGGCGAGTTAAGCATTTTGAGTAATTTGCCGATTGGTTTCAGAACGGCTTGCATCAAAATTAACTATTTTTTGCCAGACATTCATTGTGGAAAAAAAGTGATTTTCTCGGCGCGTTAAGCATTTTGAGGAATTTGCCGATTGGTTTCAGAACGGCTTGCATCAAAATTAACTATTTTTTGCCAGACATTCATTGTGGAAAAAAGGTGATTTTCTCGGCGAGTTAAGCATTTTGAGTAATTTGCCGATTGGTTTCAGAACGGCTTGCATTGAAATTTACTATTCTTTGCCAGACATTCATTGTGCAAAAAAACGTGATTTTCGCGGCGAGTTAAGCATATTGAGTAATTTGCCGATTGGTTTCAGAACGGCTTGCATCAAAATTAACTATTTTTTGCCAGACATTCATTGTTGAACAAAAGTGATTTTCTCGGCGAGTTAAGCATTTTGATTAATTTGCCGATTGGTTTCAGAACGGCTTGCATTGAAATTTACTATTCTTTGCCAGACATTCATTGTGGAAAAAATGTGATTTTCTCGGCGAGTTAAGCATTTTGAGTAAGTTGCCGATTGGTTTCAGAACGGCTTGCATCAAAATTAACTATTTTTTGCCAGACATTCATTGTGGAAAAAAGGTGATTTTCTCGGCGAGTTAAGCATTTTGAGTCATTTGACGATTGGTTTCAGAACGGCTTGCATTGAAATTTACTATTCTTTGCCAGACATTCATTGTGCAAAAAAAGTGATTTTCGCGGCGAGTTAAGCATATTGAGTAATTTGCCGATTGGTTTCAGAACAGCTTGCATCAAAATTAACTATTTTTTGCCAGACATTCATTGTTGAACAAAAGTGATTTTCTCGGCGAGTTAAGCATTTTGAGTAATTTGCCGATTGGTTTCAGAACGGCTTGCATTGAAATTTACTATTCTTTGCCAGACATTCATTGTGGAAAAAAAGTGATTTTCTCGGCGAGTTAAGCATTTTGAGTAAGTTGCCGATTGGTTTCAGAACGGCTTGCATCAAAATTAACTATTTTTTGCCAGACATTCATTGTGGAAAAAAATTGATTTTCTCGGCGAGTTAAGCATTTTGAGTAATTTGCCGATTGGTTTCAGAACGGCTTGCATTGAAATTTACTATTCTTTGCCAGACATTCATTGTGCAAAGAAAGTGATTTTCGCGGCGAGTTAAGCATTTTGAGTAATTTGCCGATTGGTTTCAGAACGGCTTGCATTGAAATTTACTATTCTTTGCCAGACATTCATTGTGGAAAAAATGTGATTTTCTCGGCGAGTTAAGCATTTTGAGTAAGTTGCCGATTGGTTTCAGAACGGCTTGCATCAAAATTAACTACTTTTTGCCAGACATTCATTGTGGAAAAAAGGTGATTTTCTCGGCGAGTTAAGCATTTTGAGTCATTTGCCGATTGGTTTCAGAACGGCTTGCATTGAAATTTACTATTCTTTGCCAGACATTCATTGTGCAAAAAAAGTGATTTTCGCGGCGAGTTAAGCATATTGAGTAATTTGCCGATTGGTTTCAGAACGGCTTGCATCAAAATTAACTATTTTTTGCCAGACATTCATTGTTGAACAAAAGTGATTTTCTCGGCGAGTTAAGCATTTTGAGTAATTTGCCGATTGGTTTCAGAACGGCTTGCATTGAAATTTACTATTCTTTGCCAGACATTCATTGTGGAAAAAAAGTGATTTTCTCGGCGAGTTAAGCATTTTGAGTAAGTTGCCGATTGGTTTCAGAACGGCTTGCATCAAAATTAACTATTTTTTGCCAGACATTCATTGTGGAGAAAAAATTGATTTTCTCGGCGAGTTAAGCATTTTGAGTAATTTGCCGATTGGTTTCAGAACGGCTTGCATTGAAATTTACTATTCTTTGCCAGACATTCATTGTGGGGAAAAAAGTAATTTTCGCGGCGAGTTATGCATATTGAGTAATTTGCCGATTGGTTTCAGAACGGCTTGCATCAAAATTAACTATTTTTTGCCAGACATTCAATGTTGAACAAAAGTGATTTTCTCGGCGTGTTAAGCATTTTGAGTAATTTGCCGACTGGTTTCAGACCGGCTTGCATCATAATTAACTATTTTTTGCTAGACATTCATTGTGGAAAAAAGTGATTTTCTCGGCGAGTTAAGCGTTTTGAGTAATTTGCCGATTGTTTTCACAACAGCTTGCATTGAAATTTACTATTTCTTGCCAGACATTCATTGTGCAAAAAAAGTGGTTTTCGCGGCGAGTTAAGCATATTGAGTAATTTGCCGATTGGTTTCAGAACGGCTTGCATCAAAATTAACAATTTTTTGCCAGACATACATTGTGGGGAAAAACGTGATTTTCCCGGCGAGTTAAGTATTTTGAGTAAGTTGCGGATTGGTTTCAGAACGGCTTGCATCAAAATTAACTATTTTTTGCCAGACATTCATTGTGGGAAAAAAAGTGATTTTCTCGGCGAGTTTAGCTTTTTGAGTAATTTGCAGATTGGTTTCAGAACGGCTTGCATTGAAATTTACTATTCTTTGCCAGACATTCATTGTGGAACAAAAGTGATTTTCTCGGCGAGTTAAGCATTTTGAGTAATTTGCCGATTGGTTTCAGAACGGCTTGCATCAAAATTAACTATTTTTTGCCAGACATTCATTGTTGAACAAAAGTGATTTTCTCGGCGAGTTAAGCATTTTGATTAATTTGCCGATTGGTTTCAGAACGGCTTGCATTGAAATTTACTATTCTTTGCCAGACATTCATTGTGGAAAAAATGTGATTTTCTCGGCGAGTTAAGCATTTTGAGTAAGTTGCCGATTGGTTTCAGAACGGCTTGCATCAAAATTAACTATTTTTTGCCAGACATTCATTGTGGAAAAAAGGTGATTTTCTCGGCGAGTTAAGCATTTTGAGTCATTTGACGATTGGTTTCAGAACGGCTTGCATTGAAATTTACTATTCTTTGCCAGACATTCATTGTGCAAAAAAAGTGATTTTCGCGGCGAGTTAAGCATATTGAGTAATTTGCCGATTGGTTTCAGAACGGCTTGCATCAAAATTAACTATTTTTTGCCAGACATTCATTGTTGAACAAAAGTGATTTTCTCGGCGAGTTAAGCATTTTGAGTAATTTGCCGATTGGTTTCAGAACGGCTTGCATTGAAATTTACTATTCTTTGCCAGACATTCATTGTGGAAAAAAAGTGATTTTCTCGGCGAGTTAAGCATTTTGAGTAAGTTGCCGATTGGTTTCAGAACGGCTTGCATCAAAATTAACTATTTTTTGCCAGACATTCATTGTGGAAAAAAATTGATTTTCTCGGCGAGTTAAGCATTTTGAGTAATTTGCCGATTGGTTTCAGAACGGCTTGCATTGAAATTTACTATTCTTTGCCAGACATTCATTGTGCAAAGAAAGTGATTTTCGCGGCGAGTTAAGCATTTTGAGTAATTTGCCGATTGGTTTCAGAACGGCTTGCATTGAAATTTACTATTCTTTGCCAGACATTCATTGTGGAAAAAATGTGATTTTCTCGGCGAGTTAAGCATTTTGAGTAAGTTGCCGATTGGTTTCAGAACGGCTTGCATCAAAATTAACTATTTTTTGCCAGACATTCATTGTGGAAAAAAGGTGATTTTCTCGGCGAGTTAAGCATTTTGAGTCATTTGCCGATTGGTTTCAGAACGGCTTGCATTGAAATTTACTATTCTTTGCCAGACATTCATTGTGCAAAAAAAGTGATTTTCGCGGCGAGTTAAGCATATTGAGTAATTTGCCGATTGGTTTCAGAACGGCTTGCATCAAAATTAACTATTTTTTGCCAGACATTCATTGTTGAACAAAAGTGATTTTCTCGGCGAGTTAAGCATTTTGAGTAATTTGCCGATTGGTTTCAGAACGGCTTGCATTGAAATTTACTATTCTTTGCCAGACATTCATTGTGGAAAAAAAGTGATTTTCTCGGCGAGTTAAGCATTTTGAGTAAGTTGCCGATTGGTTTCAGAACGGCTTGCATCAAAATTAACTATTTTTTGCCAGACATTCATTGTGGAGAAAAAATTGATTTTCTCGGCGAGTTAAGCATTTTGAGTAATTTGCCGATTGGTTTCAGAACGGCTTGCATTGAAATTTACTATTCTTTGCCAGACATTCATTGTGGGGAAAAAAGTAATTTTCGCGGCGAGTTATGCATATTGAGTAATTTGCCGATTGGTTTCAGAACGGCTTGCATCAAAATTAACTATTTTTTGCCAGACATTCAATGTTGAACAAAAGTGATTTTCTCGGCGTGTTAAGCATTTTGAGTAATTTGCCGACTGGTTTCAGACCGGCTTGCATCATAATTAACTATTTTTTGCTAGACATTTATTGTGGAAAAAAGTGATTTTCTCGGCGAGTTAAGCGTTTTGAGTAATTTGCCGATTGTTTTCACAACAGCTTGCATTGAAATTTACTATTTCTTGCCAGACATTCATTGTGCAAAAAAAGTGGTTTTCGCGGCGAGTTAAGCATATTGAGTAATTTGCCGATTGGTTTCAGAACGGCTTGCATCAAAATTAACAATTTTTTGCCAGACATACATTGTGGGGAAAAACGTGATTTTCCCGGCGAGTTAAGTATTTTGAGTAAGTTGCGGATTGGTTTCAGAACGGCTTGCATCAAAATTAACTATTTTTTGCCAGACATTCATTGTGGGAAAAAAAGTGATTTTCTCGGCGAGTTTAGCTTTTTGAGTAATTTGCAGATTGGTTTCAGAACGGCTTGCATTGAAATTTACTATTCTTTGCCAGACATTCATTGTGGAACAAAAGTGATTTTCTCGGCGAGTTAAGCATTTTGAGTAATTTGCCGATTGGTTTCAGAACGGCTTGCATCAAAATTAACTATTTTTTGCCAGACATTCATTGTGGAAAAAAAGTGATTCTCTCGGCGAATTAAGCATTTTGAGTAATTTGCCGATTGGTTTCAGAACGGCTTGCATTGAAATTTACTATTCTTTGCCAGACATTCATTGTGCAAAAAAAGTGATTTTCTCGGCGAGTTAAGCATTTTGAGTAAGTTGCCGATTGGTTTCAGAACGGCTTGCATCAAAATTAACTATTTTTTGCCAGACATTCATTGTGGAAAAAAATTGATTTTCTCGGCGAGTTAAGCATTTTGAGTAATTTGCCGATTGGTTTCAGAACGGCTTGCATTGAAATTTACTATTCTTTGCTAGACATTCATTGAGCAAAGAAAGTGATTTTCGCGGCGAGTTAAGCATATTGAGTAATTTGCCGATTGGTTTCAGAACGGCTGGCATCAAAATTAACTATTTTTTGCCAGACATTCATTGTGGAAAAAAGGTGATTTTCTCGGCGAGTTAAGCATTTTGAGTCATTTGACGATTGGTTTCAGAACGGCTTGCATTGAAATTTACTATTCTTTGCCAGACATTCATTGTGCAAAAAAAGTGATTTTCGCGGCGAGTTAAGCATATTGAGTAATTTGCCGATTGGTTTCAGAACGGCTTGCATCAAAATTAACTATTTTTTGCCAGACATTCATTGTTGAACAAAAGTGATTTTCTCGGCGAGTTAAGCATTTTGAGTAATTTGCCGATTGGTTTCAGAACGGCTTGCATTGAAATTTACTATTCTTTGCCAGACATTCATTGTGGAAAAAAAGTGATTTTCTCGGCGAGTTAAGCATTTTGAGTAAGTTGCCGATTGGTTTCAGAACGGCTTGCATCAAAATTAACTATTTTTTGCCAGACATTCATTGTGGAAAAAAATTGATTTTCTCGGCGAGTTAAGCATTTTGAGTAATTTGCCGATTGGTTTCAGAACGGCTTGCATTGAAATTTACTATTCTTTGCCAGACATTCATTGTGCAAAGAAAGTGATTTTCGCGGCGAGTTAAGCATTTTGAGTAATTTGCCGATTGGTTTCAGAACGGCTTGCATTGAAATTTACTATTCTTTGCCAGACATTCATTGTGGAAAAAATGTGATTTTCTCGGCGAGTTAAGCATTTTGAGTAAGTTGCCGATTGGTTTCAGAACGGCTTGCATCAAAATTAACTATTTTTTGCCAGACATTCATTGTTGAACAAAAGTGATTTTCTCGGCGAGTTAAGCATTTTGAGTAATTTGCCGATTGGTTTCAGAACGGCTTGCATTGAAATTTACTATTCTTTGCCAGACATTCATTGTGGAAAAAAAGTGATTTTCTCGGCGAGTTAAGCATTTTGAGTAAGTTGCCGATTGGTTTCAGAACGGCTTGCATCAAAATTAACTATTTTTTGCCAGACATTCATTGTGGAGAAAAAATTGATTTTCTCGGCGAGTTAAGCATTTTGAGTAATTTGCCGATTGGTTTCAGAACGGCTTGCATTGAAATTTACTATTCTTTGCCAGACATTCATTGTGCAAAGAAAGTGATTTTCGCGGCGAGTTAAGCATTTTGAGTAATTTGCCGATTGGTTTCAGAACGGCTTGCATCAAAATTAACTATTTTTTGCCAGACATTCATTGTGGAAAAAAAGTGATTTTCTCGGCGCGTTAAGCATTTTGAGGAATTTGCCGATTGGTTTCAGAACGGCTTGCATCAAAATTAACTATTTTTTGCCAGACATTCATTGTGGAAAAAAGGTGATTTTCTCGGCGAGTTAAGCATTTTGAGTAATTTGCCGATTGGTTTCAGAACGGCTTGCATTGAAATTTACTATTCTTTGCCAGACATTCATTGTGCAAAAAAACGTGATTTTCGCGGCGAGTTAAGCATATTGAGTAATTTGCCGATTGGTTTCAGAACGGCTTGCATCAAAATTAACTATTTTTTGCCAGACATTCATTGTTGAACAAAAGTGATTTTCTCGGCGAGTTAAGCATTTTGATTAATTTGCCGATTGGTTTCAGAACGGCTTGCATTGAAATTTACTATTCTTTGCCAGACATTCATTGTGGAAAAAATGTGATTTTCTCGGCGAGTTAAGCATTTTGAGTAAGTTGCCGATTGGTTTCAGAACGGCTTGCATCAAAATTAACTATTTTTTGCCAGACATTCATTGTGGAAAAAAGGTGATTTTCTCGGCGAGTTAAGCATTTTGAGTCATTTGACGATTGGTTTCAGAACGGCTTGCATTGAAATTTACTATTCTTTGCCAGACATTCATTGTGCAAAAAAAGTGATTTTCGCGGCGAGTTAAGCATATTGAGTAATTTGCCGATTGGTTTCAGAACGGCTTGCATCAAAATTAACTATTTTTTGCCAGACATTCATTGTTGAACAAAAGTGATTTTCTCGGCGAGTTAAGCATTTTGAGTAATTTGCCGATTGGTTTCAGAACGGCTTGCATTGAAATTTACTATTCTTTGCCAGACATTCATTGTGGAAAAAAAGTGATTTTCTCGGCGAGTTAAGCATTTTGAGTAAGTTGCCGATTGGTTTCAGAACGGCTTGCATCAAAATTAACTATTTTTTGCCAGACATTCATTGTGGAGAAAAAATTGATTTTCTCGGCGAGTTAAGCATTTTGAGTAATTTGCCGATTGGTTTCAGAACGGCTTGCATTGAAATTTACTATTCTTTGCCAGACATTCATTGTGCAAAGAAAGTGATTTTCGCGGCGAGTTAAGCATTTTGAGTAATTTGCCGATTGGTTTCAGAACGGCTTGCATTGAAATTTACTATTCTTTGCCAGACATTCATTGTGGAAAAAATGTGATTTTCTCGGCGAGTTAAGCATTTTGAGTAAGTTGCCGATTGGTTTCAGAACGGCTTGCATCAAAATTAACTATTTTTTGCCAGACATTCATTGTGGAAAAAAGGTGATTTTCTCGGCGAGTTAAGCATTTTGAGTCATTTGCCGATTGGTTTCAGAACGGCTTGCATTGAAATTTACTATTCTTTGCCAGACATTCATTGTGCAAAAAAAGTGATTTTCGCGGCGAGTTAAGCATATTGAGTAATTTGCCGATTGGTTTCAGAACGGCTTGCATCAAAATTAACTATTTTTTGCCAGACATTCATTGTTGAACAAAAGTGATTTTCTCGGCGAGTTAAGCATTTTGAGTAATTTGCCGATTGGTTTCAGAACGGCTTGCATTGAAATTTACTATTCTTTGCCAGACATTCATTGTGGAAAAAAAGTGATTTTCTCGGCGAGTTAAGCATTTTGAGTAAGTTGCCGATTGGTTTCAGAACGGCTTGCATCAAAATTAACTATTTTTTGCCAGACATTCATTGTGGAGAAAAAATTGATTTTCTCGGCGAGTTAAGCATTTTGAGTAATTTGCCGATTGGTTTCAGAACGGCTTGCATTGAAATTTACTATTCTTTGCCAGACATTCATTGTGGGGAAAAAAGTAATTTTCGCGGCGAGTTATGCATATTGAGTAATTTGCCGATTGGTTTCAGAACGGCTTGCATCAAAATTAACTATTTTTTGCCAGACATTCAATGTTGAACAAAAGTGATTTTCTCGGCGTGTTAAGCATTTTGAGTAATTTGCCGACTGGTTTCAGACCGGCTTGCATCATAATTAACTATTTTTTGCTAGACATTCATTGTGGAAAAAAGTGATTTTCTCGGCGAGTTAAGCGTTTTGAGTAATTTGCCGATTGTTTTCACAACAGCTTGCATTGAAATTTACTATTTCTTGCCAGACATTCATTGTGCAAAAAAAGTGGTTTTCGCGGCGAGTTAAGCATATTGAGTAATTTGCCGATTGGTTTCAGAACGGCTTGCATCAAAATTAACAATTTTTTGCCAGACATACATTGTGGGGAAAAACGTGATTTTCCCGGCGAGTTAAGTATTTTGAGTAAGTTGCGGATTGGTTTCAGAACGGCTTGCATCAAAATTAACTATTTTTTGCCAGACATTCATTGTGGGAAAAAAAGTGATTTTCTCGGCGAGTTTAGCTTTTTGAGTAATTTGCAGATTGGTTTCAGAACGGCTTGCATTGAAATTTACTATTCTTTGCCAGACATTCATTGTGGAACAAAAGTGATTTTCTCGGCGAGTTAAGCATTTTGAGTAATTTGCCGATTGGTTTCAGAACGGCTTGCATCAAAATTAACTATTTTTTGCCAGACATTCATTGTTGAACAAAAGTGATTTTCTCGGCGAGTTAAGCATTTTGATTAATTTGCCGATTGGTTTCAGAACGGCTTGCATTGAAATTTACTATTCTTTGCCAGACATTCATTGTGGAAAAAATGTGATTTTCTCGGCGAGTTAAGCATTTTGAGTAAGTTGCCGATTGGTTTCAGAACGGCTTGCATCAAAATTAACTATTTTTTGCCAGACATTCATTGTGGAAAAAAGGTGATTTTCTCGGCGAGTTAAGCATTTTGAGTCATTTGACGATTGGTTTCAGAACGGCTTGCATTGAAATTTACTATTCTTTGCCAGACATTCATTGTGCAAAAAAAGTGATTTTCGCGGCGAGTTAAGCATATTGAGTAATTTGCCGATTGGTTTCAGAACGGCTTGCATCAAAATTAACTATTTTTTGCCAGACATTCATTGTTGAACAAAAGTGATTTTCTCGGCGAGTTAAGCATTTTGAGTAATTTGCCGATTGGTTTCAGAACGGCTTGCATTGAAATTTACTATTCTTTGCCAGACATTCATTGTGGAAAAAAAGTGATTTTCTCGGCGAGTTAAGCATTTTGAGTAAGTTGCCGATTGGTTTCAGAACGGCTTGCATCAAAATTAACTATTTTTTGCCAGACATTCATTGTGGAAAAAAATTGATTTTCTCGGCGAGTTAAGCATTTTGAGTAATTTGCCGATTGGTTTCAGAACGGCTTGCATTGAAATTTACTATTCTTTGCCAGACATTCATTGTGCAAAGAAAGTGATTTTCGCGGCGAGTTAAGCATTTTGAGTAATTTGCCGATTGGTTTCAGAACGGCTTGCATTGAAATTTACTATTCTTTGCCAGACATTCATTGTGGAAAAAATGTGATTTTCTCGGCGAGTTAAGCATTTTGAGTAAGTTGCCGATTGGTTTCAGAACGGCTTGCATCAAAATTAACTATTTTTTGCCAGACATTCATTGTGGAAAAAAGGTGATTTTCTCGGCGAGTTAAGCATTTTGAGTCATTTGCCGATTGGTTTCAGAACGGCTTGCATTGAAATTTACTATTCTTTGCCAGACATTCATTGTGCAAAAAAAGTGATTTTCGCGGCGAGTTAAGCATATTGAGTAATTTGCCGATTGGTTTCAGAACGGCTTGCATCAAAATTAACTATTTTTTGCCAGACATTCATTGTTGAACAAAAGTGATTTTCTCGGCGAGTTAAGCATTTTGAGTAATTTGCCGATTGGTTTCAGAACGGCTTGCATTGAAATTTACTATTCTTTGCCAGACATTCATTGTGGAAAAAAAGTGATTTTCTCGGCGAGTTAAGCATTTTGAGTAAGTTGCCGATTGGTTTCAGAACGGCTTGCATCAAAATTAACTATTTTTTGCCAGACATTCATTGTGGAGAAAAAATTGATTTTCTCGGCGAGTTAAGCATTTTGAGTAATTTGCCGATTGGTTTCAGAACGGCTTGCATTGAAATTTACTATTCTTTGCCAGACATTCATTGTGGGGAAAAAAGTAATTTTCGCGGCGAGTTATGCATATTGAGTAATTTGCCGATTGGTTTCAGAACGGCTTGCATCAAAATTAACTATTTTTTGCCAGACATTCAATGTTGAACAAAAGTGATTTTCTCGGCGTGTTAAGCATTTTGAGTAATTTGCCGACTGGTTTCAGACCGGCTTGCATCATAATTAACTATTTTTTGCTAGACATTTATTGTGGAAAAAAGTGATTTTCTCGGCGAGTTAAGCGTTTTGAGTAATTTGCCGATTGTTTTCACAACAGCTTGCATTGAAATTTACTATTTCTTGCCAGACATTCATTGTGCAAAAAAAGTGGTTTTCGCGGCGAGTTAAGCATATTGAGTAATTTGCCGATTGGTTTCAGAACGGCTTGCATCAAAATTAACAATTTTTTGCCAGACATACATTGTGGGGAAAAACGTGATTTTCCCGGCGAGTTAAGTATTTTGAGTAAGTTGCGGATTGGTTTCAGAACGGCTTGCATCAAAATTAACTATTTTTTGCCAGACATTCATTGTGGGAAAAAAAGTGATTTTCTCGGCGAGTTTAGCTTTTTGAGTAATTTGCAGATTGGTTTCAGAACGGCTTGCATTGAAATTTACTATTCTTTGCCAGACATTCATTGTGGAACAAAAGTGATTTTCTCGGCGAGTTAAGCATTTTGAGTAATTTGCCGATTGGTTTCAGAACGGCTTGCATCAAAATTAACTATTTTTTGCCAGACATTCATTGTGGAAAAAAAGTGATTCTCTCGGCGAATTAAGCATTTTGAGTAATTTGCCGATTGGTTTCAGAACGGCTTGCATTGAAATTTACTATTCTTTGCCAGACATTCATTGTGCAAAAAAAGTGATTTTCTCGGCGAGTTAAGCATTTTGAGTAAGTTGCCGATTGGTTTCAGAACGGCTTGCATCAAAATTAACTATTTTTTGCCAGACATTCATTGTGGAAAAAAATTGATTTTCTCGGCGAGTTAAGCATTTTGAGTAATTTGCCGATTGGTTTCAGAACGGCTTGCATTGAAATTTACTATTCTTTGCTAGACATTCATTGAGCAAAGAAAGTGATTTTCGCGGCGAGTTAAGCATATTGAGTAATTTGCCGATTGGTTTCAGAACGGCTGGCATCAAAATTAACTATTTTTTGCCAGACATTCATTGTGGGGAAAAAAAGTGATTTTCGCGGCGAGTTCAGGAATTTGAGTTATTTGCCGATTGGTTTCAGAACGGCTTGCATCAAAATTAACTATTTTTTGCCAGACATTCATTGTGGAAACAAAGTGATTTTCTCAGCGAGTTAGGCATTTTCAGTAATTTGCCGATTGGTTTCAGAACGGCTTGCATTGAAATTTACTATACTTTGCCAGACATTCATTGTGGAAAAAAGGTGATTTTCTCGGCGAGTTAAGCATTTTGAGTAATTTGCCGATTGGTTTCAGAACGGCTTGCATTGAAATTTACTATTCTTTGCCAGACATTCATTGTGGAAAAAAAGTGATTTTCTCGGCGAGTTAAGCATTTTGAGTAAGTTGCCGATTGGTTTCAGAACGGCTTGCATCAAAATTAACTATTTTTTGCCAGACATTCATTGTGGAGAAAAAATTGATTTTCTCGGCGAGTTAAGCATTTTGAGTAATTTGCCGATTGGTTTCAGAACGGCTTGCATTGAAATTTACTATTCTTTGCCAGACATTCATTGTGGGGAAAAAAGTAATTTTCGCGGCGAGTTATGCATATTGAGTAATTTGCCGATTGGTTTCAGAACGGCTTGCATCAAAATTAACTATTTTTTGCCAGACATTCAATGTTGAACAAAAGTGATTTTCTCGGCGTGTTAAGCATTTTGAGTAATTTGCCGACTGGTTTCAGACCGGCTTGCATCATAATTAACTATTTTTTGCTAGACATTTATTGTGGAAAAAAGTGATTTTCTCGGCGAGTTAAGCGTTTTGAGTAATTTGCCGATTGTTTTCACAACAGCTTGCATTGAAATTTACTATTTCTTGCCAGACATTCATTGTGCAAAAAAAGTGGTTTTCGCGGCGAGTTAAGCATATTGAGTAATTTGCCGATTGGTTTCAGAACGGCTTGCATCAAAATTAACAATTTTTTGCCAGACATACATTGTGGGGAAAAACGTGATTTTCCCGGCGAGTTAAGTATTTTGAGTAAGTTGCGGATTGGTTTCAGAACGGCTTGCATCAAAATTAACTATTTTTTGCCAGACATTCATTGTGGGAAAAAAAGTGATTTTCTCGGCGAGTTTAGCTTTTTGAGTAATTTGCAGATTGGTTTCAGAACGGCTTGCATTGAAATTTACTATTCTTTGCCAGACATTCATTGTGGAACAAAAGTGATTTTCTCGGCGAGTTAAGCATTTTGAGTAATTTGCCGATTGGTTTCAGAACGGCTTGCATCAAAATTAACTATTTTTTGCCAGACATTCATTGTGGAAAAAAAGTGATTCTCTCGGCGAATTAAGCATTTTGAGTAATTTGCCGATTGGTTTCAGAACGGCTTGCATTGAAATTTACTATTCTTTGCCAGACATTCATTGTGCAAAAAAAGTGATTTTCTCGGCGAGTTAAGCATTTTGAGTAAGTTGCCGATTGGTTTCAGAACGGCTTGCATCAAAATTAACTATTTTTTGCCAGACATTCATTGTGGAAAAAAATTGATTTTCTCGGCGAGTTAAGCATTTTGAGTAATTTGCCGATTGGTTTCAGAACGGCTTGCATTGAAATTTACTATTCTTTGCTAGACATTCATTGAGCAAAGAAAGTGATTTTCGCGGCGAGTTAAGCATATTGAGTAATTTGCCGATTGGTTTCAGAACGGCTTGCATCAAAATTAACTATTTTTTGCCAGACATTCATTGTGGGGAAAAAAAGTGATTTTCGCGGCGAGTTCAGGAATTTGAGTTATTTGCCGATTGGTTTCAGAACGGCTTGCATCAAAATTAACTATTTTTTGCCAGACATTCATTGTGGAAACAAAGTGATTTTCTCAGCGAGTTAGGCATTTTCAGTAATTTGCCGATTGGTTTCAGAACGGCTTGCATTGAAATTTACTATACTTTGCCAGACATTCATTGTGGAAAAAAGGTGATTTTCTCGGCGAGTTAAGCATTTTGAGTAATTTGCCGATTGGTTTCAGAACGGCTTGCATTGAAATTTACTATTCTTTGCCAGACATTCATTGTGGAAAAAAAGTAATTTTCGCGGCGAGTTAAGCATATTGAGTAAGTTGCCGATTGGTTTCAGAACGACTTGCATCAAAATTAACTATTTTTTGCCAGACATTCATTGTGGAAAAAAGGTGATTTTCTCGGCGAGTTAAGCATTTTGAGTAATTTGCCGATTGGTTTCAGAACGGCTTGCATTGAAATTTACTATTCTTTGCCTGACATTCATTGTGCAAAAAAAGTGATTTTCGCGGCGAGTTAAGCATATTGAGTAAGTTGCCGATTGGTTTCAGAACGGCTTGCATCAAAATTAACTATTTTTTGCCAGACATTCATTGTTGAACAAAAGTGATTTTCTCGGCGAGTTAAGCATTTTGAGTAATTTGCCGATTGGTTTCAGAACATCTTGCATTGAAATTTACTATTCTTTGCCAGACATTCATTGTGGAAAAAAAGTGATTTTCTCGGCGAGTTAAGCATTTTGAGTAAGTTGCCGATTGGTTTCAGAACGGCTTGCATCAAAAGTAACTATTTTTTGCCTGACATTCATTGTGGAAAAAAATTGATTTTCTCGGCGAGTTAAGCATTTTGAGTAATTTGCCGATTGGTTTCAGAACGGCTTGCATTGAAATTTACTATTCTTTGCCAGTCATTCATTGTGCAAAGAAAGTGATTTTCGCGGCGAGTTAAGCATTTTGAGTAATTTGCCGATTGGTTTCAGAACGGCTTGCATCAAAATTAACTATTTTTTGCCAGACATTCATTGTGGAAAAAAAGTGATTTTCTCGGCGCGTTAAGCATTTTGAGGAATTTGCCGATTGGTTTCAGAACGGCTTGCATCAAAATTAACTATTTTTTGCCAGACATTGATTGTGGAAAAAAAGTGATTTTCTAGGCGAGTTAAGCATTTTGAGCAATTTGCCGATTGGTTTCAGAACGGCTTGCATCAAAATTAACTATTTTTTGCCAGCCATTGATTGTGGAAAAAAAGTGATTTTCTCGGCGAGTTAGGCATTTTGAGTAATTTGCCGATTGGTTTCAGAACGGCTTGCATCAAAATTAACAATTTTTTGCCAGACATTCATTGTGGGGAAAAAAGTGATTTTCGCGGCGAGTTGAGGAATTTGAGTTATTTGCCGATTGGTTTCAGAACGGCTTGCATCAAAATTAACTATTTTTTGCCAGACATTCATTGTGGAAAAAAAGTGATTTTCTCGGCGAGTTAAGCATTTTGAGTAATTTGCCGATTGGTTTCAGAACGGCTTGCATTGAAAATTACTATTCTTTGCCAGACATTCATTGTGGAACAAAAGTGATTTTCTCTGCGAGTTAAGCATTTTGAGTAAGTTGCCGATTGGTTTCAGAACGGCTTGCATCAAAATTAACTATTTTTTGCCAGACATTCATTGTGGGAAAAAAAATGATTTTCTCGGCGAGTTCAGCATTTTGAGTAATTTGCCGATTGGTTTCAGAACGGCTTGCATTGAAATTTACTATTCTTTGCCAGACATTCATTGTGGAACAAAAGTGATTTTCTCGGCGAGTTAAGCATTTTGAGTAATTTGCCGATTGGTTTCAGAACGGCTTGCATCAAAATTAACTATTTTTTGCCAGACATTCGTTGTGGAAAAAATGTGATTTTCTCGGCGAGTTAAGCATTTTGAGTAATTTGCCGATTGGTTTCAGAACGGCTTGCATTGAAATTTACTATTCTTTGCCAGACATTCATTGTGCAAAAAAGTAATTTTCGCGGCGAGTTATGCATATTGAGTAATTTGCCGATTGGTTTCAGAACGGCTTGCATCAAAATTAACTATTTTTTGCCAGACATTCAATGTTGAACAAAAGTGATTTTCTCGGCGTGTTAAGCATTTTGAGTAATTTGCCGACTGGTTTCAGACCGGCTTGCATCATAATTAACTATTTTTTGCTAGACATTCATTGTGGAAAAAAGTGATTTTCTCGGCGAGTTAAGCGTTTTGAGTAATTTGCCGATTGTTTTCACAACAGCTTGCATTGAAATTTACTATTTCTTGCCAGACATTCATTGTGCAAAAATAGTGGTTTTCGCGGCGAGTTAAGCATATTGAGTAATTTGCCGATTGGTTTCAGAACGGCTTGCATTGAAAATTACTATTCTTTGCCAGACATTCATTGTGGAACAAAAGTGATTTTCTCGGCGAGTTAAGCATTTTGAGTAATTTGCCGATTGGTTTCAGAACGTCTTGCATCAAAATTAACTATTTTTTGCCAGACATTCATTGTGGAAAAAAGGTGATTTTCTCGGCGAGTTAAGCATTTTGAGTAATTTGCCGATTGGTTTCAGAACGGCTTGCAGTGAAATTTACTATTCTTTGCCAGACATTCATTGTGCAAAAAAAAAGGGATTTTCGCGGCGAGTTAAGCATATTGAGTAATTTGCCGATTGGTTTCAGAACGGCTTGCATCAAAATTAACTATTTTTTGCCAGACATTCATTGTTGAACAAAAGTGATTTTCTCGGCGAGTTAAGCATTTTGAGTAATTTGCCGATTGGTTTCAGAACGGCTTGCATTGAAATTTACTATTCTTTGCCAGACATTCATTGTGGAAAAAAGGTGATTTTCTCGGCGAGTTAAGCATTTTGAGTAAGTTGCCGATTGGTTTCAGAACGGCTTGCATCAAAATTAACTATTTTTTGCCAGACATTCATTGTGGAAAAAAGGTGATTTTCTCGGCGAGTTAAGCATTTTGAGTCATTTGCCGATTGGTTTCAGAACGGCTTGCATTGAAATTTACTATTCTTTGCCAGCCATTCATTGTGCAAAAGAAGTGATTTTCGCGGCGAGTTAAGCATATTGAGTAATTTGCCGATTGGTTTCAGAACGGCTTGCATCAAAATTAACTATTTTTTGCCAGACATTCATTGTTGAACAAAAGTGATTTTCTCGGCGTGTTTAGCATTTTGAGTAATTTGCCGATTGGTTTCAGAACGGCTTGCATCAAAATTAACTATTTTTTGCCAGACATTCATTGTGGAAAAAAGTGATTTTCTCGACGAGTTAAGCATTTTGAGTTATTTGCCGACTGGTTTCAGAACGGCTTGCATCAAAATTAACTATTTTTTGCCAGACATTCATTGTGGAAAAAAGTGATTTTCTCGACGAGTTAAGCATTTTCAGTAATTTGCCGACTGGTTTCAGACCGGCTTGCATCATAATTAACTATTTTTTGCTAGACATTCATTGTGGAAAAAAGTGATTTTCTCGGCGAGTTAAGCGTTTTGAGTAATTTGCCGATTGTTTTCACAACAGCTTGCATTGAAATTTACTATTTCTTGCCAGACATTCATTGTGCAAAAAAAGTGGTTTTCGCGGCGAGTTAAGCATATTGAGTAATTTGCCGATTGGTTTCAGAACGGCTTGCATTGAAAATTACTATTCTTTGCCAGACATTCATTGTGGAACAAAAGTGATTTTCTCGGCGAGTTAAGCATTTTGAGTAATTTGCCGATTGGTTTCAGAACGGCTTGCATCAAAATTAACTATTTTTTGCCAGACATTCATTGTGGAAAAAGGTGATTTTCTCGGCGAGTTAAGCATTTTGAGTAATTTGCCGATTGGTTTCAGAACGGCTTGCAGTGAAATTTACTATTCTTTGCCAGACATTCATTGTGCAAAAAAAAGTGATTTTCGCCGCGAGTTAAGCAGATTGAGTAATTTGCCGATTGGTTTCAGAACGGCTTGCATCAAAATTAACTATTTTTTGCCAGACATTCATTGTTGAACAAAAGTGATTTTCTCGGCGAGTTAAGCATTTTGAGTAATTTGCCGATTGGTTTCAGAACGGCTTGCATTGAAATTTACTATTCTTTGTCAGACATTCATTGTGGAAAAAAAGTGATTTTCTCGGCGAGTTAAGCATTTTGAGTAAGTTGCCGATTGGTTTCAGAACGGCTTGCATCAAAATTAACTATTTTTTGCCAGACATTCATTGTGGAAAAAAGGTGATTTTCTCGGCGAGTTAAGCATTTTGAGTCATTTGCCGATTGGTTTCAGAACGGCTTGCATTGAAATTTACTATTCTTTTCCAGCCATTCATTGTGCAAAAGAAGTGATTTTCGCGGCGAGTTAAGCATATTGAGTAATTTGCCGATTGGTTTCAGAACGGCTTGCATCAAAATTAACTATTTTTTGCCAGACATTCATTGTTGAACAAAAGTGATTTTCTCGGCGTGTTTAGCATTTTGAGTAATTTGCCGATTGGTTTCAGAACGGCTTGCATCAAAATTAACTTTTTTCCCAGACATTCATTGTGGAAAAAAGTGATTTTCTCGACGAGTTAAGCATTTTGAGTTATTTGCCGACTGGTTTCAGACCGGCTTGCATCATAATTAACTATTTTTTGCTAGACATTCATTGTGGAAAAAAGTGATTTTCTCGGCGAGTTAAGCGTTTTGAGTAATTTGCCGATTGTTTTCAGAACAGCTTGCATTGAAATTTACTATTTCTTGCCAGACATTCATTGTGCAAAAAAAGTGGTTTTCGCGGCGAGTTAAGCATATTGAGTAATTTGCCGATTGGTTTCAGAACGGCTTGCATTGAAAATTACTATTCTTTGCCAGACATTCATTGTGGAACAAAAGTGATTTTCTCGGCGAGTTAAGCATTTTGAGTAATTTGCCGATTGGTTTCAGAACGGCTTGCATCAAAATTAACTATTTTTTGCCAGACATTCATTGTTGAACAAAAGTGATTTTGTCGGCGTGTTAAGCATTTTGAGTAATTTGCCGATTGGTTTCAGAACGGCCTGCATCAAAATTAACTATTTTTTGCCAGACATTCATTGTGGGAAAAAAGTGATTTTCGCGGCGAGTTGAGGAATTTGAGTTATTTGCCGATTGGTTTCAGAGCGGCTTGCATCAAAATTAACTATTTTTTGCCAGACATTCATTGTGCAAAAAAAAGTGATTTTCGCGGCGAGTTAAGCATATTGAGTAATTTGCCGATTGGTTTCAGAACGGCTTGCATTGAAAATTACTATTCTTTGCCAGACATTCATTGTGGAACAAAAGTGATTTTCTCGGCCACTTAAGCATTTTGAGTAATTTGCCGATTGGTTTCAGAACGGCTTGCATCAAAATTAACTATTTTTTGCCAGACATTCATTGTGGAAAAAAGGTGATTTTCTCGGCGAGTTAAGCATTTTGAGTAATTTGCCGATTGGTTTCAGAACGGCTTGCATTGAAATTTACTATTCTTTGCCAGACATTCATTGTGGAAAAAAAGTGATTTTCTCGGCGAGTTAAGCATTTTGAGTAAGTTGCCGATTGGTTTCAGAACGGCTTGCATCAAAATTAACTATTTTTTGCCAGACATTCATTGTGGAAAAAAGGTGATTTTCTCGGCGAGTTAAGCATTTTGAGTCATTTGCCGATTGGTTTCAGAACGGCTTGCATTGAAATTTACTATTCTTTGCCAGCCATTCATTGTGCAAAAGAAGTGATTTTCGCGGCGAGTTAAGCATATTGAGTAATTTGCCGATTGGTTTCAGAACGGCTTGCATCAAAATTAACTATTTTTTGCCAGACATTCATTGTTGAACTAAAGTGATTTTCTCGGCGTGTTTAGCATTTTGAGTAATTTGCCGATTGGTTTCAGAACGGCTTGCATCAAAATTAACTATTTTTTGCCAGACATTCATTGTGGAAAAAAGTGATTTTCTCGACGAGTTAAGCATTTTGAGTTATTTGCCGACTGGTTTCAGACCGGCTTGCATCATAATTAACTATTTTTTGCTAGGCATTCATTGTGGAAAAAAGTGATTTTCTCGGCGAGTTAAGCGTTTTGAGTAATTTGCCGGTTGTTTTCAGAACAGCTTGCATTGAAATTTACTATTTCTTGCCAGACATTCATTGTGCAAAAAAAGTGTTTTTCGCGGCGAGTTAAGCATATTGAGTAATTTGCCGATTGGTTTCAGAACGGCTTGCATTGAAAATTACTATTCTTTGCCAGACATTCATTGTGGAACAAAAGTGATTTTCTCGGCGAGTTAAGCATTTTGAGTAATTTGCCGATTGGTTTCAGAACGGCTTGCATCAAATTTAACTATTTTTTGCCAGACATTCATTGTTGAACAAAAGTGATTTTGTCGGCGTGTTAAGCATTTTGAGTAATTTGCCGATTGGTTTCAGAACGGCTTGCATCAAAATTAACTATTTTTTGCCAGACATTCATTGTGGGAAAAAAGTGATTTTCGCGGCGAGTTGAGGAATTTGAGTTATTTGCCGATTGGTTTCAGAACGGCTTGCATCAAAATTAACTATTTTTTGCCAGACATTCATTGTGCAAAAAAAAGTGATTTTCGCGGCGAGTTAAGCATATTGAGTAATTTGCCGATTGGTTTCAGAACGGCTTGCATTGAAAATTACTATTCTTTGCCAGACATTCATTGTGGAACAAAAGTGATTTTCTCGGCGAGTTAAGCATTTTGAGTAATTTGCCGATTGGTTTCAGAACGGCTTGCATCAAAATTAACTATTTTTTGCCAGACATTCATTGTGGAAAAAAGGTGATTTTCTCGGCGAGTTAAGCATTTTGAGTAATTTGCCGATTGGTTTCAGAACGGCTTGCAGTGAAATTTACTATTCTTTGCCAGACATTCATTGTGCAAAAAAAAGTGATTTTCGCGGCGAGTTAAGCATATTGAGTAATTTGCCGATTGATTTCAGAACGGCTTGCATCAAAATTAACTATTTTTTGCCAGACATTCATTGTTGAACAAAAGTGATTTTCTCGGCGAGTTAAGCATTTTGAGTAATTTGCCGATTGGTTTCAGAACGGCTTGCATTGAAATTTACTATTCTTTGCCAGACATTCATTGTGGAAAAAAAGTGATTTTCTCGGCGAGTTAAGCATTTTGAGTAAGTTGCCGATTGGTTTCAGAACGGCTTGCATCAAAATTAACTATTTTTTGCCAGACATTCATTGTGGAAAAAAGGTGATTTTCTCGGCGAGTTAAGCATTTTGAGTCATTTGCCGATTGGTTTCAGAACGGCTTGCATTGAAATTTACTATTCTTTGCCAGCCATTCATTGTGCAAAAGAAGTGATTTTCGCGGCGAGTTAAGCATATTGAGTAATTTGCCGATTGGTTTCAGAACGGCTTGCATCAAAATTAACTATTTTTTGCCAGACATTCATTGTTGAACAAAAGTGATTTTCTCGGCGTGTTTAGCATTTTGAGTAATTTGCCGATTGGTTTCAGAACGGCTTGCATCAAAATTAACTATTTTTTGCCAGACATTCATTGTGGGAAAAAAGTGATTTTCGCGGCGAGTTGAGGAATTTGAGTTATTTGCCGATTGGTTTCAGAACGGCTTGCATCAAAATTAACTATTTTTTGCCAGACATTCATTGTGGAAAAAAAATGATTTTCTCGGCGAGTTCAGCATTTTGAGTAATTTGCCGATTGGTTTCAGAACGGCTTGCATTGAAAATTACTATTCTTTGCCAGACATTCATTGTGGAACAAAAGTGATTTTCTCGGCGAGTTAAGCATTTTGAGTAAGTTGCCGATTGGTTTCAGAACGGCTTGCATCAAAATTAACTATTTTTTGCCAGACATTCATTGTGGGAAAAAAAAATGATTTTCTCGGCGAGTTAAGCATTTTGAGTAATTTGCCGATTGGTTTCAGAACGGCTTGCATTGAAATTTACTATTCTTTGCCAGACATTCATTGTGGAAAAAAAGTGATTTTCTCGGCGAGTTACGCATTTTGAGTAATTTGCCGATTGGTTTCAGAACGGCTTGCATCAAAATTAACTATTTTTTGCCAGACATTCGTTGTGGAAAAAAGGTGATTTTCTCGGCGAGTGAAGCATTTTGAGTAATTTGCCGATTGGTTTCAGAACGGCTTGCATTGAAATTTACTATTCTTTGCCAGAGATTCATTGTGCAAAAAAGTAATTTTCGCGGCGAGTTATGCATATTGAGTAATTTGCCGATTGGTTTCAGAACGGCTTGCATCAAAATTAACTATTTTTTGCAAGACATTCAATGTTGAACAAAAGTGATTTTCTCGGCGTGTTAAGCATTTTGAGTAATTTGCCGACTGGTTTCAGACCGGCTTGCATCATAATTAACTATTTTTTGCTAGACATTCATTGTGGAAAAAAGTGATTTTCTCGGCGAGTTAAGCGTTTTGAGTAATTTGCCGATTGTTTTCACAACAGCTTGCATTGAAATTTACTATTTCTTGCCAGACATTCATTGTGGAAAAAAAGTGATTTTCTCGGCGAGTTAAGCATTTTGAGTAAGTTGCCGATTGGTTTCAGAACGGCTTGCATCAAAATTAACTATTTTTTGCCAGACATTCATTGTGGAAAAAAATTGATTTTCTCGGCGAGTTAAGCATTTTGAGTAATTTGCCGATTGGTTTCAGAACGGCTTGCATTGAAATTTACTATTCTTTGCCAGACATTCATTGTGCAAAGAAAGTGATTTTCGCGGCGAGATAAGCATTTTGAGTAATTTGCCGATTGGTTTCAGAACGGCTTGCATCAAAATTAACTATTTTTTGCCAGACATTCATTGTGGAAAAAAAGTGATTTTCTCGGCGCGTTAAGCATTTTGAGGAATTTGCCGATTGGTTTCAGAACGGCTTGCATCAAAATTAACTATTTTTTGCCAGACATTGATTGTGGAAAAAAAGTGATTTTCTAGGCGAGTTAAGCATTTTGAGCTATTTGCCGATTGGTTTCAGAACGGCTTGCATCAAAATTAACTATTTTTTGCCAGCCATTGATTGTGGAAAAAAAGTGATTTTCTCGGCGAGTTAGGCATTTTGAGTAATTTGCCGATTGGTTTCAGAACGGCTTGCATCAAAATTAACAATTTTTTGCCAGACATTCATTGTGGAAAAAAAGTGATTTTCTCGGCGAGTTAAGCATTTTGAGTAATTTGCCGATTGGTTTCAGAACGGCATGCATTGAAAATTACTATTCTTTGCCAGACATTCATTGTGGAACAAAAGTGATTTTCTCTGCGAGTTAAGCATTTTGAGTAATTTGCCGATTGGTTTCAGAACGGCTTGCATTGAAATTTACTATTCTTTGCCAGACATTCATTGTGGAACAAAAGTGATTTTCTCGGCGAGTTAAGCATTTTGAGTAATTTGCCGATTGGTTTCAGAACGGCTTGCATCAAAATTAACTATTTTTTGCCAGACATTCGTTGTGGAAAAAAAGTGATTTTCTCGGCGAGTTAAGCATTTTGAGTAATTTGCCGATTGGTTTCAGAACGGCTTGCATTGAAATTTACTATTCTTTGCCAGACATTCATTGTGCAAAAAAGCAATTTTCGCGGCGAGTTATGCATATTGAGTAATTTGCCGATTGATTTCAGAACGGCTTGCATCAAAATTAACTATTTTTTGCCAGACATTGATTGTGGAAAAAAAGTGATTTTCTAGGCGAGTTAAGCATTTTGAGCAATTTGCCGATTGGTTTCAGAACGGCTTGCATCAAAATTAACTATTTTTTGCCAGCCATTGATTCTGGAAAAAAAGTGATTTTCTCGGCGAGTTAGGCATTTTGAGTAATTTGCCGATTGGTTTCAGAACGGCTTGCATCAAAATTAACAATTTTTTGCCAGACATTCATTGTGGAAAAAAAGTGATTTTCTCGGCGAGTTAAGCATTTTGAGTAATTTGCCGATTGGTTTCAGAACGGCTTGCATTGAAAATTACTATTCTTTGCCAGACATTCATTGTGGAACAAAAGTGATTTTCTCTGCGAGTTAAGCATTTTGAGTAATTTGCCGATTGGTTTCAGAACGGCTTGCATTGAAATTTACTATTCTTTGCCAGACATTCATTGTGGAACAAAAGTGATTTTCTCGGCGAGTTAAGCATTTTGAGTAATTTGCCGATTGGTTTCAGAACGGCTTGCATCAAAATTAACTATTTTTTGCCAGACATTCGTTGTGGAAAAAAAGTGATTTTCTCGGCGAGTTAAGCATTTTGAGTAATTTGCCGATTGGTTTCAGAACGGCTTGCATTGAAATTTACTATTCTTTGCCAGACATTCATTGTGCAAAAAAGTAATTTTCGCGGCGAGTTATGCATATTGAGTAATTTGCCGATTGGTTTCAGAACGGCTTGCATCAAAATTAACTATTTTTTGCCAGACATTCAATGTTGAACAAAAGTGATTTTCTCGGCGTGTTAAGCATTTTGAGTAATTTGCCGACTGGTTTCAGACCGGCTTGCATCATAATTAACTATTTTTTGCTAGACATTCATTGTGGAAAAAAGTGATTTTCTCGGCGAGTTAAGCGTTTTGAGTAATTTGCCGATTGTTTTCACAACAGCTTGCATTGAAATTTACTATTTCTTGCCAGACATTCATTGTGCAAAAAAAGTGATTTTCGCGGCGAGTTAAGCATATTGAGTAATTTGCCGATTGGTTTCAGAACGGCTTGCATCAAAATTAACGATTTTTTGCCAGACATTCATTGTTGAACAAAAGTGATTTTCTCGGCGAGTTAAGCATTTTGAGTAATTTGCCGATTGGTTTCAGAACGGCTTGCATTGAAATTTACTATTCTTTGCCAGACATTCATTGTGGAAAAAAAGTGATTTTCTCGGCGAGTTAAGCATTTTGAGTAAGTTGCCGATTGGTTTCAGAACGGCTTGCATCAAAATTAACTATTTTTTGCCAGACATTCATTGTGGAAAAAAGGTGATTTTCTCGGCGAGTTAAGCATTTTGAGTAATTTGCCGATTGGTTTCAGAACGGCTTGCATTGAAATTTACTATTCTTTGCCAGACATTCATTGTGCAAAGAATGTGATTTTGTCGGCGAGTTAAGCATTTTGAGTAATTTGCCGATTGGTTTCAGAACGGCTTGCATCAAAATTAACTATTTTTTGCCAGACATTGATTGTGGAAAAAAAGTGATTTTCTAGGCGAGTTAAGCATTTTGAGCCATTTGCCGATTGGTTTCAGAACGGCTTGCATCAAAATTAACTATTTTTTGCCAGCCATTGATTGTGGAAAAAAAGTGATTTTCTCGGCGAGTTAGGCATTTTGAGTAATTTGCGGATTGGTTTCAGAACGGCTTGCATCAAAATTAACAATTTTTTGCCAGACATTCATTGTGGGGAAAAAAGTGATTTTCGCGGCGAGTTGAGGAATTTGAGTTATTTGCCGATTGGTTTCAGAACGGCTTGCATCAAAATTAACTATTTTTTGCCAGACATTCATTGTGGAACAAAAGTGATTTTCTCTGCGAGTTAAGCATTTTGAGTAAGTTGCCGATTGGTTTCAGAACGGCTTGCATCAAAATGAACTATTTTTTGCCAGACATTCATTGTGGGAAAAAAGTGATTTTCTCTGCGAGTTAAGCATTTTGAGTAAGTTGCCGATTGGTTTCAGAACGGCTTGCATCAAAATTAACTATTTTTTGCCAGACATTCGTTGTGGAAAAAAAGTGATTTTCTCGGCGAGTTAAGCATTTTGAGTAATTTGCCGATTGGTTTCAGAACGGCTTGCATTGAAATTTACTATTCTTTGCCAGACATTCATTGTGCAAAAAAGTAATTTTCGCGGCGAGTTATGCATATTGAGTAATTTGCCGATTGGTTTCAGAACGGCTTGCATCAAAATTAACTATTTTTTGCCAGACATTCAATGTTGAACAAAAGTGATCTTCTCGGCGAGTTAAGCATTTTGAGTAATTTGCCGATTGGTTTCAGAACGGCTTGCAGTGAAATTTACTATTCTTTGCCAGACATTCATTGTGCAAAAAAAAAGTGATTTTCGCGGCGAGTTAAGCATATTGAGTAATTTGCCGATTGGTTTCAGAACGGCTTGCATCAAAATTAACTATTTTTTGCCAGACATTCATTGTGGAACAAAAGTGATTTTCTCGGCGAGTTAAGCATTTTGAGTAATTTGCCGATTGGTTTCAGAACGGCTTGCATTGAAATTTACTATTCTTTGCCAGACATTCATTGTGGAAAAAAAGTGATTTTCTCGGCGAGTTAAGCATTTTGAGTAAGTTGCCGATTGGTTTCAGAACGGCTTGCATCAAAATTAACTATTTTTTGCCAGACATTCATTGTGGAAAAAAGGTGATTTTCTCGGCGAGTTAAGCATTTTGAGTCATTTGCCGATTGGTTTCAGAACGGCTTGCATTGAAATTTACTATTCTTTGCCAGCCATTCATTGTGCAAAAGAAGTGATTTTCGCGGCGAGTTAAGCATATTGAGTAATTTGCCGATTGGTTTCAGAACGGCTTGCATCAAAATTAACTATTTTTTGCCAGACATTCATTGTTGAACAAAAGTGATTTTCTCGGCGTGTTTAGCATTTTGAGTAATTTGCCGATTGGTTTCAGAACGGCTTGCATCAAAATTAACTATTTTTTGCCAGACATTCATTGTGGAAAAAAGTGATTTTCTCGTCGAGTTAAGCATTTTGAGTTATTTGCCGACTGGTTTCAGACCGGCTTGCATCATAATTAACTATTTTTTGCTAGACATTCATTGTTGAAAAAAGTGATTTTCTCGGCGAGTTAAGCGTTTTGAGTAATATGCCGATTGTTTTCAGAACAGCTTGCATTGAAATTTACTATTTCTTGCCAGACATTCATTGTGCAAAAAAAGTGGTTTTCGCGGCGAGTTAAGCATATTGAGTAATTTGCCGATTGGTTTCAGAACGGCTTGCATTGAAAATTACTATTCTTTGCCAGACATTCATTGTGGAACAAAAGTGATTTTCTCGGCGAGTTAAGCATTTTGAGTAATTTGCCGATTGGCTTCAGAACGGCTTGCATCAAAATTAACTATTTTTTGCCAGACATTCATTGTTGAACAAAAGTGATTTTGTCGGCGTGTTAAGCATTTTGAGTAATTTGCCGATTGGTTTAGAACGGCTTGCATCAAAATTAACTATTTTTTGCCAGACATTCATTGTGGGAAAAAAGTGATTTTCGCGGCGAGTTGAGGAATTTGAGTTATTTGCCGATTGGTTTCAGAACGGCTTGCATCAAAATTAACTATTTTTTGCCAGACATTCATTGTGGAAAAAAAGTGATTTTCTCGGCGAGTTAAGCATTTTGAGTAATTTGCCGATTGGTTTCAGAACGGCTTGCATTGAAAATTACTATTCTTTGCCAGACATTCATTGTGGAACAAAAGTGATTTTCTCGGCGAGTTAAGCATTTTGAGTAAGTTGCCGATTGGTTTCAGAACGGCTTGCATCAAAATTAACTATTTTTTGCCAGACATTCATTGTGGGAAAAAAAATGATTTTCTCGGCGAGTTAAGCATTTTGAGTAATTTGCCGATTGGTTTCAGAACGGCTTGCATTGAAATTTACTATTCTTTGCCAGGCATTCATTGTGGAACAAAAGTGATTTTCTCGGCGAGTTAAGCATTTTGAGTAATTTGCCGATTGGTTTCAGAACGGCTTGCATCAAAATTAACTATTTTTTGCCAGACATTCGTTGTGGAAAAAAAGTGATTTTCTCGGCGAGTGAAGCATTTTGAGTAATTTGCCGATTGGTTTCAGAACGGCTTGCATTGAAATTTACTATTCTTTGCCAGACATTCATTGTGCAAAAAAGTAATTTTCGCGGCGAGTTATGCATATTGAGTAATTTGCCGATTGGTTTCAGAACGGCTTGCATCAAAATTAACTATTTTTTGCCAGACATTCAATGTTGAACAAAAGTGATTTTCTCGGCGTGTTAAGCATTTTGAGTAATTTGCCGATTGGTTTCAGAACGGCTTGCATCAAAATTAACTATTTTTTGCCAGACATTCATTGTTGAACAAAAGTGATTTTCTCGGCGAGTTAAGCATTTTGAGTAATTTGTCGATTGGTTTCAGAACGGCTTGCATTGAAATTTACTATTCTTTGCCAGACATTCATTGTGGAAAAAAAGTGATTTTCTCGGCGAGTTAAGCATTTTGAGTAAGTTGCCGATTGGTTTCAGAACGGCTTGCATCAAAATTAACTATTTTTTGCCAGACATTCATTGTGGAAAAAAGGTGATTTTCTCGGCGAGTTAAGCATTTTGAGTCATTTGCCGATTGGTTTCAGAACGGCTTGCAGTGAAATTTACTATTCTTTGCCAGACATTCATTGTGCAAAAAAAGTGATTTTCTCGGCGAGTTAAGCATTTTGAGTAAGTTGCCGATTGGTTTCAGAACGGCTTGCATCAAAATTAACTATTTTTTGCCAGACATTCATTGTGGAAAAAAGGTGATTTTCTCGGCGAGTTAAGCATTTTGAGTCATTTGCCGATTGGTTTCAGAACGGCTTGCATTGAAATTTACTATTCTTTGCCAGCCATTCATTGTGCAAAAGAAGTGATTTTCGCGGCGAGTTAAGCATATTGAGTAATTTGCCGATTGGTTTCAGAACGGCTTGCATCAAAATTAACTATTTTTTGCCAGACATTCATTGTTGAACAAAAGTGATTTTCTCGGCGTGTTTAGCATTTTGAGTAATTTGCCGATTGGTTTCAGAACGGCTTGCATCAAAATTAACTATTTTTTGCCAGACATTCGTTGTGGAAAAAAAGTGATTTTCTCGGCGAGTGAAGCATTTTGAGTAATTTGCCGATTGGTTTCAGAACGGCTTGCATTGAAATTTACTATTCTTTGCCAGACATTCATTGTGCAAAAAAGTAATTTTCGCGGCGAGTTATGCATATTGAGTAATTTGCCGATTGGTTTCAGAACGGCTTGCATCAAAATTAACTATTTTTTGCCAGACATTCAATGTTGAACAAAAGTGATTTTCTCGGCGTGTTAAGCATTTTGAGTAATTTGCCGATTGGTTTCAGAACGGCTTGCATCAAAATTAACTATTTTTTGCCAGACATTCATTGTTGAACAAAAGTGATTTTCTCGGCGAGTTAAGCATTTTGAGTAATTTGTCGATTGGTTTCAGAACGGCTTGCATTGAAATTTACTATTCTTTGCCAGACATTCATTGTGGAAAAAAAGTGATTTTCTCGGCGAGTTAAGCATTTTGAGTAAGTTGCCGATTGGTTTCAGAACGGCTTGCATCAAAATTAACTATTTTTTGCCAGACATTCATTGTGGAAAAAAGGTGATTTTCTCGGCGAGTTAAGCATTTTGAGTCATTTGCCGATTGGTTTCAGAACGGCTTGCAGTGAAATTTTCTATTCTTTGCCAGACATTCATTGTGCAAATAAAGTGATTTTCTCGGCGAGTTAAGCATTTTGAGTAAGTTGCCGATTGGTTTCAGAACGGCTTGCATCAAAATTAACTATTTTTTGCCAGACATTCATTGTGGAAAAAAGGTGATTTTCTCGGCGAGTTAAGCATTTTGAGTCATTTGCCGATTGGTTTCAGAACGGCTTGCATTGAAATTTACTATTCTTTGCCAGCCATTCATTGTGCAAAAGAAGTGATTTTCGCGGCGAGTTAAGCATATTGAGTAATTTGCCGATTGGTTTCAGAACGGCTTGCATCAAAATTAACTATTTTTTGCCAGACATTCATTGTTGAACAAAAGTGATTTTCTCGGCGTGTTTAGCATTTTGAGTAATTTGCCGATTGGTTTCAGAACGGCTTGCATCAAAATTAACTATTTTTTGCCAGACATTCATTGTGGAAAAAAGTGATTTTCTCGTCGAGTTAACCATTTTGAGTTATTTGCCGACTGGTTTCAGACCGGCTTGCATCATAATTAACTATTTTTTGCTAGACATTCATTGTGGAAAAAAGTGATTTTCTCGGCGAGTTAAGCGTTTTGAGTAATATGCCGATTGTTTTCAGAACAGCTTGCATTGAAATTTACTATTTCTTGCCAGACATTCATTGTGCAAAAAAAGTGGTTTTCGCGGCGAGTTAAGCATATTGAGTAATTTGCCGATTGGTTTCAGAACGGCTTGCATTGAAAATTACTATTCTTTGCCAGACATTCATTGTGGAACAAAAGTGATTTTCTCGGCGAGTTAAGCATTTTGAGTAATTTGCCGATTGGCTTCAGAACGGCTTGCATCAAAATTAACTATTTTTTGCCAGACATTCATTGTTGAACAAAAGTGATTTTGTCGGCGTGTTAAGCATTTTGAGTAATTTGCCGATTGGTTTCAGAACGGCTTGCATCAAAATTAACTATTTTTTGCCAGACATTCATTGTGGGAAAAAAGTGATTTTCGCGGCGAGTTGAGGAATTTGAGTTATTTGCCGATTGGTTTCAGAACGGCTTGCATCAAAATTAACTATTTTTTGCCAGACATTCATTGTGGAAAAAAAGTGATTTTCTCGGCGAGTTAAGCATTTTGAGTAATTTGCCGATTGGTTTCAGAACGGCTTGCATTGAAAATTACTATTCTTTGCCAGACATTCATTGTGGAACAAAAGTGATTTTCTCGGCGAGTTAAGCATTTTGAGTAAGTTGCCGATTGGTTTCAGAACGGCTTGCATCAAAATTAACTATTTTTTGCCAGACATTCATTGTGGGAAAAAAAATGATTTTCTCGGCGAGTTAAGCATTTTGAGTAATTTGCCGATTGGTTTCAGAACGGCTTGCATTGAAATTTACTATTCTTTGCCAGACATTCATTGTGGAACAAAAGTGATTTTCTCGGCGAGTTAAGCATTTTGAGTAATTTGCCGATTGGTTTCAGAACGGCTTGCATCAAAATTAACTATTTTTTGCCAGACATTCGTTGTGGAAAAAAAGTGATTTTCTCGGCGAGTGAAGCATTTTGAGTAATTTGCCGATTGGTTTCAGAACGGCTTGCATTGAAATTTACTATTCTTTGCCAGACATTCATTGTGCAAAAAAGTAATTTTCGCGGCGAGTTATGCATATTGAGTAATTTGCCGATTGGTTTCAGAACGGCTTGCATCAAAATTAACTATTTTTTGCCAGACATTCAATGTTGAACAAAAGTGATTTTCTCGGCGTGTTAAGCATTTTGAGTAATTTGCCGATTGGTTTCAGAACGGCTTGCATCAAAATTAACTATTTTTTGCCAGACATTCATTGTTGAACAAAAGTGATGTTCTCGGCGAGTTAAGCATTTTGAGTAATTTGTCGATTGGTTTCAGAACGGCTTGCATTGAAATTTACTATTCTTTGCCAGACATTCATTGTGGAAAAAAAGTGATTTTCTCGGCGAGTTAAGCATTTTGAGTAAGTTGCCGATTGGTTTCAGAACGGCTTGCATCAAAATTAACTATTTTTTGCCAGACATTCATTGTGGAAAAAAGGTGATTTTCTCGGCGAGTTAAGCATTTTGAGTCATTTGCCGATTGGTTTCAGAACGGCTTGCATTGAAATTTACTATTCTTTGCCAGACATTCATTGTGCAAAAAAAGTGATTTTCGCGGCGAGTTAAGCATTTTGAGTAATTTGCCGATTGGTTTCAGAACGGCTTGCATCAAAATTAACTATTTTTTGCCAGACATTCATTGTTGAACAAAAGTGATTTTCTCGGCGTGTTTAGCATTTTGAGTAATTTGCCGATTGGTTTCAGAACGGCTTGCATCAAAATTAACTATTTTTTGCCAGACATTCATTGTGGAAAAAAGTGATTTTCTCGTCGAGTTAAGCAATTTGAGTTATTTGCCGAATGGTTTCAGACCGGCTTGCATCATAATTAACTATTTTTTGCTAGACATTCATTGTGGAAAAAAGTGATTTTCTCGGCGAGTTAAGCGTTTTGAGTAATTTGCCGATTGTTTTCACAACAGCTTGCATTGAAATTTACTATTTCTTGCCAGACATTCATTGTGCAAAAAAAGTGGTTTTCGCGGCGAGTTAAGCATATTGAGTAATTTGCCGATTGGTTTCAGAACGGCTTGCATTGAAAATTACTATTCTTTGCCAGACATTCATTGTGGAACAAAAGTGATTTTCTCGGCGAGTTAAGCATTTTGAGTAATTTGCCGATTGGTTTCAGAACGGCTTGCATCAAAATTAACTATTTTTTGCCAGACATTCATTGTGGAAAAAAGGTGATTTTCTCGGCGAGTTAAGCATTTTGAGTAATTTGCCGATTGGTTTCAGAACGGTTTGCAGTGAAATTTACTATTCTTTGCCAGACATTCATTGTGCAAAAAAAAGTGATTTTCGCGGCGAGTTAAGCATATTGAGTAATTTGCCGATTGGTTTCAGAACGGCTTGCATCAAAATTAACTATTTTTTGCCAGACATTCATTGTTGAACAAAAGTGATTTTCTCGGCGAGTTAAGCATTTTGAGTAATTTGCCGATTGGTTTCAGAACGGCTTGCATTGAAATTTACTATTCTTTGCCAGACATTCATTGTGGAAAAAAAGTGATTTTCTCGGCGAGTTAAGCATTTTGAGTAAGTTGCCGATTGGTTTCAGAACGGCTTGCATCAAAATTAACTATTTTTTGCCAGACATTCATTGTGGAAAAAAGGTGATTTTCTCGGCGAGTTAAGCATTTTGAGTCATTTGCCGATTGGTTTCAGAACGGCTTGCATTGAAATTTACTATTCTTTGCCAGACATTCATTGTGCAAAAAAAGTGATTTTCGCGGCGAGTTAAGCATATTGAGTAATTTGCCGATTGGTTTCAGAACGGCTTGCATCAAAATTAACTATTTTTTGCCAGACATTCATTGTTGAACAAAAGTGATTTTCTCGGCGTGTTTAGCATTTTGAGTAATTTGCCGATTGGTTTCAGAACGGCTTGCATCAAAATTAACTATTTTTTGCCAGACATTCATTGTGGAAAAAAGTGATTTTCTCGTCGAGTTAAGCATTTTGAGTTATTTGCCGACTGGTTTCAGACCGGCTTGCATCATAATTAACTATTTTTTGCTAGACATTCATTGTGGAAAAAAGTGATTTTCTCGGCGAGTTAAGCGTTTTGAGTAATTTGCCGATTGTTTTCAGAACAGCTTGCATTGAAATTTACTATTTCTTGCCAGACATTCATTGTGCAAAAAAAGTGGTTTTCGCGGCGAGTTAAGCATATTGAGTAATTTGCCGATTGGTTTCAGAACGGCTTGCATTGAAAATTACTATTCTTTGCCAGACATTCATTGTGGAACAAAAGTGATTTTCTCGGCGAGTTAAGCATTTTGAGTAATTTGCCGATTGGTTTCAGAACGGCTTGCATCAAAATTAACTATTTTTTGCCAGACATTCATTGTTGAACAAAAGTGATTTTGTCGGCGTGTTAAGCATTTTGAGTAATTTGCCGATTGGATTCAGAACGGCTTGCATCAAAATTAACTATTTTTTGCCAGACATTCATTGTGGGAAAAAAGTGATTTTCTCGGCGAGTTAATCATTTTGAGTAATTTGCCGATTGGTTTCAGAACGGCTTGCATCAAAATTAACTATTTTTTGCCAGACATTCATTGTTGAACAAAAGTGATTTTGTCGGCGTGTTAAGCATTTTGAGTAATTTGCCGATTGGTTTCAGAACGGCTTGCATCAAAATTAACTATGTTTTGCCAGACATTCATTGTGGGAAAAAAGTGATTTTCTCGGCGAGTTAAGCATTTTGAGTAATTTGCCGATTGGTTTCAGAACGGCTTGCATTGAAATTTACTATTCTTTGCCAGACATTCATTGTGGAAAAAAAGTGATTTTCTCGACGAGTTAAGCATTTTCAGTAAGTTGCCGATTGGTTTCAGAACGGCTTGCATCAAAATTAACTATTTTTTGCCAGACATTCATTGTGGAAAAAAGGTGATTTTCTCGGCGAGTTAAGCATTTTGAGTAATTTGCCGATTGGTTTCAGAACGGCTTGCAGTGAAATTTACTATTCTTTGCCAGACATTCATTGTGCAAAAAAAAGTGATATTCGCGGCGAGTTAAGCATATTGAGTAATTTGCCGATTGGTTTCAGAACGGCTTGCATCAAAATTAACTATTTTTTGCCAGACATTCATTGTTGAACAAAAGTGATTTTCTCGGCGAGTTAAGCATTTTGAGTAATTTGCCGATTGGTTTCAGAACGGCTTGCATTGAAATTTACTATTCTTTGCCAGACATTCATTGTGGAAAAAAAGTGATTTTCTCGGCGAGTTAAGCATTTTGAGTAAGTTGCCGATTGGTTTCAGAACGGCTTGCATCAAAATTAACTATTTTTTGCCAGATATTCATTGTGGAAAAAAGGTGATTTTCTCGGCGAGTTAAGCATTTTGAGTCATTTGCCGATTGGTTTCAGAACGGCTTGCATTGAAATTTACTATTCTTTGCCAGACATTCATTGTGCAAAAAAAGTGATTTTCGCGGCGAGTTAAGCATATTGAGTAATTTGCCGATTGGTTTCAGAACGGCTTGCATCAAAATTAACTATTTTTTGCCAGACATTCATTGTTGAACAAATGTGATTTTCTCGGCTTGGTTAGCATTTTGAGTAATTTACCGATTGGTTTCAGAACGGCTTGCATCAAAATTAACTCTTTTTTGCCAGACATTCATTGTGGAAAAAAGTGATTTTCTCGTCGAGTTAAGCATTTTGAGTTATTTGCCGACTGGTTTCAGACCGGCTTGCATCATAATTAACTATTTTTTGCTAGACATTCATTGTGGAAAAAAGTGATTTTCTCGGCGAGTTAAGCGTTTTGAGTAATTTGCCGATTGTTTTCACAACAGGTTGCATTGAAATTTACTATTTCTTGCCAGACATTCATTGTGCAAAAAAAGTGGTTTTCGCGGCGAGTTAAGCATATTGAGTAATTTGCCGATTGGTTTCAGAACGGCTTGCATCAAAATTAACTATTTTTTGCCAGACATTCATTGTGGGAAAAAAGTGATTTTGTCGGCGTGTTAAGCATTTTGAGTAATTTGCCGATTGGTTTCAGAACGGCTTGCATCAAAATTAACTATTTTTTGCCAGACATTCATTGTTGAACAAAAGTGATTTTGTCGGCGTGTTAAGCATTTTGAGTAATTTGCCGATTGGTTTCAGAACGGCTTGCATCAAAATTAACTATGTTTTGCCAGACATTCATTGCGGGAAAAAAGTGATTTTCTCGGCGAGTTAAGCATTTTGAGTAATTTGCCGATTGGTTTCAGAACGGCTTGCATTGAAATTTACTATTCTTTGCCAGACATTCATTGTGGAAAAAAAGTGATTTTCTCGACGAGTTAAGCATTTTCAGTAAGTTGCCGATTGGTTTCAGAACGGCTTGCATCAAAATTAACTATTTTTTGCCAGACATTCATTGTGGAAAAAAAGTGATTTTCTCGGCGAGTTAAGCATTTTGAGTAATTTGCCGATTGGTTTCAGAACGGCTTGCAGTGAAATTTACTATTCTTTGCCAGACATTCATTGTGCAAAAAAAAAGTGATTTTCGCGGCGAGTTAAGCATATTGAGTAATTTGCCGATTGGTTTCAGAACGGCTTGCATCACAATTAACTATTTTTTGCCAGACATTCATTGTTGAACAAAAGTGATTTTCTCGGCGAGTTAAGCATTTTGAGTTATTTGCCGATTGGTTTCAGAACGGCTAGCATCAAAATTAACTATTTTTTGCCAGACATTCATTGTGCAAAAAAAAGTGATTTTCGCGGCGAGTTAAGCATATTGAGTAATTTGCCGATTGGTTTCAGAACGGCTTGCATCAAAATTAACTATTTTTTGCCAGACATTCATTGTTGAACAAAAGTGATTTTCTTGGCGTGTTTAGCATTTTGAGTAATTTGCCGATTGGTTTCAGAACGGCTTGCATCAAAATTAACTATTTTTTGCCAGACATTCATTGTGGAAAAAAGTGATTTTCTCGTCGAGTTAAGCATTTTGAGTTATTTGCCGACTGGTTTCAGACCGGCTTGCATCATAATTAACTATTTTTTGCTAGACATTGATTGTGGAAAAAAGTGATTTTCTCGGCGAGTTAAGCGTTTTGAGTAATTTGCCGATTGTTTTCACAACAGCTTGCATTGAAATTTACTATTTCTTGCCAGACATTCATTGTGCAAAAAAAGTGGTTTTCGCGGCGAGTTAAGCATATTGAGTAATTTGCTGATTGGTTTCAGAACGGCTTGCATTGAAAATTACTATTTTTTGCCAGACATTCATTGTGGAACAAAAGTGATTTTCTCGGCGAGTTAAGCATTTTGAGTAATTTGCCGATTGGTTTCAGAACGGCTTGCATCAAAATTAACTATTTTTTGCCAGACATTCATTGTTGAACAAAAGTGATTTTCTCGGCGTGTTTAGCATTTTGAGTAATTTGCCGATTGGTTTCAGAACGGCTTGCATCAAAATTAACTATTTTTTGCCAGACATTCATTGTGGAAAAAAGTGATTTTCTCGTCGAGATAAGCATTTTGAGTTATTTGCCGACTGGTTTCAGACCGGCTTGCATCATAATTAACTATTTTTTGCTAGACATTCATTGTGGAAAAAAGTGATTTTCTCGGCGAGTTAAGCGTTTTGAGTAATTTGCCGATTGTTTTCACAACAGATTGCATTGAAAATTACTATTCTTTGCCAGACATTCATTGTGGAAAAAAGGTGATTTTCTCGGCGAGTTAAGCATTTTGAGTAATTTGCCGATTGGTTTCAGAACGGCTTGCAGTGAAATTTACTATTCTTTGCCAGACATTCATTGTGCAAAAAAAAGTGATTTTCGCGGCGAGTTAAGCATATTGAGTAATTTGCCGATTGGTTTCAGAACGGCTTGCATCAAAATTAACTATTTTTTGCCTGACATTCATTGTTGAACAAAAGTGATTTTCGCGGCGAGTTAAGCATTTTGAGTAATTTGCCGATTGGTTTCAGAACGGCTTGCATCAAAATTAACTATTTTTTGCCTGACATTCATTGTTGAACAAAAGTGATTTTCGCGGCGAGTTAAGCATTTTGAGTAATTTGCCGATTGGTTTCAGAACGGCTTGCATCAAAATTAACTATTTTTTGCCAGACATTCATTGTTGAACAAAAGTGATTTTCTCGGCGAGTTAAGCATTTTGAGTAATTTGCCGATTGGTTTCAGAACGGCTTGCATTGAAATTTACTATTCTGTGCCAGACATTCATTGTGGAAAAAAAGTGATTTTCTCGGCGAGTTAAGCATTTTGAGTAAGTTGCCGATTGGTTTCAGAACGGCTTGCATCAAAATTAACTATTTTTTGCCAGATATTCATTGTGGAAAAAAGGTGATTTTCTCGGCGAGTTAAGCATTTTGAGTCATTTGCCGATTGGTTTCAGAACGGCTTGCATTGAAATTTACTATTCTTTGCCAGACATTCATTGTGCAAAAAAAGTGATTTTCGCGGCGAGTTAAGCATATTGAGTAATTTGCCGATTGGTTTCAGAACGGCTTGCATCAAAATTAACTATTTTTTGCCAGACATTCATTGTTGAACAAAAGTGATTTTCTCGGCGTGTTTAGCATTTTGAGTAATTTGCCGATTGGTTTCAGAACGGCTTGCATCAAAATTAACTATTTTTTGCCAGACATTCATTGTGGAAAAAAGTGATTTTCTCGTCGAGTTAAGCATTTTGAGTTATTTGCCGACTGGTTTCAGACCGGCTTGCATCATAATTAACTATTTTTTGCTAGACATTCATTGTGGAAAAAAGTGATTTTCTCGGCGAGTTAAGCGTTTTGAGTAATTTGCCGATTGTTTTCACAACAGCTTGCATTGAAATTTACTATTTCTTGCCAGACATTCATTGTGCAAAAAAAGTGGTTTTCGCGGCGAGTTAAGCATATTGAGTAATTTGCTGATTGGTTTCAGAACGGCTTGCATTGAAAATTACTATTCTTTGCCAGACATTCATTGTGGAACAAAAGTGATTTTCTCGGCGAGTTAAGCATTTTGAGTAATTTGCCGATTGGTTACAGAACGGCTTGCATCAAAATTAACTATTTTTTGCCAGACATTCATTGTTGAACAAAAGTGATTTTCTCGGCGTGTTTAGCATTTTGAGTAATTTGCCGATTGGTTTCAGAACGGCTTGCATCAAAATTAACTATTTTTTGCCAGACATTCATTGTGGAAAAAAGTGATTTTCTCGTCGAGATAAGCATTTTGAGTTATTTGCCGACTGGTTTCAGACCGGCTTGCATCATAATTAACTATTTTTTGCTAGACATTCATTGTGGAAAAAAGTGATTTTCTCGGCGAGTTAAGCGTTTTGAGTAATTTGCCGATTGTTTTCACAACAGATTGCATTGAAATTTACTATTTCTTGCCAGACATTCATTGTGCAAAAAAAGTGGTTTTCGCGGCGAGTTAAGCATATTGAGTAATTTGCCGATTGGTTTCAGAACGGCTTGCATTGAAAATTACTATTCTTTGCCAGACATTCATTGTGGAACAAAAGTGATTTTCTCGGCGAGTTAAGCATTTTGAGTAATTTGCCGATTGGTTTCAGAACGGCTTGCATCAAAATTAACTATTTTTTGCCAGACATTCATTGTGGAAAAAAGGTGATTTTCTCGGCGAGTTAAGCATTTTGAGTAATTTGCCGATTGGTTTCAGAACGGCTTGCAGTGAAATTTACTATTCTTTGCCAGACATTCATTGTGCAAAAAAAAGTGATTTTCGCGGCGAGTTAAGCATATTGAGTAATTTGCCGATTGGTTTCAGAACGGCTTGCATCAAAATTAACTATTTTTTGCCTGACATTCATTGTTGAACAAAAGTGATTTTCTCGGCGAGTTAAGCATTTTGAGTAATTTGCCGATTGGTTTCAGAACGGCTTGCATTGAAATTTACTATTCTTTGCCAGACATTCATTGTGGAAAAAAAGTGATTTTCTCGGCGAGTTAAGCATTTTGAGTAAGTTGCCGATTGGTTTCAGAACGGCTTGCATCAAAATTAACTATTTTTTGCCAGACATTCATTGTGGAAAAAAGGTGATTTTCTCGGCGAGTTAAGCATTTTGAGTCATTTGCCGATTGGTTTCAGAACGGCTTGCATTGAAATTTACTATTCTTTGCCAGACATTCATTGTGCAAAAAAAGTGATTTTCGCGGCGAGTTAAGCATATTGAGTAATTTGCCGATTGGTTTCAGAACGGCTTGCATCAAAATTAACTATTTTTTGCCAGACATTCATTGTTGAACAAAAGTGATTTTCTCGGCGTGTTTAGCATTTTGAGTAATTTGCCGATTGGTTTCAGAACGGCTTGCATCAAAATTAACTATTTTTTGCCAGACATTCATTGTGGAAAAAAGTGATTTTCTCGTCGAGTTAAGCATTTTGAGTTATTTGCCGACTGGTTTCAGACCGGCTTGCATCATAATTAACTATTTTTTGCTAGACATTCATTGTGGAAAAAAGTGATATTCTCGGCGAGTTAAGCGTTTTGAGTAATTTGCCGATTGTTTTCAGAACAGCTTGCATTGAAATTTACTATTTCTTGCCAGACATTCATTGTGCAAAAAAAGTGGTTTTCGCGGCGAGTTAAGCATATTGAGCAATTTGCCGATTGGTTTCAGAACGGCTTGCATTGAAAATTACTATTCTTTGCCAGACATTCATTGTGGAACAAAAGTGATTTTCTCGGCGAGTTAAGCATTTTGAGTAATTTGCCGATTGGTTTCAGAACGGCTTGCATCAAAATTAACTATTTTTTGCCAGACATTCATTGTTGAACAAAAGTGATTTTGTCGGCGTGTTAAGCATTTTGAGTAATTTGCCGATTGGTTTCAGAACGGCTTGCATCAAAATTAACTATTTTTTGCCAGACATTCATTGTGGGAAAAAAGTGATTTTCTCGGCGAGTTAAGCATTTTGAGTAATTTGCCGATTGGTTTCAGAACGGCTTGCATTGAAATTTACTATTCTTTGCCAGACATTCATTGTGGAAAAAAAGTGATTTTCTCGGCGAGTTAAGCATTTTGAGTAATTTGCCGATTGGTTTCAGAACGGCCTGCATCAAAATTAACTATTTTTTGCCAGACATTCATTGTGGAAAAAAAGTGATTTTCTCGGCGAGTTAAGCATTTTGAGTAATTTGCCGATTGGTTTCAGAACGGCTTGCATTGAAATTTACTATTCTTTGCCAGACATTCATTGTGGAAAAAAAGTGATTTTCTCGGCGAGTTAAGCATTTTGAGTAATTTGCCGATTGGTTTCAGATCGGCTTGCATCAAAATTAACTATTTTTTGCCAGGAATTGATTGTGGAAAAAAAGTGATTTTCTAGGCGAGTTAAGCATTTTGAGTAATTTGCCGATTGGTTTCGGAAAGCTTGCATTGAAATTTACTATTCTTTGCCAGACATTCATTGTGCAAAAAAAGTGATTTTCTCGGCGAGTTAAGCATTTTAAGTAAGTTGCCGATTGGTTTCAGAACGGCTTGCATCAAAATTAACTATTTTTTGCCAGACATTCATTGTGGAAAAAAGGTGATTTTATCGGCGAGTTAAGCATTTTGAGTAATTTGCCGATTGGTTTCAGAACGGCTTGCATCAAAATTAACTATTTTTTGCCAGACATTCATTGTTGAACAAAAGTGATTTTGTCGGCGTGTGAAGCATTTTGAGTAATTTGCCGATTGGTTTCAGAACGGCTTGCATCAAAATTAACTATTTTTTGCCAGACATTCATTGTGGGAAAAAAGTGATTTTCTCGGCGAGTTAAGCATTTTGAGTAATTTGCCGATTGGTTTCAGAACGGCTTGCATTGAAATTTACTATTCTTTGCCAGACATTCATTGTGGAAAAAAAGTGATTTTCTCGGCGAGTTAAGCATTTTGAGTAATTTGCCGATTGGTTTCAGAACGGCTTGCATCAAAATTAACTATTTTTTGCCAGACATTGATTGTGGAAAAAAAGTGATTTTCTAGGCGTGTTAAGCATTTTGAGTAATTTGCCGATTGGTTTCAGAACTGCTTGCATCAAAATTAACTATTTTTTTGCCAGACATTGATTGTGGAAAAAAAGTGATTTTTCTCGGCGAGTTAAGCATTTTGAGTAATTTGCCGATTGGTTTCAGAACGGCTTGCATCAAAATTAACAATTTTTTGCCAGACATTCATTGTGGGGAAAAAAGTGATTTTCCCGGCGAGTTAAGCATTTTGAGTAATTTGCCGATTGGTTTCAGAACGGCTTGCATTGAAATTTAATATTCTTTGCCAGACATTCATTGTGCAAAAAAAGTGATTTTCTCGGTGAGTTAAGCATTTTGAGTAAGTTGCCGATTGGTTTCAGAACGGCTTGCATCAAAATTAACTATTTTTTGCCAGACATTCATTGTGGGAAAAAAGTGATTTTCTCGGCGAGTTTAGCTTTTTGAGTAATTTGCCGATTGATTTCAGAACGGCTTGCATTGAAATTTACTATTCTTTGCCATACATTCATTGTGCAAAAAAGTGATTTTCTCGGCGAGTTAAGCATTTTGAGTCAGTTGCCGATTGGTTTCAGAACGGCTTGCATCAAAATTAACTATTTTTTGCCAGACATTGATTGTGGAAAAAAAGTGATTTTCTCGGCGAATTAAGCATTTTGAGTAATTTGCCGATTGCTTTCAGAACGGCTTGAATCAAATTTAACTATTTTTTGCCAGACATTGATTGTGGAAAAAAGTGATTTTCTCGGCGAGTTAAGCATTTTGAGTAAGTTGCCGATTGGTTTCAGAACGGCTTGCATCAAAATTAACTATTTTTTGCCAGACATTCATTGTGGGAAAAAAAATGGTTTTCTCGGCGAGTTAAGCATTTTGAGTAATTTCGCGATTGGTTTCAGAACGGCTTGCATTGAAATTAACTATTCTTTGCCAGACATTCATTGTGGAACAAAAGTGATTTTCTCGGCGAGTTAAGCATTTTGAGTAATTTGCCGTTTGGTTTCAGAACGGCTTGCATCAAAATTAACTATTTTTTGCCAGACATTCATTGTGGAAAAAAGGTGATTTTCTCGGCGAGTTAAGCATTTTGAGTAATTTGCCGATTGGTTTCAGAACGGCTTGCAGTGAAATTTACTATTCTTTGCCAGACATTCATTGTGCAAAAAAAAGTGATTTTCGCGGCGAGTTAAGCATATTGAGTAATTTGCCGATTGGTTTCAGAACGGCTTGCATCAAAATTAACTATTTTTTGCCTGACATTCATTGTTGAACAAAAGTGATTTTCTCGGCGAGTTAAGCATTTTGAGTAATTTGCCGATTGGTTTCAGAACGGCTTGCATTGAAATTTACTATTCTTTGCCAGACATTCATTGTGGAAAAAAAGTGATTTTCTCGGCGAGTTAAGCATTTTGAGTAAGTTGCCGATTGGTTTCAGAACGGCTTGCATCAAAATTAACTATTTTTTGCCAGACATTCATTGTGGAAAAAAGGTGATTTTCTCGGCGAGTTAAGCATTTTGAGTCATTTGCCGATTGGTTTCAGAACGGCTTGCATTGAAATTTACTATTCTTTGCCAGACATTCATTGTGCAAAAAAAGTGATTTTCGCGGCGAGTTAAGCATATTGAGTAATTTGCCGATTGGTTTCAGAACGGCTTGCATCAAAATTAACTATTTTTTGCCAGACATTCATTGTTGAACAAAAGTGATTTTCTCGGCGTGTTTAGCATTTTGAGTAATTTGCCGATTGGTTTCAGAACGGCTTGCATCAAAATTAACTATTTTTTGCCAGACATTCATTGTGGAAAAAAGTGATTTTCTCGTCGAGTTAAGCATTTTGAGTTATTTGCCGACTGGTTTCAGACCGGCTTGCATCATAATTAACTATTTTTTGCTAGACATTCATTGTGGAAAAAAGTGATATTCTCGGCGAGTTAAGCGTTTTGAGTAATTTGCCGATTGTTTTCAGAACAGCTTGCATTGAAATTTACTATTTCTTGCCAGACATTCATTGTGCAAAAAAAGTGGTTTTCGCGGCGAGTTAAGCATATTGAGCAATTTGCCGATTGGTTTCAGAACGGCTTGCATTGAAAATTACTATTCTTTGCCAGACATTCATTGTGGAACAAAAGTGATTTTCTCGGCGAGTTAAGCATTTTGAGTAATTTGCCGATTGGTTTCAGAACGGCTTGCATCAAAATTAACTATTTTTTGCCAGACATTCATTGTTGAACAAAAGTGATTTTGTCGGCGTGTTAAGCATTTTGAGTAATTTGCCGATTGGTTTCAGAACGGCTTGCATCAAAATTAACTATTTTTTGCCAGACATTCATTGTGGGAAAAAAGTGATTTTCTCGGCGAGTTAAGCATTTTGAGTAATTTGCCGATTGGTTTCAGAACGGCTTGCATTGAAATTTACTATTCTTTGCCAGACATTCATTGTGGAAAAAAAGTGATTTTCTCGGCGAGTTAAGCATTTTGAGTAATTTGCCGATTGGTTTCAGAACGGCCTGCATCAAAATTAACTATTTTTTGCCAGACATTCATTGTGGAAAAAAAGTGATTTTCTCGGCGAGTTAAGCATTTTGAGTAATTTGCCGATTGGTTTCAGAACGGCTTGCATTGAAATTTACTATTCTTTGCCAGACATTCATTGTGGAAAAAAAGTGATTTTCTCGGCGAGTTAAGCATTTTGAGTAATTTGCCGATTGGTTTCAGAACGGCTTGCATCAAAATTAACTATTTTTTGCCAGGAATTGATTGTGGAAAAAAAGTGATTTTCTAGGCGAGTTAAGCATTTTGAGTAATTTGCCGATTGGTTTCGGAAAGCTTGCATTGAAATTTACTATTCTTTGCCAGACATTCATTGTGCAAAAAAAGTGATTTTCTCGGCGAGTTAAGCATTTTAAGTAAGTTGCCGATTGGTTTCAGAACGGCTTGCATCAAAATTAACTATTTTTTGCCAGACATTCATTGTGGAAAAAAGGTGATTTTATCGGCGAGTTAAGCATTTTGAGTAATTTGCCGATTGGTTTCAGAACGGCTTGCATCAAAATTAACTATTTTTTGCCAGACATTCATTGTTGAACAAAAGTGATTTTGTCGGCGTGTGAAGCATTTTGAGTAATTTGCCGATTGGTTTCAGAACGGCTTGCATCAAAATTAACTATTTTTTGCCAGACATTCATTGTGGGAAAAAAGTGATTTTCTCGGCGAGTTAAGCATTTTGAGTAATTTGCCGATTGGTTTCAGAACGGCTTGCATTGAAATTTACTATTCTTTGCCAGACATTCATTGTGGAAAAAAAGTGATTTTCTCGGCGAGTTAAGCATTTTGAGTAATTTGCCGATTGGTTTCAGAACGGCTTGCATCAAAATTAACTATTTTTTGCCAGACATTGATTGTGGAAAAAAAGTGATTTTCTAGGCGAGTTAAGCATTTTGAGTAATTTGCCGATTGGTTTCAGAACTGCTTGCATCAAAATTAACTATTTTTTGCCAGACATTGATTGTGGAAAAAAAGTGATTTTTCTCGGCGAGTTAAGCATTTTGAGTAATTTGCCGATTGGTTTCAGAACGGCTTGCATCAAAATTAACAATTTTTTGCCAGACATTCATTGTGGGGAAAAAAGTGATTTTCCCGGCGAGTTAAGCATTTTGAGTAATTTGCCGATTGGTTTCAGAACGGCTTGCATTGAAATTTAATATTCTTTGCCAGACATTCATTGTGCAAAAAAAGTGATTTTCTCGGTGAGTTAAGCATTTTGAGTAAGTTGCCGATTGGTTTCAGAACGGCTTGCATCAAAATTAACTATTTTTTGCCAGACATTCATTGTGGGAAAAAAGTGATTTTCTCGGCGAGTTTAGCTTTTTGAGTAATTTGCCGATTGATTTCAGAACGGCTTGCATTGAAATTTACTATTCTTTGCCATACATTCATTGTGCAAAAAAGTGATTTTCTCGGCGAGTTAAGCATTTTGAGTCAGTTGCCGATTGGTTTCAGAACGGCTTGCATCAAAATTAATTATTTTTTGCCAGACATTGATTGTGGAAAAAAAGTGATTTTCTCGGCGAATTAAGCATTTTGAGTAATTTGCCGATTGCTTTCAGAACGGCTTGAATCAAATTTAACTATTTTTTGCCAGACATTGATTGTGGAAAAAAGTGATTTTCTCGGCGAGTTAAGCATTTTGAGTAAGTTGCCGATTGGTTTCAGAACGGCTTGCATCAAAATTAACTATTTTTTGCCAGACATTCATTGTGGGAAAAAAAATGGTTTTCTCGGCGAGTTAAGCATTTTGAGTAATTTCGCGATTGGTTTCAGAACGGCTTGCATTGAAATTTACTATTCTTTGCCAGACATTCATTGTGGAACAAAAGTGATTTTCTCGGCGAGTTAAGCATTTTGAGTAATTTGCCGTTTGGTTTCAGAACGACTTGCATCAAAATTAACTAATTTTTGCCAGACATTCACTGTGGAAAAAAAGTGATTTTCTCGGCGAGTCAAGCATTTTGAGTAATTTGCCGATTGGTTTCAGAACGGCTTGCATCAAAATTAACTATTTTTTGCCAGACATTGATTGTGGAAAAAAAGTGATTTTCTCGGCGAGTTAAGCATTTTGAGTAATTTGCCGATTGGTTTCAGAACGGCTTGCATCAAAATTAACTATTTTTTGCCAGACATTCATTGTGGGAAAAAAGTGATTTTCTCGGCGAGTTTAGCTTTTTGAGTAATTTGCCGATTGATTTCAGAACGGCTTGCATTGAAATTTACTTTTCTTTGCCATACATTCATTGTGCAAAAAAGTGATTTTCTCGGCGAGTTAAGCATTTTGAGTCAGTTGCCGATTGGTTTCAGAACGGCTTGCATCAAAATTAACTATTTTTTGCCAGGCATTGATTGTGGAAAAAAAGTGATTTTCTCGGCGAATTAAGCATTTTGAGTAATTTGCCGATTGCTTTCAGAACGGCTTGAATCAAATTTAACTATTTTTTGCCAGACATTGATTGTGGGAAAAAAGTGATTTTCTCGGCGAATTAGGCATTTTGAGTAATTTGCCGATTGGTTTCAGAACGGCTTGCATCAAAATTAACTATTTTTTGCCAGACATTCATTGTGGAAAAAAGGTGATTTTCTCGGCGAGTTAACCATTTTGAGTAATTTGCCGATTGGTTTCAGAACGGCTTGCATTGAAATTTACTATTCTTTGCCAGACATTCATTGTGGAACAAAAGTGATTTTCTCGGCGAGTTAAGCATTTTGAGTAATTTGCCGTTTGGTTTCAGAACGACTTGCATCAAAATTAACTAATTTTTGCCAGACATTCATTCTGGAAAAAAGTGATTTTCTCGGCGAGTTAAGCATTTTGAGTAATTTGCCGATTGGTTTCAGAACGGCTTGCATTGAAATTTACTATTCTTTGCCAGACATTCATTGTGGAAAAAAAGTGATTTTCTCGGCGAGTTAAGCATTTTGAGTAATTTGCCGATTGGTTTCAGAACGGCTTGCATCAAAATTAACTATTTTTTGCCAGACATTGATTGTGGAAAAAAAAGTGATTTTCTTGGCGAGTTAAGCATTTTGAGTAATTTGCCGATTGGTTTCAGAACTGCTTGCATCAAAATTAACTATTCTTTGCCAGACATTCATTGTGCAGAAAAAGTGATTTTCTCGGTGAGTTAAGCATTTTGAGTAATTTGCCGATTAGTTTCAGAAAGGCTTGCATCAAAATTAACTATTTTTTGCCAGACATTCATTGTGGAAAAAAAGTGATTTTCTCGGCGAGTTAAGCATTTTGAGTAATTTGCCGATTGGTTTCAGAACGGCTTGCATTGAAATTTACTATTCTTTGCCAGACATTCATTGTGGAAAAAAAGTGATTTTCTCGGCGAGTTAAGCATTTTGAGTAATTTGCCGATTGGTTTCAGAACGGCTTGCATCAAAATTAACTATTTTTTGCCAGACATTGATTGTGGAAAAAAAGTGATTTTCTAGGCGAGTTAAGCATTTTGAGAAATTTGCCGATTGGTTTCAGAACTGCTTGCATCAAAATTAACTATTTTTTGCCAGACATTGATTGTGGAAAAAAAGTGATTTTCTCGGCGAGTTAGGCATTTTGAGGAATTTGCCGATTGGTTTCAGAACGGCTTGCATTGAAAATTACTATTCTTTGCCAGACATTCATTGTGGAACAAAAGTGATTTTCTCGGCGAGTTAAGCATTTTGAGTAATTTGCCGATTGGTTTCAGAACGGCTTGCATCAAAATTAACTATTTTTTGCCAGACATTCATTGTGGAAAAAAAGTGATTTTCTCGGCGAGTTAAGCATTTTGAGTAATTTGCCGATTGGTTTCAGAACGGCTTGCATTGAAATTTACTATTCTTTGCCAGACATTCATTGTGGAAAAAAAGTGATTTTCTCGGCGAGTTAAGCATTTTGAGTAATTTGCCGATTGGTTTCAGAACGGATTGCGTCAAAATTAACTATTTTTTGCCAGGAATTGATTGTGGAAAAAATTGATTTTCTAGGCGAGTTAAGCATTTTGAGTAATTTGCCGATTGGTTTCGGAACAGCTTGCATTGAAATTTACTATTCTTTGCCAGACATTCATTGTGCAAAAAAAGTGATTTTCTCGGCGAGTTAAGCATTTTAAGTAAGTTGCCGATTGGTTTCAGAACGGCTTGCATCAAAATTAACTATTTTTTGCCAGACATTCATTGTGGAAAAAAGGTGATTTTATCGGCGAGTTAAGCATTCTGAGTAATTTGCCGATTGGTTTCAGAACGGCTTGCATCAAAATTAACAATTTTTTGCCAGCCATTCATTGTGGGGAAAAAAGTGATTTTCCCGGCGAGTTAAGCATTTTGAGTAATTTGCCGATTGGTTTCAGAACGGCTTGCATTGAAATTTACTGTTCTTTGCCAGACATTCATTGTGCAAAAAAAGTGATTTTCTCGGTGAGTTAAGCATTTTGAGTAAGTTGCCGATTGGTTTCAGAACGGCTTGCATCAAAATTAACTATTTTTTGCCAGACATTCATTGTGGGAAAAAAATGGTTTTCTCGGCTAGTTAAGCATTTTGAGTAATTTCGCGATTGGTTTCAGAACGGCTTGCATTGAAATTTACTATTCTTTGCCAGACATTCATTGTGGAACAAAAGTGATTTTCACGGCGAGTTAAGCATTTTGAGTAATTTGCCGTTTGGTTTGAGAACGACTTGCATCAAAATTAACTAATTTTTGCCAGACATTCACTGTGGAAAAAAAGTGATTTTCTCGGCGAGTCAAGCATTTTGAGTAATTTGCCGATTGGTTTCAGAACGGCTTGCATCAAAATTAACTATTTTTTGCCAGACATTGATTGCGGAAAAAAAGTGATTTTCTCGGCGAGTTAAGCATTTTGAGTAAGTTGCCGTTTGGTTTCAGAACGGCTTGCATCAAAATTAACTATTTTTTGCCAGACATTCATTGTGGGAAAAAAGTGATTTTCTCGGCGAGTTTAGCTTTTTGAGTAATTTGCCGATTGATTTCAGAACGGCTTGCATTGAAATTTACTATTCTTTGCCAGACATTCATTGTGCAAAAAAGTGATTTTCTCGGCGAGTTAAGCATTTTGAGTCAGTTGCCGATTGGTTTCAGAACGGCTTGCATCAAAATTAACTATTTTTTGCCAGACATTGATTGTGGAAAAAAAGTGATTTTCTCGGCGAATTAAGCATTTTGAGTAATTTGCCGATTGCTTTCAGAACGGCTTGAATCAAATTTAACTATTTTTTGCCAGACATTGATTGTGGAAAAAAAGTGATTTTCTCGGCGAATTAGGCATTTTGAGTAATTTGCCGATTGGTTTCAGAACGGCTTGCATCAAAATTAACTATTTTTTGCCAGACATTCATTGTGGAAAAAAGGTGATTTTCTCGGCGAGTTAAGCATTTTGAGTAATTTGCCGATTGGTTTCAGAACGGCTTGCATTGAAATTTACTATTCTTTGCCAGACATTCATTGTGGAACAAAAGTGATTTTCTCGGCGAGTTAAGCATTTTGAGTAATTTGCCGTTTGGTTTCAGAACGACTTGCATCAAAATTAACTAATTTTTGCCAGACATTCATTGTGGAAAAAAGTGATTTTCTCGGCGAGTCAAGCATTTTGAGTAATTTGCCGATTGGTTTCAGAACGGCTTGCATCAAAATTAACTATTTTTTGCCAGAAATTGATTGTGGAAAAAAAGTGATTTTCTCGGCGAGTTAGGCATTTTGAGTAATTTGCCGATTGGTTTCAGAACGGCTTGCATCAAAATTAACAATTTTTTGCCAGACATTCGTTGTGGGGAAAAAAGTGATTTTCCCGGCGAGTTAAGCATTTTGAGTAATTTGCCGATTGGTTTCAGAACGGCTTGCATTGAAATTTACTATTCTTTGCCAGACATTCATTGTGCAAAAAAAGTGATTTTCTCGGTGAGTTAAGCATTTTGAGTAAGTTGCCGATTGGTTTCAGAACGGCTTGCATCAAAATTAACTATTTTTTGCCAGACATTGATTGTGGGAAAAAAGTGATTTTCTCGGCGAGTTAAGCATTTTGAGTAATTTGCCGATTGGTTTCGGAAAGCTTGCATTGAAATTTACTATTCTTTGCCAGACATTCATTGTGCAAAAAAAGTGATTTTCTCGGCGAGTTAAGCATTTTAAGTAATTTGCCGATTGGTTTCAGAACGGCTTGCATCAAAATTAACTATTTTTTGCCAGACATTCATTGTGGAAAAAAGGTGATTTTATCGGCGGGTTAAGCATTTTGAGTAATTTGCCGATTGGTTTCAGAACGGCTTGCATCAAAATTAACTATTTTTTGCCAGACATTCATTGTTGAACAAAAGTGATTTTGTCGGCGTGTGAAGCATTTTGAGTAATTTGCCGATTGGTTTCAGAACGGCTTGCATCAAAATTAACTATTTTTTGCCAGACATTCATTGTGGGAAAAAAGTGATTTTCTCGGCGAGTTAAGCATTTTGAGTAATTTGCCGATTGGTTTCAGAACGGCTTGCATTGAAATTTACTATTCTTTGCCAGACATTCATTGTGGAAAAAAAGTGATTTTCTCGGCGAGTTAAGCATTTTGAGTAATTTGCCGATTGGTTTCAGAACGGCTTGCATCAAAATTAACTATTTTTTGCCAGACATTGATTGTGGAAAAAAAGTGATTTTCTAGGCGAGTTAAGCATTTTGAGTAATTTGCCGATTGGTTTCAGAACTGCTTGCATCAAAATTAACTATTTTTTGCCAGACATTGATTGTGGAAAAAAAGTGATTTTTCTCGGCGAGTTAAGCATTTTGAGTAATTTGCCGATTGGTTTCAGAACGGCTTGCATCAAAATTAACAATTTTTTGCCAGACATTCATTGTGGGGAAAAAAGTGATTTTCCCGGCGAGTTAAGCATTTTGAGTAATTTGCCGATTGGTTTCAGAACGGCTTGCATTGAAATTTAATATTCTTTGCCAGACATTCATTGTGCAAAAAAAGTGATTTTCTCGGTGAGTTAAGCATTTTGAGTAAGTTGCCGATTGGTTTCAGAACGGCTTGCATCAAAATTAACTATTTTTTGCCAGACATTCATTGTGGGAAAAAAGTGATTTTCTCGGCGAGTTTAGCTTTTTGAGTAATTTGCCGATTGATTTCAGAACGGCTTGCATTGAAATTTACTATTCTTTGCCATACATTCATTGTGCAAAAAAGTGATTTTCTCGGCGAGTTAAGCATTTTGAGTCAGTTGCCGATTGGTTTCAGAACGGCTTGCATCAAAATTAACTATTTTTTGCCAGACATTGATTGTGGAAAAAAAGTGATTTTCTCGGCGAATTAAGCATTTTGAGTAATTTGCCGATTGCTTTCAGAACGGCTTGAATCAAATTTAACTATTTTTTGCCAGACATTGATTGTGGAAAAAAGTGATTTTCTCGGCGAGTTAAGCATTTTGAGTAAGTTGCCGATTGGTTTCAGAACGGCTTGCATCAAAATTAACTATTTTTTGCCAGACATTCATTGTGGGAAAAAAAATGGTTTTCTCGGCGAGTTAAGCATTTTGAGTAATTTCGCGATTGGTTTCAGAACGGCTTGCATTGAAATTTACTATTCTTTGCCAGACATTCATTGTGGAACAAAAGTGATTTTCTCGGCGAGTTAAGCATTTTGAGTAATTTGCCGTTTGGTTTCAGAACGACTTGCATCAAAATTAACTAATTTTTGCCAGACATTCACTGTGGAAAAAAAGTGATTTTCTCGGCGAGTCAAGCATTTTGAGTAATTTGCCGATTGGTTTCAGAACGGCTTGCATCAAAATTAACTATTTTTTGCCAGACATTGATTGTGGAAAAAAAGTGATTTTCTCGGCGAGTTAAGCATTTTGAGTAATTTGCCGATTGGTTTCAGAACGGCTTGCATCAAAATTAACTATTTTTTGCCAGACATTCATTGTGGGAAAAAAGTGATTTTCTCGGCGAGTTTAGCTTTTTGAGTAATTTGCCGATTGATTTCAGAACGGCTTGCATTGAAATTTACTTTTCTTTGCCATACATTCATTGTGCAAAAAAGTGATTTTCTCGGCGAGTTAAGCATTTTGAGTCAGTTGCCGATTGGTTTCAGAACGGCTTGCATCAAAATTAACTATTTTTTGCCAGGCATTGATTGTGGAAAAAAAGTGATTTTCTCGGCGAATTAAGCATTTTGAGTAATTTGCCGATTGCTTTCAGAACGGCTTGAATCAAATTTAACTATTTTTTGCCAGACATTGATTGTGGGAAAAAAGTGATTTTCTCGGCGAATTAGGCATTTTGAGTAATTTGCCGATTGGTTTCAGAACGGCTTGCATCAAAATTAACTATTTTTTGCCAGACATTCATTGTGGAAAAAAGGTGATTTTCTCGGCGAGTTAACCATTTTGAGTAATTTGCCGATTGGTTTCAGAACGGCTTGCATTGAAATTTACTATTCTTTGCCAGACATTCATTGTGGAACAAAAGTGATTTTCTCGGCGAGTTAAGCATTTTGAGTAATTTGCCGTTTGGTTTCAGAACGACTTGCATCAAAATTAACTAATTTTTGCCAGACATTCATTCTGGAAAAAAGTGATTTTCTCGGCGAGTTAAGCATTTTGAGTAATTTGCCGATTGGTTTCAGAACGGCTTGCATTGAAATTTACTATTCTTTGCCAGACATTCATTGTGGAAAAAAAGTGATTTTCTCGGCGAGTTAAGCATTTTGAGTAATTTGCCGATTGGTTTCAGAACGGCTTGCATCAAAATTAACTATTTTTTGCCAGACATTGATTGTGGAAAAAAAAGTGATTTTCTTGGCGAGTTAAGCATTTTGAGTAATTTGCCGATTGGTTTCAGAACTGCTTGCATCAAAATTAACTATTCTTTGCCAGACATTCATTGTGCAGAAAAAGTGATTTTCTCGGTGAGTTAAGCATTTTGAGTAATTTGCCGATTAGTTTCAGAAAGGCTTGCATCAAAATTAACTATTTTTTGCCAGACATTCATTGTGGAAAAAAAGTGATTTTCTCGGCGAGTTAAGCATTTTGAGTAATTTGCCGATTGGTTTCAGAACGGCTTGCATTGAAATTTACTATTCTTTGCCAGACATTCATTGTGGAAAAAAAGTGATTTTCTCGGCGAGTTAAGCATTTTGAGTAATTTGCCGATTGGTTTCAGAACGGCTTGCATCAAAATTAACTATTTTTTGCCAGACATTGATTGTGGAAAAAAAGTGATTTTCTAGGCGAGTTAAGCATTTTGAGTAATTTGCCGATTGGTTTCAGAACTGCTTGCATCAAAATTAACTATTTTTTGCCAGACATTGATTGTGGAAAAAAAGTGATTTTCTCGGCGAGTTAGGCATTTTGAGGAATTTGCCGATTGGTTTCAGAACGGCTTGCATTGAAAATTACTATTCTTTGCCAGACATTCATTGTGGAACAAAAGTGATTTTCTCGGCGAGTTAAGCATTTTGAGTAATTTGCCGATTGGTTTCAGAACGGCTTGCATCAAAATTAACTATTTTTTGCCAGACATTCATTGTGGAAAAAAAGTGATTTTCTCGGCGAGTTAAGCATTTTGAGTAATTTGCCGATTGGTTTCAGAACGGCTTGCATTGAAATTTACTATTCTTTGCCAGACATTCATTGTGGAAAAAAAGTGATTTTCTCGGCGAGTTAAGCATTTTGAGTAATTTGCCGATTGGTTTCAGAACGGATTGCGTCAAAATTAACTATTTTTTGCCAGGAATTGATTGTGGAAAAAATTGATTTTCTAGGCGAGTTAAGCATTTTGAGTAATTTGCCGATTGGTTTCGGAACAGCTTGCATTGAAATTTACTATTCTTTGCCAGACATTCATTGTGCAAAAAAAGTGATTTTCTCGGCGAGTTAAGCATTTTAAGTAAGTTGCCGATTGGTTTCAGAACGGCTTGCATTGAAATTTAATGTTCTTTGCCAGACATTCATTGTGCAAAAAAAGTGATTTTCTCGGTGAGTTAAGCATTTTGAGTAAGTTGCCGATTGGTTTCAGAACGGCTTGCATCAAAATTAACTATTTTTTGCTAGACATTCATTGTGGGAAAAAAAATGGTTTTCTCGGCGAGTTAAGCATTTTGAGTAATTTCGCGATTGGTTTCAGAACGGCTTGCATTGAAATTTACTATTCTTTGCCAGACATTCATTGTGGAACAAAAGTGATTTTCACGGCGAGTTAAGCATTTTGAGTAATTTGCCGTTTGGTTTGAGAACGACTTGCATCAAAATTAACTAATTTTTGCCAGACATTCACTGTGGAAAAAAAGTGATTTTCTCGGCGAGTCAAGCATTTTGAGTAATTTGCCGATTGGTTTCAGAACGGCTTGCATCAAAATTAACTATTTTTTGCCAGACATTGATTGTGGAAAAAAAGTGATTTTCTCGGCGAGTTAAGCATTTTGAGTAAGTTGCCGATTGGTTTCAGAACGGCTTGCATCAAAATTAACTATTTTTTGCCAGACATTCATTGTGGGAAAAAAAATGGTTTTCTCGGCGAGTTAAGCATTTTGAGTAATTTCGCGATTGGTTTCAGAACGGCTTGCATTGAAATTTACTATTCTTTGCCAGACATTCATTGTGCAAAAAAGTGATTTTCTCGGCGAGTTAAGCATTTTGAGTCAGTTGCCGATTGGTTTCAGAACGGCTTGCATCAAAATTAACTATTTTTTGCCAGACATTGATTGTGGAAAAAAAGTGATTTTCTCGGCGAATTAAGCATTTTGAGTAATTTGCCGATTGCTTTCAGAACGGCTTGAATCAAATTTAACTATTTTTTGCCAGACATTGATTGTGGAAAAAAAGTGATTTTCTCGGCGAATTAGGCATTTTGAGTAATTTGCCGATTGGTTTCAGAACGGCTTGCATCAAAATTAACTATTTTTTGCCAGACATTCATTGTGGAAAAAAGATGATTTTCTCGGCGAGTTAAGCATTTTGGGTAATTTGCCGATTGGTTTCAGAACGGCTTGCATTGAAATTTACTATTCTTTGCCAGACATTCATTGTGGAACAAAAGTGATTTTCTCGGCGAGTTAAGCATTTTGAGTAATTTGCCGTTTGGTTTCAGAACGACTTGCATCAAAATTAACTAATTTTTGCCAGACATTCATTGTGGAAAAAAGTGATTTTCTCGGCGAGTCAAGCATTTTGAGTAATTTGCCGATTGGTTTCAGAACGGCTTGCATCAAAATTAACTATTTTTTGCCAGACATTGATTGTGGAAAAAAAGTGATTTTCTCGGCGAGTTAGGCATTTTGAGTAATTTGCCGATTGGTTTCAGAACGGCTTGCATCAAAATTAACAATTTTTTGCCAGACATTCGTTGTGGGGAAAAAAGTGATTTTCCCGGCGAGTTAAGCATTTTGAGTAATTTGCCGATTGGTTTCAGAACGGCTTGCATTGAAATTTACTATTCTTTGCCAGACATTCATTGTGCAAAAAAAGTGATTTTCTCGGTGAGTTAAGCATTTTGAGTAAGTTGCCGATTGGTTTCAGAACGGCTTGCATCAAAATTAACTATTTTTTGCCAGACATTCATTGTGGGAAAAAAGTGATTTTCTCGGCGAGTTTAGCTTTTTGAGTAATTTGCAGATTGATTTCAGAACAGCTTGCATTGAAATTTACTATTCTTTGCCAGACATTCATTGTGGGAAAAAAGTGATTTTCTCGGCGAGTTAAGCATTTTGAGTAATTTCCCGATTGGTTTCAGAACGGCTTGCATTGAAATTTACTATTCTTTGCCAGACATTCATTGTGGAAAAAAAGTGATTTTCTCGGCGAGTTAAGCATTTTGAGTAATTTGCCGATTGGTTTCTGAACGGCTTGCATCAAAATTAACTATTTTTTGCCAGACATTGATTGTGGAAAAAAAGTGATTTTCTTGGCGAGTTAAGCATTTTGAGTAATTTGCCGATTCGTTTCAGAACTGCTTGCATCAAAATTAACTATTCTTTGCCAGACATTCATTGTGCAGAAAAAGTGATTTTCTCGGTGAGTTAAGCATTTTGAGTAATTTGCCGATTAGTTTCAGAAAGGCTTGCATCAAAATTAACTATTTTTTGCCAGACATTCATTGTGGTAAAAAAGTGATTTTCTCGGCGAGTTAAGCATATTGAGTAATTTGCCGATTGGTTTCAGAACGGCTTGCATTGAAATTTACTATTCTTTGCCAGACATTCATTGTGGAAAAAAAGTGATTTTCTCGGCGAGTTAAGCATATTGAGTAATTTGCCGATTGGTTTCAGAACGGCTTGCATTGAAATTTACTATTCTTTGCCAGACATTCATTTTGGAAAAAAAGTGATTTTCTCGGCGAGTTAAGCATTTTGAGTAATTTGCCGATTGGTTTCAGAACGGCCTGCATCAAAATTAACTATTTTTTGCCAGACATTCATTGTGGAAAAAAAGTGATTTTCTCGGCGAGTTAAGCATTTTGAGTAATTTGCCGATTGGTTTCAGAACGGCTTGCATTGAAATTTACTATTCTTTGCCAGACATTCATTGTGGAAAAAAAGTGATTTTCTCGGCGAGTTAAGCATTTTGAGTAATTTGCCGATTGGTTTCAGAACGGCTTGCATCAAAATTAACTATTTTTTGCCAGACATTGATTGTGGAAAAAAAGTGATTTTCTAGGCGAGTTAAGCATTTTGAGTAATTTGCCGATTGGTTTCAGAACTGCTTGCATCAAAATTAACTATTTTTTGCCAGACATTGATTGTGGAAAAAAAGTGATTTTCTCGGCGAGTTAGGCATTTTGAGGAATTTGCCGATTGGTTTCAGAACGGCTTGCATTGAAAATTACTATTCTTTGCCAGCCATTCATTGTGGAACAAAAGTGATTTTCTCGGCGAGTTAAGCATTTTGAGTAATTTGCCGATTGGTTTCAGAACGGCTTGCATCAAAATTAACTATTTTTTGCCAGACATTGATTGTGGAAAAAAAGTGATTTTCTCGGCGAGTTAAGCATTTTGAGTAATTTGCCGATTGGTTTCAGAACGGCTTGCATTGAAATTTACTATTCTTTGCCAGACATTCATTGTGGAAAAAAAGTGATTTTCTCGGCGAGTTAAGCATTTTGAGTAATTTGCCGATTGGTTTCAGAACGGATTGCATCAAAATTAACTATTTTTGTGCCAGGAATTGATTGTGGAAAAAAAGTGATTTTCTAGGCGAGTTAAGCATTTTGAGTAATTTGCCGATTGGTTTCGGAACAGCTTGCATTGAAATTTACTATTCTTTGCCAGACATTCATTGTGCAAAAAAGTGATTTTCTCGGCGAGTTAAGCATTTTAAGTAAGTTGCCGATTGGTTTCAGAACGGCTTGCATCAAAATTAACTATTTTTTGCCAGACATTCATTGTGGAAAAAAGGTGATTTTATCGGCGAGTTAAGCATTCTGAGTAATTTGCCGATTGGTTTCAGAACGGCTTGCATCAAAATTAACAATTTTTTGCCAGACATTCATTGTGGGAAAAAAGTGATTTTCTCGGCGAGTTAAGCATTTTGAGTAATTTGCCGATTGGTTTCAGAACGGCTTGCATTGAAATTTACTATTCTTTGCCAGACATTCATTGTGGAAAAAAAGTGATTTTCTCGGCGAGTTAAGCATTTTGAGTAATTTGCCGATTGGTTTCAGAACGGCTTGCATCAAAATTAACTATTTTTTGCCAGACATTGATTGTGGAAAAAAAGTGATTTTCTAGGCGAGTTAAGCATTTTGAGTAATTTGCCGATTGGTTTCAGAACTGCTTGCATCAAAATTAACTATTTTTTGCCAGACATTGATTGTGGAAAAAAAGTGATTTTTCTCGGCGAGTTAAGCATTTTGAGTAATTTGCCGATTGGTTTCAGAACGGCTTGCATCAAAATTAACAATTTTTTGCCAGACATTCATTGTGGGGAAAAAAGTGATTTTCCCGGCGAGTTAAGCATTTTGAGTAATTTGCCGATTGGTTTCAGAACGGCTTGCATTGAAATTTAATATTCTTTGCCAGACATTCATTGTGCAAAAAAAGTGATTTTCTCGGTGAGTTAAGCATTTTGAGTAAGTTGCCGATTGGTTTCAGAACGGCTTGCATCAAAATTAACTATTTTTTGCCAGACATTCATTGTGGGAAAAAAGTGATTTTCTCGGCGAGTTTAGCTTTTTGAGTAATTTGCCGATTGATTTCAGAACGGCTTGCATTGAAATTTACTATTCTTTGCCATACATTCATTGTGCAAAAAAGTGATTTTCTCGGCGAGTTAAGCATTTTGAGTCAGTTGCCGATTGGTTTCAGAACGGCTTGCATCAAAATTAACTATTTTTTGCCAGACATTGATTGTGGAAAAAAAGTGATTTTCTCGGCGAATTAAGCATTTTGAGTAATTTGCCGATTGCTTTCAGAACGGCTTGAATCAAATTTAACTATTTTTTGCCAGACATTGATTGTGGAAAAAAGTGATTTTCTCGGCGAGTTAAGCATTTTGAGTAAGTTGCCGATTGGTTTCAGAACGGCTTGCATCAAAATTAACTATTTTTTGCCAGACATTCATTGTGGGAAAAAAAATGGTTTTCTCGGCGAGTTAAGCATTTTGAGTAATTTCGCGATTGGTTTCAGAACGGCTTGCATTGAAATTTACTATTCTTTGCCAGACATTCATTGTGGAACAAAAGTGATTTTCTCGGCGAGTTAAGCATTTTGAGTAATTTGCCGTTTGGTTTCAGAACGACTTGCATCAAAATTAACTAATTTTTGCCAGACATTCACTGTGGAAAAAAAGTGATTTTCTCGGCGAGTCAAGCATTTTGAGTAATTTGCCGATTGGTTTCAGAACGGCTTGCATCAAAATTAACTATTTTTTGCCAGACATTGATTGTGGAAAAAAAGTGATTTTCTCGGCGAGTTAAGCATTTTGAGTAATTTGCCGATTGGTTTCAGAACGGCTTGCATCAAAATTAACTATTTTTTGCCAGACATTCATTGTGGGAAAAAAGTGATTTTCTCGGCGAGTTTAGCTTTTTGAGTAATTTGCCGATTGATTTCAGAACGGCTTGCATTGAAATTTACTTTTCTTTGCCATACATTCATTGTGCAAAAAAGTGATTTTCTCGGCGAGTTAAGCATTTTGAGTCAGTTGCCGATTGGTTTCAGAACGGCTTGCATCAAAATTAACTATTTTTTGCCAGGCATTGATTGTGGAAAAAAAGTGATTTTCTCGGCGAATTAAGCATTTTGAGTAATTTGCCGATTGCTTTCAGAACGGCTTGAATCAAATTTAACTATTTTTTGCCAGACATTGATTGTGGGAAAAAAGTGATTTTCTCGGCGAATTAGGCATTTTGAGTAATTTGCCGATTGGTTTCAGAACGGCTTGCATCAAAATTAACTATTTTTTGCCAGACATTCATTGTGGAAAAAAGGTGATTTTCTCGGCGAGTTAACCATTTTGAGTAATTTGCCGATTGGTTTCAGAACGGCTTGCATTGAAATTTACTATTCTTTGCCAGACATTCATTGTGGAACAAAAGTGATTTTCTCGGCGAGTTAAGCATTTTGAGTAATTTGCCGTTTGGTTTCAGAACGACTTGCATCAAAATTAACTAATTTTTGCCAGACATTCATTCTGGAAAAAAGTGATTTTCTCGGCGAGTTAAGCATTTTGAGTAATTTGCCGATTGGTTTCAGAACGGCTTGCATTGAAATTTACTATTCTTTGCCAGACATTCATTGTGGAAAAAAAGTGATTTTCTCGGCGAGTTAAGCATTTTGAGTAATTTGCCGATTGGTTTCAGAACGGCTTGCATCAAAATTAACTATTTTTTGCCAGACATTGATTGTGGAAAAAAAAGTGATTTTCTTGGCGAGTTAAGCATTTTGAGTAATTTGCCGATTGGTTTCAGAACTGCTTGCATCAAAATTAACTATTCTTTGCCAGACATTCATTGTGCAGAAAAAGTGATTTTCTCGGTGAGTTAAGCATTTTGAGTAATTTGCCGATTAGTTTCAGAAAGGCTTGCATCAAAATTAACTATTTTTTGCCAGACATTCATTGTGGAAAAAAAGTGATTTTCTCGGCGAGTTAAGCATTTTGAGTAATTTGCCGATTGGTTTCAGAACGGCTTGCATTGAAATTTACTATTCTTTGCCAGACATTCATTGTGGAAAAAAAGTGATTTTCTCGGCGAGTTAAGCATTTTGAGTAATTTGCCGATTGGTTTCAGAACGGCTTGCATCAAAATTAACTATTTTTTGCCAGACATTGATTGTGGAAAAAAGTGATTTTCTAGGCGAGTTAAGCATTTTGAGTAATTTGCCGATTGGTTTCAGAACTGCTTGCATCAAAATTAACTATTTTTTGCCAGACATTGATTGTGGAAAAAAAGTGATTTTCTCGGCGAGTTAGGCATTTTGAGGAATTTGCCGATTGGTTTCAGAACGGCTTGCATTGAAAATTACTATTCTTTGCCAGACATTCATTGTGGAACAAAAGTGATTTTCTCGGCGAGTTAAGCATTTTGAGTAATTTGCCGATTGGTTTCAGAACGGCTTGCATCAAAATTAACTATTTTTTGCCAGACATTCATTGTGGAAAAAAAGTGATTTTCTCGGCGAGTTAAGCATTTTGAGTAATTTGCCGATTGGTTTCAGAACGGCTTGCATTGAAATTTACTATTCTTTGCCAGACATTCATTGTGGAAAAAAAGTGATTTTCTCGGCGAGTTAAGCATTTTGAGTAATTTGCCGATTGGTTTCAGAACGGATTGCGTCAAAATTAACTATTTTTTGCCAGGAATTGATTGTGGAAAAAATTGATTTTCTAGGCGAGTTAAGCATTTTGAGTAATTTGCCGATTGGTTTCGGAACAGCTTGCATTGAAATTTACTATTCTTTGCCAGACATTCATTGTGCAAAAAAAGTGATTTTCTCGGCGAGTTAAGCATTTTAAGTAAGTTGCCGATTGGTTTCAGAACGGCTTGCATTGAAATTTAATGTTCTTTGCCAGACATTCATTGTGCAAAAAAAGTGATTTTCTCGGTGAGTTAAGCATTTTGAGTAAGTTGCCGATTGGTTTCAGAACGGCTTGCATCAAAATTAACTATTTTTTGCTAGACATTCATTGTGGGAAAAAAAATGGTTTTCTCGGCGAGTTAAGCATTTTGAGTAATTTCGCGATTGGTTTCAGAACGGCTTGCATTGAAATTTACTATTCTTTGCCAGACATTCATTGTGGAACAAAAGTGATTTTCACGGCGAGTTAAGCATTTTGAGTAATTTGCCGTTTGGTTTGAGAACGACTTGCATCAAAATTAACTAATTTTTGCCAGACATTCACTGTGGAAAAAAAGTGATTTTCTCGGCGAGTCAAGCATTTTGAGTAATTTGCCGATTGGTTTCAGAACGGCTTGCATCAAAATTAACTATTTTTTGCCAGACATTGATTGTGGAAAAAAAGTGATTTTCTCGGCGAGTTAAGCATTTTGAGTAAGTTGCCGATTGGTTTCAGAACGGCTTGCATCAAAATTAACTATTTTTTGCCAGACATTCATTGTGGGAAAAAAAATGGTTTTCTCGGCGAGTTAAGCATTTTGAGTAATTTCGCGATTGGTTTCAGAACGGCTTGCATTGAAATTTACTATTCTTTGCCAGACATTCATTGTGCAAAAAAGTGATTTTCTCGGCGAGTTAAGCATTTTGAGTCAGTTGCCGATTGGTTTCAGAACGGCTTGCATCAAAATTAACTATTTTTTGCCAGACATTGATTGTGGAAAAAAAGTGATTTTCTCGGCGAATTAAGCATTTTGAGTAATTTGCCGATTGCTTTCAGAACGGCTTGAATCAAATTTAACTATTTTTTGCCAGACATTGATTGTGGAAAAAAAGTGATTTTCTCGGCGAATTAGGCATTTTGAGTAATTTGCCGATTGGTTTCAGAACGGCTTGCATCAAAATTAACTATTTTTTGCCAGACATTCATTGTGGAAAAAAGGTGATTTTCTCGGCGAGTTAAGCATTTTGGGTAATTTGCCGATTGGTTTCAGAACGGCTTGCATTGAAATTTACTATTCTTTGCCAGACATTCATTGTGGAACAAAAGTGATTTTCTCGGCGAGTTAAGCATTTTGAGTAATTTGCCGTTTGGTTTCAGAACGACTTGCATCAAAATTAACTAATTTTTGCCAGACATTCATTGTGGAAAAAAGTGATTTTCTCGGCGAGTCAAGCATTTTGAGTAATTTGCCGATTGGTTTCAGAACGGCTTGCATCAAAATTAACTATTTTTTGCCAGACATTGATTGTGGAAAAAAAGTGATTTTCTCGGCGAGTTAGGCATTTTGAGTAATTTGCCGATTGGTTTCAGAACGGCTTGCATCAAAATTAACAATTTTTTGCCAGACATTCGTTGTGGGGAAAAAAGTGATTTTCCCGGCGAGTTAAGCATTTTGAGTAATTTGCCGATTGGTTTCAGAACGGCTTGCATTGAAATTTACTATTCTTTGCCAGACATTCATTGTGCAAAAAAAGTGATTTTCTCGGTGAGTTAAGCATTTTGAGTAAGTTGCCGATTGGTTTCAGAACGGCTTGCATCAAAATTAACTATTTTTTGCCAGACATTCATTGTGGGAAAAAAGTGATTTTCTCGGCGAGTTTAGCTTTTTGAGTAATTTGCAGATTGATTTCAGAACAGCTTGCATTGAAATTTACTATTCTTTGCCAGACATTCATTGTGGGAAAAAAGTGATTTTCTCGGCGAGTTAAGCATTTTGAGTAATTTCCCGATTGGTTTCAGAACGGCTTGCATTGAAATTTACTATTCTTTGCCAGACATTCATTGTGGAAAAAAAGTGATTTTCTCGGCGAGTTAAGCATTTTGAGTAATTTGCCGATTGGTTTCTGAACGGCTTGCATCAAAATTAACTATTTTTTGCCAGACATTGATTGTGGAAAAAAAGTGATTTTCTTGGCGAGTTAAGCATTTTGAGTAATTTGCCGATTCGTTTCAGAACTGCTTGCATCAAAATTAACTATTCTTTGCCAGACATTCATTGTGCAGAAAAAGTGATTTTCTCGGTGAGTTAAGCATTTTGAGTAATTTGCCGATTAGTTTCAGAACGGCTTGCATCAAAATTAACTATTTTTTGCCAGACATTCATTGTGGTAAAAAAGTGATTTTCTCGGCGAGTTAAGCATATTGAGTAATTTGCCGATTGGTTTCAGAACGGCTTGCATTGAAATTTACTATTCTTTGCCAGACATTCATTGTGGAAAAAAAGTGATTTTCTCGGCGAGTTAAGCATATTGAGTAATTTGCCGATTGGTTTCAGAACGGCTTGCATTGAAATTTACTATTCTTTGCCAGACATTCATTTTGGAAAAAAAGTGATTTTCTCGGCGAGTTAAGCATTTTGAGTAATTTGCCGATTGGTTTCAGAACGGCCTGCATCAAAATTAACTATTTTTTGCCAGACATTCATTGTGGAAAAAAAGTGATTTTCTCGGCGAGTTAAGCATTTTGAGTAATTTGCCGATTGGTTTCAGAACGGCTTGCATTGAAATTTACTATTCTTTGCCAGACATTCATTGTGGAAAAAAAGTGATTTTCTCGGCGAGTTAAGCATTTTGAGTAATTTGCCGATTGGTTTCAGAACGGCTTGCATCAAAATTAACTATTTTTTGCCAGACATTGATTGTGGAAAAAAAGTGATTTTCTAGGCGAGTTAAGCATTTTGAGTAATTTGCCGATTGGTTTCAGAACTGCTTGCATCAAAATTAACTATTTTTTGCCAGACATTGATTGTGGAAAAAAAGTGATTTTCTCGGCGAGTTAGGCATTTTGAGGAATTTGCCGATTGGTTTCAGAACGGCTTGCATTGAAAATTACTATTCTTTGCCAGCCATTCATTGTGGAACAAAAGTGATTTTCTCGGCGAGTTAAGCATTTTGAGTAATTTGCCGATTGGTTTCAGAACGGCTTGCATCAAAATTAACTATTTTTTGCCAGACATTGATTGTGGAAAAAAAGTGATTTTCTCGGCGAGTTAAGCATTTTGAGTAATTTGCCGATTGGTTTCAGAACGGCTTGCATTGAAATTTACTATTCTTTGCCAGACATTCATTGTGGAAAAAAAGTGATTTTCTCGGCGAGTTAAGCATTTTGAGTAATTTGCCGATTGGTTTCAGAACGGATTGCATCAAAATTAACTATTTTTGTGCCAGGAATTGATTGTGGAAAAAAAGTGATTTTCTAGGCGAGTTAAGCATTTTGAGTAATTTGCCGATTGGTTTCGGAACAGCTTGCATTGAAATTTACTATTCTTTGCCAGACATTCATTGTGCAAAAAAGTGATTTTCTCGGCGAGTTAAGCATTTTAAGTAAGTTGCCGATTGGTTTCAGAACGGCTTGCATCAAAATTAACTATTTTTTGCCAGACATTCATTGTGGAAAAAAGGTGATTTTATCGGCGAGTTAAGCATTCTGAGTAATTTGCCGATTGGTTTCAGAACGGCTTGCATCAAAATTAACAATTTTTTGCCAGACATTCATTGTGGGGAAAAAAGTGATTTTCCCGGCGAGTTAAGCATTTTGAGTAATTTACTATTCTTTGCCAGACATTCATTGTGGAAAAAAAGTGATTTTCTCGGCGAGTTAAGCATTTTGAGTAAGTTGCCGATTGGTTTCAGAACGGCTTGCATCAAAATTAACTATTTTTTGCCAGACATTCATTGTGGAAAAAAGGTGATTTTCTCGGCGAGTTAAGCATTTTGAGTAATTTGCCGATTGGTTTCAGAACGGCTTGCATTGAAATTTACTATTCTTTGCCAGACATTCATTGTGCAAAAAAAGTGATTTTCGCGGCGAGTTAAGCATATTGAGTAATTTGCCGAATGGTTTCAGAACGGCTTGCATTGAAATTTACTATTCTTTGCGAGACATTCATTGTGCAAAAAAAGTGATTTTCGCGGCGAGTTAAGCATATTGAGTAATTTGCCGATTGGTTTCAGAACGGCTTGCATCAAAATTAACTATTTTTTGCCAGACATTCATTGTTGAACAAAAGTGATTTTCTCGGCGAGTTAAGCATTTTGAGTAATTTGCCGATTGGTTTCAGAACGGCTTGCATTGAAATTTACTATTCTTTGCCAGACATTCATTGTGGAAAAAAGGGATTTTCTCGGCGAGTTAAGCATTTTGAGTAAGTTGCCGATTGGTTTCAGAACGGCTTGCATCAAAATTAACTATTTTTTGCCAGACATTCATTGTGGAAAAAAGGTGATTTTCTCGGCGAGTTAAGCATTTGGAGTCATTTGCCGATTGGTTTGAGAACGGCTTGCATTGAAATTTACTATTCTTTGCCAGACATTCATTGTTGAACAAAAGTGATTTTCTCGGCGTGTTAAGCATTTTGAGTAATTTGCCGATTGGTTTCAGAACGGCTTGCATCAAAATTAACAATTTTTTGCCAGACATTCATTCTGGGGGAAAAAGTGATTTTCGCGGCAAGTTAAGGAATTTGAGTTATTTGCCGATTGGTTTCAGAACGGCTTGCATCAAAATTAACTATTTTTTGCCAGACATTCATTGTGGAAAAAAAGTGATTTTCTCGGCGAGTTAAGCATTTTGAGTAATTTGCCGATTGGTTTCAGAACGGCTTGCATTGAAATTTACTATTCTTTGCCAGACATTCATTGTGGAAAAAAAGTGATTTTCTCGGCGAGTTAAGCATTTTCAGTAAGTTGCCGATTGGTTTCAGAACGGCTTGCATCAAAATTAACTATTTTTTGCCAGACATTCATTGTGGAAAAAAGGTGATTTTCTCGGCGAGTTAAGCATTTTGAGTAATTTGCCGATTGGTTTCAGAACGGCTTGCATTGAAATTTACTATTCTTTGCCAGACATTCATTGTGCAAAAAAAAGTGATTTTCGCGGCGAGTTAAGCATTTTGAGTAATTTGCGGATTGGTTTCAGAACGGCTTGCATCAAAATTAACTATTTTTTGCCAGACATTCATTGTCGAACAAAAGTGATTTTCTCGGCGAGTTAAGCATTTTGAGTCATTTGCCGATTGGTTTCAGAACGGCTTGCATTGAAATTTACTATTCTTTGCCAGACATTCATTGTGCAAAAAAAGTGATTTTCGCGGCGAGTTAAGCATATTGAGTAATTTGCCGATTGGTTTCAGAACGGCTTGCATCAAAATTAACTATTTTTTGCCAGACATTCATTGTTGAACAAAAGTGATTTTCTCGGCGAGTTAAGCATTTTGAGTAAGTTGCCGATTGGTTTCAGAACGGCTTGCATTGAAATTTACTATTCTTTGCCAGACATTCATTGTGGAAAAAAAGTGATTTTCTTGGCGAGTTAAGCAGTTTGAGTAAGTTGCCGATTGGTTTCAGAACGGCTTGCATCAAAATTAACTATTTTTTGCCAGACATTCATTGTGGAAAAAAGGTGATTTTCTCGGCGAGTTAAGCATTTGGAGTCATTTGCCGATTGGTTTCAGAACGGCATGCATTGAAATTTATTATTCTTTGCCAGACATTCATTGTGCAAAAAAAGTGATTTTCGCGGCGAGTTAAGCATATTGAGTAATTTGCCGATTGGTTTCAGAACGGCTTGCATCAATATTAACTATTTTTTGCCAGACATTCATTGTTGAACAAAAGTGATTTTCTCGGCGAGTTAAGCATTTTGAGTAATTTGCCGATTGGTTTCAGAACGGCTTGCATTGAAAATTACTATTCTTTGCCAGACATTCATTGTGGAACAAAAGTGATTTTCTCGGCGAGTTAAGCATTTTGAGTAAGTTGCCGATTGGTTTCAGAACGGCTTGCATCAAAATTAACCATTTTTTGCCAGACATTCATTGTGGAAAAAAAGTGATTTTCTCGGCGACTTAAGCATTTTGAGTAATTTGCCGATTGGTTTCAGAACGGCTTGCATTGAAATTTACTATTCTTTGCCAGACATTCATTGTGGAACAAAAGTGATTTTCTCGGCGAGGTAAGCATTTTGAGTAATTTGCCGATTGGTTTCAGAACGGCTTGCATCAAAATTAACCATTTTTTGCCAGACATTCATTGTGGAAAAAAAGTGATTTTCTCGGCGAGTTAAGCATTTTGAGTAATTTGCCGATTGGTTTCAGAATGGCTTGCATCAAAATTAACTATTTTTTGCCAGACATTCATTGTTGAACAAAAGTGATTTTCGCGGCGTGTTAAGCATTTTGAGTAATTTGCCGATTGGTTTCAGAACGGCTTGCATCAAAATTAACTATTTTTTGCCAGACATTCATTGTGGAAAAAAATGATTTTCTAGGCGAGTTAAGCATTTTGAGTAATTTGCCGATTGGTTTCAGAACTGCTTGCATCAAAATTAACTATTTTTTGCCAGACATTGATTGTGGAAAAAAAGTGATTTTCTCGGCGAGTTAGGCATTTTGAGGAATTTGCCGATTGGTTTCAGAACGGCTTGCATTGAAAATTACTATTCTTTGCCAGCCATTCATTGTGGAACAAAAGTGATTTTCTCGGGGAGTTAAGCATTTTGAGTAATTTGCCGATTGGTTTCAGAACGGCTTGCATCAAAATTAACTATTTTTTGCCAGACATTGATTGTGGAAAAAAAGTGATTTTCTCGGCGAGTTAAGCATTTTGAGTAATTTGCCGATTGGTTTCAGAACGGCTTGCATTGAAATTTACTATTCTTTGCCAGACATTCATTGTGGAAAAAAAGTGATTTTCTCGGCGAGTTAAGCATTTTGAGTAATTTGCCGATTGGTTTCAGAACGGATTGCATCAAAATTAACTATTTTTGTGCCAGGAATTGATTGTGGAAAAAAAGTGATTTTCTAGGCGAGTTAAGCATTTTGAGTAATTTGCCGATTGGTTTCGGAACAGCTTGCATTGAAATTTACTATTCTTTGCCAGACATTCATTGTGCAAAAAAGTGATTTTCTCGGCGAGTTAAGCATTTTAAGTAAGTTGCCGATTGGTTTCAGAACGGCTTGCATCAAAATTAACTATTTTTTGCCAGACATTCATTGTGGAAAAAAGGTGATTTTATCGGCGAGTTAAGCATTCTGAGTAATTTGCCGATTGGTTTCAGAACGGCTTGCATCAAAATTAACAATTTTTTGCCAGACATTCATTGTGGGGAAAAAAGTGATTTTCCCGGCGAGTTAAGCATTTTGAGTAATTTACTATTCTTTGCCAGACATTCATTGTGGAAAAAAAGTGATTTTCTCGGCGAGTTAAGCATTTTGAGTAAGTTGCCGATTGGTTTCAGAACGGCTTGCATCAAAATTAACTATTTTTTGCCAGACATTCATTGTGGAAATAAGGTGATTTTCTCGGCGAGTTAAGCATTTTGAGTAATTTGCCGATTGGTTTCAGAACGGCTTGCATTGAAATTTACTATTCTTTGCCAGACATTCATTGTGCAAAAAAAGTGATTTTCGCGGCGAGTTAAGCATATTGAGTAATTTGCCGAATGGTTTCAGAACGGCTTGCATTGAAATTTACTATTCTTTGCGAGACATTCATTGTGCAAAAAAAGTGATTTTCGCGGCGAGTTAAGCATATTGAGTAATTTGCCGATTGGTTTCAGAACGGCTTGCATCAAAATTAACTATTTTTTGCCAGACATTCATTGTTGAACAAAAGTGATTTTCTCGGCGAGTTAAGCATTTTGAGTAATTTGCCGATTGGTTTCAGAACGGCTTGCATTGAAATTTACTATTCTTTGCCAGACATTCATTGTGGAAAAAAGGGATTTTCTCGGCGAGTTAAGCATTTTGAGTAAGTTGCCGATTGGTTTCAGAACGGCTTGCATCAAAATTAACTATTTTTTGCCAGACATTCATTGTGGAAAAAAGGTGATTTTCTCGGCGAGTTAAGCATTTGGAGTCATTTGCCGATTGGTTTGAGAACGGCTTGCATTGAAATTTACTATTCTTTGCCAGACATTCATTGTTGAACAAAAGTGATTTTCTCGGCGTGTTAAGCATTTTGAGTAATTTGCCGATTGGTTTCAGAACGGCATGCATCAAAATTAACAATTTTTTGCCAGACATTCATTCTGGGGGAAAAAGTGATTTTCGCGGCAAGTTAAGGAATTTGAGTTATTTGCCGATTGGTTTCAGAACGGCTTGCATCAAAATTAACTATTTTTTGCCAGACATTCATTGTGGAAAAAAAGTGATTTTCTCGGCGAGTTAAGCATTTTGAGTAATTTGCCGATTGGTTTCAGAACGGCTTGCATTGAAATTTACTATTCTTTGCCAGACATTCATTGTGCAAAAAAAGTGATTTTCGCGGCGAGTTAAGCATATTGAGTAATTTGCCGATTGGTTTCAGAACGGCTTGCATCAAAATTAACTATTTTTTGCCAGACATTCATTGTTGAACAAAAGTGATTTTCTCGGCGAGTTAAGCATTTTGAGTAAGTTGCCGATTGGTTTCAGAACGGCTTGCATTGAAATTTACTATTCTTTGCCAGACATTCATTGTGGAAAAAAAGTGATTTTCTTGGCGAGTTAAGCAGTTTGAGTAAGTTGCCGATTGGTTTCAGAACGGCTTGCATCAAAATTAACTATTTTTTGCCAGACATTCATTGTGGAAAAAAGGTGATTTTCTCGGCGAGTTAAGCATTTGGAGTCATTTGCCGATTGGTTTCAGAACGGCATGCATTGAAATTTATTATTCTTTGCCAGACATTCATTGTGGAAAAAAAGTGATTTTCTCGGCGAGTTAAGCATTTTGAGTAATTTGCCGATTGGTTTCAGAACGGATTGCATCAAAATTAACTATTTTTGTGCCAGGAATTGATTGTGGAAAAAAAGTGATTTTCTAGGCGAGTTAAGCATTTTGAGTAATTTGCCGATTGGTTTCGGAACAGCTTGCATTGAAATTTACTATTCTTTGCCAGACATTCATTGTGCAAAAAAGTGATTTTCTCGGCGAGTTAAGCATTTTAAGTAAGTTGCCGATTGGTTTCAGAACGGCTTGCATCAAAATTAACTATTTTTTGCCAGACATTCATTGTGGAAAAAAGGTGATTTTATCGGCGAGTTAAGCATTCTGAGTAATTTGCCGATTGGTTTCAGAACGGCTTGCATCAAAATTAACAATTTTTTGCCAGACATTCATTGTGGGGAAAAAAGTGATTTTCCCGGCGAGTTAAGCATTTTGAGTAATTTACTATTCTTTGCCAGACATTCATTGTGGAAAAAAAGTGATTTTCTCGGCGAGTTAAGCATTTTGAGTAAGTTGCCGATTGGTTTCAGAACGGCTTGCATCAAAATTAACTATTTTTTGCCAGACATTCATTGTGGAAATAAGGTGATTTTCTCGGCGAGTTAAGCATTTTGAGTAATTTGCCGATTGGTTTCAGAACGGCTTGCATTGAAATTTACTATTCTTTGCCAGACATTCATTGTGCAAAAAAAGTGATTTTCGCGGCGAGTTAAGCATATTGAGTAATTTGCCGAATGGTTTCAGACCGGCTTGCATTGAAATTTACTATTCTTTGCGAGACATTCATTGTGCAAAAAAAGTGATTTTCGCGGCGAGTTAAGCATATTGAGTAATTTGCCGATTGGTTTCAGAACGGCTTGCATCAAAATTAACTATTTTTTGCCAGACATTCATTGTTGAACAAAAGTGATTTTCTCGGCGAGTTAAGCATTTTGAGTAATTTGCCGATTGGTTTCAGAACGGCTTGCATTGAAATTTACTATTCTTTGCCAGACATTCATTGTGGAAAAAAGGGATTTTCTCGGCGAGTTAAGCATTTTGAGTAAGTTGCCGATTGGTTTCAGAACGGCTTGCATCAAAATTAACTATTTTTTGCCAGACATTCATTGTGGAAAAAAGGTGATTTTGTCGGCGAGTTAAGCATTTGGAGTCATTTGCCGATTGGTTTGAGAACGGCTTGCATTGAAATTTACTATTCTTTGCCAGACATTCATTGTTGAACAAAAGTGATTTTCTCGGCGTGTTAAGCATTTTGAGTAATTTGCCGATTGGTTTCAGAACGGCATGCATCAAAATTAACAATTTTTTGCCAGACATTCATTCTGGGGGAAAAAGTGATTTTCGCGGCAAGTTAAGGAATTTGAGTTATTTGCCGATTGGTTTCAGAACGGCTTGCATCAAAATTAACTATTTTTTGCCAGACATTCATTGTGGAAAAAAAGTGATTTTCTCGGCGAGTTAAGCATTTTGAGTAATTTGCCGATTGGTTTCAGAACGGCTTGCATCAAAATTAACTATTTTGTGCCAGACATTGAATGTGGAAAAAAAGTGATTTTCTAGGCGAGTTAAGCATTTTGAGTAATTTGCCGATTGGTTTCAGAACTGCTTGCATCAAAATTAACTATTTTTTGCCAGACATTGATTGTGGAAAAAAGTGATTTTCTCGGCGAGTTAGGCATTTTGAGTAATTTGCCGATTGGTTTCAGAACGGCTTGCATCAAAATTAACAATTTTTTGCCAGACATTCATTATGGGGAAAAAAGTGATTTTCGCGGCGAGTTAAGCATTTTGAGTAATTTGCCGATTGGTTTCAGAACTGCTTGCATCAAAATTAACTATTTTTTGCCAGACATTGATTGTGGAAAAAAAGTGATTTTCTCGGCGAGTTGGGCATTTTGAGTAATTTGCCGATCGGTTTCAGAACGGCTTGCATTGAAATTTACTATTCTTTGCCAGACATTCATTGTGGAACAAAAGTCATTTTCTCGGCGAGTGAAGCATTTTGAGTAATTTGACGATTGGTTTCAGAACGGCTTACATCAAAATTAACAATTTTCTGCCAGACATTCATTGTGGAAAAGAAGTGATTTTCTCGGCGAGTTAAGCATTTTGAGTAATTTGCCGATTGGTTTCAGAACGGCTTGCGTTGAAATTTACTATTCTTTGCCAGACATTCATTGTCGAAAAAAAGTGATTTTCTCGGCGAGTTAAGCATTTTGAGCAATTTGCCGATTGGTTTCAGAACGGCTTGCATCAAAATTAACTATTTTTTGCCAGACATTCATTGTGGAAAAAAAGTGATTTTCTCGTCGAGTTAAGCATTGTGAGCTATCTGCCGGATGGTTTGAGACCGGCTTGCATCAAAATTAACTATTTTTTGCTAGACATTCATTGTGGAAAAAAAGTGATTTTCTAGGCGAGTTATGCATTTTGAGTAATTTGCCGATTGGTTTCAGAACGGCTTGCATCAAAATTAACTATTTTTTGCCAGACATTCGTTGTGGAACAAAAGTGATTTGCTCGGCGAGTTAAGAATTTTGAGTAATTTGCCGATTGGTTTCAGAACGGCTTGCATCAAAATTAACTGTTTTTTAACCAGACATTCATTGTGGAAAAAAAGTGATTTTCTTGGCGAGTTAAGCATTTTGAGTTATTTGCCGATTGGTTTCAGAACATCTTGCATTAAAATTAACTAATTTTTGACAGACATTCACTGTGGAAAAAAAGTGATTTTCTCGGCGAGTTAAGCATTTTGAGTAATTTGCCGATTGGTTTCAGAACGGCTTGCATTGAAATTTACTATTCTTTGCCAGACATTCATTGTGGAAAAAAAGTGATTTTCTCGGCGAGTTAAGCATTTTGAGTAATTTGCCGATTGGTTTCAGAACGGCTTGCATCAAAATTAACTATTTTTTGCCAGACATTGATTGTGGGAAAAAAGTGATTTTCTAGGCGAGTTAAGCATTTTGAGTAATTTGCCGATTGGTTTCAGAACTGCTTGCATCAAAATTAACTATTTTTTGCCAGACATTGATTGTGGAAAAAAAGTGATTTTCTCGGCGAGTTGGGCATTTTGAGTAATTTGCCGATCGGTTTCAGAACGGCTTGCATTGAAATTTACTATTCTTTGCCAGACATTCATTGTGGAACAAAAGTCATTTTCTCGGCGAGTGAAGCATTTTGAGTAATTTGACGATTGGTTTCAGAACGGCTTACATCAAAATTAACAATTTTCTGCCAGACATTCATTGTGGAAAAGAAGTGATTTTCTCGGCGAGTTAAGCATTTTGAGTAATTTGCCGATTGGTTTCAGAACGGCTTGCATCAAAATTAACTATTTTTTGCCAGACATTCATTGTGGAAAAAAAGTGATTTTCTCGTCGAGTTAAGCATTGTGAGCTATCTGCCGGATGGTTTGAGACCGGCTTGCATCAAAATTAACTATTTTTTGCTAGACATTCATTGTGGAAAAAAAGTGATTTTCTAGGCGAGTTATGCATTTTGAGTAATTTGCCGATTGGTTTCAGAACGGCTTGCATCAAAATTAACTATTTTTTGCCAGACATTCGTTGTGGAACAAAAGTGATTTGCTCGGCGAGTTAAGAATTTTGAGTAATTTGCCGATTGGTTTCAGAACGGCTTGCATCAAAATTAACTGTTTTTTAACCAGACATTCATTGTGGAAAAAAAAGTGATTTTCTTGGCGAGTTAAGCATTTTGAGTTATTTGCCGATTGGTTTCAGAACATCTTGCATTAAAATTAACTAATTTTTGACAGACATTCACTGTGGAAAAAAAGTGATTTTCTCGGCGAGTTAAGCATTTTGAGTAATTTACCGATTGGTTTCAGAACGGCTTGCATTGAAATTTACTATTCTTTGCCAGACATTCATTGTGGAAAAAAAGTGATTTTCTCGGCGAGTTAAGCATTTTGAGTAATTTGCCGATTGGTTTCAGAACGGCTTGCATCAAAATTAACTATTTTTTGCCAGACATTCATTGTGGAAAAAAAGTGATTCTCTCGGCGAGTTAAGCATTTTGAGTAATTTGCCGATTGGTTTCAGAACGGCTTGTATTGAAATTTTCTATTCTTTGCCAGACATTCATTGTGCAAAAAAGTGATTTTCGCGGCGAGTTAAGCATATTGAGTAATTTGCCGATTGGTTTCAGAACGGCTTGCATCAAAATTAACTATTTTTTGCCAGACATTAATTGTGGAAAAAAAGTGATTTTCTCGGCGAGTTAGGCATTTTGAGTAATTTGCCGATTGGTTTCAGAACGGCTTGCATCAAAATTAACAATTTTTTGCCAGACATTCATTGTGGGGAAAAAAGTGATTTTCCCGGCGAGTTAAGCATTTTGAGTAATTTGCCGATCGGTTTCAGAACGGCTTGCATTGAAATTTACTATTCTTTGCCAGACATTCATTGTGGAAAAAAGTGATTTTCTCGGCGAGTTAAGCATTTTGAGTAATTTGCCAATTGGTTTCAGAACGGCTTGCATTGAAATTTACTATTCTTTGCCAGCCATTCATTGTGGAGAAAGGGTGATTTTCTTGGCGAGATAGGCATTTTGAGTTATTTGCCGATTGGTTTCAGAACGGCTTGCATTGAAATTAACTATTTTTTGCCAGACATTCACTGTGGAAACTAAGTGATTTTCTCGCCGAGTTAAGCAATTTGAGTTATTTGCCGATTGGTTTCAGAACGGCTTGCATCAAAATTAAGTATTTTTTGCCAGACATTCACTGTGGAAAAAAAGTGATTTTCTCGGCGAGTTAAGCATTTTGAGTAATTTGCCGATTGGTTTCAGAACGGCTTGCATTGAAATTTACTATTCTTTGCCAGCCATTCATTGTGGAGAAAAGGTGATTCTCTTGGCGAGTTAGGCATTTTGAGGTATTTGCCGATTGGTTTCAGAACGGGTTACATCAAAATTAACAATTTTCTGCCAGACATTCATTGTGGAAAAGAAGTGATTTTCTCGGCGAGTTAAGCATTTTGAGTAATTTGCCGATTGGTTTCAGAACGGCTTGCGTTGCAATTTACTATTCTTTGCCAGACATTCATTGTCGAAAAAAAGTGATTTTCTCGGCGAGTTAAGCATTTTGAGCAATTTGCCGATTGGTTTCAGAACGGCTTGCATTGAAATTTACGATTCATTGCCAGACATTCACTTTGGAAAAAAAGTGATTTTCTCGGCGAGTTAAGCATTTTGAGTAATTTGCCGATTGATTTCAGAACGGCTTGCATCAAAATTAACTATTTTTTGCCAGACATTCATTGTGGAAAAAAAAGTGATTTTCTCGTCGAGTTAAGCATTTTGAGCTATCTGCCGGATGGTTTGAGACCGGCTTGCATCAAAATTAACTATTTTTTGCTAGACATTCATTGTGGGAAAAAAGTGATTTTCTAGGCGAGTTAAGAATTTTGAGTAATTTGCCGATTGGTTTCAGAACGGCTTGCATCAAAATTAACTATTTTTTGCCAGACATTCATTGTGGAACAAAAGTGATTTGCTCGGCGAGTTAAGAATTTTGAGTAATTTGCCGATTGGTTTCAGAACGGCTTGCATTAAAATTAACTGTTTTTTAACCAGACATTCATTGTGGAAAAAAAGTGATTTTCTTGGCGAGTTAAGCATTTTGAGTTATTTGCCGATTGGTTTCAGAACATCTTGCATTAAAATTAACTAATTTTTGACAGACATTCACTGTGGAAAAAAAGTGATTTTATCGGCGAGTTAAGCATTTTGAGTAATTTACCGATTGGTTTCAGAACGGCTTGCATCAAAATTAACTATTTTTTGCCAGACATTCATGTCGAAAAAAGTGATTTTCTCGGCGAGATAAGTATTTTGAGTAATTTGCCGATTAGTTTCAGAACGGCTTGCATTGAAATTTACTATTCATTGCCAGACATTCATTGTGGACAAAAAGTGATTTGCTCGCGAGTTAAGCAATTTGAGTCATTTGCCGATTGGTTTCAGAACGGCTTGCATCAAAATTAACTATGTTCTGCCAGACATTCATTGTGGAAAAAAAGTGATTTTCTCGGCGAGTTAAGCATTTTGAGTAATTTGCCGATTGGTTTCAGAACGGCTTACATTGAAATTTACTATTCTTTGCCAGACATTCATTGTGGAAAAAAAGTGATTTTCTCGGCGAGTTAAGCATTTTGAGTAAATTGCCGATTGGTTTCAGAACGGCTTGCATTGAAATTTACTATTCTTTGCCAGACATTCATTGTGCAAAAAAAAGTGATTTTCGCGGCGAGTTAAGCATATTGAGTAATTTGCCGATTGGTTTCAGAACGGCTTGCATCAAAATTAACTATTTTTTGCCAGACATTCATTGTTGAACAAAAGTGATTTTCTCGGCGAGGTAAGCATTTTGAGTAATTTGCCGATTGGTTTCAGAACGGCTTGCATCAAAATTAACTATATTTTGCCAGACATTCATTGTGGAAAAAAGGTGATTTTCTCGGAGAGTTAAGCATTTTGAGTCATTTGCCGATTGGTTTCAGAACGGCTTGCTTTGAAATTTACTATTCTTTGCCAGACATTCATTGTGGAAAAAAAGTGATTTTCTCGGCGAGTTAAGCATATTGAGTAATTTGCCGATTGGTTTCAGAACGGCTTGCATCAAAATTAACTATTTTTTGCCAGACATTCATTGTTGAAAAGAAGTGATTTTCTCGGCGAGTTAAGCATTTTGAGTAATTTGCCGATTGGTTTCAGAACGGCTTGCATTGAAATTTACTATTCTTTGCCAGACATTCATTGTGGGAAAAAAGTGATTTTCCCGGCGAGTTAAGCATTTTGAGTAAGTTGCCGATTGGTTTCAGAACGGCTTGCATCAAAATTAACTATTTTTTGCCAGACATTCATTGTGGAAAAAAGGTGATTTTCTCGGCGAGTTAAGCATTTTGAGTCATTTGCCGATTGGTTTCAGAACGGCTTGCATTGAAATTTACTATTCTTTGCCAGACATTCATTGTGCAAAAAAAGTGATTTTCGCGGCGAGTTAAGCATATTGAGTAATTTGCCGATTGGTTTCAGAACGGCTTGCATCAAAATTAACTATTTTTTGCCAGACATTCATTGTTGAACAAAAGTGATTTTCTCGGCGAGTTAAGCATTTTGAGTCATTTGCCGATTGGTTTCAGAACGGCTCGCATTGAAAATTACTATTCTTTGCCAGACATTCATTGTGGAACAAAAGTGATTTTCTCGGCGAGTTAAGCATTTTGAGTAAGTTGCCGATTGGTTTCAGAACGGCTTGCATTGAAATTTACTATTCTTTGCCAGACATTCATTGTGGAACAAAAGTGATTTTCTCGGCGAGGTAAGCATTTTGAGTAATTTGCCGATTGGTTTCAGAACGGCTTGCATCAAAATTAACCATTTTTTGCCAGACATTCATTGTGGAAAAAAAGTGATTTTCTCGGCGAGTTAAGCATTTTGAGTAATTTGCCGATTGGTTTCAGAACGGCTTGCATTGAAATTTACTATTCTTTGCCAGACATTCATTGTGCAAAAAAGTAATTTTCGCGGCGAGTTAAGCATTTTGAGTAAATTGCCGATTGGTTTCAGAACGGCTTGCATTGAAATTTACTATTCTTTGCCAGACATTCATTGTGCAAAAAAAAGTGATTTTCGCGGCGAGTTAAGCATATTGAGTAATTTGCCGATTGGTTTCAGAACGGCTTGCATCAAAATTAACTATTTTTTGCCAGACATTCATTGTTGAACAAAAGTGATTTTCTCGGAACGTAAGCATTTTGAGTAATTTGCCGATTGGTTTCAGAACGGCTTCCATCAAAATTAACTATTTTTTGCCAGACATTCATTGTGGAAAAAAGGTGATTTTCTCGGCGAGTTAAGCATTTTGAGTCATTTGCCGATTGGTTTCAGAACGGCTTGCATTGAAATTTACTATTCTTTGCCAGACATTCATTGTGGAAAAAAAGTGATTTTCTCGGCGAGTTAAGCATATTGAGTAATTTGCCGATTGGTTTCAGAACGGCTTGCATCAAAATTAACTATTTTTTGCCAGACATTCATTGTTGAAAAGAAGTGATTTTCTCGGCGAGTTAAGCATTTTGAGTAATTTGCCGATTGGTTTCAGAACGGCTTGCATTGAAATTTACTATTCTTTGCCAGACATTCATTGTGGAAAAAAAGTGATTTTCTCGGCGAGTTAAGCATTTTGAGTAAGTTGCCGATTGGTTTCAGAACGGCTTGCATCAAAATTAACTATTTTTTGCCAGACATTCATTGTGGAAAAAAGGTGATTTTCTCGGCGAGTTAAGCATTTTGAGTCATTTGCCGATTGGTTTCAGAACGGCTTGCATTGAAATTTACTATTCTTTGCCAGACATTCATTGTGGAACAAAAGTGATTTTCTCGGCGAGTTAAGCATTTTGAGTAAGTTGCCGATTGGTTTCAGAACGGCTTGCATTGAAATTTACTATTCTTTGCCAGACATTCATTGTGGAACAAAAGTGATTTTCTCGGCGAGGTAAGCATTTTGAGTAATTTGCCGATTGGTTTCAGAACGGCTTGCATCAAAATTAACCATTTTTTGCCAGACATTCATTGTGGAAAAAAAGTGATTTTATCGGCGAGTTAAGCATATTGAGTAATTTGCCGATTGGTTTCAGAACGGCTTGCATCAAAATTAACTATTTTGTGCCAGACATTCATTGTGGAACAAAAGTGATTTTCTTGGCGAGTTAAGCATTTTGAGTTATTTGCCGATTGGTTTCAGAACATCTTGCATTAAAATTAACTAATTTTTGACAGACATTCACTGTGGAAAAAAAGTGATTTTCTCGGCGAGTTAAGCATTTTGAGTAATTTGCCGATTGGTTTCAGAACGGCTTGCATTGAAATTTACTATTCTTTGCCAGACATTCATTGTGGAAAAAAAGTGATTTTCTCGGCGAGTTAAGCATTTTGAGTAATTTGCCGATTGGTTTCAGAACGGCTTGCATCAAAATTAACTATTTTTTGCCAGACATTGATTGTGGGAAAAAAGTGATTTTCTAGGCGAGTTAAGCATTTTGAGTAATTTGCCGATTGGTTTCAGAACTGCTTGCATCAAAATTAACTATTTTTTGCCAGACATTGATTGTGGAAAAAAAGTGATTTTCTCGGCGAGTTGGGCATTTTGAGTAATTTGCCGATCGGTTTCAGAACGGCTTGCATTGAAATTTACTATTCTTTGCCAGACATTCATTGTGGAACAAAAGTCATTTTCTCGGCGAGTGAAGCATTTTGAGTAATTTGACGATTGGTTTCAGAACGGCTTACATCAAAATTAACAATTTTCTGCCAGACATTCATTGTGGAAAAGAAGTGATTTTCTCGGCGAGTTAAGCATTTTGAGTAATTTGCCGATTGGTTTCAGAACGGCTTGCATCAAAATTAACTATTTTTTGCCAGACATTCATTGTGGAAAAAAAGTGATTTTCTCGTCGAGTTAAGCATTGTGAGCTATCTGCCGGATGGTTTGAGACCGGCTTGCATCAAAATTAACTATTTTTTGCTAGACATTCATTGTGGAAAAAAAGTGATTTTCTAGGCGAGTTATGCATTTTGAGTAATTTGCCGATTGGTTTCAGAACGGCTTGCATCAAAATTAACTATTTTTTGCCAGACATTCATTGTTGAACAAAAGTGATTTTCGCGGCGTGTTAAGCATTTTGAGTAATTTGCCGATTGGTTTCAGAACGGCTTGCATCAAAATTAACTATTTTTTGCCAGTCATTCATTGTGGAAAAAAGGTGATTTTCTCGGCGAGTTAAGCATTTTGAGTCATTTGCCGATTGGTTTCAGAACGGCTTGCATTGAAATTTACTATTCTTTGCCAGACATTCATTGTGCAAAAAAAGTGATTTTCGCGGCGAGTTAAGCATATTGAGTAATTTGCCGATTGGTTTCAGAACGGCTTGCATCAAAATTAACTATTTTTTGCCAGACATTCATTGTTGAACAAAAGTGATTTTCTCGGCGAGTTAAGCATTTTGAGTAAGTTGCCGATTGGTTTCAGAACGGCTTGCATTGAAATTTACTATTCTTTGCCAGACATTCATTGTGGAAAAAAAGTGATTTTCTCGGCGAGTTAAGCAGTTTGAGTAAGTTGCCGATTGGTTTCAGAACGGCTTGCATCAAAATTAACCATTTTTTGCCAGACATTCATTGTGGAAAAAAAGTGATTTTCTCGGCGAGTTAAGCATTTTGAGTAATTTGCCGATTGGTTTCAGAACGGCTTGCATTGAAATTTACTATTCTTTGCCAGACATTCATTGTGGAACAAAAGTGATTTTCTCGGCGAGGTAAGCATTTTGTGTAATTTGCCGATTGGTTTCAGAACGGCTTGCATCAAAATTAACCATTTTTTGCCAGACATTCATTGTGGAAAAAAAGTGATTTTCTCGGCGAGTTAAGCATTTTGAGTAATTTGCCGATTGGTTTCAGAACGGCTTGCATTGAAATTTACTATTCTTTGCCAGACATTCATTGTGCAAAAAAGTAATTTTCGCGGCGAGTTATGCATATTGAGTAATTTGCCGATTGGTTTCAGAACGGCTTGCATCAAAATTAACTATTTTTTGCCAGACATTCATTGTTGAACAAAAGTGATTTTCTCGGCGTGTTAAGCATTTTGAGTAATTTGCCGATTGGTTTCAGAACGGCTTGCATCAAAATTAACAATTTTTTGCCAGACATTCATTGTGGGGGAAAAAGTGATTTTCGCGGCAAGTTTAGGAATTTGAGTTTTTTGCCGATTGGTTTCAGAACGGCTTGCATCAAAATTAACTATTTTTTGCCAGCCATTCATTGTGGAAAAAAAGTGATTTTCTCGGCGAGTTAAGCATTTTGAGTAATTTGCCGATTGGTTTCAGAACGGCTTGCATTGAAATTTACTATTCTTTGCCAGACATTCATTGTGGAAAAAAAGTGATTTTCTCGGCGAGTTATGCATTTTCAGTAAGTTGCCGATTGGTTTCAGAACGGCTTGCATCAAAATTAACTATTTTTTGCCAGACATTCATTGTGGAACAAAAGTGATTTGCTCGGCGAGTTAAGAATTTTGAGTAATTTGCCGATTGGTTTCAGAACGGCTTGCATCAAAATTAACTGTTTTTTAACCAGACATTCATTGTGGAAAAAAAGTGATTTTCTCGGCGAGTTAAGCATTTTGAGTAATTTACCGATTGGTTTCAGAACGGCTTGCATTGAAATTTACTATTCTTTGCCAGACATTCATTGTGGAAAAAAAGTGATTTTCTCGGCGAGTTAAGCATTTTGAGTAATTTGCCGATTGGTTTCAGAACGGCTTGCATCAAAATTAACTATTTTTTGCCAGACATTGAATGTGGAAAAAAAGTGATTTTCTAGGCGAGTTAAGCATTTTGAGTAATTTGCCGATTGGTTTCAGAACTGCTTGCATCAAAATTAACTATTTTTTGCCAGACATTCATTGTGGAAAAAAAGTGATTTTCTCGTCGAGTTAAGCATTGTGAGCTATCTGCCGGATGGTTTGAGACCGGCTTGCATCAAAATTAACTATTTTTTGCTAGACATTCATTGTGGAAAAAAAGTGATTTTCTAGGCGAGTTATGCATTTTGAGTAATTTGCCGATTGGTTTCAGAACGGCTTGCATCAAAATTAACTATTTTTTGCCAGACATTCGTTGTGGAACAAAAGTGATTTGCTCGGCGAGTTAAGAATTTTGAGTAATTTGCCGATTGGTTTCAGAACGGCTTGCATCAAAATTAACTGTTTTTTAACCAGACATTCATTGTGGAAAAAAAAGTGATTTTCTTGGCGAGTTAAGCATTTTGAGTAATTTGCCGATTGGGTTCAGAACGGCTTGCATTGAAATTTACTATTCTTTGCCAGACATTCATTGTGCAAAAAAGTAATTTTCGCGGCGAGTTATGCATATTGAGTAATTTGCCGATTGGTTTCAGAACGGCTTGCATCAAAATTAACTATTTTTGCCAGACATTCATTGTTGAACAAAAGTGATTTTCTCGGCGTGTTAAGCATTTTGAGTAATTTGCCGATTGGTTTCAGAACGGCTTGCATCAAAATTAACAATTTTTTGCCAGATTTTTCATTGTGGGGGAAAAAGTGATTTTCGCGGCAAGTTTAGGAATTTGAGTTATTTGCCGATTGGTTTCAGAACGGCTTGCATCAAAATTAACTATTTTTTGCCAGACATTCATTGTGGAAAAAAAGTGATTTTCTCGGCGAGTTAAGAATTTTGAGTAATTTGCCGATTGGTTTCAGAACGGCTTGCATCAAAATTAACTGTTTTTTAACCAGACATTCATTGTGGAAAAAAAGTGATTTTCTCGGCGAGTTAAGCATTTTGAGTAATTTACCGATTGGTTTCAGAACGGCTTGCATTGAAATTTACTATTCTTTGCTAGACATTCATTGTGGAAAAAAAGTGATTTTCTCGGCGAGTTAAGCATTTTGAGTAATTTGCCGATTGGTTTCAGAACGGCTTGCATCAAAATTAACTATTTTTTGCCAGACATTGAATGTGGAAAAAAAGTGATTTTCTAGGCGAGTAAGCATTTTGAGTAATTTGCCGATTGGTTTCAGAACTGCTTGCATCAAAATTAACTATTTTTTGCCAGACATTGATTGTGGAAAAAAGTGATTTTCTCGGCGAGTTAGGCATTTTGAGTAATTTGCCGATTGGTTTCAGAACGGCTTGCATCAAAATTAACAATTTTTTGCCAGACATTCATTATGGGGAAAAAAGTGATTTTCGCGGCGAGTTAAGCATTTTGAGTAATTTGCCGATTGGTTTCAGAACTGCTTGCATCAAAATTAACTATTTTTTGCCAGACATTGATTGTGGAAAAAAAGTGATTTTCTCGGCGAGTTGGGCATTTTGAGTAATTTGCCGATCGGTTTCAGAACGGCTTGCATTGAAATTTACTATTTTTTGCTAGACATTCATTGTGGAAAAAAAGTGATTTTCTAGGCGAGTTATGCATTTTGAGTAATTTGCCGATTGGTTTCAGAACGGCTTGCATCAAAATTAACTATTTTTTGCCAGACATTCGTTGTGGAACAAAAGTGATTTGCTCGGCGAGTTAAGAATTTTGAGTAATTTGCCGATTGGTTTCAGAACGGCTTGCATCAAAATTAACTGTTTTTTAACCAGACATTCATTGTGGAAAAAAAAGTGATTTTCTTGGCGAGTTAAGCATTTTGAGTTATTTGCCGATTGGTTTCAGAACATCTTGCATTAAAATTAACTAATTTTTGACAGACATTCACTGTGGAAAAAAAGTGATTTTCTCGGCGAGTTAAGCATTTTGAGTAATTTACCGATTGGTTTCAGAACGGCTTGCATTGAAATTTACTATTCTTTGCCAGACATTCATTGTGGAAAAAAAGTGATTTTCTCGGCGAGTTAAGCATTTTGAGTAATTTGCCGATTGGTTTCAGAACGGCTTGCATCAAAATTAACTATTTTTTGCCAGACATTCATTGTGGAAAAAAAGTGATTCTCTCGGCGAGTTAAGCATTTTGAGTAATTTGCCGATTGGTTTCAGAACGGCTTGTATTGAAATTTTCTATTCTTTGCCAGACATTCATTGTGCAAAAAAGTGATTTTCGCGGCGAGTTAAGCATATTGAGTAATTTGCCGATTGGTTTCAGAACGGCTTGCATCAAAATTAACTATTTTTTGCCAGACATTAATTGTGGAAAAAAAGTGATTTTCTCGGCGAGTTAGGCATTTTGAGTAATTTGCCGATTGGTTTCAGAACGGCTTGCATCAAAATTAACAATTTTTTGCCAGACATTCATTGTGGGGAAAAAAGTGATTTTCCCGGCGAGTTAAGCATTTTGAGTAATTTGCCGATCGGTTTCAGAACGGCTTGCATTGAAATTTACTATTCTTTGCCAGACATTCATTGTGGAAAAAAGTGATTTTCTCGGCGAGTTTAGCATTTTGAGTAATTTGCCAATTGGTTTCAGAACGGCTTGCATTGAAATTTACTATTCTTTGCCAGACATTCATTGTGCAAAAAAAGTGATTTTCGCGGCGAGTTAAGCATATTGAGTAATTTGCCGATTGGTTTCAGAACGGCTTGCATCAAAATTAACTATTTTTTGCCAGACATTCATTGTTGAACAAAAGTGATTTTCTCGGCGAGTTAAGCATTTTGAGTCATTTGCCGATTGGTTTCAGAACGGCTTGCATTGAAAATTACTATTCTTTGCCAGACATTCATTGTGGAACAAAAGTGATTTTCTCGGCGAGTTAAGCATTTTGAGTAAGTTGCCGATTGGTTTCAGAACGGCTTGCATTGAAATTTACTATTCTTTGCCAGACATTCATTGTGGAACAAAAGTGATTTTCTCGGCGAGGTAAGCATTTTGAGTAATTTGCCGATTGGTTTCAGAACGGCTTGCATCAAAATTAACCATTTTTTGCCAGACATTCATTGTGGAAAAAAAGTGATTTTCTCGGCGAGTTAAGCATTTTGAGTAATTTGCCGATTGGTTTCAGAACGGCTTGCATTGAAATTTACTATTCTTTGCCAGACATTCATTGTGCAAAAAAGTAATTTTCGCGGCGAGTTAAGCATTTTGAGTAAATTGCCGATTGGTTTCAGAACGGCTTGCATTGAAATTTACTATTCTTTGCCAGACATTCATTGTGCAAAAAAAAGTGATTTTCGCGGCGAGTTAAGCATTTTGAGTCATTTGCCGATTGGTTTCAGAACGGCTTGCATTGAAATTTACTATTCTTTGCCAGACATTCATTGTGGAAATAAAGTGATTTTTTCGGCGAGTTAAGCATTTTGAGTAATTTGCCGATTGGTTTCAGAACGGCTTGCATCAAAATTAACTATTTTTTGCCAGACATTGATTGTGGGAAAAAAGTGATTTTCTAGGCGAGTTAAGCATTTTGAGTAATTTGCCGATTGGTTTCAGAACTGCTTGCATCAAAATTAACTATTTTTTGCCAGACATTGATTGTGGAAAAAAAGTGATTTTCTCGGCGAGTTGGGCATTTTGAGTAATTTGCCGATCGGTTTCAGAACGGCTTGCATTGAAATTTACTATTCTTTGCCAGACATTCATTGTGGAACAAAAGTCATTTTCTCGGCGAGTGAAGCATTTTGAGTAATTTGACGATTGGTTTCAGAACGGCTTACATCAAAATTAACAATTTTCTGCCAGACATTCATTGTGGAAAAGAAGTGATTTTCTCGGCGAGTTAAGCATTTTGAGTAATTTGCCGATTGGTTTCAGAACGGCTTGCGTTGAAATTTACTATTCTTTGCCAGACATTCATTGTCGAAAAAAAGTGATTTTCTCGGCGAGTTAAGCATTTTGAGCAATTTGCCGATTGGTTTCAGAACGGCTTGCATCAAAATTAACTATTTTTTGCCAGACATTCGTTGTGGAACAAAAGTGATTTGCTCGGCGAGTTAAGAATTTTGAGTAATTTGCCGATTGGTTTCAGAACGGCTTGCATCAAAATTAACTGTTTTTTAACCAGACATTCATTGTGGAAAAAAAGTGATTTTCTTGGCGAGTTAAGCATTTTGAGTTATTTGCCGATTGGTTTCAGAACATCTTGCATTAAAATTAACTAATTTTTGACAGACATTCACTGTGGAAAAAAAGTGATTTTCTCGGCGAGTTAAGCATTTTGAGTAATTTGCCGATTGGTTTCAGAACGGCTTGCATTGAAATTTACTATTCTTTGCCAGACATTCATTGTGGAAAAAAAGTGATTTTCTCGGCGAGTTAAGCATTTTGAGTAATTTGCCGATTGGTTTCAGAACGGCTTGCATCAAAATTAACTATTTTTTGCCAGACATTGATTGTGGGAAAAAAGTGATTTTCTAGGCGAGTTAAGCATTTTGAGTAATTTGCCGATTGGTTTCAGAACTGCTTGCATCAAAATTAACTATTTTTTGCCAGACATTGATTGTGGAAAAAAAGTGATTTTCTCGGCGAGTTGGGCATTTTGAGTAATTTGCCGATCGGTTTCAGAACGGCTTGCATTGAAATTTACTATTCTTTGCCAGACATTCATTGTGGAACAAAAGTCATTTTCTCGGCGAGTGAAGCATTTTGAGTAATTTGACGATTGGTTTCAGAACGGCTTACATCAAAATTAACAATTTTCTGCCAGACATTCATTGTGGAAAAGAAGTGATTTTCTCGGCGAGTTAAGCATTTTGAGTAATTTGCCGATTGGTTTCAGAACGGCTTGCATCAAAATTAACTATTTTTTGCCAGACATTCATTGTGGAAAAAAAGTGATTTTCTCGTCGAGTTAAGCATTGTGAGCTATCTGCCGGATGGTTTGAGACCGGCTTGCATCAAAATTAACTATTTTTTGCTAGACATTCATTGTGGAAAAAAAGTGATTTTCTAGGCGAGTTATGCATTTTGAGTAATTTGCCGATTGGTTTCAGAACGGCTTGCATCAAAATTAACTATTTTTTGCCAGACATTCGTTGTGGAACAAAAGTGATTTGCTCGGCGAGTTAAGAATTTTGAGTAATTTGCCGATTGGTTTCAGAACGGCTTGCATCAAAATTAACTGTTTTTTAACCAGACATTCATTGTGGAAAAAAAAGTGATTTTCTTGGCGAGTTAAGCATTTTGAGTTATTTGCCGATTGGTTTCAGAACATCTTGCATTAAAATTAACTAATTTTTGACAGACATTCACTGTGGAAAAAAAGTGATTTTCTCGGCGAGTTAAGCATTTTGAGTAATTTGCCGATTGGTTTCAGAACGGCTTGTATTGAAATTTTCTATTCTTTGCCAGACATTCATTGTGCAAAAAAGTGATTTTCGCGGCGAGTTAAGCATATTGAGTAATTTGCCGATTGGTTTCAGAACGGCTTGCATCAAAATTAACTATTTTTTGCCAGACATTAATTGTGGAAAAAAAGTGATTTTCTCGGCGAGTTAGGCATTTTGAGTAATTTGCCGATTGGGTTCAGAACGGCTTGCATCAAAATTAACAATTTTCTGCCAGACATTCATTGTGGGGAAAAAAGTGATTTTCCCGGCGAGTTAAGCATTTTGAGTAATTTGCCGATCGGTTTCAGAACGGCTTGCATTGAAATTTACTATTCTTTGCCAGACATTCATTGTGGAAAAAAGTGATTTTCTCGGCGAGTTAAGCATTTTGAGTAATTTGCCAATTGGTTTCAGAACGGCTTGCATTGAAATTTACTATTCTTTGCCAGCCATTCATTGTGGAGAAAGGGTGATTTTCTTGGCGAGATAGGCATTTTGAGTTATTTGCCGATTGGTTTCAGAACGGCTTGCATTGAAATTAACTATTTTTTGCCAGACATTCACTGTGGAAACTAAGTGATTTTCTCGCCGAGTTAAGCAATTTGAGTTATTTGCCGATTGGTTTCAGAACGGCTTGCATCAAAATTAAGTATTTTTTGCCAGACATTCACTGTGGAAAAAAAGTGATTTTCTCGGCGAGTTAAGCATTTTGAGTAATTTGCCGATTGGTTTCAGAACGGCTTGCATTGAAATTTACTATTCTTTGCCAGCCATTCATTGTGGAGAAAAGGTGATTCTCTTGGCGAGTTAGGCATTTTGAGGTATTTGCCGATTGGTTTCAGAACGGCTTACATCAAAATTAACAATTTTCTGCCAGACATTCATTGTGGAAAAAAAAGTGATTTTCTCGTCGAGTTAAGCATTTTGAGCTATCTGCCGGATGGTTTGAGACCGGCTTGCATCAAAATTAACTATTTTTTGCTAGACATTCATTGTGGGAAAAAAGTGATTTTCTAGGCGAGTTAAGAATTTTGAGTAATTTGCCGATTGCTTTCAGAACGGCTTGCATCAAAATTAACTATTTTTTGCCAGACATTCATTGTGGAACAAAAGTGATTTGCTCGGCGAGTTAAGAATTTTGAGTAATTTGCCGATTGGTTTCAGAACGGCTTGCATTAAAATTAACTGTTTTTTAACCAGACATTCATTGTGGAAAAAAAGTGATTTTCTTGGCGAGTTGAGCATTTTGAGTTATTGGCCGATTGGTTTCAGAACATCTTGCATTAAAATTAACTAATTTTTGACAGACATTCACTGTGGAAAAAAAGTGATTTTATCGGCGAGTTAAGCATTTTGAGTAATTTACCGATTGGTTTCAGAACGGCTTGCATCAAAATTAACTATTTTTTGCCAGACATTCATGTCGAAAAAAGTGATTTTCTCGGCGAGATAAGTATTTTGAGTAATTTGCCGATTAGTTTCAGAACGGCTTGCATTGAAATTTACTATTCATTGCCAGACATTCATTGTGGACAAAAAGTGATTTGCTCGCGAGTTAAGCAATTTGAGTCATTTGCCGATTGGTTTCAGAACGGCTTGCATCAAAATTAACTATGTTCTGCCAGACATTCATTGTGGAAAAAAAGTGATTTTCTCGGCGAGTTAAGCATTTTGAGTAATTTGCCGATCGGTTTCAGAACGGCTTGCATTGAAATTTACTATTCTTTGCCAGACATTCATTGTGGAAAAAAGTGATTTTCTCGGCGAGTTTAGCATTTTGAGTAATTTGCCAATTGGTTTCAGAACGGCTTGCATTGAAATTTACTATTCTTTGCCAGACATTCATTGTGCAAAAAAAGTGATTTTCGCGGCGAGTTAAGCATATTGAGTAATTTGCCGATTGGTTTCAGAACGGCTTGCATCAAAATTAACTATTTTTTGCCAGACATTCATTGTTGAACAAAAGTGATTTTCTCGGCGAGTTAAGCATTTTGAGTCATTTGCCGATTGGTTTCAGAACGGCTTGCATTGAAAATTACTATTCTTTGCCAGACATTCATTGTGGAACAAAAGTGATTTTCTCGGCGAGTTAAGCATTTTGAGTAAGTTGCCGATTGGTTTCAGAACGGCTTGCATTGAAATTTACTATTCTTTGCCAGACATTCATTGTGGAACAAAAGTGATTTTCTCGGCGAGGTAAGCATTTTGAGTAATTTGCCGATTGGTTTCAGAACGGCTTGCATCAAAATTAACCATTTTTTGCCAGACATTCATTGTGGAAAAAAAGTGATTTTCTCGGCGAGTTAAGCATTTTGAGTAATTTGCCGATTGGTTTCAGAACGGCTTGCATTGAAATTTACTATTCTTTGCCAGACATTCATTGTGCAAAAAAGTAATTTTCGCGGCGAGTTAAGCATTTTGAGTAAATTGCCGATTGGTTTCAGAACGGCTTGCATTGAAATTTACTATTCTTTGCCAGACATTCATTGTGCAAAAAAAAGTGATTTTCGCGGCGAGTTAAGCATTTTGAGTCATTTGCCGATTGGTTTCAGAACGGCTTGCATTGAAATTTACTATTCTTTGCCAGACATTCATTGTGGAAATAAAGTGATTTTCTCGGCGAGTTAAGCATTTTGAGTAATTTGCCGATTGGTTTCAGAACGGCTTGCATCAAAATTAACTATTTTTTGCCAGACATTGATTGTGGGAAAAAAGTGATTTTCTAGGCGAGTTAAGCATTTTGAGTAATTTGCCGATTGGTTTCAGAACTGCTTGCATCAAAATTAACTATTTTTTGCCAGACATTGATTGTGGAAAAAAAGTGATTTTCTCGGCGAGTTGGGCATTTTGAGTAATTTGCCGATCGGTTTCAGAACGGCTTGCATTGAAATTTACTATTCTTTGCCAGACATTCATTGTGGAACAAAAGTCATTTTCTCGGCGAGTGAAGCATTTTGAGTAATTTGACGATTGGTTTCAGAACGGCTTACATCAAAATTAACAATTTTCTGCCAGACATTCATTGTGGAAAAGAAGTGATTTTCTCGGCGAGTTAAGCATTTTGAGTAATTTGCCGATTGGTTTCAGAACGGCTTGCGTTGAAATTTACTATTCTTTGCCAGACATTCATTGTCGAAAAAAAGTGATTTTCTCGGCGAGTTAAGCATTTTGAGCAATTTGCCGATTGGTTTCAGAACGGCTTGCATCAAAATTAACTATTTTTTGCCAGACATTCGTTGTGGAACAAAAGTGATTTGCTCGGCGAGTTAAGAATTTTGAGTAATTTGCCGATTGCTTTCAGAACGGCTTGCATCAAAATTAACTGTTTTTTAACCAGACATTCATTGTGGAAAAAAAGTGATTTTCTTGGCGAGTTAAGCATTTTGAGTTATTTGCCGATTGGTTTCAGAACATCTTGCATTAAAATTAACTAATTTTTGACAGACATTCACTGTGGAAAAAAAGTGATTTTCTCGGCGAGTTAAGCATTTTGAGTAATTTGCCGATTGGTTTCAGAACGGCTTGCGTTGAAATTTACTATTCTTTGCCAGACATTCATTGTGGAAAAAAAGTGATTTTCTCGGCGAGTTAAGCATTTTGAGTAATTTGCCGATTGGTTTCAGAACGGCTTGCATCAAAATTAACTATTTTTTGCCAGACATTGATTGTGGGAAAAAAGTGATTTTCTAGGCGAGTTAAGCATTTTGAGTAATTTGCCGATTGGTTTCAGAACTGCTTGCATCAAAATTAACTATTTTTTGCCAGACATTGATTGTGGAAAAAAAGTGATTTTCTCGGCGAGTTGGGCATTTTGAGTAATTTGCCGATCGGTTTCAGAACGGCTTGCATTGAAATTTACTATTCTTTGCCAGACATTCATTGTGGAACAAAAGTCATTTTCTCGGCGAGTGAAGCATTTTGAGTAATTTGACGATTGGTTTCAGAACGGCTTACATCAAAATTAACAATTTTCTGCCAGACATTCATTGTGGAAAAGAAGTGATTTTCTCGGCGAGTTAAGCATTTTGAGTAATTTGCCGATTGGTTTCAGAACGGCTTGCATCAAAATTAACTATTTTTTGCCAGACATTCATTGTGGAAAAAAAGTGATTTTCTCGTCGAGTTAAGCATTGTGAGCTATCTGCCGGATGGTTTGAGACCGGCTTGCATCAAAATTAACTATTTTTTGCTAGACATTCATTGTGGAAAAAAAGTGATTTTCTAGGCGAGTTATGCATTTTGAGTAATTTGCCGATTGGTTTCAGAACGGCTTGCATCAAAATTAACTATTTTTTGCCAGACATTCGTTGTGGAACAAAAGTGATTTGCTCGGCGAGTTAAGAATTTTGAGTAATTTGCCGATTGGTTTCAGAACGGCTTGCATCAAAATTAACTGTTTTTTAACCAGACATTCATTGTGGAAAAAAAAGTGATTTTCTTGGCGAGTTAAGCATTTTGAGTTATTTGCCGATTGGTTTCAGAACATCTTGCATTAAAATTAACTAATTTTTGACAGACATTCACTGTGGAAAAAAAGTGATTTTCTCGGCGAGTTAAGCATTTTGAGTAATTTGCCGATTGGTTTCAGAACGGCTTGTATTGAAATTTTCTATTCTTTGCCAGACATTCATTGTGCAAAAAAGTGATTTTCGCGGCGAGTTAAGCATATTGAGTAATTTGCCGATTGGTTTCAGAACGGCTTGCATCAAAATTAACTATTTTTTGCCAGACATTAATTGTGGAAAAAAAGTGATTTTCTCGGCGAGTTAGGCATTTTGAGTAATTTGCCGATTGGTTTCAGAACGGCTTGCATCAAAATTAACAATTTTCTGCCAGACATTCATTGTGGGGAAAAAAGTGATTTTCCCGGCGAGTTAAGCATTTTGAGTAATTTGCCGATCGGTTTCAGAACGGCTTGCATTGAAATTTACTATTCTTTGCCAGACATTCATTGTGGAAAAAAGTGATTTTCTCGGCGAGTTAAGCATTTTGAGTAATTTGCCAATTGGTTTCAGAACGGCTTGCATTGAAATTTACTATTCTTTGCCAGCCATTCATTGTGGAGAAAGGGTGATTTTCTTGGCGAGATAGGCATTTTGAGTTATTTGCCGATTGGTTTCAGAACGGCTTGCATTGAAATTAACTATTTTTTGCCAGACATTCACTGTGGAAACTAAGTGATTTTCTCGCCGAGTTAAGCAATTTGAGTTATTTGCCGATTGGTTTCAGAACGGCTTGCATCAAAATTAAGTATTTTTTGCCAGACATTCACTGTGGAAAAAAAGTGATTTTCTCGGCGAGTTAAGCATTTTGAGTAATTTGCCGATTGGTTTCAGAACGGCTTGCATTGAAATTTACTATTCTTTGCCAGCCATTCATTGTGGAGAAAAGGTGATTCTCTTGGCGAGTTAGGCATTTTGAGGTATTTGCCGATTGGTTTCAGAACGGCTTACATCAAAATTAACAATTTTCTGCCAGACATTCATTGTGGAAAAAAAAGTGATTTTCTCGTCGAGTTAAGCATTTTGAGCTATCTGCCGGATGGTTTGAGACCGGCTTGCATCAAAATTAACTATTTTTTGCTAGACATTCATTGTGGGAAAAAAGTGATTTTCTAGGCGAGTTAAGAATTTTGAGTAATTTGCCGATTGGTTTCAGAACGGCTTGCATCAAAATTAACTATTTTTTGCCAGACATTCATTGTGGAACAAAAGTGATTTGCTCGGCGAGTTAAGAATTTTGAGTAATTTGCCGATTGGTTTCAGAACGGCTTGCATTAAAATTAACTGTTTTTTAACCAGACATTCATTGTGGAAAAAAAGTGATTTTCTTGGCGAGTTGAGCATTTTGAGTTGTTGGCCGATTGGTTTCAGAACATCTTGCATTAAAATTAACTAATTTTTGACAGACATTCACTGTGGAAAAAAAGTGATTTTATCGGCGAGTTAAGCATTTTGAGTAATTTACCGATTGGTTTCAGAACGGCTTGCATCAAAATTAACTATTTTTTGCCAGACATTCATGTCGAAAAAAGTGATTTTCTCGGCGAGATAAGTATTTTGAGTAATTTGCCGATTAGTTTCAGAACGGCTTGCATTGAAATTTACTATTCATTGCCAGACATTCATTGTGGACAAAAAGTGATTTGCTCGCGAGTTAAGCAATTTGAGTCATTTGCCGATTGGTTTCAGAACGGCTTGCATCAAAATTAACTATGTTCTGCCAGACATTCATTGTGGAAAAAAAGTGATTTTCTCGGCGAGTTAAGCATTTTGAGTAATTTGCCGATCGGTTTCAGAACGGCTTGCATTGAAATTTACTATTCTTTGCCAGACATTCATTGTGGAAAAAAAGTGATTTTCTCGGCGAGTTAAGCATTTTGAGTAAATTGCCGATTGGTTTCAGAACGGCTTGCATTGAAATTTACTATTCTTTGCCAGACATTCATTGTGCAAAAAAAAGTGATTTTCGCGGCGAGTTAAGCATATTGAGTAATTTGCCGATTGGTTTCAGAACGGCTTGCATCAAAATTAACTATTTTTTGCCAGACATTCATTGTTGAACAAAAGTGATTTTCTCGGCGAGGTAAGCATTTTGAGTAATTTGCCGATTGGTTTCAGAACGGCTTGCATCAAAATTAACTATTTTTTGCCGGACATTCATTGTGGAAAAAAGGTGATTTTCTCGGAGAGTTAAGCATTTTGAGTCATTTGCCGATTGGTTTCAGAACGGCTTGCTTTGAAATTTACTATTCTTTGCCAGACATTCATTGTGGAAAAAAAGTGATTTTCTCGGCGAGTTAAGCATATTGAGTAATTTGCCGATTGGTTTCAGAACGGCTTGCATCAAAATTAACTATTTTTTGCCAGATATTCATTGTTGAAAAGAAGTGATTTTCTCGGCGAGTTAAGCATTTTGAGTAATTTGCCGATTGGTTTCAGAACGGCTTGCATTGAAATTTACTATTCTTTGCCAGACATTCATTGTGGAAAAAAGTGATTTTCTCGGCGAGTTAAACATTTTGAGTAAGTTGCCGATTGGTTTCAGAACGGCTTGCATCAAAATTAACTATTTTTTGCCAGACATTCATTGTGGAAAAAAGGTGATTTTCTCGGCGAGTTAAGCATTTTGAGTCATTTGCCGATTGGTTTCAGAACGGCTTGCATTGAAATTTACTATTCTTTGCCAGACATTCATTGTGCAAATAAACTTATTTTCGCGGCGAGTTAAGCATATTGAGTAATTTGCCGATTGGTTTCAGAACGGCTTGCATCAAAATTAACTATTTTTTGCCAGACATTCATTGTTGAACAAAAGTGATTTTCTCGGCGAGTTAAGCATTTTGAGTCATTTGCCGATTGGTTTCAGAACGGCTTGCATTGAAAATTACTATTCTTTGCCAGACATTCATTGTGGAACAAAAGTGATTTTCTCGGCGAGTTAAGCATTTTGAGTAAGTTGCCGATTGGTTTCAGAACGGCTTGCATTGAAATTTACTATTCTTTGCCAGACTTTCATTTTGGAACAAAAGTGATTTTCTCGGCGAGGTAAGCATTTTGAGTAATTTGCCGATTGGTTTCAGAACGGCTTGCATCAAAATTAACCATTTTTTGCCAGACATTCATTGTGGAAAAAAAGTGATTTTCTCGGCGAGTTAAGCATATTGAGTAATTTGCCGATTGGTTTCAGAACGGCTTGCATCAAAATTAACTATTTTTTGCCAGACATTCATTGTTGAACAAAAGTGATTTTCTCGGAAGGTAAGCATTTTGAGTAATTTGCCGATTGGTTTCAGAACGGCTTGCATCAAAATTAACTATTTTTTGCCAGACATTCATTGTGGAAAAAAGGTGATTTTCTCGGCGAGTTAAGCATTTTGAGTCATTTGCCGATTGGTTTCAGAACGGCTTGCATTGAAATTTACTATTCTTTGCCAGACATTCATTGTGGAAAAAAAGTGATTTTCTCGGCGAGTTAAGCATATTGAGTAATTTGCCGATTGGTTTCAGAACGACTTGCATCAAAATTAACTATTTTTTGCCAGACATTCATTGTTGAAAAGAAGTGATTTTCTCGGCGAGTTAAGCATTTTGAGTAATTTGCCGATTGGTTTCAGAACGGCTTGCATTGAAATTTACTATTCTTTGCCAGACATTCATTGTGGAAAAAAAGTGATTTTCTCGGCGAGTTAAGCATTTTGAGTAAGTTGCCGATTGGTTTCAGAACGGCTTGCATCAAAATTAACTATTTTTTGCCAGACATTCATTGTGGAAAAAAGGTGATTTTCTCGGCGAATTAAGCATTTTGAGTCATTTGCCGATTGGTTTCAGAACGGCTTGCATTGAAATTTACTATTCTTTGCCAGACATTCATTGTGGAACAAAAGTGATTTTCTCGGCGAGTTAAGCATTTTGAGTAAGTTGCCGATTGGTTTCAGAACGGCTTGCATCAAAATTAACTATTTTTTGCCAGACATTCATTGTGGGAAAAAAAATGATTTTCTCGGCGAGTTAAGCATTTTGAGTAATTTGCCGATTGGTTTCAGAACGGCTTGCATTGAAATTTACTATTCTTTGCCAGACATTCATTGTGGAACAAAAGTGATTTTCTCGGCGAGGTAAGCATTTTGAGTAATTTGCCGATTGGTTTCAGAACGGCTTGCATCAAAATTAACCATTTTTTGCCAGACATTCATTGTTGAACAAAAGTGATTTTCTCGGCGAGGTAAGCATTTTGAGTAATTTGCCGATTGGTTTCAGAACGGCTTGCATCAAAATTAACTATTTTTTGCCAGATATTCATTGTTGAAAAGAAGTGATTTTCTCGGCGAGTTAAGCATTTTGAGTAATTTGCCGATTGGTTTCAGAACGGCTTGCATTGAAATTTACTATTCTTTGCCAGACATTCATTGTGGAAAAAAGTGATTTTCTCGGCGAGTTAAACATTTTGAGTAAGTTGCCGATTGGTTTCAGAACGGCTTGCATCAAAATTAACTATTTTTTGCCAGACATTCATTGTGGAAAAAAGGTGATTTTCTCGGCGAGTTAAGCATTTTGAGTCATTTGCCGATTGGTTTCAGAACGGCTTGCATTGAAATTTACTATTCTTTGCCAGACATTCATTGTGCAAATAAACTTATTTTCGCGGCGAGTTAAGCATATTGAGTAATTTGCCGATTGGTTTCAGAACGGCTTGCATCAAAATTAACTATTTTTTGCCAGACATTCATTGTTGAACAAAAGTGATTTTCTCGGCGAGTTAAGCATTTTGAGTCATTTGCCGATTGGTTTCAGAACGGCTTGCATTGAAAATTACTATTCTTTGCCAGACATTCATTGTGGAACAAAAGTGATTTTCTCGGCGAGTTAAGCATTTTGAGTAAGTTGCCGATTGGTTTCAGAACGGCTTGCATTGAAATTTACTATTCTTTGCCAGACATTCATTTTGGAACAAAAGTGATTTTCTCGGCGAGGTAAGCATTTTGAGTAATTTGCCGATTGGTTTCAGAACGGCTTGCATCAAAATTAACCATTTTTTGCCAGACATTCATTGTGGAAAAAAAGTGATTTTCTCGGCGAGTTAAGCATATTGAGTAATTTGCCGATTGGTTTCAGAACGGCTTGCATCAAAATTAACTATTTTTTGCCAGACATTCATTGTTGAACAAAAGTGATTTTCTCGGAAGGTAAGCATTTTGAGTAATTTGCCGATTGGTTTCAGAACGGCTTGCATCAAAATTAACTATTTTTTGCCAGACATTCATTGTGGAAAAAAGGTGATTTTCTCGGCGAGTTAAACATTTTGAGTCATTTGCCGATTGGTTTCAGAACGGCTTGCATTGAAATTTACTATTCTTTGCCAGACATTCATTGTGGAAAAAAAGTGATTTTCTCGGCGAGTTAAGCATATTGAGTAATTTGCCGATTGGTTTCAGAACGGCTTGCATCAAAATTAACTATTTTTTGCCAGACATTCATTGTTGAAAAGAAGTGATTTTCTCGGCGAGTTAAGCATTTTGAGTAATTTGCCGATTGGTTTCAGAACGGCTTGCATTGAAATTTACTATTCTTTGCCAGACATTCATTGTGGAAAAAAAGTGATTTTCTCGGCGAGTTAAGCATTTTGAGTAAGTTGCCGATTGGTTTCAGAACGGCTTGCATCAAAATTAACTATTTTTTGCCAGACATTCATTGTGGAAAAAAGGTGATTTTCTCGGCGAATTAAGCATTTTGAGTCATTTGCCGATTGGTTTCAGAACGGCTTGCATTGAAATTTACTATTCTTTGCCAGACATTCATTGTGGAACAAAAGTGATTTTCTCGGCGAGTTAAGCATTTTGAGTAAGTTGCCGATTGGTTTCAGAACGGCTTGCATCAAAATTAACTATTTTTTGCCAGACATTCATTGTGGGAAAAAAAATGATTTTCTCGGCGAGTTAAGCATTTTGAGTAATTTGCCGATTGGTTTCAGAACGGCTTGCATTGAAATTTACTATTCTTTGCCAGACATTCATTGTGGAACAAAAGTGATTTTCTCGGCGAGGTAAGCATTTTGAGTAATTTGCCGATTGGTTTCAGAACGGCTTGCATCAAAATTAACCATTTTTTGCCAGACATTCATTGTTGAACAAAAGTGATTTTCTCGGCGAGGTAAGCATTTTGAGTAATTTGCCGATTGGTTTCAGAACGGCTTGCATCAAAATTAACTATTTTTTGCCAGACATTCATTGTGGAAAAAAGGTGATTTTCTCGGAGAGTTAAGCATTTTGAGTCATTTGCCGATTGGTTTCAGAACGGCTTGCTTTGAAATTTACTATTCTTTGCCAGACATTCATTGTGGAAAAAAAGTGATTTTCTCGGCGAGTTAAGCATATTGAGTAATTTGCCGATTGGTTTCAGAACGGCTTGCATCAAAATTAACTATTTTTTGCCAGACATTCATTGTTGAAAAGAAGTGATTTTCTCGGCGAGTTAAGCATTTTGAGTAATTTGCCGATTGGTTTCAGAACGGCTTGCATTGAAATTGACTATTCTTTGCCAGACATTCATTGTGGAAAAAAAGTGATTTTCTCGGCGAGTTAAGCATTTTGAGTAAGTTGCCGATTGGTTTCAGAACGGCTTGCATCAAAATTAACTATTTTTTGCCAGACATTCATTGTGGAAAAAAGGTGATTTTCTCGGCGAGTTAAGCATTTTGAGTCATTTGCCGATTGGTTTCAGAACGGCTTGCATTGAAATTTACTATTCTTTGCCAGACATTCATTGTGCAAAAAAAGTGATTTTCGCGGCGAGTTAAGCATATTGAGTAATTTGCCGATTGGTTTCAGAACGGCTTGCATCAAAATTAACTATTTTTTGCCAGACATTCATTGTTGAACAAAAGTGATTTTCTCGGCGAGTTAAGCATTTTGAGTCATTTGCCGATTGGTTTCAGAACGGCTTGCATTGAAAATTACTATTCTTTGCCAGACATTCATTGTGGAACAAAAGTGATTTTCTCGGCGAGTTAAGCATTTTGAGTAAGTTGCCGATTGGTTTCAGAACGGCTTGCATTGAAATTTACTATTCTTTGCCAGACATTCATTGTGGAACAAAAGTGATTTTCTCGGCGAGGTAAGCATTTTGAGTAATTTGCCGATTGGTTTCAGAACGGCTTGCATCAAAATTAACCATTTTTTGCCAGACATTCATTGTGGAAAAAAAGTGATTTTCTCGGCGAGTTAAGCATTTTGAGTAATTTGCCGATTGGTTTCAGAACGGCTTGCATTGAAATTTACTATTCTTTGCCAGACATTCATTGTGCAAAAAAGTAATTTTCGCGGCGAGTTAAGCATTTTGAGTAAATTGCCGATTGGTTTCAGAACGGCTTGCATTGAAATTTACTATTCTTTGCCAGACATTCATTGTGCAAAAAAAAGTGATTTTCGCGGCGAGTTAAGCATATTGAGTAATTTGCCGATTGGTTTCAGAACGGCTTGCATCAAAATTAACTATTTTTTGCCAGACATTCATTGTTGAACAAAAGTGATTTTCTCGGAAGGTAAGCATTTTGAGTAATTTGCCGATTGGTTTCAGAACGGCTTGCATCAAAATTAACTATTTTTTGCCAGACATTCATTGTGGAAAAAAGGTGATTTTCTCGGCGAGTTAAGCATTTTGAGTCATTTGCCGATTGGTTTCAGAACGGCTTGCATTGAAATTTACTATTCTTTGCCAGACATTCATTGTGGAAAAAAAGTGATTTTCTCGGCGAGTTAAGCATATTGAGTAATTTGCCGATTGGTTTCAGAACGGCTTGCATTGAAATTTACTATTCTTTGCCAGACATTCATTGTGGAAAAAAAGTGATTTTCTCGGCGAGTTAAGCATTTTGAGTAAGTTGCCGATTGGTTTCAGAACGGCTTGCATCAAAATTAACTATTTTTTGCCAGACATTCATTGTGGAAAAAAGGTGATTTTCTCGGCGAGTTAAGCATTTTGAGTCATTTGCCGATTGGTTTCAGAACGGCTTGCATTGAAATTTACTATTCTTTGCCAGACATTCATTGTGGAAAAAAAGTGATTTTCTCGGCGAGTTAAGCATTTTGAGTAATTTGCCGATTGGTTTCAGAACGGCTTGCATCAAAATTAACTATTTTTTGCCAGACATTGATTGTGGGAAAAAAGTGATTTTCTAGGCGAGTTAAGCATTTTGAGTAATTTGCCGATTGGTTTCAGAACTGCTTGCATCAAAATTAACTATTTTTTGCCAGACATTGATTGTGGAAAAAAAGTGATTTTCTCGGCGAGTTGGGCATTTTGAGTAATTTGCCGATCGGTTTCAGAACGGCTTGCATTGAAATTTACTATTCTTTGCCAGACATTCATTGTGGAACAAAAGTCATTTTCTCGGCGAGTGAAGCATTTTGAGTAATTTGACGATTGGTTTCAGAACGGCTTACATCAAAATTAACAATTTTCTGCCAGACATTCATTGTGGAAAAGAAGTGATTTTCTCGGCGAGTTAAGCATTTTGAGTAATTTGCCGATTGGTTTCAGAACGGCTTGCATCAAAATTAACTATTTTTTGCCAGACATTCATTGTGGAAAAAAAGTGATTTTCTCGTCGAGTTAAGCATTGTGAGCTATCTGCCGGATGGTTTGAGACCGGCTTGCATCAAAATTAACTATTTTTTGCTAGACATTCATTGTGGAAAAAAAGTGATTTTCTAGGCGAGTTATGCATTTTTAGTAATTTGCCGATTGGTTTCAGAACGGCTTGCATCAAAATTAACTATTTTTTGCCAGACATTCGTTGTGGAACAAAAGTGATTTGCTCGGCGAGTTAAGAATTTTGAGTAATTTGCCGATTGGTTTCAGAACGGCTTGCATCAAAATTAACTGTTTTTTAACCAGACATTCATTGTGGAAAAAAAAGTAATTTTCTTGGCGAGTTAAGCATTTTGAGTTATTTGCCGATTGGTTTCAGAACATCTTGCATTAAAATTAACTAATTTTTGACAGACATTCACTGTGGAAAAAAAGTGATTTTCTCGGCGAGTTAAGCATTTTGAGTAAGTTGCCGATTGGTTTCAGAACGGCTTGCATCAAAATTAACTATTTTTTGCCAGACATTCATTGTGGAAAAAAGGCGATTTTCTCGGCGAGTTAAGCATTTTGAGTCATTTGCCGATTGGTTTCAGAACGGCTTGCATTGAAATTTACTATTCTTTGCCAGACATTCATTGTGCAAAAAAAGTGATTTTCGCGGCGAGTTAAGCATATTGAGTAATTTGCCGATTGGTTTCAGAACGGCTTGCATCAAAATTAACTATTTTTTGCCAGACATTCATTGTTGAACAAAAGTGATTTTCTCGGCGAGTTAAGCATTTTGAGTCATTTGCCGATTGGTTTCAGAACGGCTTGCATTGAAAATTACTATTCTTTGCCAGACATTCATTGTGGAACAAAAGTGATTTTCTCGGCGAGTTAAGCATTTTGAGTAAGTTGCCGATTGGTTTCAGAACGGCTTGCATTGAAATTTACTATTCTTTGCCAGACATTCATTGTGGAACAAAAGTGATTTTCTCGGCGAGGTAAGCATTTTGAGTAATTTGCCGATTGGTTTCAGAACGGCTTGCATCAAAATTAACCATTTTTTGCCAGACATTCATTGTGGAAAAAAAGTGATTTTCTCGGCGAGTTAAGCATTTTGAGTAATTTGCCGATTGGTTTCAGAACGGCTTGCATTGAAATTTACTATTCTTTGCCAGACATTCATTGTGCAAAAAAGTAATTTTCGCGGCGAGTTAAGCATTTTGAGTAAATTGCCGATTGGTTTCAGAACGGCTTGCATTGAAATTTACTATTCTTTGCCAGACATTCATTGTGCAAAAAAAAGTGATTTTCGCGGCGAGTTAAGCATATTGAGTAATTTGCCGATTGGTTTCAGAACGGCTTGCATCAAAATTAACTATTTTTTGCCAGACATTCATTGTTGAACAAAAGTGATTTTCTCGGAAGGTAAGCATTTTGAGTAATTTGCCGATTGGTTTCAGAACGGCTTGCATCAAAATTAACTATTTTTTGCCAGACATTCATTGTGGAAAAAAGGTGATTTTCTCGGCGAGTTAAGCATTTTGAGTCATTTGCCGATTGGTTTCAGAACGGCTTGCATTGAAATTTACTATTCTTTGCCAGACATTCATTGTGGAAAAAAAGTGATTTTCTCGGCGAGTTAAGCATATTGAGTAATTTGCCGATTGGTTTCAGAACGGCTTGCATTGAAATTTACTATTCTTTGCCAGACATTCATTGTGGAAAAAAAGTGATTTTCTCGGCGAGTTAAGCATTTTGAGTAAGTTGCCGATTGGTTTCAGAACGGCTTGCATCAAAATTAACTATTTTTTGCCAGACATTCATTGTGGAAAAAAGGTGATTTTCTCGGCGAGTTAAGCATTTTGAGTCATTTGCCGATTGGTTTCAGAACGGCTTGCATTGAAATTTACTATTCTTTGCCAGACATTCATTGTGGAAAAAAAGTGATTTTCTCGGCGAGTTAAGCATTTTGAGTAATTTGCCGATTGGTTTCAGAACGGCTTGCATCAAAATTAACTATTTTTTGCCAGACATTGATTGTGGGAAAAAAGTGATTTTCTAGGCGAGTTAAGCATTTTGAGTAATTTGCCGATTGGTTTCAGAACTGCTTGCATCAAAATTAACTATTTTTTGCCAGACATTGATTGTGGAAAAAAAGTGATTTTCTCGGCGAGTTGGGCATTTTGAGTAATTTGCCGATCGGTTTCAGAACGGCTTGCATTGAAATTTACTATTCTTTGCCAGACATTCATTGTGGAACAAAAGTCATTTTCTCGGCGAGTGAAGCATTTTGAGTAATTTGACGATTGGTTTCAGAACGGCTTACATCAAAATTAACAATTTTCTGCCAGACATTCATTGTGGAAAAGAAGTGATTTTCTCGGCGAGTTAAGCATTTTGAGTAATTTGCCGATTGGTTTCAGAACGGCTTGCATCAAAATTAACTATTTTTTGCCAGACATTCATTGTGGAAAAAAAGTGATTTTCTCGTCGAGTTAAGCATTGTGAGCTATCTGCCGGATGGTTTGAGACCGGCTTGCATCAAAATTAACTATTTTTTGCTAGACATTCATTGTGGAAAAAAAGTGATTTTCTAGGCGAGTTATGCATTTTTAGTAATTTGCCGATTGGTTTCAGAACGGCTTGCATCAAAATTAACTATTTTTTGCCAGACATTCGTTGTGGAACAAAAGTGATTTGCTCGGCGAGTTAAGAATTTTGAGTAATTTGCCGATTGGTTTCAGAACGGCTTGCATCAAAATTAACTGTTTTTTAACCAGACATTCATTGTGGAAAAAAAAGTAATTTTCTTGGCGAGTTAAGCATTTTGAGTTATTTGCCGATTGGTTTCAGAACATCTTGCATTAAAATTAACTAATTTTTGACAGACATTCACTGTGGAAAAAAAGTGATTTTCTCGGCGAGTTAAGCATTTTGAGTAATTTACCGATTGGTTTCAGAACGGCTTGCATTGAAATTTACTATTCTTTGCCAGACATTCATTGTGGAAAAAAAGTGATTTTCTCGGCGAGTTAAGCATTTTGAGTAATTTGCCGATTGGTTTCAGAACGGCTTGCATCAAAATTAACTATTTTTTGCCAGACATTCATTGTGGAAAAAAAGTGATTCTCTCGGCGAGTTAAGCATTTTGAGTAATTTGCCGATTGGTTTCAGAACGGCTTGTATTGAAATTTTCTATTCTTTGCCAGACATTCATTGTGCAAAAAAGTGATTTTCGCGGCGAGTTAAGCATATTGAGTAATTTGCCGATTGGTTTCAGAACGGCTTGCATCAAAATTAACTATTTTTTGCCAGACATTAATTGTGGAAAAAAAGTGATTTTCTCGGCGAGTTAGGCATTTTGAGTAATTTGCCGATTGGTTTCAGAACGGCTTGCATCAAAATTAACAATTTTTTGCCAGACATTCATTGTGGGGAAAAAAGTGATTTTCCCGGCGAGTTAAGCATTTTGAGTAATTTGCCGATCGGTTTCAGAACGGCTTGCATTGAAATTTACTATTCTTTGCCAGACATTCATTGTGGAAAAAAGTGATTTTCTCGGCGAGTTAAGCATTTTGAGTAATTTGCCAATTGGTTTCAGAACGGCTTGCATTGAAATTTACTATTCTTTGCCAGCCATTCATTGTGGAGAAAGGGTGATTTTCTTGGCGAGATAGGCATTTTGAGTTATTTGCCGATTGGTTTCAGAACGGCTTGCATTGAAATTAACTATTTTTTGCCAGACATTCACTGTGGAAACTAAGTGATTTTCTCGCCGAGTTAAGCAATTTGAGTTATTTGCCGATTGGTTTCAGAACGGCTTGCATCAAAATTAAGTATTTTTTGCCAGACATTCACTGTGGAAAAAAAGTGATTTTCTCGGCGAGTTAAGCATTTTGAGTAATTTGCCGATTGGTTTCAGAACGGCTTGCATTGAAATTTACTATTCTTTGCCAGCCATTCATTGTGGAGAAAAGGTGATTCTCTTGGCGAGTTAGGCATTTTGAGGTATTTGCCGATTGGTTTCAGAACGGCTTACATCAAAATTAACAATTTTCTGCCAGACATTCATTGTGGAAAAGAAGTGATTTTCTCGGCGAGTTAAGCATTTTGAGTAATTTGCCGATTGGTTTCAGAACGGCTTGCGTTGCAATTTACTATTCTTTGCCAGACATTCATTGTCGAAAAAAAGTGATTTTCTCGGCGAGTTAAGCATTTTGAGCAATTTGCCGATTGGTTTCAGAACGGCTTGCATTGAAATTTACGATTCATTGCCAGACATTCACTTTGGAAAAAAAGTGATTTTCTCGGCGAGTTAAGCATTTTGAGTAATTTGCCGATTGGTTTCAGAACGGCTTGCATCAAAATTAACTATTTTTTGCCAGACATTCATTGTGGAAAAAAAAGTGATTTTCTCGTCGAGTTAAGCATTTTGAGCTATCTGCCGGATGGTTTGAGACCGGCTTGCATCAAAATTAACTATTTTTTGCTAGACATTTATTGTGGGAAAAAAGTGATTTTCTAGGCGAGTTAAGAATTTTGAGTAATTTGCCGATTGGTTTCAGAACGGCTTGCATCAAAATTAACTATTTTTTGCCAGACATTCATTGTGGAACAAAAGTGATTTGCTCGGCGAGTTAAGAATTTTGAGTAATTTGCCGATTGGTTTCAGAACGGCTTGCATTAAAATTAACTGTTTTTTAACCAGACATTCATTGTGGAAAAAAAGTGATTTTCTTGGCGAGTTAAGCATTTTGAGTTATTTGCCGATTGGTTTCAGAACATCTTGCATTAAAATTAACTAATTTTTGACAGACATTCACTGTGGAAAAAAAGTGATTTTATCGGCGAGTTAAGCATTTTGAGTAATTTACCGATTGGTTTCAGAACGGCTTGCATCAAAATTAACTATTTTTTGCCAGACATTCATGTCGAAAAAAGTGATTTTCTCGGCGAGATAAGTATTTTGAGTAATTTGCCGATTAGTTTCAGAACGGCTTGCATTGAAATTTACTATTCATTGCCAGACATTCATTGTGGACAAAAAGTGATTTGCTCGCGAGTTAAGCAATTTGAGTCATTTGCCGATTGGTTTCAGAACGGCTTGCATCAAAATTAACTATGTTCTGCCAGACATTCATTGTGGAAAAAAAGTGATTTTCTCGGCGAGTTAAGCATTTTGAGTAATTTGCCGATTGGTTTCAGAACGGCTTACATTGAAATTTACTATTCTTTGCCAGACATTCATTGTGGAAAAAAAGTGATTTTCTCGGCGAGTTAAGCATTTTGAGTAAATTGCCGATTGGTTTCAGAACGGCTTGCATTGAAATTTACTATTCTTTGCCAGACATTCATTGTGCAAAAAAAAAGTGATTTTCGCGGCGAGTTAAGCATATTGAGTAATTTGCCGATTGGTTTCAGAACGGCTTGCATCAAAATTAACTATTTTTTGCCAGACATTCATTGTTAAACAAAAGTGATTTTCTCGGCGAGGTAAGCATTTTGAGTAATTTGCCGATTGGTTTCAGAACGGCTTGCATCAAAATTAACTATTTTTTGCCAGACATTCATTGTGGAAAAAAGGTGATTTTCTCGGAGAGTTAAGCATTTTGAGTCATTTGCCGATTGGTTTCAGAACGGCTTGCTTTGAAATTTACTATTCTTTGCCAGACATTCATTGTGGAAAAAAAGTGATTTTCTCGGCGAGTTAAGCATATTGAGTAATTTGCCGATTGGTTTCAGAACGGCTTGCATCAAAATTAACTATTTTTTGCCAGACATTCATTGTTGAAAAGAAGTGATTTTCTCGGCGAGTTAAGCATTTTGAGTAATTTGCCGATTGGTTTCAGAACGGCTTGCATTGAAATTTACTATTCTTTGCCAGACATTCATTGTGGAAAAAAAGTGATTTTCTCGGCGAGTTAAGCATTTTGAGTAAGTTGCCGATTGGTTTCAGAACGGCTTGCATCAAAATTAACTATTTTTTGCCAGACATTCATTGTGGAAAAAAGGTGATTTTCTCGGCGAGTTAAGCATTTTGAGTCATTTGCCGATTGGTTTCAGAACGGCTTGCATTGAAATTTACTATTCTTTGCCAGACATTCATTGTGCAAAAAAAGTGATTTTCGCGGCGAGTTAAGCATATTGAGTAATTTGCCGATTGGTTTCAGAACGGCTTGCATCAAAATTAACTATTTTTTGCCAGACATTCATTGTTGAACAAAAGTGATTTTCTCGGCGAGTTAAGCATTTTGAGTCATTTGCCGATTGGTTTCAGAACGGCTTGCATTGAAAATTACTATTCTTTGCCAGACATTCATTGTGGAACAAAAGTGATTTTCTCGGCGAGTTAAGCATTTTGAGTAAGTTGCCGATTGGTTTCAGAACGGCTTGCATTGAAATTTACTATTCTTTGCCAGACATTCATTGTGGAACAAAAGTGATTTTCTCGGCGAGGTAAGCATTTTGAGTAATTTGCCGATTGGTTTCAGAACGGCTTGCATCAAAATTAACCATTTTTTGCCAGACATTCATTGTGGAAAAAAAGTGATTTTCTCGGCGAGTTAAGCATTTTGAGTAATTTGCCGATTGGTTTCAGAACGGCTTGCATTGAAATTTACTATTCTTTGCCAGACATTCATTGTGCAAAAAAGTAATTTTCGCGGCGAGTTAAGCATTTTGAGTAAATTGCCGATTGGTTTCAGAACGGCTTGCATTGAAATTTACTATTCTTTGCCAGACATTCATTGTGCAAAAAAAAGTGATTTTCGCGGCGAGTTAAGCATATTGAGTAATTTGCCGATTGGTTTCAGAACGGCTTGCATCAAAATTAACTATTTTTTGCCAGACATTCATTGTTGAACAAAAGTGATTTTCTCGGAAGGTAAGCATTTTGAGTAATTTGCCGATTGGTTTCAGAACGGCTTGCATCAAAATTAACTATTTTTTGCCAGACATTCATTGTGGAAAAAAGGTGATTTTCTCGGCGAGTTAAGCATTTTGAGTCATTTGCCGATTGGTTTCAGAACGGCTTGCATTGAAATTTACTATTCTTTGCCAGACATTCATTGTGGAAAAAAAGTGATTTTCTCGGCGAGTTAAGCATATTGAGTAATTTGCCGATTGGTTTCAGAACGGCTTGCATCAAAATTAACTATTTTTTGCCAGACATTCATTGTTGAAAAGAAGTGATTTTCTCGGCGAGTTAAGCATTTTGAGTAATTTGCCGATTGGTTTCAGAACGGCTTGCATTGAAATTTACTATTCTTTGCCAGACATTCATTGTGGAAAAAAGGTGATTTTCTCGGCGAGTTAAGCATTTTGAGTAAGTTGCCGATTGGTTTCAGAACGGCTTGCATCAAAATTAACTATTTTTTGCCAGACATTCATTGTGGAAAAAAGGTGATTTTCTCGGCGAGTTAAGCATTTTGAGTCATTTGCCGATTGGTTTCAGAACGGCTTGCATTGAAATTTACTATTCTTTGCCAGACATTCATTGTGGAACAAAAGTGATTTTCTCGGCGAGTTAAGCATTTTGAGTAAGTTGCCGATTGGTTTCAGAACGGCTTGCATCAAAATTAACTATTTTTTGCCAGACATTCATTGTGGGAAAAAAAATGATTTTCTCGGCGAGTTAAGCATTTTGAGTAATTTGCCGATTGGTTTCAGAACGGCTTGCATTGAAATTTACTATTCTTTGCCAGCCATTCATTGTGGAACAAAAGTGATTTTCTCGGCGAGGTAAGCATTTTGAGTAATTTGCCGATTGGTTTCAGAACGGCTTGCATCAAAATTAACCATTTTTTGCCAGACATTCATTGTGGAAAAAAAGTGATTTTCTCGGCGAGTTAAGCATATTGAGTAATTTGCCGATTGGTTTCAGAACGGCTTGCATCAAAATTAACTATTTTGTGCCAGACATTCATTGTTGAAAAGAAGTGATTTTCTCGGCGAGTTAAGCATTTTGAGTAATTTGCCGATTGGTTTCAGAACGGCTTGCATTGAAATTTACTATTCTTTGCCAGACATTCATTGTGGAAAAAAAGTGATTTTCTCGGCGTGTTAAGCATTTTGAGTAATTTGCCGATTTGTTTCAGAACGGCTTGCATCAAAATTAACAATTTTTTGCCAGACATTCCCTGTGGGGGAAAAAGTGATTTTCGCGGCAAGTTTAGGAATTTGAGTTATTTGCCGATTGGTTTCAGAACGGCTTGCATCAAAATTAACTATTTTTTGCCAGACATTCATTGTGGAAAAAAAGTGATTTTCTCGGCGAGTTAAGCATTTTGAGTAATTTGCCGATTGGTTTCAGAACGGCTTGCATTGAAATTTACTATTCTTTGCCAGACATTCATTGTGGAAAAAAAGTGATTTTCTCGGCGAGTTAAGCATTTTCAGTAAGTTGCCGATTGGTTTCAGAACGGCTTGCATCAAAATTAACTATTTTTTGCCAGACATTCATTGTGGAACAAAAGTGATTTGCTCGGCGAGTTAAGAATTTTGAGTAATTTGCCGATTGGTTCCAGAACGGCTTGCATCAAAATTAACTGTTTTTTAACCAGACATTCATTGTGGAAAAAAAGTGATTTTCTTGGCGAGTTAAGCATTTTGAGTTATTTGCCGATTGGTTTCAGAACATCTTGCATTAAAATTAACTAATTTTTGACAGACATTCACTGTGGAAAAAAAGTGATTTTCTCAGCGAGTTAAGCATTTTGAGTAATTTACCGATTGGTTTCAGAACGGCTTGCATTGAAATTTACTATTCTTTGCCAGACATTCATTGTGGAAAAAAAGTGATTTTCTCGGCGAGTTAAGCATTTTCAGTAATTTGCCGATTGGTTTCAGAACGGCTTGCATCAAAATTAACTTTTTTTTGCCAGACATTGAATGTGGAAAAAAAGTGATTTTCTAGGCGAGTTAAGCATTTTGATTAATTTGCCGATTGGTTTCAGAACGGCTTGCATCAAAATTAACAATTTTTTGCCAGACATTCATTATGGGGAAAAAAGTGATTTTCGCGGCGAGTTAAGGAATTTGAGTTATTTGCCGATTGGTTTCAGAACGGCTTGCATCAAAATTAACTATTTTTTGCCAGACATTCATTGTGGAAAAAAAGTGATTTTCTCGGCGAGTTAAGCATTTTGAGTAATTTGCCGATTGGTTTCAGAACGGCTTGCATTGAAAATTACTATTCTTTGCCAGACATTCATTGTGGAACACAAGTGATTTTCTCGGCGAGTTAAGCATTTTGAGCAATTTCCCGATTGGTTTCAGAACGGCTTGCATCAAAATTAACTATTTTTTGCCAGACATTCATTGTGGAAAAAAAGTGATTTTCTCGGCGAGTTAAGCATTTTGAGTAATTTGCCGATTGGTTTCAGAACGGCTTGCATTGAAATTTACTATTCTTTGCCAGACATTCATTGTGGAAAAAAAGTGATTTTCTCGGCGAGTTAAGCATTTTGAGTAATTTGCCGATTGGTTTCAGAACGGCTTGCATCAAAATTAACTATTTTTTGCCAGACATTGATTGTGGGAAAAAAAGTGATTTTCTAGGCGAGTTAAGCATTTTGAGTAATTTGCCGATTGGTTTCAGAACTGCTTGCATCAAAATTAACTATTTTTTGCCAGACATTCATTGTGGAACAAAAGTCATTTTCTCGGCGAGTGAAGCATTTTGAGTAATTTGACGATTGGTTTCAGAACGGCTTACATCAAAATTAACAATTTTCTGCCAGACATTCATTGTGGAAAAGAAGTGATTTTCTCGGCGAGTTAAGCATTTTGAGTAATTTGCCGATTGGTTTCAGAACGGCTTGCGTTGCAATTTACTATTCTTTGCCAGACATTCATTGTCGAAAAAAAGTGATTTTCTCGGCGAGTTAAGCATTTTGAGCAATTTGCCGATTGGTTTCAGAACGGCTTGCATTGAAATTTACGATTGATTGCCAGACATTCACTTTGGAAAAAAAGTGATTTTCTCGGCGAGTTAAGCATTTTGAGTAATTTGCCGATTGGTTTCAGAACGGCTTGCATCAAAATTAACTATTTTTTGCCAGACATTCATTGTGGAAAAAAAGTGATTTTCTCGTCGAGTTAAGCATTGTGAGCTATCTGCCGGATGGTTTGAGACCGGCTTGCATCAAAATTAACTAATTTTTGACAGACATTCACTGTGGAAAAAAAGTGATTTTCTCGGCGAGTTAAGCATTTTGAGTAATTTACCGATTGGTTTCAGAACGGCTTGCATTGAAATTTACTATTCTTTGCCAGACATTCATTGTGGAAAAAAAGTGATTTTCTCGGCGAGTTAAGCATTTTGAGTAATTTGCCGATTGGTTTCAGAACGGCTTGCATCAAAATTAACTATTTTTTGCCAGACATTCATTGTGGAAAAAAAGTGATTCTCTCGGCGAGTTAAGCATTTTGAGTAATTTGCCGATTGGTTTCAGAACGGCTTGCATTGAAATTTTCAATTCTTTGCCAGACATTCATTGTGCAAAAAAGTGATTTTCGCGGCGAGTTAAGCATATTGAGTAATTTGCCGATTGGTTTCAGAACGGCTTGCATCAAAATTAACTATTTTTTGCCAGACATTAATTGTGGAAAAAAAGTGATTTTCTCGGCGAGTTAGGCATTTTGAGTAATTTGCCGATTGGTTTCAGAACGGCTTGCATCAAAATTAACAATTTTTTGCCAGACATTCATTGTGGGGAAAAAAGTGATTTTCCCGGCGAGTTAAGCATTTTGAGTAATTTGCCGATCGGTTTCAGAACGGCTTGCATTGAAATTTACTATTCTTTGCCAGACATTCATTGTGGAAAAAAGTGATTTTCTCGGCGAGTTAAGCATTTTGAGTAATTTGCCAATTGGTTTCAGAACGGCTTGCATTGAAATTTACTATTCTTTGCCAGCCATTCATTGTGGAGAAAGGGTGATTTTCTTGGCGAGATAGGCATTTTGAGTTATTTGCCGATTGGTTTCAGAACGGCTTGCATTGAAATTAACTATTTTTTGCCAGACATTCACTGTGGAAACTAAGTGATTTTCTCGCCGAGTTAAGCAATTTGAGTTATTTGCCGATTGGTTTCAGAACGGCTTGCATCAAAATTAAGTATTTTTTGCCAGACATTCACTGTGGAAAAAAAGTGATTTTCTCGGCGAGTTAAGCATTTTGAGTAATTTGCCGATTGGTTTCAGAACGGCTTGCATTGAAATTTACTATTCTTTGCCAGCCATTCATTGTGGAGAAAAGGTGATTCTCTTGGCGAGTTAGGCATTTTGAGGTATTTGCCGATTGGTTTCAGAACGGCTTACATCAAAATTAACAATTTTCTGCCAGACATTCATTGTGGAAAAGAAGTGATTTTCTCGGCGAGTTAAGCATTTTGAGTAATTTGCCGATTGGTTTCAGAACGGCTTGCGTTGCAATTTACTATTCTTTGCCAGACATTCATTGTCAAAAAAAAGTGATTTTCTCGGCGAGTTAAGCATTTTGAGCAATTTGCCGATTGGTTTCAGAACGGCTTGCATTGAAATTTACGATTCATTGCCAGACATTCACTTTGGAAAAAAAGTGATTTTCTCGGCGAGTTAAGCATTTTGAGTAATTTGCCGATTGGTTTCAGAACGGCTTGCATCAAAATTAACTATTTTTTGCCAGACATTCATTGTGGAAAAAAAGTGATTTTCTCGTCGAGTTAAGCATTTTGAGCTATCTGCCGGATGGTTTGAGACCGGCTTGCATCAAAATTAACTATTTTTTGCTAGACATTCATTGTGGAAAAAAAGTGATTTTCTAGGCGAGTTAAGAATTTTGAGTAATTTGCCGATTGGTTTCAGAACGGCTTGCATCAAAATTAACTATTTTTTGCCAGACATTCATTGTGGAACAAAAGTGATTTGCTCGGCGAGTTAAGAATTTTGAGTAATTTGCCGATTGGTTTCAGAACGGCTTGCATTAAAATTAACTGTTTTTTAACCAGACATTCATTGTGGAAAAAAAGTGATTTTCTTGGCGAGTTAAGCATTTTGAGTTATTTGCCGATTGGTTTCAGAACATCTTGCATTAAAATTAACTAATTTTTGACAGACATTCACTGTGGAAAAAAAGTTATTTTATCGGCGAGTTAAGCATTTTGAGTAATTTACCGATTGGTTTCAGAACGGCTTGCATCAAAATTAACTTTTTTTTGTGAGACTTCATTGTGGAAAAAAGTGATTTTCTCGCCGAGTTAAGCATTTTGAGGTATTTGCCGATTGGTTTCAGAACGGCTTGCATCAAAATTAACTATTTTTTGCCAGACATTCATGTCGAAAAAAGTGATTTTCTCGGCGAGATAAGTATTTTGAGTAATTTGCCGATCAGTTTCAGAACGGCTTGCATTGAAATTTACTATTCATTGCCAGACATTCATTGTGGACAAAAAGTGATTTGCTCGCGAGTTAAGCAATTTGAGTCATTTGCCGATTGGTTTCAGAACGGCTTGCATCAAAATTAACTATGTTCTGCCAGACATTCATTGTGGAAAAAAAGTGATTTTCTCGGCGAGTTAAGCATTTTGAGTAATTTGCCGATTGGTTTCAGAACGGCTTACATTGAAATTTACTATTCTTTGCCAGACATTCATTGTGGAAAAAAAGTGATTTTCTCGGCGAGTTAAGCATTTTGAGTAAATTGCCGATTGGTTTCAGAACGGCTTGCATTGAAATTTACTATTCTTTGCCAGACATTCATTGTGCAAAAAAAAGTGATTTTCGCGGCGAGTTAAGCATATTGAGTAATTTGCCGATTGGTTTCAGAACGGCTTGCATCAAAATTAACTATTTTTTGCCAGACATTCATTGTTGAACAAAAGTGATTTTCTCGGCGAGGTAAGCATTTTGAGTAATTTGCCGATTGGTTTCAGAACGGCTTGCATCAAAATTAACTATTTTTTGCCAGACATTCATTGTGGAAAAAAGGTGATTTTCTCGGAGAGTTAAGCATTTTGAGTCATTTGCCGATTGGTTTCAGAACGGCTTGCTTTGAAATTTACTATTCTTTGCCAGACATTCATTGTGGAAAAAAAGTGATTTTCTCGGCGAGTTAAGCATATTGAGTAATTTGCCGATTGGTTTCAGAACGGCTTGCATCAAAATTAACTATTTTTTGCCAGACATTCATTGTTGAAAAGAAGTGATTTTCTCGGCGAGTTAAGCATTTTGAGTAATTTGCCGATTGGTTTCAGAACGGCTTGCATTGAAATTTACTATTCTTTGCCAGACATTCATTGTGGAAAAAAAGTGATTTTCTCGGCGAGTTAAGCATTTTGAGTAAGTTGCCGATTGGTTTCAGAACGGCTTGCATCAAAATTAACTATTTTTTGCCAGACATTCATTGTGGAAAAAAGGTGATTTTCTCGGCGAGTTAAGCATTTTGAGTCATTTGCCGATTGGTTTCAGAACGGCTTGCATTGAAATTTACTATTCTTTGCCAGACATTCATTGTGCAAAAAAAGTGATTTTCGCGGCGAGTTAAGCATATTGAGTAATTTGCCGATTGGTTTCAGAACGGCTTGCATCAAAATTAACTATTTTTTGCCAGACATTCATTGTTGAACAAAAGTGATTTTCTCGGCGAGTTAAGCATTTTGAGTCATTTGCCGATTGGTTTCAGAACGGCTTGCATTGAAAATTACTATTCTTTGCCAGACATTCATTGTGGAACAAAAGTGATTTTCTCGGCGAGTTAAGCATTTTGAGTAAGTTGCCGATTGGTTTCAGAACGGCTTGCATTGAAATTTACTATTCTTTGCCAGACATTCATTGTGGAACAAAAGTGATTTTCTCGGCGAGGTAAGCATTTTGAGTAATTTGCCGATTGGTTTCAGAACGGCTTGCATCAAAATTAACCATTTTTTGCCAGACATTCATTGTGGAAAAAAAGTGATTTTCTCGGCGAGTTAAGCATTTTGAGTAATTTGCCGATTGGTTTCAGAACGGCTTGCATTGAAATTTACTATTCTTTGCCAGACATTCATTGTGCAAAAAAGTAATTTTCGCGGCGAGTTAAGCATTTTGAGTAAATTGCCGATTGGTTTCAGAACGGCTTGCATTGAAATTTACTATTCTTTGCCAGACATTCATTGTGCAAAAAAAAGTGATTTTCGCGGCGAGTTAAGCATATTGAGTAATTTGCCGATTGGTTTCAGAACGGCTTGCATCAAAATTAACTATTTTTTGCCAGACATTCATTGTTGAACAAAAGTGATTTTCTCGGAAGGTAAGCATTTTGAGTAATTTGCCGATTGGTTTCAGAACGGCTTGCATCAAAATTAACTATTTTTTGCCAGACATTCATTGTGGAAAAAAGGTGATTTTCTCGGCGAGTTAAGCATTTTGAGTCATTTGCCGATTGGTTTCAGAACGGCTTGCATTGAAATTTACTATTCTTTGCCAGACATTCATTGTGGAAAAAAAGTGATTTTCTCGGCGAGTTAAGCATATTGAGTAATTTGCCGATTGGTTTCAGAACGGCTTGCATCAAAATTAACTATTTTTTGCCAGACATTCATTGTTGAAAAGAAGTGATTTTCTCGGCGAGTTAAGCATTTTGAGTAATTTGCCGATTGGTTTCAGAACGGCTTGCATTGAAATTTACTGTTCTTTGCCAGACATTCATTGTGGAAAAAAAGTGATTTTCTCGGCGAGTTAAGCATTTTGAGTAAGTTGCCGATTGGTTTCAGAACGGCTTGCATCAAAATTAACTATTTTTTGCCAGACATTCATTGTGGAAAAAAGGTGATTTTCTCGGCGAGTTAAGCATTTTGAGTCATTTGCGGATTGGTTTCAGAACGGCTTGCATTGAAATTTACTATTCTTTGCCAGACATTCATTGTGGAACAAAAGTGATTTTCTCGGCGAGTTAAGCATTTTGAGTAAGTTGCCGATTGGTTTCAGAACGGCTTGCATCAAAATTAACTATTTTTTGCCAGACATTCATTGTGGGAAAAAAAATGATTTTCTCGGCGAGTTAAGCATTTTGAGTAATTTGCCGATTGGTTTCAGAACGGCTTGCATTGAAATTTACTATTCTTTGCCAGACATTCATTGTGGAACAAAAGTGATTTTCTCGGCGAGGTAAGCATTTTGAGTAATTTGCCGATTGGTTTCAGAACGGCTTGCATCAAAATTAACTATTTTTTGCCAGACATTCATTGTGGAAAAAAAGTGATTTTCTCGGCGAGTTAAGCATATTGAGTAATTTGCCGATTGGTTTCAGAACGGCTTGCATCAAAATTAACTATTTTGTGCCAGACATTCATTGTTGAAAATAAGTGATTTTCTCGGCGAGTTAAGCATTTTGAGTAATTTGCCGATTGGTTTCAGAACGGCTTGCATTGAAATTTACTATTCTTTGCCAGACATTCATTGTGGAAAAAAAGTGATTTTCTCGGCGAGTTAAGCATTTTGAGTAAGTTGCCGATTGGTTTCAGAACGGCTTGCATCAAAATTAACTATTTTTTGCCAGACATTCATTGTGGAAAAAAGGTGATTTTCTCGGCGAGTTAAGCATTTTGAGTCATTTGCCGATTGGTTTCAGAACGGCTTGCATTGAAATTTACTATTCTTTGCCAGACATTCATTGTGGAAGAAAAGTGATTTTCTCGGCGAGTTAAGCATTTTGAGTAAGTTGCCGATTGGTTTCAGAACGGCTTGCATCAAAATTAACTATTTTTTGCCAGACATTCATTGTGGGAAAAAAAATGATTTTCTCGGCGAGTTAAGCATTTTGAGTAATTTGCCGATTGGTTTCAGAACGGCTTGCATTGAAATTTACTATTCTTTGCCAGACATTCATTGTGGAACAAAAGTGATTTTCTCGGCGAGGTAAGCATTTTGAGTAATTTGCCGATTGGTTTCAGAACGGCTTGCATCAAAATTAACCATTTTTTGCCAGACATTCATTGTGGAAAAAAAGTGATTTTCTCGGCGAGTTAAGCATTTTGAGTAATTTGCCGATTGGTTTCAGAACGGCTTGCATTGAAATTTACTATTCTTTGCCAGACATTCATTGTGCAAAAAAGTAATTTTCGCGGCGAGGTATGCATATTGAGTCATTTGCCGATTGGTTTCAGAACCGCTTGCATCAAAATTAACTATTTTTTGCCAGACATTCATTGTTGAACAAAAGTGATTTTCTCGGCGTGTTAAGCATTTTGAGTAATTTGCCGATTTGTTTCAGAACGGCTTGCATCAAAATTAACAATTTTTTGCCAGACATTCACTGTGGGGGAAAAAGTGATTTTCGCGGCAAATTTAGGAATTTGAGTTATTTGCCGATTGGTTTCAGAACGGCTTGCATCAAAATTAACTATTTTTTGCCAGACATTCATTGTGGAAAAAAAGTGATTTTCTCGGCGAGTTAAGCATTTTGAGTAATTTGCCGATTGGTTTCAGAACGGCTTGCATTGAAATTTACTATTCTTTGCCAGACATTCATTGTGGAAAAAAAGTGATTTTCTCGGCGAGTTAAGCATTTTCAGTAATTTGCCGATTGGTTTCAGAACGGCTTGCATCAAAATTAACTATTTTTTGCCAGACATTGAATGTGGAAAAAAAGTGATTTTCTAGGCGAGTTAAGCATTTTGAGTAATTTGCCGATTGGTTTCAGAACTGCTTGCATCAAAATTAACTATTTTTTGCCAGACATTGATTGTGGAAAAAAGTGATTTTCTCGGCGAGTTGGGCATTTTGAGTAATTTGCCGATTGGTTTCAGAACGGCTTGCATCAAAATTAACTATTTTTTGCCAGACATTCATTATGGGGAAAAAAGTGATTTTCGCGGCGAGTTAAGGAATTTGAGTTATTTGCCGATTGGTTTCAGAACGGCTTGCATCAAAATTAACTATTTTTTGCCAGACATTCATTGTGGAAAAAAAGTGATTTTCTCGGCGAGTTAAGCATTTTGAGTAATTTGCCGATTGGTTTCAGAACGGCTTGCATTGAAAATTACTATTCTTTGCCAGACATTCATTGTGGAACACAAGTGATTTTCTCGGCGAGTTAAGCATTTTGAGCAATTTCCCGATTGGTTTCAGAACGGCTTGCATCAAAATTAACTATTTTTTGCCATACATTCATTGTGGAAAAAAAGTGATTTTCTCGGCGAGTTAAGCATTTTGAGTAATTTGCCGATTGGTTTCAGAACGGCTTGCATTGAAATTTACTATTCTTTGCCAGACATTCATTGTGGAAAAAAAGTGATTTTCTCGGCGAGTTAAGCATTTTGAGTAATTTGCCGATTGGTTTCAGAACGGCTTGCATCAAAATTAACTATTTTTTGCCAGACATTGATTGTGGGAAAAAAAGTGATTTTCTAGGCGAGTTAAGCATTTTGAGTAATTTGCCGATTGGTTTCAGAACTGCTTGCATCAAAATTAACTATTTTTTGCCAGACATTGATTGTGGAAAAAAAGTGATTTTCTCGGCGATTTGGGCATTTTGAGTAATTTGCCGATCGGTTTCAGAACGGCTTGAATTGAAATTTACTATTTTTGCCAGACATTCATTGTGGAACAAAAGTCATTTCCTCGGCGAGTGAAGCATTTTGAGTAATTTGACGATTGGTTTCAGAACGGCTTACATCAAAATTAACAATTTTCTGCCAGATATTCATTGTGGAAAAGAAGTGATTTTCTCGGCGAGTTAAGCATTTTGAGTAATTTGCCGATTGGTTTCAGAACGGCTTGCGTTGAAATTTACTATTCTTTGCCAGACATTCATTGTGGAACAAAAGTGATTTTCTCGGCGAGTTGAGCATTTTCAGTAAGTTGCCGATTGGTTTCAGAACGGCTTGCATCAAAATTAACTATTTTTTGCCAGACATTCATTGTGGAACAAAAGTGATTTGCTCGGCGAGTTAAGAATTTTGAGTAATTTGCCGATTGGTTCCAGAACGGCTTGCATCAAAATTAACTGTTTTTTAACCAGACATTCATTGTGGAAAAAAAGTGATTTTCTTGGCGAGGTAAGCATTTTGAGTTATTTGCCGATTGGTTTCAGAACATCTTGCATTAAAATTAACTAATTTTTGACAGACATTCACTGTGGAAAAAAAGTGATTTTCTGGGCGAGTTAAGCATTTTGAGTAATTTACTGATTGGTTTCAGAACGGCTTGCATTGAAATTTACTATTCTTTGCCAGACATTCATTGTGGAAAAAAAGTGATTTTCTCGGCGAGTTAAGCATTTTGAGTAATTTGCCGATTGGTTTCAGAACGGCTTGCATCAAAATTAACTATTTTTTGCCAGACATTGAATGTGGAAAAAAAGTGATTTTCTAGGCGAGTTAAGCATTTTGAGTAATTTGCCGATTGGTTTCAGAACTGCTTGCATCGAAATTAACTATTTTTTGCCAGACATTGATTGTGGAAAAAAGTGATTTTCTCGGCGAGTTAGGCATTTTGAGTAATTTGCCGATTGGTTTCAGAACGGCTTGCATCAAAATTAACAATTTTTTGCCAGACATTCATTATGGGGGAAAAAGTGATTTTCGCGGCGAGTTAAGGAATTTGAGTTATTTGCCGATTGGTTTCAGAACGGCTTGCATCAAAATTAACTATTTTTTGCCAGACATTCATTGTGGAAAAAAAGTGATTTTCTCGGCGAGTTAAGCATTTTGAGTAATTTGCCGATTGGTTTCAGAACGGCTTGCATTGAAAATTACTATTCTTTGCCAGACATTCATTGTGGAACACAAGTGATTTTCTCGGCGAGTTAAGCATTTTGAGCAATTTCCCGATTGGTTTCAGAACGGCTTGCATCAAAATTAACTATTTTTTGCCAGACATTCATTGTGGAAAAAAAGTGATTTTCTCGGCGAGTTAAGCATTTTGAGTAATTTGCCGATTGGTTTCAGAACGGCTTGCATTGAAATTTACTATTCTTTGCCAGACATTCATTGTGGAAAAAAAGTGATTTTCTCGGCGAGTTAAGCATTTTGAGTAATTTGCCGATTGGTTTCAGAACGGCTTGCATCAAAATTAACTATTCTTTGCCAGACATTCATTGTGGAACAAAAGTGATTTTCTCGGCGAGTTAAGCATTTTGAGTAAGTTGCCGATTGGTTTCAGAACGGCTTGCATCAAAATTAACTATTTTTTGCCAGACATTCATTGTGGGAAAAAAAATGATTTTCTCGGCGAGTTAAGCATTTTGAGTAATTTGCCGATTGGTTTCAGAACGGCTTGCATTGAAATTTACTATTCTTTGCCAGACATTCATTGTGGAACAAAAGTGATTTTCTCGGCGAGGTAAGCATTTTGAGTAATTTGCCGATTGGTTTCAGAACGGCTTGCATCAAAATTAACCATTTTTTGCCAGACATTCATTGTGGAAAAAAAGTGATTTTCTCGGCGAGTTAAGCATTTTGAGTAATTTGCCGATTGGTTTCAGAACGGCTTGCATTGAAATTTACTATTCTTTGCCAGACATTCATTGTGCAAAAAAGTAATTTTCGCGGCGAGTTATGCATATTGAGTCATTTGCCGATTGGTTTCAGAACCGCTTGCATCAAAATTAACTATTTTTTGCCAGACATTCATTGTTGAACAAAAGTGATTTTCTCGGCGTGTTAAGCATTTTGAGTAATTTGCCGATTTGTTTCAGAACGGCTTGCATCAAAATTAACAATTTTTTGCCAGACATTCACTGTGGGGGAAAAAGTGATTTTCGCGGCAAGTTTAGGAATTTGAGTTATTTGCCGATTGGTTTCAGAACGGCTTGCATCAAAATTAACTATTTTTTGCCAGACATTCATTGTGGAAAAAAAGTGATTTTCTCGGCGAGTTAAGCATTTTGAGTAATTTGCCGATTGGTTTCAGAACGGCTTGCATTGAAATTTACTATTCTTTGCCAGACATTCATTGTGGAAAAAAAGTGATTTTCTCGGCGAGTTAAGCATTTTCAGTAAGTTGCCGATTGGTTTCAGAACGGCTTGCATCAAAATTAACTATTTTTTGCCAGACATTCATTGTGGAACAAAAGTGATTTGCTCGGCGAGTTAAGAATTTTGAGTAATTTGCCGATTGGTTCCAGAACGGCTTGCATCAAAATTAACTGTTTTTTAACCAGACATTCATTGTGGAAAAAAAGTGATTTTCTTGGCGAGTTAAGCATTTTGAGTTATTTGCCGATTGGTTTCAGAACATCTTGCATTAAAATTAACTAATTTTTGACAGACATTCACTGTGGAAAAAGAGTGATTTTCTCGGCGAGTTAAGCATTTTGAGTAATTTACCGATTGGTTTCAGAACGGCTTGCATTGAAATTTACTATTCTTTGCCAGACATTCATTGTGGAAAAAAAGTGATTTTCTCGGCGAGTTAAGCATTTTCAGTAATTTGCCGATTGGTTTCAGAACGGCTTGCATCAAAATTAACTATTTTTTGCCAGACATTGAATGTGGAAAAAAAGTGATTTTCTAGGCGAGTTAAGCATTTTGAGTAATTTGCCGATTGGTTTCAGAACTGCTTGCATCAAAATTAACTATTTTTTGCCAGACATTGATTGTGGAAAAAAGTGATTTTCTCGGCGAGTTGGGCATTTTGAGTAATTTGCCGATTGGTTTCAGAACGGCTTGCATCAAAATTAACTATTTTTTGCCAGACATTCATTATGGGGAAAAAAGTGATTTTCGCGGCGAGTTAAGGAATTTCAGTTATTTGCCGATTGGTTTCAGAACGGCTTGCATCAAAATTAACTATTTTTTGCCAGACATTCATTGTGGAAAAAAAGTGATTTTCTCGGCGAGTTAAGCATTTTGAGCAATTTCCCGATTGGTTTCAGAACGGCTTGCATCAAAATTAACTATTTTTTGCCATACATTCATTGTGGAAAAAAAGTGATTTTCTCGGCGAGTTAAGCATTTTGAGTAATTTGCCGATTGGTTTCAGAACGGCTTGCATTGAAATTTACTATTCTTTGCCAGACATTCGTTGTGGAAAAAAAGTGATTTTCTCGGCGAGTTAAGCATTTTGAGTAATTTGCCGATTGGTTTCAGAACGGCTTGCATCAAAATTAACTATTTTTTGCCAGACATTGATTGTGGGAAAAAAAGTGATTTTCTAGGCGAGTTAAGCATTTTGAGTAATTTGCCGATTTGTTTCAGAACTGCTTGCATCAAAATTAACTATTTTTTGCCAGACATTGATTGTGGAAAAAAAGTGATTTTCTCGGCGAGTTGGGCATTTTGAGTAATTTGCCGATCGGTTTCAGAACGGCTTGCATTGAAATTTACTATTTTTGCCAGACATTCATTGTGGAACAAAAGTCATTTCCTCGGCGAGTGAAGCATTTTGAGTAATTTGACGATTGGTTTCAGAACGGCTTACATCAAAATTAACAATTTTCTGCCAGACATTCATTGTGGAAAAGAAGTGATTTTCTCGGCGAGTTAAGCATTTTGAGTAATTTGCCGATTGGTTTCAGAACGGCTTGCGTTGAAATTTACTATTCTTTGCCAGACATTCATTGTGGAAAAAAAGTGATTTTCTCGGCGAGTTGAGCATTTTCAGTAAGTTGCCGATTGGTTTCAGAACGGCTTGCATCAAAATTAACTATTTTTTGCCAGACATTCATTGTGGAACAAAAGTGATTTGCTCGGCGAGTTAAGAATTTTGAGTAATTTGCCGATTGGTTCCAGAACGGCTTGCATCAAAATTAACTGTTTTTTAACCAGACATTCATTGTGGAAAAAAAGTGATTTTCTTGGCGAGTTAAGCATTTTGAGTTATTTGCCGATTGGTTTCAGAACATCTTGCATTAAAATTAACTAATTTTTGACAGACATTCACTGTGGAAAAAAAGTGATTTTCTCGGCGAGTTAAGCATTTTGAGTAATTTACTGATTGGTTTCAGAACGGCTTGCATTGAAATTTACTATTCTTTGCCAGACATTCATTGTGGAAAAAAAGTGATTTTCTCGGCGAGTTAAGCATTTTGAGTAATTTGCCGATTGGTTTCAGAACGGCTTGCATCAAAATTAACTATTTTTTGCCAGACATTGAATGTGGAAAAAAAGTGATTTTCTAGGCGAGTTAAGCATTTTGAGTAATTTGCCGATTGGTTTCAGAACTGCTTGCATCAAAATTAACTATTTTTTGCCAGACATTGATTGTGGAAAAAAGTGATTTTCTCGGCGAGTTAGGCATTTTGAGTAATTTGCCGATTGGTTTCAGAACGGCTTGCATCAAAATTAACAATTTTTTGCCAGACATTCATTATGGGGGAAAAAGTGATTTTCGCGGCGAGTTAAGGAATTTGAGTTATTTGCCGATTGGTTTCAGAACGGCTTGCATCAAAATTAACTATTTTTTGCCAGACATTCATTGTGGAAAAAAAGTGATTTTCTCGGCGAGTTAAGCATTTTGAGTAATTTGCCGATTGGTTTCAGAACGGCTTGCATTGAAAATTACTATTCTTTGCCAGACATTCATTGTGGAACACAAGTGATTTTCTCGGCGAGTTAAGCATTTTGAGCAATTTCCCGATTGGTTTCAGAACGGCTTGCATCAAAATTAACTATTTTTTGCCAGACATTCATTGTGGAAAAAAAGTGATTTTCTCGGCGAGTTAAGCATTTTGAGTAATTTGCCGATTGGTTTCAGAACGGCTTGCATTGAAATTTACTATTCTTTGCCAGACATTCATTGTGGAAAAAAAGTGATTTTCTCGGCGAGTTAAGCATTTTGAGTAATTTGCCGATTGGTTTCAGAACGGCTTGCATCAAAATTAACTATTTTTTGCCAGACATTGATTGTGGGAAAAAAAGTGATTTTCTAGGCAGTTAAGCATTTTGAGTAATTTGCCGATTGGTTTCAGAACTGCTTGCATCAAAATTAACTATTTTTTGCCAGACATTGATTGTGGAAAAAAAGTGATTTACTCGGCGAGTTGGGCATTTTGAGTAATTTGCCGATCGGTTTCAGAACGGCTTGCATTGAAATTTACTATTCTTTGCCAGACATTCATTGTGGAACAAAAGTCATTTTCTCGGCGAGTGAAGCATTTTGAGTAATTTGACGATTGGTTTCAGAACGGCTTACATCAAAATTAACAATTTTCTGCCAGCATTCATTGTGGAAAAGAAGTGATTTTCTCGGCGAGTTAAGCATTTTGAGTAATTTGCCGATTGGTTTCAGAACGGCTTGCGTTGCAATTGACTATTCTTTGCCAGACATTCATTGTCGAAAAAAAGTGATTTTCTCGGCGAGTTAAGCATTTTGAGCAATTTGCCGATTGGTTTCAGAACGGCTTGCATTGAAATTTACGATTCATTGCCAGACATTCACTTTGGAAAAAAAGTGATTTTCTCGGCGAGTTAAGCATTTTGAGTAATTTGCCGATTGGTTTCAGAACGGCTTGCATCAAAATTAACTATTTTTTGCCAGACATTCATTGTGGAAAAAAAGTGATTTTCTCGTCGAGTTAAGCATTGTGAGCTATCTGCCGGATGGTTTGAGACCGGCTTGCATCAAAATTAACTATTTTTTGCTAGACATTCATTGTGGAAAAAAAGTGATTTTCTAAGCGAGTTATGCATTTTGAGTAATTTGCCGATTGGTTTCAGAACGGCTTGCATCAAAATTAACTATTTTTTGCCAGACATTCACTGTGGAAAAAAAGTGATTTTCTCGGCGAGTTAAGCATTTTGAGTAATTTACCGATTGGTTTCAGAACGGCTTGCATTGAAATTTACTATTCTTTGCCAGACATTCATTGTGGAAAAAAAGTGATTTTCTCGGCGAGTTAAGCATTTTGAGTAATTTGCCGATTGGTTTCAGAACGGCTTGCATCAAAATTAACTATTTTTTGCCAGACATTCATTGTGGAAAAAAAGTGATTCTCTCGGCGAGTTAAGCATTTTCAGTAATTTGCCGATTGGTTTCAGAACGGCTTGCATTGAAATTTACTATTCTTTGCCAGACATTCATTGTGCAAAAAAGTGATTTTCGCGGCGAGTTAAGCATATTGAGTAATTTGCCGATTGGTTTCAGAACGGCTTGCATCAAAATTAACTATTTTTTGCCAGACATTAATTGTGGAAAAAAAGTGATTTTCTCGGCGAGTTAGGCATTTTGAGTAATTTGCCGATTGGTTTCAGAACGGCTTGCATCAAAATTAACAATTTTTTGCCAGACATTCATTGTGGGGAAAAAAGTGATTTTCCCGGCGAGTTAAGCATTTTGAGTAATTTGCCGATTGGTTTCAGAACGGCTTGCATTGAAATTTACTATTCTTTGCCAGACATTCATTGTGGAAAAAAGTGATTTTCTCGGCGAGTTAAGCATTTTGAGTAATTTGCCAATTGGTTTCAGAACGGCTTGCATTGAAATTTACTATTCTTTGCCAGCCATTCAATGTGGAGAAAAGGTGATTTTCTTGGCGAGTTAGGCATTTTGAGTTATTTGCCGATTGGTTTCAGAACGGCTTGCATTGAAATTAACTATTTTTTGCCAGACATTCACTGTGGAAACTAAGTGATTTTCTCGCCGAGTTAAGCAATTTGAGGTATTTGCCGATTGGTTTCAGAACGGCTTGCATCAAAATTAAGTATTTTTTGCGAGATATTCACTGTGGAAAAAAAGTGATTTTCTCGGCGAGTTAAGCATTTTGAGTAATTTGCCGATTGGTTTCAGAACGGCTTGCATTGAAATTTACTATTCTTTGCCAGCCATTCATTGTGGAGAAAAGGTGATTCTCTTGGCGAGTTAGGCATTTTGAGGTATTTGCCGATTGGTTTCAGAACGGCTTGCATTGAAAATTACTATTCTTTGCCAGACATTCATTGTGGAACACAAGTGATTTTCTCGGCGAGTTAAGCATTTTGAGCAATTTCCCGATTGGTTTCAGAACGGCTTGCATCAAAATTAACTATTTTTTGCCAGACATTCATTGTGGAAAAAAAGTGATTTTCTCGGCGAGTTAAGCATTTTGAGTAATTTGCCGATTGGTTTCAGAACGGCTTGCATTGAAATTTACTATTCTTTGCCAGACATTCATTGTGGAAAAAAAGTGATTTTCTCGGCGAGTTAAGCATTTTGAGTAATTTGCCGATTGGTTTCAGAACGGCTTGCATCAAAATTAACTATTTTTTGCCAGACATTGATTGTGGAAAAAAGTGATTTTCTCGGCGAGTTGGGCATTTTGAGTAATTTGCCGATCGGTTTCAGAACGGCTTGCATTGAAATTTACTATTCTTTGCCAGACATTCATTGTGGAACAAAAGTCATTTTCTCGGCGAGTGAAGCATTTTGAGTAATTTGCCGATTGGTTTCAGAACGGCTTGCATCAAAATTAACTATTTTTTGCCAGACATTCGTTGTGGAACAAAAGTGATTTGCTCGGCGAGTTAAGAATTTTGAGTAATTTGCCGATTGGTTTCAGAACGGCTTGCATCAAAATTAACTGTTTTTTAACCAGACATTCATTGTGGAAAAAAAGTGATTTTCTTGGCGAGTTAAGCATTTTGAGTTATTTCTCGATTGGTTTCAGAACATCTTGCATTAAAATTAACTAATTTTTGACAGACATTCACTGTGGAAAAAAAGTGATTTTCTCGGCGAGTTAAGCATTTTGAGTAATTTACCGATTGGTTTCAGAACGGCTTGCATTGAAATTTACTATTCTTTGCCAGACATTCATTGTGGAAAAAAAGTGATTTTCTCGGTGAGTTAAGCATTTTGAGTAATTTGCCGATTGGTTTCAGAACGGCTTGCATCAAAATTAACTATTTTTTGCCAGACATTCATTGTGGAAAAAAAGTGATTCTCTCGGCGAGTTAAGCATTTTCAGTAATTTGCCGATTGGTTTCAGAACGGCTTGCATTGAAATTTACTATTCTTTGCCAGACATTCATTGTGCAAAAAAGTGATTTTCGCGGCGAGTTAAGCATATTGAGTAATTTGCCGATTGGTTTCAGAACGGCTTGCATCAAAATTAACTATTTTTTGCCAGACATTAATTGTGGAAAAAAAGTGATTTTCTCGGCGAGTTAGGCATTTTGAGTAATTTGCCGATTGGTTTCAGAACGGCTTGCATCAAAATTAACAATTTTTTGCCAGACATTCATTGTGGGGAAAAAAGTGATTTTCCCGGCGAGTTAAGCATTTTGAGTAATTGGCCGATTGGTTTCAGAACGGCTTGCATTGAAATTTACTATTCTTTGCCAGACATTCATTGTGGAAAAAAGTGATTTTCTCGGCGAGTTAAGCATTTTGAGTAATTTGCCGATTGGTTTCAGAACGGCTTGCATTGAAATTTACTATTCTTTGCCAGCCATTCATTGTGGAGAAAAGGTGATTCTCTTGGCGAGTTAGGCATTTTGAGGTATTTGCCGATTGGTTTCAGAACGGCTTACATCAAAATTAACAATTTTCTGCCAGACATTCATTGTGGAAAAGAAGTGATTTTCTCGGCGAGTTAAGCATTTTGAGTAATTTGCCGATTGGTTTCAGAACGGCTTGCGTTGCAATTTACTATTCTTTGCCAGACATCCATTGTCGAAAAAAAGTGATTTTCTCGGCGAGTTAAGCATTTTGAGCAATTTGCCGATTGGTTTCAGAACGGCTTGCATTGAAATTTACGATTCATTGCCAGACATTCACTTTGGAAAAAAAGTGATTTTCTCGGCGAGTTATGCATTTTGAGTAATTTGCCGATTGGTTTCAGAACGGCTTGCATCAAAATTAACTATTTTTTGCCAGACATTCATTGTGGAAAAAAAGTGATTTTCTCGTCGAGTTAAGCATTTTGAGTAATTTGCCGATTGGTTTCAGAACGGCTTGCATCAAAATTAACTATTTTTTGCAAGACATTCATTGTGGAACAAAAGTGATTTGCTCGGCGAGTTAAGAATTTTGAGTAATTTGCCGATTGGTTTCAGAACGGCTTGCATTAAAATTAACTGTTTTTTAACCAGACATTCATTGTGGAAAAAAAGTGATTTTCTTGGCGAGTTAAGCATTTTGAGTTATTTGCCGATTGGTTTCAGAACGGCTTGCATCAAAATTAACTTTTTTTTGTCAGACTTCATTGTGGAAAAAAAGTGATTTTCTCGCCGAGTTAAGCATTTTGAGGTATTTGCCGATTGGTTTCAGAACGGCTTGCATCAAAATTAACTATTTTTTGCCAGACATTCATGTGGAAAAAAGTGATTTTCTCGGCGAGATAAGTATTTTGAGTAATTTGCCGATTAGTTTCAGAACGGCTTGCATTGAAATTTACTATTCATTGCCAGACATTCATTGTGGACAAAAAGTGATTTGCTCGCGAGTTAAGCAATTTGAGTCATTTGCCGATTGGTTTCAGAACGGCTTGCATCAAAATTAACTATGTTCTGCCAGACATTCATTGTGGAAAAAAGGTGATTTTCTCGGGGAGTAAAGCATTTTGAGTAATTTGCCGATTGGTTTCAGAACGGCTTACATTGAAATTTACTATTCTTTGCCAGACATTCATTGTGGAAAAAAAGTGATTTTCTCGGCGAGTTAAGCATTTTGAGTAATTTGCCGATTGGTTTCAGAACGGCTTGCATTGAAATTTAATATTCTTTGCCAGCCATTCATTGTGGAGAAAAGGTGATTTTCTTGGCGAGTTAGGCATTTTGAGTTATTTGCCGATTGGTTTCAGAATGGCTTGCATTGAAATTAACTATTTTTTGCCAGGCATTCACTGTGGAAACTAAGTGATTTTCTCGGCGAGTGAAGCAATTTGAGTTTTTTGCCGATTGGTTTCAGAACGGCTTGCATCAAAATTAAGTATTTTTTGCCAGACATTCACTGTGGAAAAAAAGTGATTTTCTCGGCGAGTTAAGCATTTTGAGTAATTTGCCAATTGGTTTCAGAACGGCTTGCATTGAAATTTACTATTCTTTGCCAGCCATTCATTGTGGAGAAAAGGTGATTCTCTTGGCGAGTTAGGCATTTTGAGGTATTTGCCGATTGGTTTCAGAACGGCTTACATCAAAATTAACAATTTTCTGCCAGACATTCATTGTGGAAAAGAAGTGATTTTCTCGGCGAGTTAAGCATTTTGAGTAATTTGCCGATTGGTTTCAGAACGGCTTGCGTTGCAATTTACTATTCTTTGCCAGACATTCATTGTCGAAAAAAAGTGATTTTCTCGGCGAGTTAAGCATTTTGAGCAATTTGCCGATTGGTTTCAGAACGGCTTGCATTGAAATTTACGATTCATTGCCAGACATTCACTTTGGAAAAAAAGTGATTTTCTCGGCGAGTTAAGCATTTTGAGTAATTTGCCGATTGGTTTCAGAACGGCTTGCATCAAAATTAACTATTTTTTGCCAGACATTCATTGTGGAAAAAAAGTGATTTTCTCGTCGAGTTAAGCATTTTGAGCTATCTGCCGGATGGTTTGAGACCGGCTTGCATCAAAATTAACTATTTTTTGCTAGACATTCATTGTGGAAAAAAGTGATTTTCTAGGCGAGTTAAGCATTTTGAGTAATTTGCCGATTGGTTTCAGAACGGCTTGCATCAAAATTAACTATTTTTTGCCAGACATTCATTGTGAAACAAAAGTGATTTGCTCGGCGAGTTAAGAATTTTGAGTAATTTGCCGATTGGTTTCAGAACGGCTTGCATTAAAATTAACTGTTTTTTAACCAGACATTCATTGTGGAAAAAAAGTGATTTTCTTGGCGAGTTAAGCATTTTGAGTTATTTGCCGATTGGTTTCAGAACATCTTGCATTAAAATTAACTAATTTTTGACAGACATTCACTTTGGAAAAAAATGATTTTATCGGCGAGTTAAGCATTTTGAGTAATTTACCGATTGGTTTCAGAACGGCTTGCATCAAAATTAACTTTTTTTTGTCAGACTTCATTGTGGAAAAAAAGTGATTTTCTCGCCGAGTTAAGCATTTTGAGGTATTTGCCGATTGGTTTCAGAACGGCTTGCATCAAAATTAACTATTTTTTGCCAGACATTCATGTGGAAAAAAGTGATTTTCTCGGCCAGATAAGTATTTTGAGTAATTTGCCGATTGGTTTCAGAACGGCTTGCATTGAAATTTAATATTCTTTGCCAGCCATTCATTGTGGAGAAAAGGTGATTTTCTTGGCGAGTTAGGCATTTTGAGTTATTTGCCGATTGGTTTCAGAACGGCTTACATCAAAATTAACAATTTTCTGCCAGACATTCATTGTGGAAAAGAAGTGATTTTCTCGGCGAATTAAGCATTTTGAGTAATTTGCCGATTGGTTTCAGAACGGCTTGCGTTGCAATTTACTATTCTTTGCCAGACATTCATTGTGGAAGAAAGGTGATTTTATCGGCGAGTTAAGCATTTTGAGTAATTTGCCGATTGGTTTCAGAACGGCTTGCATCAAAATTAACTATTTTTTGCCAGACATTCATTGTGGAACAAAAGTGATTTGCTCGGCGAGTTAAGAATTTTGAGTAATTTGCCGATTGGTTTCAGAACGGCTTGCATCAAAATTAACTGTTTTTTAACCAGACATTCATTGTGGAAAAAAAGTGATTTTCTTGGCGGGTTAAGCATTTTGTGTTATTTGCCGATTGGTTTCAGAACATCTTGCATTAAAATTTACTAATTTGTGACAGACATTCACTGTGGAAAAAAAGTGATTTTCTCGGCGAGTTAAGCATTTTGAGTAATTTACCGATTGGTTTCAGAACGGCTTGCATCAAAATTAACTATTTTTTGCCAGACTTCATTGTGGAAAAAAAGTGATTTTCTCGCCGAGTTAAGCATTTTGAGGTAATTGCCGATTGGTTTCAGAACGACTTGCATCAAAATTAACTATTTTTTGCCAGACATTCATGTGGAAAAAAGTGATTTTCTCGCCGAGATAAGTATTTTGAGTAATTTGCCGATTGGTTTCAGAACGGCTTGCATTGAAATTTACTATTCATTGCCAGACATTCATTGGGGACAAAAAGTGATTTGCTCGCGAGTTAAGCAATTTGAGTCATTTGCCGATTGGTTTCAGAACGGCTTGCATCAAAATTAACTATGTTCTGCCAGACATTCATTGTGGAAAAAAAGTGATTTTCTCGGCGAGTTAAGCATTTTGAGTAATTTGCCGATTGGTTTCAGAACGGCTTACATTGAAATTTACTATTCTTTGCCAGACATTCATTGTGGAAAAAAAGTGATTTTCTCGGCGAGTTAAGCATTTTGAGTAATTTGCCGATTGGTTTCAGAACGGCTTGCATTGAAATTTACTATTCTTTGCCAGACATTCATTGTGGAAAAAAAGCGATTTTCTCGGCGAGTTAAGCAATTTGAGTTATTTGCCGATTGGTTTCAGAACATCTTGCATTAAAATTAACTATTTTTTGCCAGACATTCACCGTGGAAACAAAGTGATTTTCTCGGCGAGATAAGCAATTTGAGTTATTTGCCGATTTGTTTCAGAACATCTTGCATTATTATTAACTATTTTTTGCCAGACATTCACTGTGGAAAAAAAGTGATTTTCTCGGCGAGTTAAGCATTTTGAGTAATTTACCGATTGGTTTCAGAACGGCTTGCATCAAAATTAACTATTTTTTGCCAGACTTCATTGTGGAAAAAAAGTGATTTTCTCGGCGAGGTAAGCATTTTGAGTAATTTACCGATTGGTTTCAGAACGGCATGCATCAAAATTAACTATTTTTTGCCAGACATTCATTGTGGAAAAAAGTGATTTTCTCGGCGAGTTAAGCATTTTGAGTAATTTGCCGATTGGTTTCAGAACGGCTTGCATTGAAATTAACTATTTTTTGCCAGACATTCATTGTGGAAAAAAAATGATTTTCTCGGCGAGTTAAGCATTTTGAGTTATTTGCCGATTGGTTTCAGAACATCTTGCAATAAAATTAACTATTTTTGCCAGACATTCATTGTGGAAAAAAAGTGATTTTCTCGGCGAGTTAAGCATTTTGAGTTATTTGCCGATTGGTTTCAGAACATCTTGCAATAAAATTAATTATTTTTTGCCAGACATTCACTGTGGAAACAAAGTGATTTTCTCGGCGAGTTAAGCAATTTGAGTTTTTTGCCGATTTGTTTCAGAACATCTTGCATTAAAATTAACTATTTTTTGCCAGACATTCACTATGGAAAAAAAGTGATTTTCTCGGCGAGTTAAGCATTTTGAGTTATTTGCCGATTGGTTTCAGAACATCTTGCATTAAAATTAACTATTTTTTGCCAGACATTCACTGTGGAAATAAACTGATTTTCTCGGCGAGTTAAGCAATTTGAGTTATTTGCCGATCTGTTTCCAAACATCTTGCATTAAAATTAACTATCTTTTGCCAGACATACACTGTGGAACAAAAGTGATTTTCTCGGCGAGTTAAGCATTTTGAGTAATTTGCCGATTGGTTTCAGAACGGCTTGCATTGAAATTTACTATTCTTTGCCAGACATTCATTGTGGAAAAAAAGCGATTTTCTCGGCGAGTTAAGCAATTTGAGTTATTTGCCGATTGGTTTCAGAACATCTTGCATTAAAATTAACTATTTTTTGCCAGACATTCACCGTGGAAACAAAGTGATTTTCCCGGCGAGATAAGCATTTTGAGGAATTTACCGATTGGTTTCAGAACGGCTTGCATCAAAATTAACTATTTTTTGCCAGACTTCATTGTGGAAAAAAAGTGATTTTCTCGGCGAGGTAAGCATTTTGAGTAATTTACCGATTGGTTTCAGAACGGCATGCATCAAAATTAACTATTTTTTGCCAGACATTCATTGTGGAAAAAAGTGATTTTCTCGGCGAGTTAAGCATTTTGAGTAATTTGCCGATTGGTTTCAGAACGGCTTGCATTGAAATTAACTATTTTTTGCCAGACATTCATTGTGGAAAAAAAATGATTTTCTCGGCGAGTTAAGCATTTTGAGTTATTTGCCGATTGGTTTCAGAACATCTTGCAATAAAATTAACTATTTTTGCCAGACATTCATTGTGGAAAAAAAGTGATTTTCTCGGCGAGTTAAGCATTTTGAGTTATTTGCCGATTGGTTTCAGAACATCTTGCAATAAAATTAATTATTTTTTGCCAGACATTCACTGTGGAAACAAAGTGATTTTCTCGGCGAGTTAAGCAATTTGAGTTTTTTGCCGATTTGTTTCAGAACATCTTGCATTAAAATTAACTATTTTTTGCCAGACATTCACTGTGGAAAAAAAGTGATTTTCTCGGCGAGTTAAGCATTTTGAGTTATTTGCCGATTGGTTTCAGAACATCTTGCATTAAAATTAACTATTTTTTGCCAGACATTCACTGTGGAAATAAACTGATTTTCTCGGCGAGTTAAGCAATTTGAGTTATTTGCCGATCTGTTTCCAAACATCTTGCATTAAAATTAACTATCTTTTGCCAGACATACACTGTGGAACAAAAGTGATTTTCTCGGCGAGTTAAGCATTTTGAGTAATTTGCCGATTGGTTTCAGAACGGCTTGCATTGAAATTTACTATTCTTTGCCAGACATTCATTGTGGAAAAAAAGCGATTTTCTCGGCGAGTTAAGCAATTTGAGTTATTTGCCGATTGGTTTCAGAACATCTTGCATTAAAATTAACTATTTTTTGCCAGACATTCACCGTGGAAACAAAGTGATTTTCCCGGCGAGATAAGCATTTTGAGTAATTTACCGATTGGTTTCAGAACGGCTTGCATCAAAATTAACTATTTTTTGCCAGACTTCATTGTGGAAAAAAAGTGATTTTCTCGTCGAGTTAAGCATTTTGAGGTATTTGCCGATTGGTTTCAGAACGGCATGCATCAAAATTAAGTATTTTTTGCCAGACATTCATTGTGGAAAAAAGTGATTTTCTCGGCGAGTTAAGCATTTTGAGTAATTTGCCGATTGGTTTCAGAACGGCTTGCATTGAAATTAACTATTTTTTGCCAGACATTCATTGTGGAAAAAAAAATGATTTTCTCGGCGAGTTAAGCATTTTGAGTTATTTGCCGATTGGTTTCAGAACATCTTGCAATAAAATTAACTATTTTTGCCAGACATTCATTGTGGAAAAAAAGTGATTTTCTCGGCGAGTTAAGCATTTTGAGTTATTTGCCGATTGGTTTCAGAACATCTTGCAATAAAATTAATTACTTTTTGCCAGACATTCACTGTGGAAACAAAGTGATTTTCTCGGCGAGTTAAGCAATTTGAGTTTTTTGCCGATTTGTTTCAGAACATCTTGCATTAAAATTAACTATTTTTTGCCAGACATTCACTGTGGAAAAAAAGTGATTTTCTCGGCGAGTTAAGCATTTTGAGTTATTTGCCGATTGGTTTCAGAACATCTTGCATTAAAATTAACTATTTTTTGCCAGACATTCACTGTGGAAATAAACTGATTTTCTCGGCGAGTTAAGAAATTTGAGTTATTTGCCGATCTGTTTCCAAACATCTTGCATTAAAATTAACTATCTTTTGCCAGACATACACTGTGGAACAAAAGTGATTTTCTCGGCGAGTTAAGCATTTTGAGTAATTTACCGATTGGTTTCAGAACGGCTTGCATCAAAATTAACTATTTTTTGCCAGACATTCACTGTGGAAAAAAAGTGATTTTCTCGGCGAGTTAAGCATTTTGAGTTATTTGCCGATTGGTTTCAGAACATCTTGCATTAAAATTAACTATTTTTTGCCAGACATTCACTGTGGAAATAAACTGATTTTCTCGGCGAGTTAAGCAATTTGAGTTATTTGCCGATTTGTTTCCAAACATCTTGCATTAAAATTAACTATCTTTTGCCAGATATACACTGTGGAAAAAAAGTGATTTTCTCGGCGAGTTAAGCATTTTGAGTAATTTACCGATTGGTTTCAGAACGGCTTGCATCAAAATTAACTATTTTTTGCAAGACTTCATTGTGGAAAAAAAGTAATTTTCTCGGCGAGTTAAGCATTTTGAGTAATTTGCCGATTGGTTTCAGAACGGCTTGCATTGAAATTAACTATTTTTTGCCAGACATTCACCGTGGAAACAAAGTGATTTTCTCAGCGAGTTAAGCAATTTGAGTTTTTTGCCGATTTGTTTCAGAACATCTTGCATTAAAATTAACTATTTTTTGCCAGACATTCACTGTGGAAAAAAAGTGATTTTCTCGGCGAGTTAAGCATTTTGAGTTATTTGCCGATTGGTTTCAGAACATCTTGCATTAAAATTAACTATTTTTTGCCAGACATTCACTGTGGAAATAAACTGATTTTCTCGGGGAGTTAAGCAATTTGAGTTATTTGCCGATTTGTTTCAGAACATCTTGCATTAAAATTAACTATTTTTTGCCAGACATACACTGTGGAAAAAAAGTGATTTTCTCGGCGAGTTAAGCATTTTGAGTAATTTACCGATTGGTTTCAGAACGGCTTGCATCAAAATTAACTATTTTTTGCCAGACATTCACTGTGGAAAAAAAGTGATTTTCTCGGCGAGTTAAGCAATTTGAGTTTTTTGCCGATTTGTTTCAGAACATCTTGCATTGAAATTTACTATTCTTTGCCAGACATTCATTGTGGAACAAAAGACATTTTCTCGGCGAGTGAAGCATTTTGAGCAATTTGCCGATTGGCTTCAGAACGGCTTGCATCAAAATTAACTATTTTTTGCCAGACATTCATTGTGGAAAAAAGTGAATCTCTCGGCGAGTTAAGCATTTTGAGTAATTTGCCGATTGGTTTCAGAACGGCTTGCATTGAAATTTACTATTCTTTGCCAGACATTCATTGTGCAAAAAAGTGATTTTCGCGGCGAGTTAAGCATATTGAGTAATTTGCCGATTGGTTTCAGAACGGCTTGCATCAAAATTAACTATTTTTTGCCAGACATTAATTGTGGAAAAAAAGTGATTTTCTCGGCGAGTTAGGCATTTTGAGTAATTTGCCGATTGGTTTCAGAACGGCTTGCATCAAAATTAACAATTTTTTGCCAGACATTCATTGTGGGGAAAAAAGTGATTTTCCCGGCGAGTTAAGCATTTTGAGTTATTTGCCGATTGGTTTCAGAACATCTTGCAATAAAATTAACTATTTTTGCCAGACATTCATTGTGGAAAAAAAGTGAATCTCTCGGCGAGTTAAGCATTTTGAGTAATTTGCCGATTGGTTTCAGAACGGCTTGCATTGAAATTTACTATTCTTTGCCAGACATTCATTGTGCAAAAAAGTGATTTTCGCGGCGAGTTAAGCATATTGAGTAATTTGCCGATTGGTTTCAGAACGGCTTGCATCAAAATTAACTATTTTTTGCCAGACATTAATTGTGGAAAAAAAGTGATTTTCTCGGCGAGTTAGGCATTTTGAGTAATTTGCCGATTGGTTTCAGAACGGCTTGCATCAAAATTAACAATTTTTTGCCAGACATTCATTGTGGGGAAAAAAGTGATTTTCCCGGCGAGTCAAGCATTTTGAGTTATTTGCCGATTGGTTTCAGAACATCTTGCAATAAAATTAACTATTTTTGCCAGACATTCATTGTGGAAAAAAAGTGATTTTCTCGGCGAGTTAAGCATTTTGAGTTATTTGCCGATTGGTTTCAGAACATCTTGCAATAAAATTAATTATTTTTTGCCAGACATTCACTGTGGAAACAAAGTGATTTTCTCGGCGAGTTAAGCAATTTGAGTTTTTTGCCGATTTGTTTCAGAACATCTTGCATTAAAATTAACTATTTTTTGCCAGACATTCACTGTGGAAAAAAAGTGATTTTCTCGGCGAGTTAAGCATTTTGAGTTATTTGCCGATTGGTTTCAGAACATCTTGCATTAAAATTAACTATTTTTTGCCAGACATTCACTGTGGAAATAAACTGATTTTCTCGGCGAGTTAAGCAATTTGAGTTATTTGCCGATCTGTTTCCAAACATCTTGCATTAAAATTAACTATCTTTTGCCAGACATACACTGTGGAACAAAAGTGATTTTCTCGGCGAGTTAAGCATTTTGAGTAATTTACCGATTGGTTTCAGAACGGCTTGCATCAAAATTAACTATTTTTTGCCAGACATTCACTGTGGAAAAAAAGTGATTTTCTCGGCGAGTTAAGCATTTTGAGTTATTTGCCGATTGGTTTCAGAACATCTTGCATTAAAATTAACTATTTTTTGCCAGACATTCACTGTGGAAATAAACTGATTTTCTCGGCGAGTTAAGCAATTTGAGTTATTTGCCGATTTGTTTCCAAACATCTTGCATTAAAATTAACTATCTTTTGCCAGATATACACTGTGGAAAAAAAGTGATTTTCTCGGCGAGTTAAGCATTTTGAGTAATTTACCGATTGGTTTCAGAACGGCTTGCATCAAAATTAACTATTTTTTGCAAGACTTCATTGTGGAAAAAAAGTAATTTTCTCGGCGAGTTAAGCATTTTGAGTAATTTACCGATTGGTTTCAGAACGGCTTGCATCAAAATTAACTATTTTTTGCCAGACATTCATTGTGGAAAAAAAGTGATTTTCTCGGCGAGTTAAGCATTTTGAGTTATTTGCCGATTGGTTTCAGAACATCTTGCAATAAAATTAATTATTTTTTGCCAGACATTCACTGTGGAAACAAAGTGATTTTCTCGGCGAGTTAAGCAATTTGAGTTTTTTGCCGATTTGTTTCAGAACATCTTGCATTAAAATTAACTATTTTTTGCCAGACATTCACTGTGGAAAAAAGTGATTTTCTCGGCGAGTTAAGCATTTTGAGTTATTTGCCGATTGGTTTCAGAACATCTTGCATTAAAATTAACTATTTTTTGCCAGACATTCACTGTGGAAATAAACTGATTTTCTCGGCGAGTTAAGCAATTTGAGTTATTTGCCGATCTGTTTCCAAACATCTTGCATTAAAATTAACTATCTTTTGCCAGACATACACTGTGGAACAAAAGTGATTTTCTCGGCGAGTTAAGCATTTTGAGTAATTTGCCGATTGGTTTCAGAACGGCTTGCATTGAAATTTACTATTCTTTGCCAGACATTCATTGTGGAAAAAAAGCGATTTTCTCGGCGAGTTAAGCAATTTGAGTTATTTGCCGATTGGTTTCAGAACATCTTGCATTAAAATTAACTATTTTTTGCCAGACATTCACCGTGGAAACAAAGTGATTTTCCCGGCGAGATAAGCATTTTGAGTAATTTACCGATTGGTTTCAGAACGGCTTGCATCAAAATTAACTATTTTTTGCCAGACTTCATTGTGGAAAAAAAGTGATTTTCTCGGCGAGGTAAGCATTTTGAGTAATTTACCGATTGGTTTCAGAACGGCTTGCATCAAAATTAACCATTTTTTGCCAGACTTCATTGTGGAAAAAAAGTGATTTTCTCGTCGAGTTAAGCATTTTGAGGTATTTGCCGATTGGTTTCAGAACGGCATGCATCAAAATTAACTATTTTTTGCCAGACATTCATTGTGGAAAAAAGTGATTTTCTCGGCGAGTTAAGCATTTTGAGTAATTTGCCGATTGGTTTCAGAACGGCTTGCATTGAAATTAACTATTTTTTGCCAGACATTCATTGTGGAAAAAAAAATGATTTTCTCGGCGAGTTAAGCATTTTGAGTTATTTGCCGATTGGTTTCAGAACATCTTGCAATAAAATTAACTATTTTTGCCAGACATTCATTGTGGAAAAAAAGTGATTTTCTCGGCGAGTTAAGCATTTTGAGTTATTTGCCGATTGGTTTCAGAACATCTTGCAATAAAATTAATTATTTTTTGCCAGACATTCACTGTGGAAACAAAGTGATTTTCTCGGCGAGTTAAGCAATTTGAGTTTTTTGCCGATTTGTTTCAGAACATCTTGCATTAAAATTAACTATTTTTTGCCAGACATTCACTGTGGAAAAAAAGTGATTTTCTCGGCGAGTTAAGCATTTTGAGTTATTTGCCGATTGGTTTCAGAACATCTTGCATTAAAATTAACTATTTTTTGCCAGACATTCACTGTGGAAATAAACTGATTTTCTCGGCGAGTTAAGCAATTTGAGTTATTTGCCGATCTGTTTCCAAACATCTTGCATTAAAATTAACTATCTTTTGCCAGACATACACTGTGGAACAAAAGTGATTTTCTCGGCGAGTTAAGCATTTTGAGTAATTTACCGATTGGTTTCAGAACGGCTTGCATCAAAATTAACTATTTTTTGCCAGACATTCACTGTGGAACAAAAGTGATTTTCTCGGCGAGTTAAGCATTTTGAGTTATTTGCCGATTGGTTTCAGAACATCTTGCATTAAAATTAACTATTTTTTGCCAGACATTCACTGTGGAAATAAACTGATTTTCTCGGCGAGTTAAGCAATTTGAGTTATTTGCCGATTTGTTTCCAAACATCTTGCATTAAAATTAACTATCTTTTGCCAGATATACACTGTGGAAAAAAAGTGATTTTCTCGGCGAGTTAAGCATTTTGAGTAATTTACCGATTGGTTTCAGAACGGCTTGCATCAAAATTAACTATTTTTTGCAAGACTTCATTGTGGAAAAAAAGTAATTTTCTCGGCGAGTTAAGCATTTTGAGTAATTTGCCGATTGGTTTCAGAACGGCTTGCATTGAAATTAACTATTTTTTGCCAGATATTCACCGTGGAAACAAAGTGATTTTCTCAGCGAGTTAAGCAATTTGAGTTTTTTGCCGATTTGTTTCAGAACATCTTGCATTAAAATTAACTATTTTTTGCCAGACATTCACTGTGGAAAAAAAGTGATTTTCTCGGCGAGTTAAGCATTTTGAGTTATTTGCCGATTGGTTTCAGAACATCTTGCATTAAAATTAACTATTTTTTGCCAGACATTCACTGTGGAAATAAACTGATTTTCTCGGGGAGTTAAGCAATTTGAGTTATTTGCCGATTTGTTTCAGAACATCTTGCATTAAAATTAACTATTTTTTGCCAGACATACACTGTGGAAAAAAAGTGATTTTCTCGGCGAGTTAAGCATTTTGAGTAATTTACCGATTGGTTTCAGAACGGCTTGCATCAAAATTAACTATTTTTTGCCAGACATTCACTGTGGAAAAAAAGTGATTTTCTCGGCGAGTTAAGCAATTTGAGTTTTTTGCCGATTTGTTTCAGAACATCTTGCATTAAAATTAACTATTTTTTGCCAGACATTCACTGTGGAAATAAACTGATTTTCTCGGCGAGTTAAGCAATTTGAGTTATTTGCCGATTTGTTTCAGAACATCTTGCATTGAAATTTACTATTCTTTGCCAGACATTCATTGTGGAACAAAAGACATTTTCTCGGCGAGTGAAGCATTTTGAGCAATTTGCCGATTGGCTTCAGAACGGCTTGCATCAAAATTAACTATTTTTTGCCAGACATTCATTGTGGAAAAAAGTGAATCTCTCGGCGAGTTAAGCATTTTGAGTAATTTGCCGATTGGTTTCAGAACGGCTTGCATTGAAATTTACTATTCTTTGCCAGACATTCATTGTGCAAAAAAGTGATTTTCGCGGCGAGTTAAGCATATTGAGTAATTTGCCGATTGGTTTCAGAACGGCTTGCATCAAAATTAACTATTTTTTGCCAGACATTAATTGTGGAAAAAAAGTGATTTTCTCGGCGAGTTAGGCATTTTGAGTAATTTGCCGATTGGTTTCAGAACGGCTTGCATCAAAATTAACAATTTTTTGCCAGACATTCATTGTGGGGAAAAAAGTGATTTTCCCGGCGAGTTAAGCATTTTGAGTTATTTGCCGATTGGTTTCAGAACATCTTGCAATAAAATTAACTATTTTTGCCAGACATTCATTGTGGAAAAAAAGTGATTTTCTCGGCGAGTTAAGCATTTTGAGTTATTTGCCGATTGGTTTCAGAACATCTTGCAATAAAATTAATTATTTTTTGCCAGACATTCACTGTGGAAACAAAGTGATTTTCTCGGCGAGTTAAGCAATTTGAGTTTTTTGCCGATTTGTTTCAGAACATCTTGCATTAAAATTAACTATTTTTTGCCAGACATTCACTGTGGAAAAAAAGTGATTTTCTCGGCGAGTTAAGCATTTTGAGTTATTTGCCGATTGGTTTCAGAACATCTTGCATTAAAATTAACTATTTTTTGCCAGACATTCACTGTGGAAATAAACTGATTTTCTCGGCGAGTTAAGCAATTTGAGTTATTTGCCGATCTGTTTCCAAACATCTTGCATTAAAATTAACTATCTTTTGCCAGACATACACTGTGGAACAAAAGTGATTTTCTCGGCGAGTTAAGCATTTTGAGTAATTTACCGATTGGTTTCAGAACGGCTTGCATCAAAATTAACTATTTTTTGCCAGACATTCACTGTGGAAAAAAAGTGATTTTCTCGGCGAGTTAAGCATTTTGAGTTATTTGCCGATTGGTTTCAGAACATCTTGCATTAAAATTAACTATTTTTTGCCAGACATTCACTGTGGAAATAAACTGATTTTCTCGGCGAGTTAAGCAATTTGAGTTATTTGCCGATTTGTTTCCAAACATCTTGCATTAAAATTAACTATCTTTTGCCAGATATACACTGTGGAAAAAAAGTGATTTTCTCGGCGAGTTAAGCATTTTGAGTAATTTACCGATTGGTTTCAGAACGGCTTGCATCAAAATTAACTATTTTTTGCAAGACTTCATTGTGGAAAAAAAGTAATTTTCTCGGCGAGTTAAGCATTTTGAGTAATTTGCCGATTGGTTTCAGAACGGCTTGCATTGAAATTAACTATTTTTTGCCAGACATTCACCGTGGAAACAAAGTGATTTTCTCAGCGAGTTAAGGAATTTGAGTTTTTTGCCGATTTGTTTCAGAACATCTTGCATTAAAATTAACTATTTTTTGCCAGACATTCACTGTGGAAATAAACTGATTTTCTCGGCGAGTTAAGCATTTTGAGTTATTTGCCGATTGGTTTCAGAACATCTTGCATTAAAATTAACTATTTTTTGCCAGACATTCACTGTGGAAATAAACTGATTTTCTCGGCGAGTTAAGCAATTTGAGTTATTTGCCGATTTGTTTCAGAACATCTTGCATTAAAATTAACTATTTTTTGCCAGACATACACTGTGGAAAAAAAGTGATTTTCTCGGCGAGTTAAGCATTTTGAGTAATTTACCGATTGGTTTCAGAACGGCTTGCATCAAAATTAACTATTTTTTGCCAGACATTCACTGTGGAAAAAAAGTGATTTTCTCGGCGAGTTAAGCAATTTGAGTTTTTTGCCGATTTGTTTCAGAACATCTTGCATTAAAATTAACTATTTTTTGCCAGACATTCACTGTGGAAATAAACTGATTTTCTCGGCGAGTGAAGCAATTTGAGTTATTTGCCGATTTGTTTCAGAACATCTTGCATTGAAATTTACTATTCTTTGCCAGACATTCATTGTGGAACAAAAGTCATTTTCTCGGCGAATGAAGCATTTTGAGCAATTTGCCGATTGGCTTCAGAACGGCTTGCATCAAAATTAACTATTTTTTGCCAGACATTCATTGTGGAAAAAAGTGAATCTCTCGGCGAGTTAAGCATTTTGAGTAATTTGCCGATTGGTTTCAGAACGGCTTGCATTGAAATTTACTATTCTTTGCCAGACATTCATTGTGCAAAAAAGTGATTTTCGTGGCGAGTTAAGCATATTGAGTAATTTGCCGATTGGTTTCAGAACGGCTTGCATCAAAATTAACTATTTTTTGCCAGACATTAATTGTGGAAAAAAAGTGATTTTCTCGGCGAGTTAGGCATTTTGAGTAATTTGCCGATTGGTTTCAGAACGGCTTGCATCAAAATTAACAATTTTTTGCCAGACATTCATTGTGGGGAAAAAAGGGATTTTCCCGGCGAGTTAAGCATTTTGAGTAATTTGCTGATTGGTTTCAGAACGGCTTGCATTGAAATTTACTATTCTTTGCCAGACATTCATTGTGGAAAAAAAGTGATTTTCTCGGCGAGTTAAGCATTTTGAGTAATTTGCTGATTGGTTTCAGAACGGCTTGCATTGAAATTTACTATTCTTTGCCAGCCATTCATTGTGGAGAAAAGGTGATTTTCTTGGCGAGTTAGGCATTTTGAGTTATTTGCCGATTGGTTTCAGAACGGCTTGCATTGAAATTTACTATTCTTTGCCAGCCATTCATTGTGGAGAAAAGGTGATTTTCTTGGCGAGTTAGGCATTTTGAGTTATTTGCCGATTGGTTTCAGGACGGCTTACATCAAAATTAACAATTTTCTGCCAGACATTCATTGTGGAAAAGAAGTGATTTTCTCGGCGAGTTCAGCATTTTGAGTAATTTGCCGATTGGTTTCAGAACGGCTTGCGTTGCAATTTACTTTTCTTTGCCAGACATTCATTGTCGAAAAAAAGTGATTTTCTCGGCGAGTTAAGCATTTTGAGCAATTTGCCGATTGGTTTCAGAACGGCTTGCATTGAAATTTACGATTCATTGCCAGACATTCACTTTGGAAAAAAAGTGATTTTCTCGGCGAGTTAAGCATTTTGAGTAATTTGCCGATTGGTTTCAGAACGGCTTGCATCAAAATTAACTATTTTTTGCCAGACATTCATTGTGGAAAAAAAGTGATTTTCTCGTCGAGTTAAGCATTTTGAGCTATCTGCCGGATGGTTTGAGACCGGCTTGCATCAAAATTAACTATTTTTTGCTAGACATTCATTGTGGAAAAAAAGTGATTTTCTAGGCGAGTTAAGCATTTTGAGTAATTTGCCGATTGGTTTCAGAACGGCTTGCATCAAAATTAACTATTTTTTGCCAGACATTCATTGTGGAACAAAAGTGATTTGCTCGGCGAGTTAAGAATTTTGAGTAATTTGCCGATTGGTTTCAGAACGGCTTGCATTAAAATTAACTGTTTTTTAACCAGACATTCATTGTGGAAAAAAAGTGATTTTCTTGGCGAGTTAAGCATTTTGAGTTATTTGCCGATTGGTTTCAGAACATCTTGCATTAAAATTTACTATTCTTTGCCAGACATTCATTGTGGAAAAAAAGTGATTTTCTCGGCGAGTTAAGCATTTTGAGTAATTTGCCGATTGGTTTCAGAACGGCTTGCATCAAAATTAACTATTTTTTGCCAGACATTCATTGTGGAAAAAAAGTGATTTTCTCGTCGAGTTAAGCATTTTGAGCTATCTGCCGGATGGTTTGAGACCGGCTTGCATCAAAATTAACTATTTTTTGCTAGACATTCATTGTGGAAAAAAAGTGATTTTCTACGCGAGTTAAGCATTTTGAGTAATTTGCCGATTGGTTTCAGAACGGCTTGCATCAAAATTAACTATTTTTTGCCAGACATTCATTGTGGAACAAAAGTGATTTCCTCGGCGAGTTAAGAATTTTGAGTAATTTGCCGATTGGTTTCAGAACGGCTTGCATCAAAATTAACTATTTTTTGCCAGACATTCATTGTGGAACAAAAGTGATTTGCTCGGCGAGTTAAGAATTTTGAGTAATTTGCCGATTGGTTTCAGAACGGCTTGCATTAAAATTAACTGTTTTCTAACCAGACATTCATTGTGGAAAAAAGTGATTTTCTTGGCGAGATAAGCAATTTGAGTTATTTGCCGATTTGTTTCAGAACATCTTGCATTATTATTAACTATTTTTTGCCAGACATTCACTGTGGAAAAAAAGTGATTTTCTCGGCGAGTTAAGCATTTTGAGTAATTTACCGATTGGTTTCAGAACGGCTTGCATCAAAATTAACTATTTTTTGCCAGACTTCATTGTGGAAAAAAAGTGATTTTCTCGGCGAGGTAAGCATTTTGAGTAATTTACCGATTGGTTTCAGAACGGCTTGCATCAAAATTAACCATTTTTTGCCAGACTTCATTGTGGAAAAAAAGTGATTTTCTCGTCGAGTTAAGCATTTTGAGGTATTTGCCGATTGGTTTCAGAACGGCATGCATCAAAATTAACTATTTTTTGCCAGACATTCATTGTGGAAAAAAGTGATTTTCTCGGCGAGTTAAGCATTTTGAGTAATTTGCCGATTGGTTTCAGAACGGCTTGCATTGAAATTAACTATTTTTTGCCAGACATTCATTGTGGAAAAAAAATGATTTTCTCGGCGAGTTAAGCATTTTGAGTTATTTGCCGATTGGTTTCAGAACATCTTGCAATAAAATTAACTATTTTTGCCAGACATTCATTGTGGAACAAAAGTGATTTCCTCGGCGAGTTAAGAATTTTGAGTAATTTGCCGATTGGTTTCAGAACGGCTTGCATCAAAATTAACTATTTTTTGCCAGACATTCATTGTGGAACAAAAGTGATTTGCTCGGCGAGTTAAGAATTTTGAGTAATTTGCCGATTGGTTTCAGAACGGCTTGCATTAAAATTAACTGTTTTCTAACCAGACATTCATTGTGGAAAAAAGTGATTTTCTTGGCGAGATAAGCAATTTGAGTTATTTGCCGATTTGTTTCAGAACATCTTGCATTATTATTAACTATTTTTTGCCAGACATTCACTGTGGAAAAAAAGTGATTTTCTCGGCGAGTTAAGCATTTTGAGTAATTTACCGATTGGTTTCAGAACGGCTTGCATCAAAATTAACTATTTTTTGCCAGACTTCATTGTGGAAAAAAAGTGATTTTCTCGGCGAGGTAAGCATTTTGAGTAATTTACCGATTGGTTTCAGAACGGCTTGCATCAAAATTAACCATTTTTTGCCAGACTTCATTGTGGAAAAAAAGTGATTTTCTCGTCGAGTTAAGCATTTTGAGGTATTTGCCGATTGGTTTCAGAACGGCATGCATCAAAATTAACTATTTTTTGCCAGACATTCATTGTGGAAAAAAGTGATTTTCTCGGCGAGTTAAGCATTTTGAGTAATTTGCCGATTGGTTTCAGAACGGCTTGCATTGAAATTAACTATTTTTTGCCAGACATTCATTGTGGAAAAAAAATGATTTTCTCGGCGAGTTAAGCATTTTGAGTTATTTGCCGATTGGTTTCAGAACATCTTGCAATAAAATTAACTATTTTTGCCAGACATTCATTGTGGAAAAAAGTGATTTTCTCGGCGAGTTAATCATTTTGAGTTATTTGCCGATTGGTTTCAGAACATCTTGCAATAAAATTAATTATTTTTTGCCAGACATTCACTGTGGAAACAAAGTGATTTTCTCGGCGAGTTAAGCAATTTGAGTTTTTTGCCGATTTGTTTCAGAACATCTTGCATTAAAATTAACTATTTTTTGCCAGACATTCACTGTGGAAAAAAAGTGATTTTCTCGGCGAGTTAAGCATTTTGAGTTATTTGCCGATTGGTTTCAGAACATCTTGCATTAAAATTAACTATTTTTTGCCAGACATTCACTGTGGAAATAAACTGATTTTCTCGGCGAGTTAAGCAATTTGAGTTATTTGCCGATCTGTTTCCAAACATCTTGCATTAAAATTAACTATCTTTTGCCAGACATACACTGTGGAACAAAAGTGATTTTCTCGGCGAGTTAAGCATTTTGAGTAATTTGCCGATTGGTTTCAGAACGGCTTGCATTGAAATTTACTATTCTTTGCCAGACATTCATTGTGGAAAAAAAGCGATTTTCTCGGCGAGTTAAGCAATTTGAGTTATTTGCCGATTGGTTTCAGAACATCTTGCATTAAAATTAACTATTTTTTGCCAGACATTCACCGTGGAAACAAAGTGATTTTCCCGGCGAGATAAGCATTTTGAGTAATTTACCGATTGGTTTCAGAACGGCTTGCATCAAAATTAACTATTTTTTGCCAGACTTCATTGTGGAAAAAAAGTGATTTTCTCGGCGAGGTAAGCATTTTGAGTAATTTACCGATTGGTTTCAGAACGGCTTGCATCAAAATTAACCATTTTTTGCCAGACTTCATTGTGGAAAAAAAGTGATTTTCTCGTCGAGTTAAGCATTTTGAGGTATTTGCCGATTGGTTTCAGAACGGCATGCATCAAAATTAACTATTTTTTGCCAGACATTCATTGTGGAAAAAAGTGATTTTCTCGGCGAGTTAAGCATTTTGAGTAATTTGCCGATTGGTTTCAGAACGGCTTGCATTGAAATTAACTATTTTTTGCCAGACATTCATTGTGGAAAAAAAAATGATTTTCTCGGCGAGTTAAGCATTTTGAGTTATTTGCCGATTGGTTTCAGAACATCTTGCAATAAAATTAACTATTTTTGCCAGACATTCATTGTGGAAAAAAAGTGATTTTCTCGGCGAGTTAAGCATTTTGAGTTATTTGCCGATTGGTTTCAGAACATCTTGCAATAAAATTAATTATTTTTTGCCAGACATTCACTGTGGAAACAAAGTGATTTTCTCGGCGAGTTAAGCAATTTGAGTTTTTTGCCGATTTGTTTCAGAACATCTTGCATTAAAATTAACTATTTTTTGCCAGACATTCACTGTGGAAATAAACTGATTTTCTCGGCGAGTTAAGCAATTTGAGTTATTTGCCGATTTGTTTCAGAACATCTTGCATTAAAATTAACTATTTTTTGCCAGACATACACTGTGGAAAAAAAGTGATTTTCTCGGCGAGTTAAGCATTTTGAGTAATTTACCGATTGGTTTCAGAACGGCTTGCATCAAAATTAACTATTTTTTGCCAGACATTCACTGTGGAAAAAAAGTGATTTTCTCGGCGAGTTAAGCAATTTGAGTTTTTTGCCGATTTGTTTCAGAACATCTTGCATTAAAATTAACTATTTTTTGCCAGACATTCACTGTGGAAATAAACTGATTTTCTCGGCGAGTTAAGCAATTTGAGTTATTTGCCGGTTTGTTTCAGAACATCTTGCATTGAAATTTACTATTCTTTGCCAGACATTCATTGTGGAACAAAAGTCATTTTCTCGGCGAGTGAAGCATTTTGAGCAATTTGCCGATTGGCTTCAGAACGGCTTGCATCAAAATTAACTATTTTTTGCCAGACATTCATTGTGGAAAAAAGTGAATCTCTCGGCGAGTTAAGCATTTTGAGTAATTTGCCGATTGGTTTCAGAACGGCTTGCATTGAAATTTACTATTCTTTGCCAGACATTCATTGTGCAAAAAAGTGATTTTCGCGGCGAGTTGAGCATATTGAGTAATTTGCCGATTGGTTTCAGAACGGCTTGCATCAAAATTAACTATTTTTTGCCAGACATTAATTGTGGAAAAAAAGTGATTTTCTCGGCGAGTTAGGCATTTTGAGTAATTTGCCGATTGGTTTCAGAACGGCTTGCATTGAAATTTACTATTCTTTGCCAGCCATTCATTGTGGAGAAAAGGTGATTTTCTTGGCGAGTTAGGCATTTTGAGTTATTTGCCGATTGGTTTCAGAACGGCTTGCATTGAAATTTACTATTCTTTGCCAGCCATTCATTGTGGAGAAAAGGTGATTTTCTTGGCGAGTTAGGCATTTTGAGTTATTTGCCGATTGGTTTCAGGACGGCTTACATCAAAATTAACAATTTTCTGCCAGACATTCATTGTGGAAAAGAAGTGATTTTCTCGGCGAGTTCAGCATTTTGAGTAATTTGCCGATTGGTTTCAGAACGGCTTGCGTTGCAATTTACTTTTCTTTGCCAGACATTCATTGTCGAAAAAAAGTGATTTTCTCGGCGAGTTAAGCATTTTGAGCAATTTGCCGATTGGTTTCAGAACGGCTTGCATTGAAATTTACGATTCATTGCCAGACATTCACTTTGGAAAAAAAGTGATTTTCTCGGCGAGTTAAGCATTTTGAGTAATTTGCCGATTGGTTTCAGAACGGCTTGCATCAAAATTAACTATTTTTTGCCAGACATTCATTGTGGAAAAAAAGTGATTTTCTCGTCGAGTTAAGCATTTTGAGCTATCTGCCGGATGGTTTGAGACCGGCTTGCATCAAAATTAACTATTTTTTGCTAGACATTCATTGTGGAAAAAAAGTGATTTTCTAGGCGAGTTAAGCATTTTGAGTAATTTGCCGATTGGTTTCAGAACGGCTTGCATCAAAATTAACTATTTTTTGCCAGACATTCATTGTGGAACAAAAGTGATTTGCTCGGCGAGTTAAGAATTTTGAGTAATTTGCCGATTGGTTTCAGAACGGCTTGCATTAAAATTAACTGTTTTTTAACCAGACATTCATTGTGGAAAAAAAGTGATTTTCTTGGCGAGTTAAGCATTTTGAGTTATTTGCCGATTGGTTTCAGAACATCTTGCATTAAAATTTACTATTCTTTGCCAGACATTCATTGTGGAAAAAAAGTGATTTTCTCGGCGAGTTAAGCATTTTGAGTAATTTGCCGATTGGTTTCAGAACGGCTTGCATCAAAATTAACTATTTTTTGCCAGACATTCATTGTGGAAAAAAAGTGATTTTCTCGTCGAGTTAAGCATTTTGAGCTATCTGCCGGATGGTTTGAGACCGGCTTGCATCAAAATTAACTATTTTTTGCTAGACATTCATTGTGGAAAAAAAGTGATTTTCTCGGCGAGTTAAGCAATTTGAGTTTTTTGCCGATTTGTTTCAGAACATCTTGCATTAAAATTAACTATTTTTTGCCAGACATTCACTGTGGAAAAAAAGTGATTTTCTCGGCGAGTTAAGCATTTTGAGTTATTTGCCGATTGGTTTCAGAACATCTTGCATTAAAATTAACTATTTTTTGCCAGACATTCACTGTGGAAATAAACTGATTTTCTCGGCGAGTTAAGCAATTTGAGTTATTTGCCGATCTGTTTCCAAACATCTTGCATTAAAATTAACTATCTTTTGCCAGACATACACTGTGGAACAAAAGTGATTTTCTCGGCGAGTTAAGCATTTTGAGTAATTTACCGATTGGTTTCAGAACGGCTTGCATCAAAATTAACTATTTTTTGCCAGACATTCACTGTGGAAAAAAAGTGATTTTCTCGGCGAGTTAAGCATTTTGAGTTATTTGCCGATTGGTTTCAGAACATCTTGCATTAAAATTAACTATTTTTTGCCAGACATTCACTGTGGAAATAAACTGATTTTCTCGGCGAGTTAAGCAATTTGAGTTATTTGCCGATTTGTTTCCAAACATCTTGCATTAAAATTAACTATCTTTTGCCAGATATACACTGTGGAAAAAAAGTGATTTTCTCGGCGAGTTAAGCATTTTGAGTAATTTACCGATTGGTTTCAGAACGGCTTGCATCAAAATTAACTATTTTTTGCAAGACTTCATTGTGGAAAAAAAGTAATTTTCTCGGCGAGTTAAGCATTTTGAGTAATTTGCCGATTGGTTTCAGAACGGCTTGCATTGAAATTAACTATTTTTTGCCAGACATTCACCGTGGAAACAAAGTGATTTTCTCAGCGAGTTAAGGAATTTGAGTTTTTTGCCGATTTGTTTCAGAACATCTTGCATTAAAATTAACTATTTTTTGCCAGACATTCACTGTGGAAACAAAGTGATTTTCTCGGCGAGTTAAGCATTTTGAGTTATTTGCCGATTGGTTTCAGAACATCTTGCATTAAAATTAACTATTTTTTGCCAGACATTCACTGTGGAAATAAACTGATTTTCTCGGCGAGTTAAGCAATTTGAGTTATTTGCCGATTTGTTTCAGAACATCTTGCATTAAAATTAACTATTTTTTGCCAGACATACACTGTGGAAAAAAAGTGATTTTCTCGGCGAGTTAAGCATTTTGAGTAATTTACCGATTGGTTTCAGAACGGCTTGCATCAAAATTAACTATTTTTTGCCAGACATTCACTGTGGAAAAAAAGTGATTTTCTCGGCGAGTTAAGCAATTTGAGTTTTTTGCCGATTTGTTTCAGAACATCTTGCATTAAAATTAACTATTTTTTGCCAGACATTCACTGTGGAAATAAACTGATTTTCTCGGCGAGTTAAGCAATTTGAGTTATTTGCCGATTTGTTTCAGAACATCTTGCATTGAAATTTACTATTCTTTGCCAGACATTCATTGTGGAACAAAAGTCATTTTCTCGGCGAATGAAGCATTTTGAGCAATTTGCCGATTGGCTTCAGAACGGCTTGCATCAAAATTAACTATTTTTTGCCAGACATTCATTGTGGAAAAAAGTGAATCTCTCGGCGAGTTAAGCATTTTGAGTAATTTGCCGATTGGTTTCAGAACGGCTTGCATTGAAATTTACTATTCTTTGCCAGACATTCATTGTGCAAAAAAGTGATTTTCGCGGCGAGTTAAGCATATTGAGTAATTTGCCGATTGGTTTCAGAACGGCTTGCATCAAAATTAACTATTTTTTGCCAGACATTAATTGTGGAAAAAAAGTGATTTTCTCGGCGAGTTAGGCATTTTGAGTAATTTGCCGATTGGTTTCAGAACGGCTTGCATCAAAATTAACAATTTTTTGCCAGACATTCATTGTGGGGAAAAAAGGGATTTTCCCGGCGAGTTAAGCATTTTGAGTAATTTGCTGATTGGTTTCAGAACGGCTTGCATTGAAATTTACTATTCTTTGCCAGACATTCATTGTGGAAAAAAAGTGATTTTCTCGGCGAGTTAAGCATTTTGAGTAATTTGCTGATTGGTTTCAGAACGGCTTGCATTGAAATTTGCTATTCTTTGCCAGCCATTCATTGTGGAGAAAAGGTGATTTTCTTGGCGAGTTAGGCATTTTGAGTTATTTGCCGATTGGTTTCAGAACGGCTTGCATTGAAATTTACTATTCTTTGCCAGCCATTCATTGTGGAGAAAAGGTGATTTTCTTGGCGAGTTAGGCATTTTGAGTTATTTGCCGATTGGTTTCAGGACGGCTTACATCAAAATTAACAATTTTCTGCCAGACATTCATTGTGGAAAAGAAGTGATTTTCTCGGCGAGTTCAGCATTTTGAGTAATTTGCCGATTGGTTTCAGAACGGCTTGCGTTGCAATTTACTTTTCTTTGCCAGACATTCATTGTCGAAAAAAAGTGATTTTCTCGGCGAGTTAAGCATTTTGAGCAATTTGCCGATTGGTTTCAGAACGGCTTGCATTGAAATTTACGATTCATTGCCAGACATTCACTTTGGAAAAAAAGTGATTTTCTCGGCGAGTTAAGCATTTTGAGTAATTTGCCGATTGGTTTCAGAACGGCTTGCATCAAAATTAACTATTTTTTGCCAGACATTCATTGTGGAAAAAAAGTGATTTTCTCGTCGAGTTAAGCATTTTGAGCTATCTGCCGGATGGTTTGAGACCGGCTTGCATCAAAATTAACTATTTTTTGCTAGACATTCATTGTGGAAAAAAAGTGATTTTCTAGGCGAGTTAAGCATTTTGAGTAATTTGCCGATTGGTTTCAGAACGGCTTGCATCAAAATTAACTATTTTTTGCCAGACATTCATTGTGGAACAAAAGTGATTTGCTCGGCGAGTTAAGAATTTTGAGTAATTTGCCGATTGGTTTCAGAACGGCTTGCATTAAAATTAACTGTTTTTTAACCAGACATTCATTGTGGAAAAAAAGTGATTTTCTTGGCGAGTTAAGCATTTTGAGTTATTTGTCGATTGGTTTCAGAACATCTTGCATTAAAATTTACTATTCTTTGCCAGACATTCATTGTGGAAAAAAAGTGATTTTCTCGGCGAGTTAAGCATTTTGAGTAATTTGCCGATTGGTTTCAGAACGGCTTGCATCAAAATTAACTATTTTTTGCCAGACATTCATTGTGGAAAAAAAGTGATTTTCTCGTCGAGTTAAGCATTTTGAGCTATCTGCCGGATGGTTTGAGACCGGCTTGCATCAAAATTAACTATTTTTTGCTAGACATTCATTGTGGAAAAAAAGTGATTTTCTACGCGAGTTAAGCATTTTGAGTAATTTGCCGATTGGTTTCAGAACGGCTTGCATCAAAATTAACTATTTTTTGCCAGACATTCATTGTGGAACAAAAGTGATTTCCTCGGCGAGTTAAGAATTTTGAGTAATTTGCCGATTGGTTTCAGAACGGCTTGCATCAAAATTAACTATTTTTTGCCAGACATTCATTGTGGAACAAAAGTGATTTGCTCGGCGAGTTAAGAATTTTGAGTAATTTGCCGATTGGTTTCAGAACGGCTTGCATTAAAATTAACTGTTTTCTAACCAGACATTCATTGTGGAAAAAAGAGATTTTCTTGGCGAGATAAGCAATTTGAGTTATTTGCCGATTTGTTTCAGAACATCTTGCATTATTATTAACTATTTTTTGCCAGACATTCACTGTGGAAAAAAAGTGATTTTCTCGGCGAGTTAAGCATTTTGAGTAATTTACCGATTGGTTTCAGAACGGCTTGCATCAAAATTAACTATTTTTTGCCAGACTTCATTGTGGAAAAAAAGTGATTTTCTCGGCGAGGTAAGCATTTTGAGTAATTTACCGATTGGTTTCAGAACGGCTTGCATCAAAATTAACCATTTTTTGCCAGACTTCATTGTGGAAAAAAAGTGATTTTCTCGTCGAGTTAAGCATTTTGAGGTATTTGCCGATTGGTTTCAGAACGGCATGCATCAAAATTAACTATTTTTTGCCAGACATTCATTGTGGAAAAAAGTGATTTTCTCGGCGAGTTAAGCATTTTGAGTAATTTGCCGATTGGTTTCAGAACGGCTTGCATTGAAATTAACTATTTTTTGCCAGACATTCATTGTGGAAAAAAAATGATTTTCTCGGCGAGTTAAGCATTTTGAGTTATTTGCCGATTGGTTTCAGAACATCTTGCAATAAAATTAACTATTTTTGCCAGACATTCATTGTGGAAAAAAGTGATTTTCTCGGCGAGTTAAGCATTTTGAGTTATTTGCCGATTGGTTTCAGAACATCTTGCAATAAAATTAATTATTTTTTGCCAGACATTCACTGTGGAAACAAAGTGATTTTCTCGGCGAGTTAAGCAATTTGAGTTTTTTGCCGATTTGTTTCAGAACATCTTGCATTAAAATTAACTATTTTTTGCCAGACATTCACTGTGGAAAAAAAGTGATTTTCTCGGCGAGTTAAGCATTTTGAGTTATTTGCCGATTGGTTTCAGAACATCTTGCATTAAAATTAACTATTTTTTGCCAGACATTCACTGTGGAAATAAACTGATTTTCTCGGCGAGTTAAGCAATTTGAGTTATTTGCCGATCTGTTTCCAAACATCTTGCATTAAAATTAACTATCTTTTGCCAGACATACACTGTGGAACAAAAGTGATTTTCTCGGCGAGTTAAGCATTTTGAGTAATTTGCCGATTGGTTTCAGAACGGCTTGCATTGAAATTTACTATTCTTTGCCAGACATTCATTGTGGAAAAAAAGCGATTTTCTCGGCGAGTTAAGCAATTTGAGTTATTTGCCGATTGGTTTCAGAACATCTTGCATTAAAATTAACTATTTTTTGCCAGACATTCACCGTGGAAACAAAGTGATTTTCCCGGCGAGATAAGCATTTTGAGTAATTTACCGATTGGTTTCAGAACGGCTTGCATCAAAATTAACTATTTTTTGCCAGACTTCATTGTGGAAAAAAGTGATTTTCTCGGCGAGGTAAGCATTTTGAGTAATTTACCGATTGGTTTCAGAACGGCTTGCATCAAAATTAACCATTTTTTGCCAGACTTCATTGTGGAAAAAAAGTGATTTTCTCGTCGAGTTAAGCATTTTGAGGTATTTGCCGATTGGTTTCAGAACGGCATGCATCAAAATTAACTATTTTTTGCCAGACATTCATTGTGGAAAAAAGTGATTTTCTCGGCGAGTTAAGCATTTTGAGTAATTTGCCGATTGGTTTCAGAACGGCTTGCATTGAAATTAACTATTTTTTGCCAGACATTCATTGTGGAAAAAAAAATGATTTTCTCGGCGAGTTAAGCATTTTGAGTTATTTGCCGATTGGTTTCAAAACATCTTGCAATAAAATTAACTATTTTTGCCAGACATTCATTGTGGAAAAAAAGTGATTTTCTCGGCGAGTTAAGCATTTTGAGTTATTTGCCGATTGGTTTCAGAACATCTTGCAATAAAATTAATTATTTTTTGCCAGACATTCACTGTGGAAACAAAGTGATTTTCTCGGCGAGTTAAGCAATTTGAGTTTTTTGCCGATTTGTTTCAGAACATCTTGCATTAAAATTAACTATTTTTTGCCAGACATTCACTGTGGAAATAAACTGATTTTCTCGGCGAGTTAAGCAATTTGAGTTATTTGCCGATTTGTTTCAGAACATCTTGCATTAAAATTAACTATTTTTTGCCAGACATACACTGTGGAAAAAAAGTGATTTTCTCGGCGAGTTAAGCATTTTGAGTAATTTACCGATTGGTTTCAGAACGGCTTGCATCAAAATTAACTATTTTTTGCCAGACATTCACTGTGGAAAAAAAGTGATTTTCTCGGCGAGTTAAGCAATTTGAGTTTTTTGCCGATTTGTTTCAGAACATCTTGCATTAAAATTAACTATTTTTTGCCAGACATTCACTGTGGAAATAAACTGATTTTCTCGGCGAGTTAAGCAATTTGAGTTATTTGCCGATTTGTTTCAGAACATCTTGCATTGAAATTTACTATTCTTTGCCAGACATTCATTGTGGAACAAAAGTCATTTTCTCGGCGAGTGAAGCATTTTGAGCAATTTGCCGATTGGCTTCAGGACGGCTTGCATCAAAATTAACTATTTTTTGCCAGACATTCATTGTGGAAAAAAGTGAATCTCTCGGCGAGTTAAGCATTTTGAGTAATTTGCCGATTGGTTTCAGAACGGCTTGCATTGAAATTTACTATTCTTTGCCAGACATTCATTGTGCAAAAAAGTGATTTTCGCGGCGAGTTAAGCATATTGAGTAATTTGCCGATTGGTTTCAGAACGGCTTGCATCAAAATTAACTATTTTTTGCCAGACATTAATTGTGGAAAAAAAGTGATTTTCTCGGCGAGTTCAGCATTTTGAGTAATTTGCCGATTGGTTTCAGAACGGCTTGCGTTGCAATTTACTTTTCTTTGCCAGACATTCATTGTCGAAAAAAAGTGATTTTCTCGGCGAGTTAAGCATTTTGAGCAATTTGCCGATTGGTTTCAGAACGGCTTGCATTGAAATTTACGATTCATTGCCAGACATTCACTTTGGAAAAAAAGTGATTTTCTCGGCGAGTTAAGCATTTTGAGTAATTTGCCGATTGGTTTCAGAACGGCTTGCATCAAAATTAACTATTTTTTGCCAGACATTCATTGTGGAAAAAAAGTGATTTTCTCGTCGAGTTAAGCATTTTGAGCTATCTGCCGGATGGTTTGAGACCGGCTTGCATCAAAATTAACTATTTTTTGCTAGACATTCATTGTGGAAAAAAAGTGATTTTCTAGGCGAGTTAAGCATTTTGAGTAATTTGCCGATAGGTTTCAGAACGGCTTGCATCAAAATTAACTATTTTTTGCCAGACATTCATTGTGGAACAAAAGTGATTTGCTCGGCGAGTTAAGAATTTTGAGTAATTTGCCGATTGGTTTCAGAACGGCTTGCATTAAAATTAACTGTTTTTTAACCAGACATTCATTGTGGAAAAAAAGTGATTTTCTTGGCGAGTTAAGCATTTTGAGTTATTTGCCGATTGGTTTCAGAACATCTTGCATTAAAATTTACTATTCTTTGCCAGACATTCATTGTGGAAAAAAAGTGATTTTCTCGGCGAGTTAAGCATTTTGAGTAATTTGCCGATTGGTTTCAGAACGGCTTGCATCAAAATTAACTATTTTTTGCCAGACATTCATTGTGGAAAAAAAGTGATTTTCTCGTCGAGTTAAGCATTTTGAGCTATCTGCCGGATGGTTTGAGACCGGCTTGCATCAAAATTAACTATTTTTTGCTAGACATTCATTGTGGAAAAAAAGTGATTTTCTACGCGAGTTAAGCATTTTGAGTAATTTGCCGATTGGTTTCAGAACGGCTTGCATCAAAATTAACTATTTTTTGCCAGACATTCATTGTGGAACAAAAGTGATTTCCTCGGCGAGTTAAGAATTTTGAGTAATTTGCCGATTGGTTTCAGAACGGCTTGCATCAAAATTAACTATTTTTTGCCAGACATTCATTGTGGAACAAAAGTGATTTGCTCGGCGAGTTAAGAATTTTGAGTAATTTGCCGATTGGTTTCAGAACGGCTTGCATTAAAATTAACTGTTTTCTAACCAGACATTCATTGTGGAAAAAAAGTGATTTTCTTGGCGAGTTAAGCATTTTGAGTTATTTGCCGATTGGTTTCAGAACATCTTGCATTAAAATTAACTAATTTTTGACAGACATTCACTGTGGAAAAAAAGTGATTTTATCGGCGAGTTAAGCATTTTGAGTAATTTACCGATTGGTTTCAGAACGGCTTGCATCAAAATTAACTATTTTTTGCCAGACATTCATTGTGGAACAAAAGTGATTTGCTCGGCGAGTTAAGAATTTTGAGTAATTTGCCGATTGGTTTCAGAACGGCTTGCATTAAAATTAACTGTTGTTTAACCAGACATTCATTGTGGAAAAAAAGTGATTTTCTTGGCGAGTCAAGCATTTTGAGTTATTTGCCGATTGGTTTCAGAACATCTTGCATTAAAATTTACTATTCTTTGCCAGACATTCATTGTGGAAAAAAAGTGATTTTCTCGGCGAGTTAAGCATTTTGAGTAATTTGCCGATTGGTTTCAGAACGGCTTGCATCAAAATTAACTATTTTTTGCCAGACATTCATTGTGGAAAAAAAGTGATTTTCTCGTCGAGTTAAGCATTTTGAGCTATCTGCCGGATGGTTTGAGACCGGCTTGCATCAAAATTAACTATTTTTTGCTAGACATTCATTGTGGAAAAAAAGTGATTTTCTAGGCGAGTTAAGCATTTTGAGTAATTTGCCGATTGGTTTCAGAACGGCTTGCATCAAAATTAACTATTTTTTGCCAGACATTCATTATGGAACAAAAGTGATTTGCTCGGCGAGTTAAGAATTTTGAGCAATTTGCCGATTGGTTTCAGAACGGCTTGCATCAAAATTAACTATTTTTTGCCAGACATTCATTGTGGAATAAAAGTGATTTGCTCGGCGAGTTAAGAATTTTGAGTAATTTGCCGATTGGTTTCAGAACAGCTTGCATTAAAATTAACTGTTTTCTAACCAGACATTCATTGTGGAAAAAAAGTGATTTTCTTGGCGAGTTAAGCATTTTGAGTTATTTGCCGATTGGTTTCAGAACATCTTGCATTAAAATTAACTAATTTTTGACAGACATTCACTGTGGAAAAAAGTGATTTTATCGGCGAGTTAAGCATTTTGAGTAATTTACCGATTGGTTTCAGAACGGCTTGCATCAAAATTAACTATTTTTTGCCAGAATTCATTGTGGGAAAAAAGTGATTTTCTCGCCGAGTTAAGCATTTTGAGATATTTGCCGATTGGTTTCAGAACGGCTTGCATCAAAATTAACTATGTTCTGCCAGACATTCATTGTGGAAAAAAAGTGATTTTCTCGGCGAGTTAAGCATTTTGAGTAATTTGCCGATTGGTTTCAGAACGGCTTACATTGAAATTTACTATTCTTTGCCAGACATTCATTGTGGAAAAAAAGTGATTTTCTCGGCGAGTTAAGCATTTTGAGTTATTTGCCGATTGGTTTCAGAACATCTTGCATTAAAATTAACTATTTTTTGCCATACATTCACTGTGGAAACAAAGTGATTTTCTCGGCGAGATAAGCAATTTGAGTTATTTGCCGATTTGTTTCAGAACATCTTGCATTATTATTAACTATTTTTTGCCAGACATTCGCTGTGGAAAAACAGTGATTTTCTCGGCGTGTTAAGCATTTTGAGTAATTTACCGATTGGTTTCAGAACGGCTTGCATCAAAATTAACTATTTTTTGCCAGACTTCATTGTGGAAAAAAAGTGATTTTCTCGGCGAGGTAAGCATTTTGAGTAATTTACCGATTGGTTTCAGAACGGCTTGCATCAAAATTAACATCGACAATGAATATCTGACAAAGAATAGTAAATTTCAATGCAAGCCGTTCTGAAACCAATCGGCAAATTACTCAAAATGCTTAACTCGCTGGGAAAATCACTTTTTTTCCACAGTGAATGTCTGGCAAAAAATAGTTAATTTTAATGCAAGATGTTCTGAAACCAAACGGCAAATAACTCAAAATGCTTAACTCACCGAGAAAATCACTTTTTTTCCACAATGAATGTCTGACAAAGAATAGTAAGTTGCAATTCAAGCCGTTCTGAAACCAATCGGCAAATTACTCAAAATGCTTAACTCGCCGAGAAAATCACTTTTTTCCCACAATGAGTGTCTGGCAAAAAATAGTAAATTTTAATGCAAGCCGTTCTGAAACCAATCGGCAAATTACTCAAAATGCTTTACGCGCTGAGAAAATCACTTTTTATCCAAAATCAATGTCTGGCAAAAAACAGTTAATTTTGATGCAAGCCGTTCTGAAACCAATCGGCAAATAACTCAAAATGCATAACTCGCCGAGAAAATCATTAAATTCCACAATGAATGTCTGGCAAAAAATAGTTAATTTTGATGCAAGGCGTTCTGAAACCAATCGGCAAATTACTCAAAAAGCTGAAATCGCCGAGAAAATCACTTTTCTTCCACAACGAATGTCTGGCAAAGAATAGTAAATTTCAATGCAAGCCGTTCTGAAACCAATTGGCAAATTACTCAAAATACTTAACTCGCCGAGAAAATCACTTTTTGTCCACAGGGAATGTCTGGCAAAAAATAGTTAATTTAAATGCAAGATGTTCTGAAACCAATCGGCAAATTACTCAAAATGCTTAACTCACCGAGAAAATCACTTTTTTCCACAATGAATGTCTGACAAAGAATAGTAAGTTGCAATTCAAGCCGTTCTGAAACCAATCGGCAAATTACTCAAAATGCTGAACTCGCCGAGAAAATCACTTTTTTCCCACAATGAATGTCTGGCAAAGAATAGTAAATTTCAATGCAAGCCGTTCTGATACCAATCTGCAAATTACTCAAAAAGCTTAAATCGCCGAGAAAATCACTTTTCTTCCACAATGAATGTCTGGCAAAGAATAGTAAATTTCAATGGAAGCCGTTCTGAAACCAATTGGCAAATTACTCAAAATGCTTAACTCGCCGAGAAAATCACTTTTTTTCCACAGTGAATGTCTGGCAAAAAATAGTTAATTTTAATGCAAGATGTTCTGAAACCAGTCGGCAAATAACTCAAAATGCTTAACTCACCGAGAAAATCACTTTTTTTCCCACAATGAATGACAAAGAATAGTAAATTGCAATTCAAGCCGTTCTGAAATCAATCGGCAAATTACTCAAAATGCTTAACTCGCCGAGAAAATCACTTTATTTCCACAGTGAATGTCTGGCAAAAAATAGTTAATTTTAATGCAAGATGTTCTAAAACCAATCGGCAAATAACTCAAAATGCTTAACTCGCCGAGAAAACCACTTTTTTTCCACAATGAATGTCTGGCAAAAAACAGTTAATTTTCATGCAAGCCGTTCTGAAACCAATCGGCAAATTACTCAAAATTCTTTACTCGTCGAGAAAATCACTTATTTTCACAATGAATGTCTGGCAAAGAATAGTAAATTTCAATGCAAGCCGTTCTGAAACCAATCGGCAAATTACTCAAAATGCTTACCGCGCCGAGAAAATCACTTTTTTCCAAAATGAACATCTGGCAAAAAATAGTTAATTTTGATGCAAGCCGTTCTGAAACCAATCGGCAAATTACTCAATATGCTTAACTCGCCGCGAAAATCACTTTTGTTCCACAATGAATGTCTGGCAAAGAATAGTTAATTTTGATGCAAGCCGTTCTGAAACCAATCGGCAAATAACTCGAATTGCTTAACTCGCAGAGAAAATCACTTTTTTTCCACAGTCAATATCTGGCAAAAAATAGTTAATTTTAATGCAAGATGTTCTGAAACCAATCGGCAAATAACTCAAAATGCTTAACTCACCGAGAAAATCACTTTTTTTCCACAATGAATGTCTAGCAAAGAATAGTAAATTTCAATGCAAACCGTTCTGAAACCAATCGGCAAATTAATCAAAATGCTTAACTCGCAGAGAAAATCACTTTTTTTGCACAATGAATGTCTGGCAAAAAATAGTTAATTATGATACCAGCCGTTCTGAAACCAATCGGCAAATAACTCAAATTGCTTAACTCGCCGAGAAAATCACTTTTTTTCCACAGTGAAGTCTGGCAAAAATAGTTAATTTTAATGCAAGATGTTCTGAAACCAATCGGCAAATAACTCAAAATGCTTAACTCGCCGAGAAAAGCACTTTTCTTCCACAATGAATGTCTGGCAAAGAATAGTAAATTTCAATGCAAGCCTTACTGAAACCAATCGGCAAATAACTCAAATTGCTTAACTCGGCGACAAAATCACTTATTTTCCACAGTGAATGTCTGGGAAAAAATAGTTAATTTTAATGCTAGATGTTCTGAAACCAATCGGCAAATAACTCAAAATGCTTAACTCGCCGAGAAAATCACTTTTTGTCCACAATGAATGTCTGGCAAAAAACAGTTAATTTTGATGCAAGCCGTTCTGAAACCAATCGGCAAATTACTCAAAATTCTTTACTCGCCGACAAAATCACTTATTTTCCACAATGCATGTCTGGCAAAAAATAGTTAATTTGAATGCAAGATGTGCTGAAACCAATCGGCAAATAAATCAAAATGCTTAACTCACCGAGAAAATCACTTTTTTTCCACAATGAATGTCTGACAAAGAATAGTAAATTGCAATTCAAGCCGTTCTGAAATCAATCGGCAAATTACTCAAAATGCTGAACTCGCCGAGAAAATCACTTTTTTTGCACAATGAATGTCTGGCAAAAATAGTTAATTTTATTGCAAGATGTTCTGAAACCAGTCGGCAAATAACTCAAAATGCTTAACTCACCGAGAAAATCACTTTTTTTCCCACAATGAATGACAAAGAATAGTAAATTGCAATTCAAGCCGTTCTGAAATCAATCGGCAAATTACTCAAAATGCTTAACTCGCCGAGAAAATCACTTTATTTCCACAGTGAATGTCTGGCAAAAAATAGTTAATTTTAATGCAAGATGTTCTAAAACCAATCGGCAAATAACTCAAAATGCTTAACTCGCCGAGAAAACCACTTTTTTTCCACAATGAATGTCTGGCAAAAAACAGTTAATTTTCATGCAAGCCGTTCTGAAACCAATCGGCAAATTACTCAAAATTCTTTACTCGTCGAGAAAATCACTTATTTTCACAATGAATGTCTGGCAAAGAATAGTAAATTTCAATGCAAGCCGTTCTGAAACCAATCGGCAAATTACTCAAAATGCTTACCGCGCCGAGAAAATCACTTTTTTCCAAAATGAACATCTGGCAAAAAATAGTTAATTTTGATGCAAGCCGTTCTGAAACCAATCGGCAAATTACTCAATATGCTTAACTCGCCGCGAAAATCACTTTTGTTCCACAATGAATGTCTGGCAAAGAATAGTTAATTTTGATGCAAGCCGTTCTGAAACCAATCGGCAAATAACTCGAATTGCTTAACTCGCAGAGAAAATCACTTTTTTTCCACAGTCAATATCTGGCAAAAAATAGTTAATTTTAATGCAAGATGTTCTGAAACCAATCGGCAAATAACTCAAAATGCTTAACTCACCGAGAAAATCACTTTTTTTCCACAATGAATGTCTAGCAAAGAATAGTAAATTTCAATGCAAACCGTTCTGAAACCAATCGGCAAATTAATCAAAATGCTTAACTCGCAGAGAAAATCACTTTTTTTGCACAATGAATGTCTGGCAAAAAATAGTTAATTATGATACCAGCCGTTCTGAAACCAATCGGCAAATAACTCAAATTGCTTAACTCGCCGAGAAAATCACTTTTTTTCCACAGTGAAGTCTGGCAAAAATAGTTAATTTTAATGCAAGATGTTCTGAAACCAATCGGCAAATAACTCAAAATGCTTAACTCGCCGAGAAAAGCACTTTTCTTCCACAATGAATGTCTGGCAAAGAATAGTAAATTTCAATGCAAGCCTTACTGAAACCAATCGGCAAATAACTCAAATTGCTTAACTCGGCGACAAAATCACTTATTTTCCACAGTGAATGTCTGGGAAAAAATAGTTAATTTTAATGCTAGATGTTCTGAAACCAATCGGCAAATAACTCAAAATGCTTAACTCGCCGAGAAAATCACTTTTTGTCCACAATGAATGTCTGGCAAAAAACAGTTAATTTTGATGCAAGCCGTTCTGAAACCAATCGGCAAATTACTCAAAATTCTTTACTCGCCGAGAAAATCACTTATTTTCCACAATGCATGTCTGGCAAAAAATAGTTAATTTGAATGCAAGATGTGCTGAAACCAATCGGCAAATAAATCAAAATGCTTAACTCACCGAGAAAATCACTTTTTTTCCACAATGAATGTCTGACAAAGAATAGTAAATTGCAATTCAAGCCGTTCTGAAATCAATCGGCAAATTACTCAAAATGCTGAACTCGCCGAGAAAATCACTTTTTTTGCACAATGAATGTCTGGCAAAAAATAGTTAATTTGGATGCCAGCCTTTCTGAAACCAATCGGCAAATTACTCAAAAAGCTTAAATCGCCGAGTAAATCACTTTTCTTCCACAATGAATGTCTGGCAAAGAATAGTAAATTTCAATGCAAGCCGTTCTGATACCAATTTGCAAATTACTCAAAAAGCTTAAATCGCCGAGAAAATCACCTTTCTTCCACAATGAATGTCTGGCAAAAAATAGTTAATTTTAATGCAAGATGTTCTGAAACCAAACGGCAAATAATTCAAAATGCTTAACTCACCGAGAAAATCACTTTTTTTCCACAATGAATGTCTGACAAAGAATAGTAAATTTTAATGCAAGCCGTTCTGAAACCAATCGGCAAATTACTCCAAATGCTTTACGCGCCGAGAAAATCACTTTTTATCCAAAATCAATGTCTGGCAAAAAACAGTTAATTTTGATGCAAGCCGTTCTGAAACCAATCGGCAAATAACTCAAAATGCTTAACTCGCCGAGAAAATCATTTTATTCCACAATGAATGTCTGGCAAAAAATAGTTAATTTTGATGCAAGGCGTTCTGAAACCAATCGGCAAATTACTCAAAAAGCTTAAATCGCCGAGAAAATCACTTTTCTTCCACAATGAATGTCTGGCAAAGAATAGTAAATTTCAATGCAAGCCGTTCTGAAATCAATCGGCAAATTACTCAAAATGCTGAACTCGCCGAGAAAATCACTTTTTTTGCACAATGAATGTCTGGCAAAAAATAGTTAATTTGGATGCCAGCCTTTCTGAAACCAATCGGCAAATTACTCAAAATGCTTTACGGGCCGAGAAAATCACTTTTGATCCAAAATCAATGTCTGGCAAAAAACAGTTAATTTTGATGCAAGCCGTTCTGAAACCAATCGGCAAATAACTCAAAATGCTTAACTCGCCGAGAAAAGCATTTTATTCCACAATGAATGTCTGGCAAAAAATAGTTAATTTTGATGCAAGGCGTTCTGAAACCAATCGGCAAATTACTCAAAAAGCTTAAATCGCCGAGAAAATCACTTTTCTTCCACAATGAATGTCTGGCAAAGAATAGTAAATTTCAATGCAAGCCGTTCTGAAACCATTTGGCAAATTACTCAAAATGCTTAACTCGCCGAGAAAATCACTTTTTTTCCACAGGGAATGTCTGGCAAAAAATAGTTAATTTTAATGCAAGATGTTCTGAAACCAATCGGCAAATAACTCAAAATGCTTAACTCACCGAGAAAATCACTTTTTTTCCACAATGAATGTCTGACAAAGAATAGTAAGTTGCAATTCAAGCCGTTCTGAAACCAATCGGCAAATTACTCAAAATGCTGAACTCGCCGAGTACATCACTTTTCTTCCACAATGAATGTCTGGCAAAGAATAGTAAATTTTAATGCAAGATGTTCTGAAACCAATCGGCAAATAACTCAAAATGCTTAACTCACCGAGAAAATCACTTTTTTTCCACAATGAATGTCTGACAAAGAATAGTAAATTGCAATTCAAGCCGTTCTGAAATCAATCGGCAAATTACTCAAAATGCTGAACTCGCCGAGAAAATCACTTTTTTTGCACAATGAATGTCTGGCAAAAAATAGTTAATTTGGATGCCAGCCTTTCTGAAACCAATCGGCAAATTACTCAAAAAGCTTAAATCGCCGAGAAAATCACTTTTCTTCCACAATGAATGTCTGGCAAAGAATAGTAAATTTCAATGCAAGCCGTTCTGAAACCAATCGGCAAATTACTCAAAATGCTGAACTCGCCGAGAAAATCACTTTTTTTGCACAATGCATGTCTGGCAAAAAATAGTTAATTTGGATGCCAGCCTTTCTGAAACCAATCGGCAAATTACTCAAAAAGCTTAAATCGCCGAGAAAATCACTTTTCTTCCACAATGAATGTCTGGCAAAGAATAGTAAATTTCAATGCAAGCCGTTCTGAAACCAATCGGCAAATTACTCAAAATGCTTAACTCGCCGAGAAAATCACTTTTTTTCCACAGTGAATGTCTGGCAAAAAATAGTTAATTTTAATGCAAGATGTTCTGAAACCAAACGGCAAATAATTCAAAATGCTTAACTCACCGAGAAAATCACTTTTTTTCCACAATGAATGTCTAACAAAGAATAGTAAATTTTAATGCAAGCCGTTCTGAAACCAATCGGCAAATTACTCAAAATGCTTTACGCGCCGAGAAAATCACTTTTTATCCAAAATCAATGTCTGGCAAAAAACAGTTAATTTTGATGCAAGCCGTTCTGAAACCAATCGGCAAATAACTCAAAATGCTTAACTCGCCGAGAAAAGCATTTTATTCCACAATGAATGTCTGGCAAAAAATAGTTAATTTTGATGCAAGGCGTTCTGAAACCAATCGGCAAATTACTCAAAAAGCTTAAATCGCCGAGAAAATCACTTTTCTTCCACAATGAATGTCTGGCAAAGAATAGTAAATTTCAATGCAAGCCGTTCTGAAACCATTTGGCAAATTACTCAAAATGCTTAACTCGCCGAGAAAATCACTTTTTTTCCACAGGGAATGTCTGGCAAAAAATAGTTAATTTTAATGCAAGATGTTCTGAAACCAATCGGCAAATAACTCAAAATGCTTAACTCACCGAGAAAATCACTTTTTTTCCACAATGAATGTCTGACAAAGAATAGTAAATTGCAATTCAAGCCGTTCTGAAATCAATCGGCAAATTACTCAAAAAGCTTAAATCGCCGAGAAAATCACTTTTCTTCCACAATGAATGTCTGGCAAAGAATAGTAAATTTCAATGCAAGCCGTTCTGAAACCAATCGGCAAATTACTCAAAATGCTGAACTCGCCGAGAAAATCACTTTTTTTGCACAATGCATGTCTGGCAAAAAATAGTTAATTTGGATGCCAGCCTTTCTGAAACCAATCGGCAAATTACTCAAAAAGCTTAAATCGCCGAGAAAATCACTTTTCTTCCACAATGAATGTCTGGCAAAGAATAGTAAATTTCAATGCAAGCCGTTCTGAAACCAATCGGCAAATTACTCAAAAAGCTTAAATCGCCGAGAAAATCACTTTTCTTCCACAATGAATGTCTGGCAAAGAATAGTAAATTTCAATGCAAGCCGTTCTTAAACCAATCGGCAAATTACTCAAAATGCTTAACTCGCCGAGAAAATCACTTTTTTTCCACAGTGAATGTCTGGCAAAAAATAGTTAATTTTAATGCAAGATGTTCTGAAACCAAACGGCAAATAATTCAAAATGCTTAACTCACCGAGAAAATCACTTTTTTTCCACAATGAATGTCTAACAAAGAATAGTAAATTTTAATGCAAGCCGTTCTGAAACCAATCGGCAAATTACTCAAAATGCTTTACGCGCCGAGAAAATCACTTTTTATCCAAAATCAATGTCTGGCAAAAAACAGTTAATTTTGATGCAAGCCGTTCTGAAACCAATCGGCAAATAACTCAAAATGCTTAACTCGCCGAGAAAAGCATTTTATTCCACAATGAATGTCTGGCAAAAAATAGTTAATTTTGATGCAAGGCGTTCTGAAACCAATCGGCAAATTACTCAAAAAGCTTAAATCGCCGAGAAAATCACTTTTCTTCCACAATGAATGTCTGGCAAAGAATAGTAAATTTCAATGCAAGCCGTTCTGAAACCATTTGGCAAATTACTCAAAATGCTTAACTCGCCGAGAAAATCACTTTTTTTCCACAGGGAATGTCTGGCAAAAAATAGTTAATTTTAATGCAAGATGTTCTGAAACCAATCGGCAAATAACTCAAAATGCTTAACTCACCGAGAAAATCACTTTTTTTCCACAATGAATGTCTGACAAAGAATAGTAAGTTGCAATTCAAGCCGTTCTGAAACCAATCGGCAAATTACTCAAAATGCTGAACTCGCCGAGAAAATCACTTTTCTTCCACAATGAATGTCTGGCAAAGAATAGTAAATTTTAATGCAAGATGTTCTGAAACCAATCGGCAAATAACTCAAAATGCTTAACTCACCGAGAAAATCACTTTTTTTCCACAATGAATGTCTGGCAAAAAATAGTTAATTTTAATGCAAGATGTTCTGAAACCAAACGGCAAATAATTCAAAATGCTTAACTCACCGAGAAAATCACTTTTTTTCCACAATGAATGTCTGACAAAGAATAGTAAATTGCAATTCAAGCCGTTCTGAAATCAATCGGCAAATTACTCAAAATGCTGAACTCGCCGAGAAAATCACTTTTTTTGCACAATGAATGTCTGGCAAAAAATAGTTAATTTGGATGCCAGCCTTTCTGAAACCAATCGGCAAATTACTCAAAAAGCTTAAATCGCCGAGAAAATCACTTTTCTTCCACAATGAATGTCTGGCAAAGAATAGAAAATTTCAATGCAAGCCGTTCTGAAACCAAACGGCAAATTACTCAAAATGCTTAACTCGCCGAGAAAATCACTTTTTTTCCACAGTGAATGTCTGGCAAAAAATAGTTAATTTTAATGCAAGATGTTCTGAAACCAAACGGCAAATAATTCAAAATGCTTCACTCACCGAGAAAATCACTTTTTTTCCACAATGAATGTCTGACAAAGAATAGTAAATTTTAATGCAAGCCGTTCTGAAACCAATCGGCAAATTACTCCAAATGCTTTACGCGCCGAGAAAATCACTTTTTATCCAAAATCAATGTCTGGCAAAAAACAGTTAATTTTGATGCAAGCCGTTCTGAAACCAATCGGCAAATAACTCAAAATGCTTAACTCGCCGAGAAAATCATTTTATTCCACAATGAATGTCTGGCAAAAAATAGTTAATTTTGATGCAAGGCGTTCTGAAACCAATCGGCAAATTACTCAAAAAGCTTAAATCGCCGAGAAAATCACTTTTCTTCCACAATGAATGTCTGGCAAAGAATAGTAAATTTCAATGCAAGCCGTTCTGAAACCATTTGGCAAATTACTCAAAATGCTTAACTCGCCGGGAAAATCACTTTTTTTTCCACAATGAATGTCTGGCAAAGAATGGTAAATTTCAATGCAAGCCGTTCAGAAACCAATCTTCAAATTACTCGAAATGCTTAACTCGCCGAGAAAATTACTTTTCTTCCACAATGAATGTCTGGCAAAAAACAGTTAATTTTCATGCAAGCCGTTCTGAAACCAATCGGCAAATTACTCAAAATTCTTTACTCGCCGAGAAAATCACTTATTTTCACAATGAGTGTCTGGCAAAGAATAGTAAATTTCAATGCAAGCCGTTCTGAAACCAATCGGCAAATTACTCAAAATGCTTACCGCGCCGAAAAAATCACTTTTTTCCAAAATGAACATCTGGCAAAAAATAGTTAATTTTGATGCAAGCCGTTCTGAAACCAATCGGCAAATTACTCAAAATGCTGAACTCGCCGAGAAAATCACTTTTTTTGCACAATGCATGTCTGGCAAAAAATAGTTAATTTGGATGCCAGCCTTTCTGAAACCAATCGGCAAATTACTCAAAAAGCTTAAATCGCCGAGAAAATCACTTTTCTTCCACAATGAATGTCTGGCAAAGAATAGTAAATTTCAATGCAAGCCGTTCTGAAACCAATCGGCAAATTACTCAAAATGCTTAACTCGCCGAGAAAATCACTTTTTTTCCACAGTGAATGTCTGGCAAAAAATAGTTAATTTTAATGCAAGATGTTCTGAAACCAAACGGCAAATAATTCAAAATGCTTAACTCACCGAGAAAATCACTTTTTTTCCACAATGAATGTCTAACAAAGAATAGTAAATTTTAATGCAAGCCGTTCTGAAACCAATCGGCAAATTACTCAAAATGCTTTACGCGCCGAGAAAATCACTTTTTATCCAAAATCAATGTCTGGCAAAAAACAGTTAATTTTGATGCAAGCCGTTCTGAAACCAATCGGCAAATAACTCAAAATGCTTAACTCGCCGAGAAAAGCATTTTATTCCACAATGAATGTCTGGCAAAAAATAGTTAATTTTGATGCAAGGCGTTCTGAAACCAATCGGCAAATTACTCAAAAAGCTTAAATCGCCGAGAAAATCACTTTTCTTCCACAATGAATGTCTGGCAAAGAATAGTAAATTTCAATGCAAGCCGTTCTGAAACCATTTGGCAAATTACTCAAAATGCTTAACTCGCCGAGAAAATCACTTTTTTTCCACAGGGAATGTCTGGCAAAAAATAGTTAATTTTAATGCAAGATGTTCTGAAATCAATCGGCAAATTACTCAAAATGCTGAACTCGCCGAGAAAATCACTTTTTTTGCACAATGAATGTCTGGCAAAAAATAGTTAATTTGGATGCCAGCCTTTCTGAAACCAATCGGCAAATTACTCAAAAAGCTTAAATCGCCGAGAAAATCACTTTTCTTCCACAATGAATGTCTGGCAAAGAATAGAAAATTTCAATGCAAGCCGTTCTGAAACCAAACGGCAAATTACTCAAAATGCTTAACTCGCCGAGAAAATCACTTTTTTTCCACAGTGAATGTCTGGCAAAAAATAGTTAATTTTAATGCAAGATGTTCTGAAACCAAACGGCAAATAATTCAAAATGCTTCACTCACCGAGAAAATCACTTTTTTTCCACAATGAATGTCTGACAAAGAATAGTAAATTTTAATGCAAGCCGTTCTGAAACCAATCGGCAAATTACTCCAAATGCTTTACGCGCCGAGAAAATCACTTTTTATCCAAAATCAATGTCTGGCAAAAAACAGTTAATTTTGATGCAAGCCGTTCTGAAACCAATCGGCAAATAACTCAAAATGCTTAACTCGCCGAGAAAATCATTTTATTCCACAATGAATGTCTGGCAAAAAATAGTTAATTTTGATGCAAGGCGTTCTGAAACCAATCGGCAAATTACTCAAAAAGCTTAAATCGCCGAGAAAATCACTTTTCTTCCACAATGAATGTCTGGCAAAGAATAGTAAATTTCAATGCAAGCCGTTCTGAAACCATTTGGCAAATTACTCAAAATGCTTAACTCGCCGGGAAAATCACTTTTTTTTCCACAATGAATGTCTGGCAAAGAATGGTAAATTTCAATGCAAGCCGTTCAGAAACCAATCTTCAAATTACTCGAAATGCTTAACTCGCCGAGAAAATTACTTTTCTTCCACAATGAATGTCTGGCAAAAAACAGTTAATTTTCATGCAAGCCGTTCTGAAACCAATCGGCAAATTACTCAAAATTCTTTACTCGCCGAGAAAATCACTTATTTTCACAATGAGTGTCTGGCAAAGAATAGTAAATTTCAATGCAAGCCGTTCTGAAACCAATCGGCAAATTACTCAAAATGCTTACCGCGCCGAAAAAATCACTTTTTTCCAAAATGAACATCTGGCAAAAAATAGTTAATTTTGATGCAAGCCGTTCTGAAACCAATCGGCAAATTACTCAATATGCTTAACTCGCCGCGAAAATCACTTTTGTTCCACAATGAATGTCTGGCAAAGAATAGTAAATTTCAATGCAAGCCGTTCTGAAACCAATCAGCAAATTTCTCAAAATGCTTAACTCGCCGAGAAAATCACTTTTTTTCCACAATGAATGTCTTGAAAAAAATAGTTAATTTTGATGCAAGCCGTTCTGAAACCAATCGGCAAATAACTCAAATTGCTCAACTCGCCGAGAAAATCACTTTTTTTCCACAGTGAATATCTGCCAAAAAATAGTTAATTTTAATGCAAGATGTTCTGAAACCAATCGGCAAATAACTCAAAATGCTTAACTCACCGAGAAAATCACTTTTTTCCACAATGAATGTCTAGCAAAGAATAGTAAATTTCAATGCAAGCCGTTCTGAAACCAATCGGCAAATTACTCAAAATGCTTAACTCGCCGAGAAAATCACTTTTTTTCCACAATGAATGTCTGGCAAAAAATAGTTAATTATGTTGCCAGCCGTTCTGAAACCAATCGGCAAATAACTCAAATTGCTTAACTCGCCGAGAAAATCACTTTTTATCCACAGTGAAGTCTGGCAAAAAATAGTTAATTTTAATGCAAGATGTTCTGAAACCAATCGGCAAATAACTCAAAATGCTTAACTCGCCGAGAAAAGCAATTTTCTTCCACAATGAATGTCTGGCAAAGAATAGTAAATTTCAATGCAAGCCTTACTGAAACCAATCGGCAAATAACTCAAATTGCTTAACTCGGCGACAAAATCACTTTTTTTCCACAGTGAATGTCTGGGAAAAAATAGTTAATTTTAATGCTAGATGTTCTGAAACCAATCGGCAAATAACTCAAAATGCTTAACTCGCCGAGAAAATCACTTTTTGTCCACAATGAATGTCTGGCAAAAAACAGTTAATTTTGATGCAAGCCGTTCGGAAACCAATCGGCAAATTACTCAAAATTCTTTACTCGCCGAGAAAATCACTTATTTTCCACAATGATTGTCTGGCAAAAAATAGTAAATTTCAATGCAATCTGTTCTGAAACCAATCGGCAAATAACTCAAAATGCTTAACTCGCCGAGAAAATCACTTTTTTCCCACAATGAATGTCTGGCAAAAAATAGTTAATTTTGATGCAAGCCGTTCTGAAACCAATCGGCAAATTACTCAAAATGCTTAACGCACCGAGAAAATCACTTTTTTTCCACAATGAATGTCTGGCAAAGAATAGTAAATTTCAATGCAAGCCGTTCTGAAACCAATCGCAAATTACTCAAAATGCTTAACTCGCCGAGAAAATCACTTTTTTTCCACAGGGAATGTCTGGCAAAAATAGTTAATTTTAATGCAAGATGTTCTCAAACCAATCGGCAAATTGCTCAAAATGCTTAACTCGCCGGGAAAATCACTTTTTTTTCCACAATGAATGTCTGGCAAAGAATGGTAAATTTCAATGCAAGCCGTTCAGAAACCAATCGGCAAATTACTCGAAATGCTTAACTCGCCGAGAAGGTCACTTTTTTTGCACAATGAATGTCTGGCAAAAAATAGTTAATTTGGATGCAAGCCTTTCTGAAACCAATCGACAAATTACTCAAAATGCTTAACTCGCCGAGAAAATCACTTTTTTTCCAAAATGAATGTCTGGCAAAAAATAGTTAATTTTGATGCAAGCCGTTCTGAAAACCAATCGGCAAATTACTCAAAATGATTAATTCACCGAGAAAATCACTTTTTTCCACAATGAATGTCTGGCAAAGAAAAGTAAATTTCAATGCAAGACGTTCTGAAACTAATCGGCAAATTACTCAAAATGCTTAACTCGCCGACAAAATCACTTTTTTCCACAGTGAATGTCTGGCAAAAAATAGTTAATTTTAATGCAAGATGTTCTGAAACCAATCGGCAAATTACTCAAAAAGCTTAAATCGCCGAGAAAATCACTTTTCTTCCACAATGAATGTCTGGCAAAGAATAGTAAATTTCAATGCAAGCCGTTCTGAAACCATTTGGCAAATTACTCAAAATGCTTAACTCGCCGAGAAAATCACTTTTTTTCCACAGGGAATGTCTGGCAAAAAATAGTTAATTTTAATGCAAGATGTTCTGAAATCAATCGGCAAATTACTCAAAATGCTGAACTCGCCGAGAAAATCACTTTTTTTGCACAATGAATGTCTGGCAAAAAATAGTTAATTTGGATGCCAGCCTTTCTGAAACCAATCGGCAAATTACTCAAAAAGCTTAAATCGCCGAGAAAATCACTTTTCTTCCACAATGAATGTCTGGCAAAGAATAGAAAATTTCAATGCAAGCCGTTCTGAAACCAAACGGCAAATTACTCAAAATGCTTAACTCGCCGAGAAAATCACTTTTTTTCCACAGTGAATGTCTGGCAAAAAATAGTTAATTTTAATGCAAGATGTTCTGAAACCAAACGGCAAATAATTCAAAATGCTTCACTCACCGAGAAAATCACTTTTTTTCCACAATGAATGTCTGACAAAGAATAGTAAATTTTAATGCAAGCCGTTCTGAAACCAATCGGCAAATTACTCCAAATGCTTTACGCGCCGAGAAAATCACTTTTTATCCAAAATCAATGTCTGGCAAAAAACAGTTAATTTTGATGCAAGCCGTTCTGAAACCAATCGGCAAATAACTCAAAATGCTTAACTCGCCGAGAAAATCATTTTATTCCACAATGAATGTCTGGCAAAAAATAGTTAATTTTGATGCAAGGCGTTCTGAAACCAATCGGCAAATTACTCAAAAAGCTTAAATCGCCGAGAAAATCACTTTTCTTCCACAATGAATGTCTGGCAAAGAATAGTAAATTTCAATGCAAGCCGTTCTGAAACCATTTGGCAAATTACTCAAAATGCTTAACTCGCCGGGAAAATCACTTTTTTTTCCACAATGAATGTCTGGCAAAGAATGGTAAATTTCAATGCAAGCCGTTCAGAAACCAATCTTCAAATTACTCGAAATGCTTAACTCGCCGAGAAAATTACTTTTCTTCCACAATGAATGTCTGGCAAAAAACAGTTAATTTTCATGCAAGCCGTTCTGAAACCAATCGGCAAATTACTCAAAATTCTTTACTCGCCGAGAAAATCACTTATTTTCACAATGAGTGTCTGGCAAAGAATAGTAAATTTCAATGCAAGCCGTTCTGAAACCAATCGGCAAATTACTCAAAATGCTTACCGCGCCGAAAAAATCACTTTTTTCCAAAATGAACATCTGGCAAAAAATAGTTAATTTTGATGCAAGCCGTTCTGAAACCAATCGGCAAATTACTCAATATGCTTAACTCGCCGCGAAAATCACTTTTGTTCCACAATGAATGTCTGGCAAAGAATAGTAAATTTCAATGCAAGCCGTTCTGAAACCAATCAGCAAATTTCTCAAAATGCTTAACTCGCCGAGAAAATCACTTTTTTTCCACAATGAATGTCTTGAAAAAAATAGTTAATTTTGATGCAAGCCGTTCTGAAACCAATCGGCAAATAACTCAAATTGCTCAACTCGCCGAGAAAATCACTTTTTTTCCACAGTGAATATCTGCCAAAAAATAGTTAATTTTAATGCAAGATGTTCTGAAACCAATCGGCAAATAACTCAAAATGCTTAACTCACCGAGAAAATCACTTTTTTCCACAATGAATGTCTAGCAAAGAATAGTAAATTTCAATGCAAGCCGTTCTGAAACCAATCGGCAAATTACTCAAAATGCTTAACTCGCCGAGAAAATCACTTTTTTTCCACAATGAATGTCTGGCAAAAAATAGTTAATTATGTTGCCAGCCGTTCTGAAACCAATCGGCAAATAACTCAAATTGCTTAACTCGCCGAGAAAATCACTTTTTATCCACAGTGAAGTCTGGCAAAAAATAGTTAATTTTAATGCAAGATGTTCTGAAACCAATCGGCAAATAACTCAAAATGCTTAACTCGCCGAGAAAAGCAATTTTCTTCCACAATGAATGTCTGGCAAAGAATAGTAAATTTCAATGCAAGCCTTACTGAAACCAATCGGCAAATAACTCAAATTGCTTAACTCGGCGACAAAATCACTTTTTTTCCACAGTGAATGTCTGGGAAAAAATAGTTAATTTTAATGCTAGATGTTCTGAAACCAATCGGCAAATAACTCAAAATGCTTAACTCGCCGAGAAAATCACTTTTTGTCCACAATGAATGTCTGGCAAAAAACAGTTAATTTTGATGCAAGCCGTTCGGAAACCAATCGGCAAATTACTCAAAATTCTTTACTCGCCGAGAAAATCACTTATTTTCCACAATGATTGTCTGGCAAAAAATAGTAAATTTCAATGCAATCTGTTCTGAAACCAATCGGCAAATAACTCAAAATGCTTAACTCGCCGAGAAAATCACTTTTTTCCCACAATGAATGTCTGGCAAAAAATAGTTAATTTTGATGCAAGCCGTTCTGAAACCAATCGGCAAATTACTCAAAATGCTTAACGCACCGAGAAAATCACTTTTTTTCCACAATGAATGTCTGGCAAAGAATAGTAAATTTCAATGCAAGCCGTTCTGAAACCAATCGCAAATTACTCAAAATGCTTAACTCGCCGAGAAAATCACTTTTTTTCCACAGGGAATGTCTGGCAAAAATAGTTAATTTTAATGCAAGATGTTCTCAAACCAATCGGCAAATTGCTCAAAATGCTTAACTCGCCGGGAAAATCACTTTTTTTTCCACAATGAATGTCTGGCAAAGAATGGTAAATTTCAATGCAAGCCGTTCAGAAACCAATCGGCAAATTACTCGAAATGCTTAACTCGCCGAGAAGGTCACTTTTTTTGCACAATGAATGTCTGGCAAAAAATAGTTAATTTGGATGCAAGCCTTTCTGAAACCAATCGACAAATTACTCAAAATGCTTAACTCGCCGAGAAAATCACTTTTTTTCCAAAATGAATGTCTGGCAAAAAATAGTTAATTTTGATGCAAGCCGTTCTGAAAACCAATCGGCAAATTACTCAAAATGATTAATTCACCGAGAAAATCACTTTTTTCCACAATGAATGTCTGGCAAAGAAAAGTAAATTTCAATGCAAGACGTTCTGAAACTAATCGGCAAATTACTCAAAATGCTTAACTCGCCGACAAAATCACTTTTTTCCACAGTGAATGTCTGGCAAAAAATAGTTAATTTTAATGCAAGATGTTCTGAAACCAATCGGCAAATAACTCAAAAAGCTTAACTCGCCGAGAAAACCACTTTTTTTCCACAATGAATGTCTGGCAAAAACAGTTAATTTTCATGCAAGCCGTTCTGAAACCAATCGGCAAATTACTCAAAATTCTTTACTCGCCGAGAAAATCACTTATTTTCACAATGAATGTCTGGCAAAGAAAAGTAAATTTCAATGCAAGACGTTCTGAAACTAATCGGCAAATTACTCAAAATGCTTAACTCGCCGACAAAATCACTTTTTTCCACAGTGAATGACTGGCAAAAAATAGTTAATTTTAATGCAAGATGTTCTGAAACCAATCGGCAAATAACTCAAAAAGCTTAACTCGCCGAGAAAACCACTTTTTTTCCACAATGAATGTCTGGCAAAAAACAGTTAATTTTCATGCAAGCCGTTCTGAAACCAATCGGCAAATTACTCAAAATTCTTTACTCGCCGAGAAAATCACTTATTTTCACAATGAATGTCTGGCAAAGAATAGTAAATTTCAATGCAAGCCGTTCTGAAACCAATCGGCAAATTACTCAAAATGCTTACCGCGCCGAGAAAATCACTTTTTTCCAAAATGAACAACTGGCAAAAAATAGTTAATTTTGATGCAAGCCGTTCTGAAACCAATCGGCAAATTACTCAATATGCTTAACTCGCCGCGAAAATCACTTTTGTTCCACAATGAATGTCTGGCAAAGAATAGTAAATTTCAATGCAAGCCGTTGTGAAACCAATCGGCAAATAACTCAAATTGCTTAACTCGCCGAGAAAATCACTTTTTTTCCACAGTGAATATCTGGCAAAAAATAGTTAATTTTAATGCAAGATGTTCTGAAACCAATCGGCAAATAACTCAAAATGCTTAACTCATCGAGAAAATCACTTTTCTTCCACAATGAATGTGTAGCAAAGAATAGTAAATTTCAATGCAAGCCGTTCTGAAACAAATCGGCAAATTACTCAAAATGCTTAACTCGCCGAGAAAATCACTTTTTTTCCACAATGAATGTCTGGCAAAAAATAGTTAATTATGTTGCCAGCCGTTCTGAAACCAATCGGCAAATAACTCAAATTGCTTAACTCGCCGAGAAAATCACTTTTTTTCCACAGTGAAGTCTGGCAAAAAATAGTTAATTTTAATGCAAGATGTTCTGAAACCAATCGGCAAATAACTCAAAATGCTTAACTCGCCGAGAAAAGCAATTTTCTTCCACAATGAATGTCTGGCAAAGAATAGTAAATTTCAATGCAAGCCTTACTGAAACCAATCGGCAAATAACTCAAATTGCTTAACTCGGCGACAAAATCACTTTTTTTCCACTGTGAATGTCTGGGAAAAAATAGTTAATTTTAATGCTAGGTGTTCTGAAACCAATCGGCAAATAACTCAAAATGCTTAACTCGCCGAGAAAATGACTTTTTGTCCACAATGAATGTCTGGCAAAAAACAGTTAATTTTGATGCAAGCCGTTCTGAAACCAATCGGCAAATTACTCAAAATTCTTTACTCGCCGAGAAAATCACTTATTTTCCACAATGATTGTCTGGCAAAGAATAGTAAATTACAATGCTAGCCGTTCTGAAACCAATCGGCCAATTACTCAAAATGTTTAATTCGCCGCGAAAATCACATTTTTGGCACAATGAATGTCTGGCAAAAAATAGTAAATTTCAATGCAAGCTGTTCTGAAACCAATCGGCAAATAACTCAAAATGCTTAAATAGCCGAGAAAATCACTTTTTTCCCACAATGAATGTCTGGCAAAAATTAGTTAATTTTGATGCAAGCCGTTCTGAAACCAATCGGCAAATTACTCAAAATGCTTAACTCGCCGGGAAAATCACTTTTTTTTCCACAATGAATGTCTGGCAAAGAATGGTAAATTTCAATGCAAGCCGTTCAGAAACCAATCGGCAAATTACTCGAAATGCTTAACTCGCCGAGAAGATCACTTTTTTTGCACAATGAATGTCTGGCAAAAAATAGTTAATTTGGATGCAAGCCTTTCTGAAACCAATCGACAAATTACTCAAAATGCTTAACTCGCCGAGAAAACCACTTTTTTTCCACAATGAATGTCTGGCAAAAACAGTTAATTTTCATGCAAGCCGTTCTGAAACCAATCGGCAAATTACTCAAAATTCTTTACTCGCCGAGAAAATCACTTATTTTCACAATGAATGTCTGGCAAAGAAAAGTAAATTTCAATGCAAGACGTTCTGAAACTAATCGGCAAATTACTCAAAATGCTTAACTCGCCGACAAAATCACTTTTTTCCACAGTGAATGACTGGCAAAAAATAGTTAATTTTAATGCAAGATGTTCTGAAACCAATCGGCAAATAACTCAAAAAGCTTAACTCGCCGAGAAAACCACTTTTTTTCCACAATGAATGTCTGGCAAAAAACAGTTAATTTTCATGCAAGCCGTTCTGAAACCAATCGGCAAATTACTCAAAATTCTTTACTCGCCGAGAAAATCACTTATTTTCACAATGAATGTCTGGCAAAGAAAAGTAAATTTCAATGCAAGCCGTTGTGAAACCAATCGGCAAATAACTCAAATTGCTTAACTCGCCGAGAAAATCACTTTTTTTCCACAGTGAATATCTGGCAAAAAATAGTTAATTTTAATGCAAGATGTTCTGAAACCAATCGGCAAATAACTCAAAATGCTTAACTCACCGAGAAAATCACTTTTCTTCCACAATGAATGTGTAGCAAAGAATAGTAAATTTCAATGCAAGCCGTTCTGAAACCAATCGGCAAATTACTCAAAATGCTTAACTCGCCGAGAAAATCACTTTTTTTCCACAATGAATGTCTGGCAAAAAATAGTTAATTATGTTGCCAGCCGTTCTGAAACCAATCGGCAAATAACTCAAATTGCTTAACTCGCCGAGAAAATCACTTTTTTTCCACAGTGAAGTCTGGCAAAAAATAGTTAATTTTAATGCAAGATGTTCTGAAACCAATCGGCAAATAACTCAAAATGCTTAACTCGCCGAGAAAAGCAATTTTCTTCCACAATGAATGTCTGGCAAAGAATAGTAAATTTCAATGCAAGCCTTACTGAAACCAATCGGCAAATAACTCAAATTGCTTAACTCGGCGACAAAATCACTTTTTTTCCACTGTGAATGTCTGGGAAAAAATAGTTAATTTTAATGCTAGGTGTTCTGAAACCAATCGGCAAATAAATCAAAATGCTTAACTCGCCGAGAAAATCACTTTTCTTCCACAATGAATGTCTGGCAAAGAATAGTAAATTTTAATGCAAGATGTTCTGAAACCAATCGGCAAATAACTCAAAATGCTTAACTCACCGAGAAAATCACTTTTTTTCCACAATGAATGTCTGACAAAGAATAGTAAATTGCAATTCAAGCCGTTCTGAAATCAATCGGCAAATTACTCAAAATGCTGAACTCGCCGAGAAAATCACTTTTTTTGCACAATGAATGTCTGGCAAAAAATAGTTAATTTGGATGCCAGCCTTTCTGAAACCAATCGGCAAATTACTCAAAAAGCTTAAATCGCCGAGAAAATCACTTTTCTTCCACAATGAATGTGTAGCAAAGAATAGTAAATTTCAATGCAAGCCGTTCTGAAACCAATCGGCAAATTACTCAAAATGCTTAACTCGCCGAGAAAATCACTTTTTTTCCACAGTGAATGTCTGGCAAAAAATAGTTAATTTTAATGCAAGATGTTCTGAAACCAAACGGCAAATAATTCAAAATGCTTAACTCACCGAGAAAATCACTTTTTTTCCACAATGAATGTCTGACAAAGAATAGTAAATTTTAATGCAAGCCGTTCTGAAACCAATCGGCAAATTACTCAAAATGCTTTACGCGCCGAGAAAATCACCTTTTTATCCCAAATCAATGTCTGGCAAAAAACAGTTAATTTTGATGCAAGCCGTTCTGAAACCAATCGGCAAATAACTCAAAATGCTTAACTCGCCGAGAAAATCATTTTATTCCACAATGAATGTCTGGCAAAAAATAGTTAATTTTGATGCAAGGCGTTCTGAAACCAATCGGCAAATTACTCAAAAAGCTTAAATCGCCGAGAAAATCACTTTTCTTCCACAATGAATGTCTGGCAAAGAATAGTAAATTTCAATGCAAGCCGTTCTGAAACCATTTGGCAAATTACTCAAAATGCTTAACTCGCCGGGAAAATCACTTTTTTTTCCACAATGAATGTCTGGCAAAGAATGGTAAATTTCAATGCAAGCCGTTCAGAAACCAATCTTCAAATTACTCGAAATGCTTAACTCGCCGAGAAAATTACTTTTCTTCCACAATGAATGTCTGGCAAAGAATAGTAAATATCAATGCAAGCCGTTCTGAAAGCAATCGGCAAATAACTCAAATTGCTTAACTCGCCGACAAAATCATTTTTTTTCCACAGTGAATGTCTGGCAAAAAATAGTTAATTTTAATGCAAGATGTTCTGAAACCAATCGGCAAATAACTCAAAAAGCTTAAGTCGCCGAGAAAACCACTTTTTTTCCACAATGAATGTCTGGCAAAAAACAGTTAATTTTCATGCAAGCCGTTCTGAAACCAATCGGCAAATTACTCAAAATTCTTTACTCGCCGAGAAAATCACTTATTTTCACAATGAATGTCTGGCAAAGAATAGTAAATTTCAATGCAAGCCGTTCTGAAACCAATCGGCAAATTACTCAAAATGGTTACCGCGCCGAAAAAATCACTTTTTTCCAAAATGAACATCTGGCAAAAAATAGTTAATTTTGATGCAAGCCGTTCTGAAACCAATCGGCAAATTACTCAATATGCTTAACTCGCCGAGAAAATCACTTTTTTTCCACAATGAATGTCTTGAAAAAAATAGTTAATTTTGATGCAAGCCGTTCTGAAACCAATCGGCAAATAACTCAAATTGCTCAACTCGCCGAGAAAATCACTTTTTTTCCACAGTGAATATCTGGCAAAAAATAGTTAATTTTAATGCAAGATGTTCTGAAACCAATCGGCAAATAACTCAAAATGCTTAACTCACCGAGAAAATCACTTTTTTCCACAATGAATGTCTAGCAAAGAATAGTAAATTTCAATGCAAGCCGTTCTGAAACCAATCGGTAAATTACTCAAAATGCTTTACTCGCCGAGAAAATCACTTTTTTTCCACAATGAATGTCTGGCAAAAAATAGTTAATTATGTTGCCAGCCGTTCTGAAACCAATCGGCAAATAACTCAAATTGCTTAACTCGCCGAGAAAATCACTTTTTATCCACAGTGAAGTCTGGCAAAAAATAGTTAATTTTAATGCAAGATGTTCTGAAACCAATCGGCAAATAACTCAAAATGCTTAACTCGCCGAGAAAAGCAATTTTCTTCCACAATGAATGTCTGGCAAAGAATAGTAAATTTCAATGCAAGCCTTACTGAAACGAATCGGCAAATAACTCAAATTGCTTAACTCGGCGACAAAATCACTTTTTTTCCACAGTGAATGTCTGGGAAAAAATAGTTAATTTTAATGCTAGATGTTCTGAAACCAATCGGCAAATAACTCAAAATGCTTAACTCGCCGAGAAAATCACTTTTTGTACACAATGAATGTCTGGCAAAAAACAGTTAATTTTGATGCAAGCCGTTCGGAAACCAATCGGCAAATTACTCAAAATTCTTTACTCGCCGAGAAAATCACTTATTTTCCACAATGATTGTCTGGCAAAGAATAGTAAATTTCAATGCTAGCCGTTCTGAAACCAATCGGCCAATTACTCAAAATGTTTAATTCGCCGGGAAAATCACATTTTTGGCACAGTGAATGTCTGGCAAAAAATAGTTAATTTTAATGCAAGATGTTCTCAAACCAATCGGCAAATAACTCAAAATGCTTAACTCGCCGAGAAAATCACTTTTTTTCCACAATGAATGTCTGGCAAAAAATAGTTAATTTGGATGCAAGCCTTTCTGAAACCAATCGACAAATTACTCAAAATGCTTAACTCGCCGAGAAAATCACTTTTTTTCCAAAATGAATGTCTGGCAAAAAATAGTTAATTTTGATGCAAGCCGTTCTGAAAACCAATCGGCAAATTACTCAAAATGATTAATTCACCGAGAAAATCACTTTTTTCCACAATGAATGTCTGGCAAAGAAAAGTAAATTTCAATGCAAGACGTTCTGAAACTAATCGGCAAATTACTCAAAATGCTTAACTCGCCGACAAAATCACTTTTTTCCACAGTGAATGTCTGGCAAAAAATAGTTAATTTTAATGCAAGATATTCTGAAACCAATCGGCAAATAACTCAAAAAGCTTAACTCGCCGAGAAAACCACTTTTTTTCCACAATGAATGTCTGGCAAAAACAGTTAATTTTCATGCAAGCCGTTCTGAAACCAATCGGCAAATTACTCAAAATTCTTTACTCGCCGAGAAAATCACTTATTTTCACAATCAATGTCTGGCAAAGAAAAGTAAATTTCAATGCAAGACGTTCTGAAACTAATCGGCAAATTACTCAAAATGCTTAACTCGCCGACAAAATCACTTTTTTCCACAGTGAATGACTGGCAAAAAATAGTTAATTTTAATGCAAGATGTTCTGAAACCAATCGGCAAATAACTCAAAAAGCTTAACTCGCCGAGAAAACCACTTTTTTTCCACAATGAATGTCTGGCAAAAAACAGTTAATTTTCATGCAAGCCGTTCTGAAACCAATCGGCAAATTACTCAAAATTCTTTACTCGCCGAGAAAATCACTTATTTTCACAATGAATGTCTGGCAAAGAATAGTAAATTTCAATGCAAGCCGTTCTGAAACCAATCGGCAAATTACTCAAAATGCTTACCGCGCCGAGAAAATCACTTTTTTCCAAAATGAACAACTGGCAAAAAATAGTTAATTTTGATGCAAGCCGTTCTGAAACCAATCGGCAAATTACTCAATATGCTTAACTCGCCGCGAAAATCACTTTTGTTCCACAATGAATGTCTGGCAAAGAATAGTAAATTTCAATGCAAGCCGTTGTGAAACCAATCGGCAAATAACTCAAATTGCTTAACTCGCCGAGAAAATCACTTTTTTTCCACAGTGAATATCTGGCAAAAAATAGTTAATTTTGATGCAAGATGTTCTGAAACCAATCGGCAAATAACTCAAAATGCTTAACTCACCGAGAAAATCACTTTTCTTCCACAATGAATGTGTAGCAAAGAATAGTAAATTTCAATGCAAGCCGTTCTGAAACCAATCGGCAAATTACTCAAAATGCTTAACTCGCCGAGAAAATCACTTTTTTTCCACAATGAATGTCTGGCAAAAAATAGTTAATTATGTTGCCAGCCGTTCTGAAACCAATCGGCAAATAACTCAAATTGCTTAACTCGCCGAGAAAATCACTTTTTTTCCACAGTGAAGTCTGGCAAAAAATAGTTAATTTTAATGCAAGATGTTCTGAAACCAATCGGCAAATAACTCAAAATGCTTAACTCGCCGAGAAAAGCAATTTTCTTCCACAATGAATGTCTGGCAAAGAATAGTAAATTTCAATGCAAGCCTTACTGAAACCAATCGGCAAATAACTCAAATTGCTTAACTCGGCGACAAAATCACTTTTTTTCCACTGTGAATGTCTGGGAAAAAATAGTTAATTTTAATGCTAGGTGTTCTGAAACCAATCGGCAAATAACTCAAAATGCTTAACTCGCCGAGAAAATCACTTTTTGTCCACAATGAATGTCTGGCAAAAAACAGTTAATTTTGATGCAAGCCGTTCTGAAACCAATCGGCAAATTACTCAAAATTCTTTACTCGCCGAGAAAATCACTTATTTTCCACAATGATTGTCTGGCAAAGAATAGTAAATTACAATGCTAGCCGTTCTGAAACCAATCGGCCAATTACTCAAAATGTTTAATTCGCCGCGAAAATCACATTTTTGGCACAATGAATGTCTGGCAAAAAATAGTAAATTTCAATGCAAGCTGTTCTGAAACCAATCGGCAAATAACTCAAAATGCTTAAATAGCCGAGAAAATCACTTTTTTCCCACAATGAATGTCTGGCAAAAATTAGTTAATTTTGATGCAAGCCGTTCTGAAACCAATCGGCAAATTACTCAAAATGCTTAACTCGCCGGGAAAATCACTTTTTTTTCCACAATGAATGTCTGGCAAAGAATGGTAAATTTCAATGCAAGCCGTTCAGAAACCAATCGGCAAATTACTCGAAATGCTTAACTCGCCGAGAAGATCACTTTTTTTGCACAATGAATGTCTGGCAAAAAATAGTTAATTTGGATGCAAGCCTTTCTGAAACCAATCGACAAATTACTCAAAATGCTTAACTCGCCGAGAAAACCACTTTTTTTCCACAATGAATGTCTGGCAAAGAATGGTAAATTTCAATGCAAGCCGTTCAGAAACCAATCGGCAAATTACTCGAAATGCTTAACTCGCCGAGAAGATCACTTTTTTTGCACAATGAATGTCTGGCAAAAAATAGTTAATTTGGATGCAAGCCTTTCTGAAACCAATCGACAAATTACTCAAAATGCTTAACTCGCCGAGAAAATCACTTTTTTTCCAAAATGAATGTCTGGCAAAAAATAGTTAATTTTGATGCAAGCCGTTCTGAAAACCAATCGGCAAATTACTCAAAATGATTAATTCACCGAGAAAATCACTTTTTTCCACAATGAATGTCTGGCAAAGAAAAGTAAATTTCAATGCAAGACGTTCTGAAACTAATCGGCAAATTACTCAAAATGCTTAACTCGCCGACAAAATCACTTTTTTCCACAGTGAATGTCTGGCAAAAAATAGTTAATTTTAATGCAAGATGTTCTGAAACCAATCGGCAAATAACTCAAAAAGCTTAACTCGCCGAGAAAACCACTTTTTTTCCACAATGAATGTCTGGCAAAAACAGTTAATTTTCATGCAAGCCGTTCTGAAACCAATCGGCAAATTACTCAAAATTCTTTACTCGCCGAGAAAATCACTTATTTTCACAATGAATGTCTGGCAAAGAAAAGTAAATTTCAATGCAAGACGTTCTGAAACTAATCGGCAAATTACTCAAAATGCTTAACTCGGCGACAAAATCACTTTTTTTCCACTGTGAATGTCTGGGAAAAAATAGTTAATTTTAATGCTAGGTGTTCTGAAACCAATCGGCAAATAACTCAAAATGCTTAACTCGCCGAGAAAATCACTTTTCTTCCACAATGAATGTCTGGCAAAGAATAGTAAATTTTAATGCAAGATGTTCTGAAACCAATCGGCAAATAACTCAAAATGCTTAACTCACCGAGAAAATCACTTTTTTTCCACAATGAATGTCTGACAAAGAATAGTAAATTGCAATTCAAGCCGTTCTGAAATCAATCGGCAAATTACTCAAAATGCTGAACTCGCCGAGAAAATCACTTTTTTTGCACAATGAATGTCTGGCAAAAAATAGTTAATTTGGATGCCAGCCTTTCTGAAACCAATCGGCAAATTACTCAAAAAGCTTAAATCGCCGAGAAAATCACTTTTCTTCCACAATGAATGTCTGGCAAAGAAAAGTAAATTTCAATGCAAGACGTTCTGAAACTAATCGGCAAATTACTCAAAATGCTTAACTCGCCGACAAAATCACTTTTTTCCACAGTGAATGACTGGTAAAAAATAGTTAATTTTAATGCAAGATGTTCTGAAACCAATCGGCAAATAACTCAAAAAGCTTAACTCGCCGAGAAAACCACTTTTTTTCCACAATGAATGTCTGGCAAAGAATAGTAAATTTCAATGCAAGCCGTTGTGAAACCAATCGGCAAATAACTCAAATTGCTTAACTCGCCGAGAAAATCACTTTTTTTCCACAGTGAATATCTGGCAAAAAATAGTTAATTTTAATGCAAGATGTTCTGAAACCAATCGGCAAATAACTCAAAATGCTTAACTCACCGAGAAAATCACTTTTCTTCCACAATGAATGTGTAGCAAAGAATAGTAAATTTCAATGCAAGCCGTTCTGAAACCAATCGGCAAATTACTCAAAATGCTTAACTCGCCGAGAAAATCACTTTTTTTCCACAATGAATGTCTGGCAAAAAATAGTTAATTATGTTGCCAGCCGTTCTGAAACCAATCGGCAAATAACTCAAATTGCTTAACTCGCCGAGAAAATCACTTTTTTTCCACAGTGAAGTCTGGCAAAAAATAGTTAATTTTAATGCAAGATGTTCTGAAACCAATCGGCAAATAACTCAAAATGCTTAACTCGCCGAGAAAAGCAATTTTCTTCCACAATGAATGTCTGGCAAAGAATAGTAAATTTCAATGCAAGCCTTACTGAAACCAATCGGCAAATAACTCAAATTGCTTAACTCGGCGACAAAATCACTTTTTTTCCACTGTGAATGTCTGGGAAAAAATAGTTAATTTTAATGCTAGGTGTTCTGAAACCAATCGGCAAATAACTCAAAATGCTTAACTCGCCGAGAAAATCACTTTTTGTCCACAATGAATGTCTGGCAAATAACAGTTAATTTTGATGCAAGCCGTTCTGAAACCAATCGGCAAATTACTCAAAATTCTTTACTCGCCGAGAAAATCACTTATTTTCCACAATGATTGTCTGGCAAAGAATAGTAAATTACAATGCTAGCCGTTCTGAAACCAATCGGCCAATTACTCAAAATGTTTAATTCGCCGCGAAAATCACATTTTTGGCACAATGAATGTCTGGCAAAAAATAGTAAATTTCAATGCAAGCTGTTCTGAAACCAATCGGCAAATAACTCAAAATGCTTAAATAGCCGAGAAAATCACTTTTTTCCCACAATGAATGTCTGGCAAAAATTAGTTAATTTTGATGCAAGCCGTTCTGAAACCAATCGGCAAATTACTCAAAATGCTTTACTCGCCGGGAAAATCACTTTTTTTTCCACAATGAATGTCTGGCAAAGAATGGTAAATTTCAATGCAAGCCGTTCAGAAACCAATCGGCAAATTACTCGAAATGCTTAACTCGCCGAGAAGATCACTTTTTTTGCACAATGAATGTCTGGCAAAAAATAGTTAATTTGGATGCAAGCCTTTCTGAAACCAATCGACAAATTACTCAAAATGCTTAACTCGCCGAGAAAATCACTTTTTTTCCAAAATGAATGTCTGGCAAAAAATAGTTAATTTTGATGCAAGCCGTTCTGAAAACCAATCGGCAAATTACTCAAAATGATTAATTCACCGAGAAAATCACTTTTTTCCACAATGAATGTCTGGCAAATAAAAGTAAATTTCAATGCAAGACGTTCTGAAACTAATCGGCAAATTACTCAAAATGCTTAACTCGCCGACAAAATCACTTTTTTCCACAGTGAATGTCTGGCAAAAAATAGTTAATTTTAATGCAAGATGTTCTGAAACCAATCGGCAAATAACTCAAAAAGCTTAACTCGCCGAGAAAACCACTTTTTTTCCACAATGAATGTCTGGCCAAAACAGTTAATTTTCATGCAAGCCGTTCTGAAACCAATCGGCAAATTACTCAAAATTCTTTACTCGCCGAGAAAATCACTTATTTTCACAATGAATGTCTGGCAAAGAATAGTAAATTTCAATGCAAGCCGTTCTGAAACCAATCGGCAAATTACTCAAAATGCTTACCGCGCCGAGAAAATCACTTTTTTCCAAAATGAACAACTGGCAAAAAATAGTTAATTTTGATGCAAGCCGTTCTGAAACCAATCGGCAAATTACTCAATATGCTTAACTCGCCGCGAAAATCACTTTTGTTCCACAATGAATGTCTGGCAAAGAATAGTAAATTTCAATGCAAGCCGTTGTGAAACCAATCGGCAAATAACTCAAATTGCTTAACTCGCCGAGAAAATCACTTTTTTTCCACAGTGAATATCTGGCAAAAAATAGTTAATTTTAATGCAAGATGTTCTGAAACCAATCGGCAAATAACTCAAAATGCTTAACTCACCGAGAAAATCACTTTTCTTCCACAATGAATGTGTAGCAAAGAATAGTAAATTTCAATGCAAGCCGTTCTGAAACCAATCGGCAAATTACTCAAAATGCTTAACTCGCCGAGAAAATCACTTTTTTTCCACAATGAATGTCTGGCAAAAAATAGTTAATTATGTTGCCAGCCGTTCTGAAACCAATCGGCAAATAACTCAAATTGCTTAACTCGCCGAGAAAATCACTTTTTTTCCACAGTGAAGTCTGGCAAAAAATAGTTAATTTTAATGCAAGATGTTCTGAAACCAATCGGCAAATAACTCAAAATGCTTAACTCGCCGAGAAAAGCAATTTTCTTCCACAATGAATGTCTGGCAAAGAATAGTAAATTTCAATGCAAGCCTTACTGAAACCAATCGGCAAATAACTCAAATTGCTTAACTCGGCGACAAAATCACTTTTTTTCCACTGTGAATGTCTGGGAAAAAATAGTTAATTTTAATGCTAGGTGTTCTGAAACCAATCGGCAAATAACTCAAAATGCTTAACTCGCCGAGAAAATCACTTTTTGTCCACAATGAATGTCTGGCAAAAAACAGTTAATTTTGATGCAAGCCGTTCTGAAACCAATCGGCAAATTACTCAAAATTCTTTACTCGCCGAGAAAATCACTTATTTTCCACAATGATTGTCTGGCAAAGAATAGTAAATTACAATGCTAGCCGTTCTGAAACCAATCGGCCAATTACTCAAAATGTTTAATTCGCCGCGAAAATCACATTTTTGGCACAATGAATGTCTGGCAAAAAATAGTAAATTTCAATGCAAGCTGTTCTGAAACCAATCGGCAAATAACTCAAAATGCTTAAATAGCCGAGAAAATCACTTTTTTCCCACAATGAATGTCTGGCAAAAATTAGTTAATTTTGATGCAAGCCGTTCTGAAACCAATCGGCAAATTACTCAAAATGCTTAACTCGCCGGGAAAATCACTTTTTTTTCCACAATGAATGTCTGGCAAAGAATGGTAAATTTCAATGCAAGCCGTTCAGAAACCAATCGGCAAATTACTCGAAATGCTTAACTCGCCGAGAAGATCACTTTTTTTGCACAATGAATGTCTGGCAAAAAATAGTTAATTTGGATGCAAGCCTTTCTGAAACCAATCGACAAATTACTCAAAATGCTTAACTCGCCGAGAAAATCACTTTTTTTCCAAAATGAATGTCTGGCAAAAAATAGTTAATTTTGATGCAAGCCGTTCTGAAAACCAATCGGCAAATTACTCAAAATGATTAATTCACCGAGAAAATCACTTTTTTCCACAATGAATGTCTGGCAAAGAAAAGTAAATTTCAATGCAAGACGTTCTGAAACTAATCGGCAAATTACTCAAAATGCTTAACTCGCCGACAAAATCACTTTTTTCCACAGTGAATGTCTGGCAAAAAATAGTTAATTTTAATGCAAGATGTTCTGAAACCAATCGGCAAATAACTCAAAAAGCTTAACTCGCCGAGAAAACCACTTTTTTTCCACAATGAATGTCTGGCAAAAACAGTTAATTTTCATGCAAGCCGTTCTGAAACCAATCGGCAAATTACTCAAAATTCTTTACTCGCCGAGAAAATCACTTATTTTCACAATGAATGTCTGGCAAAGAAAAGTAAATTTCAATGCAAGACGTTCTGAAACTAATCGGCAAATTACTCAAAATGCTTAACTCGCCGACAAAATCACTTTTTTCCACAGTGAATGACTGGCAAAAAATAGTTAATTTTAATGCAAGATGTTCTGAAACCAATCGGCAAATAGCTCAAAAAGCTTAACTCGCCGAGAAAACCACTTTTTTTCCACAATGAATGTCTGGCAAAAAACAGTTAATTTTCATGCAAGCCGTTCTGAAACCAATCGGCAAATTACTCAAAATTCTTTACTCGCCGAGAAAATCACTTATTTTCACAATGAATGTCTGGCAAAGAATAGTAAATTTCAATGCAAGCCGTTCTGAAACCAATCGGCAAATTACTCAAAATGCTTACCGCGCCGAGAAAATCACTTTTTTCCAAAATGAACAACTGGCAAAAAATAGTTAATTTTGATGCAAGCCGTTCTGAAACCAATCGGCAAATTACTCAATATGCTTAACTCGCCGCGAAAATCACTATTGTTCCACAATGAATGTCTGGCAAAGAATAGTAAATTTCAATGCAAGCCGTTGTGAAACCAATCGGCAAATAACTCAAATTGCTTAACTCGCCGAGAAAATCACTTTTTTTCCACAGTGAATATCTGGCAAAAAATAGTTAATTTTAATGCAAGATGTTCTGAAACCAATCGGCAAATAACTCAAAATGCTTAACTCACCGAGAAAATCACTTTTCTTCCACAATGAATGTGTAGCAAAGAATAGTAAATTTCAATGCAAGCCGTTCTGAAACCAATCGGCAAATTACTCAAAATGCTTAACTCGCCGAGAAAATCACATTTTTTCCACAATGAATGTCTGGCAAAAAATAGTTAATTATGTTGCCAGCCGTTCTGAAACCAATCGGCAAATAACTCAAATTGCTTAACTCGCCGAGAAAATCACTTTTTTTCCACAGTGAAGTCTGGCAAAAAATAGTTAATTTTAATGCAAGATGTTCTGAAACCAATCGGCAAATAACTCAAAATGCTTAACTCGCCGAGAAAAGCAATTTTCTTCCACAATGAATGTCTGGCAAAGAATAGTAAATTTCAATGCAAGCCTTACTGAAACCAATCGGCAAATAACTCAAATTGCTTAACTCGGCGACAAAATCACTTTTTTTCCACTGTGAATGTCTGGGAAAAAATAGTTAATTTTAATGCTAGGTGTTCTGAAACCAATCGGCAAATAACTCAAAATGCTTAACTCGCCGAGAAAATCACTTTTCTTCCACAATGAATGTCTGGCAAAGAATAGTAAATTTTAATGCAAGATGTTCTGAAACCAATCGGCAAATAACTCAAAATGCTTAACTCACCGAGAAAATCACTTTTTTTCCACAATGAATGTCTGACAAAGAATAGTAAATTGCAATTCAAGCCGTTCTGAAATCAATCGGCAAATTACTCAAAATGCTGAACTCGCCGAGAAAATCACTTTTTTTGCACAATGAATGGCTGGCAAAAAATAGTTAATTTGGATGCCAGCCTTTCTGAAACCAATCGGCAAATTACTCAAAAAGCTTAAATCGCCGAGAAAATCACTTTTCTTCCACAATGAATGTCTGGCAAAGAATAGTAAATTTCAATGCAAGCCGTTCTGAAACCAATCGGCAAATTACTCAAAATGCTTAACTCGCCGAGAAAATCACTTTTTTTCCACAGTGAATGTCTGGCAAAAAATAGTTAATTTTAATGCAAGATGTTCTGAAACCAAACGGCAAATAATTCAAAATGCTTAACTCACCGAGAAAATCACTTTTTTTCCACAATGAATGTCTGACAAAGAATAGTAAATTTTAATGCAAGCCGTTCTGAAACCAATCGGCAAATTACTCAAAATGCTTTACGCGCCGAGAAAATCACTTTTTATCCCAAATCAGTGTCTGGCAAAAAACAGTTAATTTTGATGCAAGCCGTTCTGAAACCAATCGGCAAATAACTCAAAATGCTTAACTCGCCGAGAAAATCATTTTATTCCACAATGAATGTCTGGCAAAAAATAGTTAATTTTGATGCAAGGCGTTCTGAAACCAATCGGCAAATTACTCAAAAAGCTTAAATCGCCGAGAAAATCACTTTTCTTCCACAATGAATGTCTGGCAAAGAATAGTAAATTTCAATGCAAGCCGTTCTGAAACCATTTGGCAAATTACTCAAAATGCTTAACTCGCCGGGAAAATCACTTTTTTTTCCACAATGAATGTCTGGCAAAGAATGGTAAATTTCAATGCAAGCCGTTCAGAAACCAATCTTCAAATTACTCGAAATGCTTAACTCGCCGAGAAAATTACTTTTCTTCCACAATGAATGTCTGGCAAAGAATAGTAAATTTCAATGCAAGCCGTTCTGAAAGCAATCGGCAAATAACTCAAATTGCTTAACTCGCCGACAAAATCATTTTTTTTCCACAGTGAATGTCTGGCAAAAAATAGTTAATTTTAATGCAAGATGTTCTGAAACCAATCGGCAAATAACTCAAAAAGCTTAAGTCGCCGAGAAAACCACTTTTTTTCCACAATGAATGTCTGGCAAAAAACAGTTAATTTTCATGCAAGCCGTTCTGAAACCAATCGGCAAATTACTCAAAATTCTTTACTCGCCGAGAAAATCACTTATTTTCACAATGAATGTCTGGCAAAGAATAGTAAATTTCAATGCAAGCCGTTCTGAAACCAATCGGCAAATTACTCAAAATAGTTACCGCGCCGAAAAAATCACTTTTTTCCAAAATGAACATCTGGCAAAAAATAGTTAATTTTGATGCAAGCCGTTCTGAAACCAATCGGCAAATTACTCAATATGCTTAACTCGCCGAGAAAATCACTTTTTTTCCACAATGAATGACTTGAAAAAAATAGTTAATTTTGATGCAAGCCGTTCTGAAACCAATCGGCAAATAACTCAAATTGCTCAACTCGCCGAGAAAATCACTTTTTTTCCACAGTGAATATCTGGCAAAAAATAGTTAATTTTAATGCAAGATGTTCTGAAACCAATCGGCAAATAACTCAAAATGCTTAACTCACCGAGAAAATCACTTTTTTCCACAATGAATGTCTAGCAAAGAATAGTAAATTTCAATGCAAGCCGTTCTGAAACCAATCGGTAAATTACTCAAAATGCTTTACTCGCCGAGAAAATCACTTTTTTTCCACAATGAATGTCTGGCAAAAAATAGTTAATTATGTTGCCAGCCGTTCTGAAACCAATCGGCAAATAACTCAAATTGCTTAACTCGCCGAGAAAATCACTTTTTATCCACAGTGAAGTCTGGCAAAAAATAGTTAATTTTAATGCAAGATGTTCTGAAACCAATCGGCAAATAACTCAAAATGCTTAACTCGCCGAGAAAAGCAATTTTCTTCCACAATGAATGTCTGGCAAAGAATAGTAAATTTCAATGCAAGCCTTACTGAAACCAATCGGCAAATAACTCAAATTGCTTAACTCGGCGACAAAATCACTTTTTTTCCACAGTGAATGTCTGGGAAAAAATAGTTAATTTTAATGCTAGATGTTCTGAAACCAATCGGCAAATAACTCAAAATGCTTAACTCGCCGAGAAAATCACTTTTTGTCCACAATGAATGTCTGGCAAAAAACAGTTAATTTTGATGCAAGCCGTTGGGAAACCAATCGGCAAATTACTCAAAATTCTTTACTCGCCGAGAAAATCACTTATTTTCCACAATGATTGTCTGGCAAAGAATAGTAAATTTCAATGCTAGCCGTTCTGAAACCAATCGGCCAATTACTCAAAATGTTTAATTCGCGGCGAAAATCACATTTTTGGCACAGTGAATGTCTGGCAAAAAATAGTTAATTTTAATGCAAGATGTTCTCAAACCAATCGGCAAATAACTCAAAATGCTTAACTCGCCGAGAAAATCACTTTTTTTCCACAATGCATGTCTGGCAAAAAACAGTTAATTTTGATGCAAGCCGTTCTGAAACCAATCTGCAAACTACTCATAAAGCTTAAATCGCCGAGAAAATCACTTTTGTTCCACAATGAATGTCTGGCAAAAAATAGTAAATTTCAATGCAATCTGTTCTGAAACCAATCGGCAAATAACTCAAAATGCTTAACTCGCCGAGAAAATCACTTTTTTCCCACAATGAATGTCTGGCAAAAAATAGTTAATTTTGATGCAAGCCGTTCTGAAACCAATCGGCAAATACCTCAAAATGCTTAACTCACCGAGAAAATCACTTTTTTTCCACAATGAATGTCTGGCAAAGAATAGTAAATTTCAATGCAAGCCGTTCTGAAACCAATCGCAAATTACTCAAAATGCTTAACTCGCCGAGAAAATCACTTTTTTTCCACAGGGAATGTCTGGCAAAAATAGTTAATTTTAATGCAAGATGTTCTCAAACCAATCGGCAAATTACTCAAAATGCTTAACTCGCCGGGAAAATCACTTTTTTTTCCACAATAAATGTCTGGCAAAGAATGGTAAATTTCAATGCAAGCAGTTCAGAAACCAATCGGCAAATTACTCGAAATGCTTAACTCGCCGAGAAGATCACTTTTTTTGCACAATGAATGTCTGGCAAAAAATAGTTAATTTGGATGCAAGCCTTTCTGAAACCAATCGACAAATTACTCAAAATGCTTAACTCGCCGAGAAAATCACTTTTTTTCCAAAATGAATGTCTGGCAAAAAATAGTTAATTTTGATGCAAGCCGTTCTGAAAACCAATCGGCAAATTACTCAAAATGATTAATTCACCGAGAAAATCGCTTTTTTCCACAATGAATGTCTGGCAAAGAAAAGTAAATTTCAATGCAAGACGTTCTGAAACTAATCGGCAAATTACTCAAAATGCTTAACTCGCCGACAAAATCACTTTTTTCCACAGTGAATGTCTGGCAAAAAATAGTTAATTTTAATGCAAGATGTTCTGAAACCAATCGGCAAATAACTCAAAAAGCTTAACTCGCCGAGAAAACCACTTTTTTTCCACAATGAATGTCTGGCAAAAACAGTTAATTTTCATGCAAGCCGTTCTGAAACCAATCGGCAAATTACTCAAAATTCTTTACTCGCCGAGAAAATCACTTATTTTCACAATGAATGTCTGGCAAAGAAAAGTAAATTTCAATGCAAGACGTTCTGAAACTAATCGGCAAATTACTCAAAATGCTTAACTCGCCGACAAAATCACTTTTTTCCACAGTGAATGACTGGCAAAAAATAGTTAATTTTAATGCAAGATGTTCTGAAACCAATCGGCAAATAACTCAAAAAGCTTAACTCGCCGAGAAAACCACTTTTTTTCCACAATGAATGTCTGGCAAAAAACAGTTAATTTTCATGCAAGCCGTTCTGAAACCAATCGGCAAATTACTCAAAATTCTTTACTCGCCGAGAAAATCACTTATTTTCACAATGAATGTCTGGCAAAGAATAGTAAATTTCAATGCAAGCCGTTCTGAAACCAATCGGCAAATTACTCAAAATGCTTACCGCGCCGAGAAAATCACTTTTTTCCAAAATGAACAACTGGCAAAAAATAGTTAATTTTGATGCAAGCCGTTCTGAAACCAATCGGCAAATTACTCAATATGCTTAACTCGCCGCGAAAATCACTTTTGTTCCACAATGAATGTCTGGCAAAGAATAGTAAATTTCAATGCAAGCCGTTGTGAAACCAATCGGCAAATAACTCAAATTGCTTAACTCGCCGAGAAAATCACTTTTTTTCCACAGTGAATATTTGGCAAAAAATAGTTAATTTTAATGCAAGATGTTCTGAAACCAATCGGCAAATAACTCAAAATGCTTAACTCACCGAGAAAATCACTTTTCTTCCACAATGAATGTGTAGCAAAGAATAGTAAATTTCAATGCAAGCCGTTCTGAAACCAATCGGCAAATTACTCAAAATGCTTAACTCGCCGAGAAAATCACTTTTTTTCCACAATGAATGTCTGGCAAAAAATAGTTAATTATGTTGCCAGCCGTTCTGAAACCAATCGGCAAATAACTCAAATTGCTTAACTCGCCGAGACAATCACTTTTTTTCCACAGTGAAGTCTGGCAAAAAATAGTTAATTTTAATGCAAGATGTTCTGAAACCAATCGGCAAATAACTCAAAATGCTTAACTCGCCGAGAAAAGCAATTTTCTTCCACAATGAATGTCTGGCAAAGAATAGTAAATTTCAATGCAAGCCTTACTGAAACCAATCGGCAAATAACTCAAATTGCTTAACTCGGCGACAAAATCACTTTTTTTCCACTGTGAATGTCTGGGAAAAAATAGTTAATTTTAATGCTAGGTGTTCTGAAACCAATCGGCAAATAACTCAAAATGCTTAACTCGCCGAGAAAATCACTTTTTGTCCACAATGAATGTCTGGCAAAAAACAGTTAATTTTGATGCAAGCCGTTCTGAAACCAATCGGCAAATTCCTCAAAATTCTTTACTCGCCGAGAAAATCACTTATTTTCCACAATGATTGTCTGGCAAAGAATAGTAAATTACAATGCTAGCCGTTCTGAAACCAATCGGCCAATTACTCAAAATGTTTAATTCGCCGCGAAAATCACATTTTTGGCACAATGAATGTCTGGCAAAAAATAGTAAATTTCAATGCAAGCTGTTCTGAAACCAATCGGCAAATAACTCAAAATGCTTAAATAGCCGAGAAAATCACTTTTTTCCCACAATGAATGTCTGGCAAAAATTAGTTAATTTTGATGCAAGCCGTTCTGAAACCAATCGGCAAATTACTCAAAATGCTTAACTCGCCGGGAAAATCACTTTTTTTTCCACAATGAATGTCTGGCAAAGAATGGTAAATTTCAATGCAAGCCGTTCAGAAACCAATCGGCAAATTACTCGAAATGCTTAACTCGCCGAGAAAATCACTTTTTTTCCACAATGAATGTCTGGCAAAAAATAGTTAATTTGGATGCAAGCCTTTCTGAAACCAATCGACAAATTACTCAAAATGCTTAACTCGCCGAGAAAATCACTTTTTTTCCAAAATGAATGTCTGGCAAAAAATAGTTAATTTTGATGCAAGCCGTTCTGAAAACCAATCGGCAAATTACTCAAAATGATTAATTCACCGAGAAAATCACTTTTTTCCACAATGAATGTCTGGCAAAGAAAAGTAAATTTCAATGCAAGACGTTCTGAAACTAATCGGCAAATTACTCAAAATGCTTAACTCGCCGACAAAATCACTTTTTTCCACAGTGAATGTCAGGCAAAAAATAGTTAATTTTAATGCAAGATGTTCTGAAACCAATCGGCAAATAACTCAAAAAGCTTAACTCGCCGAGAAAACCACTTTTTTTCCACAATGAATGTCTGGCAAAAACAGTTAATTTTCATGCAAGCCGTTCTGAAACCAATCGGCAAATTACTCAAAATTCTTTACTCGCCGAGAAAATCACTTATTTTCACAATGAATGTCTGGCAAAGAAAAGTAAATTTCAATGCAAGACGTTCTGAAACTAATCGGCAAATTACTCAAAATGCTTAACTCGCCGACAAAATCACTTTTTTCCACAGTGAATGACTGGCAAAAAATAGTTAATTTTAATGCAAGATGTTCTGAAACCAATCGGCAAATAACTCAAAAAGCTTAACTCGCCGAGAAAACCACTTTTTTTCCACAATGAATGTCTGGCAAAAAACAGTTAATTTTCATGCAAGCCGTTCTGAAACCAATCGGCAAATTACTCAAAATTCTTTACTCGCCGAGAAAATCACTTATTTTCACAATGAATGTCTGGCAAAGAATAGTAAATTTCAATGCAAGCCGTTCTGAAACCAATCGGCAAATTACTCAAAATGCTTACCGCGCCGAGAAAATCACTTTTTTCCAAAATGAACAACTGGCAAAAAATAGTTAATTTTGATGCAAGCCGTTCTGAAACCAATCGGCAAATTACTCAATATGCTTAACTCGCCGCGAAAATCACTTTTGTTCCACAATGAATGTCTGGCAAAGAATAGTAAATTTCAATGCAAGCCGTTGTGAAACCAATCGGCAAATAACTCAAATTGCTTAACTCGCCGAGAAAATCACTTTTTTTCCACAGTGAATATCTGGCAAAAAATAGTTAATTTTAATGCAAGATGTTCTGAAACCAATCGGCAAATAACTCAAAATGCTTAACTCACCGAGAAAATCACTTTTCTTCCACAATGAATGTGTAGCAAAGAATAGTAAATTTCAATGCAAGCCGTTCTGAAACCAATCGGCAAATTACTCAAAATGCTTAACTCGCCGAGAAAATCACTTTTTTTCCACAATGAATGTCTGGCAAAAAATAGTTAATTATGTTGCCAGCCGTTCTGAAACCTATCGGCAAATAACTCAAATTGCTTAACTCGCCGAGAAAATCACTTTTTTTCCACAGTGAAGTCTGGCAAAAAATAGTTAATTTTAATGCAAGATGTTCTGAAACCAGTCGGCAAATAACTCAAAATGCTTAACTCGCCGAGAAAAGCAATTTTCTTCCACAATGAATGTCTGGCAAAGAATAGTAAATTTCAATGCAAGCCTTACTGAAACCAATCGGCAAATAACTCAAATTGCTTAACTCGGCGACAAAATCACTTTTTTTCCACTGTGAATGTCTGGGAAAAAATAGTTAATTTTAATGCTAGGTGTTCTGAAACCAATCGGCAAATAACTCAAAATGCTTAACTCGCCGAGAAAATCACTTTTTGTCCACAATGAATGTCTGGCAAAAAACAGTTAATTTTGATGCAAGCCGTTCTGAAACCAATCGGCAAATTACTCAAAATTCTTTACTCGCCGAGAAAATCACTTATTTTCCACAATGAATGTCTGGCAAAAAATAGTTAATTTTGATGCAAGCTGTTCTGAAAACCAATCGGCAAATTACTCAAAATGCTTAATTCACCGAGAAAATCACTTTTTTCCCACAATGAATGTCTGGCAAAGAAAAGTAAATTTCAATGCAAGACGTTCTGAAACTAATCGGCAAATTACTCAAAATGCTTAACTCGCCGAGAAAATCACTTCTTTCCACAATGAATGTCTGGCAAAAAACAGTTAATTTTCATGCAAGCCGTTCTGAACCAATCGGCAAATTTCTCAAAATGCTTAACTCGCCGAGAAAATCACTTTTTTTCCACAATGAATGTCTGGCAAAAAATAGTTAATTTTGATGCAAGCCGTTCTGAAACCAATCGGCAAATAACTCAAATTGCTTAACTCACCGAGAAAAATCACTTTTTTTCCACAATGAATGTCTAGCAAAGAATAGTAAATTTCAATGCAAGCCGTTCTGAAACCAATCGGCAAATTACTCAAAATGCTTAACTCGCCGAGAAAATCACTTTTTTCCACAATGAATGTCTGGCAAAAAATAGTTAATTATGATGCCAGCCGTTCTGAAACCAATCGGCAAATAACTCAAATTGCTTAACTCGCCGAGAAAATCACTTTTTTTCCACAGTGAAGTCTGGCAAAAAATAGTTAATTTTAATGCAAGATGTTCTGAAACCAATCGGCAAATAACTCAAAATGGTTAACTCGCCGAGAAAAGCACTTTTCTTCCACAATGAATGTCTGGCAAAGTATAGTAAATTTCAATGCAAGCCTTACTGAAACCAATCGGCAAATAACTCAAATTGCTTAACTCGGCGACAAAATCACTTTTTTTCCACAGTGAATGTCTGGGAAAAAATAGTTAATTTTAATGCTAGATGTTCTGAAACCAATCGGCAAATAACTCAAAATGCTTAACTCGCCGAGAAAATCACTTTTTTTCCACAATGAATGTCTGGCAAAGAAAAGTAAATTTCAATGCAAGCCTTTCTGAAACAAATCGACAAATTACTCAAAATGCTTAACTCGCCGAGAAAATCACTTTTTTTCCACAGTGAATGTCTGGCAAAAAATAGTTAATTTTAATGCAAAAGATGGTCTCATACCAATCGGCAAATAACTCAAAATGCTTAACTCGCCGAGAAAATCACTTTTTTTCCACAATGAATGTCTGGCAAAGAAAAGTAAATTTCAATGCAAGCCTTACTGAAACCAATCGGCAAATAACTCAAATTGCTTAACTCGGCGACAAAATAACTTTTTTTCCACTGTGAATGTCTGGGAAAAAATAGTTAATTTTAATGCTAGGTGTTGTGAAACCAATCGGCAAATAACTCAAAATGCTTAACTCGCCGAGAAAATCACTTTTTGTCCACAATGAATGTCTGGCAAAAAACAGTTAATTTTGATGCAAGCCGTTCTGAAACCAATCGGCAAATTACTCAAAATTCTTTACTCGCCGAGAAAATCACTTATTTTCCACAATGATTGTCTGGCAAAGAATAGTAAATTACAATGCTAGCCGTTCTGAAACCAATCGGCCAATTACTCAAAATGTTTAATTCGCCGCGAAAATCACATTTTTGGCACAATGAATGTCTGGCAAAAAATAGTAAATTTCAATGCAAGCTGTTCTGAAACCAATCGGCAAATAACTCAAAATGCTTAAATAGCCGAGAAAATCACTTTTTTCCCACAATGAATGTCTGGCAAAAAATAGTTAATTTTGATGCAAGCCGTTCTGAAACCAATCGGCAAATTACTCAAAATGCTTAACTCACCGAGAAAATCACTTTTTTTCCACAATGAATGTCTGGCAAAGAATAGTAAATTTCAATGCAAGCCGTCCTGAAACCAATCGGCAAATTACTAAAAATGCTTAACTCGCCGAGAAAATCACTTTTTTTCCACAGTGAATGTCTGGCAAAAAATAGTTAATTTTAATGCAAGATGTTCTCAAACCAATCGGCAAATAACTCAAAATGCTTAACTCGCCGAGAAAATCACTTTTTTTCCACAATGCATGTCTGGCAAAAAACAGTTAATTTTGATGCAAGACGTTCTGAAACCAATCTGCAAACTACTCATAAAGCTTAAATCGCCGAGAAAATCACTTTTCTTCCACAATGAATGTCTGGCAAAAAATAGTAAATTTTGATGCAAGCCGGTCTGAAACCAATCGGCAAATTACTCAAGATGCTTAACTCGCTGAGAAAATCACTTTTTTTCCACAATGGATGTCTGGCAAAAAATAGTTAATTTTGATGCAAGCCGTTCTGAGACCAATCGGGAAATTACTCAAAATGCTAAACTCGCCGCGAAAATCACTTTTTTCCCACAATGAGTGCTGGACAAAAAATAGTAAATTGCAACGCAAGCCGTTCTGAAACCAATCGGCAAATAACTCAAAATGCTTAACTCGCCGAGAAAATCACTTTTTTTCCACAATGCATGTCTGGCAAAAAACAGTTAATTTTGATTCAAGCCGTTATGAAACCAATCTGCAAACTACACATAAAGCTTAAATCGCCGAGAAAATCACTTTTTTTCCACAGTGAATGTCTGGCAAAAATAGTTAATTTTAATGCAAGATGTTCTCAAACCAATCGGCAAATAACTCAAAATGCTTAACTCGCCGAGAAATTCACTTTTTTGCACAATGAATGTCTGGCAAAAAATAGTTAATTTGGATGCAAGCCTTTCTGAAACCAATCGACAAATTACTCAAAATGCTTAACTCGACGAGAAAATCACTTTTTTTCCAAAATGAATGTCTGGCAAAAAATAGTTAATTTTGATGCAAGCTGTTCTGAAAACCAATCGGCAAATTACTCAAAATGCTTAATTCACCGAGAAAATCACTTTTTTCCCACAGTGAATGTCTGGCAAAGAAAAGTAAATTTCAATGCAAGACGTTCTGAAACTAATCGGCAAATTACTCAAAATGCTTAACTCGCCGAAAAAATCACTTCTTTCCACAGTGAATGTCTGGCAAAAAACAGTTAATTTTCATGCAAGCCGTTCTGAACCAATCGGCAAATTTCTCAAAATGCTTAACTCGCCGAGAAAATCACTTTTTTTCCACAATGAATGTCTGGCAAAAAATAGTTAATTTTGATGCAAGCCGTTCTGAAACCAATCGGCAAATAACTCAATTTGCTTAACTCACCGAGAAAAATCACTTTTTTTCCACAATGAATGTCTAGCAAAGAATAGTAAATTTCAATGCAAGCCGTTCTGAAACCAATCGGCAAATTACTCAAAATGCTTAACTCGCCGAGAAAATCACTTTTTTCCACAATGACTGTCTGGCAAAAAATAGTTAATTATGATGCCAGCCGTTCTGAAACCAATCGGCAAATAACTCAAATTGCTTAACTCGCCGAGAAAATCACTTTTTTTCCACAGTGAAGTCTGGCAAAAAATAGTTAATTTTAATGCAAGATGTTCTGAAACCAATCGGCAAATAACTCAAAATGGTTAACTCGCCGAGAAAAGCACTTTTCTTCCACAATGAATGTCTGGCAAAGTATAGTAAATTTCAATGCAAGCCTTACTGAAACCAATCGGCAAATAACTCAAATTGCTTAACTCGGCGACAAAATCACTTTTTTTCCACAGTGAATGTCTGGGAAAAAATAGTTAATTTTAATGCTAGATGTTCTGAAACCAATCGGCAAATAACTCAAAATGCTTAACTCGCCGAGAAAATCACTTTTTTTCCACAATGAATGTCTGGCAAAGAAAAGTAAATTTCAATGCAAGCCTTTCTGAAACCAATCGACAAATTACTCAAAATGCTTAACTCGCCGAGAAAATCACTTTTTTTCCACAGTGAATGTCTGGCAAAAAATAGTTAATTTTAATGCAAAAGATGGTCTCATACCAATCGGCAAATAACTCAAAAAGCTTAACTCGCCGAGAAAATCAATTTTCTTTAACAATGAATGTCTGGCAAAGAATTGTAAATTTCAATGCAAGCCGTTCTGAAACCAATCGGCAAATTACTCAAAATGCTTATCTCGCCGAGAAAATCACTTTTTTTCCACAGTGAATGTCTGGCAAAAAATAGTAAATTTTAATGCAAGGTGTTCTGAAATCAATCGGCAAATAACTCAAAATGCTTAACTCACCGAGAAAATCAATTTTTTCCCACAATGAGTGTCTGGCAAAAAATAGTAAATTTCAATGCAAGTCGTTCTGAAACCAATCGGCAAATTACTCAAAATGCCTAACTCGCCGAGAAAATCACTTTTTTCCCACAATGAATGTCTGGCAAAAAATAGTAAATTTCAATGCAAGCTGTTCTGAAAACAATCGGCAAATTACTCAAAATGCTTAACGCGCCGAGAAAATCACTTTTTTTCCAAAATGAATATCTGGCAAAAAATAGTTAATTTTGATGCAAGCCGTTCTGAAACCAATCGGCAAATTACTCAATATGCTTAACTCGCCGCGAAAATCACTTTTGTTCCACAATGAATGTCTGGCAAAGAATAGTAAATTTCAGTGCAAGTCGTTCTGAAACCAATCGGCAAATTACTCAGAATGCTTAACTCGCCGAGAAAATCAATTCACGTTCATTGATGAAAAAAAGTGATTTTCGAGGCGAGTTGAGCATATTGAGTAATTTGCCGCTTGGTTTCAGAACGGCTTGCATCAAAATTATCTATTTTTTGCCAGACATTGATTGTGGGAAAAGAGTGATTTTATCGGCGAGCTTAGCATTTTGAGTAATTTGCCGATTGGTTTCAGAACGGCTTGCATCAAAATTAACTATTTTTTGCCAGACATTCATTGGGGAAAAAAGTGATTTTCTGGGCGACTTAAGCATTTTGAGTAATTTGCCGATTGGTTTCAGAACGGCTTGCATTGAAATTTACTATTTTTTGCCAGACATACATTGTGGAAGAAAATTGATTTTCTCGGCGAGTTAAGCTTTTTGACTAATTTGCCGATTGGTTTCAGAACAGCTTGCATTGAAATTTACTATTTTTTGCCAGACATTCATTGTGGAAAAAACGGGATTTTCTCGGCGCGTGAAGCATTTTGAGTAATTTGCCGATTGGTTTCAGAACGGCTTGCATTGAAATTTACTATTTTTTGCCAGAAAAACATTGTGGAAAAAAAGTGATTTTCTCGGCGAGTTAAGCATTTTGAGTAATTTGCCGATTGGTTTCAGAACTGCTTGCATTGAAATTAACTATGTTTTCCCAGACATTCATTGTGGAAAAAAGTGATTTTCTCGGCGAGTAAAGCATTTTGAGTAATTTGCTGATTGGTTTAAGAACGACTTGCATCAAAATTGACTATTTTTTGCCAGACATTCATTGTGGGAAAAAAGTGATTTTCTCGGCGAGTTCAGCATTTTGAGTAATTTGCCGATTGGTTTCAGAACGGCTTGCATCAAAATTAACTATTTTTTGCCAGACATTCATTGTGGGAAAAAAAGTGATTTTCTCGGCGAGTTAAGCATTATGAGTAATTTGCCGATTGGTTTCAGAACGGCTTGCAATGAAATTAAATATTTTTTGCCAGACATTCATTGTGGAAAAAAAGTGATTTTCTCGGCGCGTTAAGCACTTTGCCGATTGGTTTCAGACCGCCTTGCTTTGAAATTTACTATTTTTTGCCACACGTTCATTGTGGAAAAAAAGTGATTTTCTCCGCGAGTTAAGCATTTTGAGTTATTTGCGGATTGGTTTCAGACCGGCTTGCATTGAAATTTACTATTTTTTGCCAGACATTCACTGTGGAAAAAAAGTGATTTTCTCGGCGAGTTAAGCATTTTGAGTTATTTGCCGATTGGTTTCAGAACGGCTTGCATCAGAATTTACTATTTTTTGCCAGACATTCATTGTGGGAAAAAAGTGATTTTCGCGGCGAGTTAAGCATATTGAGTAATTTGCCGATTGGTTTCAGAACGGCTTGCATCAAAATTATCTATTTTTTGCCAGACATTCATTGTGGGAAAAAAAGTGAATTTCTCGGCGAGTTAAGCATTTTGAGTAATTTGCCGATTGGTTTCAGAACGGCTTGCATTGAAATTTACTATTTTTTGCCAGACATTCATTGTGGAAAAAACGTGATTTTCTCGGCGCGTGAAGCATTTTGAGTAATTTGCTGATTGGTTTAAGAACGACTTGCATCAAAAGTAACAATTTTTTGCCAGACATTCATTGTGGGGAAAAAAGTGATTTTCTCGGCGAGTTAAGCATTTTGAGTAATTTGCCGATTGGTTTCAGAACGGCTTGCATCAAAATTAACTTTTTTTTGCCAGACATTCATTTTGGGAAATAAAGTGATTTTCTCGGCGCGTTAAGCACTTTGAGTAATTTGCCGATTGGTTTCAGACCGGCTTGCATTGAAATTTACTATTTTTTGCCACACGTTCATTGTGGAAAAAAAGTGATTTTCTCGGCGAGTTAAGCATTTTGAGTTATTTGCGGATTGGTTTCAGACCGGCTTGCATTGAAATTTACTATTTTTTGCCAGACATTCATTGTGGAAAAAAAGTGATTTTCGCGGCGAGTTAAGCATTTTGAGTAATTTGCCGATTGGTTTCAGGACGGCTTGCATCAAAATTATCTATTTCTTGCCAGACATTCATTGTGGGAAAAAAAGTGAATTTCTCGGCGAGTTAAGCATTTTGAGTAATTTGCCGATTGGTTTCAGAACGGTTTGCATTGAAATTTACTATTTTTTGTCCAACATTCATTGTGGGGAAAAAAGTGATTTTCGCTGCGAGTTAAGCATTTTGAGTAATTTGCCGATTGGTTTCAGAACGGCTTGCATCAATATTAACTATTTTTTGCCAGACATTAATTTTGGAAAAAAAGTGATTTTCGCGGCGAGTTAAGCACTTTGAGTAATTTGCGGATTGGTTTCAGACCGGCTTGCATTGAAATTTACTATTTTTTGCCAGACATTCATTGTGGAAAAAAAGTGATTTTCGCGGCGAGTTAAACATTTTGAGTTATTTGCCGATTGGTTTCAGAACGGCTTGCATCAGAATTTACTATTTTTTGCCAGACATTCATTGTGGGAAAAAAGTGATTTTCGCGGCGAGTTAAGCATATTGAGTAATTTGCCGATTGGTTTCAGAACAGCTTGCATCAGAATTTACTATTTTTTGCCAGACATTCATTGTGGGAAAAAAGTGATTTTCGCGGCGAGTTAAGCATATTGAGTAATTTGCCGATTGGTTTCAGAACGGCTTGCATCAAAATTATCTATTTTTTGCCAGACATTCATTGTGGGAAAAAAAGTGAATTTCTCGGCGAGTTAAGCATTTTGAGTAATTTGCCGATTGGTTTAAGAACGGCTTGCATTGAAATTTACTATTTTTTGCCAGACATTCATTGTGGAAAAAACGTGATTTTCTCGGCGCGTGAAGCATTTTGAGTAATTTGCCGATTGGTTTCAGAACGGCTTGCATCAAAATTAACTTTTTTTTGCCAGACATTCATTTTGGAAAAAAAGTGATTTTCTCGGCGAGTTAAGCACTTTGAGTAATTTGCCGATTGGTTTCAGACCGGCTTGCATTGAAATTTACTATTTTTTGCCACACGTTCATTGTGGAAAAAAAGTGATTTTCTCCGCGAGTTAAGCATTTTGAGTTATTTGCGGATTGGTTTCAGACCGGCTTGCATTGAAATTTACTATTTTTTGCCAGACATTCATTGTGGAAAAAAAGTGATTTTCGCGGCGAGTTAAGCATTTTGAGTAATTTGCCGATTGGTTTCAGAACGGCTTGCATCAAAATTATCTATTTCTTGCCAGACATTCATTGTGGGAAAAAAAGTGAATTTCTCGGCGAGTTAAGCATTTTGAGTAATTTGCCGATTGGTTTCAGAACGGTTTGCATTGAAATTTACTATTTTTTGTCCAACATTCATTGTGGGGAAAAAAGTGATTTTCGCTGCGAGCTAAGCATTTTGAGTAATTTGCCGATTGGTTTCAGAACGGCTTGCATCAATATTAACTATTTTTTGCCAGACATTAATTTTGGAAAAAAAGTGTTTTTCTCGGCGAGTTAAGCACTTTGAGTAATTTGCCGATTGGTTTCAGACCGGCTTGCATTGAAATTTACTACTTTTTGCCACATGTTCATTGTGGAAAAAAAGTGATTTTCGCGGCGAGTTAAGCATTTTGAGTAATTTGCCGATTGGATTCAGAACGGCTTGCATCAAAATTAACTATTTTTTGCCAGACATTCATAGTGGAAAAAAAGTGATTTTCTCGGCGAGTTAAGCATTTTGAGGTATTTGCGGATTGGTTTGAGACCGGCTTGAATTGAAATTTACTATTTTTTGTCAGACGTTCAATGTGGAAAAAAAGTGATTTTCTCGGCGCGTTAAGCATTTTGAGTAATTTGCCGATTGGTTTCAGAACGGCTTGCATCAATATTAACTATTTTTTGCCAGACATTCATTTTGGAAAAAAAGTGATTTTCTCGGCGAGTTAAGCACTTTGAGAAATTTGCCGATTGGTTTCAGACCGGCTTGCATTGAAATTTACTATTTTTTGCCACACGTTCATTGTGGAAAAAAAGTGATTTTCTCCGCGAGTTAAGCATTTTGAGTAATTTGCCGATTGGTTTCAGAACGGTTTGCATTGAAATTTACTATTTTTTGTCCAACATTCATTGTGGGGAAAAAAGTGATTTTCGCTGCGAGTTAAGCATTTTGAGTAATTTGCCGATTGGTTTCAGAACGGCTTGCATCAATATCAACTATTTTTTGCCAGACATTAATTTTGGAAAAAAAGTGTTTTTCTCGGCGAGTTAAGCACTTTGAGTAATTTGCCGATTGGTTTCAGACCGGCTTGCATTGAAATTTACTATTTTTTGTCAGACGTTCAATGTGGAAAAAAAGTGATTTTCGCGGCGAGTTAAGTATATTGAGTAATTTGCCGATTGGTTTCAGAACGGCTTGCATCAAAATTATCTATTTTTTGCCACACATTCATTGTGGGAAAAAAGTGATTTTCGCGGCGAGTTAAGCATTTTGAGTAATTTGCCGATTCGTTTCAGAACGGCTTGCATCAAAATTAACTATTTTTTGCCAGACATTCATTGTGGAAAAAAAGTGATTTTCTCGGCGAGATGAGCATTTTGAGTTATTTGCGGATTGTTTTCAGACCGGCTTGCATTGAAATTTACTATTTTTTGCCAGACGTTCATTGTGGAAAAAACGTGATTGTCGCGGCGAATTAAGCATATTGAGTAATTTGCCGATTGGTTTCAGAACTGCTTGCATCAAAATTATCTATTTTTTGCCAGACATTCATTGTGGGAAAAGAGTGATTTTATCGGCGAGTTAAGCATTTCGAGTAATTTGCCGATTGGTTTCAGACCGGCTTGCATTGAAATTTACTATTTTTTGCCTGCCATTCATTGTGGGAAAAAAGTGATTTTCGCGGCGAGTTAAGCATTTTGAGTAATTTGCCGATTGGTTTCACAACGGCTTGCATCAAAATTAACTATTTTTTGCCAGACATTCATTGTGAAAAAAAGTGATTTTCTCAGCGAGTTAAGCATTTTGAGTAATTTGCCGATTGGTTTCAGAACGGCTTGCATTGAAATTTACTATTTTTTCCCAGACATTCATTGTGGGAAAAAAGTGATTTTCTCGGCGAGTTACGCATTTTGAGTAATTTGCCGATTGGTTTCAGAACGGCTTGCATCAAAATTAACTATTTTTTGCCAGACATTCATTGTGGAAGAACAGTGATTTTCTCGGCGAGTTAAGCATTTTGAGTTATTTGCCAATTGGTTTCAGAACATCTTGCATTAAAATTAACCATTTTTTGCCAGACATTCATTGTGGGAAAAGAGTGATTTTATCGGCGAGTTTAGCATTTTGAGTAATTTGCCGATTGGTTTCAGAACGGCTTGCATCAAAATTAACTATTTTTTGCCAGACATTCATTGGGGAAAAAAAGTGATTTTCTCGGCGAGTTAAGCATTTTGAGTAATTTGCCGATTGGTTTCAGAACGGCTTGCATTGAAATTAACTATGTTTTGCGAGACATTCATTGTGGAAAAAAGCGAATTTCTCGGCGAGTAAAGCATTTTGAGTAATGTGCCGATTGATTTAAGAACGACTTGCATCAAAATGAACTATTTTTTGCCAGACATTCATTGTGGGAAAAAAGTGATTTTCTCGGCGAGTTAAGCACTTTGAGTAATTTGCCGATTCGTTTCAGACCGGCTTGCATTGAAATTTACTATTTTTTGCCACACGTTCATTGTGGAAAAAAAGTGATTTTCGCGGCGAGTTAAGTATTTTGAGTAATTTGCCGATTCGTTTCAGAACGGCTTGCATCAAAATTAACTATTTTTTGACAGACATTCATTGTGGAAAAAAAGTGATTTTGTCGGCTAGTTAAGCATCTTGTATAATTTGCCGATTGGTTTCAGAACGGCTTGCATTGAAATTAACTATGATTTGCCAGACATTGATTGTGGAAAAAAGTGATTTGCTCGGCGAGTTAAGCATTTTGAGTAATTTGCCGATTGGTTTAAGAACGACTTGCATCAAAAAATAACTATTTTTTGCCAGACTTCCATTGTGGGAAAAAAATGATTTTCTCGGCGAGTTAAGCATTTTGAGTAATTTGCCGATTGGTTTCAGAACGGCTTGTATCAAAATTAACTTTTTTTGCCAGACATTCATTGTGGGAATAAAATGATTTTCTCGGCGAGTTAAACATTTTGCCGATTGGTTTCAGAACGGCTTGCATCAAAATTAACCTTTTTTTGCCAGACATTAATTTTGGGAAAAAAAGTGATTTTCTCGGCGCGTTAAGCATTTTGAGTAATTTGCCGATTGGTTTCAGAACGGCTTGCATCAATATTAACTATTTTTTGCCAGACATTCATTTTGGAAAAAAAATGATTTTCTCGGCGAGTTAAGCACTTTGAGTAATTTGCCGATTGGTTTCAGACCGGCTTGCATTGAAATTTACTATTTTTTGCCACACGTTCATTGTGGAAAAAAAGTGATTTTATCCGCGAGTTAAGCATTTTGAGTTATTTGCGGATTGGTTTCAGACCGGCTTGCATTGAAATTTACTATTTTTTGCCAGGCATTCATTGTGGAAAAAAAGTGATTTTCGCGGCGAGTTAAGCATTTTGAGTTATTTGCCGATTGGTTTCAGAACGGCTTGCAATGAAATTAAATATTTTTTGCCAGACATACATTGTGGAAAAAAAGTGATTTTCTCGGCGAGTTAAGCACTTTGAGTAATTTGCCGATTGGTTTCAGAACGGCTTGCGTTGCAATTTACTATTTTTTGTCCAACACTCATTGTGGGAAAAAAGTGATTTTCGCGGCGAGTTTAGCATTTTGAGTAATTTCCCGATTGGTCTCAGAACGGCTTGCATCAAAATTAACTATTTTTTGCCAGACATCCATTGTGGAAAAAAAGTGATTTTCTCAGCGAGTTAAGCATCTTGTGTAATTTGCCGATTGGTTTCAGACCGGCTTGCATCAAAATTAACTATTTTTTGCCAGACATTCATTTTGAAAAAAAAAGTGATTTACTCGGCGAGTTAAACATTTTGCCGATTGGTTTCAGAACGGCTTGCATCAAAATTAACTATTCTTTGCCAGACATTCATTATGGGAAAAAAGTGATTTTCTCGGCGAGTTAAGCATTTTGAGTAATTTGCCGATTGGTTTAAGAACGACTTGAATCAAAAAATAACTATTTTTTGCCAGGCTTCCATTGTGGGAAAAAAATGATTTTCTCGGCGAGTTAAGCATTTTGAGTAATTTGCCGATTGGTTTCAGAACGGCTTGTATCAAAATTAACTTTTTTTGCCAGACATTCATTGTGGGAATAAAATGATTTTCTCGGCGAGTTAAACATTTTGCCGATTGGTTTCAGAACGGCTTGCATCAAAATTAACTATTTTTTGCCAGACATTCATTTTGAAAAAAAAAGTGATTTACTCGGCGAGTTAAACATTTTGCCGATTGGTTTCAGAACGGCTTGCATGAAAATTAACTATTCTTTGCCAGACATTCATTGTGGGAAAAGTGATTTTCTCGGCGAGTTAAGCATATTGAGTAATTTGCCGATTGGTTTCAGAACGGCTTGCAATGAAATTAAATATTTTTTGCCAGACATACATTGTGGAAAAAAAGTGATTTTCTCGGCGAGTTAAGCACTTTGAGTAATTTGCCGATTGGTTTCAGAACGGCTTGCGTTGCAATTTACTATTTTTTGTCCAACACTCATTGTGGAAAAAAAGTGATTTTCTCGGCGAGTAAAGCATTTTGAGTAATTTGCCGATTGGTTTCAGAACGACCTGCATCAAAATTAACTATTTTTTGCCAGACATTCATGGTGGGAAAAAAGTGATTTTGTCGGCGAGTTAAGCATTTTGAGTAATTTGCCGATTGGTATCAGAACGGCTTGCATCAAAATTAACTTTTTTTGCCACACATTCATTGTGGGAATAAAATGATTTTCTCGGCGAGTTAAGCATTTTGCCGATTGGTTTCAGAACGGCTTGCATCAAAATTAACCTTTTTTTGCCAGACATTCATTTTGGAAAAAATGTGATTTTCTTGTCGAGTTAAGCATTTTGCCGATTGGTTTCAGAACGGCTTGCATCAAAATTAACTATTTTTTGCCAGACATGCATTTTGGAAAAAAGTGATTTTCACGGCGCGTTAAGCATTTTGAGTAATTTGCCGATTGGGTTCAGAACGGCTTGCATCAAAATTAACTATTTTTTGCCAGACATTCATTTTGGAAAAAAAGTGATTTTCTCGGCGAGTTAAGCGTTTTGAGTAATTTGTCGATTGGTTTCAGAACGGCTTGCAATGAAATTAAATATTTTTTGCCAGACATACATTGTGGAAAAAAAGTGATTTTTCTCGGCGAGTTAAGCACTTTGAGTAATTTGCCGATTGGTTTCAGACCGGCTTGCATTGAAATGTATTATTTTTTGCCACACATTCATTGTGGGAAAAAAGTGATTTTCGCGGCGAGTTTAGCATTTTGAGTAATTTGCCGATTCGTTTCAGAACGGCTTGCATCAAAATTAACTATTTTTTGCCAGACATTCATTGTGGAAAAAAAGTGATTTTCTCGGCGAGATAAGCATTTTGAGTTATTTGCGGATTGGTTTCAGACCGGCTTGCATTGAAATTTACTATTTTTTGCCAGACGTTCATTGTGGAAAAAACGTGATTGTCGCGGCGAATTAAGCATATTGAGTAATTTGCCGATTGGTTTCAGAACTGCTTGCATCAAAATTATCTATTTTTTGCCAGACATTCATTGTGGGAAAAGAGTGATTTTATCGGCGAGTTAAGCATTTCGAGTAATTTGCCGATTGGTTTCAGACCGGCTTGCATTGAAATTTACTATTTTTTGCCTGCCATTCATTGTGGGAAAAAAGTGATTTTCGCGGCGAGTTAAGCATTTTGAGTAATTTGCCGATTGGTTTCACAACGGCTTGCATCAAAATTAACTATTATTTGCCAGACATTCATTGTGAAAAAAGGTGATTTTCTCAGCGAGTTAAGCATTTTGAGTAATTTGCCGATTGGTTTCAGAACGGCTTGCATTGAAATTTACTATTTTTTCCCAGACATTCATTGTGGGAAAAAAGTGATTTTCTCGGCGAGTTAAGCATTTTGAGTTATTTGCCAATTGGTTTCAGAACATCTTGCATTAAAATTAACCATTTTTTGCCAGACATTCATTGTGGGAAAAGAGTGATTTTATCGGCGAGTTTAGCATTTTGAGTAATTTGCCGATTGGTTTCAGAACGGCTTGCATCAAAATTAACTATTTTTTGCCAGACATTCATTGGGGAAAAAAAGTGATTTTCTCGGCGAGTTAAGCATTTTGAGTAATTTGCCGATTGGTTTCAGAACGGCTTGCATTGAAATTAACAATGTTTTGCGAGACATTCATTGTGGAAAAAAGCGAATTTCTCGGCGAGTAAAGCATTTTGAGTAATGTGCCGATTGATTTAAGAACGACTTGCATCAAAATGAACTATTTTTTGCCACACGTTCATTGTGGAAAAAAAGTGATTTTCGCGGCGAGTTAAGTATTTTGAGTAATTTGCCGATTCGTTTCAGAACGGCTTGCATCAATATTAACTATTTTTTGCCAGACATTCATTGTGGAAAAAAAGTGATTTTGTCGGCTAGTTAAGCATCTTGAATAATTTGCCGATTGGTTTCAGAACGGCTTGCATTGAAATTAACTATGTTTTGCCAGACATTGATTGTGGAAAAAAGTGATTTTCTCGGCGAGTTAAGCATTTTGAGTAATTTGCCGATTGGTTTAAGAACGACTTGCATCAAAAAATAACTATTTTTTGCCAGACTTCCATTGTGGGAAAAAAAATGATTTTCTCGGCGAGTTAAGCATTTTGAGTAATTTGCCGATTGGTTTCAGACCGGCTTGTATCAAAATTAACTTTTTTTGCCAGACATTCATTGTGGGAATAAAATGATTTTCTCGGCGAGTTAAACATTTTGCCGATTGGTTTCAGAACGGCTTGCATCAAAATTAACTATTTTTTGCCAGACATTCATTTTGAAAAAAAAAGTGATTTACTCGGCGAGTTAAACATTTTGCCGATTGGTTTCAGAACGGCTTGCATCAAAATTAACTATTCTTTGCCAGACATTCATTGTGGGAAAAGTGCTTTTCTCGGCGAGTTAAGCATTTTGAGTAATTTGCCGATTGGTTTCAGAACGGCTTGCGTTGCAATTTACTATTTTTTGTCCAACACTCATTGTGGGAAAAAAGTGATTTTCGCGGCGAGTTTAGCATTTTGAGTAATTTCCCGATTGGTCTCAGAACGGCTTGCATCAAAATTAACTATTTTTTGCCAGACATCCATTGTGGAAAAAAAGTGATTTTCTCAGCGAGTTAAGCATCTTGAGTAATTTGCCGATTGGTTTCAGACCGGCTTGCATCAAAATTAACTATTTTTTGCCAGACATTCATTTTGAAAAAAAAAGTGATTTACTCGGCGAGTTAAACATTTTGCCGATTGGTTTCAGAACGGCTTGCATCAAAATTAACTATTCTTTGCCAGACATTCATTATGGGAAAAAAGTGATTTTCTCGGCGAGTTAAGCATTTTGAGTAATTTGCCGATTGGTTTCAGAACGGCTTGCAATGAAATTAAATATTTTTTGTCAGACATACATTGTGGAAAAAAAGTGATTTTCGCGGCGAGTTCAGCATTTTGAGTAATTTGCCGATTGGTTTCAGAACGGCTTGCATCAAAATTAACTATTTTTGCCAGCCATTCATTGTGGGAATTAAATGATTTTCTCGGCGAGCTAGGCATTTTGAGTAATTTGCCGATTGGTTTCAGACCGACTTGCATCAAAATTAACTATTTTTTGCCAGACATACATTGTGGAAAAAAATGATTTTCTCGGCGAGTTAAGCATTTTGAGTAATTTGCCGATTGGTTTCAGAACGGCTTGCAACAAAATTAACTATTTTTTGCCAGACATTCATTGTGGAGAAATGTGATTTTCTCGGCGACTTAAGCATTTTGAGTTATTTGCCGATTGGTTTCAGACCGGCTTGCATCAAAATTAACTATTTTTTGCCAGACATTTATTGTGGGGAAAAAAGTGATTTTCACGGCGAGTTAAGCAGTTTGAGTAATTTGCCGATTGGTTTCAGACCGGCTTGCATCAAAATTAACTATTTTTTGCCAGACATTCATTGTGAAAAAAAGTGATGTTCTCAGCGAGTTAAGCATTTTGAGCAATTTGCCGATTGGTTTCAGAACGGCTTGCATTGAAATTAACTATTTTTTGCCAGACATTCATTGTGGAAAAAAAGTGATTTTGTCGGCTAGTTAAGCATCTTGAGTAATTTGCCGATTGGTTTCAGAACGGCTTGCATTGAAATTAACTATGTTTTGCCAGACATTGAGTGTGGAAAAAAGTGATTTTCTCGGCGAGTTAAGGATTTTGAGTAATTTGCCGATTGGTTTAAGAACGACTTGCATCAAAAAATAACTATTTTTTGCCAGACTTCCATTGTGGGAAAAAAATGATTTTCTCGGCGAGTTAAGCATTTTGAGTAATTTTGCGATTGGTTTCAGAACGGCTTGTATCAAAATTAACTTTTTTTGCCAGACATTCATTGTGGGAATAAAATGATTTTCTCGGCGAGTTAAACATTTTGCCGATTGGTTTCAGAACGGCTTGCATCAAAATTAACTATTTTTTGCCAGACATTCATTTTGAAAAAAAAAGTGATTTACTCGGCGAGTTAAACATTTTGCCGATTGGTTTCAGAACGGCTTGCATCAAAATTAACTATTCTTTGCCAGACATTCATTGTGGGAAAAGTGATTTTCTCGGCGAGTTAAGCATTTTGAGTAATTTGCCGATTGGTTTCAGAACGGCTTGCAATGAAATTAAATATTTTTTGCCAGACATTCATTTTGGAAAAAAAAGTGATGTTCTCGGCGCGTTAAGCACTTAAAGTAATTTGCCGATTGGTTTCAGAACGGCGTGCATCAAAATTAACTATTTTTTGCCAGACATTCATTTTGGAAAAAAAGTGATTTTCTCGGCGAGTTAAGCATTTTGAGTAATTTGCCGATTGGTTTCAGAACGGCTTGCAATGAAATTAAATATTTTTTGCCAGACATACATTGTGGAAAAAAAGTGATTTTCTCGGCGAGTTAAGCACTTTGAGTAATTTGCCGATTGGTCTCAGAACGGCTTGCATCAAAATTAACTATTTTTTGCCAGACACCAATTGTGGAAAAAAAGTGATTTTCTCAGCGAGTTAAGCATCTTGAGTAATTTGCCGATTGGTTTCAGACCGGCTTGAAATGAAATTAAATATTTTTTGCCAGACATTCATTTTGGAAAAAAAGTGATTTTCTCGGCGCGTTAAGCACTTAAAGTAATTTGCCGATTGGTTTCAGAACGGCGTGCATCAAAATTAACTATTTTTTGCCAGACATTCATTTTGGAAAAAAAGTGATTTTCTCGGCGAGTTAAGCATTCTGAGTAATTTGCCGATTGGTTTCAGAACGGCTTACATCAAAATTAACTTTTTTTGCCAGACATTCATTTTGAAAAAAAAAGTGATTTACTCGGCGAGTTAAACATTTTGCCGATTGGTTTCAGAACGGCTTGCATCAAAATTAACTATTCTTTGCCAGACATTCATTATGGGAACAAAGTGATTTTCTCGGCGAGTTAAGCATTTTGAGTAATTTGCCGATTGGTTTCAGAACGGCTTGCAATGAAATTAAATATTTTTTGTCCGACATACATTGTGGAAAAAAAGTGATTTTCTCGGCGAGTTAAGCACTTTGAGTAATTTGCCGATTGGTTTCAGAACGGCTTGCGTTGCAATTTACTATTTTTTGTCCAACACTCATTGTGGGAAAAAAGTGATTTTCGCGGCGAGTTTAGCATTTTGAGTAATTTCCCGATTGGTCTCAGAACGGCTTGCATCAAAATTAACTATTTTTTGCCAGACATCCATTGTGGAAAAAAAGTGATTGTCTCAGCGAGTTAAGCATCTTGATTAATTTGCCGATTGGTTTCAGACCGGCTTGCATCAAAATTAACTATTTTTTGCCAGACATTCATTGTGGAAAAAAAGTGATTTTCTCAGCGAATTAAGCATTTTGAGTAATTTGCCGATTTGATTCAGAACGGCTTGAATTGAAATTCACTATATTTTGCCAGACATTCATTGTGGGAAAAAGTGATTTTCTCGGCGAGTTAAGCATATTGAGTAATTTGCCGATTGGTTTCAGAACGGCTTGCATCAAAATTAACTATTTTTTGCCAGACATTCATTGTGGAAAAAAAGTGATTTTTTCGGCGAGTGAATCATTTTGAGTAATTTGCCGATTGGTTTCAGAACGGCTTGCACTGAAATTAACTATGTTTTGCCAGCCATTCATTGTGGGGAAAAAAGTGATTTTCTCTGCGCGTTAAGCACTTAAAGTAATTTGCCGATTGGTTTCAGAACGGCTTGCATCAAAATTAACTATTTTTTGCCAGACATTCATTTTGGAAAAAAAGTGATTTTCTCGGCGAGTTAAGCATTTTGAGTAATTTGCCGATTGGTTTCAGAACGGCTTGCAATGAAATTAAATATTTTTTGCCAGACATACATTGTGGAAAAAAAGTGATTTTCTCGGCGAGTTAAGCACTTTGAGTAATTTGCCGATTGGTTTCAGAACGGCTTGCGTTGCAATTTACTATTTTTTGTCCAACACTCCTTGTGGGAAAAAAGTGATTTTCGCGGCGAGTTTAGCATTTTGAGTAATTTCCCGATTGGTCTCAGAACGGCTTGCATCTAAATTAACTATTCTTTGCCAGACATCCATTGTGGGAAAAAAGTGATTTTCTCAGCGAGTTAAGCATCTTGATTAATTTGCCGATTGGTTTCAGACCGGCTTGCATCAAAATTAATTATTTTTTGCCAGATATTCATTGTGGAAAAAAAGTGATTTTCTCAGCGAGTTAAGCATTTTGAGTAATTTGCCGATTTGCTTCAGAACGGCTTGAATTGAAATTCACTATTTTTTGCCAGACATTCATTGTGGGAAAAAGTGATTTTCTCGGCGAATTAAGCATATTGAGTAATTTGCCGATTGGTTTCAGAACGGCTTGCATCAAAATTAACTATTTTTTGCCAGACTTTCATTGTGGAAAAAAAGTGATTTTCTCAGCGAGTTAAGCATCTTGAGTAATTTGCCGATTGGTTTCAGACCGGCTTGCATCAAAATTAACTATTTTTTGCCAGACATTCATTTTGAAAAAAAGTGATTTTCTCGGCGAGTTAGGCATTTTGAGTAATTTGCCGATTGGTCTCAGAACGGCTTGCATTGCAATTTACTACTTTTTGTCCAACATTCATTGTGGGAAAAAAGTGATTTTCGCTGCGAGTTAAGCATTTTGAGTAATTTGCCGATTGGTTTCAGAATGGCTTGCATCAAAATTAACTATTTTTTGCCAGACATTCATTGTGGAAATAAAGTGATTTTCTCAGCGAGTTTATCTTGAGTAATTTGCCGATTGGTTTCAGACCGGCTTGCATCAAAATTAACTATATTTTGCCAGACATTCATTGTGGGAAAAAAGTGATTTTCGCGGCGAGTTAAGCATTTTGAGTAATTTGCCGATTGGTTTCAGAACGGCTTGCATCAAAATTAACTCTTTTTTGCCAGACAATCATTGTGAAAAAAAGTGATTTTCTCAGCGAGTTAAGCATTTTGAGTAATTTGCCGATTGGTTTCAGAACAGCTTGCATTGAAATTCACTATTTTTTGCCAGACATACATTGCGGAAAAAAGTGGTTTTCTCGGCGAGTTAAGCATTTTGAGTAATTTGCCGATTGGTTTCAGACCGACTTGCATCAAAATTAACTATTTTTTGCCAGACATACATTGTGGAAAAAAATGATTTTCTCGGCGAGTTAAGCATTTTGAGTAATTTGCCGATTGGTTTAAGAACGACTTGCATCAAAATTAACTATTTTTTGCCAGACGTTCTTTGTGGGAAAAAAGTGATTTTCTCGGCGAGTAAAGCATTTTGAGTAATTTCCCGATTGGTTTCAGAACGGCTTGCATCAAAATTAACTATTTTTTGCCAGACATCCATTGTGGAAAAAAAGTGATTGTCTCAGCGAGTTAAGCATCTTGATTAATTTGCCGATTGGTTTCAGACCGGCTTGCATCAAAATTAACTATTTTTTGCCAGACATTCATTGTGGAAAAAAAGTGATTTTCTCAGCGAATTAAGCATTTTGAGTAATTTGCCGATTTGATTCAGAACGGCTTGAATTGAAATTCACTATATTTTGCCAGACATTCATTGTGGGAAAAAGTGATTTTCTCGGCGAGTTAAGCATATTGAGTAATTTGCCGATTGGTTTCAGAACGGCTTGCATCAAAATTAACTATTTTTTGCCAGACATTCATTGTGGAAAAAAAGTGATTTTCTCGGCGAGTGAATCATTTTGAGTAATTTGCCGATTGGTTTCAGAACGGCTAGCATCAAAATTAACTATTTTTTGCCAGACATTCATTGTGAAAAAAAGTGATTTTCTCAGCGAGTTAAGCATTTTGAGTAATTAGCCGTTTGGTTTCAGAACGGCTCGCATTGCAATTTACTATTTTTTGCCACACATTCATTGTGGTGAAAAAAGTGATTTTCGCGGCGAGTTAAGCATTCTGAGTAATTTGCCGATTTGTTTCAGAACGGCTTGCATCAAAATTAACTTTTTTTGGCAGACATTCATTGTGGGAATAAAATGATTTTCTCGGCGACAAACATTTTGCCGATTGGTTTCAGAACGGCTTGCATCAAAATTAACTATTTTTTGCCAGACATTCATTTTGAAAAAAAAAGTGATTTACTCGGCGAGTTAAACATTTTGCCGATTGGTTTCAGAACGGCTTGCATCAAAATTAACTATTCTTTGCCAGACATTCATTGTGGGAAAAAAGTGATTTTCTCGGCGAGTTAAGCATTTTGAGTAATTTGCCGATTGGTTTCAAAACGGTTTGCAATGAAATTAAATATTTTTTGTCAGACATTCATTTTGGAAATAAAGTGATTTTCTCTGCGCGTTAAGCACTTAAAGTAATTTGCCGATTGGTTTCAGAACGGCTTGCATCAAAATTAACTATTTTTTGCCAGACATTCATTTTGGAAAAAAAGTGATTTTCTCGGCGAGTTAAGCATTTTGAGTAATTTGCCGATTGGTTTCAGAACGGCTTGCAATGAAATTAAATATTTTTTGCCATACATACATTGTGGAAAAAAAGTGATTTTCTCGGCGAGTTAAGCACTTTGAGTAATTTGCCGATTGGTTTCAGAACGGCTTGCGTTGCAATTTACTATTTTTTGCCAGACATACATTGTGGAAAAAAATGATTTTCTCGGCGAGTTTAGCATTTTGAGTAATTTCCCGATTGGTCTCAGAACGGCTTGCATCAAAATTAACTATTTTTTGCCAGACATTCTTTGTGGGAAAAAAGTGATTTTCTCGGCGAGTAAAGCATTTTGAGTAATTTGCCGATTGGTTTCAGAATGGCTTGCATCAAAATTAACTATTTTTTGCCAGACATTCATTGTGGAAATAAAGTGATTTTCTCAGCGAGTTTATCTTGAGTAATTTGCCGATTGGTTTCAGACCGGCTTGCATCAAAATTAACTATATTTTGCCAGACATTCATTGTGGGAAAAAGTGATTTTCGCGGCGAGTTAAGCATTTTGAGTAATTTGCCGATTGGTTTCAGAACGGCTTGCATCAAAATTAACTCTTTTTTGCCAGACAATCATTGTGAAAAAAAGTGATTTTCTCAGCGAGTTAAGCATTTTGAGTAATTTGCCGATTGGTTTCAGAACAGCTTGCATTGAAATTCACTATTTTTTGCCAGACATACATTGCGGAAAAAAGTGGTTTTCTCGGCGAGTTAAGCATTTTGAGTAATTTGCCGATTGGTTTCAGACCGACTTGCATCAAAATTAACTATTTTTTGCCAGACATACATTGTGGAAAAAAATGATTTTCTCGGCGAGTTAAGCATTTTGAGTAATTTGCCGATTGGTTTAAGAACGACTTGCATCAAAATTAACTATTTTTTGCCAGACGTTCTTTGTGGGAAAAAAGTGATTTTCTCGGCGAGTAAAGCATTTTGAGTAATTTCCCGATTGGTTTCAGAACGGCTTGCATCAAAATTAACTATTTTTTGCCAGACATCCATTGTGGAAAAAAAGTGATTGTCTCAGCGAGTTAAGCATCTTGATTAATTTGCCGATTGGTTTCAGACCGGCTTGCATCAAAATTAACTATTTTTTGCCAGACATTCATTGTGGAAAAAAAGTGATTTTCTCAGCGAATTAAGCATTTTGAGTAATTTGCCGATTTGATTCAGAACGGCTTGAATTGAAATTCACTATATTTTGCCAGACATTCATTGTGGGAAAAAGTGATTTTCTCGGCGAGTTAAGCATATTGAGTAATTTGCCGATTGGTTTCAGAACGGCTTGCATCAAAATTAACTATTTTTTGCCAGACATTCATTGTGGAAAAAAAGTGATTTTCTCGGCGAGTGAATCATTTTGAGTAATTTGCCGATTGGTTTCAGAACGGCTTGCACTGAAATTAACTATGTTTTGCCAGCCATTCATTGTGGGAAAAAAGTGATTTTCTCGGCGAGTTCAGCATTTTGAGTAATTTGCCGATTGGTTTAAGAACGACTTGCATCAAAATTAACTATTTTTTGCCAGACATTCTTTGTGGGAAAAAAGTGATTTTCGCGGCGAGTGAAGCATTTTGAGTAATTTGCCGATTGGTTTCAGAACGGCTAGCATCAAAATTAACTATTTTTTGCCAGACATTCATTGTGAAAAAAAGTGATTTTCTCAGCGAGTTAAGCATTTTGAGTAATTAGCCGATTGGTTTCAGAACGGCTCGCATTGCAATTTACTATTTTTTGCCACACATTCATTGTGGTGAAAAAAGTGATTTTCGCGGCGAGTTAAGCATTCTGAGTAATTTGCCGATTTGTTTCAGAACGGCTTGCATCAAAATTAACTTTTTTTGGCAGACATTCATTGTGGGAATAAAATGATTTTCTCGGCGACAAACATTTTGCCGATTGGTTTCAGAACGGCTTGCATCAAAATTAACTATTTTTTGCCAGACATTCATTTTGAAAAAAAAAGTGATTTACTCGGCGAGTTAAACATTTTGCCGATTGGTTTCAGAACGGCTTGCATCAAAATTAACTATTCTTTGCCAGACATTCATTGTGGGAAAAAAGTGATTTTCTCGGCGAGTTAAGCATTTTGAGTAATTTGCCGATTGGTTTCAAAACGGTTTGCAATGAAATTAAATATTTTTTGTCAGACATTCATTTTGGAAATAAAGTGATTTTCTCTGCGCGTTAAGCACTTAAAGTAATTTGCCGATTGGTTTCAGAACGGCTTGCATCAAAATTAACTATTTTTTGCCAGACATTCATTTTGGAAAAAAAGTGATTTTCTCGGCGAGTTAAGCATTTTGAGTAATTTGCCGATTGGTTTCAGAACGGCTTGCAATGAAATTAAATATTTTTTGCCATACATACATTGTGGAAAAAAAGTGATTTTCTCGGCGAGTTAAGCACTTTGAGTAATTTGCCGATTGGTTTCAGAACGGCTTGCGTTGCAATTTACTATTTTTTGCCAGACATACATTGTGGAAAAAAATGATTTTCTCGGCGAGTTTAGCATTTTGAGTAATTTCCCGATTGGTCTCAGAACGGCTTGCATCAAAATTAACTATTTTTTGCCAGACATTCTTTGTGGGAAAAAAGTGATTTTCTCGGCGAGTAAAGCATTTTGAGTAATTTCCCGATTGGTTTCAGAACGGCTTGCATCAAAATTAACTATTTTTTGCCAGACATTCATTGTGGAAAAAAAGTGATTTTCTCGGCGAGTGAATCATTTTGAGTAATTTGCCGATTGGTTTCAGAACGGCTTGCACTGAAATTAACTATGTTTTGCCAGCCATTCATTGTGGGAAAAAAGTGATTTTCTCGGCGAGTTCAGCATTTTGAGTAATTTGCCGATTGGTTTAAGAACGACTTGCATCAAAATTAACTATTTTTTGCCAGACATTCTTTGTGGGAAAAAAGTGATTTTCGCGGCGAGTGAAGCATTTTGAGTAATTTGCCGATTGGTTTCAGAACGGCTAGCATCAAAATTAACTATTTTTTGCCAGACATTCATTGTGAAAAAAAGTGATTTTCTCAGCGAGTTAAGCATTTTGAGTAATTAGCCGTTTGGTTTCAGAACGGCTCGCATTGCAATTTACTATTTTTTGCCACACATTCATTGTGGTGAAAAAAGTGATTTTCGCGGCGAGTTAAGCATTCTGAGTAATTTGCCGATTTGTTTCAGAACGGCTTGCATCAAAATTAACTTTTTTTGGCAGACATTCATTGTGGGAATAAAATGATTTTCTCGGCGACAAACATTTTGCCGATTGGTTTCAGAACGGCTTGCATCAAAATTAACTATTTTTTGCCAGACATTCATTTTGAAAAAAAAAGTGATTTACTCGGCGAGTTAAACATTTTGCCGATTGGTTTCAGAACGGCTTGCATCAAAATTAACTATTCTTTGCCAGACATTCATTGTGGGAAAAAAGTGATTTTCTCGGCGAGTTAAGCATTTTGAGTAATTTGCCGATTGGTTTCAAAACGGTTTGCAATGAAATTAAATATTTTTTGTCAGACATTCATTTTGGAAATAAAGTGATTTTCTCTGCGCGTTAAGCACTTAAAGTAATTTGCCGATTGGTTTCAGAACGGCTTGCATCAAAATTAACTATTTTTTGCCAGACATTCATTTTGGAAAAAAAGTGATTTTCTCGGCGAGTTAAGCATTTTGAGTAATTTGCCGATTGGTTTCAGAACGGCTTGCAATGAAATTAAATATTTTTTGCCATACATACATTGTGGAAAAAAAGTGATTTTCTCGGCGAGTTAAGCACTTTGAGTAATTTGCCGATTGGTTTCAGAACGGCTTGCGTTGCAATTTACTATTTTTTGCCAGACATACATTGTGGAAAAAAATGATTTTCTCGGCGAGTTTAGCATTTTGAGTAATTTCCCGATTGGTCTCAGAACGGCTTGCATCAAAATTAACTATTTTTTGCCAGACATTCTTTGTGGGAAAAAAGTGATTTTCTCGGCGAGTAAAGCATTTTGAGTAATTTGCCGATTGGTTTCAGAATGGCTTGCATCAAAATTAACTATTTTTTGCCAGACATTCATTGTGGAAATAAAGTGATTTTCTCAGCGAGTTTATCTTGAGTAATTTGCCGATTGGTTTCAGACCGGCTTGCATCAAAATTAACTATATTTTGCCAGACATTCATTGTGGGAAAAAGTGATTTTCGCGGCGAGTTAAGCATTTTGAGTAATTTGCCGATTGGTTTCAGAACGGCTTGCATCAAAATTAACTCTTTTTTGCCAGACAATCATTGTGAAAAAAAGTGATTTTCTCAGCGAGTTAAGCATTTTGAGTAATTTGCCGATTGGTTTCAGAACAGCTTGCATTGAAATTCACTATTTTTTGCCAGACATACATTGCGGAAAAAAGTGGTTTTCTCGGCGAGTTAAGCATTTTGAGTAATTTGCCGATTGGTTTCAGACCGACTTGCATCAAAATTAACTATTTTTTGCCAGACATACATTGTGGAAAAAAATGATTTTCTCGGCGAGTTAAGCATTTTGAGTAATTTGCCGATTGGTTTAAGAACGACTTGCATCAAAATTAACTATTTTTTGCCAGACGTTCTTTGTGGGAAAAAAGTGATTTTCTCGGCGAGTAAAGCATTTTGAGTAATTTCCCGATTGGTTTCAGAACGGCTTGCATCAAAATTAACTATTTTTTGCCAGACATCCATTGTGGAAAAAAAGTGATTGTCTCAGCGAGTTAAGCATCTTGATTAATTTGCCGATTGGTTTCAGACCGGCTTGCATCAAAATTAACTATTTTTTGCCAGACATTCATTGTGGAAAAAAAGTGATTTTCTCAGCGAATTAAGCATTTTGAGTAATTTGCCGATTTGATTCAGAACGGCTTGAATTGAAATTCACTATATTTTGCCAGACATTCATTGTGGGAAAAAGTGATTTTCTCGGCGAGTTAAGCATATTGAGTAATTTGCCGATTGGTTTCAGAACGGCTTGCATCAAAATTAACTATTTTTTGCCAGACATTCATTGTGGAAAAAAAGTGATTTTCTCGGCGAGTGAATCATTTTGAGTAATTTGCCGATTGGTTTCAGAACGGCTTGCACTGAAATTAACTATGTTTTGCCAGCCATTCATTGTGGGAAAAAAGTGATTTTCTCGGCGAGTTCAGCATTTTGAGTAATTTGCCGATTGGTTTAAGAACGACTTGCATCAAAATTAACTATTTTTTGCCAGACATTCTTTGTGGGAAAAAAGTGATTTTCGCGGCGAGTGAAGCATTTTGAGTAATTTGCCGATTGGTTTCAGAACGGCTAGCATCAAAATTAACTATTTTTTGCCAGACATTCATTGTGAAAAAAAGTGATTTTCTCAGCGAGTTAAGCATTTTGAGTAATTAGCCGATTGGTTTCAGAACGGCTCGCATTGCAATTTACTATTTTTTGCCACACATTCATTGTGGTGAAAAAAGTGATTTTCGCGGCGAGTTAAGCATTCTGAGTAATTTGCCGATTTGTTTCAGAACGGCTTGCATCAAAATTAACTTTTTTTGGCAGACATTCATTGTGGGAATAAAATGATTTTCTCGGCGACAAACATTTTGCCGATTGGTTTCAGAACGGCTTGCATCAAAATTAACTATTTTTTGCCAGACATTCATTTTGAAAAAAAAAGTGATTTACTCGGCGAGTTAAACATTTTGCCGATTGGTTTCAGAACGGCTTGCATCAAAATTAACTATTCTTTGCCAGACATTCATTGTGGGAAAAAAGTGATTTTCTCGGCGAGTTAAGCATTTTGAGTAATTTGCCGATTGGTTTCAAAACGGTTTGCAATGAAATTAAATATTTTTTGTCAGACATTCATTTTGGAAATAAAGTGATTTTCTCTGCGCGTTAAGCACTTAAAGTAATTTGCCGATTGGTTTCAGAACGGCTTGCATCAAAATTAACTATTTTTTGCCAGACATTCATTTTGGAAAAAAAGTGATTTTCTCGGCGAGTTAAGCATTTTGAGTAATTTGCCGATTGGTTTCAGAACGGCTTGCAATGAAATTAAATATTTTTTGCCATACATACATTGTGGAAAAAAAGTGATTTTCTCGGCGAGTTAAGCACTTTGAGTAATTTGCCGATTGGTTTCAGAACGGCTTGCGTTGCAATTTACTATTTTTTGCCAGACATACATTGTGGAAAAAAATGATTTTCTCGGCGAGTTTAGCATTTTGAGTAATTTCCCGATTGGTCTCAGAACGGCTTGCATCAAAATTAACTATTTTTTGCCAGACATTCTTTGTGGGAAAAAAGTGATTTTCTCGGCGAGTAAAGCATTTTGAGTAATTTCCCGATTGGTTTCAGAACGGCTTGCATCAAAATTAACTATTTTTTGCCAGACATCCATTGTGGAAAAAAAGTGATTGTCTCAGCGAGTTAAGCATCTTGATTAATTTGCCGATTGGTTTCAGACCGGCTTGCATCAAAATTAACTATTTTTTGCCAGACATTCATTGTGGAAAAAAAGTGATTTTCTCAGCGAATTAAGCATTTTGAGTAATTTGCCGATTTGATTCAGAACGGCTTGAATTGAAATTCACTATATTTTGCCAGACATTCATTGTGGGGAAAAAGTGATTTTCTCGGCGAGTTAAGCATATTGAGTAATTTGCCGATTGGTTTCAGAACGGCTTGCATCAAAATTAACTATTTTTTGCCAGACATTCATTGTGGAAAAAAAGTGATTTTCTCGGCGAGTGAATCATTTTGAGTAATTTGCCGATTGGTTTCAGAACGGCTTGCACTGAAATTAACTATGTTTTGCCAGCCATTCATTGTGGGGAAAAAAGTGATTTTCTCTGCGCGTTAAGCACTTAAAGTAATTTGCCGATTGGTTTCAGAACGGCTTGCATCAAAATTAACTATTTTTTGCCAGACATTCATTTTGGAAAAAAAGTGATTTTCTCGGCGAGTTAAGCATTTTGAGTAATTTGCCGATTGGTTTCAGAACGGCTTGCAATGAAATTAAATATTTTTTGCCAGACATACATTGTGGAAAAAAAGTGATTTTCTCGGCGAGTTAAGCACTTTGAGTAATTTGCCGATTGGTTTCAGAACGGCTTGCGTTGCAATTTACTATTTTTTGTCCAACACTCCTTGTGGGAAAAAAGTGATTTTCGCGGCGAGTTTAGCATTTTGAGTAATTTCCCGATTGGTCTCAGAACGGCTTGCATCTAAATTAACTATTTTTTGCCAGACATCCATTGTGGGAAAAAAGTGATTTTCTCAGCGAGTTAAGCATCTTGATTAATTTGCCGATTGGTTTCAGACCGGCTTGCATCAACATTAATTATTTTTTGCCAGATATTCATTGTGGAAAAAAAGTGATTTTCTCAGCGAGTTAAGCATTTTGAGTAATTTGCCGATTTGCTTCAGAACGGCTTGAATTGAAATTCACTATTTTTTGCCAGACATTCATTGTGGGAAAAAGTGATTTTCTCGGCGAATTAAGCATATTGAGTAATTTGCCGATTGGTTTCAGAACGGCTTGCATCAAAATTAACTATTTTTTGCCAGACATTCATTGTGGAAATAAAGTGATTTTCTCAGCGAGTTAAGCATCTTGAGTAATTTGCCGATTGGTTTCAGACCGGCTTGCATCAAAATTAACTATTTTTTGCCAGACATTCATTTTGAAAAAAAGTGATTTTCTCGGCGAGTTAGGCATTTTGAGTAATTTGCCGATTGGTCTCAGAACGGCTTGCACTGCAATTTACTACTTTTTGTCCAACATTCATTGTGGGAAAAAAGTGATTTTCGCTGCGAGTTAAGCATTTTGAGTAATTTGCCGATTGGTTTCAGAATGGCTTGCATCAAAATTAACTATTTTTTGCCAGACATTCATTGTGGAAATAAAGTGATTTTCTCAGCGAGTTTATCTTGAGTAATTTGCCGATTGGTTTCAGACCGGCTTGCATCAAAATTAACTATATTTTGCCAGACATTCATTGTGGGAAAAAAGTGATTTTCGCGGCGAGTTAAGCATTTTGAGTAATTTGCCGATTGGTTTCAGAACGGCTAGCATAAAAATTAACTATTTTTTGCCAGACATTCATTGTGAAAAAAAGTGATTTTCTCAGCGAGTTAAGCATTTTGAGTAATTAGCCGATTGGTTTCAGAACGGCTCGCATTGCAATTTACTATTTTTTGCCACACATTCATTGTGGTGAAAAAAGTGATTTTCGCGGCGAGTTAAGCATTCTGAGTAATTTGCCGATTTGTTTCAGAACGGCTTGCATCAAAATTAACTTTTTTTGGCAGACATTCATTGTGGGAATAAAATGATTTTCTCGGCGACAAACATTTTGCCGATTGGTTTCAGAACGGCTTGCATCAAAATTAACTATTTTTTGCCAGACATTCATTTTGAAAAAAAAAGTGATTTACTCGGCGAGTTAAACATTTTGCCGATTGGTTTCAGAACGGCTTGCATCAAAATTAACTATTCTTTGCCAGACATTCATTGTGGGAAAAAAGTGATTTTCTCGGCGAGTTAAGCATTTTGAGTAATTTGCCGATTGGTTTCAAAACGGTTTGCAATGAAATTAAATATTTTTTGTCAGACATTCATTTTGGAAATAAAGTGATTTTCTCTGCGCGTTAAGCACTTAAAGTAATTTGCCGATTGGTTTCAGAACGGCTTGCATCAAAATTAACTATTTTTTGCCAGACATTCATTTTGGAAAAAAAGTGATTTTCTCGGCGAGTTAAGCATTTTGAGTAATTTGCCGATTGGTTTCAGAACGGCTTGCAATGAAATTAAATATTTTTTGCCATACATACATTGTGGAAAAAAAGTGATTTTCTCGGCGAGTTAAGCACTTTGAGTAATTTGCCGATTGGTTTCAGAACGGCTTGCGTTGCAATTTACTATTTTTTGCCAGACATACATTGTGGAAAAAAATGATTTTCTCGGCGAGTTTAGCATTTTGAGTAATTTCCCGATTGGTCTCAGAACGGCTTGCATCAAAATTAACTATTTTTTGCCAGACATTCTTTGTGGGAAAAAAGTGATTTTCTCGGCGAGTAAAGCATTTTGAGTAATTTCCCGATTGGTTTCAGAACGGCTTGCATCAAAATTAACTATTTTTTGCCAGACATCCATTGTGGAAAAAAAGTGATTGTCTCAGCGAGTTAAGCATCTTGATTAATTTGCCGATTGGTTTCAGACCGGCTTGCATCAAAATTAACTATTTTTTGCCAGACATTCATTGTGGAAAAAAAGTGATTTTCTCAGCGAATTAAGCATTTTGAGTAATTTGCCGATTTGATTCAGAACGGCTTGAATTGAAATTCACTATATTTTGCCAGACATTCATTGTGGGGAAAAAGTGATTTTCTCGGCGAGTTAAGCATATTGAGTAATTTGCCGATTGGTTTCAGAACGGCTTGCATCAAAATTAACTATTTTTTGCCAGACATTCATTGTGGAAAAAAAGTGATTTTCTCGGCGAGTGAATCATTTTGAGTAATTTGCCGATTGGTTTCAGAACGGCTTGCACTGAAATTAACTATGTTTTGCCAGCCATTCATTGTGGGGAAAAAAGTGATTTTCTCTGCGCGTTAAGCACTTAAAGTAATTTGCCGATTGGTTTCAGAACGGCTTGCATCAAAATTAACTATTTTTTGCCAGACATTCATTTTGGAAAAAAAGTGATTTTCTCGGCGAGTTAAGCATTTTGAGTAATTTGCCGATTGGTTTCAGAACGGCTTGCAATGAAATTAAATATTTTTTGCCAGACATACATTGTGGAAAAAAAGTGATTTTCTCGGCGAGTTAAGCACTTTGAGTAATTTGCCGATTGGTTTCAGAACGGCTTGCGTTGCAATTTACTATTTTTTGTCCAACACTCCTTGTGGGAAAAAAGTGATTTTCGCGGCGAGTTTAGCATTTTGAGTAATTTCCCGATTGGTCTCAGAACGGCTTGCATCTAAATTAACTATTTTTTGCCAGACATCCATTGTGGGAAAAAAGTGATTTTCTCAGCGAGTTAAGCATCTTGATTAATTTGCCGATTGGTTTCAGACCGGCTTGCATCAACATTAATTATTTTTTGCCAGATATTCATTGTGGAAAAAAAGTGATTTTCTCAGCGAGTTAAGCATTTTGAGTAATTTGCCGATTTGCTTCAGAACGGCTTGAATTGAAATTCACTATTTTTTGCCAGACATTCATTGTGGGAAAAAGTGATTTTCTCGGCGAATTAAGCATATTGAGTAATTTGCCGATTGGTTTCAGAACGGCTTGCATCAAAATTAACTATTTTTTGCCAGACATTCATTGTGGAAATAAAGTGATTTTCTCAGCGAGTTAAGCATCTTGAGTAATTTGCCGATTGGTTTCAGACCGGCTTGCATCAAAATTAACTATTTTTTGCCAGACATTCATTTTGAAAAAAAGTGATTTTCTCGGCGAGTTAGGCATTTTGAGTAATTTGCCGATTGGTCTCAGAACGGCTTGCACTGCAATTTACTACTTTTTGTCCAACATTCATTGTGGGAAAAAAGTGATTTTCGCTGCGAGTTAAGCATTTTGAGTAATTTGCCGATTGGTTTCAGAATGGCTTGCATCAAAATTAACTATTTTTTGCCAGACATTCATTGTGGAAATAAAGTGATTTTCTCAGCGAGTTTATCTTGAGTAATTTGCCGATTGGTTTCAGACCGGCTTGCATCAAAATTAACTATATTTTGCCAGACATTCATTGTGGGAAAAAAGTGATTTTCGCGGCGAGTTAAGCATTTTGAGTAATTTGCCGATTGGTTTCAGAACGGCTTGCATCAAAATTAACTCTTTTTTGCCAGACAATCATTGTGAAAAAAAGTGATTTTCTCAGCGAGTTAAGCATTTTGAGTAATTTGCCGATTGGTTTCAGAACAGCTTGCATTGAAATTCACTATTTTTTGCCAGACATACATTGTGGAAAAAAATGATTTTCTCGGCGAGTTAAGCATTTTGAGTAATTTGCCGATTGGTTTAAGAACGACTTGCATCAAAATTAACTATTTTTTGCCAGACGTTCTTTGTGGGAAAAAAGTGATTTTCTCGGCGAGTAAAGCATTTTGAGTAATTTCCCGATTGGTTTCAGAACGGCTTGCATCAAAATTAACTATTTTTTGCCAGACATCCATTGTGGAAAAAAAGTGATTGTCTCAGCGAGTTAAGCATCTTGATTAATTTGCCGATTGGTTTCAGACCGGCTTGCATCAAAATTAACTATTTTTTGCCAGACATTCATTGTGGAAAAAAAGTGATTTTCTCAGCGAATTAAGCATTTTGAGTAATTTGCCGATTTGATTCAGAACGGCTTGAATTGAAATTCACTATATTTTGCCAGACATTCATTGTGGGAAAAAGTGATTTTCTCGGCGAGTTAAGCATATTGAGTAATTTGCCGATTGGTTTCAGAACGGCTTGCATCAAAATTAACTATTTTTTGCCAGACATTCATTGTGGAAAAAAAGTGATTTTCTCGGCGAGTGAATCATTTTGAGTAATTTGCCGATTGGTTTCAGAACGGCTTGCACTGAAATTAACTATGTTTTGCCAGCCATTCATTGTGGGAAAAAAGTGATTTTCTCGGCGAGTTAAGCATTTTGAGTAATTTGCCGATTGGTTTAAGAACGACTTGCATCAAAATTAACTATTTTTTGCCAGACATTCTTTGTGGGAAAAAAGTGATTTTCGCGGCGAGTGAAGCATTTTGAGTAATTTGCCGATTGGTTTCAGAACGGCTAGCATAAAAATTAACTATTTTTTGCCAGACATTCATTGTGAAAAAAAGTGATTTTCTCAGCGAGTTAAGCATTTTGAGTAATTAGCCGATTGGTTTCAGAACGGCTCGCATTGCAATTTACTATTTTTTGCCACACATTCATTGTGGTGAAAAAAGTGATTTTCGCGGCGAGTTAAGCATTCTGAGTAATTTGCCGATTTGTTTCAGAACGGATTGCATCAAAATTAACTTTTTTTGGCAGACATTCATTGTGGGAATAAAATGATTTTCTCGGCGACAAACATTTTGCCGATTGGTTTCAGAACGGCTTGCATCAAAATTAACTATTTTTTGCCAGACATTCATTTTGAAAAAAAAAGTGATTTACTCGGCGAGTTAAACATTTTGCCGATTGGTTTCAGAACGGCTTGCATCAAAATTAACTATTCTTTGCCAGACATTCATTGTGGGAAAAAAGTGATTTTCTCGGCGAGTTAAGCATTTTGAGTAATTTGCCGATTGGTTTCAAAACGGTTTGCAATGAAATTAAATATTTTTTGTCAGACATTCATTTTGGAAATAAAGTGATTTTCTCTGCGCGTTAAGCACTTAAAGTAATTTGCCGATTGGTTTCAGAACGGCTTGCATCAAAATTAACTATTTTTTGCCAGACATTCATTTTGGAAAAAAAGTGATTTTCTCGGCGAGTTAAGCATTTTGAGTAATTTGCCGATTGGTTTCAGAACGGCTTGCAATGAAATTAAATATTTTTTGCCATACATACATTGTGGAAAAAAAGTGATTTTCTCGGCGAGTTAAGCACTTTGAGTAATTTGCCGATTGGTTTCAGAACGGCTTGCGTTGCAATTTACTATTTTTTGCCAGACATACATTGTGGAAAAAAATGATTTTCTCGGCGAGTTTAGCATTTTGAGTAATTTCCCGATTGGTTTCAGAACGGCTTGCATCAAAATTAACTATTTTTTGCCAGACATCCATTGTGGAAAAAAAGTGATTGTCTCAGCGAGTTAAGCATCTTGATTAATTTGCCGATTGGTTTCAGACCGGCTTGCATCAAAATTAACTATTTTTTGCCAGACATTCATTGTGGAAAAAAAGTGATTTTCTCAGCGAATTAAGCATTTTGAGTAATTTGCCGATTTGATTCAGAACGGCTTGAATTGAAATTCACTATATTTTGCCAGACATTCATTGTGGGAAAAAGTGATTTTCTCGGCGAGTTAAGCATATTGAGTAATTTGCCGATTGGTTTCAGAACGGCTTGCATCAAAATTAACTATTTTTTGCCAGACATTCATTGTGGAAAAAAAGTGATTTTCTCGGCGAGTGAATCATGTTGAGTAATTTGCCGATTGGTTTCAGAACGGCTTGCACTGAAATTAACTATGTTTTGCCAGCCATTCATTGTGGGGAAAAAAGTGATTTTCTCGGCGAGTTAAGCATTTTGAGTAATTTGCCGATTGGTTAAAGAACGACTTGCATCAAAATTAACTATTTTTTGCCAGACATTCATTGTGAAAAAAAGTGATTTTCTCAGCGAGTTAAGCATTTTGAGTAATTAGCCGATTGGTTTCAGAACGGCTCGCATTGAAATTTACTATTTTTTGCCACACATTCATTGTGGGGAAAAAAGTGATTTTCGCGGCGAGTTAAGCATTCTGAGTAATTTGCCGATTGGTTTCAGAACGGCTTGCATCAAAATTAACTTTTTTTGCCAGACATTCATTGTGGGAATAAAATGATTTTCTCGGCGACAACATTTTGCCGATTGGTTTCAGAACGGCTTGCATCAAAATTAACTATTTTTTGCCAGACATTCATTTTGAAAAAAAAAGTGATTTACTCGGCGAGTTAAACATTTTGCCGATTGGTTTCAGAACGGCTTGCATCAAAATTAACTATTCTTTGCCAGACATTCATTGTGAAAAAAAGTGATTTTCTCAGCGAGTTAAGCATTTTGAGTAATTTGCCGATTGGTTTCAGAACAGCTTGCATTGAAATTCACTATTTTTTGCCAGACATACATTGCGGAAAAAAGTGGTTTTCTCGGCGAGTTAAGCATTTTGAGTAATTTGCCGATTGGTTTCAGAACGGCTTGCGTTGCAATTTACTATTTTTTGTCCAACACTCCTTGTGGGAAAAAAGTGATTTTCGCGGCGAGTTTTTTGTCAGACATTCATTTTGGAAATAAAGTGATTTTCTCTGCGCGTTAAGCACTTAAAGTAATTTGCCGATTGGTTTCAGAACGGCTTGCATCAAAATTAACTATTTTTTGCCAGACATTCATTTTGGAAAAAAAGTGATTTTCTCGGCGAGTTAAGCATTTTGAGTAATTTGCCGATTGGTTTCAGAACGGCTTGCAATGAAATTAAATATTTTTTGCCAGACATACATTGTGGAAAAAAAGTGATTTTCTCGGCGAGTTAAGCACTTTGAGTAATTTGCCGATTGGTTTCAGAACGGCTTGCGTTGCAATTTACTATTTTTTGTCCAACACTCCTTGTGGGAAAAAAGTGATTTTCGCGGCGAGTTTAGCATCTTGATTAATTTGCCGATTGGTCTCAGAACGGCTTGCATCTAAATTAACTATTTTTTGCCAGACATCCATTGTGGGAAAAAAGTGATTTTCTCAGCGAGTTAAGCATTTTGAGTAATTTGCCGATTGGTTTCAGAACGGCTTGCAATGAAATTAAATATTTTTTGCCAGACATACATTGTGGAAAAAAAGTGATTTTCTCGGCGAGTTAAGCACTTTGAGTAATTTGCCGATTGGTTTCAGAACGGCTTGCGTTGCAATTTACTATTTTTTGTCCAACACTCCTTGTGGGAAAAAAGTGATTTTCGCGGCGAGTTTAGCATTTTGAGTAATTTCCCGATTGGTCTCAGAACGGCTTGCATCTAAATTAACTATTTTTTGCCAGACATCCATTGTGGGAAAAAAGTGATTTTCTCAGCGAGTTAAGCATCTTGATTAATTTGCCGATTGGTTTCAGACCGGCTTGCATCAAAATTAATTATTTTTTGCCAGATATTCATTGTGGGAAAAAAGTGATTTTCGCGGCGAGTTAAGCATTTTGAGTAATTTGCCGATTGTTTTCAGAACGGCTTGCATCAAAATTAACTCTTTTTTGCCAGACAATCATTGTGAAAAAAATGATTTTCTCAGCGAGTTAAGCATTTTGAGTAATTTGCCGATTGGTTTCAGAACAGCTTGCATTGAAATTTACTATTTTTTGCCAGACATACATTGCGGAAAAAAGTGGTTTTCTCGGCGAGTTAAGCATTTTGAGTAATTTGCCGATTGGTTTCAGACCGACTTGCATCAAAATTAACTATTTTTTGCCAGACATACATTGTGGAAAAAAATGATTTTCTCGGCGAGTTAAGCATTTTGAGTAATTTGCCGATTGGTTTAAGAACGACTTGCATCAAAATTAACTATTTTTTGCCAGACATTCTTTGTGGGAAAAAAGTGATTTTCGCGGCGAGTTAAGCATTTTGAGTAATTTGCCGATTGGTTTCAGAACGGCTTGCATTGAAATTTACTATTTTTTGCCAGACATTCATTGTGGGAAAAAAGTGATTTTCGCGGCGAGTTAAGCATTCTGAGTAATTTGCCGATTGGTTTCAGAACGGCTTGCATCAAAATTAACTTTTTTTGCCAGACATTCATTGTCGGAATAAAATGATTTTCTCGGCGAGTTAAGCATTTTGCCGATTGGTTTCAGAACGGCTTGCATCAAAATAAACTATTTTTTGCCAGACATTCATTTTGGAAAAAAAATGATTTTCTCGGCGCGTTAAGCATTTTGAGTAAATTGCCGATTGGTTTCAGAACGGTTTGCATCAAAATTAACTATTTTTTGCCAGACATTCATTGTGGAAAAAAAGTGATTTTCTCGGCGAGTTAAGCATTTTGAGTAATTTGCCGATTGGTTTCAGACCGGCTTGCATTGAAATTTACTATTTTTTGCCAGACGTTCATTGTGGAAAAAAAGTGATTTTCGCGGGGAGTTCAGCATTTTGAGTAATTTGCCGATTGGTTTCAGAACGGCTTGCATCAAAATTAACTATTTTTGCCAGACATTCATTGTGGGAATTAAATGATTTTCTCGGCGAGCTAGGCATTTTGAGTAATTTGCCGATTGGTTTCAGACCGACTTGCATCAAAATTAACTATTTTTTGCCAGACATAGATTGTGGAAAAAAATGATTTTCTCGGCGAGTTAAGCATTTTGAGTAATTTGCCGATTGGTTTCAGAACGGCTTGCAACAAAATTAACTCTTTTTTGCCAGACAATCATTGTGAAAAAAATGATTTTCTCAGCGAGTTAAGCATTTTGAGTAATTTGCCGATTGGTTTCAGAACAGCTTGCATTGAAATTTACTATTTTTTGCCAGACATACATTGCGGAAAAAAGTGGTTTTCTCGGCGAGTTAAGCATTTTGAGTAATTTGCCGATTGGTTTCAGACCGACTTGCATCAAAATTAACTATTTTTTGCCAGACATACATTGTGGAAAAAAATGATTTTCTCGGCGAGTTAAGCATTTTGAGTAATTTACCGATTGGTTTAAGAACGACTTGCATCAAAATTAACTATTTTTTGCCAGACATTCTTTGTGGGAAAAAAGTGATTTTCGCGGCGAGTTAAGCATTTTGAGTAATTTGCCGATTGGTTTCAGAACGGCTTGCATTGAAATTTACTATTTTTTGCCAGACATTCATTGTGGGAAAAAAGTGATTTTCGCGGCGAGTTAAGCATTCTGAGTAATTTGCCGATTGGTTTCAGAACGGCTTGCATCAAAATTAACTTTTTTTGCCAGACATTCATTGTCGGAATAAAATGATTTTCTCGGCGAGTTAAGCATTTTGCCGATTGGTTTCAGAACGGCTTGCATCAAAATAAACTATTTTTTGCCAGACATTCATTTTGGAAAAAAAATGATTTTCTCGGCGCGTTAAGCATTTTGAGTAAATTGCCGATTGGTTTCAGAACGGTTTGCATCAAAATTAACTATTTTTTGCCAGACATTCATTGTGGAAAAAAAGTGATTTTCTCGGCGAGTTAAGCATTTTGAGTAATTTGCCGATTGGTTTCAGACCGGCTTGCATTGAAATTTACTATTTTTTGCCAGACGTTCATTGTGGAAAAAAAGTGATTTTCGCGGGGAGTTCAGCATTTTGAGTAATTTGCCGATTGGTTTCAGAACGGCTTGCATCAAAATTAACTATTTTTGCCAGACATTCATTGTGGGAATTAAATGATTTTCTCGGCGAGCTAGGCATTTTGAGTAATTTGCCGATTGGTTTCAGACCGACTTGCATCAAAATTAACTATTTTTTGCCAGACATAGATTGTGGAAAAAAATGATTTTCTCGGCGAGTTAAGCATTTTGAGTAATTTGCCGATTGGTTTCAGAACGGCTTGCAACAAAATTAACTATTTTTTGCCAGACATTTATTGTGGGGAAAAAAGTGATTTTCACGGCGAGTTAAGCAGTTTGAGTAATTTGCCGATTGGTTTCAGACCGGCTTGCATCAAAATTAACTATTTTTTGCCAGACATTCATTGTGAAAAAAAGTGATGTTCTCAGCGAGTTAAGCATTTTGAGCAATTTGCCGATTGGTTTCAGAACGGCTTGCATTGAGATTAACTATTTTTTGCCAGACATTCATTGTGAAAAAAAGTGATTTTCTCAGCGAGTTAAGCATTTTGAGTAATTTACCGATTGGTTTCAGAACGGCTCGCATTGAAATTTACTATTTTTTGCCAGACATTCATTGCGGAAAAAAGTGATTTTCTCGGCGAGTTAAGCATTTTGAGTAATTTGCCGATTGGTTTCAGACCGACTTGCATCAAAATTAACTATTTTTTGCCAGACATACATTGTGGAAAAAAATGATTTTCTCGGCGAGTTAAGCATTTTGAGTAATTTGCCGATTGGTTTAAGAACGACTTGCATCAAAATTAACTATTTTTTGCCAGACATTCTTTGTGGGAAAAAAGTGATTTTCGCGGCGAGTTAAGCATTTTGAGTAATTTGCCGATTGGTTTCAGAACGGCTTGCATTGAAATTTACTATTTTTTGCCAGACATTCATTGTGGGAAAAAAGTGATTTTCGCGGCGAGTTAAGCATTCTGAGTAATTTGCCGATTGGTTTCAGAACGGCTTGCATCAAAATTAACTTTTTTTGCCAGACATTCATTGTCGGAATAAAATGATTTTCTCGGCGAGTTAAGCATTTTGCCGATTGGTTTCAGAACGGCTTGCATCAAAATAAACTATTTTTTGCCAGACATTCATTTTGGAAAAAAAATGATTTTCTCGGCGCGTTAAGCATTTTGAGTAAATTGCCGATTGGTTTCAGAACGGTTTGCATCAAAATTAACTATTTTTTGCCAGACATTCATTGTGGAAAAAAAGTGATTTTCTCGGCGAGTTAAGCATTTTGAGTAATTTGCCGATTGGTTTCAGACCGGCTTGCATTGAAATTTACTATTTTTTGCCAGACGTTCATTGTGGAAAAAAAGTGATTTTCGCGGGGAGTTCAGCATTTTGAGTAATTTGCCGATTGGTTTCAGAACGGCTTGCATCAAAATTAACTATTTTTGCCAGACATTCATTGTGGGAATTAAATGATTTTCTCGGCGAGCTAGGCATTTTGAGTAATTTGCCGATTGGTTTCAGACCGACTTGCATCAAAATTAACTATTTTTTGCCAGACATAGATTGTGGAAAAAAATGATTTTCTCGGCGAGTTAAGCATTTTGAGTAATTTGCCGATTGGTTTCAGAACGGCTTGCAACAAAATTAACTATTTTTTGCCAGACATTTATTGTGGGGAAAAAAGTGATTTTCACGGCGAGTTAAGCAGTTTGAGTAATTTGCCGATTGGTTTCAGACCGGCTTGCATCAAAATTAACTATTTTTTGCCAGACATTCATTGTGAAAAAAAATGATGTTCTCAGCGAGTTAAGCATTTTGAGCAATTTGCCGATTGGTTTCAGAACGGCTTGCAATGAGATTAACTATTTTTTGCCAGACATTCATTGTGAAAAAAAGTGATTTTCTCAGCGAGTTAAGCATTTTGAGTAATTTACCGATTGGTTTCAGAACGGCTCGCATTGAAATTTACTATTTTTTGCCAGACATTCATTGTGGGAAAAAAGTGATTTTCTCGGCGAGTTAAGCATTTTGAGTAATTTGCCGATTAGTTTCAGAACGGCTTGCAATGAAATTAAATATTTTTTGCCAGACATTCATTTTGGAAAAAAAGTGATTTTCTCGGCGCGTTAAGCACTGAAAGTAATTTGCCGATTGGTTTCAGAACGGCTTGCATCAAAATTAACTATTTTTTGCCAGACATTCATTTTGGAAAAAAAGTGATTTTCTCGGCGAGTTAAGCATTTTGAGTAATTTGCCGATTGGTTTCAGACCGGCTTGCAATGAAATTAAATATTTTTTGCCAGACATACATTGTGGAAAAAAAGTGATTTTCTCGGCGAGTTAAGCACTTTGAGTAATTTGCCGATTGGTTTCAGAACGGCTTGCGTTGCAATTTACTATTTTTTGTCCAACACTCATTGTGGGAAAAAAGTGATTTTCGCGGCGAGTTTAGCATTTTGAGTAATTTCCCGATTGGTCTCAGAACGGCTTGCATCAAAATTAACTATTTTTGCCAGACATCCATTGTGGAAAAAAAGTGATTTTCTCAGCGAGTTAAGCATCTTGAGTAATTTGCCGATTGGTTTCAGACCGGCTTGCATCAAAATTAACTATTTTTTGCCAGACATTCATTGTGGAAAAAAAGTGATTTTCTCAGCGAGTTAAGCATTTTGAGTAATTTGCCGATTGGTTTCAGAACGGCTTGCATCAAAATTAACTATTTTATGCCAGACATTCATTGTGGAAAAAAGTGAGTTTCTCGGCGAGTTAAGCATTTTGAGTAATTTGCCGATTGGTTTCAGAACGGCTTGCATTGAAATTTACTATTTTTTGCAAGACATTCATTGTGGAAAAAAGTGATTTTCTCGACGAGTTAGGCATTTTGAGTAATTTCCCGATTGGTCTCAGAACGGCTTGCGTTGCAATTTACTATTTTTTGTCCAACACTCATTGTGGGAAAAAAGTGATTTTCGCGGCGATTAAAGCATTTTGAGTAATTTCCCGATTGGTTTCAGAACGGCTTGCATCAAAATTAACTATTTTTTGCCAGACATCCATTGTGGAAAAAAAGTGATTGTCTCAGCGAGTTAAGCATCTTGATTAATTTCCCGATTGGTTTCAGAACGGCTTGCATCAAAATTAACTATTTTTTGCCATACATTCATTGTGGAAAAAAAGTGATTTTCTCAGCGAGTTAAGCATTTTGAGTAATTTGCCGATTTGATTCAGAACGGCTTGAATTGAAATTCACTATTTTTTGCCAGACATTCATTGTGGGAAAAAGTGATTTTCTCGGCGAGTTAAGCATTTTGAGCAATTTGCCGATTGGTTTCAGAACGGCTTGCACTGAAATTAACTATGTTTTGCCAGCCATTCATTGTGGGAAAAAAAGTGATTTTCTCGGCGAGTTAAGAATTTTGAGTAATTTGCCGATTGGTTTAAGAACGACTTGCATCAAAATTAACTATTTTTTGCCAGACATTCTTTGTGGGAAAAAAGTGATTTTCGCGGCGAGTTAAGCATTTTGAGCAATTTGCCGATTGGTTTCAGAACGGCTTGAATTGAAATTCACTATTTTTTGCCAGACATTCATTTTGGAAAAAAAGTGATTTTCTCGGCGAGTTAAGCACTTTGAGTAATTTGCCGATTGGTTTCAGAACGGCTTGCGTTGCAATTTACTATTTTTTGTCCAACACTCATTGTGGGAAAAAAGTGATTTTCGCGGCGAGTTTAGCATTTTGAGTAATTTCCCGATTGGTTTCAGGCCGGCTTGCATTGAGATTAACTATTTTTTGCCAGACATTCATTGTGAAAAAAAGTGATTTTCTCAGCGAGTTAAGCATTTTGAGTAATTTGCCGATTTGATTCAGAACGGCTTGAATTGAAATTCACTATTTTTTGCCAGACATTCATTTTGGAAAAAAGTGATTTTCTCGGCGAGTTAAGCATTTTGAGTAATTTGCCGATTGGTTTCAGACCGGCTTGCAATGAAATTAAATATTTTTTGCCAGACATACATTGTGGAAAAAAAGTGATTTTCTCGGCGAGTTAAGCACTTTGAGTAATTTGCCGATTGGTTTCAGAACGGCTTGCGTTGCAATTTACTATTTTTTGTCCAACACTCATTGTGGGAAAAAAGTGATTTTCGCGGCGAGTTTAGCATTTTGAGTAATTTCCCGATTGGTTTCAGACCGGCTTGCATCAAAATTAACTATTTTTTGCCAGACATTCATTGTGGAAAAAAAGTGATTTTCTCAGCGAGTTAAGCATTTTGAGTAATTTGCCGATTGGTTTCAGAACGGCTTGCATTGAAATTTACTATTTTTTGCAAGACATTCATTGTGGAAAAAAGTGATTTTCTCGGCGAGTTAGGCATTTTGAGTAATTTCCCGATTGGTCTCAGAACGGCTTGCGTTGCAATTTACTATTTTTTGTCCAACACTCATTGTGGGAAAAAAGTGATTTTCGCGGCGAGTAAAGCATTTTGAGTAATTTCCCGATTGGTTTCAGAACGGCTTGCATCAAAATTAACTATTTTTTGCCAGACATCCATTGTGGAAAAAAAGTGATTGTCTCAGCGAGTTAAGCATCTTGATTAATTTGCCGATTGGTTTCAGAACGGCTTGCATCAAAATTAACTATTTTTTGCCATACATTCATTGTGGAAAAAAAGTGATTTTCTCAGCGAGTTAAGCATTTTGAGTAATTTGCCGATTTGATTCAGAACGGCTTGAATTGAAATTCACTATTTTTTGCCAGACATTCATTGTGGGAAAAAGTGATTTTCTCTGCGAGTTAAGCATTTTGAGCAATTTGCCGATTGGTTTCAGAACGGCTTGCACTGAAATTAACTATGTTTTGCCAGCCATTCATTGTGGGAAAAAAAGTGATTTTCTCGGCGAGTTAAGCATTTTGAGTAATTTGCCGATTGGTTTAAGAACGACTTGCATCAAAATTAACTATTTTTTGCCAGACATTCTTTGTGGGAAAAAAGTGATTTTCGCGGCGAGTTAAGCATTTTGAGTAATTTGACGATTTGATTCAGAACGGCTTGAATTGAAATTCACTATTTTTTGCCAGACATTCATTTTGGAAAAAAAGTGATTTTCTCGGCGAGTTAAGCATTTTGAGTAATTTGCCGATTGGTTTCAGACCGGCTTGCAATGAAATTAAATATTTTTTGCCAGACATACATTGTGGAAAAAAAGTGATTTTCTCGGCGAGTTAAGCACTTTGAGTAATTTGCCGATTGGTTTCAGAACGGCTTGCGTTGCAATTTACTATTTTTTGTCCAACACTCATTGTGGGAAAAAAGTGATTTTCGCGGCGAGTTTAGCATTTTGAGTAATTTCCCGATTGGTTTCAGACCGGCTTGCATCAAAATTAACTATTTTTTGCCAGACATTCATTGTGGAAAAAAGTGAGTTTCTCGGCGAGTTAAGCATTTTGAGTAATTTGCCGATTGGTTTCAGAACGGCTTGCATTGAAATTTACTATTTTTTGCAAGACATTCATTGTGGAAAAAAGTGATTTTCTCGGCGAGTTAGGCATTTTGAGTAATTTCCCGATTGGTCTCAGAACGGCTTGCGTTGCAATTTACTATTTTTTGTCCAACACTCATCGTGGGAAAAAAGTGATTTTCGCGGCGAGTAAAGCATTTTGAGTAATTTCCCGATTGGTTTCAGAACGGCTTGCATCAAAATTAACTATTTTTTGCCAGACATCCATTGTGGAAAAAAAGTGATTGTCTCAGCGAGTTAAGCATCTTGATTAATTTGCCGATTGGTTTCAGAACGGCTTGCATCAAAATTAACTATTTTTTGCCATACATTCATTGTGGAAAAAAAGTGATTTTCTCAGCGAGTTAAGCATTTTGAGTAATTTGCCGATTTGATTCAGAACGACTTGAATTGAAATTCACTATTTTTTGCCAGACATTCATTGTGGGAAAAAGTGATTTTCTCGGCGAGTTAAGCATTTTGAGTAATTTGCCGATTGGTTTAAGAATGACTTGCATCAAAATTAACTATTTTTTGCCAGACATTCTTTGTGGGAAAAAAGTGATTTTCGCGGCGAGTTAAGCATTTTGAGCAATTTGCCGATTGGTTTCAGAACGGCTTGCATTGAGATTAACTATTTTTTGCCAGACATTCATTGTGAAAAAAAGTGATTTTCTCAGCGAGTTAAGCATTTTGAGTAATTTGCCGATTTGATTCAGAACGGCTTGAATTGAAATTCACTATTTTTTGCCAGACATTCATTGTGGGAAAAAGTGATTTTCTCGGCGAGTTAAGCATTTTGAGTAATTTGCCGATTGGTTTAAGAACGACTTGCATCAAAATTAACTATTTTTTGCCAGACATTCTTTGTGGGAATAAAGTGATTTTCGCGGCGAGTTAAGCATTTTGAGTAATTTGCCGATTGGTTTCAGAACGGCTTGCATTGAGATTAACTATTTTATGCCAGACATTCATTGTGAAAAAAAGTGATTTTCTCAGCGAGTTAATCATTTTGAGTAATTTGCCGATTGGTTTCAGAACGGCTCGCATTGAAATTTACTATTTTTTGCCAGACATTCATTGTGGGAAAAAAGTGATTTTCGCGGCGAGTTAAGCATTCTGAGTAATTTGCCGATTGGTTTCAGAACGGCTTGCTTCAAAATTAACTTTTTTTGCCAGACATTCATTGTGGGAATAAAATGATTTTCTCGGCGAGTTAAACATTTTGCCGATTGGTTTCAGAACGGCTTGTATCAAAATTAACTATTTTTTGCCAGACATTCATTTTGAAAAAAAAAGTGATTTACTCGGCGAGTTAAACATTTTGCCGATTGGTTTCAGAATGACTTGCATCAAAATTAACTATTCTTTGCCAGACATTCATTGTGGGAAAAAAGTGATTTTCTCGGCGAGTTAAGCATTTTGAGTAATTTGCCGATTGGTTTCAGAACGGCTTGCATTGAAATTTACTACTTTTGCCTGACATTCATTGTAGGAATTAAATGATTTTCTCGGCGAGCTAGGCATTTTGAGTAATTTGCCGATTGGTTGCAGACCGACTTGCATCAAAATTAACTATTTTTTGCCAGACAGACATTCTGGAAAAAAATGATTTTCTCAGCGAGTTAAGCATTTTGAGTAATTTGCCGATTGGTTTCAGAACGGCTTGCAACAAAATTAACTATTTTTTGCCAGACATACATTGTGGAAAAAAATGATTTTCTCGGCGAGTTAAGCATTTTGAGTAATTTGCCGATTGGTTTCAGAACGGCTTGCAACAAAATTAACTATTTTTTGCCAGACATTCATTGTGGAGAAAAGTGATTTTCTCGTCGAGTTAAGCATTTTGAGTTATTTGCCGATTGGTTACAGACCGGCTTGAATCAAAATTAACTATTTTTTGCCAGACATTTATTGTGCGGAAAAATGTGATTTTCGCGGCGAGTTAAGCATTTTGAGTTATTTGCCGATTGGTTTCAGACCGGCTTGCATCAAAATTAACTATTTTTTGCCAGACATTCATTGTGGGAAAAAAGTGATTATCTCGGCGAGTTAAGCATTTTGAGTAATTTGCCGATTGGTTTCTGAACGGCTTGCATCAAAATTAACTATTTTTTGCCAGACATACATTGTGGAAAAAAATGATTTTCTCGGCGAGTTAAGCATTTTGAGTAATTTGCCGATTGGTTTCAGAACGGCTTGCAACAAAATTAACTATTTTTTGCCAGACATTCATTGTGGAGAAAAGTGATTTTCTCGTCGAGTTAAGCATTTTGAGTTATTTGCCGATTGGTTACAGACCGGCTTGAATCAAAATTAACTATTTTTTGCCAGACATTTATTGTGCGGAAAAATGTGATTTTCGCGGCGAGTTAAGCATTTTGAGTTATTTGCCGATTGGTTTCAGACCGGCTTGCATCAAAATTAACTATTTTTTGCCAGACATTCATTGTGGGAAAAAAGTGATTATCTCGGCGAGTTAAGCATTTTGAGTAATTTGCCGATTGGTTTCAGAACGGCTTGCATCAAAATTAACTATTTTTTGCCAGACATTCATTGTGGGAAAAAGTGATTTTCTCGGCGAGTTAAGCATTTTGAGTAATTTGCCGATTGGTTTCAGAACGGCTTGCATTGAAATTTACTATTTTTGCCAGACATTCATTGTAGGAATTAAATGATTTTCTCGGCGAGCTAGGCATTTTGAGTAATTTGCCGATTGGTTTCAGACCGACTTGCATCAAAATTAACTATTTTTTGCCAGACATACATTGTGGGAAAAAAGTGATTTTCTCGGCGAGTTCAGCATTTTGGGTAATTTGCCGAATGGTTTCAGAACGGCTTGCATTGAAATTTACTATTTTTTGTCCAACATTCATTGTGGGGAAAAAAGTGATTTTCGCTGCGAGTTAAGCATTTTGAGTAATTTGCCGATTGGTTTCAGAATGGCTTGCATCAAAATTAACTATTTTTTGCCAGACATTCATTGTGGAAAAAAAGTGATTATCTCAGCGAGTTAAGCATCTTGAGTAATTTGCCGATTGGTTTCAGACCGGTTTGCATCAAAATTAACTATTTTTTGCCAGACATTCATTTTGAAAAAAAGTGATTTTCTCGGCGAGTTAGGCATTTTGAGTAATTTGCCGATTGGTCTCAGAACGGCTTGCATTGCAATTTACTATTTTTTGTCCAACATTCATTGTGGGAAAAAAGTGATTTTCGCTGCGAGTTAAGCATTTTGAGTAATTTGCCGATTGGTTTCAGAATGGCTTGCATCAAAATTAACTATTTTTTGCCAGACATACACTGCGGAAAAAAGTGGTTTTCTCGGCGAGTTAAGCATTTTGAGTAATTTGACGATTGGTTTCAGACCGACTTGCATCAAAATTAACTATTTTTTGCCAGACATACATTGTGGAAAAAAATGATTTTCTCGGCGAGTTAAGCATTTTGAGTAATTTGCCGATTGGTTTCAGACCGGCTTGCATCAAAATTAACTATTTTTTGCCAGACATTCATTGTGGAGAAAAGTGATTTTCTCGGCGAGTTAAGCATTTTGAGTTATTTGCCGATTGGTTTCAGACCGGCTTGCAACAAAATTAACTATTTTTTGCCAGACATACATTGTGGAAAAAAATGATTTTCTCGGCGAGTTAAGCATTTTGAGTAATTTGCCGATTGGTTTCAGAACGGCTTGCATCAAAATTAACTAATTTTTGCCTGACATTCATTGGGGGAAAAAAGTGATTTTCTCGGCGAGTTAAGCATTTTGAGTAATTTGCCGATTGGTTTCAGAACGGCTTGCATTGAAATTAACTATGTTTTGACAGACATCCATTGTGGAAAAAAAGTGATTTTCTCGGCGAGTAAAGCATTTTGAGTAATTTGCCGATTGGTTTAAGAACGACTTGCATCAAAATTAACTATTTTTTGCCAGACATTCATTGTGGGAAAAAGTGATTTTCTCGGCGAGTTAAGCATTTTGAGTAATTTGCCGATTGGTTTCAGAACGGCTTGCTCAAAATTAACTTTTTTTGCCAGACATTAATTGTGGGAATAAAATGATTTTCTCGGCGAGTTAAGCATTTTGCCGAATGGTTTCAGACCGGCTTGCATCAAAATTAACTATTTTTTGCCAGACATTCATTGTGGAAAAAAAGTGATTTTCTCGGCGAGTTAAGCATTTTGAGTAATGTGCCGATTGGTTTAAGAACGACTTGCATCAAAATTAACTATTTTTTGCCAGACATTTATTGTGGGGAAAAAAGTGATTTTCGCGGCGAGTTAAGCATTTTGAGTTATTTGCCGATTGGTTTCAGACCGGCTTGCATCAAAATTAACTATTTTTTGCCAGACATTCATTGTGGGAAAAAAGTGATTATCTCGGCGAGTTAAGCATTTTGAGTAATTTGCCGATTGGTTTCAGAACGGCTTGCATCAAAATTAACTATTTTTTGCCAGACATACATTGTGGAAAAAAATGATTTTCTCGGCGAGTTAAGCATTTTGAGTAATTTGCCGATTGGTTTCAGAACGGCTTGCAACAAAATTAACTATTTTTTGCCAGACATTCATTGTGGAGAAAAGTGATTTTCTCGTCGAGTTAAGCATTTTGAGTTATTTGCCGATTGGTTACAGACCGGCTTGAATCAAAATTAACTATTTTTTGCCAGACATTTATTGTGCGGAAAACTGTGATTTTCGCGGCGAGTTAAGCATTTTGAGTTATTTGCCGATTGGTTTCAGACCGGCTTGCATCAAAATTAACTATTTTTTGCCAGACATTCATTGTGGGAAAAAAGTGATTAGCTCGGCGAGTTAAGCATTTTGAGTAATTTGCCGATTGGTTTCAGAACGGCTTGCATCAAAATTAACTATTTTTTGCCAGACATTCATTGTGGGAAAAAAGTGATTTTCTCGGCGAGTTAAGCATTTTGAGTAATTTGCCGATTGGTTTCAGAACGGCTTGCATTGAAATTTACTATTTTTGCCAGACATTCATTGTAGGAATTAAATGATTTTCTCGGCGAGCTAGGCATTTTGAGTAATTTGCCGATTGGTTTCAGACCGACTTGCATCAAAATTAACTATTTTTTGCCAGACATACATTGTGGGAAAAAAGTGATTTTCTCGGCGAGTTCAGCATTTTGGGTAATTTGCCGAATGGTTTCAGAACGGCTTGCATTGAAATTTACTATTTTTTGTCCAACATTCATTGTGGGGAAAAAAGTGATTTTCGCTGCGAGTTAAGCATTTTGAGTAATTTGCCGATTGGTTTCAGAATGGCTTGCATCAAAATTAACTATTTTTTGCCAGACATTCATTGTGGAAAAAAAGTGATTTTCTCAGCGAGTTAAGCATCTTGAGTAATTTGCCGATTGGTTTCAGACCGGTTTGCATCAAAATTAACTATTTTTTGCCAGACCTTCATTTTGAAAAAAAGTGATTTTCTCGGCGAGTTAGGCATTTTGAGTAATTTGCCGATTGGTCTCAGAACGGCTTGCATTGCAATTTACTATTTTTTGTCCAACATTCATTGTGGGAAAAAAGTGATTTTCGCTGCGAGTTAAGCATTTTGAGTAATTTGCCGATTGGTTTCAGAATGGCTTGCATCAAAATTAACTATTTTTTGCCAGACATACACTGCGGAAAAAAGTGGTTTTCTCGGCGAGTTAAGCATTTTGAGTAATTTGACGATTGGTTTCAGACCGACTTGCATCAAAATTAACTATTTTTTGCCAGACATACATTGTGGAAAAAAATGATTTTCTCGGCGAGTTAAGCATTTTGAGTAATTTGCCGATTGGTTTCAGACCGGCTTGCATCAAAATTAACTATTTTTTGCCAGACATTCATTGTGGAGAAAAGTGATTTTCTCGGCGAGTTAAGCATTTTGAGTTATTTGCCGATTGGTTTCAGACCGGCTTGCAACAAAATTAACTATTTTTTGCCAGACATACATTGTGGAAAAAAATGATTTTCTCGGCGAGTTAAGCATTTTGAGTAATTTGCCGATTGGTTTCAGAACGGCTTGCATCAAAATTAACTAATTTTTGCCTGACATTCATTGGGGGAAAAAAGTGATTTTCTCGGCGAGTTAAGCATTTTGAGTAATTTGCCGATTGGTTTCAGAACGGCTTGCATTGAAATTAACTATGTTTTGACAGACATCCATTGTGGAAAAAAAGTGATTTTCTCGGCGAGTAAAGCATTTTGAGTAATTTGCCGATTGGTTTAAGAACGACTTGCATCAAAATTAACTATTTTTTGCCAGACATTCATTGTGGGAAAAAGTGATTTTCTCGGCGAGTTAAGCATTTTGAGTAATTTGCCGATTGGTTTCAGAACGGCTTGCTCAAAATTAACTTTTTTTGCCAGACATTAATTGTGGGAATAAAATGATTTTCTCGGCGAGTTAAGCATTTTGCCGAATGGTTTCAGACCGGCTTGCATCAAAATTAACTATTTTTTGCCAGACATTCATTGTGGAAAAAAAGTGATTTTCTCGGCCAGTTAAGCATTTTGAGTTATTTGCCGATTGGTTTCAGAACATCTTGCATTAAAATTAACTATGTTTTGCCAGACATTCATTGTGGAAAAAAAGTGATTTTCTCTGCGAGTTAAGCATCTTGAGTAATTTGCCGATTGGTTTCAGACCGGCTTGCATCAAAATTAACTTTTTTGCCAGACATTCATTGGGGAAAAAAGTGATTTTCTCGGCGAGTTAAGCATTTTGAGCAATTTGCCGATTTGTTTCAGAACGGCTTGAATTGAAATTCACTATTTTTTGCCAGGCATTCATCGTGGGAAAAAGTGATTTTCTCGGCGAGTTAAGCATATTGAGTAATTTGCCGATTGGTTTCAGAACGGCTTGCATCAAAATTAACTCTTTTTTGCCAGACATACATTGTGGGAAAAAAGTGATTTTCTGGCGAGTTAATCATTTTGAGTAATTTGCCGAGTGGTTTCAGAAGGGCTTGCGTTGAAATTAACTATGTTTTGCCAGGCATTCATTGTGGGAAAAAAAGTGATTTTCTCGGTGAGTTAAGCATTTTGAGTAATTTGCCGATTGGTTTCAGACCGGCTTGCATCAAAATTAACTATTTTTTGCAAGACATTCATTGTGAAAAAAAGTGATTTTCTCAGCGAGTTAAGCATTTGAGCAATTTGACGATTGGTTTCAGAACGGCTTGCATTGAAATTTACTATTTTTGGCCAGACATACATTGTGGAAAAAAGTGGTTTTCTCGGCGAGTTAAGCATTTTGAGTAATTTGCCGAGTGGTTTCAGAAGGGCTTGCGTTGAAATTAACTATGTTTTGCCAGGCATTCATTGTGGGGAAAAAAGTGATTTTCTCGGCGAGTTCAGCATTTTGAGTAATGTGCCGATTGGTTTAAGAACGACTTGCATCAAAATTAACTATTTTTTGCCAGACATTTATTGTGGGGAAAAAAGTGATTTTCGCGGCGAGTTAAGCATTTTGAGTAATTTGCCGATTGGTTTCAGACCGGCTTGCATCAAAATTAACTATTTTTTGCAAGACATTCATTGTGAAAAAAAGTGATTTTCTCAGCGAGTTAAGCATTTGAGCAATTTGCCGATTGATTTCAGAACGGCTTGCATTGAAATTTACTATTTTTGGCCAGACATACATTGTGGAAAAAAGTGGTTTTCTCGGCGAGTTAAGCATTTTGAGTAATTTGCCGAGTGGTTTCAGAAGGGCTTGCGTTGAAATTAACTATGTTTTGCCAGGCATTCATTGTGGGGAAAAAAGTGATTTTCTCGGCGAGTTCAGCATTTTGAGTAATGTGCCGATTGGTTTAAGAACGACTTGCATCAAAATTAACTATTTTTTGCCAGACATTTATTGTGGGGAAAAAAGTGATTTTCGCGGCGAGTTAAGCATTTTGAGTAATTTGCCGATTGGTTTCAGACCGGCTTGCATCAAAATTAACTATTTTTTGCAAGACATTCATTGTGAAAAAAAGTGATTTTCTCAGCGAGTTAAGCATTTGAGCAATTTGCCGATTGGTTTCAGAACGGCTTGCATTGAAATTTACTATTTTTGGCCAGACATACATTGTGGAAAAAAGTGGTTTTCTCGGCGAGTTAAGCATTTTGAGTAATTTGCCGAGTGGTTTCAGAAGGGCTTGCGTTGAAATTAACTATGTTTTGCCAGGCATTCATTGTGGGGAAAAAAGTGATTTTCTCGGCGAGTTCAGCATTTTGAGTAATGTGCCGATTGGTTTAAGAACGACTTGCATCAAAATTAACTATTTTTTGCCAGACATTTATTGTGGGGAAAAAAGTGATTTTCGCGGCGAGTTAAGCATTTTGAGTAATTTGCCGATTGGTTTCAGACCGGCTTGCATCAAAATTAACTATTTTTTGCAAGACATTCATTGTGAAAAAAAGTGATTTTCTCAGCGAGTTAAGCATTTGAGCAATTTGCCGATTGATTTCAGAACGGCTTGCATTGAAATTTATTATTTTTGGCCAGACATACATTGTGGAAAAAAGTGGTTTTCTCGGCGAGTTAAGCATTTTGAGGAATTTGCCGATTGGTTTCAGAACGGCTTGCATTGAAATTTACTATTTTTTGCCAGCCATTCATTGTGGGAAAAAAGTGATTTTCTCGGCGAGTTAAGCATTTTGAGTAATTTGCCGAGTGGTTTGAGAACGGCTTGCATCAAAATTAACTTTTTTTGCCAGAAATTCATTGTGGGAATAAAATGATTTTCTCGGCGAGTTAAGCAGTTTGTCGATTTGTTTCAGAACGGCTTGCATCAAAATTTACTATTTTTTGCCAGACATTCATTGTGGAAAAAAAGTGATTTTCTCGGCCAGTTAAGCATTTTGAGTTATTTGCCGATTGGTTTCAGAACATCTTGCATTAAAATTAACTATGTTTTGCCAGACATTCATTGTGGAAAAAAAGTGATTTTCTCTGCGAGTTAAGCATCTTGAGTAATTTGCCGATTGGTTTCAGACCGGCTTGCATCAAAATTAACTTTTTTGCCAGACATTCATTGGGGAAAAAAGTGATTTTCTCGGCGAGTTAAGCATTTTGAGCAATTTGCCGATTTGTTTCAGAACGGCTTGAATTGAAATTCACTATTTTTTGCCAGGCATTCATCGTGGGAAAAAGTGATTTTCTCGGCGAGTTAAGCATATTGAGTAATTTGCCGATTGGTTTCAGAACGGCTTGCATCAAAATTAACTATTTTTTGCCAGACATACATTGTGGAAAAAAAGTGATTTTCTGGCGAGTTAATCATTTTGAGTAATTTGCCGAGTGGTTTCAGAAGGGCTTGCGTTGAAATTAACTATGTTTTGCCAGGCATTCATTGTGGGAAAAAAAGTGATTTTCTCGGCGAGTTAAGCATTTTGAGTAATTTGCCGATTGGTTTCAGACCGGCTTGCATCAAAATTAACTATTTTTTGCAAGACATTCATTGTGAAAAAAAGTGATTTTCTCAGCGAGTTAAGCATTTGAGCAATTTGCCGATTGGTTTCAGAACGGCTTGCATTGAAATTTACTATTTTTGGCCAGACATACATTGTGGAAAAAAGTGGTTTTCTCGGCGAGTTAAGCATTTTGAGTAATTTGCCGAGTGGTTTCAGAAGGGCTTGCGTTGAAATTAACTATGTTTTGCCAGGCATTCATTGTGGGGAAAAAAGTGATTTTCTCGGCGAGTTCAGCATTTTGAGTAATGTGCCGATTGGTTTAAGAACGACTTGCATCAAAATTAACTATTTTTTTGCCAGACATTTATTGTGGGGAAAAAAGTGATTTTCGCGGCGAGTTAAGCATTTTGAGTAATTTGCCGATTGGTTTCAGACCGGCTTGCATCAAAATTAACTATTTTTTGCAAGACATTCATTGTGAAAAAAAGTGATTTTCTCAGCGAGTTAAGCATTTGAGCAATTTGCCGATTGATTTCAGAACGGCTTGCATTGAAATTTACTATTTTTGGCCAGACATACATTGTGGAAAAAAGTGGTTTTCTCGGCGAGTTAAGCATTTTGAGTAATTTGCCGAGTGGTTTCAGAAGGGCTTGCGTTGAAATTAACTATGTTTTGCCAGGCATTCATTGTGGGGAAAAAAGTGATTTTCTCGGCGAGTTCAGCATTTTGAGTAATGTGCCGATTGGTTTAAGAACGACTTGCATCAAAATTAACTATTTTTTGCCAGACATTTATTGTGGGGAAAAAAGTGATTTTCGCGGCGAGTTAAGCATTTTGAGTAATTTGCCGATTGGTTTCAGACCGGCTTGCATCAAAATTAACTATTTTTTGCAAGACATTCATTGTGAAAAAAAGTGATTTTCTCAGCGAGTTAAGCATTTGAGCAATTTGCCGATTGGTTTCAGAACGGCTTGCATTGAAATTTACTATTTTTGGCCAGACATACATTGTGGAAAAAAGTGGTTTTCTCGGCGAGTTAAGCATTTTGAGTAATTTGCCGAGTGGTTTCAGAAGGGCTTGCGTTGAAATTAACTATGTTTTGCCAGGCATTCATTGTGGGGAAAAAAGTGATTTTCTCGGCGAGTTCAGCATTTTGAGTAATGTGCCGATTGGTTTAAGAACGACTTGCATCAAAATTAACTATTTTTTGCCAGACATTTATTGTGGGGAAAAAAGTGATTTTCGCGGCGAGTTAAGCATTTTGAGTAATTTGCCGAGTGGTTTCAGAAGGGCTTGCGTTGAAATTAACTATGTTTTGCCAGGCATTCATTGTGGGGAAAAAAGTGATTTTCTCGGCGAGTTCAGCATTTTGAGTAATGTGCCGATTGGTTTAAGAACGACTTGCATCAAAATTAACTATTTTTTGCCAGACATTTATTGTGGGGAAAAAAGTGATTTTCGCGGCGAGTTAAGCATTTTGAGTAATTTGCCGATTGGTTTCAGACCGGCTTGCATCAAAATTAACTATTTTTTGCAAGACATTCATTGTGAAAAAAAGTGATTTTCTCAGCGAGTTAAGCATTTGAGCAATTTGCCGATTGATTTCAGAACGGCTTGCATTGAAATTTACTATTTTTGGCCAGACATACATTGTGGAAAAAAGTGGTTTTCTCGGCGAGTTAAGCATTTTGAGTAATTTGCCGAGTGGTTTCAGAAGGGCTTGCGTTGAAATTAACTATGTTTTGCCAGGCATTCATTGTGGGGAAAAAAGTGATTTTCTCGGCGAGTTCAGCATTTTGAGTAATGTGCCGATTGGTTTAAGAACGACTTGCATCAAAATTAACTATTTTTTGCCAGACATTTATTGTGGGGAAAAAAGTGATTTTCGCGGCGAGTTAAGCATTTTGAGTAATTTGCCGATTGGTTTCAGACCGGCTTGCATCAAAATTAACTATTTTTTGCAAGACATTCATTGTGAAAAAAAGTGATTTTCTCAGCGAGTTAAGCATTTGAGCAATTTGCCGATTGGTTTCAGAACGGCTTGCATTGAAATTTACTATTTTTGGCCAGACATACATTGTGGAAAAAAGTGGTTTTCTCGGCGAGTTAAGCATTTTGAGTAATTTGCCGAGTGGTTTCAGAAGGGCTTGCGTTGAAATTAACTATGTTTTGCCAGGCATTCATTGTGGGGAAAAAAGTGATTTTCTCGGCGAGTTCAGCATTTTGAGTAATGTGCCGATTGGTTTAAGAACGACTTGCATCAAAATTAACTATTTTTTGCCAGACATTTATTGTGGGGAAAAAAGTGATTTTCGCGGCGAGTTAAGCATTTTGAGTAATTTGCCGATTGGTTTCAGACCGGCTTGCATCAAAATTAACTATTTTTTGCAAGACATTCATTGTGAAAAAAAGTGATTTTCTCAGCGAGTTAAGCATTTGAGCAATTTGCCGATTGATTTCAGAACGGCTTGCATTGAAATTTATTATTTTTGGCCAGACATACATTGTGGAAAAAAGTGGTTTTCTCGGCGAGTTAAGCATTTTGAGGAATTTGCCGATTGGTTTCAGAACGGCTTGCATTGAAATTTACTATTTTTTGCCAGCCATTCATTGTGGGAAAAAAGTGATTTTCTCGGCGAGTTAAGCATTTTGAGTAATTTGCCGAGTGGTTTGAGAACGGCTTGCATCAAAATTAACTTTTTTTGCCAGAAATTCATTGTGGGAATAAAATGATTTTCTCGGCGAGTTAAGCAGTTTGTCGATTTGTTTCAGAACGGCTTGCATCAAAATTTACTATTTTTTGCCAGACATTCATTGGGGGAAAAAAGTGATTTTCTCGGCGCGTTAAGCATTTTGAGTAATTTGCCGATTGGTTTCAGAACGGCTTGCATTGAAATTTACTATTTTTTGCCAGCCATTCATTGTGGGAAAAAAGTTATTTTCTCGGCGAGTTAAGCATTTTGAGTAATTTGCCGATTGGTTTCAGACCGGCTTGCATCAAAATTAACTATTTTTTGCCAGTCATTCATTGTGGAAAAAAGTGATTTTCCAGGCGAGTTAAGCATTTTGAGTTATTTGCCGATTGGTTTCAGACCGGCTTGCATCAAAATTAACTATTTTTTGCCAGACATTCATTTTGAAAAAAAGTGATTTTCTCGGCGAGTTAGGCATTTTGAGTAATTTGCCGATTGGTCTCAGAACGGCTTGCATTGCAATTTACTATTTTTTGTCCAACATTCATTGTGGGAAAAAAGTGATTTTCGCGGCGAGTTAAGCATTTTGAGTAATTTGCCGATTGGTTTCTGAATGGCTTGCATCAAAATTAACTATTTTTTGCCAGACATTCATTGTGGAAAAAAAGTGATTTTCTCAGCGAGTTAAGCATCTTGAGTAATTTGCCGATTGGTTTCAGACCGGCTTGCATCAAAATTAACTATATTTTGCCAGACATTCATTGTGGGAAAAAAGTGATTTTCGCGGCGAGTTCAGCATTTTGAGTAATTTGCCGATTGGTTTCAGAACGGCTTGCATCAAAATTAACTCTTTTTTGCCAGACAATCATTGTGAAAAAAAGTGATTTTCTCAGCGAGTTAAGCATTTTGAGTAATTTGCCGATTGGTTTCAGAACGGCTTGCATTGAAATTAACTATGTTTTGACAGGCATCCATTGTGGAAAAGAAGTGATTTTCTCGGCGAGTAAAGCATTTTGAGTAATTTGCCGATTGGTTTAAGAACGACTTGCATCAAAATTAACTATTTTTTGCCAGACATTCATTGTGGGAAAAAGTGATTTTCTCGGCGAGTTAAGCATTTTGAGTAATTTGCCGATTGGATTCAGAACGGCTTGCATCAAAATTAACTTTTTTTGCCAGACATTCATTGTGGGAATAAAATGATTTTCTCGGCGAGTTAAGCATTTTGCCGAATGGTTTCAGACTGGCTTGCATCAAAATTAACTATTTTTTGCCAGACATTCATTGTGGAAAAAAAGTGATTTTCTCGGCCAGTTAAGCATTTTGAGTTATTTGCCGATTGGTTTCAGAACATCTTGCATTAAAATTAACTATGTTTTGCCAGACATTCATTGTGGAAGAAAAGTGATTTTCTCTGCGAGTTAAGCATCTTGAGTAATTTGCGGATTGGTTTCAGACCGGCTTGCATCAAAATTAACTTTTTTGCCAGACATTCATTGGGGAAAAAAAGTGATTTTCCCGGCGAGTTAAGCATTTTGAGCAATTTGCCGATTTGTTTCAGAACGGATTGAATTGAAATTCACTATTTTTTGCCAGGCATTCATCGTGGGAAAAAGTGATTTTCTCGGCGAGTTAAGCATATTGAGTAATTTGCCGATTGGTTTCAGAACGGCTTGCATCAAAATTAACTATTTTTTGCCAGACATACATTGTGGAAAAAAAGTGATTTTCTGGCGAGTTAATCATTTTGAGTAATTTGCCGAGTGGTTTCAGAAGGGCTTGCGTTGAAATTAACTATGTTTTGCCAGACATTTATTGTGGGGAAAAAAGTGATTTTCGCGGCGAGTTAAGCATTTTGAGTAATTTGCCGATTGGTTTAAGAACGACTTGCATCAAAATTAACCTTTTTTGCCAGGCATTTATTGTGGGGAAAAAAGTGATTTTCGCGGCGAGTTAAGCATTTTGAGTAATTTGCCGATTGGTTTCAGACCGGCTTGCATCAAAATTAACTATTTTTTACAAGACATTCATCGTGAAAAAAAGTGATTTTCTCGGCGAGTTAATCATTTTGAGTAATTTGCCGAGTGGTTTCAGAAGGGCTTGCGTTGAAATTAACTATGTTTTGCCAGACATTTATTGTGGGGAAAAAAGTGATTTTCGCGGCGAGTTAAGCATTTTGAGTAATTTGCCGATTGGTTTAAGAACGACTTGCATCAAAATTAACCTTTTTTTTGCCAGAAATTCATTGTGGGAATAAAATGATTTAATCTGCCAGTGAAGCATTTTGCCGATTGGTTTCAGAACGGCTTGCATCAAAATTTACAATTTTTTGCCAGACATTCATTGGGGGAAAAAAGTGATTTTCTCGGCGCGTTAAGCATTTTGAGTAATTTGCCGATTGGTTTCAGAACGGCTTGCATTGAAATTTACTATTTTTTGCCAGCCATTCATTGTGGGAAAAAAGTGATTTTCTCAGCGAGTTAAGCATTTTGAGTAATTTGCCGATTGGTTTCAGAACGGCTTGCATTGAAATTTACTATTTTTTGCCAGACATTCATTGTGGGAAAAAAGTGATTTTCTCGGCGAGTTCAGCATTTTGAGTAATTTGCCCATTGGTTTCAGAACGGCTTGCATCAAAATTAACTTTTTTTGCCAGACATTCATTGTGGGAAGGAAATTATTTTCTCGGCAAGTTAAGCATTTTGCCGATTGGTTTCAGACCGGCTTGCATCAAAATTAACTATTTTTTGCCAGACATTCATTGTGGAAAAAAGTTATTTTCTCGGCGAGTTAAGCATTTTGAGTTATTTGCAGATTGGTTTCAGACCGTCTTGCATCAAAATTAACGATCTTTTTACCAGAGATTCATTGTGGAAAAAATGTGATTTTCTCGGCGAGTTAAGCTTTTTGAGTAATTTGCCGATTGGTTTCAGAACGTCTTGCATTGATATTTACTATTTTTTGCCAGACATTCATTGTGGGAAAAAAGTGATTTTCTCGGCGAGTTAAGCATATTGAGTAATATGCCGATTGGTTTCAGAACGGCTTGCATCAAAATTAACTATTTTTTGCCAGACATTCATTGTGGGAAAAAGTGATTTTCTCGGCGAGTTAAGCATTTTGAGTAATTTGCCGATTGGTTTCAGAACGGCTTGCATTGAAATTAACTATTTCAGAATTATTCATTCAGTTAAATTCAGTTTGACTTCCAGAGATATTCAGATTCTCATTGAGTCAGAGTCAAATTCAGATCTATTTTGACTCACATTCAGATTCAATCAGATTGATTTCGATTCTCATTCAGATTGCTTCAGATTCACGTCCAAGTTGATTCAGATTCTCATTCAGATTGATACATATTCACATTGCTTTGAATACGAATTCTGAGTCATATGATTCAGCTTGTCATTTACTTTGATTCAGCTGCACAGCCAGATTGATTCAGTTTCTCAGTCAGAGCGATTCAGATTCACTTTCCGATAGATATAATTTCTCATTGAGATAGATTCAGATTCACATTCAGATCGATTCTGATTAAACAATCAGATTTATCAGATTCTCATTCAGATTGCTTCTGATTCAGATTCACATTCAGGTTGATTCTCAGTCAGATCGATTCAGATTGAGATTCAAATCGATTCAGTTTCTCATTGAGTGAGATTCAGATTCACATTCTGGTTGATTAAGATGCACGTTTAGTTTGATTCAGTTTCACATTCAGAGTGATTCAGGTTATCATTCAGATCTATTCAGATTCACTTTCAGATAGATTCAGTTTATCATTGAGACGGATTCAGATTGACATTCAGGTTGATTCAGATTCTCATTCAGATTGATTCATATTCTCATTCAGATCGAATCAGATTCACATTCAGAACGATTTATTTTACCATTCAGACTGATGGAGATTCATATTCAGAATAATTTAGATTGATTCATCGTCACATTCAATTTGATTCAGATTCTCATTTGGAGTGATTCAAATTCTTATTCGCGTTGATTCAGATTCACGTTCAAGTTGATTCAGATTCACATACAGATGGATTCAGATTCTCATTCTGATAGATTCAGATTCGCATTCAGATGGATTCTGATTTACATTCAGATTCACTCAGATTTTCATTCAGATTGATTTCGATTCTCATTCAGATTGCTTCAGATTCACGTTCAAGTTGATTCAGATTCACATTCAGATTGATTTAAAATACTAATTTAGACTTATTACGATTTCTACTGAGAACGATTCATATTCTAATTCCAATTGATCCAGATTAACATTTAGTTTAATTCAGATTCATAGTCTGTTTGATTCAGCTTTTCATTCAGGTTGATTCAGATTCACATTCAGATTTATTCAAATTCTCATTCAGATCAATTCGATTCAAATCAATTTAGTTTCTTGTTGAGATAGATTCCGAATCACATTCAGCTTGGTTCAGATGCATACTTAGATTGATTCAGTTTCACATTCAGACTGATTCAGATTATCATTCATATTGATTCAGATTCACTTTCAGATAGATTCAATTTCTGATTGAGACTGATTCACATTCATATTCAGGTTGATTCAGATTCACATTCTGCTTTATTCATATTCTCATTCAGATCGATTCAGATTCAAATCGAATCAGTTTCTTATTGAATTAGATTCAGATTCACATTCAGCTTGACTCAGATACACATTTAGATTGACTCCGGTTCACATTCAGACTGATTCATGTCTGCATTCATTGCGATTCAGATTCAGTTTCAGATAGATTCAGTTTCTCATTGAGACTGATTTTGATTCATCTTCAGGTTGATTCATATTCTCATTCAGATCGAATCAGATTCACATTCAGAACGATTTATTTTACCATTCAGACTGGTGGAGATTGACATTCAGATTAATTTAGATTGATTCATACTCACATTCAGTTTGATTCAGATTCTCATTCAGCTCGATTCAGTTCAGCATTCAGACTGAATATGATTCTCATTCAGATTGATTCAGACTTGCAATCAGATAGATTCAGATTCTCATTGAGATAGATTCGGATTCACATCGGATCGATTATGATTCACATTCAGATTCAAACAGATTCTCATTCAGCTTGATTTCTATTCTCATTCAGATTGCTTCGAGATTCACATTCAGGTTGATTCAAATTCGCATTCAGGTTAATTCGGATACTCATTTAGACTTCTTAAGATAGTCATTGAGATCGAATCATATTCAAATTCAGAATGATTGACATTTGCATTCTGTTAAATTAAGATGCATAGTCAGATTTATTCAGCTTGTCATTCAGGTTGATTCAGATTCACATTCAGATTGATAAAGACATCATTAAGATTGATTCAGATTCTCATGAAGAGTAATCCATATTCTCATTCAGGTTCACTCAGATTCTCATTCAGACTGATTCGGATTCACGTTCAAATTGATTCAGATTGATTCCGATTCTCATTCAGATTAAACTGGTTCTCATTCAGTTAGATTCAGATTGACTTTCAGAGAGATTCGGATTCTCATTGAAATAGATTCAGAGTCAAATTCAGATCTATTTTGATTCACATTCAGATTCAATCAGATTGATCTCGATTCTTATTCAGGTTGCTTCAGATTCACGTCCAAGTTGATTCAGATTCTCATTCAGACCGATACAGAGTCACATTGCTTTTAGTTCAGATTCTGAGTCATATTGATTCAGCTTGTCATTCAGGTTGATTCAGCTGCGCAGCCAGATTGATTCAGTTTGTCATTCAGAGCAATTCAGATTCACTTTCCGATAGATATAGATTTTTGTTGAGGAAGATTCAGATTCACATTCAGATCAATTCTGATTCACACTCTGATTCATCAGATTCTCATCCAGATTGTTTCTGATTCAGATTCACATTCAGGTTGATTCAGATTCTCAGTCAGATCGATTCCGATTCAAATCGATTCAGTTTCTCATTGAGTTAGATTCAGATTCACATTTTCGTTGATTAAGATGCACATTTAGATTGATTCAGTTTCCATTCAGACTGATTCAGGTTATCATTCAGATTGATCCAGATTCACTTTCTGATAGATTCATATTCTCATTGTGACTGATTCCGATTCACATTCAGGTTGCTACAGATTGACATCCAGATTGATTCATATTCTCATTCAGTTGGATTGAGATTCTCATTCAGATTGTTTCAGATTCGTGTTCACGTTGATTCAGATTCCCGTTCAGATGGATTCAGATTCTGATTCTGATTGATTCAGATTCACATTCAGATGGATTCTGATTTACATTCAGTTTCACTCAGATTTTCATTCAGTTTGATTTCGATTCTCATTCAGATTGCTTCCGATTCACATTAAAGTTGATTCAGATTCAATCAGAATCTCATTCACATTGATTTCTATTCTCATTCAGATTTCTTCGAGATTCACGTTCAGATTGATTCAAATTCGCATTCAGATTAATTCGGTAACTCATTTAGACTTCTTAAGATTGTCATTGAGATCGAATCATATTCAAATTCAGATTGATTGACATTCGCATTCGGATTAATTAAGATGCATAGTCAGATTTATTCAGCTTGTCATTCAGGTTGATTCTGATTCAGATTCAGATTGATAAAGATGTCATTACGATTGATTCAGATTCTCATTAAGAGTAATCCAGATTCTCATTCAGGTTCACTCAGATTCTCATTCAGATTGATTCGGATTCACGTTCAAGTTGATTCCGATTGATTCCGATTCTCATTCAGATTAATTCAGATTCTCATTGAGATAGATTCAGAGTCAAATTCAGATCTGTTTTGACTCACATTCAGATTCAATCAGATTGATTTCGATTCTCATTCAGATTGCTTCAGATTCACGTCCAAGTTGATTCAGATTCTCATTCAGATTGAAACATATTTACATTGCTTTGAATACGAATTCTGAGTCATATTGATTCAGCTTGTAATTTAGGTTGATGCAGCTGCACAGCCAGATTGATTCAGATTCTCATTCAGAGCGATTCAGATTCACTTTCCGATAGACATAATTTCTCATTGAGATAGATTCAGATTCACATTCAGATCGATTCTGATTAACAATCAGATTTATCAGATTCTCATTCAGATTGCTTCTGAATCAGATTCACATTCAGGTTGATTCAGATTCTCAGTCAGATCGATTCAGATTCAGATTCAAATCGATTCAGTTTATCATTGAGTTAGATTCAGATTCAGATTCTGGTTGATTAAGATGCACATTTAGTTTGATTCAGTTTCACATTCAGAGTGATTCAGGTTATCATTCAGATCGATTCAGATTCACTTTCAGATAGATTCAGTTTATCATTGAGACGGATTCAGATTGACATTCAGGTTGATTCAGATTCTCATTCAGATTGATTCATATTCTCATTCAGATCGAATCCGATTCACATTCAGAACGATTTATTTTACCATTCAGACTGATGGAGATTCACATTCAGAATAATTTAGATTGATTCATCGTCACATTCAATTTGATTCAGATTCTCATTTGGATTGATTCAGATTCTTATTCACGTTGATTCAGATTCACGTTCAAGTTGATTCAGATTCACATACAGATGGATTCAGATTCTCATTCTGATAGATTCAGATTCACATTCAGATGGATTCTGATTTACATTCAGATTCACTCAGATTTTCATTCAGATTGATTTCGATTCTCATTCAGATTGCTTCAGATTCACATTCAAGTTGATTCAGATTCACATTCAGATTGATTTAAAATACTAATATAGACTTATTACGATTTCCACTGAGAACGATTCATATTCTAATTCCAATTGATCCAGATTAACATTTAGTTTAATTCAGATTCATAGTCTGTTTGATTCAGCTTTTCATTGAGGTTGATTCAGATTCACATTCAGATTTATTCAGATTCTCATTCAGATCAATTCGATTCAAATCGATTTAGTTTCTTGTTGAGATAGATTCCGATTCACATTCAGCTTGATTCAGATGCATATTTAGATTGATTCAGTTTCACATTCAGACTGATTCAGCTTATCATTCATATTGATTCAGATTCACTTTCAGATAGATTCAATTTCTGATTGAGACTGATTCAGATTCATGTTCATGTTAATTCAGATTCACATTCTGCTTAATTCATATTCTCATTCAGATCGATCAGATTCAAATCGAATCAGTTTCTTATTGAATCATATTCAGATTCACATTCAGCTTGACTCAGATACACATTTAGATTGATTCAAGTTCACATTCAGACTGATTCATGTTAGCATTCATTTCGATTCAGATTCACTTTCAGATAGATTCAGTTTCTCATTGAGACTGATTATGATTCACCTTCAGGTTGATTCATATTCTCATTCAGATCGAATCAGATTCACATTCAGAACGATTTATTTTGCATTTCAGACTGATGGAGATTCACATTCAGATTAATTTAGATTGATTCATACTCACATTCAGTTTGATTCAGATTCTCATTCAGATAGATAAAGATCCGCATTCAGAATTAATCTGATTCTCATTCAGATTGATTCAGACTTACAATCAGATAGATTCAGATTTGCATTGATTTCTATTCTCATTCAGATTGCTTTGAGATTCACGTCCAGGTTGATTCAAATTCACATTCAGATTAATTCGGATACATATTTAGACTTCTTAAGATTGTCATTGAGATCGAATCATATTCAAATTCAGATTGATTGACATCCGCATTCTGTTAAATTAAGATGCAAAGTCAGATTTATTCAGCTTGTCATTCAGGTTGATTCAGATTCACATTCAGATTTATAAAGATTTCATTAAGATTGATTCAGATTCTCATTCAGGTTCACTCAGATTCTCATTCAGATTGATTCGGATTCATGTTCAAATTGATTCAGATTGATTCCGATTCTCATTCAGATTAATTCAGGTTCTCATTCAGTTAGATTCAGATTGACTTTCAGAGAGATTCAGATTCTCATTGAGATAGATTCAGAGTCAAATTCAGATCTATTTTAATTCACATTCAGATTCAATCAGATTGATCTCGATTCTTATTCAGGTTGCTTCATATTCACATCCAAGTTGATTCAGATTCTCATTCAGACCGATACAGAGTCACATTGCTTTTAGTTCAGATTCTGAGTCATATCGATTCAGCTTGTCATTCAGATTGATTCAGCTGCACAGCCAGATTGATTCAGTTTGTCATTCAGAGCAATTCAGATTCACTTTCCGATAGATATAGATTCTCATTGAGGTAGATTCAGATTCACATTCAGATCAATTCTGATTCACACTCTGATTCATCAGATCTTCATCCAGATTGTTTCTGATTCAGATTCACATTCAGGTTGATTCAGATTCTCAGTCAGATCGATTCCGATTCAAATCGATTCAGTTTCTCATTGAGTTAGATTCAGATTCACATTTTCGTTGATTAAGATGCACATTTAGATTGATTCATTTTCACATTCAGACTGATTCAGGTTATCATTCAGATCGATCCAGATTCACTTTCTGATAGATTCAGTTTCTCATTGTGACTGATTCCAATTCACATTCATGTTGATACAGATTCACATCCAGATTGATTCATATTCTCATTCGGATCGAATCAGAATCTCATTCAGAACGATTTATTTTACCATTCAGACTGATGGCGATTCACATTCAAATTAATTTAGATTGATTGATACTCACATTCAGTTGGATTGAGATTCTCATTCAGATTGTTTCAGATTCGTGTTCACGTTGATCCAGATTCACGCTCAAGTTGATTCAGGTTCACATTCAGATGGATGCAGATTCTCATTCTGATAGATACAGATTCAAATTCAGATGGATTCTGATTTACATTCAGATTCACTCAGATTTTCATTCAGATTGATTTCGGTTCTCATTCAGATTGCTTCTGATTCTCATTAAAGTTGATTCAGATTCAATCAGATTCTCATTCACATTGATTTCTATTCTCATTCAGATTTCTTCGAGTTTCACGTTCAGATTGATTCAAATTCGCATTCAGATTAATTCGGTAACTCATTTAGACTTCTTAAGATTGTCATTGAGATCGAATCATATTCAAATTCAGATTGATTGACATTCTCATTCCGATTAATTAAGATGCATAGTCAGATTTATTCAGCTTGTCATTCAGGTTGATTCTGATTCAGATTGATAAAGATTTCATTAAGATTGATTCAGATTCTCATTAAGAGTAATCCAGATTCTCATTCAGATTCTCATTCAGATTGATTCGGATTCACGTTCAAGTTGATTCCGATTGATTCCGATTCTCATTCAGATTAATTCAGGTTCTCATTCAGTTAGATTCAGATTGACTATCAGAGAGATTCAGATTCTCATTGAGATAGATTCAGAGTCAAATTCAGATCTATTTGGATTCACATTCAGATTCAATCAGATTGATCTCGATTCTTATTCAGGTTGCTTCAGATTCACATCCAAGTTGATTCAGATTCTCATTCAGACCGATACAGAGTCACATTGCTTTTAGTTCGGATTCTGAGTCATATTGAGTCAGCTTGTCATTCAGGTTGATGCAGCTGCACAGCCAGATTGATTCAGTTTGTCATTCAGAGCAATTCAGATTCACTTTCCGATAGATATAGATTCTCATTGAGGGAGATTCAGATTCACATTCAGATCAATTCTGATTCACACTCTGATTCATCAGATTCTCATTCAGATTGATTCGGATTCACGTTCAAGTTGATTCAGATTGATTCCGATTCTCATTCAGATTAATTCAGGTTTTCATTCAGTTAGATTCAGATTGACTTTCAGAGAGATTCAGATTCTCATTGAGATAGATTCAGAGTCAAATTCAGATCTATTTTGACTCACATTCAGATTCAATCAGATTGATTTCGATTCTCATTCAGATTGCTTCAGATTCACGTCCAAGTTGATTCAGATTCTCATTCAGATTGATACATATTTACATTACTTTGAATACGAATTCTGAGTCATATTGATTCAGCTTGTCATTTCGGTTGTTGCAGCTGCACAGCCAGATTGATTCAGATTCTCATTCAGAGCGATTCAGATTCACTTTCCGATAGACATAATTTCTCATTGAGATAGATTCAGATTCACATTCAGATCGATTCTGATTAACAATCAGATTTATCAGATTCTCATTCAGATTGCTCCTGATTCAGATTCACATTCAGGTTGATTCAGATTCTTAGTCAGATCGATTCAGATTCAGATTCAAATCGATTCAGTTTCTCATTGAGTTAGATTCAGATTCACATTCTGGTTGATTAAGATGCACATTTAGTTTGATTCAGATTCACATTCAGATGGATTCAGATTCTCATTCTGATATATTCAGATTCACATTCAGATGGATTCTGATTTACATTCAGATTCACTCAGATTTTCATTCAGATTGATTTCGATTATCATTCAGATTACTTCCGATTCACATTAAAGTTGATTCAGATTCAATCAGATTCTCATTCACATTGATTTCTATTCTCATTCAGATTTCTTCGAGATTCACGTTCAGATTGATTCAAATTCGCATTCAGATTAATTCGGTAACTCATTTAGACTTCTTAAGATTGTCATTGAGATCGAATCATATTCAAATTCAGATTGATTGACATTCGCATTCCGATTAATTAAGATGCATAGTCAGATTTATTCAGCTTGTCATTCAGGTTGATTCTGATTCAGATTCAGATTGATAAAGATGTCATTACGATTGATTCAGATTCTCATTAAGAGTAATCCAGATTCTCATTCAGATTCTCATTCAGATTGATTCGGATTTACGTTCAAGTTGATTCCGATTGATTCCGATTCTCATTCAGATTAATTCAGGTTCTCATTCAGTTAGATTCAGATTGACTTTCAGAGAAATTCAGATTCTCATTGAGATAGATTCAGAGTCAAAGTCAGATTATTTTGACTCACATTCAGATTCAATCAGGTTGATTTCGATTCTCATTCAGATTGCTTCAGATTCACGTCCAAGTTGATTCAGATTCTCATTCAGACCGATACAGAGTCACATTGCTTTTAGTTCAGATTCTGAGTCATATTGATTCAGCTTGTCATTCAGGTTGATTCAGCTGCACAGCCAGATTGATTCAGTTTGTCATTCAGAGCAATTCAGATTCACTTTCCGATAGATATAGATTTTTGTTGAGGTAGATTCAGATTCACATTCAGATCAATTCTGATTCACACTCTGATTCATCAGATTCTCATCCATATTGTTTCTGATTCAGATTCATTCAGGTTGATTCAGATTCTCAGTCAGATCGATTCCGATTCAAATCGATTCAGTTTCTCATTGAGTTAGATTCAGATTCACATTTTCGTTGATTAAGATGCACATGTAGATTGATTCAGTTTCCATTCAGACTGATTCAGGTTATCATTCAGATTGATCCAGATTCACTTTCTGATAGATTCAGATTCTCATTGTGACTGATTCCGATTTACATTCAGGTTGATATAGATTGACATCCAGATTGATTCATATTCTCATTCAGTTCGAATCAGAATCACATTCAGAACGATTTATTTTACCATTCAGACTGAGGGAGATTCACATTCCAATTAATTTAGATTGATTCATACTCACATTCAGTTGGATTGAGATTCTCATTCAGATTGTTTCAGATTCGTGTTCACGTTGATTCAGATTCCCGTTCAAGTTGATTCAGATTCACATTCAGATGGATTCAGATTCTCATTCTGATTGATTCAGATTCACATTCAGATGGATTCTGATTTACATTCAGATTCACTCAGATTTTCATTCAGATTGATTTCGATTCTCATTCAGATTGCTTCTGATTCACATTAAAGTTGATTCAGATTCAATCAGATTCTCATTCACATTGATTTCTATTCTCATTCAGATTTCTTCGAGATTCACGTTCAGATTGAATCAAATTCGCATTCTGATTAATTCGGTAACTCATTTAGACTTCTTAAGATTGTCATTGAGATCGAATCATATTCAAATTCAGATTGATTGACATTCGCATTCCAATTAATTAAGATGCATAGTCAGATTTATTCAGCTTGTCATTCAGGTTGATTCAGATTCAGATTCAGATTGATAAAGATTTCATTACGATTGATTCAGATTCTCATTAAGAGTAATCCAGATTCTCATTCAGGTTCACTCAGATTCTCATTCAGATTGATTCGGATTCACGTTCAAGTTGATTCCGATTGATTCCGATTCTCATTCAGATTAATTCAGGTTCTCATTCAGTTAGATTCAGATTGACTTTCAGAGAGATTCAGATTCTCATTGAGATAGATTCAGAGTCAAATTCACATCTATTTTGACTCACATCCAGATTCAATCAGATTGATTTCGGTTCTCATTCAGATTGCTTCAGATTCACGTCCAAGTTGATTCAGATTCTCATTCAGATTGATACATATTCACATTGCTTTGAATACGAATTCTGAGTCATATTGATTCAGCTTGTCATTTAGGTTGATGCAGCTGCACAGCCAGATTGATTCAGATTCTCATTCAGAGCGATTCAGATTCACTTTCCGACAGGCATAATTTCTCATTGAGAAATATTCTGATTCACATTCAGATCGAGTCTGATTAACAATCAGATTTATCAGATTCTCATTCAGATTGCTTCTGATTCAGATTCACATTCAGGTTGATTCAGATTCTCAGTCAGATCGATTCAGATTCAGATTCAAATCGATTCAGTTTCTCATTGAGTTAGATTCAGATTCACATTCTGGTTGATTAAGATGCACATTTAGTTTGATTCAGTTTCACATTCAGAGTGATTCAGGTTATCAATCAGATCGATTCAGCTTCACTTTCAGATAGATTCAGTTTATCATTGAGACAGATTCAGATTGACATTCAGGTTGATTCATATTCTCATTCAGATTGATTCATATTCTCATTCAGATCGAATCAGATTCACATTCAGAACGATTTATTTTCCCATTCAGACTGATGGAGATTCACATTCAGAATAATTTAGATTGATTCATCGTCACATTCAATTTGATTCAGATTCTCATTTGGATTGATTCAGATTCTCATTCAGATTGCTTCAGATTCACGTTCAAGTTGATTCAGATTCACATTCAGATTGATTTAAAATACTAATTTAGACTTATTACGATTTCCACTGAGAACGATTCATATTCTAATTCCAATTGATCCAGATTAACATTTAGTTTAATTCAGATTCATAGTCTGTTTGATTCAGCTTTTCATTCAGGTTGATTCAGATTCACATTCAGATTTATTCAAATTCTCATTCAGATCAATTCGATTCAAATAAATTTAGTTTCTTGTTGAGATAGATTCCGAATCACATTCAGCTTGGTTCAGATGCATACTTAGATTGATTCAGTTTCACATTCAGACTGATTCAGATTATCATTCATATTGATTCAGATTCACTTTCAGATAGATTCAATTTCTGATTGAGACTGATTCACATTCATATTCATGTTGATTCAGATTCACATTCTGCTTTATTCATATTCTCATTCAGATCGATTCAGATTCAAATCGAATCAGTTTCTTATTGAATTAGATTCAGATTCACATTCAGCTTGACTCAGATACACATTTAGATTGACTCCGGTTCACATTCAGACTGATTCATGTCTGCATTCATTGCGATTCAGATTCAGTTTCAGATAGATTCAGTTTCTCATTGAGACTGATTTTGATTCATCTTCAGGTTGATTCATATTCTCATTCAGATCGAATCAGATTCACATTCAGAACGATTTATTTTACCATTCAGACTGGTTGAGATTCACATTCAGATTAATTTAGATTGATTCATACTCACATTCAGTTTGATTCAGATTCTCATTCAGCTCGATTCAGTTCAGCATTCAGACTGAATATGATTCTCATTCAGATTGATTCAGACTTGCAATCAGATAGATTCAGATTCTCATTGAGATAGATTCGGATTCACATCGGATCGATTATGATTCACATTCAGATTCAAACAGATTCTCATTCAGCTTGATTTCTATTCTCATTCAGATTGCTTCGAGATTCACATTCAGGTTGATTCAAATTCGCATTCAGGTTAATTCGGATACTCATTTAGACTTCTTAAGATTGTCATTGAGATCGAATCATATTCAAATTCAGAATGATTGACATCTGCATTCTGTTAAATTAAGATGCATAGTCAGATTTATTCAGCTTGTCATTCAGGTTGATTCAGATTCACATTCAGATTGATAAAGACATCATTAAGATTGATTCAGATTCTCATGAAGAGTAATCCATATTCTCATTCAGGTTCCCTCAGATTCTCATTCAGACTGATTCGGATTCACGTTCAAATTGATTCAGATTGATTCCGATTCTCATTCAGATTAAACTGGTTCTCATTCAGTTAGATTCAGATTGACTTTCAGAGAGATTCGGATTCTCATTGAGATAGATTCAGAGTCAAATTCAGATCTATTTTGATTCACATTCAGATTCAATCAGATTGATCTCGATTCTTATTCAGGTTGCTTCAGATTCACGTCCAAGTTGATTCAGATTCTCATTCAGACCGATACAGAGTCACATTGCTTTTAGTTCAGATTCTGAGTCATATTGATTCAGCTTGTCATTCAGGTTGATTCAGCTGCACAGCCAGATTGATTCAGTTTGTCATTCAGAGCAATTCAGATTCACTTTCCGATAGATATAGATTTTTGTTGAGGAAGATTCAGATTCACATTCAGATCAATTCTGATTCACACTCTGATTCATCAGATTCTCATCCAGATTGTTTCTGATTCAGATTCACATTCAGGTTGATTCAGATTCTCAGTCAGATCGATTCCGATTCAAATCGATTCAGTTTCTCATTGAGTTAGATTCAGATTCACATTTTCGTTGATTAAGATGCACATTTAGATTGATTCAGTTTCCATTCAGACTGATTCAGGTTATCATTCAGATTGATCCAGATTCACTTTCTGATAGATTCAGATTCTCATTGTGACTGATTCCGATTCACATTCAGGTTGATACAGATTGACATCCAGATTGATTCTTATTCTCATTCAGATCGAATCAGAATCACATTCAGAACGATTTATTTTACCATTCAGACTGAGGGAGATTCATATTCCAATTAATTTAGATTGATTCACACTCACATTCAGTTGGATTGAGATTCTCATTCAGATTGTTTCAGATTCGTGTTCACGTTGATTCAGATTCCCGTTCAAGTTGATTCAGATTCATATTCAGATGGATTCAGATTCTCATTCTGATTGATTCAGATTCACATTCAGATGGATTCTGATTTACATTCAGATTCACTCAGATTTTCATTCAGATTGATTTCGATTCTCATTCAGATTACTTCCGATTCACATTAAAGTTGATTCAGATTCAATCAGATTCTCATTCACATTGATTTCTATTCTCATTCAGATTTCTTCGAGATTCACGTTCAGATTGATTCAAATTCGCATTCAGATTAATTCGGTAACTCATTTAGACTTCTTAAGATTGTCATTGAGATCGAATCATATTCAAATTCAGATTAATTGACATTCGCATTCCGATTAATTAAGATGCATAGTCAGATTTATTCACCTTGTCATTCAGGTTGATTCTGATTCAGATTCAGATTGATAAAGATGTCATAACGATTGATTCAGATTCTCATTAAGAGTAATCCAGATTCTCATTCAGATTCTCATTCAGATTGATTCGGATTCACGTTCAAGTTGATTCCGATTGATTCCGATTCTCATTCAGATTAATTCAGGTTCTCATTCAGTTAGATTCAGATTGACTTTCAGAGAAATTCAGATTCTCATTGAGATAGATTCAGAGTCAAATTCAGATTATTTTGACTCACATTCAGATTCAATCAGGTTGATTTCGATTCTCATTCAGATTGCTTCAGATTCACGTCCAAGTTGATTCAGATTCTCATTCAGACCGATACAGAGTCACATTGCTTTTAGTTCAGATTCTGAGTCATATTGATTCAGCTTGTCATTCAGGTTGATTCAGCTGCACAGCCAGATTGATTCAGTTTGTCATTCAGAGCAATTCAGATTCACTTTCCGATAGATATAGATTTTTGTTGAGGTAGATTCAGATTCACATTCAGATCAATTCTGATTCACACTCTGATTCATCAGATTCTCATCCAGATTGTTTCTGATTCAGATTCACATTCAGGTTGATTCAGATTCTCAGTCAGAACGATTCCGATTCAAATCGATTCAGTTTCTCATTGAGTTAGATTCAGATTCACATTTTCGTTGATTAAGATGCACATTTAGATTGATTCAGTTTCCATTCAGACTGATTCAGGTTATCATTCAGATTGATCCAGATTCACTTTCTGATAGATTCATATTCTCATTGTGACTGATTCCGATTCACATTCAGGTTGCTACAGATTGACATCCAGATTGATTCATATTCTCATTCAGATCGAAGCAGAATCACATTCAGAACGATTTATTTTACCATTCAGACTGATGGAGATTCACATTCAAATTAATTTAGATTGATTCATACTCACATTCAGTTGGATTGAGATTCTCATTCAGATTGTTTCAGATTCGTGTTCACGTTGATTCAGATTCCCGTTCAGATGGATTCAGATTCTCATTCTGATTGATTCAGATTCACATTCAGATGGATTCTGATTTACATTCAGTTTCACTCAGATTTTCATTCAGTTTGATTTCGATTCTCATTCAGATTGCTTCCGATTCACATTAAAGTTGATTCAGATTCAATCAGAATCTCATTCACATTGATTTCTATTCTCATTCAGATTTCTTCGAGATTCACGTTCAGATTGATTCAAATTCGCATTCAGATTAATTCGGTAACTCATTTAGACTTCTTAAGATTGTCATTGAGATCGAATCATATTCAAATTCAGATTGATTGACATTCGCATTCGGATTAATTAAGATGCATAGTCAGATTTATTCAGCTTGTCATTCAGGTTGATTCTGATTCAGATTCAGATTGATAAAGATGTCATTACGATTGATTCAGATTCTCATTAAGAGTAATCCAGATTCTCATTCAGGTTCACTCAGATTCTCATTCAGATTGATTCGGATTCACGTTCAAGTTGATTCCGATTGATTCCGATTCTCATTCAGAATAATTCAGGTTCTCATTCAGTTAGATTCAGATTGACTTTCAGAGAGATTCAGATTCTCATTGAGATAGATTCAGAGTCAAATTCAAATCTGTTTTGACTCACATTCAGATTCAATCAGATTGATTTCGATTCTCATTCAGATTGCTTCAGATTCACGTCCAAGTTGATTCAGATTCTCATTCAGATTGATACATATTTACATTGCTTTGAATACGAATTCTGAGTCATATTGATTCAGCTTGTCATTTAGGTTGATGCAGCTGCACAGCCAGATTGATTCAGATTCTCATTCAGAGCGATTCAGATTCACTTTCCGATAGACATAATTTCTCATTGAGATAGATTCAGATTCACATTCAGATCGATTCTGATTAACAATCAGATTTATCAGATTCTCATTCAGATTGCTTCTGAATCAGATTCACATTCAGGTTGATTCAGATTCTCAGTCAGATCGATTCAGATTCAGATTCAAATCGATTCAGTTTATCATTGAGTTAGATTCAGATTCAGATTCTGGTTGATTAAGATGCACATTTAGTTTGATTCAGTTTCACATTCAGAGTGATTCAGGTTATCATTCAGATCGATTCAGATTCACTTTCAGATAGATTCAGTTTATCATTGAGACGGATTCAGATTGACATTCAGGTTGATTCAGATTCTCATTCAGATTGATTCATATTCTCATTCAGATCGAATCCGATTCACATTCAGAACGATTTATTTTACCATTCAGACTGATGGAGATTCACATTCAGAATAATTTAGATTGATTCATCGTCACATTCAATTTGATTCAGATTCTCATTTGGATTGATTCAGATTCTTATTCACGTTGATTCAGATTCACGTTCAAGTTGATTCAGATTCACATACAGATGGATTCAGATTCTCATTCTGATAGATTCAGATTCACATTCAGATGGATTCTGATTTACATTCAGATTCACTCAGATTTTCATTCAGATTGATTTCGATTCTCATTCAGATTGCTTCAGATTCACATTCAAGTTGATTCAGATTCACATTCAGATTGATTTAAAATACTAATATAGACTTATTACGATTTCCACTGAGAACGATTCATATTCTAATTCCAATTGATCCAGATTAACATTTAGTTTAATTCAGATTCATAGTCTGTTTGATTCAGCTTTTCATTGAGGTTGATTCAGATTCACATTCAGATTTATTCAGATTCTCATTCAGATCAATTCGATTCAAATCGATTTAGTTTCTTGTTGAGATAGATTCCGATTCACATTCAGCTTGATTCAGATGCATATTTAGATTGATTCAGTTTCACATTCAGACTGATTCAGCTTATCATTCATATTGATTCAGATTCACTTTCAGATAGATTCAATTTCTGATTGAGACTGATTCAGATTCATGTTCATGTTGATTCAGATTCACATTCTGCTTAATTCATATTCTAATTCAGATCGATCAGATTCAAATCAAATCAGTTTCTTATTGAATCATATTCAGATTCACATTCAGCTTGACTCAGATACACATTTAGATTGATTCAAGTTCACATTCAGACTGATTCATGTTAGCATTCATTTCGATTCAGATTCACTTTCAGATAGATTCAGTTTCTCATTGAGACTGATTATGATTCACCTTCAGGTTGATTCATATTCTCATTCAGATCGAATCAGATTCACATTCAGAACGATTTATTTTGCCATTCAGACTGATGGAGATTCACATTCAGATTAATTTAGATTGATTCATACTCACATTCAGTTTGATTCAGATTCTCATTCAGATAGATTAAGATCCGCATTCAGAATTAATCTGATTCTCATTCAGATTGATTCAGACTTACAATCAGATAGATTCAGATTTGCATTGATTTCTATTCTCATTCAGATTGCTTTGAGATTCACGTCCAGGTTGATTCAAATTCACATTCAGATTAATTCGGATACATATTTAGACTTCTTAAGATTGTCATTGAGATCGAATCATATTCAAATTCAGATTGATTGACATCCGCATTCTGTTAAATTAAGATGCAAAGTCAGATTTATTCAGCTTGTCATTCAGGTTGATTCAGATTCACATTCAGATTTATAAAGATTTCATTAAGATTGATTCAGATTCTCATTCAGGTTCACTCAGATTCTCATTCAGATTGATTCGGATTCATGTTCAAATTGATTCAGATTGATTCCGATTCTCATTCAGATTAATTCAGGTTCTCATTCAGTTAGATTCAGATTGACTTTCAGAGAGATTCAGATTCTCATTGAGATAGATTCAGAGTCAAATTCAGATCTATTTTAATTCACATTCAGATTCAATCAGATTGATCTCGATTCTTATTCAGGTTGCTTCATATTCACATCCAAGTTGATTCAGATTTTCATTCAGACCGATACAGAGTCACATTGCTTTTAGTTCAGATTCTGAGTCATATCGATTCAGCTTGTCATTCAGATTGATTCAGCTGCACAGCCAGATTGATTCAGTTTGTCATTCAGAGCAATTCAGATTCACTTTCCGATAGATATAGATTCTCATTGAGGTAGATTCAGATTCACATTCAGATCAATTCTGATTCACACTCTGATTCATCAGTTCTTCATCCAGATTGTTTCTGATTCAGATTCACATTCAGGTTGATTCAGATTCTCAGTCAGATCGATTCCGATTCAAATCGATACAGTTTCTCATTGAGTTAGATTCAGATTCACATTTTCGTTGATTACGATGCACATTTAGATTGATTCATTTTCACATTCAGACTGATTCAGGTTATCATTCAGATCGATCCAGATTCACTTTCTGATAGATTCAGTTTCTCATTGTGACTGATTCCAATTCACATTCATGTTGATACAGATTCACATCCAGATTGATTCATATTCTCATTCGGATCGAATCAGAATCTCATTCAGAACGATTTATTTTACCATTCAGACTGATGGCGATTCACATTCAAATTAATTTAGATTGATTGATACTCACATTCAGTTGGATTGAGATTCTCATTCAGATTGTTTCAGATTCGTGTTCACGTTGATCCAGATTCACGCTCAAGTTGATTCAGGTTCACATTCAGATGGATGCAGATTCTCATTCTGATAGATTCAGATTCAAATTCAGATGGATTCTGATTTACATTCAGATTCACTCAGATTTTCATTCAGATTGATTTCGGTTCTCATTCAGATTGCTTCTGATTCTCATTAAAGTTGATTCAGATTCAATCAGATTCTCATTCACATTGATTTCTATTCTCATTCAGATTTCTTCGAGTTTCACGTTCAGATTGATTCAAATTCGCATTCAGATTAATTCGGTAACTCATTTAGACTTCTTAAGATTGTCATTGAGATCGAATCATATTCAAATTCAGATTGATTGACATTCGCATTCCGATTAATTAAGATGCATAGTCAGATTTATTCAGCTTGTCATTCAGGTTGATTCTGATTCAGATTGATAAAGATTTCATTAAGATTGATTCAGATTCTCATTAAGAGTAATCCAGATTCTCATTCAGATTCTCATTCCGATTGATTCGGATTCACGTTCAAGTTGATTCCGATTGATTCCGATTCTCATTCAGATTAATTCAGGTTCTCATTCAGTTAGATTCAGATTGACTATCAGAGAGATTCAGATTCTCATTGAGATAGATTCAGAGTCAAATTCAGATCTATTTTGATTCACATTCAGATTCAATCAGATTGATCTCGATTCTTATTCAGGTTGCTTCAGATTCACATCCAAGTTGATTCAGATTCTCATTCAGACCGATACAGAGTCACATTGCTTTTAGTTCGGATTCTGAGTCATATTGAGTCAGCTTGTCATTCAGGTTGATGCAGCTGCACAGCCAGATTGATTCAGTTTGTCATTCAGAGCAATTCAGATTCACTTTCCGATAGATATAGATTCTCATTGAGGGAGATTCAGATTCACATTCAGATCAATTCTGATTCACACTCTCATTCATCAGATTCTCATTCAGATTGATTCGGATTCATGTTCAAGTTGATTCAGATTGATTCCGATTCTCATTCAGATTAATTCAGGTTTTCATTCAGTTAGATTCAGATTGACTTTCAGAGAGATTCAGATTCTCATTGAGATAGATTCAGAGTCAAATTCAGATCTATTTTGACTCACATTCAGATTCAATCAGATTGATTTCGATTCTCATTTAGATTGCTTCAGATTCACGTCCAAGTTGATTCAGATTCTCATTCAGATTGATACATATTTACATTACTTTGAATACGAATTCTGAGTCATATTGATTCAGCTTGTCATTTCGGTTGTTGCAGCTGCACAGCCAGATTGATTCAGATTCTCATTCAGAGCGATTCAGATTCACTTTCCGATAGACATAATTTCTCATTGAGATAGATTCAGATTCACATTCAGATCGATTCTGATTAACAATCAGATTTATCAGATTCTCATTCAGATTGCTTCTGATTCAGATTCACATTCAGGTTGATTCAGATTCTTAGTCAGATCGATTCAGATTCAGATTCAAATCGATTCAGTTTCTCATTGAGTTAGATTCAGATTCACATTCTGGTTGATTAAGATGCACATTTAGTTTGATTCAGTTTCACATTCAGAGTGATTCAGGTTATCATTCAGATCGATTCAGATTCACTTTCAGATAGATCCAGTTTATGATTGAAACGGATTCAGATTGACATTCAGGTTGATTCAGGTTCTCATTCAGATTGATTCAGTTTCTCATTCAGATCGAATCAGATTCACATTCAGAACGATTTATTTTACCATTCAGACTGATGGAGATTCACATTCAGAATATTTTAGATTGATTCATCGTCACATTCAATTTGATTCAGATTCTCATTTGGATTGATTCAGATTCTTATTCACGTTGATTCAGATTCACGTTCAAGTTGATTCAGATTCACATACAGACGGATTCAGATTCTCATTCTGATAGATTCAGATTCACATTCAGATCTATTTTGATTCAGATTGATTTCGATTCTCATTCAGATTGCTTCAGATTCACATTCAAGTTGATTCAGATTCACATTCAGATTGATTTAAAGTACTAATTTAGACTTATTACGATTTCCACTGAGAACGATTCCAATTGATCCAGATTAGCATTTTGTTTAATTCAGATCATAGTCAGTTTGATTCAGCTTTTCATTCAGTTTGATTCAGATTCACATGCTGCTTGATTCATATTCTCATTCAGATCGATTCAGATTCAAATCGAATCAGTTTCCTATTGAGATAGATTCAGATTCACATTCAGCTTGATTCAGATACACATTTAGATTGATTCAGGTTCACATTCAGACTGATTCATGTTCGCATTCATTTCGATTCAGATTCACTTTCAGATAGATTCAGTTTCTCATTGAGACTGATTTTGATTCACCTTCAGGTTGATTCAGATTCACATTCAGTTTGATTCATATTCTCATTCAGATCGAATCAGACTCACATTCAGAACGATTTATTATACTATTCAGACTGATGGAGATTGACATTCAGATTAATTTAGATTGATTCATACTCACATTCAGTTTGATTCAGATTCTCATTCAGGGAGATTCAAATCCGCATTCAGACTGAATGTGATTCTCATTCAGATTGATTCAGACTTACAATCAGATATATTCAGATTCTCATTGAGTTAGATTCAGATTCACATTCGGATCGATTCTGATTCACATTCAGATTCAATCAGATTCTCATTTGCATTGATTTCTATTCTCATTCAGGTTGCTTCGAGATTCACATTCAGGTTGATTCAAATTCGAATTTAGATTAATTCGGATACTCATTTAGACTTCTTAAGATTGTCATTGAGATCGAATCATATTCAAATTCAGATTGATTGACATCTGCATTCCGTCAAATTAAGATGCAGAGTCAGATTTATTCTGAGTCATATTGATTCAGCGTGTCATTCAGGTTAATTCAGCTGCACAGCCAGATTGATTCAGTTCGTCATTCAGAGCGATTCAGATTCACTTTCCGATAGATAGAGATTCTCATTGAGGCAGATTCAGATTCACATTCAGATCAATTCTGATTCACAATCAGATTCATCAGATTCTCATTCAGATTGAGATTCACATTCAGGTTGATTCAGATTCTCAGTCAGATCGATTCCGATTCAAATCGATTCAGTTTCTCATTGAGTTAGATTCAGATTCACATTTTCGTTGTTAAGATGCACATTTAGTTTCACATTCAAACTGATTCAAGTTATCATTCAGGTTGATACAGATTCACATCCAGATTGATTCATATTCTCATTCAGTTCGAATCAGAATCACATTCGGAACGATTTATTTTCCCAACCTCTCCTCGTAATCCAACCCCTTCAGCTCTGGGATTAACCTAGTGAATCTCCTCTGCAAACTCTCCAGTGCCAGCACATCCTTTCTCAAGTAAGGAGACCAAAACTGAACACAATACTCCAGGCGTAGCCTCACTAACACATTATATAATTGCAGCATGACCTCCCTAGTCTTAAACTCCATTCCTCTAGCAATGAAGGACAGAATTCCATTTGCCTTCTTAATCACCTGTTGCACCTGTAAACCAACTTTTTGCGACTCATGCAGTAGCACACCCAGGACTCCCTGCACAGCAGCATGTTTTAATATTTTTAATGTAAATAATAATCCCTTTTGCTGTTATTCCTACTAAAATGGATAACCTCACATTTGTCAACATTGTATTCTATCTGCCAGACCCTAGCCCATTCACTTAGCCTATCCAAATCCCTCTACAGACTTCCAGTATCCTCTGCACTTTTTGCTTCACCAGTCATCTTAGTGTCGTCTGCAAACTTGGACACATTGCCCTTGGCCCCCAACTCCAAATCATCGATGTAAATTGTGAACAATTGTGGGCCCAACACTCATCCCTGAGGCACACCACTGATTGCCAACCAGAGAAACACCCATTAATCCCCACTCTTTGCTTTCTATTAATTAACTAATCGTCTATCCATGCTACTACTTTCCCCTTAATGCCATGCATCTTTATCTCATAGAATCATAGAATCATAGAAGTTTACAGCATGGAAACAGGCCCTTCGGCCCAACCAGTCCATGCCGTCCAGTTTTTACCATTAAGCTAGTCCCAGTTGCCCGCACTTGGCCCATAACCCTCTATACCCATCTTACCCATGTAACTATCTAAATGCTTTTTGAAAGACACAATTGTACCCGCCTCTACTACTACCTCTGGCAGCCCATTCCAGACACTCACTACCCTCTGAGTGAAGAAATTGCCCCTCTGGGCCCTTCTGAATCTCTCCCCTCTCACCTTAAACCTATGCCCTCTAGTTTTAGACTCCCCTACCTTTGGGAAAAGATGTTGACTATCTACCTTATCTATGCCCCTCATTATTTTATAGACCTCTATAAGATCACCCCTAAGCCTCCTACGCTCCAGGGAAAAAAGTCCCAGTCTATCCAGCCTCTCCTTATAACTCAAACCATCAAGTCCCGGCAACATCCTAGTAAATCTTTTCTGCACTCTTTCTAGTTTAATAATATCCTTTCTATAATAGGGTGACCAGAACTGCACATAGTATTCCAAGTGTGGCCGTACCAATGTCTTGTACAACTTCAACAAGACGTCCCAACTCCTGTATTCAATGTTCTGACCAATGAAACCAAGCATGCCAAATGCCTTCTTCACCACCCTGTCCACGTGCGACTCCACCTTCAAGGAGCTATGAACCTGTACTCCTAGATCTCTTCGTTCTATAACTCTCCCCAACACCATACCATTAACTGAGTAGGTCCTGGCCTGATTCGATCTGCCAAAATGCATCACCTCACATTTATCTAAATTAAACTCCATCTGCCATTCGTCGGCCCACTGGCCTAATTGATCAAGATCCCGTTGCAATCCTAGATAACCTTCTTCACTATCCACTGTGCCACCAATCTTGGTGTCATCTGCAAACTTACTAACCATGCCTCCTAAATTCTCATCCAAATCATTAATATAAATCACAAATAACAGTGGACCCAGCACCGATCCCTGAGGCACACCACTGGTCACAGGCCTCCAGTTTGAAAAACAACCCTCTACAACCACCCTCTGCCTTCTGTCGTCCAGCCAATTTTGAATCCAATTGGCAACCTCACCCTGGATCCCGTGAGCTTTAACCTTCTGCAACAACCTACCATGCGGTACCTTGTCAAAGGCTTTGCTAAAGTCCATGTAGACAACGTCTACTGCACTGCCCTCATCTACCTTCTTGGTCACTCCCTCAAAAAACTCAATCAAATTTGTGAGACATGATTTTCCACGCACAAAGCAACCTTTTGTGTGTCACCTTGTCAAAGGCTTTCTGTAAATCCAGATGTACCACATTCATTGGCTCCCCTTTATCTACCGCACTGGTAATGTCCTCAAAGAATTCCACTAAATTAGTTCGGCACAATCTGCCCTTTATGAACTCATGCTACATCTGCCCAATGGAACAATTTCCATCCAGATGCCTCGCTATTTCTTCCTTGATGATAGATTCCTACATCTTCCCTACTACCGAAGTGAAGCTCACTGGCCTATAATTACCCACTTTCTGCCTACCTCCTTTTTTAAACAGTGGTGTCACATGTGCTAATTTCCAATCCACCGGGACCACCACAGAGTCTAGTGAATTTTGGTAAATTGTCACAAGTGCATTTGCCATTTCCCAAGCCATCTCTTTCAGCACTCTAGGATGCATTCCATCAGGGCCAGGACACTTGTCTACCTTTAGCCCCATTAGCTTGCCCATCACTACCTCCTCAGTGATAACAATCCTCTCAAGGTCCTCACCTGTCATAGCCTCATTTCCATCAGTCACTGGCATGTTATTTGTGTTTTTCACTGTGAAGACCGACCCAAAAAACCTGTTCAGTTCCTCAGCCATTTCCTCATCCACTATTATTAAATCTTCCTTCTCATCCTCTAAAGGACCAATATTTACCTTAGCCACTCTTTTTTGTTTTATATATTTGTAGAAACTTTTATGATCTGTTTTTATATTCTGAGCAAGTTTACTCTGATAATCTATCTTACTCTTCTTTATAGCTTTATTAGTAGCTTTCTGTTGCCCCCTAAAGATTTCCCAGTCCTCTAGTCTCCCACTAATGTTTGCCACTTTGTATGCTTTTTCCTTCAATTTGATACTCTCTCTTATTTCCTTGGATATCCACGGTCGATTTTCCCTCCTTCTACCGTTCTTCCTTTTTGTTGGTATAAACCTTTGCTGAGCACTGTGAAAGATCGCTTGGAAGGTTCTCCACTGTTCCTCAACTGTTTCACCATAAAGTCTTTGCTCCCAGTCTACCTTAGCTAGTTCTTCTCTCATCCCATTGTAATCTCCTTTGTTTAAGCACAAAACACAGAAGGTTTGATTTTACCTTCTCACCCTCCATCTGTATTTTATATTCCACCATATTGTGATCGTTCCTTCCGAGAGGATCACTAACTATGAGATCATTAATCAATCCTGTCTCATTACACAGGACCAGATCTAGGACCGCTTGTTCCCTCGTAGGTTCCATTACATACTGTTCTCGGAAACTTTTGCGGATACATTCTATAAACTCCTCCTCAAGGCTGCCTAGACCGACTTGGTTAAACCAATCGACATGGTAGATTAAAATCCCCCATGATAACTGCTGTACCATTTCTACATGCATCAGTTATTTCTTTGTTTATTGTCTGCCCCACCATAATGTTACTATTTTGTGGCCTCTCGACTACTCCTATCAGTAACTTTGTCGCCATATTTTTCCTGATTTCCACCCAAATGGATTCAACCTTATCCCCCACAGCACCGATGTCATTCAAAGAACAAAGAAATGTACAGCACAGGAACAGGCCCTTCGGCCCTCCAAGCCCGTGCCGACCATGCTGTCTGACTAAACTACAATCTTCTACACTTCCTGGGTCCGTATCCTTCTATTCCCATCCTATTCATATATTTGTCAAGATGCCCCTTAAATGTCCCTATCGTCCCTGCTTCCACTACCTCCTCCGGTAGCGAGTTCCAGGCACCCACTACCCTCTGCGTAAAAAACTTGCCTCGTACATCTACTCTAAACCTTGCCCCTCTCACCTTAAACCTATGCCCCCTAGTAATTGACCCCTCTACCCTGGGGAAAAGCCTCTGACTATCCACTCTGTCTATGCCCCTCATAATTTTGTAGACCTCTATCAGGTCGCCCCTCAACCTCCTTCGTTCCAGTGAGAACAAACCGAGTTTATTCAACCGCTCCTCATAGCTAATGCCCTCCATACCAGGCAACATTCTGGTAAATCTCTTCTGCACCCTCTCTAAAGCCTCCACATCCTTCTGGTAGTGTGGCGACCAGAATTGAACACTATACTCCAAGTGTGGCCTAACTAAGGTTCTATACAGATGCAACATGACTTGCCAATTCTTATACTCAATGCCCCGGCCAATGAAGGCAAGCATGCCGTATGCCTTCTTGACTACCTTCTCCACCTGTGGACCTGTACTCCTAGATCTCTTTGACTTTCAATACTCTTGAGGGTTCTACCATTCACTGTATATTCCCTACCTGCATTAGACCTTCCAAAATGCATTACCTTACATTTGTCCGGATTAAACTCCATCTGCCATCTCTCCGCCCAAGTCTCCAGACAATCTAAATCCTGCTGTATCCTCCGACATTCCTCATCGCTATCCGCAATTCCACCAACCTTTGTGTCGTCTGCAAACTTACTAATCAGACCAGTTACATTTTCCTCCAAATCATTTATATATACTACAAAGAGCAAAGGTCCCAGCACTGATCCCTGTGGAACACCACTGGTCACAGCCCTCCAATTAGAAAAGCATCCCTCCATTGCTACTCTCTGCCTTCTATGGCCCAGCCAGTTCTGTATCCACCTTGCCAGCTCATCCCTGTTCCCGTGTGACTTCACCTTTTGTAATAGTCTACCATGAGGGACCTTGTCAAAGGCCTTACTGAAGTCCATATAGACAACATCTACTGCCCTACCTGCATCAATCATCTTAGTGACCTCCTCGAAAAACTCTATCAAGTTAGTGAGACACGACCTCCCCTTCACAAAACCGTGCTGCCTCTCACTAATACGTCCATTTGCTTCCAAATGGGAGTAGATCCTGTCTCGAAGAATTCTCTCCAGTAATTTCCCTACCACTGAAGTAAGGCTCACCGGCCTGTAGTTCCCGGGATTATCCTTGCTACCCTTCTTAAACAGAGGAACAACATTGGCTATTCTCCAGTCCTCCGGGACATCCCCTGAAGACAGCAAGGATCCAAAGATTCTGTCAAGGCCTCAGCAATTTCCTCTCCAGCCTCCTTCAGTATTCTGGGGTAGATCCCATCAGGCCCTGGGGACTTATCTACCTTAATATTTTTTAAGACACCCAACACCTCCTCTTTTTGGATCACAATGTGACCCAGGCTATCTACACCCCCTTCTCCAGACTCAACATCTACCAATTCCTTCTCTTTGGTGAATACTGAGGCAAAGTATTCATTTAGTACCTCGCCCATTTCCTCTGGCTCCACACATAGATTCCCTTGCCTGTCCTTCAGTGGGCCAACCCTTTCCCTGGCTACCCTCTTGCTTTTTATGTACGTGTAAAAAGCCTTGGGATTTTCCTTAACCCTATTTGCCAATGACTTTTCGTGACCCCTTCTAGCCCTCCTGACTCCTTGCTTAAGTTCCTTCCTACTTTCCTTATATTCCACGCAGGCTTCGTCTGTTCCCAGCCTTTTAGCCCTGACAAATGCCTCCTTTTTCTTTTTGACGAGACCTACAATATCACTCGTCATCCAAGGTTCCCGAAAATTGCCGTATTTATCTTTCTTCCTCACAGGAACATGCCGGTCCTGTATTCCTTTCAACTGCCACTTGAAAGCCTCCCACATATCAGATGTTGATTTGCCCTCAAACATCCGCCCCCAATCTATGTTCTTCAGTTCCTGCCTAATATTGTTATAATTAGCCTTCCCCCAATTTAGCACATTCATCCTCGGACCACTCTTATCCTTGTCCACCAGTACTTTAAAACTTACTGAATTGTGGTCACTGTTACCGAAATGCTCCCCTACTGAAACATCTACCACCTGGCCGGGCTCATATTGATTCAGATTCCCATTAAGACAACTTCAGATTAACATTCAGATCGATTCACATTTACATTAAGATTAATTCAGATATTTATTCCGGTAGATTCAGATTCATAGTCAGAATGCTTCGATTTGCCATTCAGCTTCATTCAGAGGCACATTCAGATTGATTCAGATGCATATTCCGATCGATTCAGAGTTCCAATGAGAACGATTCTGATTCAGTTCAGATTTATTCAGATTCGCACTCATAATAATTCAGATTCACATTCCGATTGTTACAGATTTCAATCATGATTGATTGATATTATCTTTCAGGTATGTTCAGAATCAAATAAAAATTCATCCAGAACCCCATTCAGATTGATGCAGATTCACTTACAGATAGATTGAGATTCTCATTGAGATCGATTATGATTTACATTCAGATCGATTCTGATTCAGATTCAGGTGAAATCAGATACTCATTGAGGTTGATTTCGATACTCATTCAGATTGCTTCAGATTCACGTTCAGGTTGATTCAGATTCTCAGTCAGATTGATTCAGGTTCTCAGTCAGATTGATTCAGATTCAAATACCGTTCGATTCTGATTCACATTTGGAACGATTCTGACTCACTTTCAGTTTGATTCAGATTCTTATTCAGATGATTCAGCTTCATATTTGATGAAAGCCTCGCTGAAAACGAACGACAAATTGCTCAAAATGCTTAACTCGCGGACAAAATCACTTCTGTTCCAAAATGAGTATTTGGCAAAAAGCAGTAAATTTTGATGAAATACTCTCTCAAAACGAATGGCAAATTAGTCAATATGATTAACACGTCGAGAAGATCACTTTTGTGCCAAAATGAATATTCGCAAAAAGTAGCAAATGTTGATGAAAGCCGCTCTGAAAACAAACCTCAAATTGCCCAAAATACTTAAATCGGCAAGAAAATCACTTTTCTTCTGAAATGAATATTTAGCAAAAACAGTAAATTTTGATAAAATCCGATATGAAAACTAATGGCAAATAAGTGAAAATTATTAACTCGTCGAGAAATTGACTTTTGATCCAAAAGTCAATTTTGATGAAAGCCGCTCTGAAAAAAAGGCAAATTTTTCAAAATGCTGAACTCATTGAGAAATTCACTTTTGGGCCGAAATGGCAAAAAGTAGTGAACTTTGATGAAAGCTGCTCTGAAAACAAACCTCAAATTGCTCAAAATGCTTAACTTATCGAGAAAATCACTTTTGTGTCAAAATGAATATTTGGCAAAATGCAGTAAATTTTCATGAAACCCCTCTGAAAACAAACGGCAAATTACTCAAAATGCTTCACTCGCCAAGAAAATTACTTTTGTGCCAAAATGAATATTTGGCAGAAACTGGTAGATTTTGAGGAAGGTCTCTCTGAAAACGAGCAGCAAATTGAACAATACGCTTAAATTGCCGACTAAATCATGTTGTGCCAAAATGAATATTTGGCAAAAAGTATTAAATTTCAAGAAAGCCACTCTGAAAACTAATGGCATATTTCGCAACATGCTTAACTCGTCGAGAAAATCACATTTGTGCCAAAATAGTATTTGGCAAACCGTAGTACATTATGATGAAAGCGCGCTGAAAGAAAATGCTTAATGCGTCGAGAAAATCACTTTTATGCCAAAATAAATATTCGCAATGAGTAGCAGATTTTGATCAAAGCATCTCTAAAAACAAACGGAAAATTATTGAAAACGTTTAACTTGTCGAAAAAATAACTTTTGTGCCAAAATGAATGTTTAGCAAAAAGTAGTAAATTTTGATGAAAGCAATTCACATTCACATTCATTTAGTTGCAGATTCAGATAAAATAAAATTCACATCCACATTGATTCAGATTCACATACAGTTTGATTCAGATTATCATTCAGAGGGGTTTAGATTCTCATTCATATCGATTCAGATTCACTTTCAGATTGTTTGACTTCCTCATTGAGATCGACTCAGATTCTGATCGATTCTGATTCACATTCAGGTTCAATCAGATTCACATTCAGATTGATTTCGATACTCATTCAAATTGCTTCAGGTTCACATTCATGTTGATTCAGATTCTCATTCAGATGGATTCAGATTCTTATTCAGATTGATTCAGATACTCATTTCGACTTATTAAGATTGTCAATGAGATAGATTCATATTCAAATTCATATTGGCCCAGATTCTGATTCCGCTTAATTCAGATTCAGTCAGAATTACTCAGCTTGTCAGTCAGATTGATTCAGATTCTCATTCAGAGTGATTTATATTCTCATTCAGATCGATTCAGATTCACAATCAGATTGATTCATTTCATTAGAACATAGGAACATAAGAACTAGGAGCAGGAGTAGGCCATCTGCCCCCTCGAGCCTGCTCCCCCATTCAATGAGATCATAGCTGATCTTTTGAGGACTCAGCTCCACTTTCCAGCCCGAACACCATAACCCTTAATTCCCTTATTCTTCAAAAAACTATCTATCTTCATCTTAAAAACACTTAATGAAGGAGCCTCTACTGCTTCACTGGGCAAGGAATTCCATAGAATCACAACCCTTTGGGTGAAGAAGTTCCTTCTAAACTCAGTTCTAAATCTACTTCCCCTTATTTTGAGGCTCTGCCCCCTAGTTCTGCTTTCACCCGCCAGTGGAAACAACCTGCCTTCATCTATCCTATCTATTCCCTTCATAATTATATATGTTTCTATAAGATCCCCCCTCATCCTTCTAAATTCCAACGAGTACAGTCCCAGTATACTCAACCTCTCCTCGTAATCTAACCCCTTCAGCTCTGGGATTAACCTAGTGAACCTCCTCTGCACACTCCCCAGTGCCAGTACGTCCTTTCTCAAGTAAGGAGACCAAAACTGAACACAATACTCCAGGCGTGGCCTCACTAACACCTTATACAAAACTGAACACAATACTCCAGGCGTGGCCTCACTAACACCTTATACAATTGTAGCATAACCTCCCTAGTCTTAAAATCCATTCCTCTAGCAATGAAGGACAAAGTTCCATTCGCCTTCTTAATCACCGGTTGCACCTGTAAACCAACTTTTTGCGACTCATGCACTAGCACACCCAGGTCTCTCTGCACAGCAGCATGTTTATCATTTAAATAATAATCCCTTTTGCTGTTATTCCAACCAAAGTGGATAACCTCACATTTGTCAACATTGTATTCTATCTGCCAGACCCTAGCCCATTCACTTAGCCTATCCAAATCCCTCTGCAGACTTCCAGTATCCTCTGCACTTTTTGCTTTACCACTCATCTTAGTGTCGTCTGCAAACTTGGACACATTGCCCTTGGTCCCCAACTCCAAATCATCTATGTAAATTGTGAACAATTGTGGGCCCAACACTGAGGGACACCACTGATTGCCAACCAGCGAAACACCCATTAATTCCCACTCTTTGCTTTCTATTAATTAACCAATCGTCTATCCATGCTACTACTTTCCCACTCTTTGCTTTCTATTAATTAACCAATCGTCTATCCATGCTACTACTTTCCCCTTAATGCCATGCATCTTTATCTTATGCAGCAACCTTTTGTGTGTCACCTTATCAAAGGCTTTCTGGAAATCCAGATGTACCACATCCATTGGCTCCGCTTTATCTACCGCACTGGTAATGTCCTCAAAGAATTCCACTAAATTAGTTAGGCACGACCTGCCCTTTATGAACCCATGCTGCATCTGCCCAATGGGACAATTTCCATCCAGATGCCTCGCTATTTCTTCCTTGATGATAGATTCCAGCATCTTCCCGATGACAGAAGTGGTGTCACGTGTGCTAATTTCCAATCGGCCGGGACCACCCCAGGGTCTAGTGATTTTGGTAAATTATCACTAGTGCATTTGCCATTTCCATAGCCATCTCTTTTAGCACTCTGGGATGCATTCCATCAGGGCCAGGGGACATGTCTACCTTTAGCCCCATTAGCTTGCCCATCAGTACCTCCTCAGTGATAACAATCCTCTCAAGGTCCTCACCTGTCATAGCCTCATTTTCATCAGTCACTGGCATGTTATTTGTGTCTTCCACTGTGAAGACCGACCCAAAAAACCTGTTCAGTTCCTCAGCCATTTCCTCATCCACCATTATTAAATTTCCCTTCTCATCTTCTAAAGGACCTTAGCCACTCATTTTTGTTTCATATATTTGTAGAAACTTTTACTATCTGTTTTTATATTCTGAGCAAGTTTACTCTCATAATCTGTCTTACTCTTCTCTATAGTTTTTTAGTAGCTTTCTGTTGCCCCCTAAAGATTTCCCAGTCCTCTAGACTCCCACTAATGTTTGCCACTTTCTATGCTTTTTCCTTCAATTTGATACTCTCCCTTATTTCCTTGGATATCCAAGATCGATTTTCCCTCCTTCTACCGTCCTTCCTTTTTGTTGGTATAAACCTTTGCTGAGCACTGTGAAAAATCGCTTGGAAGGTTCTCCACTGTTCCTCAACTGTTTCACCATAAAGTCTTTGCTCCCAGTCTACCTTAGCTAGTTCTTCTCTCATCCCATTGTAATCTCCTTTGTTTAAGCACAAAACACTAATATTTGATTTTACCTTCTCACCCTCCATCTGCATTTTAAATTCCACCATATTGTGATCGCTCCTTCCGAGAGGTTCCCTAACTATGAGATCATTAATCAATCCTGTCTCATTACACAGGACCAGATCTAGGACCGCTTGTTCCCTCGTAGGTTCCATTATATACTGTTCTAGGAAACTATCGTGGATACATTCTATAAACACCTCCTCAAGGCTGCCTTGACCGACCTGGTTAAACCAATCGACATGGTAGATTAAAATCCCCCACGATAACTGCTGTACCATTTCTACATGCATCAATTATTTCTTTGTTTATTGCCTGCCCCACCATAATGTTACTATTTGGTGGCCTATAGACTACTCCTATCAGTGACTTTGTCGCCTTACTATTCCTGATTTCCACCCAAATGGATTCAACCTTATCCCCCATATTACCAATGTCATTCATATTGATTCAGATTCCCATTAAGACAACTTCAGATTAACATTCAGATCGATTCACATTTGCATTAAGATTAATTCAGATATTTATTCAGGTAGATTCAGATTCATAGTCAGAATGCTTCGATTTGCCATTCAGCTTCATTCAGAGGCACATTCAGATTGATTCAGATTCACATTCTGATTGATTGAGAATCAGATTCAGTTTAATTTTGATTCACGTGCAGTTTGGTTCAGATTCTCAGTCAGATTGATTCAGATGCTCATTCAGATTGATTCAGAATCAAAATCAGGTTGATTCAGATGCACATTCCGATCGATTCAGAGTTACAATGAGAACGATTCTGATTCAGTTCAGATTTATTCAGATTCGCACACATAATAATTCAGATTCACATTCCGATTGTTACAGATTTCCATTATGATTGATTGATATTATCTTTCAGGTCTGTTCAGAATCAAATACAGATTCATTCAGAACCTCATTCAGATTGATGCAGTTTCACTTACAGATAGATTGAGATTCTCATTGAGATCGATTATGATTTACATTCAGATCGACTCTGATTCCGATTCAGGTGAAATCAGATACTCATTGAGGTTGATTTCGATACTCATTCAGATTGCTTCAGATTCACGTTCAGGTGGATTCAGATTCTCAGTCAGATTGATTCAGGTTCTCAGTCAGATTGATTCAGATTCACATACCGTTCGATTCAGATTCACATTTGGAACAATTCTGACTCACTTTCAGTTTGATTCAGATTCTTATTCAGATGATTCAGCTTCACATTTGATGAAAGCCTCACTGGAAACGAACGACAGATTGCCCAAAATACTTAACTCGCCGACAAAATCACTTTTGTTCCAAAATGAGTCTTTGGCAAAAGCAGTAAATTTTGATGAAAGACTCTCTGAAAACGAATGGCAAATTAGTCAATACGATTAACTCGTCGAGAAAATCACTTTTGTGCCAAAATGAATATTCGCAAAAAGTAGCAAATGTTGATGAAAGCCGCTCTGAAAACAAACCTCAAATTGCCCAAAATGCTTAAATGGGCGAGAAAATCACTTTTTTTCCAAAATGAATATTTGGGAAAAAACAGTAAATTTTGATGAAATCCGATATGAAAACGAATGCCAAATAAGTCAAAATTATTAACTCGTCGAGAAATTCACTTTTGTGCCAAAAGTAAATTTTGATGAAAGCCGCTCTGAAAAAAAGGTAAATTTCTCAAAATGCTGAACTCATCGAGAAATTCACTTTTGGGCCACAATGAATATTTGGCAAAAAGTAGTGAATTTTGATTAAAGCTGCTCTGAAAACAAACCTCAAATTGCTCAAAATGCTTAAAACGCCGACAAAATCACTTTTGTTCCAAAATGAGTACTTGGCAAAATGTAGTAAATGTTGATGAAAGCTTCTCGGAAAACGAATGGCAAATTACTCAAAATGCTTAACTTATCGAGAAAATCACTTTTGTGCCAAAATGAATACTTGGCAAAATGTAGTAAATTTTCATGAAACCCCTTTGAAAACAAACGGCAAATTACTCAAAATGCTTAACTCGCCGAGAAAATCACTTTTGTGCCAAAATTAATATTTGGAAAAACTGGTCAATTTTGAGGAAAGTCTCTCTAAAAACGAGCAGCACATTGAACAAAATGCTTAAATCGCCGAGTAAATCATTTTGTGCCAAAAATAATATTTGGCAAAAAGTATATTTCAAGAAAGCCACTCTGAAAATGAAACGTATATTGCTCAAAATGCTTAACTGGTCGAGAATTCCCTTTTGTGCCAAAATGAATATTCGCAAAAAAGTAGCAGATTTTGATGAAAGCTTCTCTAAAAACAAACTGTAAATTATTCAAAACTGATCGATGGCAAAAAGGAGTAAATTTTGATGAAATCCTTTCTGACAACAAACGGCTAATTACTCAAAATGCTTAACTCACCAAGAAAATCACTTTTTTCCAAAATGAATGTTTGCCAAAAAAATAAAAAATTTAGATGCAAGCTGCTCTGAAAGCAAACGGCAAATTCCTCAAAATGCTTAAATCGTCGAGAAAATCAGTTTTGAGCCGAAATGAATATTTTAGCAAAAAGTAGTAAATTTTGATGAAAACCTCTCTCAAAACAAACGGCGAATTACTCAAAATTCTGAACTCGTCGACAAAACACTTTTGTGTCAAAATGAATATTTGGCAAAACGCAGTAAAGTGTGATGTCAGACAAAATGAAAACGAACGGCGTATTACGTAAAATGCTCAATTCGTCGAGAAAATCACTTTTGTGACAAAATGAATATTTGGCAAAAAGTAGTATATTTTGATGAAAACGAACGGCAAATTATTCAAAATGCTTAACTCGTCGAAAAAATAACTTTTGTGCCAAAATGAATGTTTGGCAAAAAGTAGCAAATTTTGATGAAAGCTTCTCTGAAAACAAACGGCATATTATTCAAAATGCTCGTCGTGAAAATCAGTTATTTTGCAAAATGAATGTTTGCCAAAAAAATAGTAAATTTAGTTGCAATCCGCTCTGAAACAAAACGGCAAACTACTCAAAATGCCAGGTGGCGAATAATTTGGAGGTGAACTTGCATTTGGTGTTGTTCCCATGCAGGATAATGGGGATGAGAGAAATATCAGCTATGATTGAATGGTGGAGCAGACTTGATGTACCGAGTGGCCTAATTCTGCTCCTATGTCTATGGTCTACTGCCCTTGTCCTTCCAAGTGGTGGAGATCGCAGGTTCAAAAGGTGTCTTCGAAGGCATTTTTGTGGGTACCTGCAATGCATCTGGTTGATGGTTTTCACAGCTGCTACTGTGCATCGGTGGTGGAGGAGTGAATGTTTAAGGTACCAATCAAGCAGCTGCTTTGCCCTGGTCGGCATTGAGCTTCTTGAGTGTTATTGGACCTGCACTCATCCAGGCAAGTCGAAGGTATTCCATTTTCCACCTGACTTGTGCCTTGTAGACGGTGGACAAGCTTTGAGGAGTCAGGAGGTGAGTCATCCTCCACAGAATCCGTAGCCTTTGACCTGCTCTGATAGCCAGAGTATTAATATAGCTAGTCCAGTTCAGTTTCTGGTCAATGGTAACCCGCAGGATATTGATTGTGGGGGATTCAATGATAGTAAATGTCAAGAGGCAATGGTTAGATTGTCTCTTGTTGGAGATGTTCATTGTCTGGAAGTTGTGTGGTGAAAATGTAACTTACCACTTATCAGTCCAAGCTCAAATGTTGTCCGGGGCTTGCTGTATATGGACACAGATGGTTTCAGTACATGAGATGTCGTGAATGGTGCTGAGCATTGTGCAATCATCAATGAATATCCCCACTTCTGACCTCATGTTGGAAGGGAGGTAATTGATGAAGCGACTGAAGATGGTCGGGCCGAGGACATTACCCTGAGGAACACCTGCAGTGATGACCTGGAGCTGAGATGATTGACCTCCAACAACCACATGCATTGTGCTTTGTGCCAGGTATGACTCCAGCCAGTGGAATATTTTACCCCTGATTCCCATTGACTCCAGTTATGCTTGGGCTCCTTGAAGCTACACTCTGTCAAATGTTGTCTTAATGTCAAGGTCAATCACTCTCACCTCACCACACCTCTTCAGTCCATTTATTTTGTCCATGTACCAATACTGTAATGAGGTCCTTGAGTGGGCCTGGTGGAACCTAAACAGAGTGCCATTGATCAGGTTGTATCTGAGCAAGTGCCACTTGGTAGCACTTCCGTCATTTTCATAGAATTTACAGTGCAGAAGGAGGTCATTCAGCCCATCGAGTCTGCACCGGCTCTTGGAAAGAGCACCCTTCCTAAGATCAACACCTCCACCCTATCCCCATAACCCAGTAACCCCACCCAACACTAAGGACAATTTTGGACACTAAGGGAAAATTTATCATGGCCAATCCACCTAACTAGATAGATATTAATATAGCTAGATATATAGATAGCTCGATTTTAATATATCTATAGATAGATAGATAGATAAATAGTGATATAGATTGATGGATAGACAGATAGACAGACAGACAGATAGATAGTTAGATCGATAGATAGATGCATAGATAAATAGATAGATAGATATATAGATAGATGGCTAGATAGATAGATAGCTCGATAGTAATATAGATAGCTATATAGATAGTAATATAAATAGATAGAAGGACAGATAGATAAATAGAAAGATAGATGGATAGAAAGATAGACAGACAGATAGGTAGATAGATAGACAGATAGATAGTTAGATCGATAGATATATAGACAGATGGATAGAAAAACAGATCGATAGTAATATAGATACATATATAGATGGCGAGATAGAAATTTAGATAGCTAGATAGATAGATCGTTAGATTGACAGATATGTAGATAGTTCGAAAGATAGACAGATAGATAGATCGATAGATAGATAGATAGATAGTAATATAGAAAGATATATAGATAGATAGTTAGAAAGACAGGTATATGATAGATAGATCGAGAGATAAATAGATAGATAAATACATCGTTAGATTGATAAATCGTTAAACAGTTAGATAGATAGATATATTGATAAATTGATAAATAGATAGATAGTAATATAGACAGACCGATAGATAGATAGACAGATAGATGGACAGATAGATATACAGATAGACAGACAGACAGACAGACAGACAGACAGACAGACAGATAGATAGATAGGTAGATAGATAGATAGATAGATAGATAGATAGATAGATAGATAGATAGATAGATAAATAGATAGATAGATGAATAGATAGATAGACAAATTGATGGAACGGTGAACTGTTAGATACATAGATAGATAGATAGCGAATAGATATGTATAAGTAGATATATAGACCGTTAGATTGATAGATTGATAGATAGGTGGATAGATAGATAGATGGACGGTTAGATAGATAGATGGTTAGAAAGATAGATAGATGGTGGTTAGATCGAGAGATAGATAGATAAGTAGATCGTTAGATTGATAAATAGATAGGCAGATAGATAGATAGATAGATTGATATATATATAGATTGATAGAAAGATATATAGATTGATAGATACATTGATACATAGATAACTAGATAGATAGATATTAATATAGCTAGATAGATAGCTCGTTAGTAATATAGATAGATAGATAGTAATATAAATAGAAAGATAGATAGATGGATAGATAGATAGATAGATAGACAGATAGACAGACAGATAGATAGATAGATAGACAGATAGGTAGACAGATAGATAGACAGATAGATAGTTAGATAGATAGATAGGTAGATAGGTAGATAGATGGATAGATAGATAGATAAATAGAAATATAGATAGATATATAGATAGTAATATAGATAGATATATAGATAGATAGACAGATAGATAGACAGATAGATAGTTAGATCAATAGATAGGTAGACAGATGGATAGATAGATAGATACATAGAAATATAGATAGATATATAGATAGTAATATAGATAGATATATAGAGAGATAGGTAGATTGATAGATAGGTAGATAGATAGAGAGATTGTTAGATTGATAGCGAGGTAGATATGATAGACAGATAGATATATAGATATATAGATAGGCAGGTAGAAAGATAGATAAATAGATAGATAGATAGATGAATTGATGGCTCGGTGAATTTTTAAATTGGTAGAGAGATAGATAGCTAGATAGACTCATAGATGAGAGATAGATAGATAATGATATACATAGATATACTGATAGTTAGTTAGATAGATAGATAGATAGTTAGATAGAAAAGTTGCTAGCTAGATGGATAGATATATAGGTAGTAAGAAAGGTAGATAGATAGATGGATATATAGATACATATATAGATAGGTAGACAGACAGATATATTGTAGATAGATCGAGAGATAAATAGATAGATAAATAGATCGTTAGATTGATAAATAGATAGACAGAAAGATAGACAGATAGTAATATAGCCAGAGATATAGATGGATAGTTAGATAGATAGTTAGAAAGACAGATAGATTGTAGATAGATCGAGTGATAAATAGATAGATAAATAGATCGTTAGATTGATAAATAGATAGACAGATAGATAGATAGATAAATAGATAGACATGTAAATAGATAGATAGATAGATAAATTGATACATAGATTAATCGATAGATGGATAGATATTAATATAGCTAGATAGATAGATAGCTCGTTTGTAATATAGATAGATAGCAATATAGATAGATAGATAGATAGATAGATAGATAATCGACAGATAGACAGACAGATAGATAGATAGATATAGAGATAGATAGACAGACAGGTAGGTAGATAGATAGATAGACAGATAGATAGATAGACAGAGAGACAAATCGATAGATATATAGGTAGTAAGAAGGATAGATAGATGGATAGCTAGGCACATACATAGATAGATAGATAGGTAAGTAGATAGGCAGATAGATTGATAGATGGATAGATAGATCGTAATATAGCGAGATATATAGATAGATAGTTAAATAGATAGATAGTTAGAAAGACATATATATGGTAGATTGATCGAGTGACAAATACATAGATAAATAGATTGTTAGATTGATAAATAGATAGACAGACAGATCGATAGATAGATAAATAGATAGATAGATAGATTGATATGTAGATAAATCGATAGATAGATAGATGGATAGATATTAATACAGCTAGATAGATAGCTCGATTGTAATATAGATAGATAGCAATATGGATAGATAGATAGATATTAGACAGATAGACAGATATACAGACAGATAGATAGATAGAGAGAGAAAGATATATAGATAGTTAGATAGACAGATAGGTAGGTAGACAGATAGATAGATTGATAGATAGATACATAGATGGGTTGATAGATAGATAGGTAAATAGATATATTGATAGATAGATAGTAATATAGATAGATATATAGGTAGACAGTTAGATAGATAGAAAGTGACTGGTAAATAGATCGTTAGATTGATAGACAGATAGATCGACAGATAGATAGATAAATAGATACATAGATAGACGAATTGATGGATAGGTGAACTGTTAGATAGGTAGATATATAGATAGATAGGTAGATAGACAGATAGATAAATAGCGAGATAGATGTATGTATATATAGACAGATAGATAGATTGTTAGATACATAGATAGGTAGATATATAGATAGATAGATAGACAGACAGATAGATAGTTAGATCGACAGATAGATAGATAGATAGAGAGATAGACAGATAGATAAACAGACAGACAGACAGATAGATAGATAGATAGATAGATAGATAGATAGATATATAGATAGATAAATAGATAGATAGATAGATCGATAGATCGATAGACAAATTGATAGATAGGTGAATTTTTAGATTGAAAGAGAGATAAATAGATCGACACCTAGATAGACACATAGACAGAGAGATGGATTGATATAATATGGATAGATAGCTAGATAGTTAGTTAGCTAGATAGGTAGATAGATAGATAGAAATATATATAGATAGATAAATGGATATATAGATAGACAGATAGCAGACAGGCAGATAGATATATTTATAGATAGATAGAGAGACAGACAGGTAGATAGACAGATAGAGAGAAAGATTGATTGATAGATAGATAAACAGATCTAAAGTAATATAGATACATATATAGGTAGACAAATCGATAATAAAATGGATAGATATACAGATAGATAGTTAGATAGGTAGCTAGATAGACAGACAGTTAGATAGCTAGATAGATAGACAGGTAGGTAGACAGACAGATAGATAGTGAGGTATGTATATATATATATATATAGATAGATAGATAGATAGTTCGTTAGATTGCTAGATAGATAGACAGGCAGATAGATAGATATATTTATAGATAGATAGATAGAGACAGATAGATAGGTAGATAGATAGAAAACCAACTAGCTAGACCGAGGTAGTAAGTAGGTAGTAAGAAAGATAGATAGATTGATGGCTAGATAGATACATAGATAGATAGATAGATAGATAGATAGGTAGACAGATAGATTGATAGATAGATGGCTAGATAGATAGATAGTAATATAGCGAGATGTATAGATAGATAGTTAGATAGATAGTTAGAAAGACAGATATGTTGTAGATAGATCCAATGATAAATAGATAGATAAATAGATCGTTAGATTGATAAATAGATAGACAGTTAGGTAGATAGATAGATATATAAATAGATAGATAGATAGATAAATTGATACATAGATAAATCGATAGATAGATAGATATTAATATAGCTAGATAGATAGATAGCTCGATTGTAATATAGTACGAAGTCTTACAACACCAGGTTAAAGTCCAACAGGTTTGTTTCGATGTCACTAGCTTTCAGAGCGCTGCTCCTTCCTCAGGTGAATGCAGAGGTCTGTTCCAGAAACACATATATAGACAAATTCAAAGATGCCAAACAATGCTAGGAATGCGAGCATTAGCAGGTGATTAAATCTTTACAGCTCCAGAGATGGGTTAACCCCAGGTTAAAGAGGTGTGAATTATATCAAGCCAGGACAGTTGGTAGGATTTCGCAGGCCAGATGGTGGAGGATGAATGTAATGTGACATGAATCCCAGGTCTCGGTTGAGGCCGCACTCATGTGTGCGGAACTTGGCTATAAGTTTCTGCTCGGCGATTCTGCGTTGTCGCGGGTCCCGAAGGCCGCCTTGGAGAACGCTTACCCGGAGATCAGAGGCTGAATGCCCTTGACTGCTGAAGTGTTCCCCGACTGGAAGGGAACATTCCTGCCTGGTGATTGTTGCGCGATGTCCGTCCATTCGTTGTCGCAGCGTCTGCATGGTCTCGCCAATATACCATGCTTCGGGACATCCTTTCCTGCAGCATATGAGGTAGACAACATTGGCCGAGTCGCACGTGTATGTACCGCGTACCTGGTGGGTGGTGTTCTCACGTGTAATAGTGGTATCCATGTCGATGATCTGGCACGTCTTGCAGAGATTGCCATGGCAGGGTTGTGTGGTGTCGTGGTCACTGTTCTGAAGACTGGGTAGCTTGCTGCAAACAATGGTTCGTTTGAGGTTGCGCAGTTGTTTGAAGGCAAGTAGTGGGGGTGTGGGGATGACCTTGGCAAGATGTTCATCGTCATCAATGACGTGTTGAAGGCTGTGAAGAAGATGACGTAGTTTCTCCGCTCCGGGGAAGTACTGGACGACGAAGGGTATTCTGTCGGTTGTGTCCCATGTTTGTCTTCTGAGGAGGTCGGTCCGGTTTTTCGCTGTGGCGCGTTGGAACTGTCACTCGATGAGTCGAGTGCCATATCCCGTTCGTACGAGGGCATCTTTCAACGTCTGTAGATGTCTGTTATGCTCCTCCTCGTCTGAGCAGATCCTGTGTATACGGAGCGCTTGTCCATAGGGGATGGCTTCTTTAATGTGTTTAGGGTGGAAGCTGGAGAAGTGGAGCATCATGAGGTTATCCGTGGGTTTGCGGTAAAGCGAAGTGCTGAGGTGACCGTCCTTGATGGAGACGAGTGTGTCCAAGAATGCAACTGATTTTGGAGAGTAGATTGTAATATAGATAGATAGCAATATAGATAGATAGATAGATAGATAGATGGATAGACAGATCGATAGACAGAGAGACAGATCGATAGATATATAGGTAGTAAGAAAGATAGATAGATGGATAGATACATAGATAGATAGATAGATAGGCAGATAGGCAGATAGATTGATAGATAGATGGATAGATAGATAGATAAATAGATAGATAGATAGTAATATAGCGAGATGTATAGATAGATAGTTAAATAGATAGATAATTAGAAAGACATATATATGGTAGATAGGTGAATTTTTCGATTGATAGAGAGATAAATAGATTGATAGCTAGATAGACTCATAGACAGAGAGATTGAGCGATAATAATGTGGATAGATATACAGATAGTTAGTTAGTTAGATAGATAGATAGATACATAGATAGATAGGTAGATAGATAGATAGAGAGATACATGGATATATAGATAGCTAGACAGATAGAGAGACAGAAAGGCAGGTAGATAGATATATTTATAGATAGATAGACAGATAGATAGATAGGTAGATAGATAGACAGATTGAGGGAAAGATAGATTGATAGATAGATAAACAGATCTATTTTAATATAGTTACATATATAGATAGAGAAATCGATAATAATATGGATAGATATACAGATAGTTAGTTAGATAGGTAGCTAGATAGACAGGCAGACAGATAGATAGCTAGATAAATAGACAGGTTGGTAGATAGATAGACAGCGAGATATATATATAGATAGATAGTTCATTAGATTGATACATTGATGGATAAATAGATAGATAGATTTATAGGTAGGTAGGGAGAGTGATAGACAGATAGACAGAGAGACAGTTAGATAGATAGATAGGTAGGAAGAAAGGTAAATAGATAGATAGATACGTCGATAGATAGATATGTAGGACGAAAGGTAGACAGATAGATAGATAGATCGATAGATAGAAAGATAGATAGATAGATAGACTGACGGGCAGATTGATAGATAGATGTATAGATGGATAGATAGACAGACAGATAGATAGGTAGATATTTGTATAGATATAGAGTTAGATGAAATGAAATGAAAATCGCTTATTGTCACAAGTAGGCTTCAAATGAAGTTACTGTGAAAAGACCCTATTCACCACATTCCAGCGCCTGTTTGGGAAGGCTGTTACGGGATTTGAACTATGCTGCTGGCCTGCCTTGGTCTGCTTTCAAAGCCAGCGATTTAGCCCTGTGCTGAACAGCGATATATAGATGTTTAAACTAAAAAATATGGTCTTCCATTCATTGTTAAAACCTTGTTGACCAAATGAAATTCTCACAGACATTTGATATTACAAATTGTGACATTTATAGAGTAACAGTTCATGTCTTTGTTATTTGAACAATTGCTTTTTTTAAACTGGCATTAATTTAAACAAAAATTTCAAATAGTGTCACTTTGGCTTAGTGTCAGCACTTGCATCTCATTGAGTCAGTGGGTTGTAGGTTCCAGTCCTATATCAACACTTGGTCCTGTAAGTTAAGCTGACTGTTCAATGTTGAGCCAATGCTGCATAGAATCATGCAGCACAGTAAAGGCCCTTTGGCCCATCTGCAATGGTCAAAAACAACCACCTAACCATTGTAATCACATTTCCCAGCACTTGGCCTTGTATGCCCTAGGATCGCAAGTACATGTCTAAATACTTCTAAAAGGTATGAAGGTCTCTGCTTCTACCACCATTTCAGGCAGTGAATTCAACACTCCCACCAGCCTCTGGGTAAAAAGGTTTTTCCTCACATCTCCCTAAACCTCTTGCTCATTCCCTTAAATCTATGCCCCTGGCCATTGACCTCTTGACCAACGGCAAATGTTTGTTCCTGTCTTTGAGTGTGACCCGAAGGCAAGCTGGGTACACACTCCAAACTGCACTTTGCTCTTGTAAAGAGCCGCCTTGGTCTATTGAACCTTGCACACCTTTTGCCAGTTGTGCCCCAACGTTTGATGGGATGGCCCAAGGAGGCGATCCGAACACAATGTTCTGTGACTGCCTGCTCCAACTTCTGAATCATCATGCCTTGCGCCTCCAGTCATTGTTCCATCCTGTCCAAAGTTACACGAATGGGCTCCACTGTTGCTCTTATTAGCCTTAGTTTTATTAGCTCCAATTCTGTCACCTTTGCTCACGAGTCGCCAGGTATCTTTCTGATACCGCCACGTGGTTCAAGCTCAAGTAATGATTAATAATGCAGCACACCGCTTAGTAAAAGTTAAATCAACGATCATTTATTATATACAGCAATAAATACTTATACAATAATCCTACTTCTAGACTATTACCTACCACTAAAGGCCAATACTTAACTTTGGTGATGGCCCACCAGGTCAGGGAAACAAATGGTCTATCGAATTGGGTCTGGCCTGCGGGATTCAAAAAGGCTGGTACGAGTCGATAGTCTGGAACACCTATCTGGTAGCGATCACTGGAGTAACACTTACTTGTTTCTTCGTCGAAGGGCCTCGAAGGTTGAGAGTAGGAGAAGGGTCGATCTGAACTTGGCCCCTTATTTTTATAGTTCCTAGGGGCTTCCCCCCTCTCGGGGCGGACCTTGACCCTGGTTCCAGGTGATTGGACTTGGTCCCAATCACTGGATTCGATATGCTCCAATAATGGGGCGATTTCTTGATCGGGGGGTGGTCGTCCACCTCTCTTTGTCTCAGCCACTGCTGGCGCCGAAAAGTCTGGATCGGCTTTATGTTGCTAATGTGTAGCAATTGTTCCCGGGGATGGCTGCTTACTATGCAGATGGCTGGGTTGATGTGCTGTTAATGGTTGCAGGTATCGGTCTGGGCCGACTTCCCCAGAGCCGAATGCACTGTTTTGCCTGCAGCTGTCCGTTTGAGTCCTGTTGGCTGATTTTCCCATCAGCCTCTTTCGTTCGCCATTTTAGATCGGGGTTTGACCATTTTACTCTGGAATCAGCCATTTTAGGTGGCTACAGACCCTCCTTGTGATCCTAACGCGAAGCGTGATGGATCACATAAATTTTGTTCTTTCCATTCCCTGACTGGGGGGGGGACACCTCCTACATGGCCACTGCTCTGACCCTAGCTATGCACAAAAATGTTTTACCTAAACAATTCTAAGGGCGCTATGTCAGGCAGGCACATGCATTTACAAAATAACAAACCTCTAACTTTACCTAAATACACTATACTCACTAAACATTGCATTATCCTATCTTCCTAAAACATACAACAACAATCACAGCATTTAATATACTCTTTCCTGGCTTGGCAGTCAAGCTCAGGATCATACATTTTTTTTGTTCATGAAAAGTTTTGTACATCTTTTTATTTACAGTAATAACGCAAGTGAATGCTCTTTATTATTTTGTTATAGATCGCGGGGGTCGGGGGTCTGGTCATAACCGAATATAGGGGATCGGATCCGATATACCGGGGATCGAGCGCGGTACGCTCTCCTTCTCCAGTTGCGGAGGCGCATAGTCTGCACTATGCAGCAGAGTATCGCCAACGCTAACAGAGCTTCAATCATGTAGGACAGGGAGTACCAGGTTATGAACCTGGCACACCAGGAAGATGCAGTGTCGCTGGTGACTGGGCTCTGGGTACTGCAGGGCAGTGAAACATTAACGGCAGGGAGGTTTGAAGCAATGGGGTCTGCGTTCCTGCGCAACCAAGTGTTCACAAAAAACATGTTGAGCACGATGAAGGGAGACCTGATGGCTATCCTGGCTGTCCTCTTTCCTTTTTGTGTTCTTTGTTTTCTCCGGTCCTGGAGCCTCTGGAGTTCTGTATAAACAAGCATAGTATCTGTAACTACCTTGGTTTAATATCCGATATGTTAGTGTGTCTGTCCTTTGGGGCCAATTATACCCTTATAATTGGTCACTATGTGTGACTCCCTCATTTTTTTTTCCAAAAACAAATTTTAGGACACGGCACACTTCCCAATGACGGACCAGTGCTGATTCACCATCCAAATGTTCCAGGATGTAAATAGCATATGGCAGCGACCTAAAGGTCACCTAAACAAATAAAAACTTTTTGAAATGAAAAATGCCAAATGAGGTGCGTATGGGCCGCGACGGGTAAGATTTGGATGGAGTCCCCGGGTAGGATGGCTACCAATGCCGTATCTCCCCTACCCAAGCGTGTTTGACCAATGGGGGGGTCCCCAGGCAGGGCGGGTCTCACGCCGTTTCTCCACTGCCTGAGCAATCGACAAGAACGGGCAAAAATGTAGTCATCGTGGTGTGGTTGCTATAGCGATTCTATCCTTGAATCACAAGAGCAGCTACAATCGGGCGTCTGGTACCCGAACCAGTATCAGCTGAAGTGTCTGCAGACAAGCTAGTTCCACTGAACAAGTGTCTGGTCTGCTGACCAGGTATCTGCAGATAAGTTGGTACCGCTGAACAAGCGGCTGGAAAAAAAAATTCTCCTGTCGGACGAACAACACAAAACAAAGTACAAACAACATAAAACATCCTGCAGGTTCCATCAGGAACGACAACACTTCTCCCAAGCTTTTCCTTTTAACATCATGTGGACACCTTAGTTCTCTGTTACGAACAGGGTCGCAAAGGGGTTGGCAGTTTGGGAGTCAGACTCGAGGTCGTCCCCTTCTCCCGGGTGCCAAACTCTGGAGTGAATTAGGGCTGAAAGGGCTGTGTGGTGTGAGTTGGGGTTGCTTTCATTGTTGCGGACGAGTCTGTAGGAGTTGTCGTGGTGCCAATGAGTTGTGTCGAGTTGTGTGGGGACAAAGTCGGGGTCGTCCGTGTGGTTCGGTGGTCGGTGGTGGGATTTGTTTAGAAAAGTGATCATGAAGGGATCACTGGAGTCGAAATCAGAGTCGCTGGGTGTGGGTCCGGTTGTATGGGGATAGTAGGAAGGCGTTCTGTGGCTATCGTCCGAGTCACAATCGCTGTCTCTGCTGCTGCAGTCTCTGGGCGTTCCGGGGCGGAGTGTAGATTTTGATGGTGTAGTCGAGGGCGAGTCCGTGTCTGGGCTGGACGTGGTGGGGGTTGGTCTGGTTACGTTGGCTGTGGGCGGGGTGTGGTCTGCTGCGTCAAGCATGACGTGGTGGGCGTGGTTTGACTGTGTTCCATAAGCCTTTAACTGGTTTATATGAAACCACGCAGTCTTACCATTTGGGTATTTTATTTTGTATACCGATGGGCTTACTTTATCCGTAATGGAGTACGGACCCAAGTATTTTGGAGACAGGAATGTGCTGGGGTTATATACAGACAACATCACTTGCTGTCCTATATCATACTCCGTTGCATGCACTGCCTTATCAAAACAGGCCTTGCTCTGTTTCTTTTTGGTGCCCAATTTAACTGCGGCTGCTAACTGAGCCGTTTTTACATTAGCAACTAATTGCTCCACGGCTTTCTCGTGGGTGAGGGCCGTAACTTCAGGGCTGGTCAGGTCTAAACCTAACAAGTATTCTGTCCCTTTCATGGGGCGTCCGGTCATAAGAGTGTGTGGGGTGTAACCTGTGGAGGTGGAAACAGTGTTACGCAAAAACATCAGCGCAAAAGGGAGGACTGAGTCCCAAGTGGTGCTGTTCTGCTGGACCATTTTTCGGAGGGTGGTTTTTAGGGTCCGATTCATGCGCTCCACTATACCACTCGACTGTGGGTGGTACGCAATGTGGAATCTTTGGGTAATGCCAAATATTGTGTGGACGTTCTGCATGACCTGTCCCGTAAAGTGAGACCTTGGTCTGATTCAATACTGTGGGGCAGTCCCCATCTTGTAAAGATGTTGTGGGTTAGGATCGTGGCTGTGGCTTTCGCGGTGTTGGTGCGGGCTGGAAATGCTTCCACCCACTTTGTAAAAGTGTCTATGACCACCAGATCATATTTATAGCCATTCCTGCAAGGGAGCAATGGGCCTATAAAATCAATCAGGAGGTTAGTCCAGGGGCCGTTAACGGGTCAGGTGTGGCTGAGTTGGGCCTTTTTGGCATATCTATTGGGGTTGTTCTGCACGCAGATAAGGCAATTCTCAATGTAATGGCTTACATCTTCCTTGAGATTTGGCTACCAACAAAGCTGTTTGAGGTGGGCTGCGGTGGGATCGATTCCCTGGTTTCCATGACCATCTTGGAATAAGCAAATTAATTGGTTCCTATCCTGCTCAGGAACTACATAAAGGGTGTCCTTTAACACCACACCGTCATGTGTGGTCAGTGTATTTCTGAACCTCTCGTAGGAGGCTGGAAACTTCCCTTTCACAATCTCAGTGAGAGCGCTATCCTGCTTCTGGGCCTCTACTAGATCCTCGATCCTAGTCTGCGTGACCTGAATTGCACTCACTGGCGCGCTTTCGGTGGGTTTCCAAAAGTACCCATGCCTGGATCCTGCCTTAGCCAGTGCGTCGGCTTTTACATTTCCGGGGGGGAGGAACGATGGTGGCTGCGGACTTTTATAATGCCAAAAGTCCTGTCCTGGGCTTTTTGTAAAATATGGCGGAGTAATGGGGCAGAGGGGAGGGGTTTCCCATCCGCGGAAACAAATCCTCTTGTTTCCCACAGGGGCAGAAATTCTGTAAGGCTGTTGCAGACATAGAGGCTGTCTGAGTATATGTCTGCTGGGCTGGGGAAGGAATCTGGGTGGTCTACTATGTACGTGATGGCCGCAAGCTCTGCTGCCTGTGCGCCTAAGTGTCCGGGGAGTTTTAATGCTATCTCCTCGAGTGCACGTCCCTGTGCGTCCTCAACATAAACCTCACAACCTGTTATGCGTTGCCCATCTAAGACTGTGGACGATCCATCCACATAAATCTTAATGGGGTCACACGTGTCCGGGTGAGGGGGGCTCTGAGATGGATTTCCTATTTTTCTGGGGGGTGTTTTTGCTATAAAGGGGCCTGTGTTGTGGTGTGGAGAGATGATTTCACACTCATGGGGGTTCCGGGGTACTGTAAATTGTCCGCTAAGTATGTGTGTGTCTTGGTCCGCTTTACTGTGATGTCCCGTCCCTGCAAGAGAAGGGTCCATTTAGCTGCACGTATTTGGCTGACGGTACCGTCCTTAAGTCGTCCGTCCAGTAAAAGTTGGGTGGGGGTGTGCTCGGTCAAAATGGTGATGGGGTTCAGTCCGGTAATGCATGAAAAGTACTGGACTGCCCAGAAAACTGCGAGCAGGTGCCTCTCACAGGCTGAAAATCCCTGCTCCACAGCATCTAAAATTCGGGAGGCATAAGCCACGGGTCTTAACTGGTCGTGCCGTTCCTGCAGGAGCACGGCTGAAAGGGTGCGGTCTGTGGTCGCTACCTCTATTGAGTAAGGGGAAAGCGGGTCTGGAACTTGTAGTGCGGGGGCGGCTATGAGCGCTTGTTTTAATGATTCCACAGCATCCGTATGCTGCGGAAGCCACTCCCAGGGGGCTCCTTTCTTTAGGAGGTCTGAGAGGGGCGCTGCCTTGCTGGCGAAACCATCGATGTGGTTTCGGCAGTAGCCAACCAGTCCTAAAAACGACTGGAGGGCTGAAACGTTCAGGGGAAGGGGCAATTTAGCGATCGAGTCAATTCTTTTGTGCTCAATCTCGCGTTTGCCGTGTGTGATAATTGTACCCAAATATACCACTTTTTCTTTCAAAATCTGGGCCTTTTTGGGGTTTACTTTACAGCCAATGGAATGTAACAATTCCAGGAGTTCGGATAGAAGCTCAATGTGCTCTTCCTTTGTGTCTGTCTGCAGTAGTAGATCATCTACATACTGTACCAGACATTCGGGGCGAGAAAATTTTGCTAGTCCATTTGCCAGCTGTCGGTGGAAAATGGAGGGGGAGTTGTGGAAGCCTTGTGGCAGGCATGTCCACGTGTACTGCTGCGCTTTAAAAGTGAAGGCAAATTTATACTGGCACGCCTTTGCCAATGGAATGGACCAGAATCCATTACTGACGTCCAAAACCGTGAAAAATCGGGAATTGAGTCCCTGTTTGAGCATGGTCTCGGGACTTGTTGCTACGGTGGGGGCTGCTGTGGGGGTGACTTTATTGAGTTCCCGATAATCAATGGTCAAGCGCCATGATCCGTCGGGCTTTCTTACTGGCCAAATCGGGGCATTATTAGTAGAGGCTACCGGTCTTAGTACGCCCTGCTCTAATAAGCTCTCTATAACTTTTAGGATTTCTCCCTCTGCTTCTAGGGGCAATCCGTACTGTTTTGGGGGTCTAGGGTCCGGTCCTGTTACTTGTACGGAGCCAGTCATCCGTCCACAGTCGTGCTTGTGGGTCGCGAATGCTGCCCTGTTCTTTTGCAGGACTGCCCTAACCTGCCGGTCCGTGCTGAGTGTGGTGGGGTTGAACCAAAACTCGCCCACTGCGCTAATTTTGTTCATAAGTCCCCTATGTTGAGCGTTGCGGGGGCTCTAGCGGATTTCGCCATCTTCCAGACACACTGGTTGACTGGATCTAAGGATAGGTGGTGGGAATTCATAAAGTCGATTCCCAGAATGTGTGGGGCAGGTCTACTAAAACTACGGGGTGTTTTGTGGTTATGTTTCCTATTTGAATGACACTGTGATGTGTCCCTGCTGTGAGTGGCCTGTAAAGCCGCTGAGGGTGATGGTGGCTGTAGTGGGCCACGTGTCCTGAGAAAGGGTGGAGGAATTGGTGGTGGTGCGGGATCCTCCTGTGTCCCAAAGAAACTCGATAGGCTGTCCCCGAATTTTCGCTGCAACTACGGGTCGTCCTGACCTATCCCAAAGGGTATCGCAGACCCAACTGTCAGTTCCGGTCAAGTCCATCTGATCCGAACGGGCGCTAATGCTATGGATGGGCTCTGCCTTTTTCTTACTCAGAGTGCCTGATTGTTGGGCTTTCTGTGGCTTTTTAGGGCCATTGCACTCTTTTGCAAAATGTCCCAACTGTCCGCAGTTGTAACATTCTTGTGATTTTGTTGGGGGGCTGTTCTTTCCCTCATTTACCCAGGTGGGGTTGTGAGGTGTGGCTTTTACTACCTGCATGTCTGCGGCGGCTTGCTTTTCCTCTGTGGTTTTAGCGGCGGGTCTATTGTGAACAGACTGCTCCCAAACGCGGGACAATCTTTTAACCACCCACTTCTCGTTTTGAGCCTCCTCCGAGGGATCATAACTACTACAGGCATTCTGTCCTGTCTCTGTGGCATGGGAGATAAGGGTGCGGGTCCATTTGGCCATATTGTCTGGGGACAAATGGGCACGGTCTACGTCTCCAAAAACGGCTTTGAAGTGAATCCACAGGCGTCCTGCGAACACTGTGGGGTGCTCAGACTTCTTCTGCCTACACTTATTTAGGCCATCTATGGGGTCACCCCGGTTATACACGATCGCATCCAGGATCGCGGTATGCATTTCTGCAAGGGTGCCTCCTCCTACGTTCTGTGGGTCGGGAAGGGCTGCTGCTACCGATGGATCCAAACTTAGAACCATGAGCTTTACATGCTCTCTCTCATCCAGGACGTACATGTGCACCTGGCGTCTAACTGTGGCAAAGAACTGGTGGGGGTCTGAGCTGGGGAGGAATGGTGTGATCTTCTCGCACGCGTCCCGTAATTGGGTCACTGTTAAGGGGGTGGAACATAGATATGCCGCATCGACCGGTGTGGCTGTGCGGAGTGTGGTTACAGGGTTCATTGGAGCCTGAACTACCTGCTGTGTGGGGGGTGGGGGTGCTTTTCTCCTTTGGGGTTTTCCCTGCGCACATGTTCCCTGAACATATCTCTGCGCTGTTTCCTGTAATTCTTCCCAATCAGGGCCGTCTTCCTGGTCTAATTTTCCCCCAAAGGTTTCTTGAAATCCCTTTTGGACAGAAAGCAGTGACTGCAGGTCTGCAATTTGCTTCCGGCACTTTGCATGGTCTATGGTGCTCTGCCTTTGTTCTGTGGTTGCAGCATGGAGCGCTCTCAAGGCTGCCTTGAGATCACTACATTGCTTCTGTAGCGTCTCCACCTGCTTCTCTGTATGTTTCTTTACCAGGACTGCACGCTGCGTGTCCTGATAAGCCTTTTCGTACTGGGACTGGAAACTACTCACATGCGCCAAACAAGACTGGTGACTCCATTTGGCGTCAGCCACCTCTTCGTCCTTTGCTGCTAATTTCCGCCTTAATTCCAGATTCTCTTTCTCCACCTCGCATACATCGACTTTACTCATACGATGTATGCCCTCTACTTCTTTGCGGAGCGTCCTGACGACCTCCTCTGTGCCTCACAATTGTGCCAGACAGGACACAATTGCCATCGGCTTGCGGGCTTTTGCTAAGTTCTTTTTATGGATCTCACTTATGTTCTCCCACCAAGTATGCCCTATGCTTCCGGGACCTGAGTCGTCATTATTACAGAAATCATTCCACATGGGCCATCCTTTGCCATTGAGGTATTTCCGAATTTCCTCTTCCCAAGTGGGGCACTGTCCCACTCTACTGCTGCTGGTCGCTGCGACCGCATATTCCTCAGGGTTCATGAGGTGTTGCATTGCCTGCATGGCCATCTCTCCTATCCGCTTGCTTCGGTTAAATTTGGAACAGGGGGCTAAGGTGGTGTCGTAGATGCGGGTACAGCTTGCGCTAATTTCCGAAAATACAGACTTCCGACAGTTTTGACGCAACAAAAATCTATCAGTTTTACCTTATAGCCCTGTTAGTTTTGCATGCATACACACACTTCGGAATTATTAATCAGAACCGCTTGAACACTTGTGGGTTTTTTTTGTTTCCAATTGGATTCTAATTCAAAATTTCTTGGGTTCTCCCGGAGTGGTTTTCCACTTCTAGATCGGGTCCCGTCAGGATGTCGCCAAAATGTTGCTCTTATTAGCCTTAGTTTTATTAGCTCTAATTCTGTCACCTTTGCTCACGAGTCGCCAGGTATCTTTCTCATACCGCCACGTGGTTCAAGCTCAAGTAATGATTAATAATGCAGCACACCGCTTAGTAAAAGTTAAATCAACGATCATTTATTATATACAGCAATAAATACTTATACAATAATCCTACTTCTAGACTATTACCTACCACTAAAGGCCAATACTTAACTTTGGTGATGGCCCACCAGGTCAGGGAAACAAATGGTCTATCGAATTGGGTCTGGCCTGTGGGATTCAAAAAGGTGGTACGAGTCGATCGTCTGGAGCACCTATCTGGTAGCGATCGCTGGAGTAACACTTACTTGTTTCTTCATCGAAGGGTCTCGAAGGTTGCGAGTAGGAGAAGAAGGGTCGATCTGAACTTGGCCCCTTATTTTTATAGTTCCTAGGGGCTTCCCGCCTCTCGGGGCGGACCTTGACCCTGGTTCCAGGTGATTGGACTTGGTCCCAATCACTGGGTTCGATATGCTCCAATAATGGGGCGATTTCTTGATCGGGGGGTGGTCGTCCACCTTTCTTTGTCTCAGCCACTCAGCTGGCGCCGAAAAGTCTGGATCGGCTTTATGTTGCTAATGTGTAGCAATTGTTCCCGGGGATGGCTGCTTACTATGCAGATGGCTGGGTTGATGGCTGTTAATGGTTGCAGGTATCGGTCTGGGCTGACTTCCCCAGAGCCGAATACACTGTTTTGCCTGCAGCTGTCCGTTTGAGTCCTGTTGGCTGATTTTCCCATCAGCCTCTTTCGTTCGCCATTTTAGATCGGGGTTTGACCATTTTACTCGGGAATCAGCCATTTTAGGTGGCTACACCACCGTCACCTCAATCACATTCACCAGGTCATAAGAAACTGTTTGTCTCTGCTTCTCAAACTCCTCTAGCAGGAATTCCACCAGCCTCTCAGTCATTTGTACTTCAAAACATGACGTTGCCTACTGTCTGGATTGGATTAGGTGATTCTTAAATGCATATTTTCGGTGACCCGATTTCAAATCAAAGAATCATAGGATTACTGTACTCAAAAATATGAAATAGAGGAACAGAAAGACTAACTTGCCTATCAGTCAGGCCTCTAACTTATGACAGATATTCCATCATTATAAGACACTCTTGTTTTTATTGCTTCAAGGGATGTGGGCATCGCTGGCTAAGCCACATTTGTATTGCCCAGCCCTTAAGAATTGTCCTAAAGACGTTGGTGGTGAGTTGCCTTCTTGAACCAGCAATAGTGCTATTAAGGAGGCAGTTCCAGGATGTTGACCCTGTCACAGTGAAGGAATATTTCCAAGCCAGGATGGCGAATAATTTGGAGGTGAACTTGCATTTGGTGTTGTTCCCATGCAGGATAATGGGGATGAGAGAAATATCAGCTATGATTGAATGGTGGAGCAGACTTGATGTACCGAGTGGCCTAATTCTGCTCCTATGTCTTATGGTCTACTGCCCTTGTCCTTCCAAGTGGTGGAGATCGCAGGTTCAGAAGGTGTCTTCGAAGGCATTTTTGTGGGTACCTGCAATGCATCTGGTTGATGGTTTTCACAGCTGCTACGGTGGTGGAGGAGTGAATGTTTAAGGTACCAATCAAGCAGCTGCTTTGTCCTGGTCGGCATTGAGCTTCTTGAGTGTTATTGGACCTGCACTCATCCAGGCAAGTCGAGGGTATTCCATTTTCTGCCTGACTTGTGCCTTGTAGACGGTGGACAAGCTTTGAGGAGTCAGGAGGTGAGTCATCCTCCACAGAATCCATAGCCTTTGACCTGCTCTAATAGCCAGAGTATTAATATAGCTAGTCCAGTTCAGTTTCTGGTCAATGGTAACCCGCAGGATATTGATTGTGGGGGATTCAATGATAGTAAATGTCAAGAGGCAATGGTTAGATTGTCTTTTGTTGGAGATATTCATTGTCTGGAAGGTGTGTGGTGAAAATGTAACTTACCACTTATCAGTCCAAGCTCAAATGTTGTCCGGGGCTTGCTGTATATGGACACAGATGGTTTCAGTACATGAGATGTCGTGAATGGTGCTGGGCATTGTGCAATCATCAATGAATATCCCCACTTCTGACCTCATGTTGGAAGGGAGGTCATTGATGAAGCGACTGAAGATGGTCGGGCCGAGGACATTACCCTGAGGAACACCTGCAGTGATGATCTGGAGCTGAGATGATTGACCTCCAACAACCACATGCATTGTGCTTTATGCCAGGTATGACTCCAGCCAGTGGAATATTTTACCCCTGATTCCCATTGACTCCAGTTATGCTCGGGCTCCTTGAAGCTACACTCTGTCAAATGTTGTCTTAATGTCAAGGGCAATCACTCTCACCTCATCACACCTCTTCAGTCCATTTATTTTGTCCATGTACCAATACCATAATGAGGTCCTTGAGTGGGTCTGGTGGAACCTAAACAGAGTGCCATTGATCAGGTTGTATCTGAGCAAGTGCCACTTGGTAGCACTTCCGTCATTTTCATAGAATTTACAGTGCAGAAGGAGGTCATTCAGCCCATTGAGTCTGCACCGGCTCTTGGAAAGAGCACCCTTCCTAAGATCAACACCTCCACCCTATCCCCATAACCCAGTAACCCCACTCAACACTCAGGGCAATTTTGGACACTAAGGGCAATTTATCATGGCCAATCCACCTAACCTGCACATCTTTGGACTGTGGGAGGAAACCGGAGCACCCAGAGGAAACCCACGCACACACGGGGAGGATGTGCAGACTCCGCACAGTCAGTGACCCAAGCCGGAATCGAGCCTGGGACCCTGGAGTTATGAAGCAATTGTGCTACCTACAATGCTACAGTGCTGCCCCTGCTTTTGTGGATGATTGAGAGTTGATTGATGTGGTAGTAATTGATCAGGTTAGATGTGTCCTACTTTTTGTGTGCAGGACATAGTTGAGTACATTTCCACATTGTCGGGGAGATGGCAGTGTTGTAGCTATATTGGAATAGCTTGACGAGGAGAACTGCTAGTTTGACCCACAAGTCTGCAGTGGTACTATTGCTGGAATGTTGTCCGGGTCCATAGTTTTTGCAGTGTTTCCTTGCCCATGTTTGACCTGATGCCATGTGACTTCAAGAAGTCCAGAATCAATGTTGAGCACCCCCACTACAACCCCCTCCCGACTGTATACCATTGGTGCTGCCATCAGGATATTTTTTTCCTTAATCTTTTTTCAGTATTGTTACATGAAAATACTATGCATATTGTCTTGGCTAGTTTAACATGCGTGTCACCAAGTTCTTTGTAAATTAAATGCCTTTTGTCAATGTGTGGCACATTCCTGAGCACATTCCAATTTTTATTAATTTGTTTGCACTTTACTGCTGTCTTCAGCCTCCACCCATTATCAATCTACCTTCGAGCTGTTCCAAATCCATTCATTATTACGTTTTGTCACAGGTCACATGTGAAAGTGTGACATATGCAAAGTGTATGACAAACTTTCCCGTGAAATGTCATGTTCATACAAAAGGAACAAATTATTAATTGAATGGCATGACTGAACAGGTTAGAGACCTATAACTAAGAAAAAAATTAGAAAAGACAACCAAAAAAGAACTAGCAAATAAATAACTAGTAAACAGGGGATCAACATCAACTTGTATTTATACAGTGTTTAATGTAATACATTGCTTTGAGGTTTTTCACAAGTGTCAAATAATATTTGATAAAAAGGCATTTTGGCATGGTTGAGAAATCTGATTGGATGGATTCAAAGACGGAGTTGTGGGAATCATAGACATGGATTTAGCAGCTGAAAGCACATTTCAGATCATTGTGGCTGTTGGAGTTCAATCTTCTCAGTACCAGGACATCACTGCAGGAGTTCCTCAGGGTGGTGCCTCAGGCCCAACCATCTTTAGCTGCTTCATCAATAACCTTCCTTCCATCATAAGGTCAGAAGTGGGGATGTTCTCTGATGACTGCACAATATTCAGCACCATTAGCAACTCCTCAGATAGTGAAGAAGTCCATGTCCAATTGCAGCAAGACCTGGACAATATCCAGGCTTGGGCTGACAAGTGGCAAATAACATTGATGCTACACAAGTGCTAGGCAATGACCATCCCAAAAAAAAGAGAATCTAATCATCTCCCTTTGGCATTCAATGTATACATGCATACATTCAATGTGTACATGAAATGTATTCAATCTACCACTGTAAACATCCTGGGGGTTACCATTGATCAGAAACTGACTAGACTAGCCATATAAATACTGTGGTTACAAAGAGCAAGTCAGAGGTTGGGAGTTCTGCAGTAAGTAGTTTACTTGCTTTCACCCCAAAGCCTGCCCACAATTTACAACATGCAAGTAAGCAATGTGTCGGAATACTCCCCACTTGCCTGGATAAGTGCAACTCCAGCAACAATCAAGAAGTTTGACACCATCCAGGCCAAAGCAGCCCGCTTGATTAGCAACCCATCCACTACCTGAAACATTTACTCCCTCCACCACCAATGGACAGTGGGAGCAGTGTGGCCCATCTGCAAGAGGCACTGGAGCAACTCACCAAGAATCGTTCGACAGTACATCTCAAACGCATGGCCTCTACCACCTAAAAGGACAAAGGACATGGGAACACCACCACTTGCAAGTTTCCCTCCAAGCCACTCAACATCCTGACTTGGAAATATAGCGCTGTTCCTTCACATTCAAAGTGTCAAAATCTCAGAACTCACTCACTAACAGCCCTGTGGGTGTAGCTATACCTCATGGACTGCTGCAGTTAAAGAAAGTCAGCTCACCACCACCTTCTCAAGGACAATTAGGGATGAGAAACAAATACAGGGCTAGACCACACCCTGTGAAAGAATAAAGTAAAGAGAGATATTGGAGACACTGGAAAAAGATGCAAGTTCTGAGCAAGAAAAGGGAAGAACATGAGAGGAAGTTTGGCTCACTGGGCTAAAAAAGAGAGAGGTAGCAGATACAGCTAATCAATAGGGGGAGCAAATGAAATTACTCAGAACATTTTGTAAATATTTTCAGCCACTATCTTGTTTCACAGTAATCTGGAATCAAATAACTAAAAGTAAGATTTGTAGCAATAACATACATCCAGAAATGGAAGTAATTCACAGAAAACATTTTAACCGACCCACAAAATTGACCATGTCCTCATTCAAGTCTTTCCAATAAGTTTTTATCCTGGAGGCCTACCCATCTCTGTTAAGCCTGGGGCTTGAGTTGTGCTCTTTCCCCAGAGCTTACTTTGTTTAGCTGGGCCTTCACTCCGAATAGCTATTGAGTGTTTGAGCATCTTTGATAAACACATTTTGGAAATGTTGCTTTATTAAATGTTGAAATGCTTTGTATTGTGTTACAAAAAGGTAGAATTCAAAAATAAATAAATAATTTCCATTTTATAAGCATATTCTTCAGCCTGAGGACACCCAAAATTCTTCATAACCAATTAATTATTATACAATCACCAGGCAGGAATGTTCCCTTCCAGTCGGGGAACACTTCAGCAGTCAAGGGCATTCAGCCTCTGATCTCCGAGTAAGCGTTCTCCAAGGCGGCCTTCAGAACGTGCAACAACGCAGAATCGCCGAGCAGAAGCTTACAGCCAAGTTCCGCACACATCAGTGCGGCCTTAACCGGGACCTGGGATTCATGTCGCATTACATTCATCCCCCACCACCTGGCCTGCAAAATCCTCCCAACTGTCCTGGCTTGACACAATTCACACCTCTTTAACCTGGGGTTGCCCCATCTCTGGATCTGTAAACATTTAATCACCTGCTAATGCTCGCATTCCAAGCATTGTCTGGCATCTTTGAACCTGTCTATATATATGTTTCTGGAACATACCTCTTCATTCACCTGAGGAAGGAGCAGCGCTCCGAAAGCTAGTGACATCGAAACAAACTTGTTGGACTTTAACCTGGTGTTGTAAAACCTCTTACTGAATTAATTATTTGTAATGTGTAGTCACTCTTATTTTGTAAAGCAAATACATTTCTTCTGTTGCCATGTATTTGGGAGTCACTAACTCCGAAACATCCAAAGCTTTCAAATATCTTCAATTCCCTGCTACATTTCAACATTATAGCACTTCGAAAATAGATAATTGAAGACAGAAAAATACATTCACAATTGGAATGGTTTGTAATTGGATTTGAGTCCAACCTCGGCTCATATCCATCTTGCTTCATCTTCTAACAGCTACAACATACAGCCTGCCTCTGATTTTTTTCTCAAGTCCTGCCTGGAGAATAAGTTACCAGAATGTTGCCTCGTATGGAGGGAAGGCTGAGGGACTTCAGGCTGTTTTCGTTAGAGAGAAGGTTAAGAGGTGACTTAATTGAGGCATATAAGATGATCAGAGGATTAGATAGGGTGGACAGTGAGAGCCTTTTTCCTCGGATGGTGATGTCTAGCACAAGAGGACATAGCTTTAAATTGAGGGGAGGTAGATGTCAGAGGTAGGTTCTTTACTCAGATAGTAAGGGCGTGGAATGCCCTGCCTGCAACAGTAGTGGACTTGCCAACACTAAGGGCATTCAAATGGTCATTGGATAGACATATGGATGATAAGGGAATAGTGTAGATGGGCTTTAGAGGGGTTTCACAGGTTGGCGCAACATCGAGGGCCGAAGGGCCTGTACTGCGCTGCAATGTTCTATGAAGGCAATCAGTTAAAATGTATTGTCAGCCAACCTCTGGAGCAAAGGGATTGAGAGATTTACTGAGAAAGTAGGTGGGCAAATGGAGTTTAATCCAGACAAATGTGAGGTAATGCATTTTAAAAGTCTAACATAGAGGGGTAATATACCGTTAATGGCAAAACGCTTGGGAAAGTCAGGAAGATCTCGGTGTGCAAGTCCACAGATCTTTGAAAGTGGCAACAGAAGTGGACAAGGTACTCAAGAAAGCAGATGGAATGGACGGGGCACGAGTATAAAAACTGGCAAGTCATGCTGTAGTTGTACAGAACCTTGGTCAGGCCGGACTTGGAATATTGTGCACAATTCTGGTCGCCATACTACCAGAAGGATGTGGAGGCTTTGGAGAGCACCAGAGGAGAATTATCAGGATGTTGCCTGGTCTGGAGGGGCTTAGCTATGCAGAGACGCTGAATAGACTCGGACTGCTTTCATTTGAATGACAGAAGTTGAAGGGTGACATGATAAAGGTCTACAAGATTATAAGGGGCATGGATAGAGTGAATGGGGCAGGCACGCTTTCCCAGGGTGGAGGGGTCAGTCACCATACATAGGGGGCATAGGTTTAAGGTCCCTGGGGCAAAGCTTAGAGGAGATGTGTGAGGCAGGTTTTTTACACAGAAGGTGGCAAGTGCCTGGAACGCATTGCCTGGGGAGGTTGTGGAAGGAGATACATTAACGGCGTTCAAAAGGCATCTCAACAAATACATGGATAGGATGTGTATAGAGGGTTATGACTCAAGGTTTTGGCCAAAATTGGTATGACTGGCACAGGCTTGGAGGGCCGAAGGGTCTGTGCTGTATTGTTCTTTGTCTTTCTTCTTTGTTCAGAGGAAACCTGGGAGAAAGGGCAGCCTCCACACAGACAGTCACCTAAGGTGAGAATTGAACCCGGGTTCCTGGTGCTGTGAGGCCTCGGACTCCAGGTCACTGTGCAGTCCCACAAGTCGGAACTCAATATAACAAAGGTCGTGGTTATGAAACCCCAAGGACCATGGGGTCTCTTCGAGTGCATTCACATCCCTCCATCATCCTCATCTCCTTAGACGAGCATAATCTATTATGTCACCTGAACAAACTTTGTCAAACTCTGCAATTCTTTTCAATATTAAATAATTTAAAGGTCAAAATTAAATGTCGACCTGTACCTATGGAAGGGCGGGGAAAGTAAATAACTCATTCCACAGTAAAAATGTATTGCCAATCACCACCTTAAACTTTGCACTAAATTGAATTAAATGTCTGCCAATGTCATCCTGCTACTCGGAGTCCATTCAGAAAAATCCGACCTCTATTCCTGATTAATAACGCAGCATTGTTGCAGCCTGTCCATTTCTCATGGGAAAATGAAGATGCGTGTTGCAATCCGCATTGCTACAGCAACCCTGTCTAAATCTAAAGTTCAGAATCCCCAAACTGGAATAAGACTTTTGGTTTGTGTCAGTGAGCTTTACGTTTTACGTCAGCGCGTGCTTCTGCCCATTGGCGTTGTTCTGAGAGAGGATAGCAGCGGGAGCCAGAGGTTTGAAGACGGCACCTGAATCAAACAGGGGAGAGGGTGGTTCGGAGCTTCACTCAGGCCGCTCCCTGAACACCATCTTCGATGGTCGGCTTGTTCAAGGCGGAGAAAGAAGAGGAGCTGGCCGTGGTGCTGAACATCCTGCGGATGTCCCCGGTGCTGAACGTTTCTTCGGGCTGAAACCGTCCTGGAACTGGTGCCAACTCCTGCATCACGTCTCGGTCCGTGTTGCCATTCGCCGCTGAAGAAGTGAAGGCGATGGAGTCCAGGTTACACTTGCAGAGTGCCCCTGAAGGAGAGGTCTATTGCCCAGACAGTGCTTATGGATCTTCTGTCTTAGACACGGATACGGAAGAGGGCCACACGCCTCCTTCCAATAATATAATTTACTACAACGAAGAACTGATGCATAAGGTGAGTAGCCTTAATATTAATAATAACAATAGTAGGTTACATTAATAATGTTTGTAACGGATTAAAACGCCCTAAAGCAGGATTGAAATCCGTGTAGCTGCGGAACGGGTAAATATCGAACGGCAAAGATTATATAGTTTATCGTCTCAGGAATTAAGACACCCTGATGTATGATAACTTTCTTCGAATGGAAAGTGGAGAGGAGATCCGAAAGAAAATAAACAGGAGGGATAAAGAGTATATGAGTAAAGATTAATAGATAACAGAAAAGGGAGCACCAAAGGGGAAACTGATCGTAAAAACAGGAAATGCTGGAGAAACTCGGCAGATCTGGCAGCATCTGTGGAAAGAGAAACCGGATTAACGTTTGAGTCTGTATGACTTCTTGAGAACTAGGACGTCAAAAGAAGGATGGGCTGATTAAGGACCAAAGTAAATCCGAGGGCAGCCGGAAGTATGAAATGAATATTTTGCTCCTGTTTTCTTTGAAGAGGTTGCTTCCAATATCACAATGTTCCAGCTGGTAGATTGGATAGATTAAAAATAGATAAAGAGGAGTTATTTAAAAGATAATCGTTACTCAAAGTAGAAAAGTCACCTGGCCTGAGTGGGATATTTCTTCGGTTATTGAAGGCCATAATGATGGAATGAACAGGACTCAATCCACAATCTTTCTCCCCTCCTTGACTTTGAGAATTGTGGGAGGGTTGGGTGGTTTCAAAAGCTATATCTCTGTTCAAAAATGGGAGAGGGATAAGCCTGGTAATTACAGGCCAGTCACTGAATATCAGTGGTGGGAGAAATATGAGAGACAATCTGGGTCATCATTAATTGCCATTTAAAAAAATGGTTAATATAATTTGTTAAAACAGTGGGGTAGCACGGTGGCACAGTGCTCAGCACTGCTGCCTCACAGCACCAGAGATCCGGGTTTGATTCCGACCTTGATGACTGTGTGGAGTTTGCACATTCTTCTTGTGTCTGTGTGGGTTTCCTCCAGGTGCTCTGGTTTCCTCCCACAGTCCAAAGATTGCAGGTTAGGTGAATTGGCCATGCCAAATTGTCCATTGGTGGGGTTACAGGATTAGGATGGGGAAACTGGGCCTTGGTACAGTGCTCTTTCAGAGGGTAGGTAGAGACTTGATGGACCAATTGGCCTCCTTCTGCACTGTAGGGATTCCATAAATAAATAACAAGCAATGAATGGATTTGGCCAAATTGTGCCTCTCAAACCTATTGGAAATTTTGATGGAGTAAGGGGAGGGATGATAAGGGTACATAAGTTTGATATGAAATGAAAAATGAAATGAATGAATGAAAATCGCTTATTGTCACAAGTAGGCTTCAATCAACTTACTGTGAAAAGCCCCTAGTCACCACATTCTGGCGCCTGCTCAGGGAGGCTGGTACGGGAATTGAACCGTGCTGCTGGCCTGCCTTGGTCTGCTTTAAAAGCCAGTGATTTAGCCCAGTGTGCTAAACCAGCCCCTATGTGCATATGTGCATGAACTTTCCATCAAGTACCACATACCATACCTCTTTTAAAAAACTGAAGCAATAGGATTAAAGTAGCTGTGGTCATGTGGATTGACTAAAAATACAGAGAAGAGATTAGTGTGAATAGAGAAACTGGAACAAAGCATAGGATAGTTCCCCTCCTGGGTCCGGTATGGGACCACATGTCTTTTTGATGTATATTAATGGCGTGGATCTGGTAGACAAATGGCAGATGAAATATAATGTGAAGTGATGCATTTTGGAAGGGGGGATATGGGAAGGCAACATGAACTAAATTACGTCATTTTAAATTGTGTTCAGGAAAAGAGATACCTGGGAGTGAACATAAACAAATTGATAAGGTTCCTTAAAAAGCATATGGGATTTTACACTTTATTAATAAAGTATTGAGTACAAAAGCAAGGAATTTATGTGAAACTTTTACAAGTCATTACTTAACCTCCAGCTAGAGTATTGTTTACAATTCTAGGAAACAATGCTTCATGGGGGGTGTCCAGGCCTTGGACAGCATGCAGAGTTAATAGCATGCTAATAAGAATGAAGTACCCAAATATGTGGACTCAAGAAGATGGAAATGTCCTCCTTCAATCAGAGATGGATTTAATAGAGGGATTCACAATTAAGAATGTTTATAGTAGGGCAAATGAGCAGAAAATATTGCCTTTGGCAGCAGGATTGGTAACAAATGGACACAGATTTAAAATAATTGACAAAGGAACTGGGGGCAGATGAGGAGAATTAATTCTCTGCTGGAAGTATTTATAATCTGCTGCCTGAAAGGATGGTTGAAGCAGATTCAGTCGTAACTTTCAAAAGGGAATTGGATAAAATCTTTGCAGAGCTATGGGAAAGAGCAGAGGAGTGTGTGAGTCATCTCAGCTTGGTTAAGCTCTATGTAAGAGAGAGACATAAGCGCACTCCCAGTAAGCTTTGTTCATGTGAAGTTGGAGACAGCCTGAGTGAGAGAGCCAGATTGGGGATTGAAACTTGGTAATTTGGAGCAGTGTGGTAATTTGGTGCAGAGTGGCAGGCGGTGCTTTTTCCCTTTCGTTTTGTATTTTGTTATGCTTTTTCAGAACCCCAAAGTGTATCATGGAGTTCAACTAACCTCACTCTTTAATGGATTTGTTGCTTTTCCGAGCACACAGCTTTTTCCCGAGGTGTGGGATTACAATTATAGACACGTGGGTTTTTAAAACACAAAACACTGTTTATTCCATGAACTCAACTTAACATCTTAAATAAACATTGGATCTCTTAACACCCCTTACTTCAAAGATAACTCAGAAAATATTGCAACAGTAAATACTTCCTTAAAATGTTCTTTCAAACTTCCAAGAGACTTAACACCTTTAAACAGTATCACATCAGGTTAAAGGATATATTTTCTGTAGAATGGCAGAGACTGTCGCAAACTGGCTTTCTACTTTTAAACTGCTCTCAGCAAAACCAGCCAGGCACTTTTTAGCTGCTCTCAGCAAAACCAAACTGCAAAATTTGCAGCTCTCTGGAAACACACAGACACTGCTTTTAAACTAACTGCAAAACCAAACTGCAAAATGGCTGAACTGAGCTGAGCTCCACCCACTCTATGACATCACTGTTTTCTTAAAGGTACATTGCTTAAACATCCAGTTCTTAAAGGCACTCTTGCATGACACTTTCTTCTGACTTTGTAACTGGTAACCTGCAGGGAGATACCCAGAGAGCATCCTGGGAAAGTAAGTGATATAAAGATCTACCTCATTTCAGGAGCTGTGACCAGGAGAAGCAGAGAGTGCTGTGTGGGGGAAGGTAAGTGCTACTCTGGATTCTCAAACTGACAGCGAGTTTGGACTTAAAAGTGACATTACAGGAGGGCTGTGATTTGATTAGCTAATAGGGAGCTGTGCTAAATTTGAATATCCATTTAAATTACTGGTCAGATATTGCATTGAGACTGAGGTAAAAAGGAAATATATTTTTAAAATTACATTCAAAAAATGAAAAACCAAGTTAAAAACGAATTAAATAAAATAGAGATGGAGGGTCAGATGATGCATTGTTCATGCATGCTATGGGAGCTGGTAGACCCCATTGTGGTTCCCAGTGAGCACGTCTATAGTAAGTGTTTGTTGCTTGATCAACTCCAGCTCAGATTTGAGGAGGTGGATTCTGAACTTCAGAAACTGTGACACATCAAGGAGGGGGAGAGATACTTGGACAGTCACACCCCTTAGATTAAATACCTTGAATTCGGCAGATTGGTCAAGGACAAAAGGGTATGGCTGCGAGTGAAGCAGGTAGAGGGATTCAGGAGGTAGGGTTGCAGGACCGTCAGTCCCTGAACTTGTCCAACATGTTTGAGAGTCTTGCGCCCTGTGTGGATTAGAAGGGGGACTGTAGGGAGGATGAGAAAACTGAGCATGGCACTGTGGTGTAGGGAGTCGTTCAAGTGGGGGGAGAAAAAAGAAATGTAGATGTAATTGTGGATCGTATAGTTATGGGCATAGACAATGTTCTCTGTGACCAGGATCTCTGTTTCTGAAGGGAGGGAGGCAGAAGGCAGGAAATTATAGGCCGGTAAGCATGACTTTGGTAAGATTTTAGAGTCCATTATTAAAGATGAGATCGCCGAGTACTTGGAAGTGCATGACAAAATAGAACTGAGTCAGCACGCCAACATCAAGGAGAGGTCGTGTCTGACAAATCTGTTGGAGTTCTTTGAGGAGATAACAAGGAAGTTAGACAAAGGAGAACCAGTGGACATGATTTAATTAGACTTCCAGAATGCCTTTACCAAGGTTCTACACAGGAGAAGTTATGTGCCCATGGTGTTAAGGGTAAGATGCTGGCATGGATAGAGGATTGACTGACTGGCAGAAGACAGAGAGTGAGGATAAAGGGGTATTTTTCAGGATGGTGGCTGGTCACTAGTGGTGTGCCTCAGGGGTCTGTGCTGGGACCACAACATTTCACAATATACATTAACGATTTGGAAGAAGGAACCAAAGGCACTGTTGCTAAGTTTGCAGATGATACAAAGATATGTAGAGGGACAGGTAGTATTGAGGAAGCAAAGGGGCTCCAGAACGACTTGTACAGACTAGGAGAGTGGGCAAAGAAGTGGCAAATGGAATAAAATGTGGTAAAGTCTGAGGTTATACACTTTGGAAGGAGGAATGGAGGCATAGACTATTTTCTAAATGGGGAAATGCATTGGAAATCAAAAGCACAAAGGGACTTTGGAGTCCTTGTTCAAGATTCTCCTAAGGTAAACCTACAGGTTCAGTCGGCAGTTAGGAAGGCAAATGCAATGTTGGCATTCATGTTGAAGGCAGACTCGATGGGCTGAATGGCCTCCTTCTGAACTGTAACTTCTATGTCTATGACTAATAAAGAGCAGGGATGTACTTCTGAGGCTGTATAAGACTCTGGTCAGACCCCATGTGGAATATTGTGAGTAGTTTTGGGCCCCGTATCTAAGGAAGGATGTGCTGGCCTTGGAAAGATCCATAAGAGGTTCACAGGGCAGCACGGTAGCACCGTGGTTAGCACAGTTGCTTCACAGCTCCAGGATCCCAGGTTCGATTCCCGGCTTGGGTCACTGCCTGTGCAGAGTCTGCACGTTCTCCCAGTGTCTGCACGGGTTTCCTCTGGGTGCTCCAGTTTCCTCCCACAGTCCAAAGATGTGCGGGTTAGGTGGATTGGCCATGCTAAATTGCCCTTAGTGTCCAAAAAGGGTGGGTGAGGTTATTGGGTTACCGGGCTCGGGTGGAGACGTGAGCTTGAGTGGGGTGCTCTTTCCAAAGGCCGGTGCAGGTTCGATGGGCCAAGTGGCCTCCTTCTGCACTGTAAATTCTATGACTAAATTCGATGACAAGAATGATCCCTGAATGAAGATCTTGTCGTCTGAAGAACAGGGTCTGTACTCTTTGGAGTTCAGAAGGATGAGGGGGGATCTTATTGAAACTTGCAGGATTCTGCGAGGCCTGGATAGACTGGATATGGAGAGCATGTTTCTGCCGACTAACCCTCTCCTCACTCTCTCTACAGACTAACCCTCTCCTCACTCTCTCTACAGACTAGCCCTCTCCTCACTCTCTCTACAGACTAACTAGTAGGAAAAACTAGAACCAGAGGGCACAATCTCAGACTGAAGGGACAATCCTTTAAAACAGAGATAAAGAGGAATTTCTTCAGCCAGAGGGTGGTGAATCTGTGGAACTCTTTGCCACAGAAGGCTGTGGAGGCCAAATCACTGAGTGTGTTTAAGACAGAGTGTAGCCACCTGGGATGGCCACTTCCCAACTTAAAATGGAGAACCGCAAAGGCTGAAGGGAAATTCAGCCAACACAGGCAAAGACTAGCAAGTGCAGAAATCATGTATATTGAAACCTGCAAAACAACCAGACAGCACTGAAACCAGCAGCCATCTGCATAGTAATGCAGCAGCCATCTGCATAGTAATGAGCGATTCCAAGGCACAATGGCAACAGTTCAGGTGAATAAAGCCAAGCCAGACTCCTCGGCGCCAGCAGGAGCCAGGACAAAGGAAGGCCAACGGACACTTAGGGACCGCCCAGCGATCAGGGAACCGCTCCAGCATTGGAGAAATCAATCCAAGCGATCCTAAAGTAGTCCAATCACTTGGAACCAGGTCTGGGGCCCGCCCCAAAGGGCGGGAAGCCCCTGGGGACTATAAAGTAAAGCCCCTAAGTTCAAATTGTTCTTCTTTGGCAAGGTCACTCAGCAACTTGAATCAACACGTGAGAGTGACCTGTCTCAGCTGCTGCATCAACCAAATAAGTCTCAAGTCAACGCTTGCTACGAGATAGGCGCTCCTAGCTACAAGTCCATACCAGCTTTTGAATCCTGCAGACTCAGTACCTGAACGAAAGGCCATTTGTTCCCCTGACCTGGTGGGCCAGTCCAAAGCTAAGTATAGACCTTTTAGTGATAGGAATAGCCTAGAAAGTAGAGTTTATGCATGAGTAGTGATTTACTGTATATAATAAATGTGTTTTGATTTGAATCTTACCAATTGGTGTGTTGAGTTATTGATCATTACTTGAACTTGAACCTCGTGGCGGTATCATAAAGATACCTGGCGACTCTAGAGCAAAGGTTAAACAAACAGAGCAAATTACGATTTAAGAGCCAACCAAAAGTTAGCAACAAAAGATAGATAGGTTATTGATTAATAGGGGGATCAGGGGTATGGTGATGAGAAAAATATCAGCCATGATTGAATGGTGGGGCAGACTCGATCGGCCGAGTGGCCTAATTCTGCTTCTATGTCTTATGATCTTCTGAAATGGATGGCTCTCTAAAGAGCAGTCACACGCATGATGGGCTGAATGGCCTTCTGTTTTCTGCCATTCTCTGATTCCAGGAAATTCTATTGAGTAAAAACTGACCATGTGCAGGTACTCCACAAAAGTCTGAAACATCATGGCCAGGATTCTCCGACCCGGCGCCGGGTCGGAGAATCCCCGGGGAGCGCGAGGCTTCCCCATTCTCTGGCGCCCTTTTTCGGGCGCCCGCGGGATTGCCACCATGCCGGTTGGGGGCCGTTGACAGCGCCCCCCCCCCAGAATCATAAGATGATTAGACTTTCATAGTCTTCTTCTTGCATGGTTGTCGCTCTGGAGTCTTTAATTGCTTCCATTCTGGATTTGTCAATGATCTCTCTGTGGATGCTTCCATCGCTTTCTCTGTGGAGTATTTCATCACTCTCTGTGTGGAGTCGTGCAGTGTTCTCTCTGTGGAGTCGATCAGTGCTCTCTATGTGGAGTCGTTCAGTGGTCTCTGTGTGGTGTTGTTTTTTCTTGGCTATTTGACAGGTTTCTGTCATCCAATGTATCAACGATCTGCCATTCCATCGTGGTATAGAGTCGTATTGAGCTTTTCAACCATGTTGCTGATGCTATGATCACCATAGCCAAATAACTCAGCCATGTCTGAGTAGTATTCTTCAATAAACAAATCATCTTCTTTATCTTTTATTACATTCCTGTTTCATCTTTTATTACACTTCTTTGTGTGTTTTGATATACTACGGAGAGTCATATGTGTTACTCAAACCTTCCTGGCCTCAACCGGGACCTGGGATTCATGTCGCATTACATTCATCCCCCACCATCTGGCCTGCGAAATCCTACCAACTGTCCTGGCTTGACACAATTCACACCTCTTTAACCTGGGGTTACCCCATCTCTGGATCTGTAAAGATTTAATCACCTGCTAATGGTCGCATTCCAAGCATTGTTTGGCATCTTTGAATTTGTCTATATATATGTTTCTGGAACATACCTCTTCATTCACCTGAGGAAGGAGCAGCGCTCCGAAAGCTAGTGACATCGAAACAAACCTGTTGGACTTTAACCTGGTGTTGTAAGACTTTGTACTGTGCTCACCCCAGTCCAACGCCGGCATCTCCACATTACTCAAACCTTGGTTATTGATGAGGTCTTCTGAATCTCGATGAAGAAGACTCGAACTCGGCCCGTAGTAACAAACGATGTATTGAGTAACTATAACAATAATTGTGTGAGTTCTTTACTTTAACCTTGATGCTAGTGATAAGGTTAACAATATCTAACTACAGTAACTATGCTTAACTACACTAACCATCTGAGCTAATCTGATACTCCTGTCCTGGTCACAGTACATCCAAAAGAGAGAGAGACACACACAATGTGGTCCAGCCCTCTAGTGATCATCTGGTGCTACTGATTACACATTAACCCCTTATGTACATGCACATAGAGATCACTGCATCCCCCTTTTTATCTTGTGTCACAGATTTTCTGTATGTTGTAAAGAAAATTGAACAAACATAATGGATGCAGTTTTTCAAATGCATTACATAAAATCAATGAGTTAATCAGTCAAATGTTAATACATTTAGTCTCTTAGGTTTCTTTTTTTTCGTTTGCTTGTGGTTCAGTCCCAACAAGTCATCATGAGGTGTTCAAATGGTTGAATCACTTCGTTGTCTGATTTTGACTTTTTTTTTCTATGCTTGTGGTAGCGATTCTGTGTTACATTTGCCTTAACAACTGTTTTGCTTGTTTGTTGTGGGGCAGATATGAATTCGCGAGATTCGTTGTCATCCCATGTTATGTTTGTGCTCTTGCTATTGTTTTGGACTGTGCTGCTCCATTGTCCTTCATGGGCAGAGTTGTACCATTTTGTATAGATTGTTGTTTCACTGTTGTTGTTTTTGTTGTTTCTGTTGTTGTTTTTGTTGTTGTTTGTGTTGTGCTTGTGGTTTCTGTTGTTGTTTTTGTTGTGCTTCTTGTTGTTTAAATAAGCTGGGTAGACTTTCATAGTCTTCTTCTGATGGCTCAAATAAGGTGGATAGACCTTCATAGTCCTCTTCATGCATGGTTGTCACTCTGGAGTCTTTAATTGCTTCCATTCTGGAGTCTGTCAATGATCTCTCGGAGGAGGCTTCCATCGCTCTCTCTGTGGAGTCTTTCATCGCTCTCCGTATGGAGTCGTGTAGTGTTCTCTCTGTGGAGTTGATCAGCGCTCTCTGAACAGAGTCAGTCAGTACTCTCTGTGTGGTGTCATTTTCATCTTGACTGATTGACAGGTTGTCATCCAATGTGTCAACGATCTGCCATTCCAGCATGATATTGGATTCATCTACCATGAGTAAAATCGTATTGAGCTTTTCAACCATGTTGCTGATGCTATGATCATCATATCCGAACCACTCAGCCGTATCTGAGTATATTTTCAATATACAAATCATCTCTTTTTGTTTTAGATCTATTATTGGGCTCTTCATGTTTAATGAACAAATCATCTTCTTTGGTTTCGGATTTGTCATTGCGCTCTTCACTTTGGGTGGTGCAAACTGCTTGTTCCAGGGTGCTGCGGAGATGTTACAGTGTTAGTAATCATCTGGTGCTACTGATTACACATTACCCCTGATGTACATGCAAATAGAGATCACTACACTTTCGTTTTGGATTTGTTAATGTGCTCTTCATGTTGAATGTTGCAAACATCTTGTTCCATGGTGCTGCGAAAGTTATCTTCAACTGTTGAAATTCAGGCAATGTTCTGCCTTGCGAGGTAAAAATATTGGGTTATGTGGCTCGTGATGTCATGCGTAATCGTCGATTGCGCATGCGCAAATTGATCTTCTTACAGAGTGCACTCTTTTTTCAACTGCACCGGTTTGCGTCTTTTCTGGATGTGCGCATGTGCGTACTGGTTTGAATGCGTTCGTGCAAGATGGATACCGTCCAAAACGTGCTTCTTCATCGAGTGCGATACTGCCTCAACGTCGTGGTAAGTTTTTGCACCTTTTTCATGGATTTTATATTTTAGGTATTCATTATATTGATTCTTTGATTGTTCGTGAGATAAACACTTTTCAATTGCGATTTTCAGCGTTAAATCTTGCTGTCTTAACAATGCTTCCCTTAGACTCTCATCACATATGCCACACATAATTTGATCATGAATCCTGAGACTCTTGCAGCGTTAAAAAATTGCAGGATAGTGCTTGTAATTTTAAATCAGTGACAAGTATGATGAATGATTCCCAATATTTTTGCAAATGTTTGTTAAACCTGAATCTCTCAAAGATTTCATTTGTCTGCGTTTTGCAATGGTCATCAAATTTGGTGATTATCAAATTAAATTTGCCTTTATCCTCCCCTTCAGAGTAAATGAAAGAGTTATATATATCTATTGCCTGCTGTCCTGCCATGGATAAAAGCAGTGCTATTTTCCTAGCCTTAATAGTGGTGGTTAAATCATGTGCCTCTAGCTAAATTTGGAATTGCAATTTCAATAGTTTCTAATTGGAGTTAAGATTACTGGTTGTCTTGAGTTGACGTGGAGCTTGAACGTGGTCTATCGAGGTGATTTGTCTTTGAGAGATCCGAATGCTGCGAAGCGTCCCCAGTCGAATGGTCGGTACAAATTTTTCTTTTTCCTTGCTGATTCTAATCCAATCTAATCGAGTAAATTTTCTTGAAATCAATTACTTGGTGCCAAGTTATTACGTGGTACATTAAATTTTAAAGCTTTCCACCAAGCATGTTATATTACCTTGTGTAATGTATGTTACTCATTTGCTTCTTACCAAGATGATCCTGTATTCGATGTTCATTAACACTCGAACTCTTACAGTTAAAGCAAATTATTTATTGAGTAACATAAACAAATAAACTGTGAGTTTGTTCTCTCTTCAACAACTAAACTAGAGATTAAATAAACAAGATTAAATATATATTAACGACGATTAACCACACCTGCACTCTGAGCTAGCTCTCTCTACCCCTGGTTACTAGTCACTACATCCATGAAGAGGCGGGACCACGGCTTGAGTCTGTCTTTTATACCCATCTCGAGTGCTTCCATCTAGTGATTACTTAGCTGTTACTTCTGTATATTAACCCTTCATATACATACAGATATGCAGATCACTTCAGGGGCGGGGTTCCATTGGTAATAAAGAATGAAATTAAGTCGATAGCAAGAAGCGTTACAGTATCAGAAAGCGTAGAATCTGTATGGGTGGAATTGAGGTATCACAAAGGAAGAAAGACTGTGATGGGAGTTATGTACAGGTCCCGTAGCAGTAGTCAGGATGTGGTTAGGAAAATAAATCAGGAGATAGAAAAGGAATATAACAAAGGCAATATTCGAACAATCATGGGGGACTTCAATATGCAGGTCGACTGGGAAAATCAGGTTGGTAGTGGATCCTGAGAAAAGGAATTTGTGGAATACAAAGAACAAAGAATAAAGAAATGTACAGCACAGGAACAGGCCCTTCGGCCCTCCAAGCCCGTGCCGACCATGCTGCCCGACTAAACTACAATCTTCTACACTTCCTGGGTCCGTATCCTTCTATTCCCATCCTATTCATATATTTGTCAAGGTGCCCCTTAAATGTCCCTATTGTCCCTGCTTCCACTACCTCCTCCGGTAGCGAGTTCCAGGCACCCACTACCCTCTGCGTAAAAAACTTGCCTCGTACATCTACTCTAAACCTTGCCCCTCTCACCTTAAACCTATGCCCCCTAGTAATTGACCCCTCTACCCCGGGGAAAAGCCTCTGACTATCCACTCTGTCTATGCCCCTCATAATTTTGTAGACCTCTATCAGGTCGCCCCTCAACCTCCTTCGTTCCAGTGAGAACAAACCGAGTTTATTCAACCGCTCCTCATAGCTAATGCCCTCCATACCAGGCAACATTCTGGTAAATCTCTTCTGCACCCTCTCTAAAGCCTCCACATCCTTCTGGTAGTGTGGCGACCAGAATTGAACACTATACTCCCAAGTGTGGCCGAACTATGGTTCTATACAGCTGCAACATGACTTGCCAATTTTTGTACTCAATTCCCCGGCCAATGAAGGCAAGCATGCCGTCTGCCTTCTTGACTACCTTCTCCACCTGTGCTATAACAATTCATTTTCAGTGACCTGTACACCTAGGTCTCACTGACTGTCAATAGTCTTGAGGGTTCTACCACCCAACACCTCGTCTTTTTGGATCTCAATGTGACCCAGGCTATCTACACACCCTTCTCCAGACTCAACATCTCAACAAAGCGGGCTGCTTTTTCCTGTGTTGATCTTCTTGAGTGTTGTTGGAGCTGCACTCTTCCAGGCAAGTGGAAGACCATGGCCCACAGTATTCCATTACGCTCCTGACATGCCGGTCCTGAATTCCTTTCAACTGACACTTGAAAGCCTCCCACATGTCAGATGTTGATTTGCCCTCAAACATCTGCCCTCAATCTATGTTCTTCAGTTCCCGCCTAATATTGTTATAATTAGCCTTCCCCCAATTTAGCACATTCATCCTAGGACCACTCTTATCCTTATGTCTGAGAGATGATTTTATTGGAGCCGCTTGTGACAGAGCCTTCTAGGGAACTGGCAACTCTGGATTTGGTGATGTGTAATAAGGCAGACTTGATAGGGAACTTAAAATGAAGGAATCCTTAGGGGTTGTGACCACAATATGATAGAATTCACTGCGGTTTGAGAGGAAGAAACCAGAATCAGATGTAATGGTTTTACAATTGAATAAAGGTAACTGCAAAAACAGGGCAGCACGGTAGCACAGGTGGATAGCACTGTGGCTTCACAGCGCCAGGGTCCCAGGTTCGATTCCCCGCTGGGTCACTGTCTGTGCAGAGTCTGCACGTTCTCCCCGTGTCTGCATGGGTTTCCTCCGGGTGCTCCGGTTTCCTCCCACAGTCCAAAGATGTGCAGGTTAGGTGGATTGGCCATGCAAAATTGTCCTTAGTGACCAAAAAAAGGTTAGGAGGGGTCATTGGGTTACGGGGATAGGGTGGAAGTGAGGGCTTAAGTGGGTCGGTGCAGACTCGATGGGCCGAATGGCCTCCTTCTGCACTGTATGTTCTATGTTCTATGAGAGAGCAGCTGGCCAGAGTTGATTGGAAGGGAAGACTAGCAGGGAAGACAGTCGAACTGCAATTGCAGGTGTTTTTGGGAGTTATTCGGGAGTCACAACAGAAATTCATCCCAAGGAGGAGGATATATATATATGCAGTTGTATAGAACCTTGGTAAGGTGACACTTGGAATATTGCGCACAATTCTGGTCGCCACACTACCAGAAGGATGTGGAGGCTTTGGAGAGGGTGCAGAGTAGGTTTACCAGGATGTTGCCTGGTCTGGAGTGTGTTAGCTATGTGGAGAAGCTGAATAGACTCGGACTACTTTCATTAGAAAGATGGAGGTTGAGGGGTGACCTGATAGAGGTCTACAAGATTATGAGGGGCATGGATAGAGTGGATGGGCAGGCACTCTTTCCCAGGGTGGAGGGGTCAGTCATCAGGGGCATAGGTTTAAGGTCCGTGGGGCAAAGTTTAGAGGAGGTGTGCGAGGCAGGTTTTTTACGCAGAGGGTGGTGAGCGCCTGGAATGCGTTGCCAAGGAAGGTTGTGGAAGCAGATACATGAACGGCATTCAACAGGCATCTTGACAAATACATGGATAGGATGGGTATAGAGGGATAAGGCACAAGGAAGTGCTGAGGGTTTTGGCCAAGGTTGGTATCGTGACCGGTACAGGCTTGGAGGGCCAAAGGGCCTGTTCCTGTGCTGTATTGTACTTTGTTCTTTGTTCTATTCCAGGGCTTGAGTAGGGACTTGTGTAGCATTTCCCAACCAACAGCCCACAAGTACATCCGTGAAGTCACGGATGCCCTGTTCACCCGGGAACCCGACTACATAAACTTTGACCTGGACCAAATACACCAAGATGCCCGGGCAGCAAGATTCTCTGCCATCGCCTGAGATTCCCCAGGTCGAGAGGGAAATAGATGATACGCATGTTGCCTTGTGTCCACCGGGCAGTCGGGGTGTACGGAGACTGATGCGGAGGCCCGATATAATGAGGCCCATGTGACCAACTGGGTTGTCATTGAGTTGTGCATCGGACTGCTTAAAATGCGGTCCCAATGCTTCAACCTCTCTGGTGGTGCACTGCAGTACAGGGACCGAAGGTTCGCCCATTTTGTGGTGGTCTGCTGTGCCCTCCACAACTTGGCACAACAGTGGTGTGACGTGCTGGAGGTGAAGGAGAAGGAACATGTGGTCACCTCCGAGGAGAAGGACGAGGAGGAGCCAGACCAGGAGGGGGTTGAACATGAGCCCGGGGAGGACCCAGGGGAGTAGCCGGAGGATGGAGGACAGGCAGCGGGGATGGTCAGGCATGCCCAAAGGACCAGGGAGACCCTCATCCTCACCCTATTCCCATAGGACATGGCTTCCCCTGTCATCTCTCCCCCTTCCCACCCACCTTTACCCCACACCCATAAAAACCCCCAAATGGTCCACCTCACACCCCCCTGAGAGCATCCCCCCAATGCCCCTCCCGAATTGCCTTTTTCCACCCTCCCAGGGCCTGTGTTACATCACTCCAGGGTGGTGGGCCTGTGTCTTCACATTCAGCGGGTCAACAGACACGGCAGGAGGATGATGATGACTTGCTGTGAGCTGAGCTCTGGTGCTCCTCTATCTATGTCATAGTCTGATTCTTGTCTGTCTGCTGGCAGAACGCTCACACCCATCATGGGTGTGCCTTGGGGATGGGGGCCAAATCTAGTAGCTGGGAACCCAGAGGGCTGGGGCTGGGGGAAGGTGAAGAGCTAATGGGGGAGGGGCTGCAGGCTGGCTCACAGTGAGGGATAACGTGACGGGGCTTCACATGTATCTGGTGTAACGTGTTTAAATCTTGTATAATTGTGGCCCCAACTGTCCCTAGCTCCAGATGGTGCTGTCCCCCCCCCCCCCCCCCCCCCCACCCCCCACAACAGTACCCTCTCAGTAATTCTCTATCTGCTTAGCCCTCTGTGCTCTACCACCAAGTCTAGGTGTGTCCCCAGGATGCATATCAGTAATGGGGCCAGCCTGCTGCTTATCGCATCACATGGCCTTCGATGCCCCTGGTGAGCGCCCACTGGAGGACCTGGGGCCTGAGGCCCCCAGGCGACTTGGAACTGCCACATCCCTATTCCACACATTGACCCCGAGACAGGGCGTTGTCAGGGGGTGGACTCGGGAGTGGTTGTCACCCAGTAGGGAGGCTCCGAGTTGGACCCCAGTGCTTCCCCTCCCAATCGATGCCAGTATGGCCCTGGGGGTCACCTCATCTGACTCTGTCAGCCCTGGCAGCTCCCCAATGTCTGCACCTTGGTGACCCTCTGTGAGCGGGCTATGCTCTGTAGTGCCTCACCAATGTCCATCTGCGCCTGGGACACGGTCCTCAGCGACTGGGACATGCTCTGGAGTGCCTCAGTAATGCCCTCCTGAGACAGGGACATGCGCCTCATTTTGGATAGTCAGAGGCTTTTCCCCAGGGTAGAGGGGTCAATTACTAGGGGGCATAGGTTTAAGGTGAGAGGGGCAAAGTTTAGAGTAGATGTACGAGGCAAGTTTTTTACGCAGAGGGTAGTGGGTGCCTGGAACTCACTACCGGAGGAGGTAGTGGAGGCAGGGACGATAGGGACATTTAAGGGGCATCTTGACAAATATATGAATAGGATGGGAATAGAAGGATACGGACCCAGGAAGTGTAGAAGATTGTAGTTTAGTCGGGCAGTATGGTCGGCACGGGCTTGGAGGGCCGAAGGGCCTGTTCCTGTGCTGTACATTTCTTTGTTCTTTGTTTGTTCTTTGCCCCGACAATATCCACCTGAGACTGGGACACGTCCCCGAGTGACCGCGCCATGGCCCACAGTGCCTCGGCAATGCCCAACTGAGACTGAAACATGCTTCGCAGTGGCTCAGAAAGGTTCACTTGAAAGGGACTTCCACCAGTGTTGGCCTCAGTGCCACGCATTGCTGGTGCCATCTCCTGCGCCCATAACCTTTGGGACTCCTCAATCGGCTATGGACACACTGGAGTGTCGCTGACATTTCCCTCTGAATTTCATGGCCGCACCCTATTGACTGCATCAGCTCCAGGATAGCCTGGTCCAGAGGTTCAGCAAATGACTGGGATCAAGCTGGGTCCTGGGATCCAGCAGACCTCCAATTGCTTCCTCCCCTGGACGTTCCTGCCTCCACCTGCATCTGCAACTGTGTGGAGCACACCAGATTGTGCCCAGTGGCCTGTCCACTACTTTCACCCACCGAGGTGTGTGCCTCTGCGCTGTTGGAGGGTGGGGATGACAACCATGATGCATCAATGGTGGCATCCTCTGAGCTCTCCTCCGAGATATTCTCATGGACGGTGAAGAAGGGCCGTTGTTTGGCCATTCCGGATGGGCTGGCAACATCAGCTGGAGATCCTGCGGGGGAATGGGCATGTGGTCAGTGGCAGGGTAGGTTCATCATGTTGGCATGAACAACTCATATGTGACAGGTCAACTGGGTGGGGGCCAGTGGATACTCACCTCTGCGGCGTAGGCCAATCTCAACGTCGGTAACCAATCTGTCCTCGGCCATCCTCATAGGGAGCGAGGACCCTGAGGTCTGGCAAGCTGCCACCTGTCTGTGCCCTTTCCCATCTATTGTGACCCAACTTCTCCTGCGGGAAAACAGATGGGGTGTTGTGAACCATACGCTACATGCATCATGGGTGGTGGGGGACACCACTGCTGGGCATGGGTTGGGTTTGCTGGTAGATGCCAGGGTGTGCTGGGGCATGTTGCGGTATTGTGCTGCGAAGGGGGAACGGCAGACGCAGGATCGACGAGGGTGGGAGGCAGGGTAGCAGATGAGACCGGTGCCAGGGGGCGGATATCAACTTACCCATGTGGCCCGATTGAGGTCTTTGAGCTTCTTGTGGCGTTGTTTGCCCTGTGGCTGACCCTCCAAACCCTTCGGGGAGCAGGGTATCGCATCTGGACTCAACTGTGTCCATCATTCTGGCCAGGTTGGCATCTCCGAATTGTGGAGCTGGTCTGCGCGGTGGCACAGTTGCGTGCTGTCTGGGGTTTGCTCTGTGGGATCGGTTTAAGTGCCGCCTCCCTCATTAGTGCGGAGCGGCCGGGCACGGTCCTGGTGAATCAGTGGGCGGGACAGTCATTTGTGGAATGAAGCTCGTGGGGCATCATTAAGTGCCCTAAATAATGTTGAATACCGGTGACGACCTCGCATGGTGGAAACACGTGACATTTCCCACTCACCACAACACTAAGATACATGTCCGTTAGATGGTATTCCACTGTTTGTATCTCCCTCCTTTTCTTTCATTGATCATAGCGATAACTTATCAGGTACAACTTCCGTAAGGACCCAGATGCTGCACCTTTATCACAGTTCACATTCCAGTAAGTTTCAATGCCACAATGTTAATAGTTGGCAGAAAATTCCAATAACTTCATTCGCTGTGAAAACTGCCTTTGCAGCAATTTTGGGCCTTTGGTGATGACCGCCACAAAAGCCAGGAATTTCTGCTTTGTCAGATTTCTGGCACATTTTTCACAGAAGGGGGAGGAAGCATTCAGGTACCTGAGACAGTACATTAGGGCTGGCTGTCCACTGGTGAAATGGTATAAACTGGAAATCTCCTGCCGAAGTTACAGTGGGTGCTGGGAACCCTATCGTGTAACTCATACAACTCATGTTCATCCTTGATTTTGATCACTCCACCTCGGATGTTCCTCCCTTCAGCAGTCTCGGCTCAAAGAACAAGAACTTCTTCTCCAAATCTCCCTCCTCCATTCGGAGATGTCTAAAAGCTACCTCTTTAACCAATTATTTTGTCAATTGTCCTAACATCTTCTCATATAGATGCATATCCAATTTCCTTTTTATAATACTGCTTTGAAGAACCTTAGAATAGTTCATTACATTAAAGATGTTATATAAGTACCAGTTGTCATTGTAGAATGATAGCTAGATAAATAATGATGTGGATGTTTGTTAATTTATATACAATTCCAACACAATATCCACTCTAAGATTACAGAACCCTGAGGTGCCCTTGCTAATCTCCCAGAATGTCTTTGCCTATGCAATGGAGGTCGTATTACAGTTGCACTGACAAGTGACTCCATCTGTCGTGCAATCACTTTTATTTACTGTTTCTATCATTGTTCCTTTTCATATTCTTCCATTTCCCCATCAAGTAAATGAACAACGTTTGTTAATCTGGATTTGGAGATTCCTCCCACAGTCCAAAGATGTGCAGGTTAGATGGATTGTCCATGATCAATGTATGGAGTTACGGTGATAGGGCAGGGGAGTGAGCCTACTTAGGGTACTCTTTCGGACAGACAGTGCAGGCTCGATGGGCTGAATGGCCTTCTTTTGCACTTTATGGATTGTATAGACTCCCACAATAACACAGCCCATGAAAAGTGTATCTTCAATTGCGAACATGGAACTGATTTTGTCCAGCAAGTAAGAAGGTTCGAGGTCAATCATCTCAGCTCCAGGACATCACTGCAGGAGGTCCTCAGGGTAGTGTCTTAGGCCTCACCATCTTCAGCTGCTTCATCAATGACCTACCCTCCATCATAAGGTCAGAGGTGGAGATGTTTGCAGATGACATTTGCGACTCCTCAGACACTGAAACAGCCCATGTTCAAATGCAGCAAGACCTGGACAATATCTAGGCTTTGGGTGATAAGTATTAAGTAACATTGGCGCCACACGAATGCCAGGCAATGACCTTCTCCAACAAGAGAGAAACGAAGAACAAAAAACAATACAGCACAGGAACAGGCCCTTCGGCCCTCCAAGCCTGTACCGGTCACGATACCAACCTCTGCCAAAACCCTCAGCACTTCCTTGTGCCATATCCCTCCATACCCATCCTATCCATGTGTTTGTCAAGATGCCTCTTGAACGCTGTTAATGTATCTGCTTTCACAGCCTCCCCTGGCAACGCGTTCCAGGCACTCATCACCCTCTGCGTAAAAAACCTGCCTCGCACATTTCCTCTAAACTGTGCCCCACGGACCTTTAACCTATGCTTTGATTTGATTTAATCTATTGTCACATGTACTGAAGTACAGAGAAAAGTGTTTTTCTGCATCCGAGGGAACGTACACAGGACGTACATAGTAGACAAATAGAATAATGAACAGAGAACATTGGCAAATGGTACATCGATAAACAGTGATTGGTTACAGTGCAGAAAAAGGGGCCAAACAAACCAAATACATGAGTAAGAGCAGCATAGGGCGTCATGAATAGTGTTCTTACAGGGAAAAGATCAGTCTGAGGGGGAGTCGTTGAGGAGTCTTGTAGTTGTGGAGAAGAAGCTGTTCCTATGTCTGGATGTGTGGGTCTTCAGACTTCTGTACCTTCTCCCTGATGGGAGTGTCTGGAAGAGAGTCTGGAAGAAGCCAATGCCTGGGTGGGAGGGGTCTCTAATAATGCTGTCTGCCTTCCTTGAGACATCGGGAGGTGTACAGAATCAATGTAGGGGTGGCAAGCTTGTGTGATGTGTTGAGCCCTGGTGACTGACCCCGACACCCTCGGAAAGAGTGTCTGCCCATCCACTCTCTCTGTGCCCCTCATAATCTTGTACACCTCTATCAGATCACCTGTCAAACTCCGTCTTTCTAATGAAAACAGTCTGAGTCTAATCAGCCTCTCCACACAGCTAACACCCTCCAGACCAGGCAACATCCTAATAAACCTCCTGTGCACCCTCTCCAAAGCCTCCACATTCTTCTGGTAGTGTGGTGACCAGAATTGTGCGCAATATTCCAAATGCAGCCTTACCAAGGTTCTAGACAACTGTAGCATGACTTGCCAGTTTTTAAACTCGATGCCCCGTCCAATGAAGGCAAGCATTTCGTATGCTTTCTTGACTACCTTGTCCACTTGTGTTGCCACCTTCAAAGATATGTGGACCTGCACACCCAGATTTCTCTGACTGTCTATATTCCTAAGAGTTTTACCATTTACGGTATATTTCCCCTCTATGTTAGACCTACCCAAATACATTACCTCACATTTGTCCGGATTAAACTGCATTTGCCATTTCTCTGCCCAAGTCTCCAACCTATATATGTCCTGCTGTTGTTATGGGCCAGGGTTTAGAGAACCCCAAAGTGTATCATGGAGTTCACCTGACCCACAACTTTTACCAGATTGTGGTATGGGGAGCACACGGCCCACTCTACAGGTGTTGTACAACAGAAATCGAAAAGTATTTTTTAAAGCAAAACAATGTTTATTCTATGAACTCAAGTTAACCTTTTTAAAATATACAGTGAACATCTTAGCAACCATCAATTCAAATACAACCCCCAAAGAATACAGCACTAAGTAATCCTTAAACTTTTCTTTTAACATCCATAAGACTTTTTAAAAAAAACTTTTAACAGAAGCACATCAGGGTTAAATTCACCACTGAGAGCAGTTATCACTCTGAATTCACCAAATGATCAAGAGATAGTCTTTACATGTCAGAGAGAACAACATTATGCCTTCTGTGGCTGGCTGCAGCTCCAACACTTAAACAAAATCACAAAAAAAAACACACCCAAGCTTTTCTCAAAGTGAAACTAAAAGCTGACAGACAGCCCAGCTCCACCCACACTCTGACACCACTGCAGTAACATGAGCAGACAAATATTTCTTAAAGTGACATTCTCATGACACTGTATCTTTTGACAATCCTCAACACTATCTGCCACTCCACCAACCTTGGTGTCATCCGCGAACTTACTAATCAGACCAGCTACATTTTCCTCCAAATCGTTTATGTACACCACAAACAACAGAGGCCCCAGTACCGATCCCTGTGGAACACCACTAGTCACAACCTTCCATTCACAAAAACACCCTTCTACTGCTACCTTTTGCCTTCTGTGACCGAGCCAGTTCTGTATCCATCTTACATCTGATCCTGTGTGACTTCACCTTTTGTACCAGTCTGCCATGACCAGTTGTCAAAGGCTTTACTGAAGTCCAGATAAACAACATCCACTGCCCTCCCCTCTTCAATCATCTTTGTCACCACCTCAAAAAAAACTCGATCAAGTTCGTGAGGCACGACCTCCCCTTCACAAAATCATGCTGTCTATCACTTATGAGTCCATTTGTTTCCAATTGAGTATAAATCCTGTCCCTGAGAATTCTCTCCAATAATTTACCTACTACCGACATGAGGCTCACCGGCCTATAGTTCCCAGATTATCCCTGCTACGTTTCTTAAACAGCGGTACCACATTCGCTATTCTCCAGTCCTCTGGGATCTCACCTGTAGCCAATCAAGATACAAAGATATCAGTCAAGGCCCCCAAAATTTCCTTCCTTGTTTCCCTCAGCATTCTCGGATAAATCCCATCCAGCCCAGGAGACTTATGTACCTAAATATCTTTTTAAAAGACCCAATACCTCCTCCGTTTCGATGTTAGCATGATCCAGACTGTCCACACACTCTACCCAAGAATCAATTTTAACAAAGTCCCTTTCTTTAGTGAACACTGAGGCAGAGTATTCATTCAGTACCTCACCCATTTCCTCTGGCTCAACACATAGATTCTGTCCTTAAATGGTCCAATCCTTTCCCTGGCCACCCTCTTGCCTTTTACATATGAATAAAAAGCTTTGGGATTCACCTTAATCCTACTTTCCAAGGATTTTTCTTGACCCCTCCTAGCCCTCCTAATTTCCCACTTCAGTACCTTCCTATTTTCTTTACACTCATCAAGGGTTTTGACTGTTCCCACCCTTCTAGCCCGTACAAAAGTCTCCTTTTTCTTTTTGACGAGGTTCACAATATCCCTCGCAATCCAAGACTCCCTAAACTTCCCATACTTATCCTTCATTCTCTCAGGAATGTGACTTTCCTGAACCCTAATCAATTGTTGCTTGAAAGATTCCCACATGTCCGATGTTGATTTATTATCCAACAGCTGCACCCAATCCAGATTCTTCAATTCCTGTTTAATGTTATCGTAATTTGCCTTTCCCCAGTTTAGTACCTTAACGTGAGGGTTATCCTCATCCCTGTCCAAAAGTACCCCAAAACTTACGGAATTGTGGTCACTACTCCCAAAATGATCCCCTACTGAAACTTCAACCACCTGTCCAGGCTCATTCCCCAATACCAGATCCAGTACTGCCCCTTCCCTAGTTGGACTAGGCCAGTACTGGATACACCTTACAAACTCTGCCCCATCCAAACCCCTAGCACTAAGTGAGTCTCAGTCAATATAAGGGAAATTAAAATCCCCTACCACAACAACCCTGTTACTTTTGCACCTATCCAAAATCTCTCTAACTATCTGCTCCTCTATCTCTCGCTGGCAGTTGGGGGACCTGTAATACACCTCCAACATTGTGTTTGCCCCTTTCTGATCCTAAGCTCTATCCAGATTGCCTCATTGTATGAGCCCTCCAAGGTGACCTCCCGCAGTACGGCTATAATATTCTCTCTTAACCAGTAATGCTACTCCCCCACCCATTTTACATCCCCCTCTATCTCTATCTACTCTTGATATTCAATGACATTACCATCACTGAATCCCCCACAGTCAGCATCCTGGAGGTTACCATTGACCAGAAACAGAACTGGTGCCAGTCTTATAAATTCTGTGACTACCAGAGCAGGTCAGAGGCAAGGAATCTTGTGGCGAGTAACTCATTTCTAACTCCCCAAAGCCTGTCCACCATCTGCAAGGCTGTAAGGAGTGTGATGGCAGACTCACCACTTGCCTGGGGGCGCTCAGCTCCAGCAACACTCAAAAAGCTTGACACCATCCAGGTCAAAGCAGTCAGCTTAATGGACACCTCATCCACCATTGACGAACAGTGCCATCTACATGATGCACTGCAGGAACTCACCAAGACTCCTTTGACAACAACCTTTGTTGGAACACGACCTGCATCACCTAGGATAAGGGCAGCAGACATATGGAAACACCACCAGCTGCAAGTTCTCTTCCTAGCCACTCACCATCCTGACTTCATTGAATTGTTACAGCACTGAACAAAGCCACTCACTCTGTCCTGTCCATGCAGACGTTCTTCAGGAACTCTTCCATTCCCTCATCTTCCCCCTAACCCTGGACATTCTTCCTTTTCAGATCATCATCCAATTCCATCTTGAACGCCTCGATTGACGCTGCCTTCACCACACTCTCAGGCAGTGCGCTCAGATCCTGACAACTCACTGTGTGAAAAGATTTCTCGTCATGTCTCTATTGCTCCTTTTGCCAATTACCGTAAATCTGAGAGCTCTCGTTCTGAACCCTTCTGGAACTTTATCGTCGTTCCTTCACTGTTGCTGGGTCAAAATCCAGAATCTGGCCCCAACAGCACAGTGTATGTACCTACACCTCATGGACTTGATACTAACTTGATAGAGTTTTTCGAGGAGGTCACAAAGATGATTAATGCAAGTAGGGCAGTGGATGTTGTCTATATGGACTTCAGTAAGGCCTTTGACAAGGTCCCTCATGGCAGACTGGTACAAAAGGTGAAGTCAGATGGGATCAGAGGTGAGGTGGCAAGATGGATACAGAACTGGCTAGGTCATAGAAGCCATGATGTGGAGATGCTGGTGTTGGACTGGGATGAGCACAGTAAGAAGTCTTACAACACCAGGTTAACGTCCAACAGGTTTCATAGAATTTACAATGCAGAAGGAGGCCATTCAGCCCATCGAGTCTACACCGGCTCTTGGAAAGAGCACCCTACTTAACCCGCACATCTCCACCCTATCCCCGTAACCCTGCAACCCCATCTAACCTAAGGGGAATTTGGCATGGCCAATCCACCTAACCTGCACATCTTTGGACTGTGGGAGAAAACAGGAGCACCCGGGGGAAACCCACGCAGACACGGGGAGAACGTGCAGACTCTGCACAGAGAGTGACCCAAGTGGGAATCGAAACTGGCATCCTGGTGCTGTGAAGCCATAGTGCTAACGACTATGCTACCGTGCTGCCCAAATCACTAGCTTTCTGAGCACTGCTCGTTCATGTGAGGAAGGAGCAGTGCTCCGAAAGCTAGTGATTTGAAACAAACCTGTTGGACTTTAACCTTGTGTTGTAAGACTTCTTACTAGGTCATAGAAGGCAGAGAGTAGCAATGGAAAGGTGCTTTTCTGATTGGAGAGCTGTGACTAGTGGTGTTCCGCATGGTTCAGTGCTGGGATCTTTGCTGTTCGTAGTATATAGCAATGATTTGGAGGAAAATGTAACTGGTCTGATTAATAAGTTTGAGGACGACATTAAAGGTTGGTGGAATTGCAGATAGCGATGAGGACTGTCTGAGGATACAGCAAGATTTAGATCGTTTGGAGACATTGGCGGAGAGATGGCAGATGGAGCTTAGTCCGGACAAATATGAGGTAATGCATTTTGGAAGGTCTATTACAGGTAGGGAATATACAGTGAATGGTAGAACCCTCAAGAGTATTGACAGTCAGTGAGACCTAGGTGTACAGGTCACTGAAAATGAATTGTTATAGCACAGGTGGAGAAGGTAGTCAAGAAGGCAGACGGCATGCTTGCCTTCATTGGCCGGGGAATTGAGTACAAAAATTGACAAGTCATGTTGCAGCTGTATAGAACCTTAGTTCGGCCACACTTGGGAGTATAGTGTTCAATTCTGGTCGTCACACTACCAGAAGGATGTGGAGGCTTTAGAGAGGGTGCAGAAGAGATTTACCAGGATGTTGCCTGGTATTCAGGGCATTAGCTATGAGGAGAGGTTGAATATACTTGGTTTGTTCTCACTGGAACGAAGGAGGTTGAGGGGCGACCTGATAGAGGTCTACAAAATTATGAGGGGCATTGACAGAGTGGATAGTCAGAGACTTTTTCCCAGGGTAGAGGGGTCAATTACTAGGGGGCATAGGTTTAAGCTGCGAGGGACAAGGTCTAGAGGAGATGTACAAGGCAAGTGTTTTTACACAGATGGTAGTGGGTGCCTGGAACGATACAGCGCAGTACAGGCCCTTCGGCCCACGATGTTGCACCAAAACAAAAGCCATCTAACCTACACTATGCCATTATCATCCATATGCTTATCCAATAAACTTTTAAATGCCCTCAATGTTGGCGAGTTCACTACTGTTGCAGATAGGGCATTCCACGGCCTCACCACTCTTTGCGTAAAGAACCTACCTCGGACCTCTGTCCTATATATATTACCCCTCAGTTTAAAGCTATGTCCCCTCGTGCCAGCCATTTCCATCCGCGGGAGAAGGCTCTCACTGTCCACCCTATCTAACCCCCTGATCATTTTGTATGCCTCTATTAAGTCTCCTCTTAACCTTCTTCTCTCCAACGAAAACAACCTCAAGTCCTTCAGCCTTTCCTCATAAGATTTTCCCTCCATACCAGGCAACATCCTGGTAAATCTCCTCTGCACCCGCTCCAAAACCTCCACGTCCTTCCTATAATGTGGTGACCAGAACTGTACGCAATACTCCAAATGCGGCCGTACCAGAGTTTTGTACAGCTGCAACATGACCTCATGACTCCGGAACTCTACCAATAAAGGCCAACATGCCATAGGCCTTCTTCACAACCCTATCAACCTGGGTGGCAACTTTCAGGGATCTATGTACATGGACATCTAGATCCCTCTGCTCATCCACACTTCCAAGAACTTTACCATTAGCCAAATATTCCGCATTCCTGTTATTCCTTCCAAAGTGAATCACCTCACACTTCTCTACATTAAACTCCATTTGCCACCTCTCAGCCCAGCTCTGCAGCTTATCTATGTCCCTCTGTAACCTGTTACATCCTTCCTCACTGTCAACAACACCACCGACTTTAGTGTCGTCTGCAAATTTACTCACCCACCCTTCTGCGCCTTCCTCTAGGTCATTGATAAAAATGACAAACAGCAACGGCCCCAGAACAGATCCTTGTGGTACGCCACTTGTAACTGAACTCCATTCTGAACATTTCCCATCAACCACCACCCTCTGTCTTCTTTCAGCTAGCCAATTTCTGATCCACATCTCTAAATCACCCTCAATCCCCAGCCTCCGTATTTACTGCAATAGCCTACCGTGGGGAACCTTATCAAACGCTTTACTGAAATCCATATACACCACATCAACTGCTCTACCCTCGTCTACCTGTTCAGTCACCTTCTCAAAGAACTCGATAAGGTTTGTGAGGCATGACCTACCCTTTACAAAGCCATGCTGACTATCCCTGATCATATTATTCCTATCTAGGTGATTATAAATCTTGTCTCTTATAATCCCCTCCAAGACTTTACCCACTACAGACGTGAGGCTCACCGGTCTATAGTTGCCGGGGTTGTTTCTGCTCCCCTTTTTGAACAAAGGGACCACATTTGCTATCCTCCAGTCCTCTGGCACTATTCCTGTCGCCAATGATGACATAAAAATCAAAGCCAAAGGTCCAGCAATCTCTTCCCTGGCCTCCCAGAGAATCCTAGGATAAATCCCATCAGGCCCCGGGGACTTATCGATTTTCAGCCTGTCCAGAATTGCCAACACCTCTTCCCTACGTACCTCAATGCCATCTATTCTAATAGCCTGGGTCTCAGCATTCTCCTCCACAACATTATCTTTTTCCTGAGTGAATACTGACGAAAAATATTCATTTAGTATCTCGCCTATCTCTTCAGACTCCACACACAACTTCCCATCCCTGTCCTTGACTGGTCCTACTCTTACCCTAGTCATTCGTTTATTCCTGACATACCTATAGAAAGCTTTTGTGTTTTCCTTGATCCAACCTGCCAAATACTTCTCATGTCCCCTCCTTGCTCGTCTTAGCTCTCTCTTTAGATCCTTCCTCGCTACCTTGTAACTATCCATCGCCCCAACTGAAACTTCACACCTCATCTTCACATAGGCCTCCTTCTTCCTCTTAACAAGAGATTCCACTTCTTTGGTAAACCACGGTTCCCTCGCTCTAAGCCTTTCTCCCTGCCTGACTGGTACGTACTCATCAAGAACACGCAGTAGCTGATCCTTGAACAAGCTCCACTTATCCAGTGTGCCCAACACTTGCAGTCTACTTCTCCAACCTATCCCCCCCAAGTCACGTCTAATGGCACCATAATTGCCCTTCCCCCAGCTATAACTCTTGCCCTGCGGTGTATACTTATCCCTTTCCATCACTCGCGTAAACGTCACCGAATTGTGGTCACTGTCCCCAAAGTGCTCTCCTACCTCCAAATCCAACACCTGGCCAGGTTCATTACCCAAAACCAAATCCAACGTGGCCTCGCCTCTTGTTGGCCTGTCAACATATTGTGTCAGGAAACCCTCCTGCACACACTGTACAAAAAACGACCCATCTAATGTACTCGAACTATATCTTTTCCAGTCAATATTTGGAAAGTTAAAGTCTCCCATAATAACTACCCTGTTACTTTCGCTCTTATCCAGGATCATCCTCGCCATCCTTTCCTCTACATCCCTAGAATTATTTGTAGGCCTATAGAAAACTCCCAACAGGGTGACCTCTCCTTTCCTGTTACTACCTCGAAAGCTGAGTCCCCATCGAGCATTCTCTCCGCCACCGTAATACTACCAAATCCAATATGGCCTTGCCTCTCCTTGGCCTCCCTACATACTGTGTCAGGAAACCCTCCTGCACACATTGGACAAAAACGGACCCATTAAAAGTACTCAAACTATAGCGTTTCCAGTCAATATTTTGGAAAGTTGAAGTCCCCATAACAATGACCCTGTTGCTTGCGCTCCTATCCAGAATCATCTTTGCAATCCTTTCCTCTACATCTCTGGAAATTTTCGGAGGCCTATAGAAAACCCCTAACAGGGTGACCTCTCCTTTCCTGTTTCTAACCTCAGCCCATACAACCTCAGTAGAAGAGTCCACATCAAACGTCCTTTCTGCCACCGTAATACCATCCTTGACTAACAATGCAACCCCTCCCCCTCTTTTACCACCTTCCCTGAGCTTACTGAAATATCTAAACCCCGGCACCTGCAACAAACATTCCTGTCCCTGCTCTATCCATGTCTCCGAAATGGCCACAACATCGAAGTCCCAGTTACCAACCCATGCCGCAGGTTCACGCACCTTATTCCGGATGCTCCTGGAATTGAAGAAGACACACTTTAAACCACCTTCCTGCCTGCCGGTACACTCCTGCAACTTTGAAACCTTACTCATGACCTCACTACTCTCAACCTCCTGTATACTGGAGCTACAATTCAGGTTCCCAAGCCCTGCTGAACTAGTTTAAACCCTCCCGAAGAGCATTAGCAAATTTCCCCCCCAAGATATTGGTACCCCTCTGGTCCAGGTGTAGACCATCAGGTTTGCAGTGGTCCCACCGACCCCAGAATGAGCCCCAATTATCCAGAAATCTGAAACCCTCCCTCCTGCACCATCCCTGTAGCCACGTGTTCAACTGCTCTCTATCCCTATTCCTCGTCTCGCTAGCACGTGGCACGGGTAACAACCCAGAGATAATAACTCTGTTTGTCCTAGATCTAAGTTTCCACCCTAGCTCCCTGAATTCCTGCCTTACATCCCTATCCCTTTTCCTACCTATGTCGCTGGTACATTTGTGGACCACGACTTGGGGCTGCTCCCCCTTCCCCTTCAGGATCTCGAAAACACGATCCGAGACACCTGGGAGGCAACACACCAACCGCGAGACTCTCTCGTTCCCACAGAATCTGCTATTTATCCCCCTAACTACGGAGTCTCCAATGACTAATGCTCTACTCCTCTCCCCCTTTCCCTTCTGAGCAACAGGGACAGACTCTGTGCCAGAGACCTGTACCCCATGGCTTACCCCTGGTAAGTCTCCCCCCCCCCCAACAGTATCCAAAGTGGTATACTTGTTACTAAGGGGAACGACCACAGGGGATCCCTGTTCTGACTGCTTCCTCCCAGCCACTCTCACTGTCACCCATCTATCTTTATTCTTCAGAGTAACTACATCCCTGAAGCTTCTATCTATGACCACCTCTGCGTCCCGAATGATCCGAAGTTCATCCAGCTCCAGTGTCCGAACGCGGAAGGAGGTAGGCCCGAGGGCGGGGGGGGGGGGGGGGGGGAGAGGCTGGCCCGCCGATCGGTGGGCCCCGATCGCGGGCCACACCCCATCGGATGCCACCATGGTGAAGGAGCCCCTCTCCCTCCCCCACAGGCTGCCCCCCCCAGCGTTCCCGCAGAGTTCCCGCTGGCAGCGACCAGGGGCGGACGGTGCTGTCGGGAACCCGTCGTGTCGTAGCGGCCGCTCGGCCCATCTGGGCCGGAGAAGCGCAGCTCGCCGGTTCTCCGAGCGGCCCGGTGCGAATCGCGCGCCGCTGGTTTCGGGGGGTGGGAGAATCGTGTGCGACGGTCGGAGCGGCGTGGCGCGATTCATGCGGTGCCCCGACGATTCTCCCACCCGGTGTGGGGGGGGGGGGGGGCGGGGAGAATAGTGCCCCATTGGTCTGATGATTGGGAGCAGTTTCGAATTCAGCAAAGGACAAAGAGGTTGACTACGAAGGGGAAAGTACAGTACGAAAGGAAGCTTGCAGGGAACATAAAGACTACACTAATAATTTCTATAGATTTGTGAAGAGAAAGAGATTGCTAAAAAGAAATGTAGGTCCCCTACATACAGAAACAGGGGGATGCATAATAAGGGACAGAGAAATAGCTGAGCAATTGAATACATACTTTGGTTCTGTATTCACAAACGAGGGCAGAAATCAGATAGCAGAAATGTTGAAGAATGAAAGGTTTAGTGAGAGGGAGGAACTGAGGGAGATCAATATTAGTAGAGAAGTGGTGCTGGGAAAATTGATGGGATTTAAGGCGGATAAATCCGCAGGGTTTGAAAATCTGCATCCCAGAGTGCTTAAGGATGTGGCTCAGGAAATAGTGGATGCATTGGTGGTCATCTTCAGGGATTCTATAGACTCTGTAGCAGTCCCTGCAGATTGGAGCTCATGTCACTCCAATATTCAAAAAGGGAGGTAGAGAGAAAGCAGGGAATTATAGACCAGTAAGCCTAACATCGGTAGTGGGGAAAATTATTGAATCCATTATCAAGTTTAGAAAGCAGTGGCAGGATCAGTCAGAGTCACCATGGATTTATGAAGGGACCTTTATTGGTAGAGGGATTGAGTTCCGGAGTCGGGAGGTCATGTTGCAGCTGTACAGAACTCTGGTACGGCCGCATTTGGAGTATTGCGTACAGTTCTGGTCACCGCATTATAGGAAGGACGTGGAGGCTTTGGAGTGGGTGCAGAGGAGATTTACCAGGATGTTGCCTGGTATGGAGGGAAAATCTTATGAGGAAAGGCTGATGGACTTGAGGTTGTTTTCGTTGGAGAGAAGAAGGTTAAGAGGAGACTTAATAGAGGCATACAAAATGATCAGGGGGTTGGATAGGGTGGACAGTGAGAGCCTTCTCCCGCGGATGGATATGGCTGGCACGAGGGGACATAACTTTAAACTGAGGGGTAATAGATATAGAATCAGAGGTAGGTTCTTTACGCAAAGAGTAGTGAGGCCGTGGAATGCCCTACCTGCTACAGTAGTGAACTCGCCAACATTGAGGGCATTTAAAAGTTTATTAGATAAACATATGGATGATAATGGCATAGTGTAGGTTAGATGGCTTTTGTTTCGGTGCAACATCGTGGGCCGAAGGGCCTGTACTGCGCTGTATTGTTCTATGTTCTATGTTCTAAGGGCTTGATAAATCTGTTGGAATTCTTTGAAGATGTAACCAGTACAGTTGACAAGGGGGAGCCAGTCGATGTGGTATATTTGGACTTTCAGAAGTGGTTTGACAAAGTCCCGCATATGAGAGTATTGTGAAAAATTAAAGTGCATGGGATTGGGCAAGTGTATTGAGATGGATAGAAAACTGGTTGGCAGAGAGAAAACAAAGAGTAGGAATTCATGGGTCCTTTTCAAAATGTCAGGCAGTAACTAGTGGGGTTCCACAGAGATCGGTGCTCTGACCCCAGCTATTCACAATATATATGAATGATTTGGATGAGAGAACAAAATGTAACATCTCAAAGCTTGCAGATGATACCAGGTTGGGCGGGAGGGTGAACTGTGACGAAGATGCAAGGATCCTACAGCATGATCTGGACAGGTCCGGCGAGTGGGCAAATCAGTGGCAGGTGCAGTATAATTTGGATAAGTGTGAGGTTATTCACTTTGGAAGCAAAACCAGGAGGTAGATTACTACCTGAATGGTTGTAAATTGGGAAAGGGGGAGTGTGCAGCGGGACCTGTGTGTATTTGTGCACCAGTCGCTGAAGGTAAGCATGCAGGTGCAGCAGGAGGTAAAGAAAGCTAATGGTATGTTGGCCTTCATTGCGAGAGCTTTCGAGTACAGAAGCAGGGATGTGACGTTGCAATTATACAGGGCCTTGGTGATGCCACACTTAGAATATTGTGTGCAGTTTTGGTCTCCTTTTCTGAGGAAGGATGTTTGTTCTCGAGGGAGTGCAGCAAAGATTTACCAGACTGATTCCAGGGATGGCGGGACTGTCATATGAGGAGAGATTGACTAGATTGTTCTCACTGGAGTTCAGAAGAATGAGGGGGGATCTCATAGGGACTTATAAAATTCTGACAGTACTAGACAAGGTAGATGCAAGGAAGATGCTACCAATGAGGGGTGTGTCCAGGACCAAGGGTAACAGTCTGAGGATTCAGGGTAAACCATTTTGGACATGGGGAGACATTTCTTTACACAAAGAGTGGTGAGCCTGTGGAATTCATTACCATGGGAAGTAGTTGATGCTAAAACATTGAATATATTCAAGAGCGGCTAGATTTAGCACTTGGGGAGAATGGGATCAAAGGCTATGGGGAGAAATCAGGATGAGAACAAAGAACAAAGAAACGTACAGCACAGGAACAGGCCCTTTGGCCCTCCAAGCCTGCGCCGACCATGCTGCCTGTGTAAACTGAAATCTTGTCCACTTCCGGGGTCCGTATCCCTCTATTCCTGAAGGTGGCAATGCAGGTCGATAGAGTGGTCAAGAAGGCATACAGCATGCTTGCCTTCTTCGGATGGGGTATTGAGTTCAAGAGTCGGCAGGTCATGTTACAGTTGTATAGGACTTTGGTTGGGCCACATTTGGAATACTGCGTGCACTTCTGGTCGCCACATTACCGGAAGGATGTGGATGCTTTAGAGAGGGTGCAGAGGAGGTTCACCAGGATGTTTCCTAGAATGGAGGGTGCTGGCTATGAAGAAAGTTTGAGTAGATTAGGATTGTTTTCATTGGAAAGATGGAAGTTAAGGGGGGACCTGATTTAGGTCTACAAAATTATGAGAGGTATGGACAGGATGGATAGCAACAAGCTTTTTCCAAGAGTGGGGGTGTCAATTACAAGGGGTCACGATTTCACGGTGAGAAGGGGAAAGTTTAAGGGAGATGTGCGTGGAAAGTTTTTTACGCAGAGGGTGGTGGGTGCCTGGAACGCTTTGCCAGCGGAGGTGGTAGAGGCGGGCACGATAGCATCAGTTAAGATGCATCTAGACAGGTATATGAACGGGCGGAGAACAGAGGGAAGTAGATCCTTGGAAAACAGAAGACAGGTTTAGATAAAGGATCTGGATCGCGCAGGCTGGGAGGGCCGAAGGGCCTGTTCCAGTGCTGTAATTTTCTTTGTATTCCCATCCTATTCATGTATTTGTCAAGGTGCCCCTTAAACGTCACTATCGTACCTGCTTCCACCACCTCCTCCGGCTAGCGAGTTCCAGGCACCCACTACCTTCTGTGTAAAAAAACTGAGATTAGGCTATTCAGTTGGATGATCAGCCATGATCGTGATAAGGCTTGAAGGGCCAAAAGGCCTCCTCCTGCTCCTATCTTCTATGTACCAATAGTACTGATGGGAGGATACCCTGTTTCTCCAACGCAAAATTAGTATTTGTACCATTTGGCCTTGTATAAATTGTTTACTGTTTAAATAAAAAGATATGGCCAATCCACCGAGCCTGCACATCTTTTAGGTTGTGGGGGTGGCACCTATTCCGACACAGGGAGAATGTGCAAACTCCACACGGGCAGTGACCCAGGGCTGGGATGAAACCCAGGTCCTTGGTTCCATGAGACAGCAATGCTAACCACCTGTGCCACCCACATGATGCAGAAAGTTATTGTGCCTCTACCATTCCTCAGACTCATGTTAACCCTTAACAATGTCAGCTGCCCACATACTCAGAGTCAAGGAGAGGGGTGAAAACTCATGGTTCAAGGATAAGCGCTTGGGTACACAGGAGCAAGAGGGACAGTGGGCAGAATCTGACTTTATTTTTTCAAAATGTCAGACTCAGACTGATAACCAGCGTGTTACTCTCCAGCTGTACAGACTAATTTTCCTGATCTTGAGCCTCTCTGAGTAAATAAAATGAGTGGGCATGGTTTGCAGTGTCACTCTGGTAGGGCAGGGCCTGATACCATCATGAAAGGCTGCCCCAATTAGAGTTGAATGTCAATTCCTCCGTCCCCCCGCACAATCATCAGGGTCTCTTCCCTCGCCTCCCCACCACAGAATTATTGCCAATGTTTCCCACCTCAATGCCTGTTTCCCCCCACCTTATGCCTGCAAGTCCCTCCTCAATGGCTTTGGTGCTCTTCCCACCACCACACATGACTCTGGAACACCTTCATGTGGCTCCCCAGAGGGCCTGCCCCTGACATTTCCCTCTGGCACTTCACCTTGACACCGGTTGATACTGTCGGGTTGGCATCACCAACCTGAGCCAAGAGTCAGTGCCAGGGCATTACGCGAGAAAGTTCCTCTGCCCCCGGGGCTATACTTACCATTCTAACTCCGGGGAGCTCCCCTCGGCTGATTCACATCTTCAAATAATGTCAAACCATTGCATACTCAGTGAGAGGTGGCCATGTGACGGGGGAGCTGGGTAATTACATTCAAATGTATTCATAAACATTAAAATGAGGTTCTCATACTTTGTGGCCGTGAATCTCCAGACATTACCGGCGTGGGTCATGGATAATCCGGAAACATGATCTCTCCGGAGAGAATCTCTGCATTTTCCACCTGCATTGGCGACCCCGTGGACCGCCTATGCGGGCTCAAAACTGCCCTTGTGACTGCATAAGAATCAGACCCCTCCATTTGCCATTGAGGATCCATTAGCCCTCAAGGGAAGAAGACAGAACCATTCAGTTGACCCTGCCCATGAGACCAGGAGGAAGTGGAGGAAGAGACCAGAGAGGATATATTATTGTCAATCAATGTATGTAGTTATCAATGCGGCAACCAGTTGTTGGCGATAGGGATCGACCATGTGACTTGAGATATCTAGCAGTTAGTAGTAAGTCGACCGAGCGGAGAGTCGCACTAGAATTAGCTCCAGGAGGATTCATTGAGTTCATTTATTCGTCACTGTTTATATTATAGTTCCTAAATTATCTTTCCACCTGTTCATCTTGTTAATAAATCATCATACTAGTGAAAGAACTAGATGTTCTGTGTGCATCTGTACTACGGCCATTAAGCAGAACATAACCTCCCCCTCCCGCCTCAAGACCATGCTAACCTCTCAATGAAAATGAAAGGAGGGTCATCAGGGTGCTGGGTCTGGGAGGCCTGTGCTTGCTAATCAGGATGATGATGACTTGCAGTGAGGAAAGCTCTGTGATGCACCTGGTTCGTGTGCAAGTGAGGTTTGGCCCGATATCCCTTTGTCGCATTGTACTAGAGGGGGATTAGGGGGCAAGAGCACAATGACTACTGCCCGAGTCTTTTCTGGTTTTATGTTACTTCCACTGGCTGGCTTCACAGATGCCTTTTCGCCCCTGATTAAGCAGCACTCTCTGCAAATTCTCTATGCCCAACATCAAAGTGAAGGTATATTGCCACCCCTCTCCCATGGACATCGGGGCCCCAGCAAAAGTGGGGAATATCCCAAACCCTCCCACGCCAAGGGCCAATCTTGCCCCCCCACCACTCCATGATCGGATGACATTCCCATGCCCCCCCACCCCCATACCATGCAGGCATCAGGGTGACGCGATCCCCCCCCCACCCAAATCTTGTCAACATCAAGACTCTATTCTTCGCATCCCTCTATTCTTAGTAACCGCATCCCCACCAGTCATGCAAGTGCAAGTCTGCCACTCCCTTTAATATTACCCCCCTCACACACATAATGGGACCCCCAACCCGCAGTGGGGCTCCTTAGAGGCTTAACCCCTGGCTTTGCCCACCCATGGCCCCACCCATGGTCCCACTCCTGGCCCCAACCCTGGCACTACCAGGTTGGCGGGCTATTCTCTGCCATGTCCTTCACCACCCAGGGGCTATACTCACCTCCGCACCCTTTGGTGTGGTCACCACAACTGGTGATTCCAGCCGATGTGACATCAGGCCGCCGGTGAGTGGAGAGGGGGAGCATCTGATGCTGCCGGGAGTGACAACATGAGCTGCTTAATGATGTGTTAATGTATTCTAATTAATTGAAATCAGTTCATGCCCTGATCACGTCTGCAGGGAGGGCCCAACAACACTCGGAAATCTCGCCGCTCAAATCCCATTTTCGTCCTCTCGTGAGAATTAGCAGCCATAACAGGATTTGCGCCTGCGGAGAATGGGACCTGAAATCTCGCCGCTTGTGAGGGCCCCCTCGGTGAATGGTGGAGCTGGCTTTCTTGGCTGCCATCTTCCTGACTTGACGGTGAACAACTGCTGTGGAGACGTTTAAATGTAGCGTTTCCTTGATTGAAGAGTTCCGATGACCCCCGTGGCGGATGGACCAAATGTTTCACACCTCAGGCACGACGATTTTCATGTGGGAAAAAATAACGTTCCTAGTGCTGAAAGATTGCAATCCGGATTGCACCGCCTGGGCTGACGGGAATCACACCCATTGTTCCGCCAGAAACGATACTTGGCCATTTTGGGGGGAAATCCCAACTATTGTCCATACAAAGGGAGGCCTTGGTATCAATAACTTGAAAACAACATCAACTGACATTAGCACATCAGTTGCTTTCTGTCATTTAAAAAATCTAGCTTCTTCTCCACTTGGTGACTCATGGCCGATGCGCCACATTTAGGTTAAAAGCAAAGTAAAGCTCTTCCTCCTGTACCCAACAACCTACTTCCAACTCAATCTTTAAAACTTCTATACAAACCACTGCCCTAATATGACCCTCACCCACTCTTCCAAGGACCTGCTGATAAATTCTAACCTTCACTCTTTTTGGAATGTGGCTAACAGAGAGAAAAGGCTTTATTCTGAAAAGACTGGGCTGGATTAATCATGGTCCAGAGTTTAAAGATATCAGCCCAATGCTAAGTGGGAAGTTAGGAAGTTGACAGAAAGTAGTCAAAAGCTCCCACAAGCCCCTGGTTAACATAATCATAGAATCCCTACAGCGCAGAAGGGATCAATCAAGTTTACACCGACCCTCTGAAACCGACCCTAGGGTGCCTACATCTAACCTGCAAATCCCTGTACATGAAGGGGCAATTTTATCATGGCCAATCCACCTAACCTGCACATCTTTGGACTGAGGAAGGAAACCGGAGCACCCAGAGGAAATCCACGTAGACATGGGGAGAAAGTGCAAACTCCACACAGGCAGTGGCCCAAGGCTGGAATTGAACCTGGCTCCCTGGCGCTGTGAGACAGCAGTGATTTCTTGAAGACAAGGGACGAAGAGGCCTCAGCCTCCCTCGGTGACCTGTGCTTGCTCCTTCTAAATTAAACTGTGAGTCATCAGGAGCTGACACACAGGCATACACAAAACCACCTCACACACACAAACCCTCACATGCACACACACAAACTGCTCCCCCCCACAAACAATTCACCTCACACACACACACAACGCCCCCATCACACACACACAGACCCCCCCACAACACCCCCCCCCCCACACACACACACACCATCTCCACACGCACAGACACACACACAGTCCCTTGACAGCAGCTCCTCCACAAATCACATTCTGGAAGCACTGACTGCCCAATGCAAATCCTACCCATAATAGCCACTCAGCGTCGCCAGTCTGCTGGACGCTAGCCTTCACCTGAATACGGAGGGTGTCTTGCTGAGGTTCACTTTCTGGAAGCACTGACCGACCGATGCAAATCTTCCCTTCAGCAGCCAAGCAGTGCTGCCACTCTGCTGGACGCTTGCCTTCACTTCTTCCCCGCAACAATCAATCAGCGCCGCCATTTTGCTGGATGCTTGCCTTCACTTCATAGAACATTACAGCGCAGTACAGGCCCTTCGGCCCTCGATGTTGCGTCGACCTGTGAAACCACTCTAAAGCCCATCTACACTATTCCCTTATCGTCCATATGTCTATCCAATTACCATTTGAATGCCCTTAATGTTGGCGAGTCCACTACTATTGCAGGCAGGGCATTCCACGCCCTTACTACACTCTGAGTAAAGAACCTACCTCTGACATCTGTCTTATATCTATCTCCCCTCAATTTAAGGCTATGTCCCCTCATGCTAGACATTATCATCCGAGGAAAAGGCTCTCACTGTCCACCCTATCTAATTCTCTGATCATCTTGTATGCCTCAATTAAGTCACCTCTTAACCTTCTCTCTAACGAAAACAGCCTCAGCCTTCCATCATAATATCTTCCCTCCATACCAGGCAACATTCTGGTAAATCTCCTCTGCACCATTTCCAATAATTCCACATCCTTCCTATAATGCGGCGACCAGAATTGCACGCAATACTCCAAATGCGGCCGAACCAGAGTGTTGTACAGCTGCAACATGACCTCATGGCTCCGAAACTCAATCCCTCTACCAATAAAAGCTGACACACCATACGCCTTCTTAACAGCCCTCTCAATCTAGGTGGCAACTTTCAGGAATCTATGTACATGGACACCGAGATCTCTGCTCATCCACACTACCAAGAATCTTACCATTAGCCCAGTCTTCCTGTTATTCCTTCCAATATAAATCACCTCACACTTTTCTGCATTAAACTCCATTTGCCACCTCTCAGCCCAGCTCTGCCGCTTATCTATGTCCCTCTGTAACCTGTAACATCCTTCCGCACTGTCCACAACTCCACCGCCTTTAGTGTCATCTGCAAATTTACTCACCCATCCTTCTCCGCCCTTCTCCAGGTCATTTATAAAAATGACAAACAACAGTGGCCCCAAAACAGATCCTTGTGGTACACCACTAGTACCTGGACTCCAGTCTGAACATTTCCCATCAACCACCACCCTTTGTCTTCTTCCAGCTAGCCAATTTCTGATCCAAACTGCTACATCACCCTGAATCCCATGCCTCTGTATTTTCTGCAATAGCCTACCATGGGATGGGATTTATCAAACGCTTCACTGAAATCCATATACACCACATCAACTGCTTTACCCTCATCCACCTATTTGGTCACCTTCTCAAAGAACTCAATAAGGTTTGTGAGGCACGACCTACCCTTTACAAAACAGTGTTGACTATCTCTAATCAAATTATTCCTTTCCAGAGGATTATACATCCTATCTCTTATAAACCTTTCCAAGACTTTGCCCACAACGAAAGTAAGGCTCACTGGTCTATAGTTACCGGGGTTATCTCTACTCCCCTTCTTGAACAAGGGGACAACATTTGCTATCCTCCAGTCTTCTGGCACTATTCCTGTTGACAACGATGACTTAAAGATCAAAGCCAAAGGCTCAGCAATCTCCTCCCTAGCTTCCCAGAGAATCCTAGGATAAATCCCATCCGGCCCAGGGAACTTATCTATTTTCATACTTTCCAGAATTGCTAACACCTCCTCCTTATGAACCTCAAGCCCTTCCAGTCTAGTAGCCTGCATCTCAGTATTCTCCTCGAAAGCATTGTCCTTTTCCTGTGTGAATACTGACGAAAAATATTCATTTAGCACCTCACCTATCTCCTCGGACTCCACGCGCCACTTCCCACTACTGTCCTTGACTGGCCCTACTCTTACCCTAGTCATTCTTTTATTCCTGACATATCTATAGAAAGCTTTAGTGTTATCCTTGATCCTACCTGCCAAAGACTTCTCATGTCACCTCCTGGCTCTTCTTAGCTCTCTCTTTAGGTCCTTCCTAGCTAACTTGTAACTCTCGAGTGCCCTAACTGAACCTTCACGTCTCATCTTTACATAAGCTTCCTTCTTCCTCTTGACAAGTGTTTAAACTGCTTTTGTAAACCACAGTTCCCTTGCTCGACCACTTCCTCCCTGCTTGACAGGTACATACTTATCAAGGACAAGCAGTAGCTGTTCCTTGAACGAGCTCCACATTTCCATTGTGCCCAACCTTTGCAGTTTTCCTCTCCATCCGATGCATCCTAAGTCTTGCCTCATCACATCATAATTGCCTTTCCAGATATAACCCTTGCCCTGCGGTATATACCTATCCCTTTCCATCACTCAAGTAAACGTAATCGAATTGTGGTCACTATCACCAAAGTGCTCACCTACCTCCAAATCTAACACCAGTCCTGGTTCATTACCCAGTACCAAATACAATATGGCCTCGCCTCTCGTTGGCCTAACTACATACTGCGTCAGGAAACCCTCCTGCACACATTGGACAAAAACGGACCCATCTAAAGTACTCGAACTATAGCGTTTCCAGTCAATATTTGGAAAGTTAAAGTCCCCCATAACAACTACGCTGTTACTTTCGCTCCTATCCAGAATCATCTTTGCAATCCTTTCCTCTACATCTCTGGAATTTTTCGGAGGCCTATAGAAAACCCCTAACAGGGTGACCTCACCTTTCCTATTTCTAACCTCAGCCCATACAACCTCAGTAGACGAGTCCTCATCAAACTTTCTTTCTGCCACCGTAATACTGTCCTTGACTAACAATGCCACCCCTCCCCCTCTTTTACCACCTTCCCTGAGCTTACTGAAATATCTAAACCCCGGCACCTGCAACAACCCTTCCTGTCCCTGCTCTATCCATGTATCCGAGATGGCCACAACATCAAAGTCCCAGGTACCAACCCATGCCGCAAGTTCACCCACCTTATTCCAGATGCTCTTGGCATTGAAGAAGAGACACTTTAAACCACATTCCTGCCTGCCGGTACACTCCTGCAACTTTGAAACCTTACTCATGACCTCACTACTCTCAACCTCCTGTATACTGGAGCTACAATTCAGGTTCCCACTCCCCTGATCTAGTTTAAACCCTCCCGAAGAGCATTAGCAAATATCCCCCCCAGGATATTGGTACCTCTCTGGTCCAGGTGTAGACCATCCCGTTTGTAGAGGTCCCACCTACTGCAGAATGAGCCACAATTATCCTGGAATCTGAAACCCTCCCTCCTGCACCATCCCTGTAGCCACGTGTTCAACTGCTCTCTCTCCCTATTCCTCGTCTCGCTAGCACGTGGCACGGGTAACAACCCAGAGATAATAACTCTGTTTGTCCTAGATCTAAGTTTCCACCTGAGCTCCCTGAATTCCTGCCTTACATCCCTATCCCTTTTCCTACCTATGTCGTTGGTACCTATGTGGACCACGACTTAGGGCTGCTCCCCCTCCCCCTTAAGGATCCCGAAAACACGATCCGAGACATCGCGGACCCTGGCACCTGCGAGGCAACACACCAACTGCGAGTCTCTCTCGTTCCCACAGAATCTCCTATATATACCCCTAATTATGGAGTCTCCAATGACTAATGCTCTACTCCTCTCCCCCTTTCCCTTCTGAGCAACAGGGACAGACTGTGCCAGAGACCTGTACCCCATGGCTTACCCCTTGTAAGTCCCCCCCCCCCAACAGTATCCAAAGTGGTATACTTGTTACGAAGGGGAACGACCACAGGGGATCCCTCTACTGACTGTTTATTCCCAGCCCCTCTCACCGTCACCCATCTATCTTTATTCTTCGGAGTTACTACATCCCTGAAGCTACTATCTATAACTACCTCTGCCTCCCGAATGATCCGAAGTTCATCCAGCTCCAGTTCCCGAACATGGTTTCTGAGGAGCAGGAGATGGGTGCACTTCCCACAGATGAAATCAGCAGGGACACTGGCGGCGTCCCACACCTCAAACATTCTGCAGGAGGAACATTGTACTGCCTTCCCTGCCATTCCCTCTAGATAAAACAAGAAAAGGTAAGGAAGAGCTTACCTGATAATCACTCAACCCCTTAGGTTAGAGGAGGTGGAAGGGTGGAGGACACTACAATTGTAGTGTCTCGGGTTTAGCAACCGCCCAACTTATATACAGGTACTAACAAATCTTCCCAGAAATCCACACGGCCGACTTCCTGCAGCTGGAAAGGTAAGTTTTTAAAGTTATTCTTACCTTCCCGACTTCTTCCCCGCAACAGCCAATCAGCGCTGCCCCTCTGCTGGACGCTTGCCTTCACTTCTTCCCCGCAACAGTCAATTAGTGCCGCCACTCTGCTGGACCAACTTGAACCAGCCTTCCAATTAAATTAGGGAGACTGCAACGACTATGCCAAATTGTCGTGGAAATTATAATAAAGACAAATTCTTCGAGGTTCGATTTAAGGAAATTTATTTACACAAATATTTGCGGAGAGAGGATATTTGCATAGCCATTCCACAGCACTCTGAGTTATACACATGAAAACCATTATATTTATGGTGTGAAATAAACAACTTTGAAGAGATAAACCTTGAGAACATACGCAAGTGGAAATACGAATGATTTGCCCTTGGTTTAAAAACAATTCTCGACTTATTTTGTTGTCCTTCAGAAGAACAACTTCTCATAATAAGGCCGAGTCCAAAATATTGAGCAGTATTTTGTTTACGTTCAAAAGCAGTGTTAAACTATAGTCAAGCATTTCCCAGCGTTCTTCTAAGTGGGCAACTCATTAATTTCCCTCCTTGTTGATCAACGCCTTATAGTACATTATCGTGTCCTCCGTAGAGAATGGTGGTTTATAATATAAGGGGAACGGACGTATGACAGTTCCCTGCGTGTTATGAGGCTTGTACCAAGGAGGCAATGCAGCTAGGGCTGTTCCCATGTTCGTACAATAAAAATATCTTGCGCAACATTTAAACAGTAACCATACGACAATCAAGATTACAATGGTGATTATAATCCAGAACACAATCCTCTGACCTAACGTTCCCAACCACCCAAAGCCAAAGTCCCATCCCTCATTTTCATGTAATCTTGTTACCTCTCTACGAATGTGATCCATCAGATTATCAATTTTCTCTGAGTTATCAGAGATGTTTGTGCAACAGTCACTTCCAATCAGGGCACAAGTACCTCCCTTTTCAGCTCACAAGAAATCAAGGGCCATTCTGTTCTGCAGGCAACTGCTCTTATAGCAACCAGTTAACAGCTTCTGCAGTATTATTAGCTACCTGCTCAAGGATGTCTTGTAGTTCACTTAGTTTGTATACACTAGTGGCTATTCCTAATGGTGGTATCATTATTCCCTGCATTTGTGCCCATGTCACAATGCTTCATGTCGTCCTGTGACGGGGATGGTCCTGCAATTGCTGAACATGATGCACATGAGGGACTACATATCCCAAATAGGAGCCTTCCCAATTTTCTGGTACGCCTTATGGCCACAGATAAAATATGTGCTGTTATTTGCGGTCAGGTTTCCTTGACTATCAATCACCATTATTCGAATAGGATCCCCGTCCCAGGAGCCTCCACTAGTTCGATTTTCAACTCCTGACCAATCAAAGATGAATAATCCTTTAACTGTAAGGTGGAACTTAGGGGGTTGCCAATTCAAGTTCTTATCACACTGACTCGTGCCTACTGAGTGGATCCCATATGTTTTATGTTTCTTTAAGCATATACTCTCTTTTGTGACTCCAGTATAATTGGGAAGGAACAAACGGTTGATGTGTTACATTAAACCTAGGCCACCACCACCCTTCAAACATATTCATATCATATCCAGCTGATATCCAATCCAACATATTCTGTGTATCTCCACCACGTCCTGTACTATTTCCTCTTAGAGCATATTCTGCTATCTCGTTACTGGTGAATGGGATAGGTCTCACAGGGATGCCCTCCCCCGAGCATCTGTGAATTTGTGTACAAACCCAACAACTGGATTTATTTACCCTCTCTGCGTATGAGTGAGACATGTATATTTGTTTTTTTTAATTTGTTTTTATTAAAGTTTTTTTCAAACAGAATTTTTACATAACCAATAACGGAAAAATAAAAGGAAAATATTTAACAAAACTAGGTGGCTGTTATTATTATACAAAGAGAGAATATACATTAAATAAACAGTTCCCCACCTAAGCCCCCTTCTCCCCCACCCTCCAGATTGCTGCTGCTGCTGACATTTAAAAAAAAAAAAAAATATTTTATTGAAAATTTTTGGTCAACCATCACAGTACATTGTGTATCCTTTACACAATATAACCGTATAAATAACAATGACCTGTTTTATAAACAAAGAATAAATAATATATAACAAAAACTAAAACTAAATGGCAACTGCCTTGTCTCAGATAAACACTCTCCAAAAATATGATTTAACAGTCCAATATACAATTATTTATAGCAACGACCTATACATATTATACATATATATTAACAACCCTGAGAGTCCTTCTGGTTCCTCCCCCCCCCCCCTCCCCCCCCTGGGCTGCTGCTGCTACCTTCTTCTTTTCCATTCCCTCTATCTTTCTGTGAGGTATTCGACGAACGGTTGCCACCGCCTGTTGAACCCTTGAGGCGATCCCCTTAGGACGAACTTAATCCGTTCCAGCTTTATAAACCCTGCCATGTCATTTATCCAGGTCTCCACACCCGGGGGCTTGGCTTCCTTCCACATCAACAGTATCCTGCGCCGGGCTACTAGGGACGCAAAGGCCAAAACATCGGCCTCTCTCGCCTCCTGTACTCCCGGCTCTTGTGCAACCCCAAATATAGCCAACCCCCAGCTTGGTTCGACCTGGACCCCCACTACTTTCGAAAGCACCTTTGTCACCCCCACCCAGAACCCCTGTAGTGCCGGACATGACCAGAACATGTGGGTGTGATTCGCTGGGCTTCTCGAGCATCTCGCACACCTATCCTCTACCCCAAAAAATTTACTGAGCCGTGCTCCAGTCATATGCGCCCTGTGTAACACCTTAAATTGAATCAGGCTTAGCCTGGCACACGAGGACGATGAGTTTACCCTACTTAGGGCATCCGCCCACAGCCCCTCCTCAATCTCCTCCCCCAGCTCTTCTTCCCATTTCCCTTTCAGCTCATCTACCATAATCTCCCCCTCGTCCCTCATTTCCCTATATATATCTGACACCTTACCGTCCCCCACCCATGTCTTTGAGATCACTCTGTCCTGCACCTCATTCGTCGGGAGCTGCGGGAATTCCCTCACCTGTTGCCTCGCAAAAGCCCTCAGTTGCATATACCGGAATGCATTCCCTTGGGGCAACCCATATTTCTCGGTCAGCGCTCCCAGACTTGCGAACTTCCCATCCACAAACAGATCTTTCAGTTGCGTTACTCCTGCTCTTTGCCATATTCCAAATCCCCCATCCATTCTCCCCGGGGCAAACCTATGGTTATTTCTTATCGGGGACCCCACCAAGGCTCCCGTCTTTCCCCTATGCCGTCTCCACTGTCCCCAAATTTTCAAAGTCGCCACCACCACCGGGCTTGTGGTGTATTTCGTCGGTGAGAACGGCAATGGGGCCATCACCATAGCTTGTAGGCTAGTCCCCCTACAGGACGCCCTCTCCAATCTCTTCCACGCCGCTCCCTCCTCTTCTCCCATCCACTTACTCACCATTGAGATATTGGCGGCCCAGTAGTACTCACTTAGGCTCGGTAGTGCCAGCCCCCCCTATCCCTACTACGCTGTAAGAATCCCTTCCTCACTCTCGGGGTCTTCCCGGCCCACACAAAACTCATGATACTCTTTTCGATCCTTTTGAAAAAAGCCTTCGTGATCACCACCGGGAGGCACTGAAACACAAAGAGAAATCTCGGGAGGACTACCATTTTAACCGCCTGCACCCTCCCTGCCAGTGACAGGGATACCATGTCCCATCTCTTGAAGTCCTCCTCCATTTGTTCCACCAATCGCGTTAAATTTAACCGATGCAATGTACCCCAATTCTTGGCTATCTGGATCCCCAAGTAACGAAAGTCCCTTGTTACCTTCCTCAGCGGAAAGTCCTCTATTTCTCTGCTCTGCTCCCCTGGATGCACCACAAACAACTCACTTTTCCCCATGTTCAGTTTATATCCTGAGAATTCTCCAAACTCCCGAAGTGTCCGCATTATCTCTGGCATCCCCTCCGCCGGGTCCGCTACATATAACAAATCATCCGCATACAGAGATACCCGGTGTTCTTCTCCTCCTCTAAGTACTCCCCTCCACTTCTTGGAACCCCTCAATGCTATTGCCAGGGGCTCAATCGCCAGTGCAAAGAATAATGGGGACAGAGGGCATCCCTGCCTTGTCCCTCTATGGAGCCGAAAGTATGCAGATCCCCGTCCATTCGTGACCACACTCGCCACTGGGGCCCTATACAACAGCTGCACCCATCCAACATATTCATCTCCAAAACCAAATCTCCTCAGCACCTCCCACAGATAATCCCACTCCACTCTATCAAATGCTTTCTCGGCATCCATCGCCACCACTATCTCCGCTTCCCCCTCTGGTGGGGGCATCATCATTACCCCTAGCAGCCTCCGTATATTCGTATTCAGCTGTCTCCCCTTCACAAACCCAGTTTGGTCCTCATGGACCACCCTCGGGACACAATCCTCTATCCTCATTGCCATTACCTTGGCCAGAATCTTAGCGTCTACATTTAGGAGGGAAATAGGTCTATAGGACCCGCATTGCAGCGGGTCCTTTTCCTTCTATAGGAGAAGCGATATCGTTGCCTCAGACATAGTCGGGGGCAGCTGTCTCCTTTCCTTTGCCTCATTAAAGGTCCTCATCAGTAGCGGGGCGAGCAAGTCCACATATTTCCTGTAAAATTCAACTGGGAATCCATCCGGTCCCGGAGCCTTCCCCGCCTGCATGCTCCTAATTCCTTTCACTACTTCCTCTATTTCAATCTGTGCTCCCAGTCCCACCCTTTCCTGCTCCTCCACCTTGGGAAATTCCAGCCGGTCCAGAAAGCCCATCATTCTCTCCCTCCCCTCCGGGGGTTGAGCTTCGTATAATTTTTTATAAAATGCCTTGAACACTCCATTCACTCTCTCCGCTCCATCTCTCCTTCCTCATCCCTCACTCCCCCTATTTCCCTCGCTGCTCCCCTTTTCCTCAATTGGTGGGCCAGCAACCTGCTCGCCTTCTCCCCATATTCGTACTGTACACCCTGTGCCTTCCTCCACTGTGCCTCTGCAGTACCCGTTGGCAGCAGGTCAAATTCTACGTGTAGCCTTTGCCTTTCCCTGTACATTCCCTCCTCCGGTGCCTCTGCATATTGCTTGTCCACCCTCAGAAGTTCTTGCAGCAACCGCTCCCGTTCCCTACTCTCCTGCTTTCCTTTATGTGCCCTTATTGATATCAGCTCCCCTCTAACCACTGCCTTCAGCGCCTCCCAGACCACTCCCACCTGGACCTCCCCATTATCATTGAGTTCCAAGTACTTTTCAATGCACCCCCTCACCCTTAGCCACACCCCCTCATCTGCCATTAGTCCCATGTCCATTCTCCAGGGTGGGCGCCCTTCTGTTTCCTCCCCTATCTCCAAGTCCACCCAATGTGGAGCGTGATCCAAAATGGCTATAGCCGTATACTCCGTTCCCCTCACCTTCGGGATCAACGCCCTTCCCAAAACAAAAAAGTCGATTCGCGAATAGACTTTGTGGACATAGGAGAAAAACGAAAACTCCTTACTGCTAGGTCTGCTAAATCTCCACGGGTCAACTCCTCCCATCTGCTCCATAAAATCTTTAAGCACCTTGGCTGCTGCCGGCCTCCTTCCAGTCCTTCCATCCCACCCCATACCAGCTCCCCCTCTCCCCAGCAGCAGCAGCCCAATAGTTCCCCCCTCCCCCCCCCCCCCCGCTAGATCCCCCACTAGCGTAGTTACACCCCCCATGTTGCTCCCAGAAGTCAGCAAACTCTGGCCGACCTCGGCTTCCCCCCGTGACTTCGGCTCGCACCGTGCGACGCCTCCTCCTTCCTGCTTCCCTATTCCCGCCATGATTATCATAGCGCGGGAACTGAGCCCGCGCTTCCCCCTTGGCCCCACCCCCAATGGTCAACGCCCCATCTCCTCCACCTCCTTTCCTCCCCCCACCACCTCCTGTGGAAGAGAAAAGTTACCACATCGCAGGATTAATAACATAAAACTCCTCTTTCCCCCCTTTTTACCCCCCTCTTCGCCCCCCATACTCGCCCCACCACTTTGTTTCAAACGTTCTTTTTTTAAATAACCCGCTCATTCCAATTTTTCTTCCACGATAAAAGTCCACGCCTCATCCGCCGTCTCAAAGTAGTGGTGCCTCCCTTGATATGTGACCCACAGTCTTGCCGGTTGCAGCATTCCGAATTTTATCTTCTTTTTGTGAAGCACCGCCTTGGCCCGATTAAAGATATGTGACCCTCCTTCTCGCCACCTCCGCACTCCAGTCTTGGTATACGCGGATCACCGCGTTCTCCCACTTACTGCTCCGAGTTTTCTTTGCCCATCTAAGGACCATCTCTTTGTCCTTAAAACGGAGGAATCTCACCACTATGGCTCTAGGAATTTCTCCTGCTCTCGGTCCTCGCGCCATCACTCGGTATGCTCCCTCCACCTCCAGCGGACCCGCCGGGGCCTCCGCTCCCATTAACGAGTGCAGCATCGTGCTCACATATACCCCGACGTCCGCTCCCTCCGCACCTTCAGGAAGACCAAGAATCCTTAGGTTGTTCCTCCTCGCGTTGTTCTCCAGCGCCTCCAGCCTTTCCACACATCGTTTATGGTGTGCCTCGTGCATCTCCGTCTTCACCACCAGGCCCTGTATGTCGTCCTCATTCTCGGCAGCCTTTGCCTTCACGACCCGAAGCTCTCGCTCCTGGGTCTTTTGCTCCTCCTTTAGCCCTTCGATCGCCTGTAATATCGGGGCCAACAGCTCCTTCTTCATTTCCTTTTTGAGTTCTTCCACGCAGCGTTTCAAAAACTCGTGTTGTTCAGGGCCCCATATTAAACTGCCACCTTCCGACGCCATCTTGGTTTTTGTTTGCCTTCCTTGCCGCTGCTCTAAAGGATCCACCGCAATCCGGCCACCTTCCTCTCCTTTTTTCATCCGTATCCAGGGGGGATTCCCTTCTGGTTCACCGCACAGTACTTTTAGCCGGTAAAATTGCCGTTGGGGCTCTTATTAAGAGCCCAAAAGTCCGTTCCACCGGGAGCTGCCGAAACGTGCGACTCAGCTGGTCATCGCCGCACCCGGAAGTCTGCTGCTGACATTTTAACACTCTCCTAGAAAGTCAAGGAACAGTTGCCACTGCTGGGAAAACCCTGGCAAGGACCCTCTCAAGGCAAACTTTATTCGCTCCAGGCTGGAGAAACCCAGCCATGTCACTAACCCAGGTCCTCACACTTGGGGGTTTCGAGTCTCTCCACATTAACAATATCCGTCTCCGGGATACCATGGAGGCAAAGGCCAACACCTCGGCCCCTTTCGCTTCCTGCACTCCCGGATCCTCTGACACCCCAAAGATCGCTATTTCTGGACTCGGCTTCACCTGCGTGTCCAAAATCCTGGACATAGCCCTCGCAAAGCCCTGCCAGAATTCTTTAAGCGCCGGGCATGCCCAGAACATATGGCCATGGTTCGCTGGACTCCCTGAACATCTCGCACAGATGTCCTCCACCCCAAAGAACTTGCTCATTCTCGCCGTTGTCATGTGTGCCCGATGTACCATCTTAAACTGAATTAAGCTGAGCCTGGCACATGATGAGGAGGAATTTACCCTGCCTAGGGCATCAGCCCACAGGCCGTCATCTAGCTCCACACCCAGCTCCTCCTCCCACTTGCCCTTCAGTTCCTCCACTGGGGCTTCCTCTGCCTCCTGCAGTTGTTGGTAGTTGTCCGACAGCTTCTCCTCTCCTATCCAGATGCCAGACACCACCCTGTCCTGTATCCTACGAGGGGGTAGCAACGGAAATGTCCCCGCCTGTTTTTTGAGAAAGTCGCAGACTTGGAGGTATGTGAAGATGTTTCCAGGGGGCAGGCTGAATTTCTCCTCCAGCGCCTTCAAGCTAGGAAAGTCCCATCTATGAACAGGTCTCCCATCCTTCTAAAGCCTGCCCTGTGCCAGCTTTGAAACCCCCCCGTCTATCTTGCCCGGAACAAATCTATGATTGTTCGGTATCGGGGTCCAAACTGAGACCCCTGTCATAATATACACCAGTATATCATGGTGCAGACACACACACACACACACACTGATGGACATGCAGTGGGACCAATCAGCATACACAACACCGCAGGCAATCACCAGTGAGAGCACACACACTATAAAGAAAGGGGGCGGGAGAGTTCCCGCTCTTTCTAGTACCAGCCAGCTCGGAGCACAGAGCTCACAGCCTGCAACACAGACATTCACCATGTGCTGAGTGCATCACCTGGTTTGGACTAGGCAAGGGTCAACAGTTAAAGCTGGTATTGCATTTATCCACAGTTCAAGTATGTTAATATAGTTAACCTTATAATAAAATAGAGTTGCACCACTTCAAGTGTTGGTGACCTGTTTGTGATCCAGAACACCCTACACATCATGATACCAGGTTTGGTTGCATACTAGCACTTCTGAGACCCACCTGCAACTAATCAGCATTCCGGCATCATGCAGTTTGGAGAACAGCAACCCGCCACCACCGCTCCGCATTGCCGGCACCTCAGCGTAGTGACAACCACCAACGATACCCAGGCAAGATGTTCAAGATCCGGGTTCCACAGCAGCTCCAGTGCCACGGCGAACTCCGTGAAAACTGGCAGGCATTCCGGCAACAGTTTGAAATCTTCCTGCTGGCAGCCGAACTAGAAGACCTAGCCAATTCTGAAAAAACAGAGCTTCTCCCCACCATTGCCGGTGCCAGAGCAGACGAAATCTTAAAAAAATTCAAGTTCTCCAAGGGGCAAAACAGGAGCGACTTCCAGGCAGTCTTGGGCAAATACTGTGAGGAAAACACACTCCAACCAGCAAGAAAAGGTACTCACCTCGAGGCCGAACTCCGGGGAGCACAGAACAATTTTGGTCGGCGGCCATTTTTGTAAAGGAACGGCACATGCGCAGTTGCGCGACTCCGCGCATGTGCAATCACGAAAATGGCCATCAGTAAAGGAACCGCGATCTGCGCATGTGCAAACGCCTCCTACGTGCTACGTCACACGCGCCATGATGTCAGAGGCCCCGGACCACGCCCATTTAAAGGGGAAACATCCCAAATCAAAGAAAAAATATTTTAAAGCTGTAAAACAACCTTCACTTGGAATGACAGCACAATGCCTCAAATTTAACCAGGAAATGAAATAAACCTCCGAAGAACCCTGCAACAAGCAGTTACCTACTCCAAATCGAGTCCGATTCCGACTTCCCGCAGACCAGTGACACTGAGGACCCGAGGGAGCCTTTTCCAGTCGCTGTTATAACAAAGAACAGGCTGTCCCCGAAGCAAAACCACCAGCCGCTGTCGGTGCACAGCATTGATCCAGACGACGAGTGGTGTGCCACCCTGACGGTCAACCGATCCCAGATACGATTCCGCCTGGACACTGGTGCTTCCGCTAATCTCCTAGCGTGGTCAGCCTTTCAGACCCTTGGCGTCAAACCAACCATTCTTCCGTCGACCTGCCAACTAGTGGACTACAATGGCAACGTCATTCCTGCTACCGGTTCATGCCAACTCGAAGTGACGCACAACTCGCGAAAAGCCATCCTTCCCTTCGAGATCGTGGGCTCCTTGAAGGACTCTGTGCTAGGTGCACAGGCGTGCAAACTCCTAAACCTCGTTCAACGAGTACACTCTCTCTCTCCAGAGGACACATCTGCCTTCCAGGATGCGGACTACAGGGCGCAACTCAATGCCATCATCGACCAGCACCGTGACGTTTTTGAAGGCATGGGCACGCTTCCATACACTTACAAAATCCTGCTCAAACAATCCTGTGGTTCATGCACCTCGCAGAGTCCCAGCACCTCTCAAGGACCGCCTCAAGCAGCAGCTGCAGGACCTCCAGGACCAAGGAGTGCTCTCCAGAGTGACGGAACCAACCGACTGGGTCAGTTCAATTGTGTGCGTAAAGAAGCCCTCCGGCGAGCTCCGGATCTGCATTGACCCAAAGGATCTGAATCGCAACATAATGAGGGAGCATTACCCTATCCCCAAGCGCGAGGAGATCACGTGCGAGATGGCTCGGGCCAATATCTTCACCAAACTTGGACGCCTCAAAAGGATTCTGGCAAATTCAACTAGACAGGTCCAGCAGAAAGCGGTGTATCTTTAATACCCCGTTTGGCAGATACTGCTACAACAGGATGCCGTTTGTGATTATATCGGCATCAGAAGTATTCCACCGGATCATGGAGCAAATGATGGAGGGCATTGAGGGTGTGCGCGTCTATGTTGACGACCTCATCAGTCGCCTCCCACGCGTTTTCAAACGAATACGGGACCAAGGCCTTCGCCTCAACAGAGCCAAATGTTCCTTCGGCCAGATGGAACTCAAGTTCCTAGGGGACCACATCTCCCGGTTGGCTGTGCGGCCGGATGCGGATAAGGTGGCAGCCATCACGGCCATGCAGAAGCCAACGGATAAGAAGGCGGTCCTCCGATTTTTGGGCATGGTCAACTTCCTGGGGAAGTTCATCCCCAACCTCGCCTCCCATACCACAGCTCTCCGGAACCTGGTCAGGAAGACGACAGACTTCCAATGGCTTCCCGCCCACGAGCGCAAATGGGAGGAGCTTAAGACCAAGCTTACCACGGCATTACCATTTGCATTTTTTGACCCCACGAAGGAAACAAAAATTTCAACGGATGCCAGCCAATCCGGCATTGGGGCGGTGCTCCTGCAACGCGATGAGGCCTCATCATGGGCCCCCGTTGCATATGCGTCACGTGCCATGACCCCCACGGAACAGCGCTACGCACAGGTCGAAAAGGAGTACCTTGGCCTGTTGACTGGGGTCGACAAATTTCATGATTACGTGTACGGCCTCCCCCAATTCACTGTCGAGACCGACCATCGCCCGCTGATTCACTGTCGAGACCGACCATCGCCCGCTGGTCAACATTATACAAAAAGACCTGAATGATATGACCCCTCGTCTCCAGCGCATTCTGCTTAAACTCCGGCGGTACGATTTCCAGCTCCTATACACCCCGGGCAAGGACCTGATCATAGCCGACGCTCTGTCCAGGGCAGTCAACACCCTGTGTGACCCAGAGGGGTTTGTCTGCCAGGTTGACGCTCATGTGGCCTTCACGGCTTCTAATCTGCTGGCCTCGGATGAACGCCTTATCCACATTCGCCGCGAGACAGCGGCTGACCCCCTACTACAGCGTATCATGCGCCACATGACGGATGGGTGGCTCAAGGGCCAATGCCCGCAGTTCTGCAATATCAGAGACGATCTGGCAGTAGTCGATGGTGTCCTCCTGAAGCTGGACCGCATCGTGATCCCGCACAGCATGCGCCAGCTCGTTTTGGAACAGCTACACGAGGGCCATCTTGGCATGGAGAAGTGCCGACGGAGGGCCCGAGAGGCAGTGTACTGACCCGGCATCAATGAGGACATCGCCAACACAGTGCTCAACTGCCCCACCTGTCAGCGGTTCCAGCTGGCCCAGCCACGTGAGACCCTACAGCCCCATGAGTTGGTCACGTCCCCTTGGTCTAAGGTAGGCGTTGACCTGTTCCATGCGCTCGGCAGTGACTATGTTCTGATTGTAGACTATTTTTCGAACTACCCGGAGTTCGTACGCCTGCATGACATCACATCATTGGCGGTCATCCGTGCCTGCAAGGAGACCTTTGCTCGTCACGGCATTCCACTCACTGTGATGTCGGACAATGGCCCCTGCTTCGCGAGCCAGGAATGGTCCAACTTTGCCAGCAGGTACAACTTGGTGCATGTGACATCCAGTCCCCTGCACCCCCAATCCAATGGCAAAGCGGAAAAGGGCGTCCACATCGTCAAACGGCTCCTCTGCAAGGCTGCCGATGCAGGATCCGACTTCTACCTCGCCTTGCTGGCCTATCGTTCGGCCCCACTCTCCACGGGCCTGTCGCCAGCCCAGCTGCTCATGAGTCACACCCTCAGGACCACTGTGCCGTCCATTCACGTCCCAGACCTCGACCACGTTCCGGTCCTTCAGCGGATGCAACAGTTTCGTGCACAACACAAGGCGGCGCATGACGCTCGGGCGACTGATCTCCCTGCTCTGGATGACAACGTCCGCATCCATCTTCCGGAGGGTGGCCTGCTGTGGTTCTTTGGCAGGTGTCTCCCCGCTCGTTCCTGGTTCGTCTGCCAGATGGTTCCATTCGTCGCCACAATCGGCGTGCCCTTCGTCTCGTTCCACGCTCGCTACGTGATCCTCCATCGGTGCCACGCCCTCCTGTTGTCCCCAACCTGGACTATGTGGAGATTCCGAATGCTCTGCATCCTCCTCACTCTCAGCCGTTCCTCAGCCGGTGGCTCCTGACCCACAATTGAGGTGGTCAACCAGAATTCGTTGCCCACTTCAGAGACTTGACTTATGAGTTTTACAATGTTGGACGCTTTGATCTGTTCTGTTATCCTGTTTCATCGTTCCAGTAGTTTGCATATAATGTTCATTTCGTTGTTAGTGTGACACCCTATTTCTCGGCACCAGGCACATTCCCATGTAGATTAGCCTCATGTACATAGTCATGTAAATAACACGCACACACATAGTCAGGTACATTCACTACACAAAATGTATTGTCACGCAGGCACATATTCTTTATATAAAAGCGGGGATGTCATAATATACACCAGTATATCATGGTGCAGACACACACACACACACACTGATGGATATGCAGTGGGACCAATCAGCATACACAACACCGCAGCCAATCACCAGTGAGAGCACACGCACTATAAAGAAAGGGGACGGGAGAGTTCCCGCTCATTCTAGTACCAGCCAGCTCGGAGCACAGAGCTCACAGCCTTCAACACAGACATTCACCATGTGCTGAGTGCATCACCTGGTTAGGACTAGGCAAGGGTCAACAGTTAAAGCTGGTATTGCATTTACCCACAGTTCAAGTATGTTAATATAGTTAACCTTATAATAAAATAGAGTTGCACCACTTCAAGTGTTGGTGACCTGTTTGTGATCCAGAACACCCAACACATCAGCCCCCTCCTTCCTGTGCCTTCTCCACTGACCCCAGACCCTCAGTGCTGCCGTCACCACCGGGCTTGTGGTGTATCATGCCGGCGAGAACTGCAGCGGTGCTGTTACTAGTGTCCCTAGGCTGGTGCCTTTGCATGACGCCACCTCGAGCCGCCCCCGCACCGACCCCTCCTCCATTACCCATTTCCTAATCATGGCTACATGAGCCGCCCAGTAGTAGCTACAGACGTTCGGAAGCGCCAACCCTCCCGCCCCCCGACTGCGCTCCAAAAACAGTCTTTTAAACTCGCGGGGTCTTGTCTGCCCACACAAATCCCGTGATAATCCTGTTCACCCGCTTGAAGAAGGATTTGGGGATGAAGATGGGAAGGCACTGGAAAACAAACAGGAATCTGGGAGGACCGTCATTTTCACGGTCTGCACCCTTCCCGCCAGGGAAAGCGGGAGCATGTCCCACCTTTTAAAGTCTCCCTCCATCTGCTCTACAAGCCGAGACAGATTGAGCCTGTGCAGGTCATCCCAGTTCCGAGCCACCTGTATACTTAAGTAAGGAAAGCTCCTCTCCACCATCTTGAGCGGGAGCTCTCCCAGTCTCTCCTCCTGACCCCTAGCATGGATTACAATCAGCTCACTTTTCCCCACGTTCAACTTGTACCCTGAGAAGCTCCCAAAGTCCCTTAGGATCCGCATGACCTCCCCCGCTGAGGGACTCTAGCGGGTCCGAAATATACAATAGCAGGTCGTCTGCGCAGAGCGAAACCCAGTGCTCTTCTCCCCCACCGAACCAGCCCCCTCCAGTTCCTTGAACTCCTCAGCGCTATGGCCAACGGCTGAATTGCCAGGGCAAATAGTAGCGGGGACAGGGGGCACCCCTGCCTCGTCCCTCGGTGCAGACTAAAATACTAAAATACTCCGACCTCAGCCGGTTCATGGATACATTTGCTACGGGGGCCTGATACAGTAGCTTGACCCACCCTCTAAATCCCTCACCGAATCCAAACCTACCTAACGCTTCCCACAGGTACTCCCATTCCACCTGGTCAAAGGATTTCTCTGCATCCATTGCAGCCACTACTTCTGCGTCTCCTCCTTCTGAGGGTATCATAATAATGTTTAGGAGCCTCCTCACATTTGTGATCAATTTCCCTTGACGAAACCCGTCTGATCCTCATCAATCACTCCCGGGACACAGTCCTCTATTCTAGAAGCCAAACTTTTAGCCAGCAGTTTGGCATCCACGTTCAGGAGCGATATCGGCCTGTAGGACCCACATTGAAGCGGATCCTTCTCCCTCTTCAGGATGAGCGAGATCAAAGCCTGCGACATCATTGGGGGGAGGGTTCCTCTCTCCTTTGCCTCGTTAAAGGCTCTTTAGCAGGAGTGGGCTCAGCAGCTCCGAGAATTTCTTGTAGCATTCTACAGGGAAGCCGTCCGTACCCGGGGCATACTTTCTAAAGTATGCCCGACTGCATACTTTCTAAGCCCTTAACTATCTCCTCCAACTCAATTGGGGCCCCCAGTCCCTCCACCGGCTCTTCGTCCACCCTTGGGAACCTCAATTGGTCCATAAATTGCTTCATCCCTTCCCCTCCCATCTCTGGGCCCAAGACCATGTTACCTGCCTTATCCCTAACTCCCCCAATCTCCCTGGCCACCTCTCTCCTGCGAAGTTGGTGCGCCAGCATCCTACTTGCTTTCTCCCCATACTCGTAGATTGCCCCTTTCACCTTCCTCAGCTGTGCCTCTGCCTTCCCAGTGGTCAGCAGATCAAACTCCGCCTGCAGTCTCCGGCGCTCCTTTAGCAGCCCCTCCTCGGGGGTCTCCACGTACTTCCTGTCTACTCTGAGTATCTCTCCCACCAGCCTCTCCCTCTCCGCCCTCTCCCTCTTCTCTCTATGGGACCTAATAGAAATTAACTCCCTTCTAATAACTGCCTTCATAGCCTCTCAGACCGTTGTTGCTGTTACCTCCCCTGTGTCATTTGTTGTCACATAGTTTTGGATGCTCCTCCTTATCCACCCACACACCTCTTCATCCGCCAGCTGTCCCACATCCAGTCTCCAGAGAGGGCACTGCTCTCCCTCCGCCCCTAATCGTGAGTCCACCCAGTGCGGGGCATGGTCTGAGACCACAATGGCCGAATACTCGACCCCCTCCACCCTCGGGATTAACGCCCTGCTCAACACAAAAAAGTCAATCCAAGAGTACACTTTGTGAACGTGGGGGAAAAAAGAGAACTCCTTTGCGAGTCTCCATGGGTCCACGCCCCCCTCTGATCCATGAACTCCCTCAGGGCCTTGGCCGCCGCTGGTCTCTTTCCCGACCTGGACTTAGACCGGTCCAATGCCGGATCCAGGACTGTGTTGAAGTCCCCCCCCCCCGCCCCCATGATCAAATTCCTTGACTCCAAGTCCGGGATTTTACCCAGCATGCGCCTCATGAATTCCACTTCATCCCAGTTCGGGGCATAGACGTTCACGAACACCACCCGGGCCCCCTGCAGCTTGCCACTCACCATAATGTACCTGCCCCTCTTGTCCGCCACAATACTCCCTGCCTCGAATGCCACCCGTTTGCTAACCAGAATTGCCACCCCTCTGGTCTTCGAGTCTAGCCCCGAATGGAACACCTGACCCCTCCTTAACCTCGTTTGGTCAGCGAGTTTTAAGTGCGTCTCCTGTAGCGTGGCCACGTCCGCCTTTAATCCCTTTAAGTGTGAGAACACGCGGGCCCTATTGACCAGCCCGTTCAGACCCCTCACATTCCACGTGATCAGCCTGGACGGGGGGGTTGACCCCCCCCTGCCGACTAGCCATCTCCCTTTTTCGGCCAGCCACGTGCCCGCGCTCCCCGCTTGCTCCAGCCCTCCCGCCGGAGGCTCCCAACCCCAACTCTCCATCCGTACTCAAAAGTTGGCTCCCCTTCAGTCAGCAAAGCAGCACCCCACCCCCCCCCAACCCCCCAATCCCAATCCCCCATGCTAAGCACACGCTTAGCACTGATTTCCCCCCCATTACGCTTCCGTAAGTCTGCTGACCCATGCTGACCCCGGCCGCTCCCACCTCTATCCCCAATCTTACTGTTGTCTCCTCCTTCGGGCCCCTAACCTCCCCTCCCCCACAGGGTAAGAGAGCGAGAGCCATCCAAATACTTCCCGTGAAACAAGAAACACAACCCGGGCGTTACCCCGCCCCCTGAAAAAAACAACAAAAAAGAAAAACGAACAACTTATATTCTACTACCAATCTTACATTAGGCCAACACCCGGTTACACATCCCCACCAGGGCATTTCACCCACGTGCAGCTGTCCTTTAGCTCGAGTCCAGCTTTTCATGCTTAATAAATGTCCACGCCTCGTTTGGCGTATCGAAGTAGTGGTGCCTGTCCTGGTATGTTACCCAAAGCCTCGCCGGATGCAACAGCCCGAACTTCACCCCTTTGTTGTGGAGGACCACTTGAACCCGGTTGAATCCCGCACGCCGCTTAGCCAATTCAGCTCCCAGGTCCTGGTATATACAAATCTCACAGTTCTCCCACTAACTGCTCCACTCCTTCTTTGCCCAACGCAAGACATGCTCCCTGTCTGTGAAGCGGTGGAACCTTATCACCATCGCCCTCGGTGGTTCGTTCACCCTAGGCTTCCTCGCGAGGACTCTGTGCGAGTTCCAAGGACCGCGGGAAGGCCCCCGCGCCCATCAGCATCACCAGCATTGTAGTCACATATGCGCTCGCATCCATCCCCTCCTCACCTTCAGGGATTCGCAGGTTATGACTCCTAGATCTATATTTGAGGTCATCCAGTCTCTCCTGCCATCTCTTGTGCAGGGCCTCATGCGCCTCCACCCTGACAGCCAGGCCCAGGATCTCATCCTCATTGTCAGATACCCTTCTCTCCACCTCTTTGATCGCCTTTTCCTGCACCTTCTGAGTCTCCACCATCCTTTCCATAGAGGCCTTCATAGGGGCCAGCATCTCCGTCTTCAGCTCTGCAAAGCTACTTCTGAGGAACTCCTGCTGTTCTCTCGACCACTGGGCCCATGCTGCTTGGTCCACGCCGGCCGCAATTTTGTCTTCTCGGACCCGTTCCGCTCTCTTCCCCGCAATCGCTCTATTGACGGCCACAACCTTGGTCCCCTCCATGCAACAGTGAGGGGAACCTCTCCAGCGTCTCTTGCCACACCATGAATGACTGCCGTAGTACCGCTACAGCTCCGTTAAAGGGACCAAATGTCCGATCTCAGCGGGAGCTGCCATGTGCGCGACCTATTTGGACATGGCCGCTACCGGAAGTCTGAGACATGTACATTAAGGGGTTAGTATGTAGTTCACCTCCGACATGATGTTTGATTAATATGACAATGCATAAGAACAGTAGCCCGCTCATTCTCTTCAGGTCAGCATTTCGCTAGTACTCTCAAAAGTTCTGTATGATGTGGTTTACACCGAGTTGCATGGATACAATCTGGCTTTTCTTTGACTTTAATGGCTGTTTGGGTTGTTAGCAGCACTTGGTAGGGTCCTTTCCACCTAGGAGAAAAAGAATCTTTGTTTAGTGCTTTCGCATATACTTGATCTCCAGGTTTAAAAGGGTGTGCATTTCCCTCTTTTGGTTGCATCTGAGCCTGTCGCAACTTTTCATGTTTTTTTTCAGCGGTTTCACACATGGCCTGGGCATATTTTAGTGATGCCTCATCTGCCCATATTAAGGCTACTGCCGCTGGAGTCATTGGGGCTTTAATTCCAGTTGTCATGGGACGTCCCATTAATATCTCATACGGGGTTAAACCCGTATTACGATTTCTCAGGGCATACATTACTGTGGGTATGGCATCTGGCCAAAATAGCCCATTTTGTTGACACACTTTTGTAACTGCAGTTTTAATTATTCCATCCACCCTTTCCACCATTCCTGAGGATTGTGGCTGATATGGTATATGCAATTTCCAATCAAATCCCATGGCTTCTGTAAGGGCTTTGGTCAATTTGCTAGCGAAATGAGTTCCTCTGTCACTGTTAATACCCATTTGTATCCCAAACCTGGGTATTATTTCCTTTAACAGAATATTTACCACTGTTCTAGCATCATCTCTTTTGGTTGGAAAAGCCTCTACCCATCGTGAAAACATGTCCACTATCGCCAGCACATATTTGAATCCCTTAGCCATCGACCTGTGGACAAAATCTATCTGCAAATTTTCAAAAGGCATTTCGGGCTGTGGTAGATGATCAAAGACAATTATTCCTCTGACAAATCATACATGTGCGGGCTAGTTTTTCAATTGTTACCGTAATACCTGGAGCATACCATTGTTGACATATGGCATGTGTCATCCCTCCTTTGCCTGCCCATGGGCAAGGCGACATAGTGTCAAAAACAGACTTCTGGGGCAGACTTTGCGGGTATCTGGATGGATCCAGATTTGATGATTGTCTTGTTAGCAACCCGCTTTTAGCCAAGAACGATGCTCCTGTAGGGAGGCTTGCTCTTGTGCCTGTTTTAACTTTGGGTCTGTTATGGTGAACGGAAGTTCAATTGCAGCCGTTTGCAGTTGTGGCTGCTGTTTGAGAGCCACTTCCTTCACTATTTTATCAGCAAATCTATTGCCGCATGAGACATCATCGTCTGCGGTAGTACGCGCTTCACACTTTAAAACGGCTATCTTGCTGGGCATCTGAATAGCATCTAGTAAATTTAAAACCAATTTAGCATGTTTAATGGATTGGCCAGAGGAAGTTATGTTTTTCCACAATTGGCCAAAATCATGTACTACCCCAAAAGCGTATCGAGAATCAATATAAATATTGACTGTTTTATTTTTAGCTAGAATACATGCTTTAGTAAGGGCAAACTATTCGGCCGCTTGAGCAGACATTCCCGAAGGCAGAGCAAAAACTTCTATTTTCTCGAATGGAGTTACTATTGCATAGCCGGCCAGGAGGGTCATATCATTTGGTCGGTTTGCTGACCCATCGGTGAAAAAGATGATGTCTGGATTTTCTAGTGGATGACTCAATAAATCAGGTCGAGGGGTTGTGGTGATTTAAACCAATTGTAAACAGTCATGATCGTACAGATGTTCTGCTTCTGAGGGAGCAGGCAAGAGTGTAGCAGGGTTGGCAGCTGGTGCTCGCTTGTAGGTAAAGTTGGTTTTAGAGAGAAGGATTACCTCATACCCAGTGCTTCGAGCCGCAGCAAAATGCTGCATTGCGGATGAATTAAGCAGCAGCAAAACAGAGTGAGGAACCAGTACTGTACAAGGGTGGTCGAGTACAAGGGGTGCTGATTTTTCTACTATGGCCGCCGTGACTGCTACTGCTTTTAAGCAACTTGGCATACCCTTGACCACAGCACATAGGGCCACCGAATAATAGGCAAGGGGTCTTTTCCCTCCTCCATGCTCTTGCACCAGGACCCCTATTGCAAATCCCCCTGCTTCATTCACATAAAGAATAAAGGGCTTGCTGGAATTAGGAAGTCCCAAGGCAGGTTCGCTTATCATGGCTTATTTCAAGTTACGAAATGCTTGCTCCCGTTCTGGGGTCCAAGGAAACAACTGAAGGGGTGTCCTGTAGGGTAGCCCGGCGCAGTACTGCATCCATCTCTCTATAGTGCAGTATCCACTGCCTGCAATAGCCCACCATGCCGAGGAAGGTAAGGGTTTCCTTTTTCGTGCGTGGAGTTGGAACCCTTGCTACAGCCTGTACTCTTTCAGACCCAAACCTCTGCTGTCCTTGCTGCAGCTGAAATCCCAAATACTGAACTGTTTCCTGACAAAATTGCAGTTTGCCCATTGAGACTCTATGCCCTTTCTCTGTCAGATGTGAGAATAACAAAAGGGCATTCTGCTGACAAACTAGCCCTCCCTCTGAGGCTGTCAACAAATCATCAGCATATTGAGGGAATGTTGAGCCTGCAGACAACTGGCACTCGTCCAAGCCTCTTTTAATATTGTGGATTCCGATATGTAAAGCAAATAGATATTGATGTTGCGGGTACAATGGTATAGAGAAAAAGGCTGAGAAAGTATCCGTTGTTGGTGGTTAGTAGATCTGTACTTTGGATTATTAGATCTGTACTTTGGTTAGTATATCTTATGTGTCACCGCACTTTATACACTACTCGACAGATTATGAAACTGAGCTTCATGCGTGAAATAAATTGTCTTTATTCATTTAGTCTCGTATCAAAGGTCAGTTTTCTTGCAGATACAGAGTCTTTAAAGTGCGTTTTGTCCAAGCAAATACAGAGTACTGAGTTTAATTCAATACAAATTACAGCTCTGGATGTTTCTTCTAATTGAATACACGATACAGAAAAGTTGAAACTAAAACAAAATGACTGTTCAAAGCGATAGTACAGAAAAGTAGCTTCAGAAGTTTAAGGCAGATGATTCCAGAATGAATTGTTCAAACTGACACGTACTTTTTAGATTATTGCTGTCACTAATGGTACCCCCCTTTCTGGCTGTGATTGGGTTAAAGTTATTACACAGTTAATTCAATTTGATTAAAATATCTGTCCATCAAATTATAATATGAGGTGATGAAATGCGTTTTTGTTATGAACCTTATCCGTTGTCATGAAAACAGTTTCTGGGAACACTGTCCAGACACTTTAAATTAACCAAATGTGTCCTTGGTAAGTCTAGCTTCCTTATCTTGATGGTTCTCATGAGAAACAGATTTTTTACTGTCCTGTTTGAAATGTGGGTATTTTAGCAATCCATTTCAAGAAGCCATTTTAAATCTTGGACCATTGGTTCCTTTGCACTTGTTATATACTAAACAGGTAGATTCTATACTAAAAAGGTAGATTCTATCATTCCCCCCTTTTGGATTATTCAAAAGGTGAATAAGATGCATCAAAAATGAAATAGAATCAAAGAAGGAAAGGAATAAATGCAATAGGATAGTGGTAGGTGTAGAGAGAGACTCATTCACATTGCCTTTAATGGTTCACTTATTTGAGAACAGTCTTCAACAACAGAGTGGGAAAAGACTTACAAACGTCTTAATAATTCAATAAAACAAATCAAACGATAATATCGTAAAATATTAATACATTAATAATTGAACTTGATAATACATTGATTAAAGGACTTAGTAAAAATTGAAAAATTGCTTAAAACATTGATATACTGATTAACAATTGATATACTGATTAAAAATTGATATACTGATTAAGACTTGATATCATGATTACATCATTGAGTAATAAAAGGTGAATAATTATTATTTCATGTGTACAAATAAAATGAGCATACAGTAAAATGAAAATGAAATGAAAATCGCTTATTGTCACAAGTAGGCTTCAAATGAAGTTACTGTGAAAAGCCCCTAGTCGCCACATTCCGGGGCCTGTTCGGGGAGGCTGTTACGGGAATTGAACCGTGCTGCTGGCCTGCCTAGGTCTGCTTTCAAAGCCAGCGATTTAGCCCTGTGATAAACAGCCCCTGAAATAACTGAAGTTGAGTATATGATTTAGTAATAATAGGTGAAATGATTATCAAAATTGATGATGTAATTCAGTAATAAAATTATTAATAATAATTCACTAATAAATGATTAATAATGCAGTAAATAATGTTCAACTTTCCTTTTAAGTTATTGGGTGGTGGTACACTAGGTGTGGACTGAACCACTTGAATCCTTTGGGCGGTACGGGCTGCCATGCATTGGCATGCACATCTGATGAGCATGATGATTACGTAAAGGATAAATCCAAAAGTCAAAAGAAGAAAATTCCCTGGATAACGGACCTTCCAGTGCTACCTAACCATCCAAAGAGCCAACCCCAAGTAGTGGAATCAGAGGGATGTTCAAGTTTCCTAACTTTGTTTTGGATGTGTATTCCCAAGTCTTTGACTTGGTCTGAGTTATTTGGAATATAGGTGCAACACTCTGCACCAATCAGGGCACAGGTGCCACCTTTTTCGGCTAACAAATAGTCAAGTGCCATTCGATTCTGTAAGGTAAAAGTTCTGATGGCAACCATTTCGTCAGAAATTCCAATTAGGGCGCAGGAGGTATCATTAGCTACTTGTTCTATTATTCAGTTAGTTTGTTCAATTCACTGGCCACTCATCTATGCCAATGAAAAGGAATAAGCTAAGCAAGAAATCTATCTTTAATGGTGAGTGCACGTTTCTCTCTTTGAACTGGTGTTCCTGGAAGGGTAGAGAGATGACAGATGGGAGGTATAATGTACGCTAAATAACAGGCTCATGACCAAAGTCTTGGAAGCCCATAACCTTGTTATTACAGACTGTATGGGTGAGGCATTTTCAGAACCCCAAAATGTATCATGGAGTTCAACCAACCTCTCCCTTTAATGGATTTGTTGCTTTTCCTAGCACACGGATTTTTCCCTAGGTGTGGCATTACAATTATGGACACGTGGGTTTTTAAACACAAAACACTGTTTATTCCATGAACTCAACTTAACATCTTAAATAAACATTGGATCTCTTAACACCCCTTACTTCAAAGGTAACTCAGAAAATATTGCAACAGTAAATAACTCCTTAAAATGTTCCTTCAAACTTCCAAGAGACTTAACACCTTTAAACAGCATCGCATCAGGTGAAAGGACATATATATTTTCTGTAGAATGGCAGAGACATATTAGCTTGGTTGACTTCAGCTCCAGCACCTTGCTTTCTTCCTGCAGCTCTCTGGACACACACAGACACACAAAACTGCTTTTTCCAACAGGCTTTCTCCCTTCAAGCAACTCCCAGCAAACCAGAACTTCTCAAGCTGCTGTCTCAAACAGGCTTTCTCCTTTTAATCAGCTCACAGCAAAACAGCCAGGCACTTTTAAACTGCTCTCAGCAAAACCAGCCAAGCACTTTTCAAACTGCAAAACCAAACTGCAAAATGGCTGAACTGAGCTGACCTCCACCCACTCTATGACATCACTGTTTTCTCAAAGGTACATTGCTTAAACATCCAGTTCTTAAAGGCACTCTCGCATGACAAGACCAAAGAAGTTCCATTATAAGGAGTATAACGGGTGATTTGTTCCAAGAGAATTAGAAATGTGGAATTACTCGTGAGATTCAGTAAGTCTCTTATCCTGAGATTCAGTAAGTCTCTTAGTAAGGAGGTGCGAGCAATTCTTTGAGCTCCGAGTCGAATACAAGATGTACTCACATGAAAGTAATGGAAGAAATTGCTATATTCCATCCTCATTCCTATAGGATCATCACTAACTAAGCATATGGACTCTTTCTGGTCAGTCGACAGGAGGTGAATTTGGGGAGGGTTTTTGTTTGTATCATAGTTATGTTGATACTATCCTTCAAAAGAATTCAATGAATATCCGGCAGATTCCCAAAGTTGGACATAATAATTAATATTAGCCGCAATTCTGGTGTCCGAACATTTGTATGCTCCTGTACGGGCATGGGAAGAGCGAACAGAGCTCTGAAAAATATACCATTCAGCGGTTTCTGAAATATTGAAAGGAACGGGTATAAAAGGGATACTTCCCTCTGAGTGGGTAGGGATTGCAGTACACACCCAGCACACGGAGATATTAAATTTTTGAGCATAACTGTGGGACATTTGAAGAAAGGTATTGTCATATAACTGTTTAGTAAAGCCTGCTAAGCAGACCAGGCAACTTAAAATTAATAATGCGGCAAATATTATAACGGATTATTATTATTCTGATGCACGCTCTTCACATGTGATGCGTGAATCTAGTGTTTCTTTCCTTGGAGTTTCACGGCTGATTGAGTAGTCAGTAGAACCTGAAAAGTGCCCTCCCACTTGGCCCCTAGTGGTTCTTTCTGTAGCTTTTTCACATACACCGCCTCGCCCCGGACAAGACTATGTCCTCCCTCTGGGGGGTTTCCCCAAGCTGCGGAAACCTGCTGAGAAGCAGAACTAACAGCATTTGTTAGATTTTGACAATAGCTAAGTAATAGCATCACTCATTAAATGACAGTCTGCCTTTCGTAAGTCAATAGTTCCTGGCAGGGACATGGGTCAGCCTGTAATGACCTCAAATGGGCTTCGGCCTGTTGTTCTGTTTGGGGTTGCTCTGATACTGCACAGTACTAGGGGCAAAGCTTGAATCCAGTTCATGCCTTCTTGGCTGTATTTGGACAGTCGTTCTTTTAAGGTCCGGTTCATGCGTTCCACTAGACCTGATGATTCTGGATGATAAGGGCAGTGCAAATTCCAATCAATGTTCAGTAATGTGCACACCTCCTGGCATACAGTACCCGTAAAGTGTGTTCCATTATCTGAATCAATGCTAGCTGGTACTCCCCATCTGGGAATACAGTCTTTGTATAGCATTTTGGCCGTATGGGTGGCTGTAGCCTTTCTGACTGGAGTAGCTTCTATCCATCTAGAAAATGTATCTAGTATCAGAAGGACCTCAGTGTATCTTTGGCATGGAGGAAGGGTGATGTAATCAATCTGAATGTTCTGAAATGGTCCTGCAGGGGCAGGAGATCTTAGCTGGGGCATTTTCGTGATAGGTCCTAAGTTGTACTTTTGACTTGTCACACAACGATCCGATACCAACTTTACATGTTTTTTTGAATCCTTTGCCACACCAACTTCTGTGGAATCTATCCATCATCTGTTGAGGGGCTAGATGAAAAAATGAAATGAAAATCACTTGTCACAAGTAGGCTTCAAATGAAGTTACTGTGAAAAGCCCCTAGTCGCCACATTCCGGGGCCTGTTCGAGGAGGCTGGTACGGGAATTGAACCGTGCTGCTGGCCTGCCTTGGTCTGCTTTAAAAGCCAGCGATTTAGCCCAGTGTGCTAAACCAGCCCCATGAATGTCCCCATGAATGGATCTGTTGTGCCAGGAATGGCATCAGTGCCTGTGGTCCCACTGGTTTAACAGTTTGAACTTGTCTCCAGATAGCATCATCATACTCCTCAATACCTGAATCTAGCCATGACCATTTTTCTTGTTGTGTAGAGTTTTGTTGCATTTCACGTAGATCTTGTAATAACTTGTTCACTCCTAATTTGTAGATGTGTCTTGGTGGTGCTGAAGGATGCCACTTAGAGGCAGCTGTCTTTATTGCTTTGTCTGCAAAGGCATTTCCTTTAGCTTCCATTGTATCTTCTTGAGTATGAGCTTTACATTTGAGAATAGATAGTTCTTTTGGTAAAGCCATTGCTTCCAGAAGGTCTTGTACTTTTTTCCCATTTCGTATAGGTGCGCTCTTCCCGGGGCCCGACGCATGCGCAGGTGCAGGCGTCTGAGAACCGCACTGCGCATGTGCATCGACGCACAGAGCGGCAGGACACCGATGTCATGAATGACAATGGCCCGCGCTTTAGCAATCGACAATGGGCCACGTTTGCCAGGTCATACAATTTCCAGCATGTCACCTCCAGTCCGCACTAACCGCAGTCCAATGGAAAAGTCAAGAAAGGGGTGCACATTGTGAAACAGCTCATCTGCAAGGCCGCAGACTCTGCTTCCGACATACACCTTGTACTGCTCGCGTACAGGGCAACTCTATTGTCCACTGACATGTCGCCGGCTCAACTCCTGATGAACAGGGACCTGTGGACATCGCTTCCAGCCATACACCTGCCCAACCTGGATCACCTTCAGGTGTTGCAGAAGATGCAGCAGCTAAGAGACCGTCAAAAGCAGGGCTATGATGCTCATGCCACCGATCTGGCCGTGCAATCCCCAGCAGACACTGTCAGGATCAAGATACCGGATGGTGGGTGGTCTGCTCCGGCTGTCGTTGTTCGACAGGCCCTGCTCTTATGTTGTACGTATGGCTGATGGCTCCATTGGGTGGAAGGAATCAACGGGCACTGTGCAAATTTGCCTGCCCGCAACCACTTTCTCCTCCATTTCCATATGTTGAATTGCTACCTCCTGATATCTCGCACCACGAGGCCACCAGCCAGGCTTCCATCCCGCCTGTCAAGGTGTCGTCGTCCCCTCCGCCACCTCTCCGGCGGTCGACCAGGATCAGACGCAAGCCTCAGAGACTGGACTTGTGAACATTTGTTTTGTTTGCTCTGTTCTGTTGCCCTTCGTCAGTCACGTTAGACAGACTCATTCACAAGTAATACATTCACATACGCCAACAAAACTTTTGAAAAAGGGGAGATGTCATGATATGCAAACATGCAGCTAATGAACACATAAATAGGACACGACCATTGAGCAGTCAGGACACTCAGGGTGGTATCTCACTATAAAAGGGATGAGGCACTCACACCCCGCCTCTTTCCACAGACCAACATCTACAGAGTGAGACAGGGTGTATCCTCAGCATCACACCCCAGCACGTGGCTTAGAGCAAGGCTGGTTCAGTTAGACTGAGTTACTACATTTAGATTAGCAGAGAGTCAAACTCATTGAGAACTCTGCTAATAGTTCAATAAAACACATTGAACTCACTTCAAAGTCTTGAGCATCTTTTACTCAAAACTGCATCAAGTGGCAGCTTGTGTTATTCCAAATTACATAACACAACACCAGTATCAGACACAAAATCAATGTCTTGTCCTCCCACTGATCAAGTATACACCAAACAAAGGCGTTGATTCAATAAAAGATTTTATCTAGCAACAGAACACACAGCTGCCTGTGGGTTGACTCTCTACTACCCTAAGTAAACTAAAGCTAACTATCTAGACCAGGCTAGCTCTGATCCACGTGTTGGAGGTGTTGAATGATTTGTACACCCTGACTATCACTATAGCTAACACCAGTGGAAAGGGGCAGAGTGCTGATGCCTCGTGTGTTTTATAGGTGTAAGTCCCCCTCTGGTGTCCTGTCTTGTGATAGGTCGTGTTTGTTCTGTACATTGATTGGCTCACCAGGGTGTCTGTCACTGCCTGCTTTTACCTCATGATGTGCATGGGTGCATATTATGACAGGGTCCACTAGACTTTTGACCTCTGAAGTTGTGGTTTCCATTCTTGTCTGTTAAACCTGTCGTTGGCATCATCATAATCATGTTTAGGTGGTGTCCCTAGGCGGGGTCTAGGTTGTTCCCTGTACGTATCATCATAATACGTGCTCTTGGACGAATCCCTACAGTAGTCATGGGATGGGTCCCGATAGTATGAGTCATGGGGCGTATCCCTGTGATGTGAGTCACGGGGTGTATCTTTGTGGTCTTTTCCCTATAACTCCTCTATAATTGAATACAGCGTTCTACTAATCCCCTATAGGTGGTGCCAACTAGTCCCCAGTCAGGGAACACCAGATTTAAAGTTTAGACAATTCTGGTTTTAAATGGTCCCAATGTACTCTGATCCCAAGTCAGTTTTCCTGCCTGAAGTGCCATTCCTGAATGTTCCACCCAAATTGCTCTAAACCTTTCATCATAATCCTGCAGATCTTCTGAAGTCAGGAAGTAATTTTTGTCCAATCAGTTTTAGGTGGGTCAAATGCTGTTAACCATTCTTTAATTGACAGCCAGGCCACGTCCAGATTTTGCAAATCATCTCCCAGGGCTGTGAGGACGCTTGTGGAGAGTCTTTTGCTATCTCTGGCTGATGCACTAAGCGTCAAGGACCACAAAGACATGTGAGACTTTAACCAAGGCTTTAGTACACTACATAGGAAGCTTACCCGACACAGACGACCCCAGACAAAATGGGTCAGGTCTCAGAAGCTGGGTCTTATACCTAACCCCCGGGGGAGTGGCCAAGGTGGAGCTCTCCGTGGCCAGGTCAGGTTACATACAGGTGACCAAACCTCTACAGAGCTACAGTACAATACACAGGATTACAGGGCCACGTTACACACAACTATTATATAACTATGTACAATGCTAGGGAAGTATTGTGTATCACCACAATCACCCCTTGTTTAGAAGGAAGTCCGGGGTGAAAATATGGAGTAGCAAACACAGTGAACAAACAGGGAGTAACGAACAGAGTCCATCAGGAGGTTCCGTGTCGTCAGAGGTCGAGACGAACGATGGGTTTGGTCGCTCTCTTTGAACGTCGGAGCTGCGGCGCTGAGGTAGTGTCCAGCGGTATCCGTGCGGTCAGTGGTGCTGGGTCGCGAGGCGGCATGACGTCCCCCACCGCTTCGGCTGGCTCAAGGCGAAACTGCGGGATGACAGCGGCTGGCACGGAGTAGTAACAGGCCGAGGGATCGTCGGGAGCAGAGAGGGAGCAGGGTGGAGGTTGCGGGGCGGGGGCGGCAGGGGCCCCAGAGGGGGCCAGGTCCTTGATGGAGACGGTCTCCTCACGCCCGTCGGGGTACGCTATGTACGCGTACTGTGGGTTGGCGTGGAGGAGACGGACTCTCTCCACCAGGGGCTCCGCCTTAGTGGTGCGCACGTGCTTGTGGAGCAGGACGTCTCCCGGAGCCTGGATGGAAGCGATGTCACCGATGCCGATCTCCTGGAGAAGAGAAACATCCGCTCATGAGGGGTAGCATTCGTTGCAGTACACAAAAGGGACCGAATGGAGTGGAGTGCGGCAGGGAGGGCCTCCTGCCAACGGGAGACTGGTAGGCCTTTGGACTTGAGGGCTAGCAGCACGGCCTTCCAAACTGGCATGTTCTCCCTCTCCACCTGTCCGTTCCGCCGGGGGTTGTAACTGGTCGTCCTGCTCGAGGCAACGCCCCTGGCGAGCAGGTACCGACGCAGCTCCTCACTCATGAAGGAGGAGCCCCTGTCACTGTGACTGTAATTGGGATAACCGAACAGCATGAAGAGGTCGTGCAATGCTTTGATGACGGTGGCAGAGGTCGTGTCGGGGCAGGGAATGGCGAAGGGGAACCGCGAGTACTCGTCGATGACATTGAGGAAGTATGTGTTGCGGTTGTGGGTGGGGAGGGGCCCTTTGAAGTCAATGCTGAGACGTTCAAAGGGGCGGGTAGCCTTGATTAGGTGCGCCTTGTCTGGCTTGTAGAATTGCGGCTTGCACTCCGCACAGACTTGGCAGTCCCTAGTCATGGCCTTGACCTCCTCGACTGAGAAGGGCAGGTTGTGGCCCTTGGCGTAGTGGTAGAACCGCCCGACGCCCGGGTGACAGAGGTCATTATGTAGTGCCCGCAGTCGGTCATCCTGTGCGCTGGCACAAGTACTACGGGACAGGGCATCAGGAGGATCATTGAGCTTACCTGGCCGGTATAAGATACTATAATTGTAGGTGGAGAGTTCGATCCTCCACCGTAATATCTTATCATTTTTGATTTTACCTCATTGTTTGTTGTCGAACATGAACGCAACTGATTGTTGGTCAGTAACGAGGGTAAATGGTTTTCCGACCAGGTAGTGCCTCCAGTGCCGGACGGTTTCCATTATGGCCTGTGCCTCCTTCTCAACAGAGGAGTTGCGGATTTCGGGGCCTTGGAGTGTGCGGGAAAAGAAGGCGATGGGCCTGCCCGCCTGGTTGAGGGTAGCACCCAGGGCAAAGTCGGAGGCATCGCTCTCGACTTGGAATGGTGCAGACTCGTCTACCGCATGCATGGCAGCTTTGGCGATAGCGGTATTTAGGAGGTGGCAGGCCTGGCAGGCCTCGGGCGGGAGGGGGAATGAGGGGGAACGGAGGAGGGGTCGGGCCTTGTCAGCGTACTCGGGCACCCACTGGGCATAGTAGGCAAAGAACCCGAGGCATCGCCTCAGTTCTTTGGGGCAGGTGGGAATGGGGAGTTCGAGAAAGGGACGCAGACGGTCGGGATCGGGGCCAAGGACACCGTTCTCCACCACGTAGCCGAGTATGGCGAGGCAGGTGGTGCCGAAAACACATTTTGCCTCGTTGTACGTGAGATTGAGGCGTTTGGCAGTTTGGAGGAATTTAGTGAGGTTGATGTCATGGTCCTGCTGGTTGTGGCCGCAGATGGTGACGTTGTCCAGATACGGGAAGGTAGCCCGCAGTCTGTTCTGGTCCACCATTCGGTCCATCTCCCGTTGGAAGACCGAGACTCCATTGGTGATGCCAAAGGGTGCCCTAAGAAAGTGGTAGAGGCGGCCGTCCGCCTCGAAGGCCATGAAGTTACGGTCCTCCGGGTGGATAGGGAGCTGGTGGTAGGCGGATTTCAAGTCTATGGTGGAGAACACCCGGTACTGTGTAATCCGGTTGACCATGTCAGATATGCGGGGGAGGGAATACGCATCAAGCAGCGTGTACCGGTTGATGGTCTGACTGTAGTCAATGACCATGCGGTGTTTCTCGCTAGACTTGACCACCACCACTTGGGCTCGCCAGGGGCTGGTGCTGTGAGCAATGATCTTTTCCGAGAGATGGCGCTTAATCTCCGCTCGAATGAATTGGCGGTCCCCGAAACTGTAACGCCGACTTTTAGTAGCCACGGGCTTGCAGTCGGGGGTGAGATTAGCAAACAGTGAAGGGGGGGGGGATCCTGAGCATGGAGAGACTACAGGTGGGACCCGGGGGGGGGATCAGGGAAGAACTGGGGGTTGGAGACCGTGAGGGGGGGGAGGGGGCCGTTAAAATGCAAGGTGAGGCTGCGCAGGTGGCATTGGAAGTCCAGGCCGAGGATCGCGGCGGCGCAGAGGTGAGGGAGGACCATGAATTTGAAATCCTGGAACACTGTGAAATCCGTTCACTGAGAGGGTGACGACGCAGTAGCCCGAAACCTCGGCCGACTGGGAGTTGGCGGCCATGGAAATATGCCTGCGTGTGGGTAGTACCTTGAGGGAGCAGCGGCGCACGGTGTCCGGGTGGAGGAAGCTCTCCGTGCTGCCGCTGTCAAAGAGGCAGGTAACAGTGAAACAATTTACCTGAACCTCCATGGTGGATCTGGCGAGCTGATGTGGTCGGTCCTGGTCGGGGACGATGGATGCGATGGTGGAGCTGTTGGAGAAGGGTGCCGGATCCGGGGAGCAGCCTGCGGAAGAAGGTGGCGGTGCCCAGGCGTCGTAGGTTGCTGTTGGAGGCCAGGTTGCTGTCGTTGGCTGCATCTCAGTTGTTTGCAGCATTTCGGTCGAGTGCGCAGGACCGGAAGTGACGATCGGCAGTGGACCCGAAGTGACGTAAGTCGGGGTTCCGGGCGGCGCCCATGCAGACCACGTGGAGGGGGGGCCAGAGGTCGAGTGCGCAGGTCCGAAAGTGACGATCGGCGGCGGGGCGGACCCGGAAGCGACGATCGCCGGCGGACCGGAAGTGGCGTGCGGCGGACCGGAAGTGAAGGAAACTGGGCCGGGGATAATCAAAGATGGCGACGCCCATGCGTCGCACGTGTCAAATAGCGAGCCGGGAACGGAGGATGGCGGCACCCAGGAGTAGCAGGCCGCGGTGTTGGACCCTGAGGCAGCGGTGGAGCGGCAGACGTTTGCAAAATGGCCTTTCTTGCCACAGGCTGAACAGGTAGCATCTCTAGCAGGGCAGTGTTTCCTAGGGTGTTTTGCCTGGCCACAAAAGTAACACTGGGGCCCAGGCATTATTTTTACTGCTGGTGTGGCTGGGTGGGCCGTGACTTGCAGGGGTTGTTGCTGGGCGGGCGGCAGGGAGGTAGCGGCCACGTAGGGAACGTGGGCAGGCGCATAGGAAGTTTGGGCAGGCGTGTAGGATGCATTATTGTCATAGGCTGCCTGTTGGGCCTCTGCCATAGTGACTGCCGTGTCCAGAGTCAGGGTAGTTTGTGCCAGTAGGAGTTGGCGAATTGGGACGGAAGCGATGCCGGCTACAAAGGCATCGAGCACCAGGGCCTCAGTGTTCTGCTCAGCGGAGACTGCTGGCGCGTTACAGGTGAGCGTGAGGGCACGGAGGTCCCGAACGAACACGATAATAAGAGGCAGGATCGGGGTTCACCCAGCTGCTGGTGCCGGGAGGCGAGGCGGTGGCGGGCGTAAATAGAATTAACAGTTTGTGCATACCGGCTTTTGAGCTTCACAATGGCATCGGCGTAGGTCGTTGTTCCCGTGATGAGGTCGAAAAGCCCGTAGTCGAGCCGTGAGCACAGGAGGTTGAGTCGGTCAGGGTCCGTTTTGGCGAAGGCGGAGGATGCTTCCAGGTAGGCCTCGAAACACCGGAGCCAGCAGTTGAAAAGGTGATCCGCGCGTGGAGCGTGGGGGTCGAGCGAGAGCTTGTCGGGTTTCAGAGCAGCCTCCATTATAACTGTAGTGTATTAAATTGATGCACTAAGCGTCAAGAACCACAAAGACGTGTGAGACTTTAACCAAGGCTTTAATACACTACATAGGAAGCTTACCCGACACAGACGACCCCAGACAAAATGGGTCAGGTCTCAGAAGCTGGGTCTTATACCTAACTCCCGGGGGAGTGGCCAAGGTGGAGCTCTCTGTGGCCAGGTCAGGTTACATACAGGTGACCGAACCTCTACAGAGCTACAGTACAATACACAGTACAATACACAGGATTACAGGGCCACGTTACACACAACTATTATATAACTATGTACAATGCTAGGGAAGTACAGTGGTGTATCACCACACTGGCACAAACCATTATTGGCAAAACCTGAACACCATCCATTGGGTGTAAACTGCAGATGTTTATTATTCGTTCTAACTCATTCCATGTAGCTAAGCCTCCCTTCTTAGGATGCGGAAGGTCTTCAGACCATCTGTCCACCTTATCAGGGACAGCTGGATTATGTAGCCAGTGCCATGTGTATTGAGATCTGTAGGTGGAAACATTATCAGCATCTCTTGTTTCTAATTCATAAAGGGGCCAGTTTAGGGGGTTCCTGTGTCACAGCAGTACTGGCACGAGGAACGTCATTTCCTTGGTAACCAGAAGCGTCACCATCATCACTATCCTCATTAGAGCTGAAAAGGTTCCTTTGTTCTTCACCACATGGCGTAATAACATTATTTGGAACTGGGATAGATTGTTCAAGTGCATTTAAATTGCAGCAGCTTGTTGTTTTTAAAGCTTTTAAATCGTTTTTCAATAATTTGGAACACATTTTCAGGTTGTAGGTAGTATTTTCCATATTGGAAATTTTAGTGTCCAGAATACCATTGTCTTTTAAAATTTGTGCATTTTCTGCTTGAAGGCTGTTACTTTTGAAGAGCAGTTCATTATTTTGTAATGTTAATTGAAGTGTGGATTTGGAGTCAAACAATAATTTTTGAATTTTAAGTTCGAATCTTTCCTTCTCTGCATTGGAATTAATGATTTGAAGAGCTTGGTTGTCACTATTAATGGTCTCAAGCTCTGTATTTTTAATTTGAATTTCAGCATTAATGGTATGAAGGTCAGAGGCTCTACTTTGAATTTCGGCATTAGTGGCCTCAAGGTCGTTATTTTTCCATTTCAGGTCTGCAATTTGTTTTGGAGTTCACAATTTGATGGTGTAAAAATGACCGAGATTGATTAGAGCACACGAGCTTGCAATTTGAGTCTTGTAAAAGCGCAGAAGCTGTTTGAAGCTCCTTTTTGGCAGCTGTAATAGCGTCTTCGTGGTCCCTGTGCTCAGCTGCTGATCTCAGCTTACGTAATTCTCTTAATACCATTAGTGACCATTTGATGCGGTCATTTTTCCTTAAACGGGTGATCTTTCCCCAAACGATTTTAACATCTTCGAAGGACCATTGGCCTTGAGTAATGTTGTATTTCAACTCAATGTCCGTAATTGCTTTTTGCAAGTTGAAATTATTACAGACAGAATTCGTAAATCATTGAATATATATTCACTAGAGACATCTGGTGGAGTCTGCCTCCCATTTCTGGTTGTGGATACATCTGCTACACTTTTTAAAGTGAAAGGGATTTTAAAATGACTTTCCGCCATTATAACTTCAACTTTGAAGGAGTGGGAGCTATTATCTTCTCGCCCCCTTGTAACCCTTCAGTTAAACGTGGAAGACGTAGGGATGTTGTACTGCATCCCTTTTAACTCTCCCGAAAAATATGAATAAGCAATTTCAACACTCACTTATCTCCGTTCCTCTTGCAGGATTCTTTAGCTGATGGGCGATAGGGGTGGGCTATTGCAGCGTGAAATTAGGCAATAATAAGAGTCTTACCTCAGCCGAATCTCGGATTGAAGGCTTCAGATCTGGTCTGGTCTGTGGTTTTCTTCCGATCGTTTGGTCTGTAATTTTCTCGGATGCCCCTGGCAGCAAGGTCAGCTTTCAAGGCCACACCGTGTTTTCTGTGTTCGCCTGACTCGCAAATCCTCCCTCTTGTCTCTTATTGGTATGTTCGCAGCACCAATTATTAGATCTGTACTTTGGTTAGTACATCTTATGTGTCACCGCATTTTATACACCTACGCGAGAGATTAGGAAACTTCATGCGTGAAGTAAATTGTCTTTATTCATTTAGTTACCAGATGTCTCATATCAAAGGTCAGTTTTCTTGCAGATACAGAGTTTTTTAAAGTGCGTTTTGTCCAAGCAAATACAGAGTTTAATTCAATACAATTACAGCTCTTGATATTTCTTCTAATTGAATACACGATACAGAAAAGTTGAAACGAAAACAAAATGGCTGTTCAAAGCGATAGTGCAGAAAAGTAGCTTCAGAAGTTTAAGACAGATTATTCCAGAATGAATTGTTCAAACCGGCACATACTTTTTTAAGATTATTGCTGTCACTAATGGTACCCACCTTTCTGGCTGTGATTGGGTTAAAGTTATTACACAGTTAATTCAATTTGTTTAAAATATGTGTCCATCAAATTATAAAATGAGGTGGTGAAATGCGTGTTTCTTATGAATCTTATCTGTTGTCATGAAACAAGTTTCTGGGAACACTGTCCAGACACTTTAAATTAATCAAATGTGTCTTTGGTAAGTCTAGCTTCCTTATCTTGATGGTTCTCATGAGAAACCGCATTATAGGAAGGATGTGGAAGCATTGGAAAGGGTGCAGAGGAGATTTACCAGAATGTTGCCTGGTATGGAGGGAAGATCTTATGAGGAAAGGCTGAGGGACTTGAGGCTGTTTTCGTGAGAGAGAAGGTTAAGAGGTGATTTAATTGAGGCATACAAGATGATCAGAGGATTGGATAGGGTGGACAGTGAGAGCCTTTTTCCTTGGTCAGTGAGAGCCCTTTTCAAACAAACAAACAAAGAACAAAGAAATGTACAGCACAGGAACAGGCCCTTCGGCCCTCCAAGCCCGTGCCGACCATACTGCCCGACTAAACTACAATCTTCTACACTTCCTGGGTCCGTATCCTTCTATTCCCATCCTATTCATATATTTGTCAAGATGCCCCTTAAATGTCCCTATCGTCCCTGCTTCCACTACCTCCTCCGGTAGCGAGTTCCAGGTACCCACTACCCTCTGCGTAAAAAACTTGCCTCGTACATCTACTCTAAACCTTGCCCCTCTCACCTTAAACCTATGCCCCCTAGTAATTGACCCCTCTACCCTGGGGAAAAGCCTCTGACTATCCACTCTGTCTATGCCCCTCATAATTTTGTATACCTCTATCAGGTCGCCCCTCAACCTCCTTCGTTCCAGTGAGAACAAACCGAGTTTATTCAACCGCTCCTCATAGCTTATGCCCTCCATACCAGGCAACATTCTGGTAAATCTCTTCTGCACCCTCTCTAAAGCCTCCACATCCTTCTGGTAGTGTGGCGACCAGAATTGAACACTATACTCCAAGTGTGGCCTAACTAAGGTTCTATACAGCTGCAACATGACTTGCCAATTCTTATACTCAATGCCCCGGCCAATGAAGGCCAGCATGCCGTATGCCTTCTTGACTACCTTCTCCACCTGTGTTGCCCCTTTCAATGACCTGTGGACCTGTACTCCTAGATCTCTTTGACTTTCAATACTCTTGAGGGTTCTACCATTCACTGTATATTCCCTACCTGCATTAGACCTTCCAAAATGCATTACCTCACATTTGTCCGGATTAAACTCCATCTGCCATCCTCGGATGGTGATGTCTAGCACGAGGGGACATACCTTTAAACTGAGGGGAGATAGATATCAGAGGTAGGTTCTTTACTCAGAGAGTAGTAAGGGCGTGGAATGCCCTGCCTGCAACAGTAGTGGACTCGCCAACACTAAGGACATTCAAATGGTCATTGGATAGACATATGGACAATAAGGGAATAGTGTAGATGGGCTTTAGAGTGGTTTCACAGGTCGGCGCAACATTGAGGGACAAAGGGCCTTGTAGCGCACAAAGACTCCGAGAGACGAATAGAGTGAAGTCGATGAGGCTTTATTAAGCGTGACTGTTCCCCCACAGTTCAGTAGTAGACTGCCTGCGGGGGAGGACTCCTGGTTCTTATACTCCGCCTTCAGGGCGGAGCTAGAGGTCAACAGCCAACCAGGACCCGGGATCTGTCAGCCAATGACATCACGGCTTCACAGTCCCGCATGACCCCTAATTGCCCTTTTTCCCGCAGCTCTTACAGATCGCTGCGCGGGCCGGGCAGCGCTGCCGGGGTGATTCGCCTGGCCGCAGAAATAGCAGCGGGCTCCCCCGGTGCGGCTTGGCGTTTGAACCGCGCAAGCCTGTGGGGTGTCCGGGGGGGGTGGGTTTGTCGCGACGGGTGCGTATGGAGCCCAATGGGCTGCCGCGCGGTCGGGACCGTAGGCGCGGGTGTTTCGCGCGGCCACGTCTATGGAGGCTGCTAGGGCCCGTGCCTCTGAGAGTCCTAGCGACTCTTTTTCTAAAAGTATTTGGCGGATTTGGGAGGAGTTCATACCTGCCACAAAAGCATCGCGCATTAACATGTCCGTGTGTTCATTTGCGTTCACCGGCGGGCAGCTGCAGGCCCGTCCCAAAATTAGTAGCGTGGCGTAGAATTCATCTATCGATTCTCCGGGACTTTGCCGTCTCGTTGCGAGTTGATAGCGAGCGTAGATCTGGTTTACTGGGCGAACATAGAGACTTTTTAGTGCTGCGAACGCCGTCTGGAAATCCTCTGCGTCTTCGATGAGAGAGAAAATCTCCGTGCTTAACCTCGAGTGCAGGACCTGTAGTTTTTGGTCTTCTGTGACCCGGCCGGGGGCCGTTCTGAGGTAGGCCTCGAAACAAGTCTGCCAGTGCTTGAAAGCTGCTGCTGCGTTCACTGCGTGGGGGCTGATCCTCAGGCATTCCAGGATGATCCTGAGCTCCATAGTCCTTTAGTCACGCTTAATAAATTGTAGCGCACAAAGACTCCGAGAGACGAATAGAGTGAAGTCGATGAGGCTTTATTAAGCGTGACTGTTCCCCCGCAGTTCAGCAGTAGACTGCCTGCGGGGGAGGACTCCTGGTTCTTATACTCCGCCTTCAGGGCGGAGCTAGAGGTCAACGGCCAACCAGGACCCGGGATCTGTCAGCCAATGACATCACGGCTTCACAGTCCCACATGACCCCTAATGCATACTACCACAGGCCTGTACTGCGCTGTAATGTTCTATGTTCTATGAAACAGCATTCTTTACTGTCCTGTTTGAAATGTGGGTATTTTAACAAACCATTTCAAGAAGCCATTTTAAATCTTGGACCGTTGGTTCCTTTACACTTGTTATATACTAAGCAGGTAGATTCTACACTAAATGGTAGATTCTATCAGTGGTATAGAAGACAAAATGACATTTGCGTCCAGCACCAATGAGCAATAGTGATAACAATTTTATTGATAGCTCTGAGATCTGGCACAAACCACCGCTCATTGGGTTTTCCTATCTTTGGAATAGGGAGTGTAGGGGTGTTACAGGTGCTTTGTGTCCTCTTCAGCACACCTTGCTGTAATAGTACATTGATCACTCCCTCTGTGGTAGTGGGTACCTGGAATTCGCTGCCGGAGGGGGTAGTGGAAGCAGTGACGATAGTGGCGTTTAAAGGACGCCTTGACAAATACGTGAATAGGATGGGAATAGAGGGATATGGGCCCCGGAAGCGTAGAAGATTTTAGTTTAGATGGGCAGCATGATCGCGCAGGCTTGGAGGGCCAAAGGGCCTGTTCCTGTGCTGTATTTTTCTTTGACGCTTTGATGTGGAGATGCCGGCGTTGGACTGGGGTGAGCACAGTACGAAGTCTTACAACACCAGGTTAAAGTCCAACAGGTTTGTTTCGATGTCCGGCGTTCGGTGACATCGAAACAAACCTGTTGGACTTTAACCTGGTATTTTTCTTTGTTGTTCTTTGTTCTATCCCTTTTTCTGCTTCCGGCGCCAACCAGTTTAGTTTTAATGTGGAGATGCCGGCGTTGGACTGGTGAGAGCACAATAAGAAGTCTTACAACGCCAGGTTAAAGTCTAACAGGTTTGTTTTGAATCACTAACTTTTGGACCACTGCTCCTTCCTCAGCTGAATGAGGAGGTAAGTTCCAGAAACATATATATAGACAAAGCCAAAAATGCAAGACGATACTTTGAATGCAAATCTTTGCAGGTAATTCAGTCTACAGGTCCAGATGGAGCCCCTGGAGAGAGGGATAATCACAGGTTAAAGAGGTGTCAATTGTCTCAAGCCAGGACAGTTGGTAGGATTTTGTAAGCCCAGGCCAGATGGTGGGGGGTGAATGTAATGCGACGTGACTCCAAGGTCCCGGTTGAGACTGTACTCATGTGTGTGGAACTTGGCTATAAGTTTCTGCTCGGCGATTCTGCATTGTCGCGCGTCCTGAAGGCCACCTTGTAGAACGCTTACCCAAAGATCAGAGGCTGAATGCCCTTGACTGCTGAAGTGTTCCCCGGCAATCCTGCCTAGCGATTGTCGCGCGATGTCCGTTCATCTGTTGCAGTGTCTGCATGGTCTCGCCAATGAACCATGCTTCAGGAATCCTTTCCTGCAGCGTATGAGGTAGACAACTTTGGCCGAGTCGCACGAATATGTACCACGCACCTGGTGGGTGGTGTTCTCACATGTAATGGTGGTACCCATGTTGATGATCTGGCACGTCTTGCAGAGACTGCCATGGCAGGGTTGTGTGGTGTCGTGGTCGCTGTTCTGAAGGCTGGGTAGTTTGCTGCAAACAATGGCTTGTTTTAGGTTGCGCGGTTGTTTGAAGGCAAGTAATGGGAGTGTGGGGCTAACCTTGGCAAGATGTTCATCTTCGTCGATGACGTGTTGAAGGCTGCGAAGAGGATATCGTAGTTTATCCATCCGGGGAAATATTGGACGACGAAGGGTACTCTTGTCGGTTGTGTCCCATGTTTGTCTTCTGAGGAGGCTGGTGCGGTTTTTTGCTGTGGCGCGTTGGAACTGTCGATCGATGAGTCGAGCGCATATCCCGTTCATATGAGGGCATCTTTCAGCGTCTGGAGATGTCTGTTACGCTCCTCCTTGTCTGACCAGATCCTGTGTATATGGAGGGCTTGTCCATAGGGGATGTCTTCTTTAATGTGTTTAGGGTGGAAGCTGGAGAATTGGAGAAGGTTATCTGTGGGCTTGCGGTAAAGCGAAGTACTGAAGTGACCGTCCTTGATGGAGATGTGTGTGTCCAAGAATGCAACCGATTCTGGAGAGTAGTCCATGGTGTGCCTGATGGTGGGATGGAACTTATTGATGTAATTGTGTATACTCGTGCGACTCTGCCAATGGTGTCTACCTCATACGCTGCAGGAAAGGATGTCCCAGCTTGAGACAATTCACACCTTTTTAACATGTGATTATCCCTCTCTCCAGGGACCTGTAGACTTAATTACCTGCAAAGGCTCGCATTCAAAGTATTGACTTGTTGCTAACTTTTGGTTGGCTCTTAAATCGTAATTTGCTCTGTTTGCTTTGCTCTAGAGTCACCAGGTATCTTTATGATACCGCCACGAGGTTCAAGTTCATGTAATGATCAATAACTCAACACACAAGTAAGATTCAAATCAAAACACATTTATTATACACAGTAAATCACTACTCATGCATTAAACTCTACTTTCTGGGCTATTCCTATTAGTAAAATGCCTATACTTAGCTTTGGACTGGCCCACCAGGTCAGGGGAACAAATGGCCTTTCGTTCAGGTCCTGAGTCTGCAGGATTCAAAAGCTGGTATGGACTGGTACCTAGGAGTGCCTATCTCGCAGCGAGCGTTGACTTGAGACTTACTTGGTTGGCGGCAGCGAGGCAGGTCACTGTCAAGGGTTGGTTCAAGTTGCTGAGTGACCCTGCCAAAGAAGGACGATTTGAACTTGGGGGCTTTACTTTATAGTCCCCAGGGGCTTCCCACCCTTCGGGGCGGACCCCATACCTGGTTCCAAATGATTGGATCGATTTCTCCAATGCTGGAGCGGTTCCCTGATCGGTGGGCAGTCCCTAAGTGTCCGTTGGTCTTCCTTTGTCTTGGCTCCTGCTGGCGCCGAGGAGTCTGGCTTGGCTTTATTCACCTTAACTGTTGCAATTGTGCCTTGGAATTGCTCATTACTATGCAGATGGCTGCTGGTTTCAGTGCTGTCTGGTTTCTTACAGGTTTCAATACACATGATTTCTGTATTTGCTAGTCTTTGCCTGTGTTGGCTGAATTTTCCTTCAGTCTTTGCGGTTCTCCATTTTAAGTCGGGAAGTGGCCAACCCAGGTGTCTAGTCTTGCATTTTTGACTTTGTCTATATATATGTTTCTGGAACTTACCTCTTCATTCACCTGAGGAAGGAGCAGTGGTCCGAAAGCTGGTGATTCAAAACAAACCTGTTGGACTTCTTACAGTATAGTTTTAAGCATGACAGGGCAACGTTCTTCTGCAACTGCACCTTATGCGCTGGGACATAATGTGCTTTTCCAACATGATTTTTATGTTGGGCCCATTGATCTGCCAGTACCTGGGCCAGGATTGAAGGGAGTAAATGATGGCTCTTTTGGGGCGGTTGTTGTTTTTCAAATGTAGCGGGCCATTGCTCCTCTTTCCAGGTCACTCTGACCTCCTGTTTGCCATAAAATTCCATCAGGCAATTGTGTCTGTCTATTTCAATATAAATCCCATGCATTACTTTTTTCCTTTGGCCTCTTTGATCAGTTCTATTGCTTTGCCTTAGCAGGACGTCTTACGGCCAATGTTAAATGGTTCTGAAGTTAAACCCATCCTAAAAAGGTCCCTCTGACTATGGGCCAACTGTACTCACATTCCTAATCCCACAAGACCGAAAAATAAAAAAGAGTGATATGCAATGATGTCTGCTTTCCTAAGTGGCATTGCGCTTGTAAATTATATGTGTGCTCATCCTCACGAGCATACCAAGCCGTGCAATGGGTCACTATATTCTCTCGGCTGGACTCTACCAGGTGTTTTAATAGCTGTGCCCAAGGGTCATTAACCTTTTGTCAGACTTCCTGCAGTTTTTTTTAACAGTGGTACTGTAAGGCTTAACGTTCAGCTGCCAGACACAGAGTGGGTGCAGACTCAGAAGTTATTGAATATAGCAGCTGGTGAGCTTGTATTTGAGGCAGTTCTATAAACATTCCATTATCAGTGCAATGTATTACTGCTCCTAATTTGCAGAGTGTCTGTCTGCCTAATAGGGGAAGGTGTCACTAGGTAGGGTACATCCTTCCTGGGGTTAAATACTTCTTGACCCCTTGCATGATAGCCACTTTCCCTCTATGTGCTAACCAGTGTTCGAGGGACTCATTTCCTTCATTCAAATGATTATCATTATTGGGAACCCAGCCCCCATTTATGCTGGGTGGGACTGCAATCCCATCCTTCAAAGCTGGCCAAGATGCACCATAAGAGTATTTTAGAAGCAGAAAAACAACCCGTGGGAGGGGGCTAGAAATACCACAATTTCCAATGATTGATTTTATAGGTAATTGCTATTCTTAGAGACGTATATTTTTCTTTGCCAATTCAGAAAAGATCAACTGTCTGCTGAAATGGTTAATGTTTCCTGCAGAACAAAGGGAGTGGAGAGTGGCGGAGAACTTGGAATGATACCATTTGTGTCTTTTCACGTAATCTAAAAACTTATTCATATTCAATTACTTTTATTCGTAAAGACATTTTCTTTCTTTTAAACTGATTTTAATTTCCGATGTTTCAGTGATTAAGAGAAATCTCAACACAAATCACTTAAGTTATAACCTCGGACTCACAATATCAGCCGACAAAAAAAATACACCCCACTTTGCACTTCATGTTTGACTAAAATTAATTGGTTAAACAAAACACACAGATTCTTACAGCTCACAAATATCACAGTTACCCGTTAGCCTTATCTCATGGCTACAGACAAATCTGAATTCCCTTTTAGACAGGAACCCATCTGTTACGTTTTTACCTTAATCTTCTATTTACTTTTACTCCCCTGTTTTTTTTTCTGAGAGGGGGTCAGCTTCATTATATTCCTATGGGGGACATACAGGTTTTTCTACCTCATTCCATTGCTTTACAATTGTTTCTTTTCATTTTCTTACTCATTTTGACTCCCTTATCTGTCTTCTTTAAGGAGTTCACCTTCTTTCTCGCTCCGGATGTCTTTGCCGAGGCCACGGGGTGACATGTGAGGGGCGTCCGAATATATTGCACATAGTTCCTTCTGCAAAATACTTCAGAACATATATATAACAATAACAATGGCTGCGGATATCATTTACAAATATTACAGGGAGCGCATACCGGTGTTTATCCTTTCACGAACCTTGAAGTCTTTTTAAAAATGTTAGTCTTTAAGGCACCTTATTTTCCTCCCATGCAGCTACCGTTAAGATAACTCATCCTAGCATGAATCACCAGCCAGTAATTAAGGCTGCTGAGCGACCCCCCCCTCCCCTCCTTTCAGCTGGGGTCGCGCTATGGCTCTCTCGCTTTCAACTGAGAGAGTCCTACTTAGAGCCATTTCGGGGTTCATGTCCCGTTAAATTAGGGAAACTGCAACAATTACGCCAGTTTGTCGTGGAAATTATAATAAAGACAAATTCTTCGAGGTTCGATTTAAGGAAATTTATTTACACAAATATTTGCGGAAAGAGGAGTGGTCTGGCTGCAGAGCCATTCCACAGCACTCTGAATTATACACTTGAAAACCATTATATTTATAGTGTGAAATAAACAACTTTGAAGAGCTAAAGCTTGAGAACATATGCAAGTGGAAATACGAATGTTTTGCCCTTGGTTGAAAAACAATTCTCGAGGACGCATTTTGTTGTCCTTCAGAAGAACAACTTCTCATAAGGCCGAGTCCAAAATATTAAGCAGTATTTTGTTTACATTACCTGGCCTACTTATTTTCGTTCAAAAGCAGTGTTAAACTATAGTCAAGCATTTCTCAGCATGCTTCTAAATGGGCAACTCATTAATTTCCCTTCCACAAAACCCTTTCACCAGCCTCTACATCTACACACTACTTTCCTTCTTCATCTCTGATAGGTCCCACTTTTTCCTGAACTAACCTTTTCCCATTAATATATTGGTAAAACAACTTTGCGCTCTCTTTAACTTTACTTGGTAATTTTTTTTCATGCTCTCTCTTTGAGTTCCTAATTTCCTTTTTGACTTTGTCCCTGCACTTCCTATGCCAGTCTAGACTATTTGACGATGTCCCTGCATTTCCTATGCCAGTCTAGACTATTTGCAGTGCTTTGTTCTTTATGCCTATTGTATGCTTTCTTTTTCTGTTTGATCTACCCCTGTATTCCTCTCGACAACCAGAGGGGTCTAGATTAGGCAGTACCACTCTTGCTTTTTGAGTTATATTGTGAGATAAACTCCATAAAACCATTTATCAAGAGCAGTGTGTTCGGAGCAAGAGGGGAGTGCGGCTCAGGATGATGATAAGCTCTTGTCACTCTTTTTACCTTTGGTTCTGAGGTACTATGTTCTATCAAACAGCAATTGCCACATTACATAGAGGCACAGCCAAAGGGCCTAACCTATTCAGCAACCTGTCACTGAGATTAACAAGCACCCACAGGAGGGGGCAGCTGCTTCTCTTGTTGCAGAAAGTTGTTGTTATTGTTAGCGTCGTCTCTAACTGGCTTCCTTTTCAGTTGCTCTCAACCCTCAGGTAAAGAAGGGTTTTGATAGAATGAATAGCCATGAGAAGAAAGTGTTCCTAACTGTATTACAGCAATAAAGAATGTCCATCGCCCCAGCCTGTACTTCAGTGGTGACTCGAGAAACACTCTGCAAGCTTCCAATAGTAACAAGGGGGTTTATTAACGAAAGGTGAAAACTGGTGTATGTACAGACACAGAACATAATAAGATGGGTTTTGTCTCTCAGTGCCCTGCTAACACACTTGTGGTCAGCGTTTGCGTGCACCCATGTGATTGGCCCTGCGTTAGTCATGTGGTCTGCCAAGCGCCCCTCCCCTTAAAGGGGCCTTTCAACCTTAGCCTTCCCTTCCTCTAAGTTCCTTATAACATTTGCACATTAATGATTTACAGGTTCAATATACATGGCAAATGACATCAGGAGGAAAAGAGTTAATTAAAGAATCAATTCGTCCAGGACCTTCAAGCCGACCAGTTTTTTTGTAGCCCACCCACAAGCTCGACATCTTTCAAGGTAGTTACGTTGTCAGCTGCCGGGGACTGTTCAGGAGGCACCACCTCAATGGTAGGAGAACAGCAGAACCGGCCTCCAAGGGAACAACTGGCTGAGTGGTTTCAGGAGTTCTCAGCTCCTTCCGCTCAGGAACATTCACAGGAGTGTTGACATAACCAGGGGGAGGGCGGCACGGTGGCGCAGTGGTTAGCACTGCTGCCTCACGGCGTTGAGGACCCGGGTTCGATCCCGGCCCCCGGTCACTGTCCGTGTGGAGTTTGCACAAAAGATGTGCAGGGTAGTGGATTGGCCATTCTAAATTGGCCCTCAATTGGAAAAAAAAGAATTGGATACGCTAAATTTAAAAAAAAGACATAACCGGTGGGAATCATTTGCCCTGAATTGTTCTCTAGTTCCTCAAATGGTCAATGTGCTTTTTGACAGTCTTTCCATTTACATTTACCATGTATGACACAGGCCCCGATTGAGACACAATCCACCCGGTTAACGATAGCGGCTCCGAGGTCCCAAACCAGGATTGGTCCCCCTCCCATGATGGTTTGTCACATCCCCCCACCCCCCTCCCCCGAGTAGCCTGATGACTTTTCTGGGAGGCCTGACGTGCTTCCAGCCTCCCCGCCATGTTAGGAAACATTAAATCTAAACTAGTGCGGAGGTGACAGCCCATCAGCAACACGGCAGGTGTGACCCCGTGTGCTGTGAGGGAGGGTGGGAGGGGGTCACACAACAAATTGGTAAAACATTAGTGCAGCGGTTTGTCAGATTGTTTCCTAATGGTGTTTTTAAAGGTTTGAATGGCCCTCTCAGCCAGATCATTGGTCCAGGGTAGTATAGGCCATCCTGGTGTGGTGCATGCTATTAGTTCAAATGATGTTCAGGAAGTCATCCCCTGTAAAAGGGGTGCTGTTGTCAGATACAATAGACTACGAAATTCTATGAATAGCGAAAACTTGATGTAAGGCGTCCGTCGTAGCTGCTGATGTTGTGGTCCCCATTTAATCTATTGAAAACCACTTGGAGTGGGCATCCTCCAAAATTAAAAGCATCCTGACTAAGAAAGGGCCCGCATAGTCAACACTGATGGCTTTATCAGTGCCTGGCCACCATATATAGCTGCATGCCAGCAACTTCACCTTTATTTGGAGTCCAGAACTAGGGGTCGTTTGGATTTGGATTTGGATTTGTTTATTGTCATGTGTACCGAGGTACAGTGAAAAGTATTTTTCTGCGAGCAGCTCAAACAGATCATTTAATACATGAAAAGAAAAGAAAATACATAATAGGGCAACACAAGGTACACAATGTAAATACATAGATACTGGCATCGGGTGAAGCATACAGGAGTATAGTGTTAATCAGGTCAGTCCATAAGTGGATTGTTTAGGAATCTGGTAACAGCGGGTAAGAACCTGTTTTTGAATCTGTTTGTGCATGTTCTCAGACTTTTGTATCTCCTGCCCGATGGAAGAAGTTGGAAGAGTGATTAAGCCGGGTGGGAGGCATCTTTGATTATGCTGCCTGCTTTCTCAAGGCAGCGGGAGGTGTAGATAGAGTCAATGGATGGGAGGCGGGTTTGTGTGATGGACAGGGCTGTGTTCACGACTCTCTGAAGTTTCTTGTGGGTCTTGGGCCGAGCAGTTGCCATACCAGGCTGTGATGCAGCCAGATAGGATGCTTTCTATGGTGCATCTGTAAAAGTTGGTGAGAGCCAGTGTGGACATGCCGAATTTCCTTAGTTTCCTTAGCTTTCTTGGTGGTAGTGTCGACATGGGTGAACTAGGACAGATGTTTGGTGATGTGCTCTCAACCATATCCAACCAAGGTGGATATTTCAACAATATCCACCTTGGCCCTGTTGATGCAGACAGGGTATGAACAGTACTTTGCTTCCTGAAGTCAATGACCAGCTCTTTAGTTTTGCTGGCATTGATGGAGAGATTGTTGTTGTTCAAGATCCGACCCACTACGTTCATGTCGTCCGCAAACTTGTAGATGGAGCTGGAGCCAAATTTTGTCACGCAGTCATGTGTCTCCAGGGAATATAGTAGGAGGCTAAGTACGCAGCCTTGCGGGCCTCGGTATTGAGGACTATTGTGGAGGAGGTGTTGTTTATTCTTACTGATTTTGGTCTATGGATCAGTAAGTCGAGGATCCAGTTGCAGATTGAGGAGCCAAGACCTAGGTTTTTGAGCTGAGTAAGCCGGATGGGAGGGATCTTTGATTATGTTGCCCGCTTTCCGAAGGCAACGGAAGGTGTAGACAAAGTCAATGGATGGGAAGCAGGTTCACCTGATGGGCAAGGCTGTGTTCACAACTCTCTGTAGTTTCTTACGGTCTTGGGCCAAGCAGTTGCCATACCAGGATGTGAAGCAGCCAGATAGGATGCTTTCTGTCGTGCATCTGTAAAAGTTGGTAAGAGTCAATGTGGACATTGAGAATTTCCTTAGTTTCCTGAGAAAGTATAGGCACTGTTGTGCTTTCTTGATCATAGCGTTGACGTGGGTGGACCACGTAGTGTTACCTGCGTGGTCGATAACACGTGTTACTCAATCCTTGGCTGATGGTGAGGTCATCTGAATCTTGTTGAAGAAGACTCAAATTCATCCAGTAACAACAAAGGAACTATAACTATTAATGCGTGAGTTCTTTACCTTAACATGGGAACTAGGAATTGGATAACAAGATTTAACAATTGTAATTAAATTTAACTCCACTAACTATCTATGTGATTCTGATGTTTCCCAGCACACCCGAGAGAGAGACAGAGACGCCGTGTGGCTGCCCTTTATACCCCTGTTGGTCCAGCCCTCTGGTGATCATGTGGTGCTGCTATCTACCCATTAACCCCTTGTGTGCATGCACCTACAGAGATCACCACATCTCCCCCTTTTTAATGTGTAATTCTGTATGGTGTAATGAAAACTAAACAAACATAATGAATTAAGTCAACTGGGAACAGATAAAACAAGTAACATTGTGTACAGAATTGGATGGTATTAATGAATGTACAAAGTCAATCAACGATTAAAAAGTCCAATTCTAACGAAAAACTTTGTGAGTCCAGACTGTATGCGTTTGATCAGGTGGGTTATCCTTTCGCCTGTCGTTGAGGTGGCAGTGTTGATGTTGCCATGTCGTTGTGACCGTCAGTGTTTATGTGTGTCCGTGAGGACATCATGAGACATCGGAATGGTCGAAGTAAGTTGACATTAGTAGCGGACTTTCTTTTGTGCTTGCAGTGTTGACCCCGTATGTCATCTTTTTTGCAAGCTGGGTTGGGTGATTGCTGCGGCACAGACACAAAATCACAAGATCTGTTGTTGTTGTTGTTGTTGTGGCTTTGTTCACTGCTTTGATCAACAGTGGGTAGACATTTAATATCTGCTGCTGGCTGCTCATACAAGGCAGATAGACCGTCATAGTCTTCCTCGTTCACGGCTGTCGTGCGGAGTCGTCGCTTGTGGCCATTCTGGAGCCTGTCAACTAGCTCGCTATGGAGGCCGGTATCACTCCCTCAGTGGAGTCAATCTGTGCTCTCTGCGTGGCGTCACCGTCTGCTAGGATATATGACATGTGGTTCTCATCCATTTTGTCGACAAGCTGCCATGTCGTCATGGTACTGGATTCTCCCACCATGAGACTCGTATGGGACTTGGCACCCATGTTGCTGCTGCAATGACCATCAGATCCGGAGAACTGATCCATGGCTGAGTGGCATTTGTCAGCGAGCAAATCATCGCTTCTTGTCAAGGATGTGTCATGGTGGGTGCTCTATTTGTCCAATGAGGAACTCATCTACTGAGTAATCATCGTCAATGAACAAATCTTTTGCTATGGATTTGTCATTGTGCTCTTCTTTTTGGGTGTTGCAAACGGTATGTTTCAGGGTGCTGCTGTAAGTGGAGGCTTCATTCTGTCGCTGGGGAAAATAATTTTTTGTTTTGAGACTTTAAACCACTTTTTGTTCACTTTCGGGCATTTTGGATGAGGCGTGGTGATGTAAGGTTCCTCCGCGACTGTGACCGTGGCCACATGGTAGGAGCCATCATAGGCAAGGTCATAATTTTCGGACAGGTAATCACTGAATATTGGTTGGCAGTGCACAGATGCCACGTTACGAACGTCGCAGGGTCTCAGTTGTTGTCCCGTGGAAGTCACCTGTAGCACAGCTCGACATTTGAAGGCATAGTGGTTGTACTTTCCACACCTCAGGCCCTGTTTGCCATAAGCTGGACATTGCCCTTTTAAGTGGGCGTCATGACACGTCATGACGCCGTCCTGGCACGTTCGCGCATGTGCAGTAATGTTCTCAGCCGGTTCCAGTCTCCGTGCGAACTGCGCATGTGTGTGGGCCACTTGCAGATTCGCGCGCGGGATTGCCGGTGGAGAAGCGCCTTCGAGAAGCCTGGGCCACCATTTTGACTGCTCCAACCTCGTGGTGGAGGCCTTGGACCCAGGAAGTAAACTGTTGATATCGTGCTTCAGTGATTTCATGAGCAGAACATAGTTGTGTAGCCATTTCAAGATCAAGATTTTTGTGCTAGAGAGATTTTCTGAGTCCCTCATCAGAAATGCCACTGACAATCTGGTCTCTGATGAGGGAGTCACGGAGGGTCTCATAATTACAGGATTGGGCCAGCAGCTTTAAGCCAGTGAGAAAGCTGCTGAATGATTCGCCTGGTCTTTGTACACGCCTGGTGAACTTGAAGTGTTCAAATGTTTCATTCACCTCCGAGTTGCAGTGGGTATCGAATTTTTTAATCATTGTGTTCCACTTATTCTTGTCCTCCCCTTTGGCATAGGTAAATGAGTTGTATATCTCCATGGCCGGTTTCCCTGCCGCAGCTAAGAGGTATGCAATTTTTTTTTATCTGGCGCAGCGGTCATGTCCTTAATTTCCAGAAACAAATTAAATTGTTGCAGGAAAATCTTCCAATTATACTGGAGATTACCAGAGGTTCTGAAGTGATTCCATCTTACCGTTTTGTGCCCGAGAGATCCGAGTGTAGTGATGCCTTCCTTGGCCGAATATCTTATCCGAGTTTTTTTCTTTTTTTTGGTAAAGGGTTGAGTCAATTCATGGAAGGTTGAGTGACTGAGAGAATGGTAACTGCCTGAGTTGACCTAAGGACAAGGAAGTGCTTGTCCCTAACATGCAGCCTTAGACCGGTTGTTAAGGGAGGAAATCCTCTCACGCGAAGGTCAGGACCCCGAAGTGGGTGTCGGGACTGGAGACAGAGCACTTGGGAGGAAGACTGAGGCAGCTGTGAGAAAGTGTGTGTGAGCAGTCAAAGGTAGGAAGAAAATGACGGAACTGTAAGTATACTTTTCCTCTCAACAATTTGCAAGCGGCAAGGGGCAACTGATCATTCAAGAACTTGTCGGACTCGGGTAACGACGATCACCGAGAGAAAGACATGGCCGGGGTGTAAAGGAAAGAGCGCTCTAAAAACCGGTGAATAAAACACTATCTAGAGACTCAGGGATAATCGTGAGTATAAAAATTGTTACCGAAATGGCAGGAGAGGAACTGGCAGGTTCACTGATAAATAAGTATATGACCAACAGACACTCACAAATTAAAATGATGCAGAAAGATGGTTGGGATGTCTCTCAGACATTGGAACAACAAAGGAAATGGATAGATGGTGAAAAGAAAGATAAAACAAAGAAAGTAGGCATATTGTTAGTACACCAATTAGCTGGACTAATTGGACAGGTAACAGCCTCGACCAAAAAATGGTCTGAGGACAAAGATAAGAAATTAGAATCTAGGGTAAGGGAATTAGAAAAAAGGAATCAACTATTAGAGGAGAATCATTGCGGTCTCCTTCCAACCTATGAGACAACACAACAAGAGGCAACCGTCCGTCACCCCTACCTCAGGGGGATACGGAAGAATGTAATATGGCCCCGGTAACCAGGATAGGAACTGAGGCACAACCGAGGGCAACTTGTAAACCCTTCACCCCCGGGGAAAGACAGCAAATATTGGACTCCTTGGGCAAATTACAACCACAAAGTGCAAATGCTAAATTTTGGGCAGAATTAGATACCGTATGGGTAGGACATCAATTACATTTGCGGGACATTCACCAATTAGTCAGAGCCGCATGCCCTCAGGATAAATGGAGATTGGTTACCGGTCCAGGCAACACAAATGACTTCCAAACGGAGTCTGGGCCCTCATTAGCCATTAGTCATTAGCCCTCCTTACCGAAGTGGACGCCCAACAGGCGATAACTTCGCCCCATTTAAAACAGCAGTACAAGCAGCCCTGGGAAACACACCAACTAATTGGAGTAGGATTACCACAACGAAGCAACAAAAGGGAGAGGGAGCCTCTGAATATGGAGAACGATTGTTCCGGGTCTACGAAGAATGATCAGGAATAGCAAACCCAGCACGCGCTGATCGTGCCTTTATCCAAGCCTTTAAAGTTGGGCTCTCAAGTAACCACCAGATCATCTTAAAAATGGGAGCAGTTGCGCTCCGAGGGTATGATGAACTAGTAGAGTGGTTGTTGATGTGAAAACTCGGAAGAATATGACATTTGAAACATGAAAGTAACACTGAGAATGCCTGAGGCTTTTAAATGAAAAGGAGAAGTCCCACAAGGGGTTAACAGCAGCAGCCTGTTTTAAAAGCAGACAACTTCACAGACAGGTAAGAAAACAGATAGGAGCTTCATTTTAATTTACAAGTTAGAAAAGACATTTGATTGACTTAAAAACTCTTGAAGTTATATGAAAGGGAACAGTATTTCACAAATCTTTAAGTAATGAATTATTTTATTGAACAATTAGAAAAAGCAGCCAGAATCTAAAGTATAAGATAAGGAACAACTGTGAAGTGTGAAAAGTTGCTCACACTAGTAATAAAGTGAAACAACTGATTTATAAATTAAGAAAACTAGAAGGTGACAAGGTTACATAAAACGGACATCACATTTGAAGTTAAAACCTTTTGGAAGATGGCCAAAGCAGATAAAGTTAGAGTCGGGGGGATAACCCTAACATGACATTAGCTTCACCTGAAGATGACCTGAGTCGAATCGGAGAAAACTCATTGAAAAAGACATAAAACCAAAAGAGTGCAAACTAAGGCACAGACAAATTTATGACATGTCAAGCAAAGCGAGAAAAGTGCAGTCAAGGATGGCGAGCTGGTGAGGATGAAGCTGCAATGTCGCTGTTGAAGCAGCGCCACGCTTCTAAACTGCTAAAACTGCCTTCCAAATGTCATGCAGACAGTCTGAAGGGTGCCAGGTGCAGAGGTTAAGGGGCCCCAAATGGCTATAAAAACTGGGGATAATGAGCATCTTCCTCGGTGATGGGACAAGCAACATCGACAGATTAGCAGCCCAGAGAAGTCAGCAGAAGATCAAAAGCTAAAGAAAACTGATTGTCAAGAGAGACTTGAAAGTCTGCAACTGGTCCGAACAAGAAAAGATCTTTCTACCTTTCAGTAAAAGTAGTTATTCTCTTTTAACTTGAAAATAAAGTTAAGTTCAAATTGATAACCTGAAATAGTGGTTATTATTTTCTTTAAAAAGTTTACTTTACTTCACTTAGCAAGCTGGACCCGTGTGTAAGTTACTAAGTGGTAAGTAAATAAAATTCTTCTACGAAGATACGGGTTATACCGGGAGATAACTTGAAACACTAGTTTGACCCGAATAGCACCCACCAAAGTCTGAGTAGGAGTCGGGGAGTGAGAAACCCTGCTCACCATGTAGGATAAATCGGCCCTTTTTGGTATGGGGGAATTCTAAGAATAGTGGTGAGGTACAAACTACAGCGTGTAGAAGAGAAATGCCAAATAAAAATAAAACAAGAAAACATTAGCGTTTATGGCAGTGGAGGTGCGGCACAGCCAAAGCTGATGTGTTACAACTGTGGCAGAAAGGGACATTTTGCGAAGGAATGTCGGGCCCCAAGGAAAGGAAACAAATCTGGGAATGGAGGGGGCCGTTGCAATTATTGCAACAAAAACGGGCACACAGAGGCCACATGTTGGGATAAACATGGAAAACCCCAGCCCCGACTTGTATCCGCAGCAGAAGGCAGGGGACGAGGGACCGAGGAGGAAGTAGACTGACAGTCTGTGGCCCCCATTTTTAAGAGCAAGAAGGAGGGGAGAATTTATGTGTCTGCACTGGTAGGGGGCCGGCAATGTGAAATGCTGGTGGACACAGGTGCATCTATATCTATTACTGATCTCCCCCGCCTACCTCCAATAGAATGATTTATATAACCGGGGTAGGAGGAAGTATAACACCCGCCTATCTGAGCGAGACCACACTGGTGGAAATAAATGACTTGTATATACCAATGCAATTATATGTATGTAAAAATAATGAAGGAACAATAATGGGGAATGACTTAATGAAAGAATATGAAATTTTAATTGACTGTGGGAAAGGGGAACTAATTTGGCCAACAAAAAATGGCCAGAAAGCAAAAATGGGAAGGCTTACAAGCAACCTTGAAACTATTTGATAAGGTTCCCCACGGTAGGCTATTGCAGAAAATACGGAGGCTGGGGATTGAGGGTGATTTAGAGATGTGGATCATAAATTGGCTAGCTGAAAGAAGACAGAGGGTGCTGGTTGATGGGAAATGTTCAGAATGGAGTTCAGTTACAAGTGGCGTACCACAAGGATCTGTTCTGGGGCCGATGCTGTTTGTCATTTTTATCAATGACCTAGAGGAAGGCGCAGAAGAGTGGGTGAGTAAATTTGCAGACGACACTAAAGTCGGTGGTGTTGTCGACAGTGTGGAAGGATGTAGCAGGTTACAGAGGGACATAGATAAGCTGCAGAGCTGGGCTGAGAGGTGGCAAATGGAATTTAATGTAGAGAAGCGTGAGGTGATTCACTTTGGAAGGAATAACAGGAATGCGGAATATTTGGCTAATGGTAAAGTTCTTGGAAGTGTGGATGAGCAGAGGGATCTAGGTGTCCATGTACATAGATCCCTGAAAGTTGCCACCCAGGTTGATAGGGTTGTGAAGAAGGGCGATGGAGTGTTGGCCTTTATTGGTAGAGGGATTGAGTTCCGGAGTCATGAGGTCACGTTGTAGCTGTACGACCGCATTTGGAGTATTGTGTACAGTTCTGGTCACCGCATTATAGGAAGAACGTGGAGGCTTTGGAGCGGGTGCAGAGGAGATTTACCAGGATGTTGCCTGGTATGGAGGGAAAATCTTATGAGGAAAGGCTGATGGACTTGAGGTTGTTTTCGTTGGAGAGAAGAAGGTTAAGAGGAGACTTAATAGAGGCATACAAAATGATCAGGGGGTTAGATAGGGTGGACAGTGAGAGCCTTCTCCTGCGGATGGAAATGGCTGGCACGAGGGGACATAGCTTTAAACTGAGGGGTAATAGATATAGGACAGAGGTCAGAGGTAGGTTCTTTACGCAAAGAGTGGTGAGGCCGTGGAATGCCCTACCTGCAACAGTAGTGAACTCACCAACATTGAGGGCAATTAAAAGTTTATTGGATAAGCATATGGATGATAATGGCATAGTGTAGGTTAGATGGCTTTTGTTTCGGTGCAACATCGTGGGCCGAAGGGCCTGTACTGCGCTGTATCGTTCTATTAAAATGGCCACTGCCACTACCCGAGACTGGAGGTTAGAAACAAAGGGGTTCGGGACCATTTGCTCCTCTGCGCCTGGAGTATGGGCAAAAGCTAAACTGGATACTGGTTTAGTCAACATAAACCCAATAAAGGTGCCCGGGCCCGAACATAAACCGACAATACCCGATAAAACCAGAAGCAAAGGCAGCTGTAGTAGAACTAGTCAGAGGGTTGGTGGAAATGGGAATCCTGAGGAAAACCACGAGCACCACCAACTACCTGGCCGATGGAAGGTATATGGTGAAGCTATAGACTCACGATAGACTACACTGCCCTTAATAAAGTTACACCTAAATTGCACCCCATTGTAGCAAGCCCCTCGACAATCCTAAATGGACTGTCACCGGAGCACAAAATCTTTACAGTATTAGACATAGCTAATGGCTTTTGGTCCCTCCCCCTGGACCCAGAATCTCAAGAAAAATTTGCGTTCACAGTAGGAGATAAACAATACACATGAACGCGACTACCACAGGGGTTCCATAATAGCCCTGCTATTTTCCACCGAGTCATGAGTGAAGCCCTGGAATGAATAGAATTACCAAAGGGCTTCTATTACACTATTACTGTATGTAGATGATATACTGATAGCCTCAGAATCCAAGTCAGGGCACCAGGAGGCATTATATGTGGTGTTAAGCGAATTGAACACTGCGGGATTTAAAGTGAGTCCCAAAAAGGCACATTTTGGAAAAGAACAAGTGCTATACTTAGGACATCTAATCTCACAAGGACTCAAAAGAAATGCCAGAAGACCGTAAGAAAGCGGTACAACAGATGCCACGCCCGGCAACTGTAAGAGGAGTTAGAAAGGTACTGGGACTATTTAATTACAGCCAAAGCTTTATCCCCGAATTTGCAAAACTAGCCAAACCTATACAAAGGCTAGTTAAAGGAGGAAAGTCAGCTCTAGATTCTATAGAATGGGGAACAGAGCAGGAGGGAGCATATAACAAACTAAATATCAGCTCCCGTTCTGGGAGTGCCAGACGCTAACAAAACCTTCCACATACATTGCAATAATGAAGGGGGATTCTATTCCACAGTAGTGACACAAGAACATGGAGATAAACAAAGACCTATAGGCTATTACTCGACCGCCGAGGGTCCAGTAGTCACCGGACTACCAAGATGTATAGTGGCATTGGATTGTGCTGCCTGGGCAGTAAAAGTCAGCGAACAGATAATAATTTTTATTTTATTATTTTTTTAAAATTTAGAGTACCCAATTCATTTTTTTCCAATTAAGGGGCAATTTAGCATGTTCAATCCACCTACCTTGCACATCTTTGGGTTGTGGGAGCGAAACCCACACAAACACAGGGGGAATGTGCAAACTCCACACGGACAGTGACGCAGAGCCGGGATCGAACCTGGGACCTCGGCGCCGTGAGACTGCAGTGCTACCACTGCGCCACCATGCTGCCCAACGAACCGATAATAATGACCGGAAACATAATCCTCCATACTAAACACACCCTAGTAGGAATTTTCAGCATGAAAAAAGAAGAAACTTTAACAAATCCAAAAATAAAGAGTATAAACTCAACATCACCAAAGATGAATTAGATTTGGAAGATATATTCCATATGGATACAATTGAAAGTGTAGACAAAGGCACACAGGAAATTTCAGAAGCTGAAGAAACAAACCCAATCACAATTGTTCCAAATCTCGATGAATGGGCAATTCCAGTGATGCTGAATGCCACATTAATCAAATGCAAGCTTGTCACCGGGACAAGTGAAAATTTGCTTAGCCCCTCCGATTTGAACCACTTGAGAGTTCAACCAACAGTTTTTGATGGGCAGAACCGGCTTATCGTCTACAGTGGGAATGCGATTGAAATGTTAGGGGTATGTAACCTAGAAGCATAGGTGTGCAATCAAAGTCACATCTTGCAATTCACCACTGTGAACACAAAGCGAGAGCCCATATTGGGAGCGAATGCATGTGAAACCCTGAACCTCATTAAATGACTGCACATTCCAGACCGTGTGAAGACAGAGGATCATTGTAACTGCCCACAAAAATTGATACAGCAATCATCCGATGAGGATGATAATCTGACAAATGAAGATGAAGAAGAAGTCTTTTGCAGCAGCATTGAACGAACAGTTTACATATTGAAAGACTCCAGATAGAGAGCAATAAATAGAGCAATAAGACTCCAGAAAGAGAGCAATAAAAGACTCCAGATAGAGAGCAATAAAGAGAGCAATAAGACTCAAGAAAGAAAACAATAAAAGACTCCAGAAAGAGAGCAATAAAAGACTCCAGAAAGAGAGCACTGAAAGAAACAGACGATGAGCAAGAAAAAGACTCCAGATAGAGAGCAATAAAGAGAGCAATAAGACTCTAGAAAGAGAGCAATAAAAAACTCCAGAAAGAAAACAATAAAAGACTCCAGAAAGAGAGCAATAAAAGACTCCAGAAAGAGAGCACTGAAAGAGATGATGAGCAAGAAAAAGAACAAAGAACAAAGAAATGTACAGCACAGGAACAGGCCCTTCGGCCCTCCAAGCCCGTGCCGACCATACTGCCCGACTAAACTACAATCTTCTACACTTCCTGGGTCCGTATCCTTCTATTCCCATCCTATTCATATATTTGTCAAGATGCCCCTTAAATGTCCCTATCGTCCCTGCTTCCACTACCTCCTCCGGTAGTGAGTTCCAGGCACCCACTACCCTCTGCGTAAAAAACTTGCCTCGTACATCTACTCTAAACCTTGCCCCTCTCACCTTAAACCTATGCCCCCTAGTAATTGACCCCTCTACCCTGGGGAAAAGCCTCTGACTATCCACTCTGTCTATGCCCCTCATAATTTTGTATACCTCTATCAGGTCGCCCCTCAACCTCCTTCGTTCCAGTGAGAACAAACCGAGTTTATTCAATCGCTCCTCATAGCTTATGCCCTCCATACCAGGCAACATTCTGGTAAATCTCTTCTGCACCCTCTCTAAAGCCTCCACATCCTTCTGGTAGTGTGGCGACCAGAATTGAACACTATACTCCAAGTGTGGCCTAACTAAGGTTCTATACAGCTGCAACATGACTTGCCAATTCTTATACTCAATGCCCCGGCCAATGAAGGCAAGCATGCCGTATGCCTTCTTGACTACCTTCTCCACCTGTGTTGCCCCTTTCAATGACCTGTGGACCTGTACTCCTAGATCTCTTTGACTTTCAATACTCTTGAGGGTTCTACCATTCACTGTATATTCCCTACCTGCATTAGCCCTTCCAAAATGCATTACCTCACATTTGTCCGGATTAAACTCCATCTGCCATCTCTCCGCCCAAGTCTCCAGACAATCTAAATCCTGCTGTATCCTCAGACAGTCCTCATCGCTATCCGCAATTCCACCAACCTTTGTGTCGTCTGCAAACTTACTAATCAGACCAGTTACATTTTCCTCCAAATCATTTATATATACTACAAACAGCAAAGGTCCCAACACTGATCCCTGTGGAACACCACTGGTCACAGCCCTCCAATTAGAAAAGCATCCCTCCATTGCTACCCTCTGCCTTCTATAGCCTAGCCAGTTCTGTATCCACCTTGCCAGTTCACCCCTGATCCCGTGTGACTTCACCTTTTGTACTAGTCTACCATGAGGGACCTTGTCAAAGGCCTTACTGAAGTCCATATAGACAACATCTACTGCCCTACCTGCATCAATCATCTTAGTGACCTCCTCGAAAAACTCTATCAAGTTATGAGACCTCCCCTTCACAAAACCGTGCTGCCTCTCACTAATACGTCCATTTGCTTCCAAATGGGAGTAGATCCTGTCTCGAAGAATTCTCTCCAGTAATTTCCCTACCACTGAAGTAAGGCTCACCGGCCTGTAGTTCCCTGGATTATCCTTGCTACCCTTCTTAAACAGAGGAACAACATTGGCTATTCTCCAGTCCTCCGGGACATCCCCTGAAGACAGCGAGGATCCAAAGATTTCTGTCAAGGCCTCAGCAATTTCCTCTCCAGCCTCCTTCAGTATTCTGGGGTAGATCCCATCAGGCCCTGGGGACTTATCTACCTTAATATTTTTTAAGACACCCAACACCTCGTCTTTTTGGATCACAATGTGACCCAGGCTATCTACACCCCCTTCTCCAGACTCAACATCTGCCAATTCCTTCTCTTTGGTGAATACTGATGCAAAGTATTCATTTAGTACCTCGCCCATTTCCTCTGGCTCCACACATAGATTCCCTTGCCTATCCTTCAGTGGGCCAACCCTTTCCCTGGCTACCCTCTTGCTTTTTATGTACGTGTTAAAAGCCTTGGGATTTTCCTTAACCCTATTTGCCAATGACTTTTCATGACCCCTTCTAGCCCTCCTGACTCCTTGCTTAAGTTCCTTCCTACTTTCCTTATATGCCACACAGGCTTCGTCTGTTCCCAGCCTTTTAGCCCTGACAAATGCCTCTTTTTTCTTTTTGACGAGGCCTACAATATCACTCGTCATCCAAGGTTCCCGAAAATTGCCGTATTTATCTTTCTTCCTCACAGGAACATGCCTGTCCTGTATTCCTTTCAACTGACCCTTGAAAGCCTCCCACATGTCAGATGTTGATTTGCCCTCAAACATCCGCCCCCAATCTATGTTCTTCAGTTCCCGCCTAATATTGTTAGAATTAGCCTTCCCCCAATTTAGCACATTCATCCTCGGACCACTCTTATCCTTGTCCACCAGTACTTTAAAACTTACTGAATTGTGGTCACTGTTACCGAAATGCTCCCCTACTGAAACATCTACCACCTGGCCGGGCTCATTCCCCAATACCAGGTCCAGTACCGCCCCTTCCCTAGTTGGACTGTTTACATATTGTTTTAAGAAGCCCTCCTGGATGCTCCTTACAAACTCCGCCCCGTCTAAGTCCCTGGCACTAAGTGAGTCCCAGTCAATATTGGGGAAGTTGAAGTCTCCCATCACCACAACCCTGTTGTTTTTACTCTTTTCCAAAATCTGTCTACCTATCTGCTCCTCTATCTCCCGCTGGCTGTTGGGAGGCCTGTAGTATACCCCCAACATTGTGACTGCACCCTTCTTATTCCTGATCTCTACCCATATAGCCTCACTGCCCTCTGAGGTGTCCTCTCGCAGTATAGCTGTGATATTCTCCCGAACAAGTAGCGCAACTCCGCCTCCCCTTTTACATCCCCCTCTATCCCGCCTGAAACATCTAAATCCTGGAACGTTTAGCTGCCAATCCTGCCCTTCCCTCAACCAGGTCTCTGTAATGGCAACAACATCATAGTTCCAAGTACTAATCCAAGCTCTAAGTTCATCTGCCTTACCCGTAATGCTCCTTGCATTAAAACATATGCACTTCAGGCCACCAGACCCGCTGTGTTCAGCAACTTCTCCCTGTCTGCTCTGCCTCAGAGCCACACTGTCCCTATTCCCTAGTTCTCCCTCAATGCTCTCACCTTCTGACCTATTGCTCCCGTGCCCACGGAAGTCTATGAAAGTCTATCCACTGTATTTGCCAGTGAGGACAACAGTGAAGAAACAGATAATGAGCAACAAAAAGAAGACTATGATGGTCTGTCCACTTTATCTGTGAAGAGTGACCAAGTTATCACAAGTAGCATACAAGCTATGCAGGGCAAAAGCGAGACTGACTGATCTTAGCGGGACTGTACAAAGGCTGACAATCCGAGTGCAACAATGAACAGATCAAATGAGAGCACATCAATTGTGACCAGCCAACAAGAACATAATGAAAGTGCAACAATGAACAGATCAACTGAGAACATATCAATTGTGCTCAGCGCACAAGAAAATTACATCTTGCAGAAATTGACTCCAGACGAGAAGCGCCAAAAGATCACAGATACATCAGTACATCCAACAGGGACTGATGTCACAAAGCTCAACGATGCATCAGAACTGAGATCACGAAGTGCAGCGAAACATTAGGTAATAGAAAGGACATTGATAGTATAAAGGTTGAAAATGAATCAAAGAAGCCAGAAGGAGTGGTTCGTGAGCACACAAAGAGTGACTACGGAACAACTGACTGTACACAAAGGTATGACTGTGAAAAAGAAGGATAACTGAACAGCACAGTCCAATGCAATGACAAAAAAGTGTTTGAACTTGCAGTCACACTTGACAGACCATACAAAATGGAAAGCAATCCAGATAGCAAGCGAGCAGGACAGTGTGTGAAACATAACTACAAGTCAAGGTGTCATGGGAATGTCACTTTAAGAAATGTTTGTCTTCTCAAGTGGCTGCAGTGATGTCATTGTGTGGGTGGAGCTGGGCTCTGGCTCTGCTTTTTACTTTCGTTTTGAGCTGCGAGCTGTTTTTGGCTCTGAGTTTTAGTTTCCTTTTCAGTTGGAGAGCTGCATTCAAACCAAGGAGGTGTATTTTGGCCTCTCTCTCTGCATGCTAAAGAATGTCCCCAGATCACTTGATGATTTCAAAGTAATACCTGTTTCTGTAAGGAATACAAACCTACTCTTTGTTAAAAAGGGTCTTTGACTTATGGATGTCAGAAAAGTTACTAAAGGTTACCTACAGACTACTGTATCTTTGGGGGGGGGGGGTGTATCAGTGTTGGTAGTTGATAAGATGTTTGCTGTGTGTTTATAAAATATTAACTGAATTCATAGAATAAACATTGTTTTTGTTTAAAAATACTTTAGATACCTGTTGCATCACACCAGTAAAGTGGGTCCTTGTGGTTCCCATAACCAAAATCTATTAAATGTTGTGGGACAGGTGAACTCCATGATATACTTTGGTGTTCTCTAAACCCTGGCGCATAATAGAGGTAACACGGATGTAACGCGTGTGAAAACCATACAAAATGCAGGCATAATGGCACCAACGTCAGGAAGAACAGGACATTGTTTAGACAAAAAAGAAGTCATGCCAATGAATTTAATGAGTTGGTATTTGCTGTAAAACCAGAAACCAAACAGGTTTTGAAGGCAAAGGAAACACAAAAGCACCATCAGAAGCACAAAAAGAAACACATCAGGCAACAAACATGGTTCAACCAGTTGAACACCTGATCGATTTGGAGTGATGACTTTAAAAAAAATAAATTTAGAGTACCCAATTGATTTTTTCCAATTATGGGGCAATTTAGCGTGGCCAATCCTCCTCCCCTGCACATCTTTTTGGGTTGTGGGGGCGAAACCTACGCAAACACGGGGCGAATGTGCAAACTCCACACAGACAGTGACTCAGAGCCGGGATCGAACCTGGGACCTCGGCGCCGTGAGGCAGCAGTGCTACTCACTGCGCCACCGTGCTGCCCTGATTTGGAGTGATGACTTGGTGGTACTGAAACACACTACCACAGTGAAGACTGAGTGCATACTTAAAATTGTGGACTATAAAAAAAAAAGTTTGAACAGTTTAAACAATTGTTAACTAGTACTCAATTGCTCATGATGAGCAGATAATGATTTTGATATAGGGTTGTAACAATCTCAAATTATCCTGCAGACAAGAAACAGGAAGAAATATGACATGTATAGTAATAGAACAGGATAATACATTTATGATTAAGACTGCATGACATGCGTGGAAGAACTCAAAAAGGAGATGAAGAAGGAGCTGTTGGCCCCGATATTACAAGCGATTGAGGGGCTAAAGGAGGAGCAAAAGACCCAGGAACAGGAGCTTCGGGTCGTGAAGGCAAAGGCTGCTGAGAATGAGGACGACATACAGGGCCTGGTGGTGAAAACGGAGATGCACGAGGCACAACACAAAAGGTGTGTGGAAAGGCTGGAGGTGCTGGAGAATAATGCGAGGAGGAGGAATTTAAGGATTCTTGGTCTTCCCGAAGGTGTAGAAGGGGCGGACGTCGGGGCATATGTGAGCACGATGCTGCACTCGTTAATGGGATCGGAGGCCCCGACGGGTCTGCTGGAGGTGGAGGGAGCCTATCGAGTTATGGCGCGAAGACCGAGGGCTGGAGAAATTCCTCGAGCCATAGTGGTGAGATTTCTCCGATATAAGGACAGAGAGATGGTCCTCAGATGGGCAAAGAAAACTCGGAGCAGTAGGTGGGAGAACGCGGTGATCCACGTATATCAAGATTGGAGTGCGGAGGTGGCGGGAAGGAGGGCAAGCTTTAATCGGGCCAAGGCGGTGCTGCACAAACGGAAGATTAAATTTGGAATGCTGCAACCGGCAAGACTGTGGGTCACACATCAAGGGAAACACCACTACTTCGAAACGGCAGATGAGGCGTGGACATTTATTGTCGAGGAGAAACTGGAGCGAGCGGGCCATAAAAAGAACGTTTGGGACAAAGTGGGGGGGTGAATATGTGGGATGAAGGGGGGGAAAAGAGGGAAGAGATGACTTCCCAAGTTGTTAATCCTGCGGCCCTGTAACTTTTCTCTCTTCCCCATGTCGTGGGGGAGTGGGGGGAGGGAGGATGAGGAGCTGAGGGCGCCGGCCATTGGGGGCGGGGCCAAAAGGGAAGCGCGGGCTTTGTTCCCGCGCTATGGTAATCATGGCGGGAACAGGGAAGCAGGAAGGAGGGGGCCTCGCACAGTGTGAGCCGAGGTCACGGGGGGAAGCCGAGGTTGGCCAGAGTTTGCTGACTTCTGGGAGCAACATGGGGGGTGCAATTACGCTAGTTTGGGATCTAGCGGGGGGGGGGGGTTAACTGGGTTGCTGCTGCTAGGGAGAAGGGGGAGCTGGTATGGGGGTGTGGTCGGGGCGGGGGGGCGCCGCTTAGGGGAGATACGGCTACGTGGGAACCGGGTGAGGAGCTGGATTGAAAAAGGAGATGGCTAGTCATCAAGGGGGGAGGGGTAAAGAGCCCCCCAACCCGGTTGATCACGTGGAATGTGAGAGGGCTGAATGGGCCAATTAAGAGGGCACGGGTGCTCGCACACCTAAAGAAACTTAAGGCAGATGTGGTTATGCTTCAGGAGACGCATATGAAGCTGATAGACCAGGTCAGACTACGCAAAGGAAGGGTGGGGCAGGTGTTTCATTCGGGGCTAGACGCAAAAAACAGGGGGGTGGCTATACTAGTGGGGAAGCGGGTAATGTTTGAGGCAAAGACTATAGTGGCGGATAGTGGGGGCAGATGGTGAGTGGCAAATTGCAAGGGGAGGCGGTGGTATTAGTGAACGTGTATGCCCCGAACTGGGATGATGCCAACTTTATGAGGCGTATGTTAGGACGAATCCCGGAAGTGGGGAAGTTGGTAATGGGTGGAGATTTTAATACGGTGCTGGACCCAGGGCTGGACAGATCGAGGTCCAGGACCGGAAGGAGGCCGGCTGCAGCTAGGGTGCTTAAGGACTTTATGGAGCAGATGGGAGGAGTAGACCCCTAGAGATTTAGTAGACCTAGGAGTAAGGAGTTTTCGTTTTTCTCCTATGTCCACAAAGTTTATTCACAAATAGATTTTTTTTGTTTTGGGAAGGGCACTGATCCCAAAGGTGACGGGGACGGAGTACACGGCTAGAGCCATTTCTGATCATGCTCCACATTGGGTGGACCTGGAGATAGGGGAAGAAAAACAACAGCGTCCACCCTGTAGAATGGACATGGGATTATTGGCAGATGAGGGGGTGTGCTTAAGGGTGAGGGGGTGTATTGAAAGGTACTTGGAACTCAATGATAATGGGGAGGTACAGGTGGGAGTGGTCTGGGAGGCGCTGAAGGCAGTGGTTAGAGGGGAGCTGATATCTATTAGGGCACATAAAGGAAAGCAGGGGGGTAGGGAAAGGGAGCGGTTGTTGAAAGAACTTCTGAGGGTGGACAGACAATATGCGGAGGCACCGGAGGAGGGACTGTACAGGGAAAGGCAAAGGCTACATGTAGAATTTGACTTGTTGACTACGGGTAATGCAGAGGCACAATGGAGGAAGGCACAGGGTGTACAGTACGAATACGGGGAGAATACCAGGTTGCTGGCCCACCAACTGAGGAAAAGGGGAGCATCGAGGGAGATAGGGGGGGTGAGAGATGAGGAGGGAGAGATGGAGCGGGGAGCGGAGAGAGTGAATGGAGTGTTCAAGGCATTTTACGAAAGATTATATGAAGCTCAGCCCCCGGATGGGAAGGAGAGAATGATGTGCTTTCTGGATCAGCTGGAATTTCCTAAGGTGGAGGACCAGGAGAGGAGGGGGGAACTGGGAGCACAGATTGAGACGGAGGAAGTGGTGAAAGGGATTGGGAGCATGCAGGCGGGGAAGGCCCCGGGACCAGACGGATTCCCAGTTGAATTCTACAGGAAATATATGGACTTGCTGGCCCCGCTACTGATGAGAACCTTTAATGAGGTGAGGGAAAGGGGGCAGCTGCCCCCGACTATGTCAGAGGCAACGATATCGCTCCTCCTAAAGAAGGAAAAAGACCCGCTGCAATGCGGGTCCTACAGGCCCATTTCCCTCCTGAATGTGGACGCTAAGATTCTGGCCAAGGTAATGGCATTGAGGATAGAGGATTGTGTCCCGGGGGTGGTTCATGAGGACCAAACTGGGTTTGTGAAGGGGAGACAGCTGAATCCAAATATACGGAGGCTGCTAGGGGTAATGATGATGCCCCCACCAGAGGGGGAAGCGGAGATAGTGGTGGCGATGGATGCCGAGAAAGCATTTGATAGAGTGGAGTGGGATTATTTGTGGGAGGTGCTGAGGAGATTTGGTTTTGGGGATGGGTATATCAGGTGGGTACAGTTGCTGTATAGGGCCCCGATGGCGAGCGTGGTTACGAATGGACGGGGGTCCGACTATTTTCGGCTCCATAGAGGGACGAGGCAGGGATGTCCTCTGTCCCCGTTATTGTTTGCACTGGCGATTGAACCCCTGGCCATAGCATTGAGGGGTTCCAGGAAGTGGAGGGGAGTACTCAGGGGGGGAGAAGAACACCGGGTATCTCTGTATGCGGATGATTTGTTGCTAGATGTGGCGGACCCGGCGGAGGGGATGCCAGAGATAATGCGGATACTTGGGGAGTTTGGGGATTTTTCAGGGTATAGACTGAACATGGGGAAAAGCGAGTTGTTTGTGGTGCATCCAGGGGAGCAGAGCAGAGAGATAGAGGATTTACCGTTGAGGAAGGTAACAAGGGACTTCCGGTACTTGGGGATCCAGATAGCCAAGAATTGGGGTACATTACACAGGCTTAATTTAACGCGGTTGGTGGAACAGATGGAGGAGGACTTTGAGAGATGGGACATGGTGTCCCTGTCATTGGCAGGTAGGGTGCAGGCGGTTAAAATGGTGGTCCTCCCGAGATTCCTTTTTGTGTTTCAGTGCCTCCCGGTGGTGATCACGAAGGCTTTTTTCAAAAGAATCGAGAAGAGTATTATGAGTTTTGTGTGGGCTGGGAAGACCCCGAGAGTGAGGAGGGGATTCTTGCAGCGTCGTAGGGACAGGGGGGGGGCTGGCACTACCGAGCCTAAGTGAGTACTACTGGGCCGCCAATGTTTCAATGGTGTGTAAGTGGATGGGAGAAGGGGAGGGAGCGGCGTGGAAGAGATTGGAGAGGGCGTCCTGCAGGGGGACTAGCCTACAAGCAATGGTGACGGCACCGTTGCCGTTCTCACCAAAGAAATACACCACAAGCCCGGTGGTGGTGGCTACATTGAAAATTTGGGGGCAGTGGAGACGGCATAGGGGAAGGACGGGAGCTTCGGTGCGGTCCCCGATAAGAAACAATCATAGGTTCGTTCCGGGGAGAATGGATGGGGGATTTGGAGCATGGCAAAGAGCTGGGGTAGTACAACTGAGAGATCTGTTTGTAGATGGGATGTGTGCGAGTCTGGGAGCGCTGACGGAAAAATATGGGTTGCCCCAAGGGAATGCATTTCGGTACATTCAATTGAGGGCTTTTGCGAGGCAACAGGTGAGGGAATTCCCGCAGCTCCCGACGCAGGAGGTGCAGGATAGAGTGATCTCAGAGACATGGGTGGGGGATGGTAAGGTGTCGGACATATACAGGGAGATGAGGGACGAGGGGGAGATCATGGTAGATGAGCTGAAAGGGAAATGGGAAGAAGAACTGGGGGAGGAGATTGAGGAGGGGCTGTGGGCTGATGCCCTACGTAGGGTAAACTCATCGTCCTCGTGTGCCAGGCTAAGCCTGATACAATTTAAGGTGTTACACAGGGCGCATATGACTGGAGCACAGCTTAGTAAATTTTTTGGGGTAGAGGATAGGTGTGCGAGATGCTCGAGAGGCCCAGCGAATCACACCCACATGTTCTGGTCATGCCCGGCACTACAGGGGTTCTGGGTGGGGGTGGCAAAGGTGCTTTCGAAGGTGGTGGGGGTCCGGGTCGAACCAAGCTGGGGGTTGGCTATATTTGGGGTTGCAGAAGAGCCGGGAGTGCAGGAGGCGAGAGAGGTTGACGTGTTGGCCTTTGTGTCTATAGAAGCCCGGCGCAGGATATTGTTAATGTGGAAGGAAGCCAAACCCCCGGGTGTGGAGACCTGGATAAACGACATGGCAGGGTGTATAAAGTTAGAACGGATTAAGTTCGTGTTAAGGGGTTCGGCTCAGGGGTTCACCAGGCGGTGGCAACCGTTCGTCGATTACCTCACAGAAAGATAGAGGGAATGGAAAAGAAGTAGACAACAGCAGCAACCCAGGGGGGAGGGGGGGGGAGGGGGGGGGGGTGGAGGAATCGAACGGACTCTCAGAGATGTTATTGTATATGTATAATATGTATAGGTATTTGTTATAGGTAATTGTATATTGGATTGTTGGATTGTATTTTTGGAGAGTATTTATTTTGGACATGGCAGTTGCCATTCAGTTTTGTTTTTGTTTACATATTTATTTATTTGTTTAAAACTGGCCACTGTTATTTATATTGCTTTATTGTTGTGTAAAAGAAACACTACGTACTGTTATGTTTGGCCAAAAATGTTGAATAAAATATATATTTTAAAAAAAGACTGCATGACATAAGAATCAAAGAAAAATGTCTTGAACAAAGTGTGAGAATCTTTCTTTAGAAAGAAAGAGGAATGTTGTATTGTCATAAATGAAGCAATGCGAGGGTTAATTAAATGTATACAGACAGTCACCAGAGAGCTAGTCCCATAAGTATGTAAGGGATGGGGGGCTAAGCCTTGTGGGTCAGATGAGATGATGAAGACAGCAGAAAAACAGACAGACAGAAGATAGTGAGGTATAAGAGAGAGAGAGCAGTTGTGTACTTTAGAGTTCTGCAGTTAGAGATAGCAAACTGAAAATGAAATGAATGAAAATCGCTTATTGTCACAAGTAGGCTTCAAATGAAGTTACTGTGAAAAGCCCCTAGTCGCCACATCCCGGCACCTGTTCGGGGAGGCTGGTACGGGCATACTTTAGGTATGTGAACGAATCATAGTAAGGAGTGTAAATATATTTATAGTTTCATTTGTTAACAAAGCTTGTTGTTCTTTGTTCAGCACGATGCATCCAAGCCATCCAGGTAAAGCAAAACAAAGAATGACACAGGCACTTTGCCATTTTTTTGGCTTTGGCGAGTAACTCCCCATCGAGGCTCTACTTTAAGGTGACTCGTGGATCAGGGTTCCATTTTTAAAGGCAGCCCCAATCTTTCAACCCCCACCACAGTCTCAGGACACCCCATTTCGCTCAACTTACCTCTTCCAAGATCCTCAGGCTCGGAACCTGGCACAGAAAATCTTGTACCTGGACACCTTGGCATTGTCATTCAAGAACCTTGGAACTGCCACCTGGGCACCCTGGCAACCAACAGGGAGCCTCAACTCTCTTCCCCCAGCTGCCATCACAACTAGTTCGCAACTTTGTGAACCAATACTAAACGGTGCCTGGTTGAGGCCTTACTGGGGAGATTGGTGAATCCGGTGCTCTGGGTGAATCTGCCGAATACATATTTAAATAAGCCTAATGGTTCATTTAAATACACGTGCCTCGAACTCACTCAGCAAGAGCGAGATCCAGTCGCCACACTTTCTGAGATACCATTGAATCTCACACGACATTTTCAGCAACACAAATCTTGTGTGAGGCTTCTTGCGAGATTCATCTGCTTTGTCCCGACACCAAGTCGAGCGTGACAAGATTGCTGAATCGCGCCCAATATAAACTAACTGACCCTATTTTAAAAGATGCAGAAACAAGGATATCTGTAGGGACACAAAGGACAGATTCTCCGTCCATTCCCGGGAGCGGGATTCTGCTCCCGTCCCCGACAGCAGGAATCTCCGCTCCCGCTGCAGAGAATGGCAGATCTGGCTGAGTGCCAGATTCTCCGTCCTCGCTGGCAGCGGCAGGGATTGAACCCGCAACGGAGAATCCCGGCCAAGGCTTTTTCTCGGAAACCTTTTTATTGAAGCATATGTAATTTTCACAGTTCAACACATTAATATTTCTTAAACAACTGACACACACAAAACACCAAAAAGAACAAAAAACAGAAAACAACGTCCCCTTAGTAGTCCCCCGCCCTGTTCCCTAATTACCCATCCTAACCCTTATCTAACATTGCCATGCCTACTGTTTTCCTGCCCCCCTTACTGCTGACGTTCAATTTTCCTTGAAGAAATCGATGAACGGCTGCCATCTCCGGGCGAACCCCTGAATTAATCCTCTCAAAGCGAACTTGATTTTTTCCAGCCTGAGAAACCCTGCCATGTTGCTGACCCACAATCCTGACTTTGGAGGCTCCGAATCCCTCCATCCCAGCAAAATCCGTCTCCAGGCCACCAGGGAGGAGAAGGCCAGGACATCGGCCTCCCTCCCCCCCCCCCCCCCTTAGCCCCCGGATCTTCCGATACCCCAAATATTGCCAGTTCTGGACTCGGTGTTACCCTCCCTTCCTGGACTTCTGACATGACGTCTGCAAATCCCTGCCAGAAGCCTCTCAATTTCAGACATGCCCAAAACAGATGTACATGGTTCGCCGGACTACCCCCATACCGCCCACATCTGTCCTCCACCTCCTCAAAGAACCTGCTCATCTGGGCTACCTTCATGTGGGCCCTGTGGACCACCTTAAACTGCATCAAACTAAGTCTGGCACACAATGAATTGACTCTATTCAAGGCTTTTTCCCACAGTTCAATTTTCAGCTCTCCTCCCGGCTCCTCTTCACCTCTCTGATAGGGACCCCTTCCCACTCCATCAACTCTTTGTATATCTCCGATACGCTCCCCTCTCCAACCCCCGTTTTTGACGTCACCTTGTCCTGTAGTCCCCTCAGGGGAAGCGAGGAAAGCTTGGAACCTGCCTCCGGACAAAATACCACACCTGAAGGTACCGAAATCGGTTCCCACCCGGCAACTCAAACTCCTCCTCTAGTGCCTCCAAGGTCGGAAAGCCCTCCTGGATGAATAGGTCCCCAAATCTCTCAATCCCTGCCCGCTGCCATCACTTAAAGCCCCCATCTAGCCCCCCCCCGGGGCAAGCCGGTGGTTGTCACAAATCGGTGACCACACTGATGCCCCCTCCAATCCCATGTGCTACCTCTGTTGTTCCCACACCCTTAGGGCTGCCACTACCACAGGGCTTGTAGAATACCGAGTCGGCCAGAACTGCAGAGGCACCGTTAGTAAAGCCTTCAAACTCGTACCCTTGCAGGATGCTGCTTCCATTCGCTCCCAAACCAACCCCTCCCCCACTACCCACGTCCTGACCATCAACATGTTGGCCGCCCAATAATAGTTTAAGCTTGGGAGGGCCAAGTCCACCTCCCTGCAACCCCGTTCCAGGAGTGCCTTCTTTACTCTCGGGGCTTTACCCGCCCACACAAAACCCGATATCGCCGCGCTCATTTTCCTGAAAAAAACCTTTGGGACAAAAATCGGAAGACTGTCATCTTCACCGTCTGGACCCTCCCTGCCAGCGTCAGTGGGAGCATGTCCCATCTCTGGAGGTCCCTTTTCATTTGATCAACCGCTTTGCCCAGATTTAACTTACGAAGCTGTCCCCAATCCTTAGCCACTTGAATCCCCAGATATCTAAAACTCGTCTCAGCCACTTTAAAAGGTACTTCCTTCAGTCTCCTTTCCTGCCCCTGTGCCTAACATCTCGCTCTTTCCCATATTTAACTTGTAGCCTGAAAATCGCTCAAATTCTCCGAGTATTTCCATGGTTTCGGCCATCCCCCCACTGGGTCTGTGACATAGAGCAGCAAGTCGCCCGCATAGAGAGAGACCCTGTGTTCCAGCTCCCCCCCACCACCCAACCCCCACCCGCCCCCCCGCCCCCCCCTCTCACTATCGCCCACCAGGCATTCAATGATCTAAGGGCCAATGCTAAGGGCTCCATCGCCAGGGCAAACAGTATTGGGGAGAGCGGGCATCCCTGCCTTGTCCCCCTACAGAGAATAAAGTATTCTGACCGGACTCGGTTGGTTCTTACATTTGCCACCGGAGCCTGATATAACAGCCGAACCCAATCCACAAATCCCTGCCCGAACCCAAACCTGCCTAAAATATCCCATAGGTACTTCCACTCCATCTGGTCGAAAGCCTTCTCCGTGTCCATGGCTACTGCCTTCTCAACATCGCGCCCCTCCGCTGGTATTATAACGTTAAGAAGCCGTCTAATATTGGACGTCAGCTGCGTGCCCTTCACAAATCCCGTCTGGTCCTCCCCGATTACCTCCGGGACACCATCCTCTATTCGGGTGGCCAAGACCTTTGCCAGCAATTTAGCATCTACATTCAAAAGGGAAATTGACCTGTATTGACAGCTTTCCGGGTCCTTGTCTCGCTTCAGGGTGACAGAGTTTGATGCCTGTGAAAACGTTGGGGGAAGAACTCCCAGCTCCTTGGAATCGTTAAAAGCCTTAGCCAGGAGCGGTCCCAGTAGCCCAGAAAACCTTTTATAAAATTCCACTGGGAATCCATTAGATCCCGGGGTCTTACCCGATTGCATCGGCCTCCAATCCGTCTATCACCTCTGTGAGCCCAATTGGGCCCCCCAGGACTTCCACCAGCTCCTCATCTACCTTCGGGAACTCTAGCCTCTCTAGGAATTGATTCACACCCTCCTCCCCGTCCGGGGGTTCCGACTCATATAGTCGACTATAGAATTCACGGAACAAGTCGTTAACCACCGGGTCCACACTACCTTGATTCCTCATATCCTTTATTTTCCCTATTTCTTTCGCCGCCTCCTGCTTCTTCAGCTGATGTGCCAGCATCCTGCTAGCTTTCTCCCCATATTCATATATTGCCCCTTTTGCCCTCCTCAACTGTCCCTCCCCCTTGCCTGTGGAAAGGAGCCCAAATTCCATTTGGAGTCTCTGACGCTCCTTCAGGGGCTCCTCATTCGGAGACTCCGCATGTCTCTTGGCCACCTGTAAGATTTCTCCTACCAACCTGTCCAGCTCCGCCCGTTCAGTCTTCTCCCTATGGGCCCGAATCGAAATACATTCCCCTCTAATAACCGCCTTCAATGCCTCCCACACCACCCCAGCAGTGGTCTCTCCCGTGTCGTTGTTCTTTATATACCCGCGAATCGCCTCCCTCACTCGCACACAGATCTCGTCGTCTGCTAACAGCCCTGCATCTAATCTCCACTGCGGGGACTTTCCTGTGCTTATCCGCAGGTCTATCCAATGTGGCGCGTGGCCTGACACCACAATTGCTGAGTACTCAGTGTCCTCCACCCCAGCTAACAGTGTTTTAACCAGTATAAAGAAATCTATCCTGGAGTATAACTTGTGCACATGAAAGTAGAATGAATATTCCTTGCTCCTTGATCTATCGAGTCTCCAAGGATCAACCCCTCCCATGCGCTCCATGAACCTCCGCAGCTCTTTCGCCATTGCTGATACTTTCCCTGACTTAGAACTCGACCGGCCCATTCTCGGATCTAGGACTGTGTTGACGTCGCCCCCCCCCCCCCCCCCCCCCCCCCCCCCCAACCGGTGTGAGTCAAGGTCCGGGATCTTTCCCAGCACCTTCCTGACAAACGCAGTTTGGGGCATATATATTTACCAACACCACTGCCATTCCCTCCAGCTTCCCGCTAACCATACTAGATCTGCCTCCCGGGCCTGCCTCTATCCTCCCCACCTCAAATGCCACCCTTTTGTTAATCAGGATGGCCACCCCCCTTGTTTTCAAGTCCAGTCCCGAATGGAATACCTGTCCGACCCATCCCTTCTTCAGCCTAACTTGGTCTCTCAGCTTCAAGTGTGTAAATGTCCATGTCCGCTTTTAGCGTGCGAACACACGGGCCCTTTTGACCGGCCCATTCAGTCCACAAACATTCCACGTAACCAGTCTGGTCAGGGGGGCTCTTGCCCCCCTCCCCTGTCGATCAGCCATGACCTTTCCTCGGCCAGCCCTTAGCCCATGTCCCGCACTTCCCCGGCCCGCCCCTCGACAGCCACCGCCATCTGGTCTCCATTTCCAACCTCCTAAAAGTCCCCTAGTCATCAGCAGGCCCCTCCCACCCCCTGCCCCCATCCCCCCCTACTCTGTCTCTCTTCCGCTCTCCCCCCACTTTGCTCCTGTGAACCAGCTCTCCCAACTAGCCTAGCAGCTCCCGCCCCTGCGGTATCCTACCATCTGCTGGATCCCCCCCCCCTTAACATAAATTCTCAAAAATAGCAACAAACACAGAAAGCAAACAAACAATCCCCCAAGGTCTGGGCAACCATCACTCCTCCCTTTACAACATCTTATCAGCCCCATCAACTTCAGACAGAGCCGAAAAGAATAGAAGAAAAATCAAACAGCATAAGACTTTTTTTTTGCATGCAAAAGCTCAAACATCTTTTCTTCCACACCCCCCATCCCAGAATATCACAACTTAAAAACGTTTTTACTGTACCTCGGTACCTACAACAATGGATCAAAATCAAATCAAACCAAGAGATCCTTCTTTTCCCGATTCCCACAACTTAAATTATGAAAGCTGAGATTTTTTAAATATAAAGCAACACAAAACTTTTAACTCAGGCCACTACTGTCTAGATTTTAAAGTCATTGTGCCTCTGCCAGATTATTGTCCTTCATGAAGACCGCCACTTCTTCCGACGAGCCAAAATATAGTTCCTGGCTCTCGTAGGTCACCCAAAGATGGGCTGGGTAGAGCAGTCCAAATTTTATTCCCTTCGCATACAGGGCAGCCTCATTAAAACTCGCCCTCCTCTTTGCGAGTTCTGCTCCCAAGTCTTGATACACCCGGATCTCAGCCTCTTGCCACATGAACCATTTCATCTGCCTGCCCACCTCATAATGCATTCCTTGTCCAGGAACCGATGCAGCCTCACCACCATCGCCCTCGGGGGGGGGGGGGTCACACCCCTGGGGCTTACGCATGAGCACCCTGTGAGCCCGGTCCACCTCCAACGGCCTGTCGAACGCATCTTCCCCAAGCATTTTCTCCAGCATCTTCCTCACATACGCACCGGCATCCGATCCCTCCTTTCCCTCTGGCAGACCGACGATCCGGATGTTCTGCCTGCGAGAACGATTCTCCAGGCCCTCCACCTTCTCCAACAGCCATTTCTGCCGATATTAATTTCCATTGCCATCACAGTGGACTGCTCCTCTTGTTCCGCCGCCAGCTCCTGCACCTTTTGGATCGCCTGTCCCTGGGTCATCACTTTCTCCTCCACCCGGTCGACCACCTCCTTAATCAAGGCCACCGCCCGGGTCAGGTCCTCCGCACACTCTTTACGATGCTTGGCGAACTTCTCATCCTAGTATTTAACCCACTGATCCATCATCCATGGAGCTGGCGTGATCGAACTTTTCTTCTCTGCCATTGCATCCACCAAACTCTGAGCTTCCCTTCCAACAAACATTTGATTTCTTCTTTTACGATTGTTTCTTCGGCGCAGCTCCATAAACTAGTGGTTGCCTTCTTCTCTCATTTTTATCCACTTATGTTGAAAAATTCCCACAGATATCCAGCTTAAAAGCCGTTAAACGACCACTAAGAGCGTGAGCTGCTAAATGTGCAACCGTTCACCCCATGGTCGCCACCGGAAGTCCCGGCCAAGGTTTTTAAAGCTGGTACTACAAGTTGAGAAAGCTGATAAAAAGGCATATAAACAAATAACCTACATTTCAAGGCTCACGACTTCTCAAAGTGCTTTACAGCCAATCAAGTACTTTTTGAAGTGTGGTCACTGTTGTAATGCAGGAAACTCAGAAAATAATTGGTGCACAACAAAATCCCACAAACAAGAATTAAATACTGTCCAAATAATCTGTTTTCAGTGCTGGTGAGGGATAATTGATGTAATTGCTCTGGAGAGAGTGCAGAGGAGGTTTATAAGAATGTTGCCAGGGCTAGAAAAGTGTAGCTACGAGGAGAGATTGGATAGATTGGGGTTATTTTCCTTGGAACAACGAAGGCTGAGGGGTGACTTAATTGAGGTGTACAAAATTATGAGAGGAACAGATAGAGTGGACAGGATCAAATTGTTTCCCTTGGTGGAGAATTCTAGATCCAGGGAACGTAGATTCTAGATAAGTGGCAGAAGGTAGAGGGGACACGACGATGAACTGTTTTACATAGCAGGTAGTGTGAGTCTGGAAATCACTGCCCGAGTTGGTGGGAGCAGAGACCCTAAACTCTTTTTAAAAAGTACCTGGATCTGCACCTAAATGCTCTAAGCTACAGGGCTATGGACCGGGTGCAGGAAGGTCGGATTAGAAAAGGCACCTGGGTGTCCTTAGGCTGGCATGGTCAAGATAGCCCGAATGGCCTCCAGTGCTGTAACGTTTCTATGATTCTATTCTATGATAACAGTGTAAAGATTTTGGGTTTTAGTGGGATGGGTAGTCATATTAAGGATTGGGTGGTTAGGGTGGGTAGTCAAGTCAGGATGAGGAGTAGATGGAATGTGTAGTGTAGGCTCCATTGTTAATCTCTGACCGACAGCAGAAATGAAGAGTGTGACCTGTTCAGGTTCACGAATGTTGAGTAAGGTGCCAGTGTTTATAATCAAATCCCACCCCTACCAGTGCAACTTTTTAACCCTGGTTATCCCTGTTTGATCCGGTATTTGCTATGTACCAGAGAATTAAAAAACTGCAGGAACTTACATTTATATAATCACATCCTCAGTATCATTATAATAATCTTTATTAATAATCTTTATTGATATCACAAGTACGCTTACATTAACACTGCAATGAAATTACTGTGAAAATCCCCTAGTCGCCACACTACGGCACCTATTCGGGAGGAATTCAGAATGTCCAATTCACCTAACAAGCATGTCTTTCGGGATTTGTGGGAGGAAGCCAGAGCGCCTGGAGGAAACCCACGCAGACATGGGTAGAAACCATAATAATCTTCACAGTCTGTCAGTTACTTATGAAATGCAGCCACTCATGATATGTAGCCAAGCACGGCAAGCAACTTATGCACAGCAAGATCCCACAAACAACCACTGAGGTGACTCGTCACTCACTATGAGGAAATTTTAACTTTCAAATAAGGGTATCATTGACCTGGATGGGAGGTTAAAAAGCTAAAAATCGGAAACAGGAACTGAATCCATATTCTGGATTTCCCCAACTTCAAACACTCACCCCCAATTCCACTCCAGTACCACTTCCCCTCCTTCCAGCCCACCCCCAGTCCCTCAGTGCCTCTGAGCTCACATGTTGTCACTGATGCCAGATGAAAGTTGGCTAAGATGCCAAAACAATTCTCTATACATCGGCTAATGCAGTGGGACCTCTCTGCACTGGGAGAAAATATCTCAGTTCGGGTGGAATCATATATAATGATATTCTGTTCTCTTGGTAAATCAGAACTTCACCCATCACCTCAAAGATAGCACCCTGAAATGCAACCTTGCCTCTACATCACATTGGGACTGTCAACATACCTAAATGATCAACTCACATCCTGGGAGTAAAGCCCAAACCTCCTGCCTCAGAGTGGAAAGTGCTTCCCCAAGCGGGTCATAGGATCTCAGATGTGACATTCAACAACTTCTCAATGAACAACAGTTTTAAATTTAAACCTGGAATTGTAGTTCACACAAAATATTCAACACAATAATAGACTGGTTTTCTGGAGAGAGCCTTGAATGACTAAGTGTTGACGAGAACATAAATAAACTCAGGGTTAGACATGTGACTCACAGAAGTGGCAGGCGGCAAAGAATCCAATTTCAATCGAGCTAATAGTTTCAGGGATCAGAATAGATTTATATGAACCTTTAGGAAAAAAACAACTTAGGATGTCCCAATGTGCTTTATAGTCAATGGAGCACTTCTTGAAGTGTAATCTCTGTTCCAGGAAACATGGCAGTCAATTTGTGTGGTTATCTGGTCAGCTGTCTCTGCAACATTCTCCTGCCATACCTACTCACTCCTACCCACTTTGGTTTTCAAACACTGGCTTTTTATGTGTTCCATTCCCTTCCTAATCCCCCCTCCCTGATTTTAATGAACATTTACATACCTCTTACACGTGTCAGGTTTTCCTCAGTTAGTAAGGCTGTCGCCTTCAAAATCTGAGACTGTGGGTTTAAACCGCACTCCATGGTCTGGAGCTAATAATTGAAGCTGACACTCCTGGTACAAAACTGAGGGAGTGCCACACTGTCAGAAGCACTCTCTTTTGGATAAGACATTAAACCAAGGTTCTGTTTGTCCTTCAGGTAGATACAAAAGGTGCAATTTAACTAAATGGGAAGAAAGTCTTATGGCGAGCGCGTTTAGCGATGTGTTTCCCGGCGCTCACAGCACCGAGAAACACAATACTATAAAACAGCACCGGGTTGATAGGGAGCCTCAGCAAGGAACACGTGGCTGAGGCCACAAATAGCCCCGTTTTGTGCACTGAACACCTGCCAGAGCATTAGAGTGTAGCACGAGATAGGGATGCCATTTAAAAATTACATCCCAATCTCTGGAGCCCCCAAAGCCCAGGTGGCACCAGCAGTGCCAAGATACCACCCTGCCCAAGGGGCAAAAACCTAGGGGCTTCCAATTGCCTGGGAGACCCCCACAAGTGCAGTTCCATCTAGTCCTCATTTGTAGAAACCAGTACTGAACAATGCTCACCTGAGATCTCTGAAGCAAAGGAGATAGATTCCACACCTCAGGTACCTCGGGAAGCTGCACATTAAAGTGAGGCTAGCTGTCACGCTTTAATATGCAGGTTTGTTAAAAAGTGATCCTGCCCACAAAGGGAGAGAGAAGAAGTTATTTGTTATCAAAGCAATGTATTGTATAATTTAATTTGTTATCTCTACAATTGTTTCTTTGTTTTACTGGTTGAGTATTAAGTAAAAAGAACTCACAATATTTATTTATATTACTCAATAAAGTAGTTTATCTTGACAAGAAGACTACTGCTGTTTTCAACAACTCGGCTGGTGTAAAAGAGTAATATATGTATTACTACAAAGTAATATAACATTGTACCAGGATAAATTAGGCTTTTAAGAAAGACTAGTAAAGAAATTTGAACAAAAAAGAAGAAAAATAGCAATCAACTATTCGACTGGTGAAGTCATCGCAACTTCGGAATCCTTGACAAAAAAAACAGAGCAAGCTCCCAGGCATCTAAAGACCCTGGTAATCTGTACTTAAATTGGAAGTTGTTTAAACAACAATTTCAACTCTTTCTGGAAGCTAGTGATTTAAACGCTGCATCTGATGCAAGACAAATCGCTTTGCTTCTGTGCCTAGCAGGACAGCAAGCAATTGAAATATATAATTCATTTAATTTTGCTGCTGGTGAAGATAAGTCGAAGTTTGAACAAATTATCGCGAAATTCGATGACCATTGCAAGATGCAAACTAATGAAATTTTAGAAAGATTCATGTTTCATAAGCGTGTCCAAAAAGTTGGTGAACCGGTGAATAACTTCAATACAGATCTCAAACTCATAGCTCCAACCTGTAACTATACAAATCTTCATGATTCTTTTGTAAGAGATCAAATTGTTGATGGAATAATTGATGATACTGTACGAGAAGCTTTAATTTGGCAAAATGATTTAATATTGAAAATTGTGATAGAGAAATGATCTCCAGTGAACAGACCAAAAGTCAGTCTTTAGAATTTTATCCCAAGGAAAAAGGCACGAAAGTCTGCCATGAGGCAGAGAAAATAAAAATGTGCAGGCAGCACAGAAGACTGTTCAGAACAGCAGCTACCCAGCGCACGCATTCTCAAACTCGGGACATGCGCACTTCGCACAGAAATGCGAGACGTCACTAATAGGTCACGGCGACACGGTGATGACATGTCATAGGTTGACAATGCTCACTTAAAGGGACAATGCCCTGCTTTTGGAAAACGCTGTTTAAGATGTTCCAAGCTAAATCATTATGCTTCTCAGTGTCAATCATCTGCAAGTTATCCTCATCCTGCACATAAAAAGATCTACAATGTGAGAGCTGAAAGATGAACAAATCAACACTCAAGATTTCACACAAGATGATGAAATTTTCTCATTAGAAAATACTTTCTTTGTTGGAGTGGTTGAGGCATCTACGCAGACTAGCCTACAAGCAAGCAAGAATGATCTGCAAGCAAGCAAAAAGGATCTTCAAGCAACACAAAAAACTCTACATGAAAATAAAAAGGATCTTCAAGCAACAAAAGAGCACGAAGTCAACATCGTCAGCAACAAATGGATGACTATTAATCCGTATTAATAATGTTCCAATCTCATTCAAATTACTCATTCAAATTAGACACAGGAGCTTCAGCGAATCTTCTCAATTCCAAAGATTTATCTATGATTAAAAGTCACCATGACATAATTCCTCCAGCATGTTCTTTAAAAGATTATAATGGCAATTGAATTTTATCACACGGATCATGTTATTTGAGTGCCACCAATAGGGACATTCACAAACAAATCAGATTCGAGATAGTGGATGACAATCGTTCCTCACTATTGGGTATTCAAGCTTGTAAGGATTTGCAGCTCATTCAAAGAATTTTCCTCAATACTTGTGAATCAGCTACACTTAAAGAAGACATCCAGCAAATTTACATGAATACCATGATGTATTTCAAGGCATTGGAACACCATCATATCAGTACAAGATACTTTTGAAAAATGATGCCAAGCCCGTGATACATCCACCAAGACCTGCACCTCTCAGAGACAGATTGTAGGCTGAACTAACCATATTGCAATCGCAAGGAATAATATCAAAGGTAACACAACCAACTCACTGGGTTAGCTCCCTAGTCTGTGTCAAAAAGCCAATGGGTGACATTAGAAACTGTATGGATCCTAAAGATCTCAATCGTAATATTAGAAGAGAATACTACCCAATACGAAAGAGAGAGGAAATCACATCAGAAATGGCCAATGCCAGAATTTTTACCAAACTCGATGCCTCGCAAGGTTTTTGGCAGATGCAGCAAGCTCCTCTGTACGTTTAACACACCTTTCGGGAGGTGTTAAGAACATAAGAACTAGGAGCAGGAGTAGGCCACCTGGCCCTTGGAGCCTGGTACGCCATTCAATGAGATCATGGCTGATCTTTTGTGGACTCTGTAGACATCTCTTTCCAGTAGAACAACTGCATTACGTTAGCTGATCAGAAAGAATACTGATTTCAACTGGACTCAGAGTCATACCGAAGAATGGACAGAACAGAAACAACAGTTGATCCAAGCTCCCAGCTTGTCCTTCTTTGACCCGACCAGGCCCACCACAATTTCAACTGATGCTAGTGAAAATGGCATAGGTGCAGTTCCAATTTAACAAGACCATTTCAATGAATGAGTTCCTATAGCATACGCATCCAGGTCCATGGTTGCAACTGAGGGTAGGTATGCCCAGATTGCAAAGGAAGTGTCTTATATTCGTGACTGGAATTTCCAAGTTCCACGAGTATGTTTATGGTTTACCCAGGTTTACTGTAGAGACAGACTTGTCCACATCATTGAAAATAATTTAAATGAGATGACGCCAAGACTACAAAGACTTATGATGAAATTGCACTGATATGATTTTAATCTTATCTATACTCCAGGTAAACATTTATATCTATATAATTTCTATATATTATCTATACTCCAGGTAAAGACACTCTGTCCAGATCCATCAACACTGATATTCTTCAAGAAGAATCAATCAATGACATTGATTCTCACCTGCAACTTTTCAGAGTTACTTCCAGCCCCTGATTCAAAGCTTCAACAAATTTGAACAGAAACACAGAAAGATGCTGCTTTGACCAAAGTTATACATCATTTACAGCATGGATGGCCCAAAGGTCATTGTCCACAATACCAGAGCATACAGTCTGAACTGACTATCTTGGATGGTAATTTGCTGAGACAGGATCGAATCGTCAGTCCAGGCAGCATGAAGTCAGAAATGCTGACTAGACAGCATGAAGTCTAGTCTAGTAGGCCTAGAGAAATGTAAACATTGTGCCAGACAATCAATATATTGGCCAGGTATAAATAAAGATATATCTGACATTATAGCATCATGTTCAATGTGTCAAACACATCAGAGTCAACAGAGCAAGGAACCATTGCAACAGCATTACATCGTTACATCACCATGGGTGAAAGTGGGTATCGATTTCTTTCTTTCATTGGGTAAGGATTATATTTTAGTCATTGACTATTTTTCAAATTTTCCAGAAGTTGAATGATCTTACATCCAATACTGTAATCAAAGCATGCAGAGAAATATTTGCCATACATGGTATTCCGCATACCGTCATGTCTGACAATGGCCCATGTTTGTAGAGTTGTGAGTGGAAAGAATTTTCAACAATTTACAATTTTAAACACATCACTTTGAGCCCTCATTTCCCTCAGTCCAATGGGAAGGTTGCGAAAGGCGTCCACATAATTAAACAGTTACTGAGGAAATCAAAAGATTCACAATCTGATTTCTATTTAGTACTATTTAATTATAGAGCATCGCCTTTATCGTCAGGATTATCTCCAGCTCAGATGTTATTTAACAGGAACATAAGAACAACTCTACCTCAGCTACATATTCCTGATCCTGAACAACATCTTGCTGTGAAGAAACTTCAACAACAGAGACTGAAACAAAAACGGTATTTTGATCTACATGCAAAAGATTTGTCAATTCTAACAGAAAATGATATTGTTCGATTCTGACTTCCTGAAGGAGGTTGGTCTGACATTGCTCATATCATTAGGCAATTCTCTCCCAGATCTTACCTGATTCAAACTTCAGATGGCAACATCTATAGAAAAAATCGTCATGATCTACTTAAGTCAAAGATCAAACATATTTTTCCTCATCTTGACTTACGTCACACAATTTCAAAGCAAGTTGCACAACAACTAAATTCCAATCTGACAAGCAAAAAGGCCATTAAAACTTCTTCATCACTTTTGAGATTAAGAAGATACACAAGGAGAAGAAGACCAAATCGACTGAATTTGCGAACTTTTACATAATTCTAGTAATTGCAGTACTATGTAACCACTGCATTTCAAATGTAAAATTTTCTTTTAATATTTGCAAGAAAATGTTTAAAAAATGGGGATGTAGTGATCTCTGTATATCAATATACATGATCAATATATATTATGCTCGTGCAGGCAATTGAATACTAGATGTCTCACTGTCAGGACCTATATTAATAGCTTTCCCGCTCTTTCTTTTGGAGTGTGTCCCGCTCTTTCTTTTGGAGTGTGTATCAGGAGTGCACAGAAAACAGACTCAGGGGGCGTCATTCTCCGACCCCCCGTCGGGTCGGAGAATCGCCAGGGGCTGGCGTGAATCCCGCCCCCGCCGGTTGCCGAAGTCTCCGGCACCGGATATTCGGCGGGGGCGGGAGTCGGGCCGCGCCGGTTGGCGGGCCCCCCCGCTGGATTCTCTGGCCCGAATGGGCCGAAGTCCCGCCGATAAATTGCCTGTCCCGCCAGCGTGGATTAAACCACCTTTTGAACGGCGGGACAAGGCGGCGTGGGCGGGCTCTGGGGTCCTGGGGGGAGCACGGGGCAATCTGGCCCCGGGGGGTGCCCCCACGGTGGCCTGGCCCGCGATCGGGGCCCACCGATCCGCGGGTGGGCCTGTGCCGCGGGGGCACTCTTTCCCTTCCGCCTCCGCCACGGTCTCCACCATGGCGGAGGCGGAAGAGACTCCCTCCACTGCGCATGTGTGGGAAACTGTCAGCGGCCGCTGACGCTCCCGCGCATGCACCGCCCGGAGGTGTCATTTCCGCGCCAGCTGGCGGGACAACAAAGGCCTTTTCCGCCAGCTGGCGGGGCGGAAATTCCTCCGGCGCCGGCCTAGCCCCTCAATGTTGGGGCTCGGCCCCCAAAGATGAGGAGCATTCCGCACCTTTGGGGCGGCGCGATGCCCGTCTGATTGGTGCCGCTTTGGGCGCCAGTCGGTCGACATCACGCCGTTTCGGGAGAATTTCGCCCAGGAAAGCTTAAGAGAGAAGTTATTAGTTATCAAAGCATTGTATTGTATAATTTAATTAGTTATCTCTACAATTCTTTCTTTGGTTGAGTATTAAGTGAAAAGAACTCACAATATTTATTTATATTACTCAATAAATTAGTTTATCTTTACAAGAAGACTACTGCTCATTTCAACAACTCGGCTGGTTCAAAAGAGTAATATATGTATAACGCAATGTAATATAACAGTGGGATTTACATGACAATGTCTTGCAAGATCGGGTTATATCTCGCAAGGTGTTGCAAGCCGTGTAGATCCCGGGAGCAGGGTCTTTCGGCTTCTATCGGCATGCTGCACCATGGCGAACTGCCTTTTAGCAGCAGCGTGGCTGTAAAATCGACCAATTATGTACCACAACACTCTGCGAACAAGCAGGTAAATTTTTCCCATTCTCCTAATTGACATTTATCCCTTAACTAACACCTAGAGCTTGATCAATTGGCCAACAACAAGAACTACATACATTGAGACATACGTGGAAAATAAAAGCAAGAGGAGGCTATTCGGCCCTTCGACCTTGATCTGCCATTCTTATAGTCATGGCTGATCAAGTTCAATACCCTGATCCTGCCTTCCCCCCATATTCCTTGATCCCTTTAGCCCAAAAGCTATATTGAATTCCTTCTCAAAATTACACCACGTTTTGACCTCAACAACTTTTTGTGATAGTGAATTCCACAGATTCACCACTCTCTGGGTGAAGAAATTTCTCCTCACCTCAGTCCCAAAAGGTTTTCCCCTTATCCTCAAACTATGACCCCTACTTCTGGACTCCTCCACCATCGGGAACATTCTTTCTGAATCTACCCGATCCAATCCTGTTAGAATTTTCTAAATTTCTATGAGATCCCCTCTCACTCTTCTGAACTCCAATGAATATAATCCTAATCGATTTAGTCTCTCCTCATATAATAGTCCCGACATCCCAGGAAACAGTCTGGTCAACCTTCGCTGCACTCCCTCCATAGCAAGAACATCCTTCCTCAGATAAGGACACCAAACATAGAACATAGAACATAGAACAATACAGCGCAGTACAGGCCCTTCGGCCCACGATGTTGCACCGAAACAAAAGCCATCCAACCTACACTATGCCATTATCATCCATATGTTTATCCAATAAACTTTTAAATGCCCTCAATGTTGGCGAGTTCACCACTGTAGCAGGTAGGGCATTCCACGGCCTCACTACTCTTTGCGTAAAGAACCTACCTCTGACCTCTGTCCTATATCTATTACCCCTCAGTTTAAAGTTATGTCCCCTCGTGCCAGCCATATCCATCCGCGGGAGAAGGCTCTCACTGTCCACCCTATCCAACCCCCTGATCATTTTGTATGCCTCTATTAAGTCTCCTCTTAGCCTTCTTCTCTCCAACGAAAACAACCTCAAGTCCATCAGCCTTTCCTCATAAGATTTTCCCTCCATACCAGGCAACATCCTGGTAAATCTCCTCTGCACCCGCTCCAAAGCCTCCACGTCCTTCCTATAATGCGGTGACCAGAACTGTACGCAATACTCCAAATGCGGCCGTACCAGAGTTCTGTACAGCTGCAACATGACCTCCCGACTCCGGAACTCAATCCCTCTACCAATAAAGGCCAACACTCCATAGGCCTTCTTCACAACCCTATCAACCTGGGTGGCAACTTTCAGGGATCTATGTACATGGACACCTAGATCCCTCTGCTCATCCACACTTTCAAGAACTTTACCATTAGCCAAATATTCCGCATTCCTGTTATTCCTTCCAAAGTGAATCACCTCACACTTCTCTACATTAAACTCCATTTGCCACCTCTCGGCCCAGCTCTGCAGCTTATCTATATCCCTCTGTAATCTGCTACATCCTTCCACACTATCGACAACACCACCGACTTTAGTATCGTCTGCAAATTTACTCACCCACCCTTCTGCGCCTTCCTCTAGGTCATTGATAAAAATGACAAACAGCAACGGCCCCAGAACAGATCCTTGTGGTACTCCACTTGTGACTGTACTCCATTCTGAACATTTCCCATCAACCACCACCCTCTGTCTTCTTTCAGCTAGCCAATTTCTGATCCACATCTCTAAATCACCCTCAATCCCCAGCCTCCGTATTTTTTGCAATAGCCTACCGTGGGGAACCTTATCAAACGCTTTACTGAAATCCATATACACCACATCAACTGCTCTACCCTCGTCTACCTGTTCAGTCACCTTCTCAAAGAACTCAATAAGGTTTGTGAGGCATGACCTACCCTTCACAAAGCCATGCTGACTATCCCTGATCATATTATTCCTATCTAGATGATTATAAATCTTGTCTCTTATAATCCCCTCCAAGACTTTACCCACTACAGACGTGAGGCTCACCGGCCTATAGTTGCCGGGGTTGTCTCTGCTCCCCTTTTTGAACAAAGGGACCACATTTGCTGTCCTCCAGTCCTCTGGCACTATTCCTGTAGCCAATGATGACATAAAAATCAAAGCCAAAGGTCCAGCAACCTCTTCCCTGGCCTCCCATAGAATCCTAGGATAAATCCCATCAGGTCCCGGGGACTTATCTATTTTCAGCCTGTCCAGAATTGCCAACACCTCTTCCCTACGTACCTCAATGCCATCTATTCTATTAGCCTGGGGCTCAGCATTCTCCTCCACAACATTATCTTTTTCCTGAGTGAATACTGACGAAAAATATTCATTTAGTATCTCGCCTATCTCTTCAGACTCCACACACAATTTCCCATCCCTGTCCTTGACTGGTCCTACTCTTTCCCTAGTCATTCGCTTATTCCTGACATACCTATAGAAAGCTTTTGGGTTTTCCTTGATCCTTCCTGCCAAATACTTCTCATGTCCCCTCCTTGCTCGTCTTAGCTCTCTCTTTAGATCCTTCCTCGCTACCTTGTAACTATCCATCGCCCCAACCGAAACTTCACACTTCATCTTCACATAGGCCTCCTTCTTCCTCTTAACAAGAGATTCCACTTCCTTGGTAAACCACGGTTCCCTCGCTCGACGCCTTCCTCCCTGTCTGACCGGTACATACTTATCAAGAACACGCAGTAGCTGATCCTTGAACAAGCTCCACTTATCCAGTGTGCCCAACACTTGCAGCCTACTTCTCCACCTTATCCCCCCCAAGTCACGTCTAATGGCATCATAATTGCCCTTCCCCCAGCTATAACTCTTGCCCTGCGGTGTATACTTATCCCTTTCCATCATTAACGTAAACGTCACCGAATTGTGGTCACTGTCCCCAAAGTGCTCTCCTACCTCCAAATCCAACACCTGGCCTGGTTCATTACCCAAAACCAAATCCAACGTGGCCTCGCCTCTTGTTGGCCTGTCAACATATTGTTTCAGGAAACCCTCCTTCACACACTGTACAAAAAACGACCCATCTATTGTACTCGAACTATATCTTTTCCAGTCAATATTTGGAAAGTTAAAATCTCCCATAATAACTACCCTGTTGCTTTCGCTCATATCCAGAATCATCTTCGCCATCCTTTCCTCTACATCCCTAGAACTATTAGGAGGCCTATAAAAAACTCCCAACAGGGTGATCTCTCCTTTCCTGTTTCTAACTTCAGCCCATACTACCTCGGCAGAAGAGTCCCCATCTAGCATCCTCTCCGCCACCGTAATACTGCTCTTGACTAGCAGCGCCACACCTCCCCCTCTTTTGCCTCCTTCTCTGAGCTTACTAAAACACCTAAACCCCGGAACCTGCAACATCCATTCCTGTCCCTGCTCTATCCATGTCTCCGAAATGGCCACAACATCGAAGTCCCAGGTACCAACCCACGCTGCCAGTTCCCCTACCTTGTTTCGTATACTCCTGGCATTGAAGTAGACACACTTCAAACCACCTACCTGAACACTGGCCCCCTCCTGCGATGTCAAATCTGTGCTCCTGACCTCTATACTCTCATTCTCCCTTACCCTAAAACTACAATCCAGGTTCCCATGCCCCTGCTGCATTAGTTTAATGCAAAACTATTTAGTGCAAAACTGCACACAATACCCCAGGTTTGGCCTCACTAATGCCCTATACAATTGCAGTAAAACATCTCGATTCCTCTCCTCAAATCCTCTCGCTCTGAAGGCCAACATACCATTTGCCTTCTTTACTGCCTGAGCGTTTTCAGAGACTGATGCACGAGTACACCAATGTCTCGCTGAATGTTCACCTTTCTCAATTTACACCCATTGAAATAATAACTGCCTTCCTATTTTTGCTACCAAAACGAATAACCTCACATTTATCCACATTATACTGCATCTGCCATGCATATGCCCACTCACTCAGCCTGTCCAAATCCCACTGAATAATCTCTGCATCCTCCTCACAGTTCACCCTCCCACCCAACTTTGTACTTTCTGCAAATTTGGAAACACTATATTTAGTTCCCTCATCCAAATCATTAATATATAACGTAAATAGTTGGGGTCCTAGCACAGACCCCTGCAGTATCCCACTAGTCACTCCTTGCCAATGAAAAAAAGAAACATTTTTGCTTGGAAAGAGCACCCTACTTAAGGCCACACCACCCTATCGCCGTAACCCAGCAACCCCACATAACCTAAGTCGAGTGCTCTTTCCAAGAACCAGTGCAGACTCGATGGGCCGAATGGCCTCCTTCTGCACTGTAAATTCTATGATTAAATCCCATTAATTTCATAGAATAGAATCTCTACAGTGCAGAAAGCGGCCATTCAGCACTTCAACCTATACCCGTAATCCCAAACTTTAACCTGTACACCTCTGGATACTAAGGGGTAACCTATCATGGCCAATCTATCTAACCTGCACATCTTTGGACTATGGGATGAAACCGGAACACCCGGAGGAAACCCACGCAGACACTGGGAGAATGTGCAAACTCCGCGCAGACAGTGACCCAAGGCTGGAATTGAACCCGGGCCCCTGACACTATGAGTCGGCAGTGCTAACTACTGTGGCTATGTGCCGCCCATAACCATCTCTTTACTACTACTAATTTCCTTCAGCTATTCACTAAAACTTGTGAACTTGTGTTTTTCAGAACTTCTGGTACATTCTTCATGGCTTCGTTCGTGAAGACAGAAGCAAACTATGAATTTAGTTCCTCAGCTATTTCTTTGTTCCTTGTTATGAATTCCTCTGTAATTCATTGACTGATGTGCTTTAGAATGTCCGGAGGTTCTGAAAGAAGCTGTATAAATGGAGGTTTTATTCTGATCTCTCATTCTGTTCTCTGTGAAGTACTCTGCTGTGTTTTTCTATATTAAAGGCATGCTGTTGCTGTTGGCTGCAGTGAGTTACCCTTGTGGAACTTGTGTTGTATAAAATGTTCAGTCCTGGATATACTAAATCTGAAGGCAAAGGAATGATGTGAGATGACCTACTTGAAATAGGCCCAAATCGTCTTATCCCAATAGTAGTGAATGCTGAGATGGTCACTGCTACTGAGGATCACAATGACACCTCAACTGCCAGAAAAGTTTATTTATGGGATGTGGGTGTCACGAGGCCAGAGTTTGTTTACCATTCCCTTGAACTGAGTGGCTTGTTTGGCCATTTTAATTGCTGTGGATCTGTAGTCACAGGGATGACAAATTTCCTTCCCCAAAGGACATTACTGAACCAGATGGGTTTTTACAACAATTGACAATGGATCTTTTTTTTATTGAATTCAATTTTCTTTTTTTTAAAAAATATATTTTATTCGAGTTTTTTGGCCAAACATAACAATACGTAGTGTTTCTTTTACACAACAATAAAGCAATATAAATAGCCGTGGCCAGTTTTAAACAAATAAATAAATAATATATATAAACAAAAACAAAAGAAAAACAAAACTAAATGGCAACTGCCTTGTCCAAAATAAATACTCTCCAAAATTACAATCCAACAGTCCAATATACAATTACATATACCAAATACCTATACATGTACAATAACATCCCTGAGAGTCCGTCCGATTCCCCCCCCCCCTCCCCCCCCTGGGGTGCTGCTGTTGTCTACTTCTTTTCCATTCCCTCTATCTTTCTGTGAGGTAGTCGACGAACGTTTGCCACCGCCTGGTGAACGCCTGAGCAGAACCCCTTAACACGAACTTAATCTGTTCTAACATGAACCCTGCCATATCGTTTATCCAGGTCTCCACCCCCGGGGGCTTAGCTTCCTTCCACATTAACAATATCCTGCGCCGGGCTACAAGGGACGCAAAGGCCAACACGTCAGCCTCTCTCGCCTCCTGCACTCCCGGCTCTTCTGCAACCCCAAATATAGCCAACCCCCAGCTTGGTTCGACCCGGACCCCCACCACCTTCGAATGCACCTTTGCCACCCCCACCCAGAACCCCTGTAGTACCGGGCATGACCAGAACATGTGGGTGTGATTCGCTGGGCCTCTCGAGCATCTCGCACACCTATCCTCTACCCCAAAAAATTTACTAAGCCGTGCTCCAGTCATATGCGCCCTGTGTAGCACCTTAAATTGTATCAGGCTTAGCCTGGCACACGAGGACGATGAGTTTACCCTACGTAGTGCATCCGCCCACAGCCCCTCCTCAATCTCCTCCCCCAGTTCTTCTTCCCATTTCCCTTTCAGCTCATCTACCATGATCTCCCCCTCGTCCCTCATCTCCCTGTATATGTCCGCTACCTTACTGTCCCCCACCCATGTCTCTGAGATCACTCTATCCTGCACTTCCTGCGTCGGGAGCTGCGGGAATTCCCTCACCTGTTGCCTCACAAAAGCCCTCAATTGCATATACCGAAATGCATTCCCTTGGGGCAACCCATATTTCTCCGTCAGCGCTCCCAGACTCGCAAACGTCCCATCTACAAATAGATCTCTTAATTGTACTACCCCAGCTCTTTGCCATGCTCCAAATCCCCCATCCATTCTCCCCAGAACGAACCTATGATTGTTTCTTATCGGGGACCGCACCGAAGCTCCCGTCCCTCCCCTATGCCGTCTCCACTGCCCCCAAATTCTCAATGTAGCCACCACCACCGGGCTTGTGGTGTATTTCTTTGGTGAGAATGGCAACGGCGCCGTCACCATTGCTTGCAGGCTAGTCCCCTTGCAGGACGCCCTCTCCATTCTCTTCCACGCCGCTCCCTCCCCTTCTCCCATCCACTTACACACCATTGAAACATTGGCGGCCCAGTAGTACTCACTTAGGCTCGGTAGTGCCAGCCCCCCCTATCCCTACTACGCTGCAAGAATCCCCGCCTCACTCTCGGGGTCTTCCCAGCCCACACAAAACTCATAATGCTCTTCTCAGTTCTTTTGAAAAAAGCCTTCGTGATCACCACCGGGAGGCACTGGAACACAAAAAGGAATCTCGGGAGGACCACCATTTTAACCGCCTGCACCCTACCTGCCAATGACAAGGACACCATGTCCCATCTCTTGAAATCCTCCTCCATCTGTTCCACCAACCGTGTTAAATTAAGCCTATGTAATGTACCCCAATTCTTGGCTATCTGGATCCCCAGGTACCGGACGTCCCTTGTTACCTTCCTCAACGGTAAATCCTCTATCTCTCTGCTCTGCTCCCCCGGGTGCACCACAAATAACTCACTTTTACCCATGTTCAGTTTATACCCTGAAAAATCCCCAAACTCCCCAAGTATCCGCATTATCTCTGGCATCCCCTCCTCCGGGTCCGCCACATATAGCAACAAATCGTCCGCATATAGAGATACCTGGTGTTCTTCTCCCCCCCTAAGTACTCCCCTCCACTTCCTGGAACCCCTCAGTGCCATGGCCAGGGGTTCAATCGCCAGTGCAAACAATAACGGGGACAGAGGACATCCCTGCCTCGTCCCTCTATGGAGCCGAAAATAGTCAGACCCCCGTCCATTCGTGACCACGCTCGCCATCGGGGCCCTATACAGCAACTGTACCCACCTGATATACCCGTCCCCAAAGCCAAATCTCCTCAACACCTCCCACAAATAATCCCACTCCACTCTATCAAATGCTTTCTCGGCATCCATCGCCACCACTATCTCCGCTTCCCCCTCTGGTGGGGGCATCATCATTACCCCTAGCAGCCTCCGTATATTTGTATTTAGCTGTCTCCCCTTCACAAACCCAGTTTGGTCCTCATGGACCACCCCCGGGACACAATCCTCTATCCTCATTGCCATTACCTTGGCCAGGATCTTAGCATCCACATTCAGGAGGGAAATGGGCCTGTACGACCCTCATTGCAGCGGGTCTTTTTCCTTCTTTAGGAGGAGCGATATCGTTGCCTCTGACATAGTCGGGGGCAGCTGCCCTTTCCCTCGCCTCATTAAAGGTTCTCATCAGTAGCGGGGCCAGCAAGTCCATATATTTCCTGTAGAATTCAACTGGGAATCCGTCTGGTCCCGGGGCCTTCCCCGCCTGCATGCTTCCAATCCCTTTCACTACTTCCTCCGTCTCTATCTGTGCTCCCAGCCCCACTCTCTCCTGTTCCTCCACCTTAGGAAATTCCAGCTGATCCAGAAAGCACATCATTCTCTCCTTCCCGTCCGGGGGCTGCGCTTCATATAATCTTTCATAAAATGCCTTGAACACTCCATTCACTCTCTCCGCTCCCCGCTCCATCTCCCCCTCCTCATCTCTCACCCCCCCTATCTCCCTCGCTGCTCCCCTTTTCCTCAGTTGGTGGGCCAACAACCTACTCGCCTTCTCCCCATATTCGTACTGTACACCCTGTGCCTTCCTCCATTGTGCCTCTGCCTTACCCGTAGTCAACAAGTCAAACTCTATATGTAGCCTTTGCCTTTCCCTGTATAGTCCCTCCTCCGGTTTCTCCGCGTATTGTCTGTCCACCCTCAGCAGTTCTTTCAACAACCGCTCCCTTTCCCTACCCTCCTGCTTTCCTTTATGTGCCCTAATAGATATCAGCTCCCCTCTAACCACTGCCTTCAGTGCCTCCCAGACCACCCCCAACTGTACCTCCCCATTATCATTAATTTCCAAGTACCTTTCAATACATCCCCTCACCCTTAAACACACACCCTCATCTGCCAATAATCCCATGTCCATTCTCCAGGGTGGAAGCTGTTGTTTTTCTTCCCCTATCTCCAGGTCCACCCAGTGTGGAGCATGATCCGAGATGGCGAGAGCCGTGTACTCCGTCCCCGTCACCTTTGGGATCAGTGCCCTCCCCAAAACAAAAAAATCTATTCGTGAAAATACTTTATGTACATAGGAGAAAAACGAAAACTCCTTACTCCTAGGTCTACTAAATCTCCAGGGATCTACTCCTCCCATCTGTACCATAAAATCCTTAAGCACCCTAGCTGCAGCCGGCCTCCTTCCGGTCCTGGACCTCGATCTGTCCAGCCCTGGGTCCAGCACCGTATTAAAGTCTCCACCCATTACCAACTTTCCCGCCTCTAGGTCCGGGATGCGTCCTAACATACGCCTCATAAAATTGGCATCATCCCAGTTCGGGGCATACACGTTCACCAATACCACCGCCTCCCCAATACCACTGCCACTCACCATCACGTATATGCCCCCACTATCTGCCACTATAGTCTTTGCCTCAAACATTACCTGCTTCCCCACTAGTATGGCCACCCCCTTGTTTTTTGCATCCAGCCCCGAATGAAACACCTGCCCCACCCATCCTTTGCAAAGTCTAACCTGGTCTGTCAGCTTCAGATGCGTCTCCTGAAGCATAACCACATCTGCCTTAAGTTTCTTTAGGTGTGCGAGTACCCGTGCCCTCTTAATCGGCCCGTTCAGCCCTCTCACATTCCACGTGATCAACCGGGTTGCGGGGCTCTTTACCCCCCCCCCCCCTTGATGACTAGCCATTTCCTTTTTCAATCCAGCTCCTCACCCGGTTCCCACGTAGCTGTATCCCCCCCAGGCGGCGCCCCCCCGCCCCGACCCCCCCCCATACCAGCTCCCCCTTCTCCCCAGCAGCAGCAACCCAGTTAACCCCCCCCCCGCTAGATCCCAAGCTAGCGTAATTGCACCCCCATGTTGCTCCCAGAAGTCAGCAAACTCTGGCCAACCTCGGCTTCCCCCCGTGACCTCGGCTCACACTGTGCGAGGCCCCCTCCTTCCTGCTTCCCTGTTCCCGCCATGATTACCATAGCGCGGGAACAAAGCCCGTGCTTCCCCTTTTGGCCCCGCCCCCAATGGCCAGCGCCCACAGCTCCTCATCCTCCCTCACCCCCTCCCCCACGACATGGGGAAGAGAGAGAAGTTACAGGGTCGCAGGTTTAACAATCTGGGAAGTCTTCTCTTCCCCCTTTTCCCCCCTTCATCCCACAAATTCACCCCCCCCCCCCCCCCCGTTTTGTCCCAAACGTTCTTTTTCTTCTGGCCCGCTCACTCCAGCTTCTCCTCGACAATGAATGTCCACGCTTCGTCTGCCGTTTCGAAATAGTGGTGTTTCCCTAGATGTGTGACCCACAGTCTCGCCGGCTGCAACATTCTGAATTTGACCTTCCTTTTATGCAACACCGCCTTGGCCCGATTAAAGCTTGCCCTCCTTCTCGCCACCTCCGCACTCCAATCTTGATACACGCGGATCACCGCATTCTCCCACCTACTGTTCCGAGTTTTCTTGGCCCATCTGAGGACCATCTCTCTGTCCTTGTATCGGAGAAATCTCACAACTATTGCTCGAGGAGTTTCTCCAGCCCTCGGTCTTCGCGCCATAACTCGATAGGCTCCCTCCACCTCCAGCGGACCCATCGGGACCTCCGATCCCATTAACGAATGCAGCATCGTGCTCACATATACCCCGACGTCCGCCCCCTCTGCACCTTCGGGAAGACCAAGAACCCTTAAGTTCTTCCTCCTCGCATTGTTCTCCAGCACCTCCAGCCTTTCCACACACCTTTTGTGTTGTGCCTCGTACATCTCCGTTTTCACCACCAGGCCCTGTATGTCGTCCTCATTCTCAGCAGCCTTTGCCTTCACGACCCGAAGCTCCTGTTCCTGGGTCTTTTGCTCCTCCTTTAGCCCCTCAATCGCTTGTAATATCGGGGCCAACAGCTCCTTCTTCATCTCCTTTTTGAGTTCATCTACGCAACGCCGCAGGAACTCTTGTTGGTCAGGGCCCCATATTAAACTGCCTTCTTCCGACGCCATCTTGCTTTGTGCCTGCCTTCCTGGCCGCTGCTCTTGAGGATCCACCGCAATCCGGCTACTTTCCTCTCTTTTTTCCATCCGTGTCCGGGGGGGATTCCCTTCTGGATTACCGCACAGTGTTATTTGCCGTTAAAATTGCCGATGGGGCTCCTATTAAGAGCCCAAAAGTCCGTTCCACCGGGAGCTGCCGAAACGTGCGACTTAGCTGGTCATCGCCGCATCCGGAAGTCCTTGAATTCAATTTTCACCATCTGCCATGTTGTGATTCAAACTTTGCTCCCCAGAGAATTACCCTGGGTCTTTGGATTATTAGCCCCACAACAATAAACTGCCCTCTGCATTGGACGGCATAGTGGTACACTGGTTATCACTGTTGCCCCACAGTGCCAGGGACCTGGGTTTCATTCCGGCGTTGGTTGACTGTCTATGTGGAGTTTGCATGTTCTACTTATGTCTGCGTGGGTTTCCTCCAGGTGCTCTGGTTTTTTCCCACAGTCCAAAGATGTGCAGGTTAGGTGGATTGGCCATGCTAAACTGCCTCCTAGTGTCCAAAAGATTAAGTGGGATTCCGGGATAGGGTGGGGTATGGGTCTGGGTAGGGTATTCTTTCGGAGGGTTGGTGCAGACCTGATGGACAGAATGGCCTCCTCCTATACTGTAGGAATTCTCTGGTTCAATGATCTACATTGGAACCTGGAGGTTCTGGCTTGTCAGAAATGGTTCCATGGGAGCTAACACTGATATCCCACCAGGACACATCAGTATGTCGAACTGGGCTGTTTGCGGGATTATTATACTGTTGTTTACTTTGATTTAATTATGGGAGTGTTGGCATTCAGCAGACAATGAGCCCCCTTCCAAGATTCCCTGACTCTGCTCACAAAACTGCTCCCCTATCCTTGTCATTGCTCATCCCCCCAACCCTAACTCCACCCCTACTCCTGACTCCCTGACCCAATCTCGTCGTCACCTCTCACACATCCTCAATCATCTCCCCTCAGTTCTCTCTACCACCTCATATACCCCTCACCCACCCCCACTGCTCCACTGGCTCCACCCAGCACTCCTCACAACCCCAGCTGCCCTCTGAACTGCTTGCACCCCTGCCATGTTCTTGTGCAATGGCCGGTAGAAATGATGCACAACAGAACATCTAGTTCTGGGCTAGTTAAAGTAATTTATTACAAAACAAATGCGTGGAAAAGATAACTGGAAACAATATTTTACAAACTACTAATAATAACAAATTATCCTGGAGCTACTGCAAGTACGACTATCCACCAACAAGACTGACTCCCAACTCCCCCAGGTACATAGTCACATGGTAGATTTACACTGCCACCTGCTGGTCAGTGGTCGTGTACATTATGTACAAGATTGCTGATGCATATATCACAACCCCCTGACCACACCTCCCCTGGCATCCCCTGACCTGCTCACACCCACGTCCCCCCTATCCCAGCACAATTCCTACCGCCTCTCCCAGGATACCAGGGATCACAGTCTCAGAGTAAGTAATTGGCTGTTTGGACTGAGATGAGAAATTTTTTTGCTCAAAGTGCTGATCATTTTTAGAATTTTCAGCTCATGAGGCTGTGGACTATCATTTGTTGAATATCAAGACAGAGGTTGATAGACGTTTGGGTACTGTATTGAATGTAAGAAATTGTCATACGTTTTTTGGCCACGAAGAATCCAGCATGAGTTCTAAGGATACAAAGTAATGACATTTATTCACAATAACATATATATATATAACAGCAGCAGCAACTTCCCTTGCAGCACACTTGTTCCTGCTGGTTCTAAACTGGCCAGCTTTATTTATACTTGGAGTTTACTAATGGTTTCTCTGCCCCCCTCATTGGGGAAGCTCATACTCCCACAGGATTGTGGGATTGTCATTAGTCCCCAGCCAATGGTAAGCAGGCAGGTTATAACATCCCTCCCCCCCAAAGTCCAAGGAATCCACCGAAGACCCTGGCGAAGGAGGGCGTCGGACTTGTTTTGCCGCAGGCCGGACACCATTTGCAAGCGGCACTTGATCAGGTGGCGTGTAACGAGTCGGAGACCGGCGCTTCCGTGATGAACGGCGTAACGGTTGTACATCCATGGCCCGTGGACCTGAGGATTCCCCCTCTGATGTGTCCTGTGTCTCCATCTCGGAGTCAGAGTCTGCTGCCTCCGTCATGTCAGCGTCTCTATCTCCATTCGGTTCTGTAATGACCTGCGCAGGCTTTGAGTGAGGCACCAGTGGAAGATTGTGAGGACTACCTTCCCTTGTCTCTGGTCTCTGCGGCTGTAGAAATGAGCTCCGGGGGCGGGGAATCTTTGGAGAGGATAGTCTTCTGGACTGAACGTGGTCTACATGTTTGCGCTGGAGACGACCCTGGGCTTGCACCTGGTAAGATATAGGGCCCGTTTGGCAAAAGATTACGCCAGGAACCCACTGGGCACCAGCAGCAAAATTCCGAACGAACACTGGGTCACCGGGCGCAAACTGCCGAATCGGCCGATGCCGAGAAAACCCCTGTCCCTGCCGTTCTTGTGTGCGGCGTACTTTTGCGTCAATGTCCGGGAAAACCATACTGCGGCGGGTGCGAAGTCTCCGGCCCGTTAGGAGTTCTGCGGGAGCTACCCCAGTCACCGCATGGGGGGTGGTCCTATACGTAAACAAAAAGCGAGCCAGTCTTGTGTCCATTGATCCGGAAGACTGCTTCTTTAGGCCTCTTTTGAATGTCTGCACTGCGCGCCCTGCCAACCCATTTGAAGCCGGGTGGTAAGGGGCAGTACGGATATGGCGTATGCCGTTCATCTTCATGAACCTCGCAAACTCCTCACTCGTGAATGGAGTGCCGTTATCCGTGACCAGCACCTCGGGGAGGCCATGCGTGCTAAAGGACAAACGCATCTTTTCAATTGTTGCGCAGGACGTTGTCCCCTGCATCTTATGCACCTCTAGCCATTTAGACTGGGCGTCGATTAATAGAAGGAACATGGATCCTTGAAAAGGGCCTGCGAAATCTGCATGCAAGCGTGCCCAAGGCCGCCCTGGCCATTCCCAGTGATGTAGGGGCGCGGCCGGCGGAAGCTTCTGATGCTCCTGGCAAATGGAGCAGTTTTGGGCCACCTTCTCAATGTTGGTGTCGAGGCTTGGCCACCAGACATGGCTCCGGGCCAACATTTTCATTTTGGTCACACCTGGATGCCCATTGTGCAAGTCTCTTAGTATCAGCTCCTGGCCTTTTTCCGGAACAATCACACGCGTCCCCCACAAGAGGATGCCGTCTTCCACGCTGAATTCTGACAGCTTGGAGAAAAATGCCCGCAACTAGCCTGGGAGCTGTCTATGCTGCCCACCATACAGGACTATATGCCGAACCTTTGACAGGACTGGCTCCGTCTGGGTCCACTCACGGATCTGTGATGCCGTGACAGGCAAGGTGTCCATAAAATTTAGGGTTGCAACCACCTCACCGGTCGTGGGGGTCGACATGGGGCCGGTCGATAAAGGCAATCGGCTCAGTGCGTCGGCATTTGCTATCTGCGTTCCTGGTTTGTGCTCCAGAGAATACTCGTATGCAGCAAGCAACAAAGCCCAGCGCTGGATCCGTGCGGAAGCAATGGGCGGTATTGGCTTATCCTCTCTGAAAAGTCCCAGCAGAGGCTTATGATCAGTCGCGATAGTGAAATGGAGGCCATACACGTACTGGTGGAAGTGTTTCACTGCAAAACCACTGCCAGGCCCTCCTTCTCGATCTGCGCGTACCTTTTCTCCGCTGCAGTCGAAAGCTATCGGTCGCTCTGCCCCATTCTCCATCTTGTGGGACACGACGGCCCCAATACCATACGGGGATGCATCACATGTGACGAGCAAAGGCTTTCCAGGATCATAGTGGGTTAGTAACCCAGACGACGACAATTGTTGCTTTACCCGCCGGAAAGCGGTTTCTTGCGGCTGACCCCAAACCCAGGTGTGAGTTTTCTTTAGCACAAGGTGCAATGGGGCCAGCGTAGTTGCCAGATTGGGGAGGAACTTCCCGTAATAGTTTACGAGACCGAGAAAAGAACGACGATGCGAAGTGTCAGTCGGGGCGGGGGCCTGTTGAATCGCGCGCACCTCCTCTGCGAAAAAGAACAAAGAACAAAGAACAAAGAAATGTACAGCACAGGAACAGGCCCTTCGGCCCTCCAAGCCCGTGCCGACCATGCTGCCCGACTAAACTACAATCTTCTACACTTCCTGGGTCCGTATCCTTCTATTCCCATCCTATTCATATATTTGTCAAGATGCCCCTTAAATGTCCTTATCGTCCCTGCTTCCACTACCTCCTCCGGTAGCGAGTTCCAGGCACCCACTACCCTCTGCGTAAAAAAACTTGCCTCGTACATCTACTCTAAACCTTGCCCCTCTCACCTTAAACCTATGCCCCCTAGTAATTGACCCCTCTACCCTGGGGAAAAGCCTCTGACTATCCACTCTGTCTATGCCCCTCATAATTTTGTATACCTCTATCAGGTCTCCCCTCAACCTCCTTCGTTCCAGTGAGAACAAACCGAGTTTATTCAATCGCTCCTCATAGCTAATGCCCTCCATACCAGGCAACATTCTGGTAAATCTCTTCTGCACCCTCTCTAAAGCCTCCACATCCTTCTGGTAGTGTGGTGACCAGAATTGAACACTATACTCCAAGTGTGGCCTAACTAAGGTTCTATACAGCTGCAACATGACTTGCCAATTCTTATACTCAATGCCCCGGCCAATGAAGGCAAGCATGCCGTATGCCTTCTTGACTACCTTCTCCACCTGTGTTGCCCCTTTCAATGACGGGGCGCAAACCTTCGCGGTCCACCCGATAACCCAGGTAGACTACTTCCTTTGCCTGAAATACGCACTTTGTGCGACGTAACGGACTCCAGCCTCCGAAAAGCGTCTCAGGACAGCCTCCAGATTTTCCAAATGTTCCTGCTCCGATGTCCCTGTAATCAAAACGTCATCTAAGTAGACAGCATATCCCTATACTGTAGGGATTCTCTGGTTCAATGATCTACATTGGAACCTGGAGGATCTGGCTTGTCAGAAATGGTTCGATGGGAGCTAACACTGATATCCCACCAGGACACATCAGTATGTCGAGCTGGGCTGTTTGCGGGATTATTATACTGTCGTTTACTTTGATTTAATTATGGGAGTGTTGGCATTCAGCAGACAATGAGCCCCCTTCCAAGATTCCCTGACTCTGCTCACAAAACTGCTCCCCTATCCCTGTCATTGCTCATCCCCCCCAACCCAACTCCACCCCTACTCCTGGCTCCCTGACCCAATCTCGTCGTCACCTCTCACACATCCTCAATCATCTCCCCTCAGTTCTCTCTACCACCTCATATACCCCTCACCCACCCCCACCACTCCACTGGCTCCATCCAGCACTCCTCACAACCCCAGCTGCCCTCTGAACTGCTTGCACCCCTGCCATGTTCTTGTGCAATGGCCGGTAGAGATGATGCACAATAGAACATCTAGTTCTGGGCTAGTTAAAGTAATTTATTACAAAACAAATGCGTGGAAAAGATAACTGGAAAAAATATTTTACAAACTACTAATAATAACAAATTATCCTGGAGCTACTGCAAGTACGACTATCCACCAACAAGACTGACTCCCAACTCCCCGAGGTACATAGTCGCATGGTAGATTTACACTGCCACCTGCTGGTCAGTGGTCGTGTACATTATGTACAAGATTGCTGATGCATATATCACAACCCCCTGACCACACCTCCCCTGGCATCCCCGAACTGCTCACACCCACGTCCCCCCTAGTCCAGCACAATTCCTACCGCCTCTCCCAGGATACCAGGGATCACAGTCTCAGAGTAAGTAATTGGCTGTTTGGACTGAGATGAGAAATTTTTTTGCTCAAAGTGCTGATCATTTTTAGAATTTTCAGCTCATGAGGCTGTGGACTATCATTTGTTGAATATCAAGACAGAGGTTGATAGACGTTTGGGTACTGTATTGAATGTAAGAAATTGTCATACTTTTTTTGGCCACGAAGAATCCAGCATGAGTTCTAAGGATACAAAGTAATAACATTTATTCACAATAACATATATATATAACAGCAGCAGCAACTTCCCTTGCTGCACACTCCTTCCTGCTGGTTCCAAACTGGCCAGCTTTATTTATACTTGGAGTTTACTAATGGTTTCTCCACCCCCCTCATTGGGGAAGCTCATTGTGGGATTGTCATTAGTCCCCAGCCAATGGTAAGCAGGCAGGTTATAACACTTTATAGTTGGTATTTTTTGAGTAATGTCATTAAAATGTAGCTTACAATGCTTACAATGTTGCAGTGACAGGGATGCGCTGAGTGTACACATGAAAGGTGGCTCTCCTCCTGAAAACTTGACTAAAAGCACTTTAGGCCTCTAAAACACTCCTTGCCCTCCTCCAACACCATCAGGTCAAGACATACCAGGCGGCAGCAAGTCCAGGGGCAGAAAAAACAGAACAGGCAGCAAAAGCCTGGGGAGAAGGAATGAGATGACGGCAAGGCCCCGGCTACAATTGAACAAGATGGACCACCAGGCCGCATACACAGCTCTCTCCCCTCTGCCCCCCACCCCCTCACTGAACAGATGAAGGAAGTTCCTCACACAAGAACTCCAGGAACTCAAAGAGGCCATTAAGAGATGAAGGCAATGGTCAAAGTGGAGACGGCAGAGGCGCTGATCGCCCTGCAGGCAGCTCTGGAAAAGGTGCAAAGGCGGCTGGAGACTCATGTCGTAATGAGAAGGCATCAACAGACCACAGTGACACTAGAGGTGGAGATGGAAGGTTGGTGGTGGCCCAAGGGACACTGGGGGGAATGGTCAAAGGTCAAGAAAATCGATTGTGGCGCCAGAACCTCCGCATCGTGGGACTACCGGAGGGAACCGAGGGCAGGAATCCCACAGAATATGTGGGTCAAATGCTGGGTAACCTGATGGGAATGGACAGTTTCCCCAAGCCACCAAAAATAGACAGAGTTCACAAGTCACTTCGGCCAAAGCCCAAGGCCAGGGCACAACCGAGGGTATCATCGCAAAGCTGCACCTGTATGTACCAGGACCGGGAAAGAATCCTGAACTGGGCCAGGCAAACAAGGTCCTGCAATTGGGAGGGTCACTCGATCCGGGTGTTTCAAGACATTGGGGCAGACCTGGCCAAGTGCCAGGCAGAATTTAACAAAACCATGGCAGCTCTCTATAAGAATAATGTGAAATTTGGAATGCTCTGGGTCACCTTCCAGGGCAAAGAACATTACTTTACAGCACTGGTGGATGCAGATGAATTCATCTGCAAACATGGGCTGGGAAGACAGCAACAGAACCAACAATGAATCAGATACCCTAACATACTAAGACATTGAGAAACTGTTTGCGCGGGACTGTATTACCTCATTTTGAACACTGGAGCAGCAGTGCGGCAGTGAAGATGATGAGGAGGAAAGGAGACCAGGTACGCAGTAGTCGGGGTGGGAGATACAGATCGACCCCAGGAAGCGGTCCACCATACTAGTGGATAAGCTAGTACCAGGAAGTAGGAGCGAGGGGGAGAGGGTGCCTGGCGTAAGTGGGGGTGAATGGTGGGGGGGGGGGGAAGTACAGGGGGGTCACTCGGGGAACAGAAGGACAATGGGGGAGAAGGGCTCTAGGCTGGCGACAAAGGACAGCATAGAATCATAGAATCAAAGAAGTTTACAGCATGGAAACAGGCCCTTCGGCCCAACCAGTCCATGCCGCCCAGTTTTTACCATTAAGCTAGTCCCAGTTGCCCGCACTTGGCCCATAACCCTCTATACCCATCTTACCCATGTAACTATCTAAATGTTTTTTAAAAGACACAATTGTACCCGCCTCTACTACTACCTCTGGCAGCCCATTCCAGACACTCACTACCCTCTGAGTGAAGAAATTGCCCCTCTGGGCCCTTCTGAATCTCTCCCCTCTCACCTTAAACCTATGCCCTCTAGTTTTAGACTCCCCTACCTTTGGAAAAAGATGTTGACTATCTACCTTATCTATGCCCCTCATTATTTTATAGACCTCTATAAGATCACCCCTATGCCTCCTACGCTCCAGGGAAAAAAGTCCCAGTCTATCCAGCCTCTCCTTATAACTCAAACCATCAAGTCCCGGCAACATCCTAGTAAATCTTTTCTGCATTCTTTCCAGTTTAATAATATCCTTTCTATAATAGGGTGACCAGAACGGCACACAGTATTCCAAGTGTGGCCGTACCAATGTCTTGTACAACTTCAACAAGACGTCCCAACTCCTGTATTCAATGTTCTGACCAATGAAACCAAGCATGCCGAATGCCTTCTTCACCACCCTGTCCACCTGCGACTCCACCTTCAAGGAGCTATGAACCTGTACGCCTAGATCTCTTTGTTCTATAACTCTCCCCAACGCCATACCATTAACTGAGTAGGTCCTGGCCTGATTCGACCTGCCAAAATACATCACCTCACATTTATCGAAATTAAACTCCATCTGCCATTCGTCGGCCCACTGGCCTAATTGATCAAGATCCCGTTGCAATCCTAGATAACCTTCTTCACTATCCACTGTGCCACCAATCTTGGTGTCATCTGCAAACTTACTAACCATGCCTCCTAAATTCTCATCTAAATCATGAATATAAATCACAAATAACAGTGGACCCAGCACCGATCCCTGAGGCACAGGCACAGCATATGGCAGCAAGGGCACAAATGCACTGCAAACAGTGACTTTGGATGGCCCCCAAACAAATGGAAACCCCAGAGTGCATGGGGCTCACCCACATGATGCACACATAGTTGGCAGCCATCTTGGGTAATCCCTGGAAAAAGGCAAAACCCGGAGCGCCGAGGCGAGGCTTTAAGGGGAGTAGGATGACCATGGCCATTTTGGATGGCCCCTACCAAAGTGAAATCCCGGTGCACCATAGATACATAGATACAGAGAAGGTATAAAATTCTATCATGTCATGGTCGCTCATCCTCAAGGAGTCTCACACAGCCAGATTGGCAATGATTCCCTTCTCATTACACAGTACCCAGTCAGAAATGGCCTGCTCGCTAGTTGGTTCCTCCACATATTGGTCAGGAAAACCATCCCATATACACTCCAGGAATTCCTCCTGTATGGCATTGTGGCTAATTTGATTTGCCCAATCTATGTGAAGATTAAAATCACCCATGATCACCGATATTCCCTGATTACATGCATCTCTAATTTCATGTTTAATCCACAAGGAATGTATGGTTGATCCCGCAGGAGGGGGATGGACAGAAATCCCCCTTCAGAATAGTTACCTGGAACGTCAGGGGACTGACGGCACAGTGAAAAGATCTAGAGTCTTCACCCATCTGAAAAATATGAAGGCCGACATAGTCTTCCTCCAAGAGACCCACCTGAGGGAGAAGGACTGAATATAGATAAGGAAGGACTGGGTGGGACCGACATACCATTCATGCTAAGACCTTCTGGGGGGGTGGTCATAATACTCAATAAGAGGATGGTGTTTACAGTGACAAAGGCAGTAAGGATGACCATGGCCATTTGGGATGGCCCCTACCAAAGTGAAATCCCGGTGCACCATAGATACATAGATACAGAGAAGGTATCTATGGGGGACCCAGGGGGACAGTATGTCATGGGCAGTGATGTCCTGGAAGGGTTACCAGAAGTCCTTGTCAACGTATACGCTCCCAACTGGGACGACACAGAATTTAAAAAACCATGGTGGAAATCCACGACATAGACAAGCACCGACTCATCGTGGCGGGGCAGGGGTACTTTAACTGTGTATAGGACCATGAACAGGCAGATCAAACCCCAAATCGTGGAAAAAATTTAACTTGGCAAAGGAACGTTCTTGGAATAGATGGGGGATGAGGGCAGTGTGCACGGGGGCAGTGGGGAGGTTCACACAGGGTCTACACCAGGATCGACTTCTTTGTAGTGGAGAAATCTGTGCTTCCAGGGGTAACAGGAGCGGAATAATCAGCAATCGTAATCTCCGACCACGCTTCACACTACATGGATGTGAGGTTGGAGATGGGCTGGGCCCAAAGCCTCCCATGGAGGTTGGACACGGCCCTCCTTGCTGCTAAGACATTTTGCGAAACGATATAACAGGACATAGACAGGTATGTTACCAATTGCCAGAATGAGGAGGTTTAAATTATCAGGAAGGAGTGGGCGGATAGGCAACAACTGGTCGACTCTGAGATAATGAGATGAGGAATAGGGAGAGAGAGCAATTAAACACGTGGCTACAGGGATGGTGCAGGCGGGAGGGATTCAGATTTCTGGATAACTGGGGCTCTTTCTGGGGAAGGTGGGACCTCTACAGACAGGATGGTCTACATCGGAACCTGAGGGGCTCAAATATCCTGGGGGGGGGGAGATTTGTTAGTGCTCTTTAAACTAATGCAGCAGGGGCATGGGAACCTGGATTGTAGTTTTAGGGTATGAGAGATTGCGAGTATAGAGGTCAGGAGCACAGAATTGACTTTGCAGGAGGGGGCCAGTGTTCAGGTAGGTGGTTTGAAGTGTGTCTACTTCAATGCCAGGAGTATACGAAATAAGGTAGGGGAACTGGCAGCATGGTTTGGTACCTGGGACTTCGATGTTGTGGCCATTTCGGAGACATGGATAGAGCAGGGACAGGAATGGTTGTTGCAGGTTCCGGGGTTTAGGTGTTTTAGTAAGCTCAGAGAAGGAGGCAAAAGAGGGGGAGGTGTGGCGCTGCTAGTCAAGAGCAGTATTACGGTGGCGGAGAGGATGCTAGATGGGGACTCTTCTTCCGAGGTAGTATGGGCTGAGGTTAGGAACAGGAAAGGAGAGGTCACCCTGTTGGGAGTTTTCTATAGGCCTCCAAATAGTTCTAGGGATGTAGAGGAAAGGATGGCGAAGATGATTCTGGATAAGAGCGAAAGTAACCGGGTAGTTATTATGGGAGACTTTAACTTTCCAAATATTGACTGAAAAAGATATAGTTCGAGTGCATTAGATGGGTCGTTTTTTGTACAATGTGTGCAGGAGGGTTTCCTGACACAATATGTTGACATCCCAACAAGAGGAGAGGCCACATTGGATTTGGTTTTGGGTAATGAACCAGGCCAGGTGTTAGATTTGGAGGTAGGTGAGCACTTTGGGGACAGTGACCACAATTCGGTGATGTTTACGTTAGTGATGGAAATGGATAAGTATACCCCGCAGGGCAAGAGTTATAGCTGGGGGAAGGGCAATTATGATGGGGGGGGATAGGTTGGAGAAGTAGGCTGCAAGTGTTGGGCACACTGGATATGTGCAGCTTGTTTAAGGAACAGCTACTGCGTGTTCTTGATAAGTACGTACCGGTCAGGCAGGGAGGAAGGTGTCGAGCGAGGGAACCGTGGTTTACCAAAGAAGTGGAATCTCTTGTTAAAAGGAAGATGGAGGCCTATGTGAAGATGAGGAGTGAAGTTTCAGTTGGGGCGCTTGATAGTTACAAGGTAGCGAGGAAGGATCTAAAGAGAGAGCTAAGACAAGCAAGGAGGGGACATGAGAAGTAAATACAGGTAGGATCAAGGAAAACCCAAAAGCTTTCTATAGGTTTGTCAGGAATAAAAGAATGACTAGGGTAAGAGTAGGGCCAGTCAAGGACAGGGATGGGAAATTGTGTGTGGAGTCTGAAGAGATAGGCGAGATACTAAATGAATATTTTTCGTCAGTATTCACTCAGGAAAAAGATAATGTTGTGGAGGAGAATGCTGAGACCCAGGCTATTAGAATAGATGGCACTGCGGTACGTAGGGAAGAGGTGTTGGCAATTCTGGACAGGCTGAAAATAGATAAGTCCCCAGGGCCTGATCGGATTTATCCTAGGATTCTCTGGGAAGCCAGGGAAGAGATTGTTGGGCCTTTGGCTTTGATTTTTATGTCACCATTGGCTACAGGAATAGTGCCAGAGGACTGGAGGATAGCAAATGTGGTTCCTTTGTTCAAGAAGGTGAGTAGAGACAACCCCGGCAACTATAGACTGGTGAGCCTCATGTCTGTTGTGGGTAAAGTCTTGGAGGGGATTATAAGAGACAAGATTTATAATCATCTAGATAGGAATAATATGATTAGGGATAGTCAGCATGGCTTTGTGAAGGGGAGGTCATGCCTCACAAACCTTATCGAGTTCTTTGAGAAGGTGACTGAACAGGTAGACGAGGGTAGAGCAGTTGGGGCGTATATGATGTGGTGTATATGGATTTCAGTAAAGCGTTTGATAAGGTTCCCCACGGTAGGCTATTGCAGAAAATATGGAGGCTGGGGATTGAAGGTGATTTAGAGATGTGGATCAGAAATTGGCTAGCTGAAAGAAGACAGAGGGTGGTGGTTGATGGGAAATGTTCAGAATGGAGTTCAGTTACAAGTGGCGCACCACAAGGATCTGTTCGGGAGCCGTTGCTGTTTGTCATTTTTATCAATGACCTAGAGGAGGGCGCAGAAGGGTGGGTGAGTAAATTTGCAGACGACACTAAAGTCGGTTGTGTTGTCGACAGTGCGGAAGGATGTTGCAGGTTACAGAGGGACATAGATAAGCTGCAGAGCTGGGCTGAGAGGTGGCAAATGGAGTTTAATGTAGAGAAGTGTGAGGTGATTCACTTTGGAAGGAATAACAGGAATGCGGAATATTTGGCTAATGGTAAAATTCTTGGAAGTGTGGATGAGCAGAGGGATCTCGGTGTCCATGTACATAGATCCCTGAAAGTTGCCACCCAGGTTGATAGGGTTGTGAAGAAGGCCATTGGAGTATTGGCCTTTATTGGTAGAGGGATTGAGTTCCGGAGTCATGAGGTCATGTTGCAGCTGTACAAAACTCTGGTACGACCACATTTGGAGTATTGCGTACAATTCTGGTCACCTCATTGTAGGAATGACGTGGAAGCTTTGGAACGGGTGCAGAGGAGATTTACCATGATGTTGCCTGGTATGGAGGGAAAATCTTATGAGGAAAGGCTGATGGACTTGAGGTTGTTTTCGTTAGAGAGAAGAAGGTTAAGAGGAGACTTAATAGAGGCATACAAAATGATCAGGATGTTAGATAGGGTGGACAGTGAGAGCCTTCTCCCGCGGATGGAAATGGCTAGCACGAGGGGACATAGCCTTAAATGAGGGGTAATAGATATAGGACAGAGGTCAGAGGTAGGTTCTTTACACAAAGAGTGGTGAGGCCGTGGAATGCCCTACCTGCAACAGTAGTGAACTCGCCAACATTGAGGGCATTTAAAAGTTTATTGGATAAGCATATGGATGATAATGGGTGTAGGTTAGATGGCTTTTGTTTTTTGACTTCCCATGTCGGTGCAACATCGTGGCCGAAGGGCCTGTACTGCGCTGTATCATTCTATGTGATATTTTCTATGACTGGTGGTACTCTGAGGCCCAACCATAGAGCATCTGGTGGAGAGGAAAATGCTACAGGTGGACTTTGACATGCTGTCCATGAGGAAAGCGGTACACCAACTCCACCAGGCACGGGACGCTCTGTACGAGGACAGAGACAAAGCCAGCTGCCTGCTTGCTCACCAGCTGAGAAAGCTGGTAGGCACAAGAGAAATGGCACAGATTAGGGATAACAACGGCAGGCTGGTAGCCGAGCAGGAAAAGTTCAACAAGACCTTTGAGGCCTTCTACTGGTGACTGTACACCTTCAAGCCCCCCTGAGGGGTACAACAAAGAACAAAGAACAAAGAAATGTACAGCACAGGAACAGGCCCTTCGGCCCTCCAAGCCCGTGCCGACCATACTGCCCGACTAAACTACAATCTTCTACACTTCCTGGGTCCGTATCCTTCTATTCCCATCCTATTCATATATTTGTCAAGATGCCCCTTAAATGTCCCTATCGTCCCTGCCTCCACTACCTCCTCCGGTAGTGAGTTCCAGGCACCCACTACCCTCTGCGTAAAAAACTTGCCTCGTACATCTACTCTAAACTTTGCCCCTCTCACCTTAAACCTATGCCCCCTAGTAATTGACCCCTCTACCCTGGGGAAAAGCCTCTGACTATCCACTCTGTCTATGCCCCTCATAATTTTGTATACCTCTATCAGGTCGCCCCTCAACCTCCTTCGTTCCAGTGAGAACAAACCGAGTTTATTCAATCGCTCCTCATAGCTTATGCCCTCCATACCAGGCAACATTCTGGTAAATCTCTTCTGCACCCTCTCTAAAGCCTCCACATCCTTCTGGTAGTGTGGCGACCAGAATTGAACACTATACTCCAAGTGTGGCCTAACTAAGGTTCTATACAGCTGCAACATGACTTGCCAATTCTTATACTCAATGCCCCGGCCAATGAAGGCAAGCATGCCGTATGCCTTCTTGACTACCTTCTCCACCTGTGTAGCCCCTTTCAATGACCTGTGGACCTGTACTCCTAGATCTCTTTGACTTTCAATACTCTTGAGGGTTCTACCATTCACTGTATATTCCCTACCTGCATTAGCCCTTCCAAAATGCATTACCTCACATTTGTCCAGGTTAAACTCCATCTGCCATCTCTCCGCCCAAGTCTCCAGACAATCTAAATCCTGCTGTATCCTCAGACAGTCCTCATCGCTATCCGCAATTCCACCAACCTTTGTGTCGTCTGCAAACTTACTAATCAGACCAGTTACATTTTCCTCCAAATCATTTATATATACTACAAAGAGCAAAGGTCCCAGCACTGATCCCTGTGGAACACCACTGGTCACAGCCCTCCAATTAGAAAAGCATCCCTCCATTGCTACCCTCTGCCTTCTATGGCCTAGCCAGTTCTGTATCCACCTTGCCAGTTCACCCCTGATCCCGTGTGACTTCACCTTTTGTACTAGTCTACCATGAGGGACCTTGTCAAAGGCCTTACTGAAGTCCATATAGACAACATCTACTGCCCTACCTGCATCAATCATCCTAGTGACCTCCTCGAAAAACTCTATCAAGTTAGTGAGACACGACCTCCCCTTCACAAAACCGTGCTGCCTCTCACTAATACGTCCATTTGCTTCCAAATGGGAGTAGATCCTGTCTCGAAGAATTCTCTCCAGTAATTTCCCTACCACTGAAGTAAGGCTCACCGGCCTGTAGTTCCCGGGATTATCCCTGCCACCCTTCTTAAACAGAGGAACAACATTGGCTATTCTCCAGTCCTCCGGGACATCCCCTGAAGACAGCGAGGATCCAAAGATTTCTGTCAAGGCCTCAGCAATTTCCTCTCCAGCCTCCTTCAGTATTCTGGGGTAGATCCCATCCGGCCCTGGGGACTTATCTACCTTAATATTTTTTAAGACACCCAACACCTCGTCTTTTTGGATCACAATGTGACCCAGGCTATCTACACCCCCTTCTCCAGACTCAACATCTACCAATTCCTTCTCTTTGGTGAATACTGATGCAAAGTATTCATTTAGTACCTCGCCCATTTCCTCTGGCTCCACACATAGATTCCCTTGCCTATCCTTCAGTGGGCCAACCCTTTCCCTGGCTACCCTCTTGCTTTTTATGTAAGTGTAAAAAGCCTTGGGATTTTCCTTAACCCTATTTGCCAATGACTTTTCATGACCCCTTCTAGCCCTCCTGACTCCCTGCTTAAGTTCCTTCCTACTTTCCTTATATGCCACACAGGCTTCGTCTGTTCCCAGCCTTTTAGCCCTGACAAATGCCTCCTTTTTCTTTTTGACGAGGCCTACAATATCATTCGTCATCCAAGGTTCCCGAAAATTGCCGTATTTATCTTTCTTCCTCACAGGAACATGCCTGTCCTGTATTCCTATCAACTGACACTTGAAAGCCTCCCACATGTCAGATGTTGATTTGCCCTCAAACATCCGCCCCCAATCTATGTTCTTCAGTTCCCGCCTAATATTGTTATAATTAGCCTTCCCCCAATTTAGCACATTCATCCTCGGACCACTCTTATCCTTGTCCACCAGCACTTTAAAACTTACTGAATTGTGGTCACTGTTACCGAAATGCTCCCCTACTGAAACATCTACCACCTGGCCGGGCTCATTCCCCAATACCAGGTCCAGTACCGCCTCTTCCCTAGTTGGACTGTTTACATATTGTTTTAAGAAGCCCTCCTGGATGCTCCTTACAAACTCTGCCCCGTCTAAGCCCCTGGCACTAAGTGAGTCCCAGTCAATATTGGGGAAGTTGAAGTCTCCCATCACCACAACCCTGTTGTTTTTACTCTTTTCCAAAATCTGTCTACCTATCTGCTCCTCTATCTCCCGCTGGCTGTTGGGAGGCCTGTAGTATACCCCCAACATTGTGACTGCACCCTTCTTATTCCTGATCTCTACCCATATAGCCTCACTGCCCTCTGAGGTGTCCTCTCGCTGTATAGCTGTGATACTCTCCTGAACAAGTAGCGCAACTCCACCTCCCCTTTTACATCCCCCTCTATCCCGCCTGAAACATCTAAATCCTGGAACGTTTAGCTGCCAATCCTGCCCTTCCCTCAACCAGGTCTCTGTAATGGCAACAACATCATAGTTCCAAGTAGTAATCCAAGCTCTAAGTTCATCTGCCTTACCCGTAATGCTCCTTGCATTAAAACATATGCACTTCAGGCCACCAGACCCGCTGTGTTCAGCAACTTCTCCCCGTCTGCTCTGCCTCAGAGCCACACTGTCCCTATTCCCTAGTTCTCCCTCAACGCTCTCACCTTCTGACCTATTGCTCCCGTGCCCACCCCCCTGCCATACTAGTTTAAACCCTCCCGTGTGACACTAGCAAATCTCGCGGCCAGGATATTTATGCCTCTCCGGTTTAGATGCAACCCGTCCATCTTATACAGGTCACACCTGCCCCGGAACAAAGAACAAAGAACAAAGAAATGTACAGCACAGGAACAGGCCCTTCGGCCCTCCAAGCCCGCGCCGACCATACTGCCCGACTAAACTACAATCTTCTACACTTCCTGGGTCCGTATCCTTCTATTCCCATCCTATTCATATATTTGTCAAGATGCCCCTTAAATGTCCCTATCGTCCCTGCTTCCACTACCTCCTCCGGTAGCGAGTTCCAGGCACCCACTACCCTCTGCGTAAAAAACTTGCCTCGTACATCTACTCTAAACCTTGCCCCTCTCACCTTAAACCTATGCCCCCTAGTAATTGACCCCTCTACCCTGGGGAAAAGCCTCTGACTATCCACTCTGTCTATGCCCCTCATAATTTTGTAGACCTCTATCAGGTCGCCCCTCAACCTCCTTCGTTCCAGAGAGAACAAACCGAGTTTATTCAATCGCTCCTCATAGCTTATGCCCTCCATACCAGGCAACATTCTGGTAAATCTCTTCTGCACCCTCTCTAAAGCCTCCACATCCTTCTGGTAGTGTGGCGACCAGAATTGAACACTATACTCCAAGTGTGGCCTAACTAAGGTCCTATACAGCTGCAACATGACTTGCCAATTCTTATACTCAATGCCCCGTCCAATGAAGGCAAGCATGCCGTATGCCTTCTTGACTACCTTCTCCACCTGTGTTGCCCCTTTCAATGACCTGTGGACCTGTACTCCTAGATCTCTTTGACTTTCAATACTCTTGAGGGTTCTACCATTTACTGTATATTCCCTACCTGCATTAGCCCTTCCAAAATGCATTACCTCACATTTGTCCGGATTAAACTCCATCTGCCATCTCTCCGCCCAAGTCTCCAGACAATCTAAATCCTGCTGTATCCTCAGACAGTCCTCATCGCTATCCGCAATTCCACCAACCTTTGTGTCGTCTGCAAACTTACTAATCAGACCAGTTACATTTTCCTCCAAATCATTTATATATACTACAAACAGCAAAGGTCCCAGCACTGATCCCTGTGGAACACCACTGGTCACAGCCCTCCAATTAGAAAAGCATCCCTCCATTGCTACCCTCTGCCTTCTATGGCCTAGCCAGTTCTGAATCCACCTTGCCAGCTCACCCCTGATCCCGTGTGACTTCACCTTTTGTACTAGTCTACCATGAGGGACCTTGTCAAAGGCCTTACTGAAGTCCATGTAGACAACATCCACTGCCCTACCTGCATCAATCATCTTAGTGACCTCCTCGAAAAACTCTATCAAGTTAGTGAGACACGACCTCCCCTTCACAAAACCGTGCTGCCTCTCACTAATACGTCCATTTGCTTCCAAATGGGAGTAGATCCTGTCTCGAAGAATTCTCTCCAGTAATTTCCCTACCACTGAAGTAAGGCTCACCGGCCTGTAGTTCCCGGGATTATCCTTGCTACCCTTCTTAAACAGAGGAACAACATTGGCTATTCTCCAGTCCTCCGGGACATCCCCTGAAGACAGCGAGGATCCAAAGATTTCTGTCAAGGCCTCAGCAATTTCCTCTCCAGCCTCCTTCAGTATTCTGGGGTAGATCCCATCAGGCCCTGGGGACTTATCTACCTTAATATTTTTTAAGACACCCAACACCTCGTCTTTTTGGATCACAATGTGACCCAGGCTATCTACACCCCCTTCTCCAGACTCAACATCTACCAATTCCTTCTCTTTGGTGAATACTGATGCAAAGTATTCATTTAGTACCTCGCCCATTTCCTCTGGCTCCACACATAGATTCCCTTGCCTATCCTTCAGTGGGCCAACCCTTTCCCTGGCTACCCTCTTGCTTTTTATGTATGTGTAAAAAGCCTTGGGATTTTCCTTAACCCTATTTGCCAATGACTTTTCATGACCCCTTCTAGCCCTCCTGACTCCTTGCTTAAGTTCCTTCCTACTTTCCTTATATGCCACACAGGCTTCGTCTGTTCCCAGCCTTTTAGCCCTGACAAATGCCTCCTTTTTCTTTTTGACGAGGCCTACAATATCACTCGTCATCCAAGGTTCCCGAAAATTGCCGTATTTATCTTTCTTCCTCACAGGAACATGCCTGTCCTGTATTCCCTTCAACTGACACTTGAAAGCCTCCCACATGTCAGATGTTGATTTGCCCTCAAACATCCGCCCCCAATCTATGTTCTTCAGTTCCCACCTAATATTGTCATAATTAGCCTTCCCCCAATTTAGCACATTCATCCTCGGACCACTCTTATCCTTGTCCACCAGTACTTTAAAACTTACTGAATTGTGGTCACTGTTACCGAAATGCTCCCCTACTGAAACATCTACCACCTGGCCGGGCTCATTCCCCAATACCAGGTCCAGTACCGCCCCTTCCCTAGTTGGACTGTCTACATATTGTTTTAAGAAGCCCTCCTGGATGCTCCTTACAAACTCCGCCCCGTCTAAGCCCCTGGCACTAAGTGAGTCCCAGTCAATATTGGGGAAGTTGAAGTCTCCCATCACCACAACCCTGTTGTTTTTACTCTTTTCCAAAATCTGTCTACCTATCTGCTCCTCTATCTCCCGCTGGCTGTTGGGAGGCCTGTAGTATACCCCCAACATTGTGACTGCACCCTTCTTATTCCTGATCTCTACCCATATAGCCTCACTGCCCTCTGAGGTGTCCTCTCGCAGTATAGCTGTGATATTCTCCCGAACAAGTAGCGCAACTCCGCCTCCCCTTTTACATCCCCCTCTATCCCGCCTGAAACATCTAAATCCTGGAACGTTTAGCTGCCAATCCTGCCCTTCCCTCAACCAGGTCTCTGTAATGGCAATAACATCATAGTTCCAAGTAGTAATCCAAGCTCTAAGTTCATCTGCCTTACCCGTAATGCTCCTTGCATTAAAACATAGGCACTTCAGGCCACCAGACCCGCTGTGTTCAGCAACTTTTCCCCGTCTGCTCTGCCTCAGAGCCACACTGTCCCTATTCCCTAGTTCTCCCTCAATGCTCTCACCTTCTGACCTATTGCTCCCGTACCCACCCCCCTGCCATACTAGTTTAAACCCTCCCGTGTGACACTAGCAAACCTCGCGGCCAGGAAGAGCTCCCAGTGGTCCAGATAACAGAAACCCTCCCTCCTACACCAGCTGTTTAGCCACGTGTTTGTCTGCTCTATCTTCCTATTTCTAGCCTCACTGGCACGTGGCACAGGGAGTAATCCCGAGATTACAACCCTCGAGGTCCTGTCTTTTAACTTTCTGCCTAGCTCCCTGAACTCCTGCTGCAGGACCTCATGCCCCTTCCTGCCTATGTCGTTAGTACCAATATGTACAACGACCTCTACCTGTTTGCCCTCCCCCTTCAGGATTCCCTCTACCCGTTCGGAGACATCCTGGACCCTGGCACCAGGGAGGCAACATACCATCCCGGAGTCTCTTTCACGTCCACAGAAGCGCCTATCTGTTCCCCTGACTATAGAGTCCCCTATAACTATTACTCTTCTGCGCTTTGACCCTCCCTTCTGAACATCAGAGCCAGCCGTGGTGCCACTGCTCTGGCTGCTGCTGTTTTCCCCTGATAGGCTATCCCCCCCGACAGTATCCAAAGGGGTATATCTGTTCGAGAGGGGGACAACCACAGGGGATTCCTGCACTGACTGCCTGCCCTTTCTGGTGGTCACCCATTTCTCTGCCTGCACCTTGGGTGTGACCACACTTACATAACTGCGATCTATGACGCTTTCCGCCACCTGCATGCTCCTAAGTGCATCCAATTGCTGCTCCAACCGAACCATGCGGTCTGTGAGGAGCTGCAGTTGGGTGCACTTTCTGCAGATGAAGCCATCCGGGACGCTGGAAGCCTCCCGGACCTGCCACATCTCACAGTCAGAGCACAGTACCCCTCTAACTGACATTGCGTCAATTAATTAAAATTAAAATTTGTCTTTTTTTTTTTATAAATACTTTTTTTTAAATTACAAAGTTACTGTCAACTATCTGTTTCCTAGCACTAGATTTCTAATAGAAATGCGATAGCTAACTATAATATCCTCCGATCTCTGGCTTAGATATCCTCTAAATTATAATTAAGTTATTATGTTTAATTAGTTCCCAAATACTCAAAAAAATTTAGGTTAGAATCCCAACCAGCCACTCAGGTCACAGCTTTTCTGTGATGTCACTTCAGTTTCCCCCCGACACACACAATTTGAAAAAAAGGTATAAAAGTAAAAATCACTTGCTTACCTTCTGAGATGTTCTCAGGTTCTCTCGCTGACAGAGACTGCTCCTCCACCTCCAATCCTTGGCCTGCACAATGCTAATAATGTAATAATATAATATGGCACTTACCTTACACCAATGGGTCTTATTATTAGGTTAGAGGAGGAGGGTGGGTGGGAGACACTACACGTGTAGTGTCTCGGGTTTCCTCTCCACCAGAATTTATTGGGGGGGGGGGGGGGGGGGGGGGGGGACTTGCCAGAGGTCGAACTTCCGGTTCCCGCCGAAATCCAAAGGGCTGCTCCTGTAAAGGTAAGAGCTTTTAAACTAACTACTCACCTCCCAGAAGGCCCCTGCGCACCGCTGCCGCCGAAATCCAAAGGGCTGCTCCTGTAAAGGTAAGAGCTTTTAAACTAACTACTCACCTCCCAGAAGGCCCCTGCGCACCGCTGCCGCCGAAATCCAAAGGGCTGCTCCTGTAAAGGTAAGAGCTTTTAAACTAACTACTCACCTCCCAGAAGGCCCCTGCGCACCGCTGCCGCCGAAATCCAAAGGGCTGCTCCTGTAAAGGTAAGAGCTTTTAAACTAACTACTCACCTCCCAGATGGCCCCTGCGCACCGCTGCCGCCGAAATCCAAAGGGCTGCTCCTGTAAAGGTAAGAGCTTTTAAACTAACTACTCACCTCCCAGAAGGCCCCTGCGCACCGCTGCCGCCGAAATCCAAAGGGCTGCTCCTGTAAAGGTAAGAGCTTTTAAACTAACTACTCACCTCCCAGAAGGCCCCTGCGCACCGCTGCCGCCGAAATCCAAAGGGCTGCTCCTGTAAAGGTAAGAGCTTTTAAACTAACTACTCACCTCCCAGAAGGCCCCTGCGCACCGCTGCCGCCGAAATCCAAAGGGCTGCTCCTGTAAAGGTAAGAGCTTTTAAACTAACTACTCACCTCCCAGAAGGCCCCTGCGCACCGCTGCCGCCGAAATCCAAAAGGGTACTCGAGGGTGAAGCCGTTCCTCGACAGACTGGACATGCCAATCGCACGGCAAGATAGGAGATGGGGCCTGGAAGCACATTAGGACTGAGGGAAGTCAACTCCGTGATGGCGGGAAGCTCCCAGGGTAAAATGGATTCGCGACGGCTTTCTAGAAAACGTTCGCGACAGCACTGGCTCCGCACCTCCAGGAGGTGTTTTCAGGCTCGCTGGTAAGCGGCTCCCTGCCACTAACACTGGCGCAAGGCTCAATATCGCAGATACCCAAAGGAAGACAAAGACCCAAACTGAGTGCGGGTCTTACAGGCCCACCTCGCTACTCAATGTAGAAGCGGAAATCCGGGCAAAAATGTTGGCTAGGCATTGGAGAGCTGCGTATCTCTGCATGTCGCAGTGGACTAGATGGGTTTTGCCAAGAGCAGGCAGCTGACATCAAATATCAGGCTGAACGTGATAATGACCCCATACAGGGAGAGAACACCAGAAGTGATATTTTCTCCTGTCACAGAAAAAGCCTTCTGCAGAGTCGACTGGAAATACCTCATAGAAAGCAGAACATACAGTGCAGAAGGAGGCCATTTGGCCCATCGGTTCTGCACCGACCCACTTAAAGCCCTCACTTCCACCCTATCCCCGTAACCCAATAACCGCTCCTAAACTTTTTGGACACTAAGGGCAATTTAGCATGGCCAATCCACCAAACCTGCACGTCTTTGGACTGTGGGAGGAAACCGGAGCACCCGGAGGAAACCCACGCAGACACGGGGAGGCCGTGCAGACTCCGCACAGACAGTGACCCAGCAGGGAATCGAACCTGGGACCCTGGCACTGTGAAGCCACAGTGCTAACCACTATGTTACCATGCTGCCATACAGGTACTGGAGCGGTTTGGGGAGGGATCAGGGTTCACCGCCTGGGTGTAGCCACTGTACAGTGCTCCCATTGCGCGAGTACAGACTAACACCACCGGCTCTAAATACTTCCAGCTGCACAAAGGCACAAGTCTGGGATGCCCGCACTTTCTGCTGCTGTTCGTCCTGGCAATCGAGCCACTGGCAATCGCCCTCAGAACGGCAAAAGGCTAGAGAAATTTCCAGATGGAGGTCAGAGAGCACCTTAAACCTATGCCCTCTAGTTTTAGACTCCCGTACCTTTGGGAAAAGATGTTGACTATCTACCTTATCTATGCCCCTCATTATTTTATATACTTCTATAAGATCACCCCTAAGCCTCCTACGCTCCAAGGAAAAAAGTCCCAGTCTATCCAGCCTCTCCTTATAACTCAAACCATCAAGTCCCGGCAACATCCTAGTAAATCTTTTCTGCACTCTTTCCAGTTTAATAATATCCTTTCTATAATAGGGTGACCAGAACTGCACACAGTATTCCAAGTGTGGCCGTACCAATGTCTTGTACAACTTCAACAAGACGTCCCAACTTCAATGTTCTGACCAATGAAACCAAGCATGCCGAATGCCTTCTTCACCACCCTGTCCACCTGCGACTCCACCTTCAAGGAGCTATGAACCTGTACTCCTAGATCTCTTTGTTCTATAACTCTCCCCAACGCCATACCATTAACTGAGTAGGTCCTGGCCTGATTCGATCTGCCAAAATGCATCACCTCACATTTATCTAAATTAAACTCCATCTGCCATTCGTCGGCCCACTGGCCTAATTGATCAAGATCCCGTTGCAATCCTAGATAACCTTCTTCACTATCCACTGTGCCACCAATCTTGGTGTCATCTGCAAACTTACTAACCATGCCTCCTAAATTCTCATCCAAATCATTAATATAAATCACAAATAACAGTGGACCCAGCACCGATCCCTGAGGCACACCACTGGTCACAGGCCTCCAGTTTGAAAAACAACCCTCTACAACCACCCTCTGCCTTCTGTCGTTCAGCCAATTTTGAATCCAGTTGGCAACCTCACCCTGGATCCCGTGAGCTTTAACCTTCTGCAACAACCTACCATGCGGTACCTTGTCAAAGGCTTTGCTAAAGTCCATGTAGACAACGTCTACTGCACTGCCCTCATCTACCTTCTTGGTTACCTCCTCAAAAAACTCAATCAAATTTGTGAGACATGATTTTCCACGCACAAAGCCATGCTGACTGCCCCGAATCAGTCCTTGCCTCTCTAAATGCTTGTAGATCCTGTCTCTCAGAATACCTTCTAGCAACTTATCTACTACAGACGTTAGGCTCACCGGTCTGTAGTTCCCAGGCTTTTCCCTGCTGCCCTTCTTAAACAAGGGCACAACATTCGCCACTCTCCAATCTTCAGGCACCTCACCTGTGGCTGCCGATGATTCAAATATCTCTGTTGGGGACCCGCAATTTCCTCCCTAGCCTCCCACAACATCCTGGGATACATTTCATCAGGTCCCGGGGATTTATCTACCTTGTTGCGCTTTAAGACTTCCAGCACCTCCTCCTCTGTAATATGCACACTTCTCAAGACATCACTATTTATTTCCCTTAGTTTCCTAACATCCATACCTTTCTCCACTGTGAATACCGATGAGAAATATTCATTCAGGATCTCACCCAACTCTTGTGGCTCTGCACATAGATGCCCTTGTTGATCCTTAAGAGGCCCTACTCTGTCCCTAGTTACTCTTTTCCCCTTTATGTATTTGTAGAATCTCTTTGGATTCTCCCTTGCATTATTTGCCAAAGCAATTTCATGTCCCCTTTTTGCCCTCCTGATTTCCCTCTTAACTCTATTTCGACAATCTCTATACTCTTCAAAGGATCCACTTGATCCCAGTTGCTTATGTACGTCATATGCCTCCTTCTTCTTTTTGACCAGAGTCTCAGTATCTCGAGTCATCCAGGGTTCCCTACTTCTACCAGCCTTGCCCTTCACTCTAAAGGGAATGTGCTTACCCTGCACCCTGGTTAACACATTTTTAAAAGCCTCCCATTTACCAGCCGTCCCTTTGCCTGCCAACAGTCTCCCCCAATCTACCTCTGCAAGTTCCTGTCTGATACCATCAAAATTGGCCTTGCCCCAATTAAGAATTTTAACTCTTGGGCCAGACCTATCATTCTCCATAGCTATCTTAAAACTAATGGAGTTATGGTCACTTGTCCCAAAGTGATCCCTCACTAGCACTTCTGTCATTTGCCCTTCCTTATTTCCCAAGACGAGGTCAAGTGTTGCCCCCTCTCTAGTCGGTCCATCCACATACTGAATGAGAAATTCCTCCTGAATACACTCAACAAATTTCCCTCCATCCAAGCCCCTAATGCTATGGCTGTCCCAGTCAATGTTGGGAAAGTTAAAGTCCCCTACTACTACCACCCTATTATTCTTGCAGCTATCTGTAATCTCCTTACATATTTGCTCCTCAATTTCCCGCTGACTATTTGGGGGCCTGTAGTACAGTCCTCCCTTCTCATTTTTCAGTTCCACCCATATAGACTCAGTGGGCGAACCCTCGGATATATCCCCTCTAAGTACTGCCGTGATGTTCTCCCTCATCAAAAATGCCACTCCCCCTCCTCTCTTACCTCCTGTTCTATCCTTTCTACAGCATCTGTACCCCGGAACATTGAGCTGCCAGTCCTGCCCCTCCCTTAGCCATGTTTCAGTCATAGCTATAATATCCCAGTCCCATGTGCCCGTCCATGCCCTGAGTTCATCCGCTTTGCCCGTCAGGCCCCTTGCATTGAAATAAATGCAGTTTAATGTAGACCTTCCTTGCTCTCTGCCCTGCTTTCTCTGGTCATGCTTTACACACTCTCCCTTCCTGCCTTTTGTTTCTGTCCCCACTGACTTCCTACATCGGTTCCCATCCCCCTGCCACATTAGTTTAAACCCTCCCCAACTGCACTAGCAAACACACCCCCGAGAACATTGGTTCCGGTCCCATCCAGATGCAGACCGTCCGATTTGTACAGGTCCCACCTCTCCCAGAACCGGTCCCAATGTCCCAGGAATTTGAAACCCTCCCTCTTGCACCATCTCTCAAGCCACGTATTCATCCTAGCTATCCTGTCATTCCTACTCTGACTATCACGTGGCACTGGTAGCAATCCTGAGATTACTACCTTTGAGGTCCTACTTTTTAGTTTAACTCCTAACTCCCTAAATTCAGCTTGTAGGACCTCATCCCGTTTTTTACCTATATCGTTGGTGCCTATATGCACCACGACAGCTGGCTGTTCACCCTCCCCCTCCAGAATGCCCTGCAGCCGCTCCGAGACATCCTTGACCCTTGCACCAGGGAGGCAACATACCAACCTGGATTCTCGTTTGCGTCCACAGAAACGCCTGTCTATTCCCCTTACAATTGAATCCCCTATCACTATAGCTCTGCCACTCTTTTTCCCGCCCTTCTGTGCAGCAGAGCCAGCCACGGTGCCATGAACCTGGCTGCTGCCACCTTCCCCTGGTGAGCCATCTCCCCCAACAGTTTCCAAAACGGTAAATCTGTTTTGGAGGGAGATGACCGCAGGGGATTCCTGCACTGCCTTCCTACTCTTCCTCTGTCTGTTGGTCACCCATTCCCTATCTGCCTCAGTAATTTTAATCTGCGGTGTGACCAACTCACTGAATGTGCTATCCACAACTTCCTCAGCATCGCGGATGCTCCAAAGTGAGTCCATCCGCAGCTCCAGAGCCGTCAAGCGGTCTAACAGGAGCTGCAGTTGGACACACTTCTTGCAGATGAAGGAGTCAGGGACACCAGAAGGGTCCCTGACTTGCCACATCTCACAAGAGGAGCATGACACGGGTCTGAGCTCTCCTGCCATAACTTAAACCTGAAGTTAAATTTGAACTACACTACACAGCTAAGAGAAAGTCAAAGAGAGAGAAATCACTTACCAGTTACAAGCCAATCACTTACCTGCTAGCTGTGATGTAATTGCTCCCGAGGCTCCCTCACAGGTCTGCTTCTCTGCACCTCCTTAAGATAAGCACCAAATTCCCTTAACTAGTTAATTAATTTACTTAATTAATTGGATTTTTAAAAAAAAATTTGGGGGGGGGGGGAAACTCAACCCCAAACACCAAACTCCAAAAAACAAACACAGCCCTCACTCACCTCTTACCCGAACTCAGCCTTACCCAAACTTAGATACACTCTGTTTGCCTCCAGCACTCTGTTTCTATAGGCACTTCAGCCACACTTTTTGTATCCTTCCTGATTTACAGTCAGCCAATAGGCCTGCTCCCGAAACTGATCTCCCGAAACTAACAGCTGACCTGCAAGGTAAGGAAGTTGTTAAGCAGTACTTACCTCACCCACGCCGCGACCTTTTAAACTGTCCCCTCTGCCTCGCAGCTCCCGCGCTTTTTCAAACTCCCGCTCTGTTTCCAAGGTCTTGGCTCTCTCTCTCTCCCGAACAGCTGACCTGCAAGGTAAGGAAGTGGTTAAGCAGTACTTACCTCATCCACGCCGCGACCTTTTAAACTGTCCCCTCTGCCTCGCAGCTCCCGCGCTTTTTCAAACTCCCGCGCTGTTTCCAAGGTCCCGGCTCTCTCTCTCTCCCGAACAGCTGACCTGCAAGGTAAGGAAGTGGTTAAGCAGTACTTACCTCACCCACGCCGCGACCTTTTAAACTGTCCCCTCTGCCTCGCAGCTCCCGTGCTTTTTCAAACTCCCGCGCTGTTTCCAAGGTCCCGGCTCTCTCTCTCTCCCGAACAGCTGACCTGCAAGGTAAGAAAGTGGTTAAGCAGTGGTAAGGAAGTGGTTAAGCAGTGTGTCCTCTCTTGCCTCCCACAGTAACCTGAGATAGAACATAGAACATAGAACATACAGTGCAGAAGGAGGCCATTCGGCCTCCACTTAAGCCCTCACTTCCACCCTATCCCCGTAACCCAATAACCCCTCCTAACCTTTTTGGACACTAAGGGCAATTTATCATGGCCAATCCACCTAACCTGCACGTCTTTGGACCGTGGAAGGAAACCGGAGCACCCAGAGGAAACCCACGCAGACACGGGGAAAACATGCAGACCCCGTCACAGACAGTGACCCATCGGGGAATTGAACCTGGGACCCTGGCGCTGTGAAGCCACAGTGCTATCCACTTGTACTACCGTGCTGCCCAAAGATATATTCATTCTGGCACAGGGGACTTGTCTACCTTAATGCACATTCTCCCCATGTCTGCATGGGTTTCCTCCAGGTGCTCCGGTTTCCTCCCACAGTGCAAACATGTGGAGGTTAGGTGGATTGACTATGCTAAATTGCCCCTTCGTGTCGAAAAAGGTAAGGTGGGGTAATTACGAGGATGGGGGAGGTGTTGGGTGGGGTGTTCGATCAGAGGGTCTGTGCGGACTTAATGGGCCAAATGGCCTCCTTCGGTACTGTAGGGAACCCAAGGATTCAAAAAAAGGTCCTACAAAAGAAAAGGTCCTCCCAAACCTACAGTTTTACCACTGGGCAGACACAGCAGAAAGAGTGAGGGGATGGTTGAAGGAAGCGGTAGTGGAATGGGTGAGGGTGGAAGAAGGTTCCAGCACAGGGATGTCCCTCCGAGCTTTAGTCATGACCGCACCCCCATCCCCTTCAACCAAGCACTCAAAAAGCCCAATGGTGTTACCCATGTTACAAACGTGGTACCAAATGAGACAACACTTTGGCCTAACTGAAATGTCCACTATGGCCCCCATTAAATGTCACTCACCGGGGATTTCCAGTGGCGGTGATGAGCTGAGCAGACACACATCAGGTGGCTCGCCTCCCAATCAGACCCAAAATAGTGAATTCTTTGAGATTTCTGGCCCACAAAGCCACCCAAAATTCTCCCAAACCCAGACGGTGCAAACAAGAACTGAGTGGAAAGGAACTTGCCGGCAAATGGCAGTTCAAAGAGCTGGCGAGAAGGCAGACGCGGAGGAAAGAGCCACGAGCAACAGGCGGATGGACCAGCGGACCCACGAGGTGAGGCGAGGCTCCAGCAAACCAGGAGTGGGGAAGACCGGCGACCGGAACAGCGGAACAGGAGTGAACGGCGACGTCTCCCCCCACACCAGGGGATGGATGGAAGAGTTTCCAAAAAAAGGAACTGACCGCCATGATGGAGGCGATTAAAATAGAGTTTCAGGTGTTGGTGAAGGAGGCTGTGACAGAAGCGATGGCCTCCCTCCATCCCACAGTAGATGGCCTGGGGAAGAAGTTGGAGGCCCAGGAAAGGACGATCCTGGACCTGGAAAAGGCATCATCGGCTCAGAGCGGCAGGGCCGTGGCTCTGCAGGACGAGGTGAAAAGGTTCGTGGCGGCCCAGGGGAACTTGAAAGGGAAGATCAAGAACCAGGAAAACAGGCCCCAATGGCAAAATGTCCGTATCGTGGGCTTATCAGAGGGCATTGAGGGAAGGGACCCAACGAACTTCATTGCCCAAATGCTGGGCAACCTAGTCGGGAGAGACAGCTTCCCCAGTCCTCCAGAATTCGACAGGGCACACAGGTCGCTCTGGCCAAAACCCAAAACTGTGGAGCAGCCGAGAAAGTTAATCGAGAAGTTGCACTGGACTGGGAAAAGATCCTGACGTGGGCCCGACAAATAAAGTTGTGCTCTTGGGAAGGACATGGAATCAGGATTTACCAGGACATTGGGGCAGACATTGCAAGAAAGAGGGCCGAGTTCAGTAGGGCAAAATCGGCGCTCTACAAGAATGGAGTGAGGTTCGGCATGCTGTTCCCGGCCAGACTCTCGGATACATACCAGGAGAAGAAGTACTACTTTGGCTCCCCGCCCGAGACCGATGAGTTTGTAAAAGCGAACAATCTGGAGAGATAACAAACGCGGTAAGGGCAGCGGGGAAAAAAGGACCGTAATGGGACTAGGAACAACTGTGTGGACTCTTTTTTTGTGCAGGACTGTGCTGACTCGATCTCAGTTGAAAGTGGGAAGACAGAGAGAAGGGAGCGCGGACAGGGGAAGCATGTGACGGGGGTGGGAAGGGAAAGTAGACAGGCAGACAAAATGGAGACAGGGCTAAACCAGCCCGGGAAGGGAAGCTAGCATGGGAAGACAGGCAATAAGGGCGGCTGCGGCGCACCTCTCAGGGGAGAGGGAGCACCTGGCCAAGTGGGAGGGGGGGGGGGGGGGCAAGGAAGAAGGGAGGGAGAATACAGGAGGTGGACAAGGAGGGGGTACGGGGCTGGGACGGGGGGAATTCAAAGAAAAAACAGGGGTCTGAAGGATAGGAAAGGGTTGGCAGCAAGACTTCTGAGCTTCGATGGGCATGGTGCAGGCCGAGAAATCAAGATGGCGCCGCAAGCAGATACTTTGGAGGGTCTATAAACAAAGGGAGACCCAGGAGTGCAGGGGCGCACTAACCTGGCGTACACATATTTGGGGGCCATGTTGAGTGCCCCCTGGACAAAGGGAAACCTCAGAGTGCAGGGGCCCACCCTCATGGTGTGAGCAGCGACCATGGCCATTTTGGATGGCACCATAACAAAGGGAAACCCTGGAGTGCAGGGGCGCATTCAACAGGTAAATATGGTTGCTCATGCAGGAACGGGAGGACAAAGCCCTCCTACCAGGATAGTCACCTGGAATGTAAGGGGACTTAAAGGCCCGGTGAAAAGATCCAGAGTCTTCGCCCACCTGAGAAGCCTGAAGGCCGACATAGTTTACCTACAGAAGACACACCTGAGGGAGAAGGACAGACTACTGGTAAGGAAGGGCTGGATGGAACAGACGTACCATTCATGCTATGGGACGAGGCTAGGGAAGTAGCCACACTGATCAGCAAGAGGACAAGATCTACGGAGGATAGGACAGTAGCGTGGTTGGAAACGGGCAGTGCCCAGCGCGCCACATGGAGGTTGGACACGGACCTCCTGGCGACAAGGCCTTCTGCCAGAAAACATTGCAGGCCATAGGTGACTACGTTAATAACAACCAGAAGAGGGAGGCCTCACACTGCACGTTTTGAGAGGCACTGAAGGCCTCTCAGAGGGGATATTATAGCCTACACGGCACGTAGAGATAGGGAAGAGAGGGTGGCCAGGTAACAGCTGATCGACTCCATCTTGGCGGTCGTCAGAAAGTACTCCGAGACCCCGACCATAGAGCTGCTAGTGGAGAGTAAAAAGGTACAAATGGACTTTAACCTGGGAAGCAGTGCACCAACTCCACCAGACACGGGGGACCTTCTACGAAGTGCCTATTGGCACACCAGCTAAGAAAGCAGGCAGCCACGACGGAAATAGCGCAGGTAAAGGATAGCAGAGGCAGACTGGTAGCGAAACAAAAAGAAGTCCATTGAACATTCGATACCTTCTACCGAGGGCTGTACACCTCTAAGCCCCCCGATGGAGATACGGGGATGAAACGGTTCTTCGACAGACTGGAAATGCCAGTTATGGGGGAGGACAGTCTCCCCCAGGTGGGGAGGGGGGGGTTGCAGGGGGAGAGGGGGAGCCTGGAAGCACCAATAGATCAGGGCAAAATCATGGAGAGCATCAGTTCCATGCAGGCGGGGAAGGCGCCGGGACCCAACGGGTTCCTGGCAGACTTCTATGAAAAATTTGTGCTGGCCATGGCCAGGGACGTGTTTGCGGACTCGCTAGCAAGGGGCACTTTGTGTCCTACACTAGCACAGGCCACAATTTCATTGACACCCAAAAAAGACAAAGACCCGACAGAATGTAGATCATATAGACCCATTTTGCTGCTAACTGTGGGAGCGAAAATACTCACAAAGGTTTTGGCAAAAGGCTGGAGAGCTGGGTATCAAAGCTAGTCGCAGAGGACCAGACGGGCTTTGACAAAGGTTGGCAGCTCACTGCGAATATCAGGCGGCTGATGAATATAATAATCATAGAATCATAGAATCATAGAATTTACAGTGCAGAAGGAGGCCATTCGGCCCATCGAGTCTGCACCGGCCCTTGGAAAGAGCACCCTACCTAAGCGTACACCACCACTATCCCCACACCTCCACCCAATCCCCGTAACTCCACCTAACCTTTTGTTTTTGGACACTAAGGGCAATTTAGCAAAGCCAATCCACCTAACCTGCACATCTTTGGACTGTGGGAGGAAACCGGAGCACCCGGAGGAAACCCACGCAGCCACGGGGAGAACGTGCAGACTCCGCACAGATAGAGACCCAAGCCGGGAATCGAACTTGAGACCCTGGAGCTGTGAAACAACTGTGCTAACCACTGTGCTACCTTGCTGCCTCATAATGACCCCCCCCTGGGGCAAGAACATCAGAGGCGATCGTCTCCCTGGATACAGAAAAGGCCTTCACAGAGTTAAATGGAAATACCTCCTTGAGGTACTGGAACGGTTTGGGCTAGGAACAGGATTCACCACCTGGGTGAGTCTCCTGTATAAAGCTCCCAAGGTGAGCGTTCCAACACCACCAGCTCCGAATACTTCCAGCTACAAAGAGCCACAACAGGGATGCCCACTATCCCCACTCCTGTTTGTATTAGCAATTGTACCCCTGGCGATAGGTCTGCGGGACGCGAAAAGCTAGAAGGGCATTCAAAGAGGTGACAGAGAGCACAGAGTTTCAGTCTATGCGGATGACCTGCTCCCATACATCTCAAAGCCGCAGGAAGGACTGAGAGTAATCATGCAGATCTTCTCAGGTTACAAACTCAACCTGGTCAAGAGTGAGGCATTCCTAGTGAACCCAAATGGGCGAGGGACAGAGCTGGAGG